>NC_084827.1:110925700-112363200 GCF_033115175.1 Lepus europaeus | reverse complement strand
AAACAGGCTTCATAAAAAAAATCACACAGTTACCAAGTATTACACTTGAAAGTTTGATGTCAAAGCTGGTTGATCTAATTCCTTAGTTTTTCTGATGGGGACGTAGAAGCATAGGGTGATACAGATCAACAGTGGGAGCAGGACCTGGTGCTTCTCTCCTGTTCTCACGGGTGCTGAGGACTGACTACACTTCCTTCCCACTCAGACCCACCTCAACCAAGAGGTGCAGAGGGAACAAAAAAGGAAAGTGAGTCTGAATCAGTCATTTGCATTACTGGATCTACTGAAATGTTTGTTAGCCCAATAACTGAAATCAGTGACCACATTTTGTTTTGGAGATGTAAGTTAATTTTACTACCCAATTTGTTAATTTATCAAATATCAAGAGACAAATCAACTGAGATCATTTGAAATATTTAACAGAATGACTAGTCCTTACTTTTCTGATTTCCTTGATTACCAAAAATCATTTTCCTTCACCTGATCTGAATGTTGTTCAATAATTGTAAAATTATGGAAGTTTTCTGAAAAGGTATTTTTTTTTTTCATTTGGCATGAGCCTTTTAAAATGTTGAGAATTTGATAGTAAAATTTCATAGCCGGCGCCATGGCTCAATAGGCTAATCCTCCGCCTAGTGGCGCCGTCACACCGGGTTCTAGTCCCGGTCAGGGCGCCGGATTCTGTCCCGGTTGCCCCTCTTCCAGTTCAGTTCTCTGCTGTGGCCTGGGAGTGCAGTGGAGGATGGCCCAAGTCCTTGGGCCCTGTACCCACATGGGAGACCAGGAGAAGCACCTGGCTCCTGCCTTCGGATCAGCGGGGTGCGCCGGCTGCAGCGGCCATTGGAGGGTGAACCAACGGCAAAGGAAGACCTTTCTCTCTGTCTCTCTCTCTCACTGTCCACTCTGCCTGTCAAAAACAAACAAAAAAAATTCATGTCTGAATTGTGGGGAAATCAGACCTGGAAGGCATTTTTATTTTTTATTTTTATTTATTTTTTATTTTTTTTTTGGCAGGCAGAGTTAGACAGTGAGAGAGAGAGACAGAGAGAAAGGTCTTCCTTCTGTTGGTTCACCCCCCAAATGGCCGCCATGGCCTGCATGCTGTGGCTGGTGCGCTGTGCGATCCGAAGCCAGGAGCCAGGCGCCTCCTCCTGGTCTCCCATGTGGTCTCCCATGGGGTGCAGGGCCCAAGGACCTGGGCCATCCTCCACTGCCTTCCCAGGCCACAGCAGAGAGCTGGATGGGAAGAGGAGCAACCGGGACAGAATCCAGTGCCCCGACCGGGACTAGAACCCGGGGTGCCGGTGCTGCAGGCGGAGGATTAGCCTAGTGAGCTGCGGCGCTGGCCAGGCATTTTTATTAATTACAAATCAGCAAATAACTTGGGGAAAGAATATTGAGGGGAGTCATGTGATCTCTAGACTTCATCAAGTCGCTCTGTGCACATATTATTTTGTTTTAATGATATTTGACACTAGCTGAGGGTTTCTAAAAGGATCCAAATCCCTCCCCCCCCCACCCAATTCCCAATTTGAGCCATGGAGTACCTAGCCCTTGTGCTGTGAAATCTACATGGTTATGATGAAGTCTACTAGCTTTTGAAGCTTCATTATTTTGTTTCTGGGGGGATGTCAATAATTATTTTGATAACCACATAGGGAACCTTTATTTTAGTGACCTTGGAAAATTACTTTCTGTGTTTCTGTTCATTTATTTTTAGCAAAGTAATCATTCACATAATTAAAAATAATCACATATTACCTTGTTCCTCTGCAACTCTTAGTATTGCTCCCTAAAAGCACTTACTGCCTACTAATTTAATTATTTCTTTGAGTATGCATCTCTGTTTTTCTCAGTGTAGGGCTTATACTGCTTTATCTTGACTTAGCCATCTTGGATATGATATATGATTTGTATTTCCTGTTTTTGTGGTCAATATGGGTTTAGCATTCTCACTACGCAGCTACACCTACCTTTCCACCCACAAAGGAAATAGAATGTTAGACTTTTTACAGATGAGAATTATAGAAAACTCTGACTGCACTGGCTTAAGGAGGTACTCTTGATCTTTGCACTGCTGTCTTTGGATGCTGACTCTGTCTTCACGCTGGCTGCCCTCATGATTGTTAGATGATGAAGCAACTGTCACTGTCTTTTCCACATAAGACAGCACATAAGACAGACTCTTTGCATTTTTGTTTAAGAAGCTCCTCAGTAGATGTGAGTTATATGTCTTTTCCCAAAACAATCACAAGGAAAGGGAATAAGATTGTCATGATTGTACTAGAAAGATGTATGCTTTGAGGTAAAATTGGGACCAGCCTCCCTTAAAGCACATTATTAGGCAGAATGGTAGATACAGGGAAAAAATCCATGTGAGAAAGGAATTGGAGGGAGGGAAGGGATATTAGGTAAGCAGCAACATTCCATCATTATAATATATCGTAATTTTTGGTTCAATTGATAGTCATGCATAATATTATCATTATCTAATATTTATAGACATAAATACAGATATTTCACTCCTGGTTCAAACATTGCATTATGATTTAATCTCACATTTACAAGCTCTTGTGCTTGTTTTTCCTGGAGTTGATGACTACAATGTTTATTTTATTTCACTTGCATACCTTCCATTATTTACTGTGATTTGTTTTCTCCATGAGATTTATCAAATTCCTCCCAATAGCTTGCAGATGCGGAACATGGCAGGTAATCTGTTAACTTCATTCTTATTCCTGCGACCCTTCCTTCTGGAGCTCTCTGAGACTCTGGACTGGTGTGTGGACCAGCAGAAGAGGTATTCTCTCTCTTTCTCTCTGTCTCTCTCTTTGTTTCCCCCTCTCTGTATCTAAGTCTGCATTTCAAATAAATAAAATAAGTATTTTTTAAAAAAGGAAAAAATGCTTCTAGTCTACTCTAAAACTTGGCCAGGTATAAAAATTTTAGAGAAACAAGAGAAGGTATGACCAAACATAATTCAAGAACAAGAAAGAACTCTTGGATATTTAAAATCTTAGAATTTAAAATCTAGAATCTAAAAATTCTAGATTCAAATTCAATGTTAAAGTTTCCATCTTTCAAAAATTTCAAGACTCCTGATCTTTTGTCTTCTTTCCCTAGGGTCAATATTGAGAAGATCAAGGTCATTCTCAGTTCTGTTCATTTGTATGTGATCTTTTAGTCTCTTTCAAAAGACTTGTAGGATTTTCACCTTATCTGCAATAGTCAGTAATTGTGTGAAGCTTCCTTGGATTAGGACCTTTGAATGAATTATGCTGGTCAGTTGGTGAGTCCTCCTAGTCCACAGGATTGTGTCCTTCAGCTGTACTAGTGTTTTTGTATTGTCATTTTTTTCTCTTTCATTCCATCTTGTTTTGTGCTTCCTGGCACTCAGAATTCTATCATGTGCTCCATATCCAGGACTGATCTTTCTTATCGTTTGTGTCTTCGCCTTCCCCTTATCCACCTGCTCTTCTCTTTTCTACTTTCCAGGGAGACTTCATTTCCAACACTTCTGTTTAATTTTTAAACTTTATATTCATAGATTTTAAATCTCCAAGAGTTCTTTCTTGTTCTTCAATTATGTCTTTCTTACCACTATTATTTTTGTTTTCCCCCTGCAGGTCATACCTTCTCTTGTTTATCTAAGATTATTCTTTGTAAGGGCTTTTTTTTTTTTTCTTTCTTCTGCCATTCTCTGAATATTTGAAATTTAGAAATTCCTTCCTTTCTTTTCATATTGTTTTTGTTCTCTCTGTTCCATGAAATATCTGCTAAATCTTGAGCATTTGTGCATATTTAAGGGTGGAACCCTAAAACAGTTGGTTTTAAATCTGTGTGTAGCTACTTTGTCTATGAGGTCTTCCAGGGTTCCTCTGACCTATGTGCTTTTAGCCTTTTAATCCCCCAAACACTCGGAATCCCTCATGGCATTCCCATTCTGCTTTATGTCATAGTTACTTTGAAACCAGCCTTATAAATGTAAACTCTCCTTGTGAGATATGGACTCATTCCCCAGGGCTAAATCACGTTAAACCCTGGTGCACTTTGTATTTCTTTCATTTCACTGTCAATGCTGCACAGCAATTTTGGTTAATCGGAACATGGTTGAAATTCCTGGATTATCCTTGCTTAATCTGACAAAAACAGCCATAGAGTAGTTTGGTAAACTTATGAAATGGTGGCTATAGGTATTTTCTTTTTGCTGTTTTCATGGATTTGGGGCGGGGTAGCTATCCTCCAAGGCACTGGACTCCTTCTGTCACAAGAACATAAGAGTCTTAAAGTGTTCAGGTCCTTCCAGGATTGGGGAGCAGCAAATGATACTCTGAAAAGGCACAAAAGCAGGCCTGATGAAACCAGAGTGATTTTCATGCATCCATGATATCAAAGAGGGATATAGAACAAGTTCCTTTCAACCCAAACAAAAATATGATCAAAAAATATTTTTTCTAAGGAAGGTAATAAGTGGGCATTTGGGGAGTGAACCTCTCTCTGACTCTGTACCTCTGCCTTTCAAATAAAGTTAACAATTTAAAAAAATTACTCGTTTTTAAAAATTATTATTTTTGAAAGGGAAAGAGAAAGATAAACAGATAGATAACTTCCATCTGCTGGTTCAGTGGCCAGAACTCAATTTGAGCTTTCCATGTGGATAACAGGGACCCAACTACTTGAACATCACCTGCTGTCTGCAGGGAACATTTTTTTTTAAAGATTAATTTATTTATTTGAAAGGCAGAGTGAGAGAGAGAGAGAGAGAGAGAGAGAGAGAGAGATATCTTCCATCCACTAGCTCACTCCCCAGACCACAATGGTTGGAGCTGAGCCGATCCAAAGACAGGAGTCAGGAGTTTCTTCTGGGTCTCCCACATATGTGCAGGGGCCCAAGAACTTGGGCCATTTTCTGCTGCTTTCTCAGGTGCATTAGCAGGGAGCTGGATGAGAAGTGTAGTAGCTGGGACTCAAACTGGCGCTAGCTCCCCCAGGGAACACTTTAGC
Source organism: Lepus europaeus (assembly GCF_033115175.1). Taxonomy (NCBI): domain Eukaryota; kingdom Metazoa; phylum Chordata; class Mammalia; order Lagomorpha; family Leporidae; genus Lepus; species Lepus europaeus. Next base: position 112,358,196 of record NC_084827.1, on the reverse strand, counting down.
AGGAAGCTGAATTAGAAGTGGAGCCAGGACTTGAGCCCAGGCACTCTGATATGTGGGATGTGGTGTACCAGGAGGCAACTTAACTGCTGCCCCAAACACCTGCCCCTAAATAAATGTGTTTGTCAAAAAGAAAATAATTATTTTATTACTAATATGTTAAGTATTTTATTTTTCTTTTATAAGTTATAAAAATATTTACCATGAAACATTAGTTATATATTTGTGTCACAAAACAATGGCTAGTGTGAAAATTAATGATTTTTTTGAAAAAAAAAAAAAAAAAAACAAACCTGAACAATTGATATGAAAGAGTTGATAGCTTGCTAAATGTTTCCGGAAAGAGAATTAAGATAAGCTTAATTTATGTTGCTGATGTTAAAGTGAACAATTTCAAGATTTACCTCCCTTTGCAAGCCAAAGTAAAATAAACTGACAATTTTCTTGAATCTTAACCCAAGAGAAACTTACTTGTTTAGTGAATTATATAAAAAGTATTGTCTGTAGGGAAGTACATGTATGTGCTTGTATGTGTACTCAGCTAAATGAAGTGAAAGTGATAGAGGAATGGAAAGCAGAGGGCTTGGTCTCAGAGACACCTTATTTATTTGTGCCAGATAACTCAAAACTGGGGAGAGATGACCAAGAAAATACAGTGCACTTAGGATATCATTGTATGCATTCAAATGATGATAAGGGGAACTTCCTGGACTCTGTGTGTGTGTGTGTGTGTGCGTGGATGGCATCACCTGGAGCTCCAGCTGCAGCACATAGGTATTGAAGATAATGACCGAGAACAAATTAAGAGAGCAGAAGCCCAGGAACGTGTTTCCTAAAGCTAGCCAAAAAAATACTTTAATGCTAAAAGCAAAGCAAAACCAGTTACTACTAATCTTAAAGAAGATAAACATTGTGCATGATGACAAGGTTAACAGAGTGAGTAACGCTTTTATAAATAAACAGAAGGACCTTGCACACCTCTACAGAGGCCTTTCTCTGGAACCTCCGCAGGAAGAGCTGACTCTGCAGTGTCATGAAAACGAACCCGTTCACGTTGAGGAGCTTACAAGATTAACGGTTCAGTGGTAATACCGTGGTGATGCAATGGCATTCCCAAAAAAGATCAATAAATTAAATGTTTTATTAAAAAAAAAAGTGATGGCAAAGGATGGCTTGGAGAGTTTAGAAGTTCACTACAATTTCTTTGACACTCTTCCCTGCAAGAGAGGGGGCCTATGTCCCTTCCCTTTGGATCTCAACTGGCTAATGACTCACTTACTAGGCAATAGAAAGCTGCAGAACTGATGCTGTGTGACATCTCAGGGGAGGTCAAAAAGATGTAGATTCAGCTTTTGGAAGCTTCCATAAGTGCTCAGTCGTGGCTAGTAGCCAGCGTTATTTGCCAGACATGTGAGTGCAGACACCTCCAGTGCTTCCAGCCCCCCCCTGCCATAGACTCATTCCCAGTCACTTGAGTCTTCCCACCTGAGATCCCAAATATTGAGGAGCGGAGATGCACCGTTTTTTTTCTGCGTTCTGTTGAAATACCTGATCCATGCAATTCAAGAGAAGAGTAAAAGGGTTGTTTTAAGTTGCTGAGTTTTGAGGTAATTTGCTACATGACAATAAATGGGACTACGGAACGCCACTCCAGACTCCAGGGAAGGGAAGCTGCACTGGGAGAATGATTATACTGAGCAGGAGTGAACTTTCTAGAAGCACAGGTCGGCCAGGAGCAAGTCTCCATGTGACAGTCAGTTTTTCTGATACCACCTTGGCAATTAATTCACTCTTGTGGTGTATTACTTTAACAGACATCTATGAGAATGCAAAAGGGGCTGTTTCTGTGGCATGGTGGGTAAAGCTGCCGCCTGCAGTGCTGGCATCCCATATGGGCACTGGTTTGAGTCCAGCTGCTCCACTTCTGATCCAGCTCCCTGATAATGCATCTGGGAAGGCAGCGGAAGATGGCTGAAGTGTTTGGGTCCCTGCATCCACATGGGAGACCCAGAAGAAGCTCTGGGCTCCTGGGTTTGGCTCCAGCCATTGTGGCCATTTGGGGAGTGAACTAGTAATGGAAGATTCTTTCTCTGTCTCTGTCTGTCACTGTCCCTCTTTCTCTGTGACTCTGCCTTTCAAATAAATAAATCTTAAAAAAAAATGCAAAAGAAGGGGCCAGTGTTGGGTGTAGTGGGTAAAGCCTCTACCTGTGATGCCAGCATTCCCTATAGGTGTCTGTTCAAGTCCTGGCTGCTCCATTTCTGATCCAGCTCTCTGCTAATGTCCTGGGAAAAGCAGCAGAGGTTGGCAAAAGTGTTTGGGCCCCTGCTGCCCATGTGAGAGACCTGGAAGAATCTCCTGGCTCCTAGCTTTAGGCTTGTTCAGCACTGGCCATTGCAGCTCTAAGGGGAGTAAATGAGCCCATGGAGGATCTCTTGCTCTGTCTTTACCTCTCTCTGAGTAACTCTTTAAAATAAATAAATCTTTAAATTTATTTATATAAATTTATTGATATAATTTATTTTTATAAGTGGAAAAGAGTGAAAATACTAATATCCTCATTTGTGTACAGTCATTCATGACTTTTTCTAGTTTCCATTGAATATTGCTGGGTAGGGGCTGGTGTTGTGGCACAGCAGGTTCAGCCGCCACCTGCAATGCTGGCATCCCATATGGGTGCCAGTTCAAGTCCCAGCTGCTCTATTTCTGACTTGGCTCCCTGCTAATGTGCCTGGAAAAGCAGCAGAATATGATCCAAGTGCTTAGACTCCCTGCCACCCACGTGAGAGACCTGGGTTGAGTTCCAAGTTCCTGGTTTTGGCTTGGCCCAGCCCTGGCCATTGTGGCCATTTGAGGAGTAAACAAGAGATGGAAGATTTCCCTGTCTCTTCATCTCTGTCACTCTGCTTTTTAAATAAATAAATAAATAAATCTTTAAAAAAATATTACTGAGTGGCATAGTTCCCCTTTTCTAAAACTCTTGCTGGCATTTGAAGTGCAGGGCTTACAAAGCTGACATTAATTTATGATAGGAAAATTAATAAATGGAAACATGTCAAGCTTTATGAAGGCTGGTCTCACACAGAACTTGTATGTAAAACTCACTAACTCAGTAGCAAATAAAATAAATACTCTTGTAGAAAGAGTGTTTAAGTCCTTGGACACCCTTAGTCAATCAGCATTTCCTGAGATACCCAGCAAGCAGCAAATCTTGTAAGTCAGAATTTTCTTTCAAGTTTACTTCAAGTGAATCATACATTTCATTATCACTCTTGACTCTGCTTTCTTTGTTTTTTTGGCTGTGAATATTTTTACCTCTTGCTTCCATTGACACTACTTGCTTCCAGTGGTAGTATCAGCTGGTTAAAGTAGTCTCTATACATATTCCTTTTTAATTATTTATTTGAAAGACAGAGTTAACAGAGAGAGAGGTAGAGACAGAGAAAGAGAGAAGTATTCCATCCACCGGTTCACTGTCTAAATGGCTGCAATGGCTGGAGCTATGCTGATCTGAAGCCAGGAGCTTCCTCCGGATCTCCCATGTGGGTACAGGGGTCTGAGCACCTGGGCCATCCTCCCTTGCTTTCCCAGGTGCATTAGCAGGTAGCTGGATCAGAAGTGGAGTAGCCAGGACCCATAGGCCAGCACTGCAGGGCTTTAACCCGCTGCACCACAGTGCCGGCCACAATGGCTGGAGCTGGGCCAATCCAAAGCTAGAAGCCAGGAGCTTCTTCCTGTTCAAGAGCCCAAGCTTTTGGGCCATCCTCCACTGATTTCCCAGGCACATTAACAGGGAGCTTGATTGTAAGTGGAGCAGTGCCCAAATGGGATGCCAGCATCACAGGTGGTGGCTTTACCCACTGCGCCGCAGGACTGGCCCCATGTATAAACTTTTCTGATGTGGATGGGTGGGTGGGTGCGTGAAGGATCTGACTTTTGACAGAGGGTTGTCAAATTGCTCATTCACTCTATAGATTTTCCCCTCTTGGCCAGAGAGTTGCTTTCCCTTTCCTCTGGTTCCTGGAAGCCTCCTATTTTTCAGAGCACTTTCGTATTACATACACACACACACACACACACACACATATATATATATATATATATACTGTGCTCAAGGTAAATAATAGTAAAGCTGAGTCAAAATTTATAATTTATAACTTAGATTGTAAAATTTAACTTTCTTTTAAAAAATGCTTATTTATTTTGATTTTATTTCAAAGACAGAGAAAGAGGGAGCGATCTTCCATCTGTTGGTTCACTCTCCAAATGTCTGCAATAACTAGATATGGGCTGGGCCAAAGTCAGGAACAAGGAACTCAGTTCAGGTATCCCATGTGGGTGGCAGGAACTTAAGTCCTTGAGCCATCACCTGCTGCCTCCTAGGGTGTACTTTAGCAGTACCCTAGGATGGATCAGTAGCTGGGCGAAGACTTGGAGGTACTCCAGCATGCGATGTGAGAATCCCAAGCTGTATCTTAATTGCTGTGCCCTAACCTCCCTTCCCTTAACTGAATTTTTTCCTCTGGGACTGAACTCATCTTGTTCATTGCAAGACACATGTCACAATATCAGAGACTGTGATATGTGTCATAGGCATTGAGCAGTAGAAGGAACAGACCAGTGACTTTGGACTAGGAAATGTAAAAGGCAGTAGTGTGGACTGCCCAGCTGATCAAATATGGAAGCAAAGGATGCAAATATGGCTCTGTTGACCAGATGTGGCCCCTTGGGGAGACAGCAGGTTTTGGGCTCTTTTAAATCTTTTTATTTTAAAAGATTTATTTATTTTATTTGAAGTTGAGTAACAGAGAGGCATAGGCAGAGGCAGAGAGGGAGAGAGAAATCTTCCATCTGCTGGTTCACTCCCCAAATGGCTGCTACTGCCAGAGCTGGGCTAACGCGAAGCCAGGAGCCAGGAGCTTCTTCCGGTCTCCAATGTGGGTGCAGGAGCCCAAGAACTTAGGCCATCTTCTCCCTCTTTCCCAGGCCATAGCAGAGAGCTGGATCAGAAGTGGAGCAGCTGGGTCTTGAACTGGTGCCTATACGGGATGCCAGCACTGCCTGCAGTGGCTTTACCTGCTACACCACAGCATCGGCACCTCTCTTTTAAATCTTGTGGGTAATCGGAACCCAAGAGAGAGAATGGACTGTGGAATGCTGAGGTGAAGTGTCTAGCCAGAGGACAATGCAACTCACACAACTAGAAACTCAACTGAGTGCTCCAGGGAGGATTCTTTTTTTTTTTTTTTTTTTTTTTATAGGCAGATTTAGACAGTGAGAAAGACAGAGAGAAAGGTCTTCCTTCCGTTGGTTCACCCCCAAATGGCTGCTATGGCTGGTGCGTTGCGCCGATCTGAAGCCAGGAGCTAGGTGCTTCCTCCTGGTCTCCCATGCGGGTGTGGGGCCCAAGGACTTGGGCCACCCTCCACTGCCTTCCCAGGCCACAGCAGAGAGCTGGACTGGAAGAGGAGCAACCAGGACAGAATCCGATGCCCGAACCAGGACTAGAACCCCGGGGTACCAGCGCCGCAGGTGGAGGATTAGCCTAGTGAGCCGCAGCGCCGGCCCCAGGGAGGATTCTGAAGGCACTCATCAAAGTGGCTAAAAGTTTAAGAGATGCTTTTCAGTATCTGTCAGCCTAGGGAGCAAAGACCATCTTATGACAGTCCCAATCCAGTAATCACTTTCCTTCTTCCTTTTCCGGCTCCCTTTTCACTTCTTTTCTTCCTCTTGCTTTGTTCAATGAGTGGTCAGAAAATGTGGCTACCAAGATAGCAAGGTGAGAGAGAAGAGATAGAAATCTAGGGTAGGAGAATAAGATTGTGTTCAGTTCTTTGGCTCCCTCCCTTCCTCTCACCCACCTCCCTCCCTCCCTCCCTCCCTCCAGTTGAAAGAATGGAGGAGCTTAACTGTCCAATGAAATACAATGTTTGGTAATCACTTGAGCTTGTACACTTTCATTTCCTGAATTGGAACTTTCTTTGCAATCTGATGACATCATGTAGGTTTTTTGTCATCTAGGAATGATCAAGAAAGTCTAGAGCTGCCTAAATTCCATCCAGGGTCAAAGAGGGAGGCAGCCACAAAAGCAGATCTTTCACTTGCATTTGAACTTCCCTTCTTCCAATCTAGGAAAGCCTCATCCTCCTTAGAGGCATAAAGTATGCCCTTGCTTTCTATATAGTACCATTGCTATGGCAAATATAAAACTCTATGCTTTGTCCTTAGGCTTTTGCTGAAATCTCCTGGGTCATATCCAGTTGCAGTTCAAAACAAAACAATCACTGTAATTTCTCAGGCACTGGAAACTTAATCTCTTGGCTTTTGCTTTAGGACTGTTGTGTCTTCTGTGAGCTGATAAGCAACTCAATTAACTTCTTTGTTCTAGGCTAGGTAGGGAGGAAGCCAAAGGGAAACAAAGAATTACTAGGGGTTATGAGACCAAAATTGCATCAGTTTAATATTTTTAAAATAGTATTCTGCCTCACACCATTATTAGCAGACCCCTGGCATGCATTTCCACTGGTTTCCATTTGGCTAACGAGGAAGGGGGTATGTGCGCCATCTTTAAGGGTGTCTCTGAGTTGTACAAGTAGGTATGGAAATATCAGTGTATTATTTTAGCAATTGTGGTGACAAGAAAGAAAGTATTGTTTCCTTCACGGAGTAGACTCACAAAAAGCCCAATCAAATAGAATAAAATACATCAAAGCAAAAGCAAAACCAAATGGTACCAGGGGAGATGCTAGAAGAAGGTTTTCATAAATGTCCATCTGTATCTGGGACGTCCTATATCACACTTATCATTAACTCAGTTACAGTGCTGGCTCTTGTTCTTCTATCCAGTTCCATGGATTTTATATATGTATAAATATATATGAAAACATTTAGGTGCAGCAGAGCAACATTTCAATAAATGGGTTTGGGCAGTAGCTCTTCAAGGAACATGTAATACGATGGTCGAATCAGCATTCTGAAACTGACTACATGTACCATTAGATACATAATAATATTTACTGCTATTGTTAAACATAGAATGATATTTTAATGTTTTGAGCCTTATTGGCCAAGTTCCTTGAAATATCTTTGGCAGCATGCGCCATTCTTTTAGACTGTTTACTTGGACAACAGCATGGATCAGTTACCTGTCAATTCTTTAATCTCAGTTTAGTATGATTATGTGTTGTAGGGAAAAATTGTGCTTCAGTGAAAAACTAAGTACTATCTAGGTGGTACCCTTCCTTGTCATCTGATTCTGGCTCTATGGGAACTATTTTACAATTTGGTAAATTGTATAAAGCTTATAGCAGTGTAAAATAATTATTGCCAGGGCTGGCGCTGTGGCATAGTAGGTAAAGCCGCCACCTACAGTGCTGGCATCCCATGTGGGCGCCGGTTCAAGTCCCGGCTGCTCCACTTCCGATCTAGCTCTCTGCTATGGCCTGGGAAAGTAGTAGAAGATGGCCCAAATTCTTGGACCCCTGTACTCATATGGGAGACTGGGAAGAATCTCCTAGCTTCTGGTTTTGGATTAGAGTTCCATTGCCGCCAGTTGAGAAGTGAACCAGCAGATGGAATACCTCTCTCTCTGTCTCTCCATCTGTCTGTCTGTCTCTCCTTTTCTCTCTGTATAACTCTGCCTTTCAAATAAATAAATTAATCTTTAATAATAATAATAATTATTGTCTGGGGCCAGCATTGTGACATAGTGGGATAAGCCACTGTATGTGGAAACTGGCATCCCTTATCAGAGTGCCAGTGGATTCTGGCTGCTCTTGTGATCTAGTTTCCTGCTATTGTACCTGGGAAGGCAGAAGATGATGGCCCAAGAGCTTGGCCCCCTACTACCCATGTAGGAGACCCAGATGGAATTCCTGGCTCCTAGATTTGGCCTGGCCCAGTCCTGGCTATTGTGGCTATTTGGGAAGTGAACCAGGTTTTCTTTCTCTGTGTCGCTGTGCCATTCATATGAATCAATCAATTGATCTTAAAAAAATCATTCTTGTCTGTAGACATTTACATTCTGATGTATCTAATACAGGTTAGGTTGACTATCTCTCACTGTGAAAGAAGCTAGTTTTATCTCCATTTGTATATTCATTTCAACATTTTAAAAATTCCAGATCAAGTTAAGCCTTTTTTGACTCCTCTGAACTAGATGTAACAGTTTCCCATTTTTTCTCCCATTGAGTTAAGGTCTTTAGCCTATGTTCATCTTTATATCTGGCTGAAAGTCTGCTTTTCCCTTTTTGGGGAAAATTGTTTCTTAACAGTATGATGTCCAAATATTCATGTCTGGAAACCCATGTGTTGCTAGCTAATGATGTGAAGCTATAATGATTATAGCAGAGATTTTATATGGACATGTGAGTTTTTAATCAAAATTTCTTGATTATTTGAAAAATTGGTGGATTTTTATCTGATTCTCATTTAAGTTACAGTTCTTGGACAAAAAGAATGAATAATCATAGTTAATATTGGTTGAACAGATACACGCCGAGTATGGTGATAAGCACTTTGCATGATTAATCTCTAGTGTCATATGTGGGCAACAGATAAAAAGGCAAGGCATAAGCAGGCCCAGGACAAGAAAATTCCTAAGCCTGCAAAAACTGCTGTGGGATTCCGGAATGACTCCTTGTGCCCATACCCTTATCATGAAACCAAGAACAGTAGTAGGAAAAAAAGAGGCAGATTCAATATCTAGTTACCAATTACAGTAAGTACTCAGGCATCCCTGGGTCCCAGTCATGCAGAATTCCCATTTGGTGACCTCAAGCAGAGATCATCTCTGTTTCAGACTTAAGAACATGTGAAGACCAGTGTCCATATTTAACTAGAAGACTTCTGATGTTTCCTCATTGCAAATTTAACAGAATCAGAATGGCTACCTGGCATGCACTTCTCCAAACATGCAATATTATTCCAGTAGCCAGTCATGGAAAAGACCTGACACAGGGTGACATCCATGACCCTGTCAATGTTGACGGGAACCTGTGTGGAAACCAACTTTGGTCCTTTTTGGATTCTGAGGCACTGACACTGATTAGTTCTGATCTGTACCCATTAAGAGTCTGGGCAATTTGGCTGATGTGTAAGCGCTGCCAGCGGTATTGGTTCCGTTCCTCAGGACTGCAGAGGGACACGTGGCTCTGCAGTTTCTTTTTCTCCCTAGTTTTATTGAAGTATATTGACACATAAAAACTATACATGTTCAAGGTGTACACCAGGATGTTTTGGTACGCATTCACATCCTGAAATGATTTCCAGCAGCAAGCTAATTAATGTATCCATTATCTCACTAAGTTACCTTTTTTTTCATATGTGACTGTGTGATGAGAACACTTAAGATCTACTCTTAGTGAATTTCAAATATATAACACATTATTATTTTTAAGAACATTTATTTATTTATTTCATGGCAGAACAACACAGAGATGGAGAGAGGGAGCAGGAGAGGGCTTCCAATATCTTGTTCATTCCCTAAATGCCCACAAAGGTTGGGACTATTTTAGGTCCTCATCAAGGAGCCTGGCCCTCCATCCATATTTCCCATATGGGTGGCAGGAGCCCAAGTACTAGGGCCATTTTCCGCTGCCTTCTGGGTACATTAGTAGGAAGCTGAATTGCAAGCAGAGCAGCTGGGGCCTGACCTGATGCTTTGAGAGGCTGGTGTCACAGGCAGTGGCTTAACTTGCTAAGTCACAACACCAGCCTCATTATGATTGTTATTAAAAAACTTTTATTTATTTGTTTTAATTTTTTATTTGAAAAACAGAGAAACAGGCAAATGGAGAATCTTCTGTCCACAGATTTACTCCCCATATGTACACAGCAACCAGGGCTGGATCAGACAAAAGCCAGGAGCCTAGAACTCAATCCAAGTCTCCCAGGTTGGGTGCCAGGGTCCCAATTACTTGAGCCATCACCTGATGTCTCCCAGGTGCATTAGAAGGAGGTAGGATCAGAAGTGGAATAGCAGGGACTCAAACCAGGCACCCCATATGGGATATGAGTATACTAAGGAGTGACTTAATGGCTATACCAAATGCCACCCCACAAAACATTAACTTGCAGTCACCATGTAGTACATCAGACCTCCAGAACTTACGGGTCTTATAACTGAAAGTTTGTATTCTTTGACTAACATCTTCCATACAGAGTTTTTGATACAGAAGGAAGCAACACCCAGAGGAAGCACAGTTTCTTGTTAAGGTATAAACACACTCACTGTAAGAGAACATGTTTTCCTCACTCTCCTACCCTCATTGAATCACTCTGCCTCAGACCAGTTGCACTTTTGGTCCTTGTTCAGCCCTCAGACAGGAAGGCAAAGAGCAGTGCTGTGGGTGATCTCCTGCAAGTCTAACTAGAACCAAGGACACATGAGTCTGGCACATTTCTCTGGATGCTTTCTTGGCGATATGAACAGAGTTATCCCATTTAACCCCCTCATTGTTGCACAGTGGGGCCAGCATTGTGGTATAGCAGGTTAAGCCTCTGCCTGTGATGCTGGCATCCCATGTGGGTGCCAGTTTGAGTCCCAGCTGCTCCACTTCCAATCGAGCTCATTGCTAATGCACCTGGGGAAGTGGTAGAGGGTGGTCCAAGTGCTTGCTTGAGTCCCTACACCCACACGGGGACCTGAAAGAATCTCCAGGCTCCTAGCTTCAGTCTGGCCCAGCCCTGACTGTTGCAGTCATTTAGGAAGTGAACGGAAAATTTCTCTCTCTATGTATCTCTCCCTCTCTCTCTCTGTAACGCATTGCTTTTCAAATAAATAAAATAAATACCTTTTAAAAGATTTATTTTATTTATTTGGAAGACAGTGTTACAGAGAGAGAGAGAGAGAGAGAGAGAGAGAGAGAGAGAGGTCTTCCATCCGCTGGTTTACTCCCCAGATGGCTGCAACAGCCAGAGCTGCACTGATTTGAAGCCAGGGGCCATGAGCTTCTTCTGGGTCTCCCAAGTGCACACAGAGGACCAAGGACTTGGGCCATGCGCTATTGCTTTCTCAGGCCATAGCAGAGAGCTGGATCAGAAGAAGAGCAACCAGGACTAGAACGGGCGCCCATATGGGATGCTGGCGCTTCAGCCCAGGGCTTTAACCTGCTGCACCACAGCACCAGCCCCAATAAAATAAATATTTAAAAAAATAAATTGTTGCCGCAGGTGCCATGGCTCACTAGACTAATCCTTCGCCTGCAGCGCTGGCACCTCAGGTTCTAGTCTCGGTTGGGGCGCCGAATTCTGTCCTGGTTGCTCCTCTTCCTGCCTAGCTCTCTGCTGTGGCCCGGGAGTGCAGTGGAGGATGGCCCAGGTCCTTGGGCCCTGCACCCGCATGGGAGACCAGGAGGAAGCACCTGGCTCCTGGCTTCGGATTGGCACAGTGCGCAGGCCGCTACACGCCGGCCATGGCGGCAGCCACTTGAGGAGTGAACCAATGGAAAAAGGAAGACCTTTCTCTTTGTCTCTCTCTCTCTCACTGTCTAACTCTGCCTGTCAAAAAAAGAAAAATAAATTGTTACACAGTTGCCTCATAAGAGATACATTTACTGCTGTAAATTTTCTTTTCTGTGCTTTTTAAAAAATTAATTTACTTTGTATTTATCTGAGAGAGAGAGAGAGAGAGATGGGGAGAACTCCCATCCACTGATTCCATCCTCAGATGCTCACAACAGTCAGGCTTGGGCCAAGGATGAGAGCTGGGAATGTAATCCAGGCCTCCAATATGGGTGACAGGGACCCAACTACTTGAGCTGTTACCTGCTGCCTTCCAGGGAGCGCATTAGCAGGAAGTTAGAATTGAGAATGGAGTTAGGACTCGAACCCAGGCACTCTGATATGGCATGCAAGTGTCTCAAGTGGCATCTTAACTCCTATGCTAAAACTTTGCCCCACATTTTCTATTTTCTTTTTCCCTCCCCCCTTCCCTCTCTCCCTCCCTCCCTCCCTTCCTTCCTTCCTAGATTTATTTATTTATTTGAAAGGCAAAGTCACAGAAAGAAAGGGAGGAACACACACACACACACACACAGAGCTTCCATCTGCTGGTTTACTCCTCAGATAAGTGCAATGGCCAGGGCTGGGCCAGGCCAAAATCAGGAGTCAGGAGCTTTATCCAAGTATTCCAGTGGGTGTAGGGGTCCAAGGACTTGGGCCATCTTCAGCTGCTTTCCCAGGTGCATTAGCAGGGAGCTGGATTGGAAGTAGTGCAGACGGGACACATGGGATGCCTGTTTTGCAGGCAGTGGCTTTCAATGCCATGTCCACTGTCCCTGTGTTTAAAATGAGGGCACCTCCTGCACATCCCTCTGTATTTGTGGCTTTTCCCCCTTAACTGTGAATCCTAGTTATCTATCCAAATGAAATATACTATTTTCCAAGATGAAAAATTTTTCAGTTCTTTACATCATGAATCTTTTGGGAGAATAAGGCGCTGCGTGTGTTATGATTGAGGAAGCTCTGAGGGGACGTCTGCTGGAGCTTCAGGAACATTGCTGGCATGAAGCAGGAGGACGAGGGGTTGAGTCGCAGAGAATTGGAAGTGCCCAGGAAGCAAGGTCCTGGGCCTCAGAGCTTGTCAGGTGATTAGTGAAGCCAGGCATATGCGTGAGGAGGAGAACACTCTGGTGGGCTCCATCCTGTGCTCAGCTGAGTAGACAAGTCTGGGAGCAGGAAGGGATGATGCTGCCCGTCCAGTTGATCCTCACAGGGCCCTGGAAGGGTAAAGGAGATGAGATATAGAATGTGGGGCTGGTTAGACTAAAACTAGGTGGAAATCAGAATGGGAAAGTTTTTGCAAAGAGCATGTGATTTGGAGCAAGGCTGAGCTGGTCATCCTAGCATTTCCCCTAGCTGTGTGGCTTTGGGAAGTCATGTAACCATCTTAACTCCCAGTTTCCGTAACATAAAAGTAGAGTATTCATCACAGGCTGTGGTAAGAAGTAGAAATAGTGTTATGTAAAATAGCCAGCATAGTAGTAGACCCATAATATAGAGTCTGTTTTTCAGGCCTAGTAAAGGACTACAGCCCAAAACCCGTGACTCAAAGTCATGGTTCTCTTTGGTGAAGGAGAGGTCAGATAGGAAGTGTTGTGACCTGGCTACCTGGAATTCCAAGGCTCATCCTGAGCCAACCGTCTACCTGGGCTGCAGGCCAGAAGCCCTGGGGCTGCTGATAAGGGATGGTTCATAATGGGCCTAGGCCTGGGGCCAGTTTCTCATAGGGTCAGCGAAGACAGAAAATGTCAGTGCTTTCTCGTTGGTGAGACTGCCTGTGGCCTACTGGTGCGTTACTTGGTCTCCTCTCTATAGTAGGGACCAGGCCTTTGGGGCTGGACTGGGAGGATACTGAATTCTCAGGTGTGTGTGTGTCTGTGTGTGTGCATGTATGGGTTGTGTAATTTTACTATTGTTGAAGGTGTATTAGCAATAATGATTGTTATTTGTACAATTTTACACTAATCATTAGTTGCATGCTATCCTTGCAGTAGTGTAGCTCCTATCATTTACTTTGAAGATGGGAGGAAAAGAAGGCTTAGAGTGGTCATATGACTTGTCCGTGTCACCAACAGGGACTGGAATTTAGGTAACATTCCTTATACACCATAGCTTTTCACATTGTATAGATATAAAAATGAGGTTTATTGGAATTTTTAGTATTGTAGTAGGATTTTTTTTTGCTGTGGTTTGTGTGTGTGTGTTTAAATCATTTATTGACAACAATATGTGGGTAACATATGGCCCTGTCTAAATACTGGTGGAGTTTATAGAATCAAAAGGCTTCCATAGCCTTGGCAGCTCATGACAAGAGCTTCAAGTGATCACTGATGTCATAAATGAGAGTGTCAATTGTTAAAATCAATAACAGGAGTCACTGTGCACTTATTCCCCATGTGGGGCCTCTGTCTTTAACGAGTTGTACTATGAAAATTAACGGCGGGGCCAGCTTTGTGGCATAGCAGGTGAAGCGCCGCTTGCAGTGCCAGCATCCCATATGGGTACCGGTTCGTGTCCCAGCTGCTCCACTTCTGATCCAGCTCTCTGCTATGGCCTGGGAAAGCAGTGGAAGATGGCCTAAGTCCTTGGGCTCCTGCACCCGTGTGGGAGATCTGGAAGAAGTTATTGACTCCTGGCTTCAGATAGGCACAGCTCCAGCCGTTGCTGCCAGTTGGGGAGTGAACCAGCGGATGCAAGACCTCTCTCTCTCTCTCTCTCTGACTCTACTTCTCTCTGTAACTCTTTAAAATAAAATAAAATAAATCTTAAAAAAAAAAAGAGAGAGAATTAACGGTAAAACCTGTCTTCAAACATTACTTTATACCCTTGTGTGTCTGTGTGGGTGCAAACTGTTGAAATCTTTACTTAGTATAGAGTTGATCTGTATATAAAGATAATTAAAAATGAATCTTAATGAAGAATGGGATGAGAGAGAGAGTAGGAGGTGGGACAGGAGTCGGGGTAGAAGGGCGGGTTGGGGGGTAAGAACTACTATATTCCTAAAGCTGTATCTATGAAATTTTTATTTATTAAATAAAAGCTTTCTAAAAAAAGAGAGGCAGAGTTAGAGAGAGACACAGAGAGATGTCCCTTATTCGCTGGTTCACTCCCCAAGTAGCCTAAAGCTAGGAGCCTGAAACTCCATCTGGGTCTCCCACGTGATGGCAGAGGCCCAAGCACTGGAGACATCTTCTGCTGCTTTCCCAGGCACATTAGCAGGGAGCTGGATCAGAAGTGGGGCAGCCAGGGCTCACACTGGTGCTCGTGTGGGATGCTGGTGTTGCAGTCAAAGGCTGTAAGCATTAACTTGCTGTGCCACAATACTGGCCAATGTGGGTGACTTTTAATTGTACCTCTGTGTAGTTTACACATGGAGTAAGCCTGCATATGAGAAATGTTGTGGTGGGATTTATATTCCCAGTCCCAGGGAAACTGCATCCTGCAGCTCAGTAGAGACCAGGGTGATTCTGGATTTGTCAGTAACCAGGTCTGATTTTTGGCAAATCTCCCAGTTTTCAAAATCTAGGGAATTGTTTCTTTCTAGCCCTAGTGTCCTGAGTGATCTTTCAAAGCTTCTTTTAGCTTTAAGTATCAGTCACACTCGTCTCTGGGTACCATGATTTATGGACAGTATCATTTGCTGATGTGAGTATAATCACCTTTCATTGATGGAAGAGGACTCTAAGGCTCAACAAAATTAGGACCATGGCCATGGCCACGCAAGCCACAAATGGAAGAGCAGTTCTGAAATGTAGCGTTGGGCTCATCAAACTCTGGCTGTGCCACTGTGGCAGACCCAGCAATCAGTTTGTCTGTCTCCCCTAACTGGAGAGAGTTAGAGAACAGGTAGGGTGCCAGCCTCCAGAGTCAGGACACTCTCTTTTGGCATGCATAGAATATTCCATTGGGGGAATCAAAGAAAACTGCCTCCAATATTTATATTTATCATTTTAAAAAAATTATATTTGGGGGCCAGAGCTGTGCCTATCTGAAGCCAAGAGACAGGAACTTCTTCCAGATCTCCCACACGGGTGCAGGTGTCCTAGCACTTGGGCCATCTTCCATTGCTTTCCCAGGCCATAGCAGAGAGCTGGATCAGAAGTGGAGCAGCCGGGACATGAAATGGCACGCACATGGGATGCTGGCACTGCAAGCGGCGCTTCACCTGCTATGCCACAATGCCGGCCCCACCGTTGATTCTCACAGTACAACTCATTAAAGACAGAGGCCCTACTTACTATGTATATCTCACAATATACATAGTAAGTAGTGTAATAGTATATATATATGTATGACTTATAAATAAATTTACTTATATCACATATAGAGAATACGCACTATACTTTCTTTTCCCCCTCTTTGACAAAGAGTTTGGCAAACTTTGGATTTCAATATAATTTTTAGCAAAAAAAAGTGATTGTGAAAGTAAAGAAGCTATTAAAATATTGAATAATACAAACTCATGGGTACCATAAGTTTTTGTGTCTCATTTGACCTTCACCATGGCAAGGGAATTGAGTTTTAATAAAATTCAGAAACTTGCCCAAGATTATTCATAAAGAATTCGGACTTTAATCTGCCCATCTCTTAAATTCACTGTTTTTCTGTTTAGAAATTGATGTTCAACATTTTGGACGTATTTGCTAAAGCACTAATTTCATCAAAAACAAAGTTTTAATTCTTTCTCTTCTTTCACACTCTTCAAAATGATACCAAAATACACATTTCATTTAACTGTATCACAAAACTTTCAAAATGCTCATGTAGAAGTTGTTCTACAAAATTGTATAGATTTTATTGCTTTCTTCTTCTTTTTTCTTTTTTCTTTTCTTTTTTTTGACAGGCAGAGTGGACAGTGAGAGAGAGAGACAGAGAGAAAGGTCTTCCTTTGCTGTTGGTTCACCCTCCAATGGCCGCCGCGGTAGGCGCGCTGCGGCCGGTGCACCACGCTGATCCGAAGGCAGGAGCCAGGTGCTTCTCCTGGTCTCCCATGGGGTGCAGGGTCCAAGCACTTGGGCCATCCTCCACTGCACTCCCTGGCCATAGCAGAGAGCTGGCCTGGAAGAGGGGCAACTGGGACAGAATCCGGCGCCCCGACCGGGACTAGAACCCAGTGTGCCGGCGCCACAAGGCGGAGGATTAGCCTATTGAGCCACGGCGCCGGCCTTTTTTTCTTCTTTTTAAACAGAGTAAAATTCAACTCTGATAGGATTCCCTAATTAGCAGTTTTTAAAGTTTTATTTATTTATTTGAGAGACAGAATGACTGCGAGAGAGATGGAGAAAGAGAGGTATGCTTTTCCATCTGCTGGTTCATTCCCCACATGACTGCAATGGCCAGACATGGCCAGGGCAAAATCAGGAAACCAGAACTCCTTTCTGGGCTATCACATGCGTGGAATGGGCCCAAGCACTGGCCCATCTTCTGCTGCTTTCCCTAGTGCACCAGCAGGGAGCTGATTGGAAGCAGAGCAGCTGGGACTCAGACCCTTGCTCTGATGTGGGATGTGGGTGTCCCAGATGGTGGCTCACCTGCTGTGCCACAACGCTGGCCCCAGTAGTTAGCATATTTTGTGAACAATTATAATACCCTCAAGACTTTACAACACCAATTATTAAAACCTTTAATTATCAGAGCGGACATTGTGGTGATTGAATACATTATTTTTTCAATGAAGGTAAGTTCCTTCTTAATGTAAGGTAAAAAATGAAAACACAGAAAATCTAAAAATAAGAGACAGTTCACTTTCAGGAAACAATTCTAGATTTAGATAGTATTTTTCCATCCAAAACAAATGAAGGGAAATTTTAAAAAGTGACTAATTACACAGCAAGGAAATTCAGTGGAAAAGGGATGGAATTTGGCCACTGGGTGTCAATCTCGATCCATGTTCACAAGTAGTTGACACTCAGGACTAACTCCAGCTTTTCTTCATTGTTGTGTCTCCCAAGAGTGATTTTATTTAAGAACCCAGAGGATACACTTTCTCTTTTAAAGTCTTCATCACTTCTTTTTCACCACTGCGAATATTATAATCTTCAGAAAATCTAAGGAGGGAAACAAGACTGGCATTAAACAGCAGGAGCAGAAGCACCTTGAACAGACACAAGCTGACATTTGTACTCTAAAATCATCCTGAGTTGAGCGTGACCTGCTGTGTGAGACATCACTGGGTCACTTTATGTCTGCACAGTGTTGCAAGTAAGCCTTCAAAGTCTCACAGGTCACATACTTGTCTGGAAAAACCAGCTCTCTTGATGGCAGTGTGCATGTTTGTTTATGATTACCTTTTCAAACTAAGAAAGAGGCATAAGCACGAAATATTGCATAACAGAGGGGGACTTCTCAGACTCATGGTGTTCTTCTCATTATCTCCTGTTAGTGTGTATCCTTCTAGAATCTATATATTTGTGGGAACTTCAAAAAGTTCATGGAAAATGTGTATTATGGAAAACCTATGCATGGATTTTGAAAGATTTTGCACCCAAAGGAACTTGCCTTTTAATTCAGTTTCCTCTGAACTTTTTGGAGTATCCTTGTACTCTGAATACAGAAGCACTTGCGTACATCTATCTTCATTTTTTTATACACGAGGATACATGCCATTCTGAAAAATTTTTTAAATGCTTTTTAATGTTTAATAAAGTATCTTGGATGTTGCTTTGTATCAGCCTCATTCTGAACGAAGACCATACTTTTCTAAAGGTATTGAACAGTGCTCTGACGTTCTCATCTTTTAGGATTGGGAAAATGGCACAAAAGGCAGGAATTTGGACAGGCATGCCAATCCCGATTAGAGGAAATGGAACGCAGAGAGGCCGGACGGCCTCACCTCTGATGGTCTCCAAGTCTTTGATGCCCCTTCTCCTCCTCCTCCTTCCAAACCCCCTCCACGATCTGGAACATACCCCTGACTTCTGTTTATCTTACACTTGCTGATAAATCTCCTTAGAAGCTGGTGGTCCACTTAAGCCAAGTCACAGCCGTATCATGGCCCCCAAGACACACCCCAGCCTTGCATGGACCCAGAGGAAAACAAACCATAAAAAAAAGCCAGGTATTTGCAAATCAACTTAAATACCCTGTCATTCGATTAAAGCAGTGCAGCTCGATTTCAGTCATTTCTGAGCTGCTTAACCGGATTGAGCATAGTTTCCCTTTCTCAAATTTAGTAGGTGCAGACTTAAATTTCTCATCCCATAAACAGGGCTGTTCCAAATGAGTCCCTGATCATTGTGGGCCGCTGTGGCCTCACATTCACCCTTCCATTGTGTTGGGTTGACATTGAAGCTGTCCTGGACAAAGTGCCAGGAAATCTCTCTAAATCCAATGCGATGACCATGTGTTGAGATGCAGCTTCAACAGGAAGCTGATGATGCCTGCCTCTCTGGAGGTGCTGCCCTCAGCTGAGGGGTTCCATGGCCCTTTCCATCTCAAGCTCTGGGTGAGGGGCTGTACCTAGGATTCGAACCCATTTGGCTTTGACCACTTGCAGAGTATTACTTCCTATGCTGGGGATCACCAGATATACCCAGGATAAGTGTCAAGGATACCTGTTACCAAGCTCTTTTCCCTTTCTCAGCCCAGTGGTTAGAACTCTTGGCCAGCAAATGGACCATCCGAAAGCCTGAGGGCTTTATAATTCTAGAAATGATATAAAATGGGCTCTGGAGAAATAGTTCCTGTTTGTGTCCAGAGGGGAGTGTTGGCTGTTGCCTACCCTGTTAGGATGTCGAGAAGCTTTCCTTGATTTGCAGCTACAGTCCCTGCTGGCCTCAGAAGCTTTACTGCTATCTTAGCTAGGAAGGCCTTTAAGTCAACCCGTCTGGCAGGTTGCTCTGTAAGCCTTTTGGGGCACTCTTTCAATGCACCTTGAGAGCCTGGCCGCTGTTTAACTTTATCAGGGCCTGGAGAACATTAAAGCAGCATCAGAAGGGGTGCGCTGCGGAGGAGGTGGGTGGAGGGGTGGGCAACACAAAGCAGGGTGACTGTGTCTCCCTGCCTCCCAGACCTCCACCACCGACGGCCCAGAAGCACGAGTTCCTCTCCTGGGACTGCTCTATGGAACTTTGACCTCTAGTGTCTGTTTTGGCCTTGGCTGATGACTGTTACTAAACCCAGGATCAGATTAGCCTCTCAAAAGGGCAAAAATGGGATTAGTGCCATTTTTTTTCTGTCTCCTTGGGCCAAATACTGATAGTTTTTCTGTGAAACAAAGACGATAAGAATTCTACTGCTTGTGGAAAAAAATGAGGTGATGTAGGTAAGGAGCTTGGCTCAATGTTGGCCCATAGTAAGTGCCCAATAAATAGGAGAGAAGGTTGCTTTCATGACTACCTGCATAGGATGATATTAGTTATTCCTTGTCTAAAAGAGGGTCTATTCTCTTGACTCTGATGCGTGAAATTCTCCAGCTAGAGATTCATTCCTTAAAATCAAAATGTCTTGGGGTGGAGACTGTGGTGCAGTAGGTGGATCTGCTGCTTGTGGTACCCGTATCCCATCTCAGGGTGCTGGATTGGAGTCCCGGCTATTCCATGCCTCTGATCCAGCTCCTTGCTAATGCTTCTGGGAGACAGTAGATGATGGTCCAAGTGCTTGGGTTCCTGCCACCCATGGGAGACTTAGGTGGAGTTCCCTGGCTCCTGGCTTTGGCCTGGCCTAGCCTTGGCTGTTGTGGGCATCTGAGGAGTGAACCAGGAGACGAATGATCTCTGTCACTTCGCCTTTCAAATGAATAGATAAATATATTTTTTGAAGATTTATTTATTTATTTGAGAGTCAGAGTTACACTGAGAAAGAGAGAGAGAGAGAGAGAGAGAGAGAGAGAGAGAGATCTCTTTCATCTGCTGTTTTACTCCCCAATTGGCTGCAATGGCCAGAGCTGAGCTGATCCAAAGCCAGGAGCCAGGAGCTTCTTCCGGGTCTCTCACACAGGTGCAGAGGCCCACGGACTTGGGCCATCTGCTACTGAAGTGGAGCAGCCAGGACTCGAACAGGTGCTTATATGGGATGCTGGTACTGCAGGCAGTGGCTTTACCTGCTACACCACAGCGGCGGCATGATAAATATTTTTTATTTCCTTGGATTTGTGTTCCTTTCGGAGGAAGTGCCATCTAATAACTCATATATATTTAGTACTCTGGTTCCCTCTCTTTAGTTTTAACCATTCATTAAGTTTGATAGAACAATACTGGAAACAGAATGAGGGCAGGAACCCCAGATTTGCTCGTATTACTGCTTTTAGATGCCTTAATAAAGGTTTGTCATCAAAGGAAGGTAAACAGGTACAGCATTTTATAAATGTAGTTGAGGGTGATGTATAGCTGGGAGTATATGGCCTTAATATTTCCATTATGATGAGTATATTTTTCAATATAAAAAAGAACTTGTAGCTTTTTTATTTAAATGTACTTATTTTACAAAGAAGAAGTATAAAGATGAACATGAGGAAGTGACTTCCTGTAGATCTCACGTCTAATTAGTGGCAAAGCAGGGCTAAGTCTGCTTTTCTTTCTTGTTGCAACATGATATCTCCTTTGTGGTACTCAGCATAGCAAATAGTCACATAATGAATGTCTGGGACAACTTAGGGTGAGTCAATACATAACTGTAGAGTTTATCTGGAACCAAGAACACAAAAAGACACAATTCAATTGCATTAAAATATATTTCCTAAAATGAATCTTTGTGGTTTGAAGGCAGGGGGCTGGAGTTGTGCAGAGGGTTAAGCTGTTGCTCTCAATGCCGGCATCACACATGGGAATGCTAGTTTGAGTCGGGGTTGTTCTGCTTCCAATCCAGGTCCTTGCTAATATGCCTTGGAAAGCAGTGGGAGATGGGCCCCTGCCACCTGTGTGGTGGACCCGGATGGAATTCCTAGTTCCTAGCTTTGGCCTGGACCAGCCCCTGGCCATTGTGGCCATTTGGCTAGTCAACCAACAGATAGAAGACCTCTCTCTCTCTCTCTCTCTCTCTCTCCTCTCCCTCCCTCCCTCCCTTCCTTCCTCCCTCCCTCTGCCTTTCAAATAAAGAAAAAAGGAATGAAAATATTGGATGCCGTTGACGGAAGACCAAAATGATCATAAAGACGTTTTTGGGGATATTGGTGATACTCTGTTTCTTGACCTAGTGTTAACTCCAAGAATTAATTGGTGAAAAATTCATCTAACTATATACCATTTAGTGAATTGTGTATGCACAGTCCCAGACTGTACTCTTTCTAGATATTAAAGAAGTCTGTTGCAAAACAGTGTGTCATGTAGCCCTGACGATAGTGTCATACCTCTCATTTCTACTCTCTTTGATCACATCATTTTCTCTTGCATTTGATTTAATTTCATGTTGTTTTGTTCATCATGGCACTAGGTACAACACACAGCACCTTTTATGTATGTCATATGACTTGGGTGTGTGGTGGGTTATAACATCTAGGTTTGTGTGAATACAGTGTATATCATCCACACAGTGACAAAATTGCCCAACACGTTTCTCAGGACACGTCCCTGTCAGCAATATGTGATTGTACTTTATAATTTTTTTTCAAGATTTATTTATTTATTTGAAAGGCAGACTTAAAGAGAGAAGGAGAGGCAGGGGGGGGGGGGGCGGCTTCCATCCGCTGGTTCACTCCCTAATTGGCTGCAACAGCCAGAGCTGTGCCGATCCGAAGCCAGGATCCAGGAGCTTTCTCTGGGTCTCCCACGTGGGTGCAGGGGCCCAAGGACTTGGCCCATCCTCCATTATTTTTCCAGGCCATATCTGAGAGCTGAATCAGAAGAGGAGCAGCTGGGACTCAAACAGGTACCCATATGGGATGCCTGCACTGCAGGTGGTGGCTTTACCTACAATGCCACAGCGCCAGCCCCATTACTCTTTAATTTTAAAAGTTTACGGCCGGCACCACGGCTCAATAGGCTAATCCTCCGCCTTGCGGCGCCGGCACACCGGGTTCTAGTCCCGGTCGGGGCACCGATCCTATCCCGGTTGCCCCTCTTCCAGGCCAGCTCTCTGCTGTGGCCAGGGAGTGCAGTGGAGGATGGCCCAAGTGCTTGGACCCTGCACCCGCATGGGAGACCAGGAGAAGCACCTGGCTCCTGCCATCGGATCAGCGCGGTGCGCCGGCCGCAGCGCGCCTACCGTGGCGGCCATTGGAGGGTGAACCAACGGCAAAGGAAGACCTTTCTCTCTGTCTGTCTCTCTCTCTCTCACTGTCCACTCTGCCTGTCAAAAAAAAAAAAAAAGTTTACATACATAAAAATACTGGTATGCAGAGATTTAATTTTTTTTTTGGCACCAAAATCATCTTATCTTTTAATTCTACTTTTCCACCAACTTTTTGAAGTTCTCTTATATATATTTATATTGAGTAGGCGCCACCTGTATGTAAGACCTTGAGTTGCTGTATTTTATTCACAGTAAGGGAAGGATTGAAAACAAGTAGAGGTATGACTGAGGCTTCTATTTTATAGTGGTCATATTTCATCCTGAATCTTGGTTCTTTCTTTTACTAGAAATCCATTCTCCCAAAGCAGCAAACTGGTTTAAGAAATGTAACAGATAATAGTAATCCTTTGCTCAAACCATATGGAAACTTAGCCGGGGTGCTTGTGGGTGTCTGGCTATTGCCAGGAGCCCAGGGTTAGAAAAGCTTGTACCCTGTTTGGTCCCCTTTTTATGTGCCCTTATCTGATCTTATTTCTACCCCAGGCAGTAAAGGGGATGACAACTCCTCATCCTGGACTTGCAAGAATTCATAGGTAGATGGAGGAGGGCCAGAGGTGCCAGATGGAATGGCTGAGTCGAGAACTGTTTCAGATGTCCAGCATGTTTCTACACTTCTACTCCTTGCAGTGTGACAGGCATGTAGGTGCTAGGCAGGCCCAAACATATTTTTCCTGAAATGAATGTTAGCATCGAAGGGAGTGGGAATTAATGGGTTTTTATCAAGGAATAGGAGGAGGCAGCGGCTGCATGCTATTGATGTGGAACTGACCACAGCCTACCACCTATTTCTCATTCTTTGATTTTTTTTTTTTTGCTGTGATTTCCACCTTTAAGAGCTTCATTTGAGGCTTTGGCATCCTTATAGGCCCACCAGAGTAAATATAGCCCTTGCAGTTAATAGATTTTAAAAATCTTAAGGAATTATGGGACATCTAGGCCATCTTATGTTGAAAGTGGCTATTAGATTTCTAAAAATATCGTGATAGTTGTTTTAGAGTTCTACATCCCATTCATTGACTACAAAAATCAGACAGCTCACCACATAAAGCCTTTTTTTTAATGCAGGGTTGTTCAAGAATACTTTTGAAGTATATTTGAAATTCCTTCAATTTTTCTTTCCTTTTTCTGGTTGGAATAAGAAAAACACTTTTAAAGATTTATTTATTTATTTATGTCTTTGAGTGGCAGAGAGAGAGAGAGATATCTTTCATCTCCTGATTCATTCCTCAAATGTCTGTACCAGCCAGGTCTAGGCCAGGCCAAAGCCAGGAGTCAGGAATTTCACCCTAGACTCCCACATGGGTGCAGAGACCCAAGCACTTGGTTCATCTTCCACTGTCTTCCGAGTTACATTAGCAGGGAGCTGGATCTGACACAGAGGAGCCCTGGGACACTGACGTCACAAGTAGCAGTTTAATCTGCTGTGCCACAATGCCAGCCACTTCTTTTTAATATACAGGCTGATTTTAGGAATGGAAGGAGTTCTCCTTAAATAATGGAAACATTGAGAAGTAATGAAAGTCCTGGTCCACATTTTTATTTGGTTCGTATAGCCATTCTCTGCCTTGGGCTCCTTATCAAAGGTGTGCTGGAACTCCTAGGTCCTAGCTCTGTGTATTCCAAGGCAGACCAAAGACATCTGAAATTAAATCAAATGAGACAGACCATCAAACAACAAACATTTGCACTGAATACTGTTTAAGATTCAGGTTTTTTAAGGAAAGAAATATTTATTTGTTTGAAAGGCAGAGTGAGACAGAGAGAGGGAGGGAGGGACAAAGAGATCTTCCATATGCTGGTTTAGAATCCAAATGGCTGCAATGGCAGGGGTAGGCCTTGCTGAAGCCGACAGTCAGGTGCTCCATCTTGGTATCCCATGTGAGTGCAGGGGCCCAAGCGCTTGGGCCATCTTCTGCTGCTTTCCCAGGCACATTAGCTGGCAGTTGGATTGGAAGCAGAGAAGCTGGAATTTGAACTGGTGTAACATGGGATGTTGGCATTGCAAGTGGCAGCTTAACCTGCTGTGCTATACCACTGGCTCCTAAAATTCAGGTTTTTACAAGAAATTGCCATCTTGCACTTGCTATTCATGGTCTATTCATTCCACATCAAGTTCTGTGTTGAACATTACACAAAGTAATCATTTTGAAGATGCATTTGGATAGAAGGGGAGTAATCCCTTCTTAATTTGAGATTGAAATCTTTGTATTGAATGTAAATTCAAGGAGAAAATGGGTCTCCCAGGCATTTCTGTTCTACACTTTCGCTCTTTTATTCCTTCAGTACATACCTGAAAGCCACGTCTTTACAAATGCAGTGATGCATGCAAAATAATTTACATTTTATAAAACTCTAATACAACTATGGTTTTAAAAACTGTATGTGGGCCGGCGCCGCGGCTCAATAGGCTAATCCTCCGCCTTGCGGCGCCGGCACACCGGGTTCTAGTCCCGGTCGGGGCACCGATCCTATCCTGGTTGCCCCTCTTCCAGGCCAGCTCTCTGCTGTGGCCAGGGAGTGCAGTGGAGGATGGCCCAAGTGCTTGGGCCCTGCACCCCATGGGAGACCAGGAGAAGCACCTGGCTCCTGCCATCGGACCGGCGCGGTGCGCCGGCCGCAGCGCGCCTACCGCGGCGGCCATTGGAGGGTGAACCAACGGCAAAAGGAAGACCTTTCTCTCTATCTCTCTCTCTCACTGTCCACTCTGTCTGTCAAAAATTAAAAAAAAAAACAAAAAACAAAAAAAAAAAAACAAAAAAACTGTATGTGGCCAGGAAGAGAAAACAAAAAGAGACAAATGAAAATACTAGAGTTACTTAATGTGAATGAAACAGAGACAGAAGTACTGACTCAATACTTATTTGAAGGTCCAGTAGGTTAAATAACAAATCCTTTTTGCATTGAAGGCTACTGGGAAACCTCTTTTAAAAATTGTATGCTTAGACACATCCATTGAATAGTTTCCGGCACTGTTACTCCCAGTCTACAGCCACATTCCAGCCCTATCTCTAGTTCAGAGATCTGAGAGCCAGAGTTAAAGAGAGATTTTAGAAAATAGGAATTTTTTCTTTTTGCTGTAATTCAACCTGAGGGCTTTCCATTTAAGTTGTCATTCCTGGGAGAGAAAAAAAAAAAAAAAAAACCACCTCTAAACCTGATAATTGTTCCTTGGTCAGCAGCAGATAAGAAAGCTTTTGCCTGAAAGGAGTGAGTTGGTTTTAATTTGGCTTGAAGTTACTCTGGTGAACTTATTGTCAGAGATGTGTGTAAATTTCATATAATATCAATATTTGCAAGAACTGATATGCAGTATTTTTAAAAATATTTATTTATTTATTTGAAAGGCAGAGTTACAGAGAGAGGGAGAGGCATCCACTGGTTCACTCCCCAAATGGCCGCAATGGCCGAGCTGGGCCGGTCCAAAGCCAGGAGCCAGGAGCTTCTTCCAGGTCTTCCACATGGGTGCAGGGGCGCAAGGACTTGGACCATTCTCTGCTGCTTTCCCAGGAACATTAGCAGGGAGCTGGATTGGAAGTAGAGCACCCAGGACTCAAATCGGTGCCCATATGAGATACTAGTGCCCCAGGAAGTGGCTTTACCTGCTATGCCACAGTGCCCACCCTGGTACATAGTGTTTTTACATGCTCAATTTTGTCATCAAGGCACAAATTTTATTTAAGAACATCAAAGGCTGTCTTTCATGGTGTATGTATATATGTGTATGTGTATGTATATGTATATGTTATCAGTGAGAATCTGATGAGTTCATGAGTTGACTTGTTTTTCTTCTGAGGACTGTAGACATTTGCCCCTTTCTCTGCCATGTTGTCTGGCAAGTAATTTACTTGTACCCAAACCAATTAATCTCTATCAGAAACCAAAAGATGAGACTACAGAAAGAGCCTCATATTCTTCCTTCCAAACTACAGCTCGTAGAGCTTAACCTGATCAGCATTGTCCCATGTAATACTTTTTTGAAAAACAAGTACATTTATAGTTAATATTTAAAAATTGAAATGGTTCTCACAAAAATCCAGATTTCTGGTTTCTTTTACAAAATTTAAGGGAACTGATAATACTAACTTCTCCCAGGACAATAATTGGCTGAAACTGAGTGGTAGCCAAGTCACACAGTAGAACAATGTGGGTTTTCTACTTGATTATGACCTGTATTAACTCATTTGTGTAATAGTTTGGTCCCCGTAGGCATTTGAGTGTCTGATTCCTGTTTGAGGCAGGGATTGGATTGGGCCAGATAAGATTTGGAAGGCAGAAAAAGATTTTTGGTGCTGTTGTTCAGAAAGATATAGCGATCCTAGAGCTTCATGGTCAAGAATCTAGACTTGGATCAGATGAACCTGGGCTCCAATTCCTGTTTTGCCATTTCCTATGGTTTAAAACATGGGGTAAATTGCGTAAATGTTCTTAAGCTGCTTCCTCTTGTGCA
Source organism: Lepus europaeus (assembly GCF_033115175.1). Classification (NCBI taxonomy): domain Eukaryota; kingdom Metazoa; phylum Chordata; class Mammalia; order Lagomorpha; family Leporidae; genus Lepus; species Lepus europaeus. The sequence continues at coordinate 112,331,024 of NC_084827.1, read as the reverse complement.
ACGGCTCCCTCAGAGAGGTGGTGTGTTAAATCCATGATTATTTCCAGTACAAAAATTTTCGCTAAATAAGAAACGCTGAAGCTGCTTAAGCAAAAATTTTTTTTTTTTTTTGACAGGCAGAGTGGACAGTGAGAGAGAGACAGAGAGAAAGGTCTTCCTTTTGCCGTTGGTTCACCCTCCAATGGCCGCCGCGGTAGGCGCGCTGCTGCCGGCGCACCGCACTGATCCGATGGCAGGAGCCAGGTGCTTCTCCTGGTCTCCTATGGGGTGCAGGGCCCAAGCACTTGGGCCATCCTCCACTGCACTCCCTGGCCACAGCAGAGAGCTGGCCTGGAAGAGGGGCAACCGGGACAAGATTGGTGCTAATCAGATATTATAGTTAGTATCTAGATGACTGCCTAAACTATGCAAATATACCTCTCTGATCAGAATTTTAGAGAACGGTCTATAAAAAGTTTGCTTAGGCCGGCGCCGTGGCTCACTAGGCTAATCCTCCGCCTTGTGGCGCCAGCACACCGGGTTCTAGTCCTGGTCGGGGCACCGATCCTGTCCCGGTTGCCCCTCTTCCAGGCCAGCTCTCTGCTGTGGCCAGGGAGTGCAGTGGAGTATGGCCCAAGTGCTTGGGCCCTGCACCCCATGGGAGACCAGGAGAAACACCTGGCTCCTGCCATCGGATCAGCGCGGTGCGCCAGCCGCAGCGCGCCTACCGCGGCGGCCATTGGAGGGTGAACCAACGGCAAAAGGAAGACCTTTCTCTCTGTCTCTCTCTCACTGTCCACTCTGCCTGTCAAAAAAAAAAAAAAAAGTCACTATCATCAGAGGTCATCCCTAGAATGGATACAAAGAGAAATATTAGAAACAAAAACAGAAGCCAGAGGGGAAGGATTAAGAACCACCTCCTTTATTTCTGGGTGCAAGAACAGTGTTAGATCAGTTTCTCTGTACTAAAAAATGGACTTGACCTAGAAAACCCTTTCCTAGGTACCTATTTTATAAATGAAACTCACAACAAATTCAATAGGAATCTTAAAATAATTGACTGAAAATTCAGTCTGCTTCAAATCCTTAATTATCTTGTCTGCACTTTAGTTAATGAAAGTTTTTTTAAGTTGTCTAAGCAATACCATTCCCAAAGTCAGGGTTTTCAATCTTGCTGTACATTGTAATCACCTGGAAGATTGAAGAAATTAGCCTAGTCCTTCCTCTCAGAGACTCTGAATTAGTTGGTTTACTATGGAGCCTGGCTGACAACATAAGCTTTTGGTGCATGGCTTTATGCTAGTACTGCTTGTTTGTGTGGTGGTAGGTCTGTCTCTTGTTCCTGACATTCGTAGAATGCTAATTCTTCTGACTGCGGTGCACTGGGCCTTCAATGTAAATGCCAGCAATGGATGTAGGGGCAAGTGGTTAGTCAACATTCTGGCAAGGGAAGGGGAGCCCCCAGTAAATGTGTGGGGACCTGTAAGAGTGGAAGGGACACTTGAAGGGCTCTTTATACTTTACACAGTGTATCCCATTTTGCCACCCCAAAAGCATGTACAAAAAGATTTATTTACTTATTTCTTTTTTTCCTTTTCTCTCTCTCTCTCTCTCTCTCTCTCTCTCTTTTTTTTATGGCAAAGCATGAGAGAGAGAGAGAGAGAGAGAGAGAGAGAGAGAGAGAGAGAGATAAAGGGAGAGACAGGTATCTTCTATTCACTGGTTCACTCTCCAAATGGCTGCAACAATCAGGGCCAGGCCAGGCCAAAGCCAGGAAACTGGAACTCCATCCTGGTCTCCTCTGCCTCTCTCCAAGGCACATTCACAGGAAGCTGGATCAGAAATGGGGCAGCCAGAACTCAAACCAGCACTCTGATATGGGATGCTGGGGTTGCCAGCAGCAGCTTCATGTGCTTGCCCCACACCGGCCCCCCCATCCCAATAGATTTTGAAGTGTATGTTAGTATTATTCCTATTTAATGGAGAAGTGAAAGAATCTATAACAGGCATGAATTTTTCCATAATGACCTGTCACATGTTTTGATTTTTCAAAATAAGATTGAATCTATTTATGAATTCCAATTTGCCAAAATCAGGGGGTGGATATTTGGTGCCATTGTTCATATGTTGGAGATACACACATCTCCTATCAGAGAGCACAAGAAGAGGGGGTAACTCTGATGCTAGAGGGCTGGCCTGTTCGTCCTTGCAAGTTAAGACTTTTCTGAGGCTGGAGTAATTAAAGTCCACAAAGGGCCTCTTAATGGTGGTAAGCAAAGAAAGTGCACAGAAATGGAAGGCTACACTACATGGTATGAATTCGCAGTCATTAATAGTGGATCCCAGGGAAGACTGAGGGCTGACAGGAAGAGAAAAGCGGGTATCTTGATTTTCTGGGCAATGCTTATCTTGGAACCATCAGAATAATAGTAGAGTACTAACGATCATCAAAATAACAACTGAACACGAACTGTCACAGAACTCCTGTGGGGCAGGCTCTGTTATTGGTCCCATTTTGCAGATGATGAGACTGAGTCTCAGGGAGGTTATAAACCAGATTATGTTGCCAAGGTTACACAGCTGGGGTGGGGAGCAGAGTATGGATTTGCACTAGGCTGGGTAGCTCTACGTAGTGATGGTTGTCTGTGATAGGCTAATTGGTTTTCTTATTGAGAGGATTGGAGGGGGAGTCCTTACTGAAGATACCATCTTTCTGTAAAATTCTCCCTTGTGAAGTCCTGCCCAGCCCTGTGACTGGCAGAGCTGCACCACCAAGCCTGCCCGCAGAGCCCCATGCACTTTTAGTGCATTTGAAAGCAGCGACAGCACGAGCTAAACATTTTCTTTTGTAATCTCCTTGATGGTTTATAAAGTAAAACAGTTACCTGAATCATGTCAGAGTCCAAAGATTGGGACTTTGCTTTTTCCTAGCAGATGTTTTCTGGGAAGGTTACTAGGGAAGAAAACATTGAGACAAAAGGGTGAAAAATTGACTACTTGGTTACCATCAAGCTGGGAGGCCTTTGACCTTTGGATTACTGACACAGTTCATCTGCTTTGACAGTCTTATAGGATTTGCAGGGACATTTTTATTAACTGCCTTGTAAGCGACCAAACATGCAGATACAGACCTGAAATACCAAAATGCAATTACAGGGGCTGGCGCTGTGACGCAGTAGGTTAATCCTCTGCCTGCAGCACCAGCATCCCGTATGGGCGCCGCTTCTAGCCTCAGCTGCTCCTCTTCTGATCCAGCTCTCTGCCATGGCCTGTGGAAGCAGTGGAAGATGGCGTGGGAGACCAGGAAGAAACTCCTGGCTCCTGGCTTCAGCTCAGCTCTGGCTGTTGTCTTTCCCTCTCACTGTCTGTAACTCTACCTCTCAAATAAATAAATAAAATCTTATAAAAATGCAATTATAAAATGTTGGGCATTCGGTGACAGCTGTTGGAGTGGTACATCTAAACAGTAGAATTGTAGAAATGCATATCCATTTTGCTCAATCACCAATTGTGTGGCTATTGACAAGTCTAATCTGAGTGCATCTATCTTTCAGATTACACATTTTTCAACACAGTTTTCTCTAATAGTTTATAGAATACATCTAATTCCAGATAGTAGTGCTGAGTGAAAATTAGAACTTTTTGAGTAAAAAATAAAAAAGGTAAAATCTAGTGTTTGTGATTATTAATGTTTTCTACCATGCAATAAAGAGGGTGTTACAGCTGGACCATTCACATTCTTTCTCCCAGAAGTTTCTTTTGACTGTAGGGTTGGGGTGTCTTATATCCAAAGCCCTTCCTGGTTTATACTTTTCCTTCTTCCTCTGTGCAAAATCTCTCCTTTGGTTTAGGATTTTCACTTCTGAATCATCACCTATTGCAACACTTGCTGTCCTTCCAGGACCAGCTTCAGGATACCTCCTTTGATCACTTTGATCATTTTGTTCTTATTCAGGATCCCTGTACACTAGGCATGGGAGTGGGAGTCCAGTGATTAACATATGCCTTTCACTTCACCTTCCAGATCAATGGTTGGCAATTTTTTCTGTAAATTGCCTCAGGCTGTTTGGCCCATCTAGTCTGTTGGAGCTTGAAAGGAGCCACAGGAGGTATGTGAATGAATTGGTGCAACTGTGCTCTAAAATTGTTGATTTTTATTTTGCTTAAATTTTTTTGAAATTTATTTACTTGATAGAGAAGAGAGAGAGAGAGAGAGAGAGAGAGAGAGAAAGCTCTTTCATCTGCTGATTTACTCCCCCAAAGCCTGCAGAAGCCAAGGCTGAGAAGCCAGCAACCTAGAGCTCAATCTGCGGCTCCCACATGGGTGGCAGGGACCCAAGTACTAGAGCCATCGCCTGTTGCCTACCAGAGTGGGCATTAGCAAGAAGCTGGAATTAGAACTGGAACTTCTCAAAAGTGGGCACTCTGATAGGGGATGTGGGCATTTTAACTGCTGTGCCAAACGCCTACCCCTAATTGAGTTCCACATAGCATTCACATGCCATGAAATAACATTCTTGTGTAGAATTATAAAAAGTAGGCCAGCGCCGTGGCTTAACAGGCTAATCCTCCACCTTGCGGCGCCGGCACACCGGGTTCTAGTACCGGTTGGGGCGCCGGATTCTGTCCCGGTTGTCCCTCTTCCAGGCCAGCTCTCTGCTATGGCCCGGGAAGGCAGTGGAGGATGGCCCAAGTCCTTGGGCCCTGCACCCGCATGGGAGACCAGGAGAAGCGCCTGGCTCCTGGCTTTGGATCAGCGAGATGCGCCGGCCGCAGCGGCCATTGGAAGGGGAACCAACGGCAAAACGGAAGACCTTTCTCTCTGTCTCTCTCTCACTATCCACTCTGCCTGTCGAAAAAAAAATTATAAAAAGTATACTTCACTCCTGGGCTCTACAAAACCGTTGGTGGTTTGGGCCTATAATTCACAGAACTGTATAAGATTGAATCCTTTGGGAAGGCAAAAACCATGTGTTAGACTACTCAATGTCTGCTTTATACAATACTTGTCATAAATCTTTCCTGTCACAATCAATCATTATTTGTTGAATTGATATTGAGAACATTAAGGAAGTCTCAGGGGAGAGTTAGGAAGAAAAAGGCTGAGGAAACTTCTCACAAATTAGAGGGACACTGTGAACCAACATGGAGGGTGTGGACGTGCACAGCTCAGGACCCCAGCAGCTGAGAGCCTCAGCACCAGCTTTGGAGTGAGGTGAGAGCAGACTGCAGCAGCCCAGGCCACTGGAGATAAAGCTGCAGGAAGAGCCTGGGGGAAGTCTGGCTTGGAGCCCTGTGGGGGACAGTGTTCCTGCCAACCTAGAGGGAAAAAAAGGGGCCACATTTATTTCTCCTCAAACACCTGGCACCAGTGCCCTGTAACTAGCCGAGAGAGTGTGGGTGCCATTTTGGACATATGCAACAGCTGTGACAGCACGTGTCTGCACGCCCAACAACCAGCTGAGAGGAGACACCTGAGTCTGGCTGGGAGCACTGACAGGGGGCTGGGAGCTCATGACTGTGGGAGCCTTGTGTGCTGGGACTGTGAAAATACTGTGGCTGTGTGTGAGGGTTCTGGATGTAGCTTTGGGCAGTCACTGTGGGCAGCTCCACATGCTTGGGGCTCCCCATACACTGGTGATGGTCATTGCTGTGGCATCTGTGCTCATACTGAAGACTGCACAAGTCTTTTGTGTGATTCTTATAGCAGTGCAGATGAAAATTGTACCCACTGGGGCTAGCACCCAGGCATTGGTCTCCTTTGAGGAGAGGTGAGCTTGATACTATGCCAACAGATCTGAACAAACCTCCCTTCTGATTAAAAAAAAAAAAGGAGATTTGCCATGCCCAACTTAGGTGCCACCTTAGGCACTCCTCTCACCCTGGAGCACTGAACAGAGCTCCCTGACCACACCCAACACACACCTCTGGGTATTCACTGAAAGAGCAGACACTCCACGACTAAGCCACAGAGGCATAGTTTAAAGATAAAAGCCATCACAGGGAAAAACAAACCAGTAAGTATCACCACAAATGCCCAATAATAAATGTAGCAATTCAATAAACAAGAATAAGGAAGACAACATGATGCCCCCAAAAGAACACACTTCAGTATTAGAATGTGAAGATGAAGAGATTGATGAAATGCCAGAAATGGAATTCAAAAAATTGATTGTAGGATTACTTAGAAGTAATCAGAAGCAAATTAATGAACTAAAGAAATCTGTACATGACATAAATGAAATTTTTCCCAGGAAATTGAGATTTTTAAAAAGAAATCAAAATGAAATATTGGAAATAAAAAATTCAATAGAACAAGTAAAAAGTATGGTGGAAAACTTAAGAGCAGACTGTGAGGCAGAAGAAAGACTATCCAAGTTAGAAGACAAATCTCTGGGAATTTTATGGCCAGATCTCCCCCCCCCCCCCAAAAAAAAAAAAAGAAATAAAAAAACTAAAAACCAATGTTGGAGATATATGGGATACTATCAAATAATATCTAATATCTTAGTAGTTCCTGAAGACATGGAAAGAGAGAATGGACTAGAAGGCCTTTTTAGTGAAATAATTACAGAAAAATTCCATAATTTGGAGAACGAAAGGGACATCCAAGTAGAGGAAGCACATAGAACTCCTGATAGACATGACTGGAAAAGATCTTCATCATGACACCCTGAAGCCACAGTAAAACATAAAGAAAAGATTCTAAAATGTGCACGAGAGAAATGCCAGATTACTTTCAGAGGATCTCCAGTTAGGCTCACAGCTGACTTCTCCTCTGAAATCCTACAGGCTAAGAGAGAATGGCAAGATATATTCCAAGTCCAAGAAAAAAAAAAGCTGTCAACCCAGAATACTGTACCCTGCAAAGCTCTCATTTATGAATGAAAGTGAAGTAAAGATCTTCCACAACAAACAGAAATTGAAAGAATTTGTCACCACTCATCCAGTCTTACAAAAGATGCTTAAGGATGTGCTACAAACAGAAACACAGATGCATGGTCATCACTATGAAAGAAAGCGTTAATCATATGTGCATAAAGTTAATTGAAAATAGATCTTAGTAAAAAATAAGAATGGAAATAGGAGAGGCAAGAGGAAGAGGGGTGGGAGTGTGAGTGGGAGGACAGGTATGGTGGGAAGAATCATTATATTCCTAATGTCATATTTATGAAAAGCCTGAAGTTTGTATTCCTTAAATAAAAGGTTTCTGGAAAAAAAATTAGAAAGTTTGAGTGGTTTACGACCATTTCATGTATTCTTTATTTTTCTTAATTACAAAGAAGTTCAAGGAAGTGAAAAAAGTGATGGATTTTATTTCTGCTATATTATGTCAACAGAATCAACACATTGAAACACCATGGCCATGTTAAGAGCCTAATTGAATAATGCAGCCATCCCTCACTTGGAGGTTTATCAAAATCCTCCTGAGTTCATCTGGAGTAAAACAATCTAATTCACACATTTGTTTTTGGAAAGTGGGTAATAAAACAAAACCAAAATTGGATGAGTAACAGTATGTCTTGTGGAATAAGAGCAAGAAACTCTGAAGCTCCTAAGGAGTACATAAACATAGGGAGTTTGAAGGTACTTAAAACTTTTTATCAATACAAAGAGAACAGATTTCATGTTTTTCATAGGTACAATTCTAAGAAGATAACCATACTTCCCTCTATCCTTTTTTCCCTCCCTCAAATCCCCTCCTTCCTTCCTTTTCTTTCTTTAATTTTTGCAACAATATCATTAAATCACAGGTTTAATGCACCACTGATCATAATATTCAACAGGTAAAAAGTATAAAGAACACAGTTCTACAAGAATATAAACAAGGGCTAAAAATAACAATCAAATCCCAAGATGTCCATTTCACTCCTAAACATTATTTTTGTATTCTATATTAACTACCATACGTCAGAGAAAACATGTGATAGTTGTTTTTGGGACTGACTTACTTCACTAAGCATAATGGTTTCCAGTTACATCCATTTTGTTGCAAAAGATAGGACTTCATTCTTTTTTATGACTGAGTAGTCATACTATACTATACTATTACTATTCCATACTATATATACATTTTCTTTATCCAGTTATTAGTTGATGGACAGTTGGGTTGATTCCATATCTTAGCTATTGTGAATTGAGCTGCAATAAACATAGGGGTACAAATTACTTTCATATGCTTATTTCATTTTGTCCAGGTAAATTCCCAGGTGTGGAATGGCTGAATCATATAGTAGGTCTATTTCCAGGTTTCTGAGGAATCTCCATACTATCTTCTATAATTGTTGTACTAGTTTACATTTCCACCAGTGATATATTAGGATAGCTATTTCTCCACATACTTACCAGCATTTATTATTATTTTTATTTCTGTATGATAGCCATTCTAACTAGAGGGAAGTGCAACCTCATTATGGTTTTTATTTGAATTTTCCTGATAGCTAGTGATCCTGATTATTTTTATGTCTGTTGGCCATTTGTATTTCATACTTTGAAAATACCCATTCAAGTCCTTAGTCCATTTCTTAATTGGATTGTTTGTTATTGAGCTTCTTGAACTCTTTTGAAGATATAATCCTTTATATGTTAATGGCCAAGTAGATCTTCTGTGAGAAGAAATGGGTAAAGCTGACTATTTTTGACTTACTTTTTGTTGCTGTTTGAATTTTTTATTGTAGTGAAGTATACTAAACATAAAATTTATCATTTAAACCATTATGGAATATACAACTCAGTAGCATTCAGCACATTTACATGTTGTGAATGGTTACTACCATCCATCTCAAGAATTTTTCCTTGTCCCAAATAGAAATGCACCAATTAAGCAATAATTACCCCATCTCTGCCCCCCCCAAGACTCTGTCAACCACCATTCTATTTTCTTTCTCTATGAATTTGGCTAATGTAGATATCTCATATAAGTAGAATCATACACTATTTGTCCTTTTGTGTCTAGTTCACCTTGCACAATGTTTTCAAGGTTTATCCATGTTGTAGCATGTATCAGAATGCCATTCCTTTTTTAATGCTGGGTAATATTCCATTATATAATGTATGTATAATGTTTTGGTTTTTTATTCATCTGCTGATGGACATAAGTTAAGGTCATCTTTTGGTAATTGTGTATAACACTGCAATGTACTGTGGCTTACAAGTATTTGTTGAGTCTATGTTTTCAATTATGGGATTGCTGGTGATAACATAATTTTGTGCTTAATGTTTTGAGAAACCACCAAACTGTTTCCACAGAGACCACACCATTTTACATCATTCCAGTTTTTCCTGTATCCTAGAACAAACTTACTATTTTCTAGTTTTTATTTACAATAATCATCCTAGTTCATGTGAAGTTGTGGTTTTGATTTGTATTCCGTTAATGACTAATGACAATGAGAATGTTTTCATGTGCTTTTTGGAATTTGTGTATCTCCTTGAAGAAATATGTATTCAAGTTCTTTGCCCATTTTAAAATTTGGTTGTTTGTTTTCTCCTAAGAGTTGTAGCTTAGTTCTTTGATCCATTTTGGGCTCTCTGATAGGAGATTTGGGTGTCTCAAACAGCATCTGATGTATAATGTGAGATAGGGATTCAACTTCATACCTTTGCATGTACATATACTGTTGTCTTGGGAACTTTTGTTGAAAATGGCTATTTTTTCTCCATTGAATGGTTGAACTAAATATATGGGTTTATCTCTAGACTCCAATTCTTTTCCATGGGATTGTATGTCTATACTTATGCTGGCAACAAGATATTTTGATTATATATATATATATTTTTGATTATTATACAATTTTAGTTAGCTTTTTTTTTTTTTTTTTTGAGAAACAGATGCACACACAGAGAGACACATATACAGAGAAAGAGAGCCCCCACTCTGGGAGCAGAGAACTCAGTCCATGTCTCCCATATAAACATAGAAGGGACCCAACCACTTGAGCACTGCCTGTCATCTCCTAGTGTTTTGGTCAGGCACTTTGATATGATAAGCAATTGTCTCAACCGCTAGGCTAAATGCCAGCCCCTGTGTTAAGTTTTTGAAATCAGACAATGTAAGTCCTCCAAATTTTTTTTCTCTTTCAAAATTATTTTGGGTATTTGGGGTCTCTGGCAATATGAGTTTTAGGTTAGTCGGCAAAAAATGCCATTGGGATTTTGAAAGGGATTATATAGAATGTGAAGATTATCTTGGGGGAAGTAGCCATCTTAAAAATATGAAGTTTCCAGTGTAAAAGTCTTTTGCATCCTTGGTGAAGTCTATTCATAAGGATTTTTTCTTTTTGATGTTATTATAACTGGAATTTTTTCTTAATTGTATTTCAGATTGTTGATTGCTAGTGTGTAGAAATGCAAATGATTTTTGTGTGTCGATTTGGTATTCTACAGCTTTGCAGAATTTTTGTGTTTTAGCTCTAGCAGTGTGTATGTGTGGGGGAATGTATTCCTTAATTTTTTATACAAAATCATGTTGCCTTTGAATATAGATAGTTTTATTTCTTCCTTTCCAATTTGGATGCCTCTTTCCCACTCTTTCTTGCTTAATTGTTCTGACTAGGATTTCCGGAACTGTGTTGAATAGAAATAGTGAAAGTAGGCAGCTTAGTCTTTTTCCTGATCTTGGGGTAAAAGCTTTCAATTTTTTAGCACTGAATATGTTAGCTCTAGGTGTATAATATATGATCGTTATCCTGTTGGGTAAGTTCCCTACCATTCTCAGTTTACTGACTGTGTCATCACCAAAGGCCATTAAATTTTGTCAGTACTTTTTCTACATCAAGTGAGATGATCTTGGCGTTTTTCTCCCCTTCATCTTATTAACATAGTATATTACATTGATTGATTTTTGTATGTTAAGTAACTCTTGCATTCTGGGGATAAATCCCACTGGGTTATGATGTGTAATCCTTTTAGTATGCTGCTGACTTCGTTTTGCTATTTTTTTTTTTTAAGAATTTCTGCATCTATATTCATGAAGATATTGGACTACAATTTCTTACAGTTCTTTTCTAATATAACTTTGGTATCAGGATAATGCTAGCCTTACAGAATGAGTTCAGAAATGTTCCCCCTTCTTCAGTTTTTGGAAAGAGTTTGAAAATTACTGGTATTAGTTCTTTTAATAATTTGGTGTATAATTCACAAGTAAAGCCACATGTGAAATTCTGGTCCTGGAATTTTCTTTGTTGGGAAGATTTAAATTACCGATTCAATATCCTTACTCACTAAGGATATTGTCACTAAGGATATCTTCAGTCAGTGTCACACTGTATGCTTTTAGAAATGAATTCATTTGGGGTTAGTGCTGTGGTTTAGAAGGTCAAGTCTCTGCCTGCAGTACTGGCATCCTATATGGGTGCAGGTTGGAGTCCTGCTCCACTTCCCATTTAGCTCTCTGCTAATGTGCCTGGGAAAGCAATGGAAGATGGCACAAATGCCTGGGACTTTGCACCCATGTGAGTGCCTGGGAGGATTCTCCTGGTTCCTGGCTTCTGCCTGGCCCAGCTCTGGCCGTTGTGGCCATCTGGGGAGTGAATCAATGGATGGAAGATCTCTCTTTCTCTGTTTCTGTGTATCTCTGCCTTTCAAATAAATAATTTTTTTTCAAAAAGATGACAATGAAGACTGGGAGAAGGACTAGTTCCTTAAAAAAGGAAAGAAAGAAGAGAGAGAGAGAGAGAGAGAGAGAGAGAGAGAAATATAGCCATTTCATTGATTGTGTTTAGTTTTTTTCTAGGCCTAGTAAATCTACCAAATTCACCTAGAAGCTAAAATGACCATGATATATAAAATCCATTGCTTTAGACATCTCAAATGTTTCCAAAAATGTTAGAAAATATCCTTTGAATAGGTAGAGAGATTCTTGACTAAGTAATATGCCTAGTGTGTAAATATTTAGGCTGTTTCTGGATTGTCCATTTGCATAGCTACCAATTTCTAAGACCTGGACTTTTTTAGGGTCTATTAAGTAGCTGGTAAGTACTTTTATCAGAAAAAAATTTTGGGGTAATTCCTATGCTTTTGGTCAAAAGCATATCCAGAATAAGAACTGGATATAGATAATACATGCCACGGAGGTTCTTGGTAGAGGAAAATACATACTACAAAAGGTGGCACTGAATGAAAGATTACTATTTATTTTCCTTCCTCATTGTCAATAATATGAATCATTATCTTTCAATATTCAGCCTGTAGATAGTTTTCTTTTCAACTCTTTTTCCTTCCCAAAGAAGAGTTAAGCGTGTCCTTTTTATGTTGTTATTATAATCTGTGTGGACACATTGATTATACTATTTATCAGACTGTATTTTCTTTTAAAAATTATTTATTTATTTGCAAGGCAGATTACAGAGAGAAGGGGTGGGGGGAAACACATAGAGAGAAATAGCCCTTTTATCTACTGGTTTTCTACCCAAATGGCCATAACGGAAGCCAGAAACCGAAATTACTGTCCAGGTCTACTACGTACTTCTGAGGGGCCTGAGTCCTTGTCCACTGCTGCTTTCCCAGGTGCTTTATTATGGAGCTGGATGGAAAGTAGAGCAGCGGGGACCTGAACTCACAGGCTCATATGAGATGCAAGTATCTCATCTAGATGGGGGTTTAAGCTGCTATGCCATAATGCCAGCCCTGATAATACAGGGTCTTTATTCTACTAAGAAGCCTATTAGAGAGTCAGAAAAAAATAAAGCTGTATTGTTAAGATTCTTAATAAAAATATTCTTCTATGTGAAAATTGAATAACATACTGTAGGAAGTTTCAAGATGATAAGAACCAGTTAAGAAACCAAAGAAAGTTAGTATAATCATAGAAGGCTTTTGATAGTGTTGCATAATTTAAAATACTATTATAGTACAGTATAAGACTTTGTTCAGAAATTAATTACACTTGCAGCTTCTTTAATATCTAAAGTGGCCACCTCTCCACTTTCCCAGAGAGTATAGTGAAGTCCATGACCCTGAACTCTGAAAATATTATCCAGTGATTTACATTAGATGTATACACATACACACATGAATGAGGATACTTCAAAATGTTCATGGAAAAAGGGGTTAAATTTGTTTATTTTTGTGTAGAAAAATTTTGTAATCTATGCATATTTTTATTTTTTAAAAGTTGTATTTATCTATTTGAAAGGCAGAGTTATGGAGAGGCAGAGGCAGAGAAAGAGAGAGAGGTATTCCATCTGCTGGTTCATTCCCCAGATGACCAAAATGCCCCAAGCTGGACCTATCCAAAGCCTGGAGCCAGGAACTTCTGGGTCTCCTACACGGATGCAGGAGCCCAGGGATGTGGGCCATCTTCTACTGCTTTCCCAGGCCGTAGCAGAGAGCTGGATTGGAAGTAGAGGATCTGGGACTCGAACCGGCACCCATATGGGATGCCAGCACTACAGGTGGCAGTTTTACCTGCTTTGCCACATCACCAGCTCTTGCATATTTTTGTAATATACAATTTTCATGAACTTTGTGAATACACTTCATGTGCATGGAATTCAAAATAATCTCCATCAAAATAAAACAAAACTAATATTTTATATCCATTTTCCATGAACATTTTGAAGTACCCTCAGATGTGTGTATTTATATATATATATGTGTGTATATGTTTTTATATATATATATAATGTATGTGTATTGATTATACTTTCTACAAGTGACTAATCAGTGGCTATAGGTAAGTTTTTTTAAGCTTTTATTTAATGAAAGCAAATTTCATAGGTACAACTTTAGGAATATAGTGGTTCTTCCCCCAATACCCACCCTCCCACCCCCACTCCTGTCCTACCTCTTACTCCCTCTCCCATCTCATTCTTCATTAAGATTCTTTTTAAATTAACTTTATATACGAAGACAAAATCTATCCTAAGTAAAGATTTCAACAATTTGTACCTCCCCCCTCCAAACAAAGTAGAAAGTACTATTTAAGAACAAGTTTTGCAGTTAATTCTCAATAGTATACCTCATTGAGGACAGAGGTCCTACATGGGGAGTAAGTGCACAGTGATTCCTGTTATTAATTTAACAAGTAACATTCTTACTTATGACGTCAGTGATGACCCGAGGCTCTTGCCATGAGCTGCCAAGGCTTTGGAAGCCTTTTCTGACCACAAACTCTGTCAGTATTTGGACAAGGCCATAAGCAAAGTGGAAGTTCTTTCCTCCCTTCAGAGAAAAGTACATCCTTCTTCGATGGCCCCTTCTTTCCACTGGGGTCTTACTCACAGAGATCCTTTGTGTAGGACTCTTTCCTTCCTTCCTTCCTTCCTTCCTTCCTTCCTTCCTTCCTTCCTTCCTTCCTTCCTTTCTCTCTCTCTCTCTCTCTCTCTCTTTCTTTCCTTCTTTCTTTGCCACAGTGTCTTGGCTTTCCATGCCTGAAATGCTCTCATGGGCTTATTTTCTTTTTAGGCCTAAGTTTCACCAAAAAAGGCCAAATTTTTATTCTTCTCTGTAACCTCAGTGCCTAGCACATGGATATTCAGAGAGTATTTTTAAAAAAATATTCATTTTAGTTATTTGAAAAGCAGAGTGACGCAAAGAAGAGAGAGAGAAAAAGAGAGATCTTCCATCCATTGGTTCATTCCCCAAATGCTCCCAATGGCTGGAGCTGGCCCAGGCTGAAGCCAGGAGATTGGAAGTCCCATCTGGGTCTCTCATGTGGGTAGCAGGGGCTCAAGCACTCGGGTCATCTTCTGCTGCTTTCTCAGGCACATTAGCAAGGAGCTTGATTGGAAGTGGAGCAGCCAGGACTTGATTCAGTGCTCTGATACAGGATGCTAGTGTTGCAAGCAACTGTGCCACAACACCAGCTCTGAGCTAAATCCTTTTTTTTTTTTTTTAAAGTTTTCCCAAGTTTTAAAGCTGCTTTTTTTTTTTTTAAGATTTATTTTAATTATTTGAAAGAGTGTTACAGAGAGAGGTAGTGACAGAGAGAGATAGACAGAGAGAGTTCTTTCATCTTCTGGTTCACTCCCCAAATGGCTACAATGGCCGGAGCTGGGTAGATCTGAAGCCAGGAGCCAAGAGCTTCTTCTGTGTCTCCCACACAGGTGCAGGGGCCCAAGCTCTTGGGCCATCTTCTACAGCTTTCCCAGGCCATTAGCAGAGAACTGGATTGGAAATGGAGTATCCAGGACTCAAACTGGTGCCTATATAGGATGCTGGCGCTGCAGGCCAGGGCTTTAGCGCACTGCACCACAGCATTGGCCCCAGAGCTAAATCTTGGTGTTGATTTTTGTACCTTTCTACACACACATTCATGATGTAATAGAATGGTGATTCTTCATGCTTTTTTTCAAACTGATTTTTTAAAATAAATGACAGCTGATTTTTTCAAAAGATTTATTTATTTATTTGAAAGTCAGAGTTACAGAGAGACAGAGACAGAGAGAGAAAGAGATTTTCCATCTGCTGGTTCACTCCCCAAGTGGCCTCAGTGGCCAGAGCTGGGCCTATCTGAAGCCAGGAGCCAAGAGCTTCTTCTGGGTCTCCTATGTGAGTGCAGGACCCAAGGATTTGGGTCATCTTCTGCTGCTATCCCAGGCCATAGCAGAGAGCTGGATCAGAAGAGGAGCAACCAGGACTCGAACTGGCACCAATATGGGATGCTGGCACTGCAAGTGGTGGCTTTACCTGCTATGCCAGAGTACTGGCTTGAAAACTGATTTTTTAATCATTATAATGAAGAGGAAGTTATGTCTAATGTTTACAATAAGCCAACCCTATCAATTTCTAATAAATGCAATGATGTGGCAAGTAAGTTAGAGCCAGTTTACAAATAAGAGGTTTTTGAAAGACAAATAAAAAATTTTTAAAAAATCATTTGTAGGGTCCTAGAACTATGTGCTTTCTTCAGCTAATTCCAGTTGTCAGGGCAGGCATTTGATGGAGCAGTAGGCTCACTGCAGATACTCTGTGAAACTTTGTTGGTTGATTTATTTTCTGGCTGTATGGTTTTAAAGGATACGTGGCTGCAATAAAGGTAACCTTATTTAGACAAAGCCATAAACAAAGTGGAAGTTCTCTCCTCCCTTCAGAGAAAGGTACCTCTTTCTTGGATGGCCTGTTCTTTCCGCTGGGATCTCACGCACAGAGATCTTTCATTTAGGGTTTTTTTTTTTTTTTTTTTTTTTTTTTTTTTTGCCATAGTGTCTTGGCTTTCCATGCCTGAGAAACTCCCATGGGCTTTTTAGCCAGATCTGAATGCCTTAAGGGCTGACTCGGAGGCCAGAGTGCTGTTTAGGACATCTGCCATTCTATGAATCTGCTGTTATCCCGCTTCCCATGTTGGATCATTCTCTCCTTTTTAATTCTATCAGTATCAGCAGACACTGGTCTTGTTTATGCGATCCCTTTGACACTTAATCCTATCTTTATGATCAATTATGAACTTAGACTGATCACTTAAACTAGTAAGATGGCATTGGTACATGCCAACTTAATGGGATTTGGAATCCCATGGCACATTTCTAGCACTTCCATTAGGGGTAAGTCCAAGTGAGTGTGTGCCAAACTGTACATCTCCTCCCTTTCTTATTCCCACTCTTATTTTTAACAGGGATCAATTTTCAGTTAAATTTAAACACCTAAGAACAATTGTATGTTAATTAAGGAGTTCAACCAGTGATATTATGTAGAACAAGAAAATACTAAAAATAATACAATAGAGAGGAGAGAGCAGAGAGGAGAGAGAAGAGAAATGAGAGGAGCCAAGAGAGGCCAAGAGAGCGCAGGAGAGAAGGGCCAAGAGAGAAGAACCAAGAGAGCAGGATGGAAGAGCTGACAGAGCATGTGTAAAAGACAGGGCGAGAATAGTAACCAATGATCCTAAGAGTGGCATTAACCAGGTAATGAGAGCATTTCAGAGAGGAGAGGAAATGGGGGGGGGGGGCTCTGGACCCTTGTGCTCTTTCCTCTCTCTTTAGCTCCTCTCCTCTCTGTTTTTCTCTTATACTCTCTTTCTCTCTCTTTCCCTTTGCTTCCCCTTCACTCCGGCCTGTTGGGTGTTCCCCAATAAACCCTTTCCCTTAAAAAAAAAAAAAAAGAGGGAGGTGCCTTTCTCTGAAGGGTGGGGAGAACTTCCACTTTGACTATGACCTTGTCTAATTATGATCAGAGTCCACGAACTCGGAAGGCTTCCATAGCTTTGGCAACTCATGACAAGAGCCTAGGGTGGTTACCGGGGCCATAAACTAGAGTGTCAATTTGTTGGGTCAACAACAGGAGTCACTGTGCTCTTACTCCTCATGTGGGATCTCTGTCCTTAACGTGCTGTACATTGTGATTTAATGCTATAACTATACTCAAACAGTATGTTTCACTTTGTGTTTCTGTGTGGGTGCAAACTGTTGAAATCTTTACTTAATATATACTAAATCGATCTTCTGTATATAAAGATAATTGAAAATGAATCTTGGCCGGCACCGTGGCTCAACAGGCTAATCCTCCGCCTAGCGGCACCGGCACACCGGATTCACGGTTAGGGCACTAGATTCTGTCCCGGTTGCCCCTCTTCCAGTCCAGCTCTCTGCTATGGCCCGGGAAGGCAGTGGAGGATGGCCCAAGTGCTTGGGCCCTGCACCCGCATGGGAGACCAGGAGAAGCACCTGGCTCCTGCCTTCGGATCAGCATGATGTGCCGGCCGCAGCGGCCATTGGAGGGTGAACCAACGAGCAAAGGAAGACCTTTCTCTCTGTCTCTCTCACTGTCCACTCTGCCTGTCAAAAAAAAAAAAAAAAAAAAGAATCTTGATGTGAATGGAATGGGAGAGGGAGCGGGAGATGGGAGGGTGCGAGAGGGAGGGAAATTGGTGGTGGTGGGGGAAGCCATTGTAATCCATAAGTTGTACTTTGGAAATTTATACTCATTAAATAAAAGTTAAAAAAAAATAAAAAGAATGCAATAGTAAGCTGTTCCTCAACAGTTAGGACAAGGGCTGATCAAGTCATTTAAACAGACATTTTCAAAAGAGGAAATCCAAGGCTGGCGCTGCTGCTCATTTGGCTAATCCTCCGCCTGCGGCACCAGCACACCAGGTTCTAGTCCCGGTTGGGGCGCCGGATTGTGTCCTGGTTGCTCCTCTTCCAGTCCAGCTCTCTGCTGTGGCCTTGGAGTGCAGTGGAGGATGGCCCAAGTGCTTGGGCCCTGCACCCACATGGGAGACCAAGAGGAAGCACCTGACTCCTGGCTTCGGATCAGCGCAGTGCGCCATCTGGGGGGTGAACCAATGGACAGAAAACCTTTCTCTCTCTGTCTCTCTCTTTCTCACTATCTAACTCTGCCTGTCAAAAAAAAAAAAAAAAAAAAAGAGGAAATCCAAATGGCCAACAGATACATGAAAAAATGTTCAGAATCACTAGCAGTCAGGGAAATGCACATCAAAACCACAATGAGGCTTTCTCCTCACTGGTTAGAATGAAATCAACAAACAACAAATGCTTTTGAGGATGTGGGGAAAAAAGTACCCTAATCCACTGTTGGTGGGAATGTAAACTGGTAAATCCACTATGGAAGACAGTATGGAGATACCTCAGAAAACTGAATATAGACCTAGCATAAGACCCAGCCATCCCACTCTTGGGAATTTACCCAAGGGAAATGAAACCAGCAGATAAAAGAGTTATCTGCACCCCCATGTTTACTGCAGCCCAATTCACAATAGCCAAAATGTGGAATCAACCTAAATGTCCAGCAACCAAAGACTAGATAAAAAAATTATGGGATACTATGGGACACTATGGAATACTACACAGTGATTAAAAAAAAGGAAATATGGTCATTTGCAACAAAATGGATGAATATGGAAAGCATCATTTTTTTTTTTTTTTTGACAAGCAGAGTGGACAGTGAGAGAGAGAGACAGAGAGAAAGGTCTTCCTTCTCCATTGGTTCACCCTTCAATGGCTGCTGTGGCAGGCGTGCTGCGGCCGGCGCACTGTGCTGATCCGAAGCCAGGAGCCAGGTGCTTCTCCTGGTCTCCCATGCGGGTGCAGGGCCCAAGGACTTGGGCCATCCTCCACTGCACTCCAAGGCCACAGCAGAGAGCTGGACTGGAAGAGGGGCAACTGGGACAGAATCCGGCGCCCCGACCGGGACTAGAACCCGGTGTGCCGGCGCCACAGGCGGAGGATTAGCCTATTGAGCCGTGGCACCGGCCCATGAAAGCATCATATTTAGTGAAATAAGCCAGTCCCAAAGGGACAAATACCATATGTTCTCTCTGATCTGTTTTAACTAATAGAACACCTAAAAGGAAATCTATAGAAGTGAAATTGACACTTTGAGAAGCAGTGACTTGAATAGCCCTTGTCTTGACTGTCGAGAAACAGTTTTTTCTTCATACTATTGATTACTTAATATAGAGTTAATCCTATGTGTATAAAGTCAATTGAAAATAGATCTCAGTGAAAAATGAGTGGGAATAAGAGAGGGAGGAGGGAGTTTGAAACCGTAAAGCTGTATAGTTCTGCATACATTCCTACGGACTTCTTCTTCTTTTTTTTTTTTTTTTGACAGGCAGAGTTAGAGAGAGAGAGACAGAGAGAAAGGTCTTCCATCCGTTGGTTCATCCCCAAGATGGCCACTACGGCCAGTGTGCTGCACCGATCCAAAGCCAGAAGCTAGGAGCTTCCTCCTGGTATCCAGGAGGGTGCAGGGTCTAAGCACTTGGGCCATCCTCCACTGCACTCCCGGGCCACAGCAGAGAGCTGGCCTGGAAGAGGAGCAACTGGGACAGAACCAGCGCCCTAACCAGGACTAGAACCCGGTGTGCTGGCGCCACAGGCAGATGATTAGCCTAGTGAGCTGCAGCGCCGGCCCTACTACGGACTTATTTCTAACGGTACCTTTTAAAAATTTGCCATGGGACCCCAAATCCCATTAAACTGGGTGGTAAAAATGCCATTTTAAGAGTTAAAGTGATTATATTAAGTGTTAAAGTGAACATATAGATAGGATTAAGTGTTAAAGTAATCATGTAAATAGGATCAAGTGTCTGGTAATAATAATAGAATTATAAAGGAGAGAATGTTGCAACATGGGAAGTAGTCCACACAGCACACTCTTTTTTTTTTTTTTAACTTTTATTTAATGAATATAAATTTCCAAAGTACAGCTTATGGATTACAATGGGTTCCCCCCCTCATAACTTCTCTCCCACCCGCAACCCTCCCCTTTCCCACTCCCTCTCCCCCTTCCATTCACATCAAGATTCATTTTCAATTCTCTTTATATACAGAAGATTGATTTAGTATATATTAAGTAAAGATTTCAACCGTTTGCACCCACACAGAAACACAAAATGAAACATACTGTTTGAGTATAGTTATAGCATTAAATCACAATGTACAGCACGTTAAGGACAGAGATCCCACATGAGGAGTAAGTGCACAGTGACTCCTGTTGTTGACCCAACAAATTGACACTCTAGTTTATGGCCCCAGTAACCACCCTAGGCTCTTGTCATGAGTTGCTAAGGCTATGGAAGCCTTTTGAGTTCACCAACTCTGATCATAGTTAATAAGGTTGTATGCAAAGTGGAAGTTCTCTCCTCCCCTCAGAGAAAGGTACCTCCTTCTTTGATGACCTGTTCTTTCCACTGGGTTCTCACTCGTGGAGATCTTTCATTTAGATTTTTTTTTTTTTTTTACAGAGTGTCTTGGCTTTCCATGCCTGAAATACTCTCATGGGCTTTTCAGCCGGATCCACATGCCTTAAGGGCTGATTCTGAGGCCAGAGTGCTGTTTAGGACATTTGCCATTCTATGAGTCTGCACACAGCAGACTCTTAAAATGAAAAACACTCAAAATAGCACTCTGACCTCAGAATCAGCCTTTAAGGCATCCTGGTCTGTCTGAAAACCCATGAGAGCATTTCAGGCATGGAAAGCCAAGACACTGTGGTAAAAAATGTTCTACACAAAGCATCTCTGTGAGTGAGATCCCAGCAGAAAGAAGTGGCAATCAAAGAAGGATGTACTTTTCTCAGAAGGGAGGAGAGAACTTCCACTTTGCTTATGGCCTTGTTTAACTACAGACAGAGTTTGTGGATTCAAAAGGCTTCTATAGCCTTGGCAGCTCATGGCAAGAGCCTTGGGTGATCACTGACATCATACATAAGGTTGTTAATTGTTAAATTAACAGCAGGAGTCACCATGCACTAACTCCCCACGCAGGACATTTGTCCTAAATGAATTTTATTATCAGAGTTAACTATAAATCTTGTTCTCAAACAGTTTTGTGTGTTTGTGTATGTGTGTACAAATTGTTGAAATCTTTACTTAGTATAGAGTTGGTCTTTTGTGTATAAATCTTAATGTGTGAATCTTAATGGAGAATGGGACTGGGAATGGGAGAGGGAGGAGGTGAGGAGGTGGAAGGGTGAGAGAGTGGGTAGGAGGGGGTGTATGGTGGGAAGAATCACTATATTCCTAAAGTTGTACTTAAAAAGATAACTCACATATGTAACATATCACTACTTTCAAAATTGAGCTTTAAAATAATTTGGTTTTTAAGGGGAGATAGAAAATATGAAAAAGAATTAGATAAATTTGTGGATGCTACTTTGTAAAAAAATTTAATGTATATCACAAAGGAATCTAAATTTCTGAATGATATCCTAAGCTCTATCTCCTTGAACTTTGAAAAAACAATCTCAGTTATTTAGACAATGTGGGATCCTTAAATATCACCACAGACATGGGAATAATGAATCTCTGAAAGGACACATGTAAGATTTATGCTTCTGTTTTTATTGCTTCTTTCTATGTAATCACTATACCATAAATATGTTAAATATACTAATATATTTAATATAAAACATTAATTATTATAACAGTCTACCTATTTATATTTAATGTAAAAGCCACTATATAAGTAATATATATTATGTAAAATACAAATAATTAAAATGTGCAGGTATAACAAAAATATTATGTGGTCTAAACATGTCATTAACAAACTCATAAATGAGGCATTGTATTTCTAAACATGCATAACGAAAATTTGCATTAAAAAAGAAATTAGCAGAAGTGGTCTTTCAATGAATTTTATGATTTCTGTCCTTGATCAAAAAGTCTGAAAATCAGTTTAAAGATATTATTGCCAGAATCTTAGATTTGATGTTCTATTTAAGCTTTTTGTTGTTGTTGAAAGGTAATACTTTTAGTTTATTTTTTGAGAGGCAGACATACACACACACACACACACCTCTCACATACCCCTCACATTAGCTAGTTCATTCTCCAAATGCCTGCAGTAGCTGGGGGTCTCCCCCATGAGAAGTAGGAACCCAATTACTTGAGTCATCACCTGCTGCTTCCCAAGGTGCACATTAGCAGAAAGCTGGAATTGATAGCAGAGATCAGACTTGACCCAAGGCACTCCATAAGGGTTGTAGGCATTCCAACCAATGTGTTAACCGCTAGTCCCAAACGCCTGCCCCGGTGTCGGGGTTTCTTGATCTTGCACTATGGAGATTTGAGGGCAGATAATTCTTTTTGTGGAGGCCTGTCCTCTGGACACAGGATGTTCAGCAGCATCACTGGCCTCTACATCGGCTAGATGACAGTCGAAGCCCCCAGTTGCGACAACCGAAAGTGTCTCCAAATATGGCCAAATATCCTCTAGGGACAGCACAGAACTATTGCCCTGTTTCAACTCAGATGGCACAGTTAACTGTATGCACCAGAGGCAAGTGTTGCTAAGCAGAAATCACAGCTCTGCAACCTGCTGAGAACGCACCTCGTGGCACTCCAGATCCCTCGGCATAAGTTGTTTCTTCTAAGTTCAATATTTAGACCTTGATTTGTGCAAAACAAATGTCAGGAGCAAATGCGGAGCTTCTTTAATTCATTCACTCACCAAACATGTATTGAGGGCCTGCCACATACATATCAGGTTCTATATCAGGTTGGAATTTGCAGTGAACCAAAGAAACCCAGCTTCCTAGAGGGGGAGATGAATTTCTGGGCGTGCCCCCAAGCCTGTGAACACTGCAGACTGGACTGACAGAGTATAAGTACCTTGAGGTGATGGTCCTAAATGATTCATGCTGACTTTACAAGGGTCTTTTCTTCCCGTCTTATCACATTCCCTACTTAGTCCAGCTTCCAATCTGCTTTCACAATCTTTGAGATAAGAGAGCGGCTGCAGGTCTCCTGGCCCTGAGGCCTAGATGTTCCCGCTGACCTTTGCCTGTAGAATAGGGAGAGCATGTTACAAGCAGGTAGGTTCACGGTTGTGGCCTGCTTCTGTATGCCTACCTTCTGTACTCTGCACTGTGAAGTCTCTGGTGCTTCTGGTACAGACTGATTGGAACAGGTGAGCCTGCTTTCAATCCAGGTGTCTCCCAGGACTTCCTGGGATGGTGTCTTTAAGTCCTGTTTGTTTGTCATTTTCCCCTGGGAGTCCTAATTTTATTTGACTTTTTTTCCCCCCAGCCACTGAGGCCTGCTAGAATCTCTGTTTCTTTAAAACTTCACTGAGACTTTTCATAGAACCTTTTTTTTAAAATTTATTTTATTTTTTTTGGAAGGCAGAGTTACAGAAGGGAGGGAGGGAGGGAGGGAGGGAGAGAGAGAGAGAGAGTGCTAGGTCTTCCATCCGATGGTTTATTCCCCAAATGGTTGCTATGGCTGGGGCTGGGCAGAGGCTGAGGCTGGGCCAGGCCGAAGCCAGGAGCTAGGAGCTTCATCTGGGTCTCCCATGTGGGTGTAGGGGTCCAAGCACTTGGACCAACCTCTGCTGCTTTCCCAGGCACATTAGCAGAGAGCTGGATCGGAAGTGGAGCAGCTAGGACACCAACAGGCGCCCTTGTGGAATGCTGGCGCTGCAGGCAGTGGCTTAACCGCTGCACCACAGTTCCGGCCCCTCTTCAAACAAGTTTATCCACAAATCAAGAGGATTTCCTGGCCATTTCCGTGAAGACTTGGTGTCTCAGTTTGATGTGGGCAGTGTGGCTGCCGCAATGGTTTTCCTTTTAGTTCTTGCAGTGTCTTTCCTGGTCCTGGCTCCCACCACGATCATACTGCTAACTTATGGCTTAGGAACTTGTTCTGAGGCTGGCAAGTCCAAAATATTTAAAAAAGAAAGTCTTCGAGAAAAAAAAAAACATAAATACTAGAGCTGCCTAGTTGGTGAGATAGCTTATGATATCTTTTTGATGATGTAGTCTGGCTCTGTGTTTTTTTTTTTTTTTTTTTTTTGACAGGCAGAATTAGACAGAGAGAGAGAGAGACAGAGAGAAAGGTCTTCCTTCTGTTAGTTCACTCCCCAAATAGCCGCTACGGCCAGCATGCTGCACTGATCCGAAGCCAGGAGCCAGGTGTTTCTCCTGGTCTCCCATGTGGGTGCAGGGCTGAAGCACCTGGGCCATCCTCCACTGCCTGCCCAGGCCACAGCAGAGAGCTGGACAGGAAGAGGAGCAACCGGGACAGAATCCGGCGCCCTGACCGGGACCAGAACCCCAGGGTGCCAGCAAAGGCGGAGGATTAGCCCAGTGAGCCGTGGTGCCGGCCGTCTGGCTCTGTTTTGTAAGGAGCAGAGATCACTGAAGAAAAAGGAAAGATAGTGGTCATTAAAAAAAAAAAAAAAAAAAAAGGAAAGATATTTTTAAAGCTTTGTTTTAACCCATCAATATTCATTTTATTTTTCCCATTTCTTTCTCTTCTTTTTAATTGATCCCAGCTGCAGCTGCTTTTTTTTTTTTAAGTTTTATTTATTTATTTGAAAGTTAGAGTTACAGAGAGAGAGGAACAGAGAAAGAGAGGGCGATATCTTCCATTTGCTGGTTCACTCCCCAAATGGTCACAACAGCCAGGACTGGGCCAGGCTGAAGCCAGGAGCCAGTAGCTTCTTCCAGATCTCTCATGTGGGTGGCAGAGGCCCAAACACTTGGGCTGTCTTTCACTGCTTTCCCAGGCTATTAGCAGGGAGCTGGATCAGAAGTGGAGCAGCTGGAACATGAACCGGTGCCCATATGGGATGCTGGCATTACAGGCGGAAGCTTTACCTGCTATAGCACAATGGTGCCTCTCTCCCTCCCCCCCCCCCCTTTTGCAATTTCTATATTTTTTTAAAGGTTTCTTATTTTCATCCCTGGAAAGGCAGAGCAACAGAGCAAGCGTGAGAGAAAGACAACAGATTTTCTCTTCACAGGTTTAATTCCCAGATGCTTACAATAGCCAGGACCATGCCAGGCCAAAGCTAGGAGCTCAGAACTCTATTTGGGTCTCCACAAGGCTGGCAGGGATCCAAGCACTTGAGCCATCTTCTGCTGCCTTTTAAGATGCATTAGCAGGCAACTGGGTCAGATGTGGAACAGCTCGGGCTCAAACTGGTGTTTCAGTTTGGGACACATCTCCAGTGGGGCCTGAAGCTGCTATGTTGCAACACTGGAACCCAAGGGAGCTTCCTATAAGGATATACAAGGGATCTTCCAAAAGTTCACATGAAATGCACATTATGGAAAAACTGCACGTGGATTTCAAAAAATTTTTGCTCTAAAATAAACTTATCTTTTAATTTCATTTTCCATGAACCTTTGGAAGTAGTCTCATCCCATGCTAGGAATCAAAACCCAGATTGCTGTTAGGAATTTAGGTGACTCCATGAATCTCTACTTCTCTCACCCAGGCCTCCTAAGGCTGGGAAGACTAAATGGTTGAAAAAGTAAGTGGAGGTCAGTGTGTCTAGACTGGGTGCTTGGAGAGATGGTGAAGGGCTCCATCCTGCAGGGGCTCATAGATCATGATAAAAAAGATAGGGATTTTATTGCAGGAAACATGGGGAAATCATTGAAGGGTTACAGTTAAACAAGTTACGTGGTCTGTATCCGGACTATAAAAAATTAGTCCGTTTACAGAGGGAGAGGAGCATTGAGGCCATGGAGCACAGCAAATGTGCCAATTGCAGGGCTGAGAGCAGTACAGAGCCGTGAGGGCACACCTGATTTTCCCAGTGATGCCTTTAGAGCTGTTTTTCCCCTGTCGAAGACCCACTCCAGTGCTGTGTCTTGCATTTAGCTGTCATCTAAATGGTTTCTCAGCCTTTTATGATCTTGCCATTTTTGAAGAGTATATATTTGTTATTTTCCAGAATGTTCCTCACTTTGTACATTCTCTAAGATGAGAAAGCATTGGTTTGTTTGATGGCTTCTGATGATTAGATTCAGATTATACATTTAAAAGTGATTTATTTATTTGAGAGAGAGAGAACAAATACTTGAGTTCCCATCCACTGGTTCAGTCCCCAAATGCCTGCTCCAGTGAGCAGAAGCTCAATTCAGGAACTCCATTCACATGGGTGTGAGGGACCCAGCTACTTCTGTTTCCCAGGATGTACAGTAGCAGGAAGTGGAGCCAGGACAGACGGAATGGGTGTCAGTATCCCAACCTGTAGCTGTACTGATAGGCCCAACACCTGCCCCAGGTTATGCATTTTTTTGAGTAATTCCACAGAAGTGTCTCTGTGTCCTTCACTGTGGAGCACTTCAGGAGGCCCAAGTTGTCAGTTTGTGTCCTGATAGCTTTGATCATGGTGTTAACCCTGATTCCTTGGTCGATGCAGTATCTGATGTATTCACCACGCTTCTAGCTTTTGCAGACTTAATGCTTTACCATCTGTCCTTCAGGAAGATGCCAGACACGCCTTGTTCTGGACAACCTGATAATGTGCCTGAATTACTTTGCCTTGACCTCCTGACTCTTGCCTGTTGTTTTGAAATACAAGTTAGTCCATTCCAAACCTGCTTACTCTGCCTTGTCTGTTCCTCCCCGTGGAAATCCCAGTAAGACGCTTGCCCACAGTTCCTCCTTCGCGTCTGCCTCCCAGTGACCCTGAGGCAGGATGTGTATGTGTTTTCTCAGGATCTGTGAGTATAATAGGCAATACTTGCAATAAAAGTATTGTCTTGTGATCTGTTGGCCTTACCATACCTAAGTAATAATAAAGTCTATCAAGACATTTGCCAGGTTTCTCAGCCTTTAAAGTTACGTACTCTTCCCTTTTTAATAAACCAAGTAATCTGCTGAACGAAACTGTAACTTTTTTTTTAAACTGAGATGCAAATGAGAATATTTTACGAGGTGGCACATTATGCGTGACACACACACCAACACCCTAGTTCCCTATTGAAAATTATTTTGGTTTCCAGTCTGTTCTGTTTCACTTGAATATAAATCTTGCCGTGACCTACCAAGTTGATTCCATTGCCCTGTGATGAGTAATGACTTCTGTTGAAAGGCACTAATCTGGAGGTGGCGCAGTGGCGCAGTGGGAATCCTCTGCCTGCAGTGCCGGTATCCCATATGGGCGCTGGTTCTAGTCCCAGCTGCTCCTCTTCCAAACAGCTCTCTGCTATGGCCTGGGAAAGCAGTAGAAGATGCCCAAGTCCTTGGGCCCCTGCACCCGCATGGGGGAAGAAGCACCTGCTCCTGGCTTTGGATTGGTGCAGCTCTGGCCGTAGCGGCCATTTGGGGAGTGAACCAATGGAAGGAAGACCTTTCTCTCTGTCTCTCCCTCTCACTGTCTGAAACTCTACCTCTCAAATAAAAATAATAAAATATTCTTTAAAAAGTCATTTAAAAAGGCACTAATCTGATAGAAATATTGCTTTGAATCAGTTGGCTGCAGAACAGAAAATAGATGGGGTGGGGTCTCTTATAAGGTTGATAACTGATAGCAAGGAACTCATTTTAAGGCTCTTGCCATAATTAGGTGGGAGAAACTGTTGGTTTTTGGCAAGAAGGTTGAGAAAAGTGAGTGGGTTTGAGAGAGAGAGGTGAATGGATTGAGGAATTCCAGCAAGATTGCATATGGGGTGGAGAAAAGGAGGTGTACATGAAGTTTGGGCTTAGCTTCTGGGCTGGATGGTGTCCCCCTTCCTGGAACACTCAAGTTGTCTCCATCATGTTGGGTTTGAGGTCTGAGGACACTGGACTGGAGCTGGCCAGTGGGCAGCTGACTCTATGGCACCTGGGAGGAACATCTGAGTTGGATCATTAGCAAACTGAAGCTGGATTTTACTCAGGATTTTACATGTGCATGCCCTCCGCAGGAGAGGTGAAGCTGGCGCAGGATAGGAACAAATGCTCTGAAAATATTTCCAGTAATCGAGTGTTCAGATGAATAGTATAATAATACAGATAAGCAAGTCGATTAACATAAATTGACTTGAATGAATTTCACTTTTTAGCACTTACCCCTGTTTCTCTTGGTGATCTGCTGTAAAGTCATATACACACGTATAAATAAATACATATATATTAGTATATAGAGAAAGAAATGTGAAAAACAAAGAAATTCCACTTTTGCATTGTGGTTTGCATTATGGTTGCATTATTGTTTCTTGAATTAGCCTAAGCTTTCCAAGATGCTGGTTGTAGTTTAAGCCTCCAAATGGAGCCACTAGCATTCTCAGGTGTGGATTCCAGAGATTAACACGTATGTGGTGCAGGTTTTTTCCAAGGCTCGCGAATTTGAGATTGCACGGAGACAACGGTTTTTTTCTAGTGGAAAAGGATGTGAGTGCACATACCCCACTGAGGAAAGATGGCTGGAGCTGTCAGCGGTCCCCCATCCTGCAGCCTCCCCACGAGCCTCTCCTCCCTCCTTTCCTCCTGCCTCGGCGCTATTGTGGGATTAACGGCGGGGTGGGCCTTGTCCACAAACGCAGCTGGCTCGGACGGTCAGCCCGAGTCCCGCTGCGCAACCACGTCAGGAATTCCAGTAAGTTGGCAACACCGGAGCACAAAGACAGCAACAATGAGGAAAACCCTTCAGCGCAGAAAGGAATGCCTGGAGTCCAGGCTGCTGCAGTGAGAGGACACACGCGCGCGCCCGCCCGCGTGCCCGCGCGCCCACGTGGGGAGCCCGGCCCATCTCGTGAGCGCCGCCTCCCTCCCACCTGCTCGCCCCGGCGCGCGCGCCTCGCCGACCCCCACAGCGGCTCTTTGTAACGCGGACGTGCGGGGACGCTCCTTGCCTATGCAGCACGGCCCTGGAGGGCGTCGGGCCGCCTGACCCTGGCGCGGGCTCGTACCAGCGCCCGGCCGCCCGAAACACGGCATAAATCACCCGCCGAGACGGGAGCGCGGCGTCGTGCCCCTCGCCGCTTCCCTTCTCGCCCTCCGCCCCGCCACGGCCCCGCTCCGGGTCGCCCTGGAGGTCCCCAGTCCAGCCTCTTCCTCGGCGCCCCAGTGATTTCTGAATTGCTGCATCCAGAAACCTCTGAGAGAGGCGAGGACTCGATCCTTCCCCTTATCCACAACCTGCACTCTTATAAAGTCTAAGTTTGCTCTCTCTCCATTACATGTGTCTTTCAAAAGTGACACCTAGTTTCTCCCTTCCTCGACCCGCCTTCCCCGCAAAGCTGCTGCGGCCGCGCAAGCCCACCGGGGCTGCGCGAGCTGGGCGATGGGGGTCAGCAGAAGCCCAGGCGGCCGGTGGTGCGGCCGGAGGGGTGGGCGGCGACCGGCAGGTTTTCGCCCCTGGGAGGGGAGGCGGCGAGGCCTTGCCCGGGGACCACGTGGATGTCGGGCCGCGGCCTCCATGCGTCACAGTACCCTAGGCTGAGGGAAAGGGGCCAGGACACGGCGTCCCGGTCCCGCGGTCGCGCTGCCGAGCTGGTCCGCGGGCCAGGGCAGAAGGTTAGGGGACGGCCTCAGGCCCCAGAACAGCCGCACTCACGCTCGTGTGTTTGCCGTGCGCTCCGGTGTCCGGTGCAGGCGCAGGGCGGTGCTCTGAGGCGCATGGAAGGGTCCGCTCGCAGTGCCGATTGGGAGCCGGGCCCCCGCCTGCAGTCCCGCACGGCCCCAAAGAAGGGAGCGGAGTGTGTGTGTGTGTGTGTGTGCGTGCGTGCGCGCTGGGGAGAGGGAGGGCTCTGTGTCCCTATAAAAGGACATCAGCACCACGGAGAAGAAGGTCGTTCTTTGCAATTTTGCTCCAAAACGCGCACACGTGTAAGAAGCGCGGTCTGGCTGTGACACCTGTAGACGGGGCGCTTGAGGAAAGCTAAACCAGGCTCCAACCCCGACTCTGGACTGTGAAAACCACAGAGCGCCTCTATCTCAACGGCTTGAGCCTTCTCCGGTGTCCCAGCGAGCCTGAAGAGGCCGGCCCGGGGAATGAGGGCCACCGGTCTCTCCAGCAGGCTCTTCCTCACTCGGTCCCTTCTCTGTCCCGTCTCCAGTTCCGCTTCTTCTCTTCCTTGGTCTTTCTCTGCTTATGGGTCTCGCTTTTCTCTTGCTATTGTTTTTTTCTCTTCTCGACACTCCCCTCCCTCCCCATCTCTTCCCACTGCTCATTTAGAGTCCAAGCAGATTTCCCCGTGGGCTGTGGGTGGGCTTTTGTGCGCGGGCAGTGTGTCCATGAGAGCGCGCCCCAGACTGCCTGTAAATGTTGGTGTTTGAGCGTGTCTGGGGGTGCGTGCCCGAGGACTGTGTGTGTGCGTGAGTGAGCGGGTGACCCTGAGGTGTGCGCGGGTGCGCCTGGAGGGGACGCGTGAGCGCGCATGTGTTGGAGCGTCCACTCCTCCCCGCGCGGCAAAGTGCAGGGGGCGGGCCGGGCGGCAGGGGGCCTGCCCTGCTGGATTCCCGCATGCTAGTTCCGGGGCGGTCGGGTCTAAAGGGCTTTATGCACTGTCTGGAGGGTGGGGACTGGCGCGGGTAGAAAACGGGATGCCTCAGGCTCCGGGGCAGGCTTTCGGCCGCTAGGAGCAGGCTGAGGCGCGAACCCAAAGGAGCGAGTGCGAGCCGAAGCGCTGCCGGTGCTCCGCGCGTCGCGCGCCCACCTCTGGGGAAAGGAACGGCGAGGCCGGGGGCCGTCGCGGGGATGGAGCGCGGGACGGCGGCGGCTGCGTGCGCGCTGCTCCTGGCGCTCGCCGCCTGCCCGGCGCCGGTCGGTGGCCAAGGTAAGCACCGGCTGGCCCGAGCCACAGGCTAAGCACCCGACTTAACCGATCGTGGCACGGTGGGAGCCCGCGGAGCGGAGCGCAGCCCGGCAGGGGCCGGGGTAGGGCGGCGGCGCCGAAGCTGCTCCCGCTGGGGCGCTCAGGTTGCCCCGCGAGCGCCGGGCGAGAGCGCGGCTCCGTCGCCCAGCTGGGGAACTGAGCAGCCGCAAACGTGAGAAAGCAGCCCCGCCGGTTTCGGTGACAGCGCGGACCCCACGGGGGACCCCGGCTTTGTTCCAACAGGGGTTGGCCCTAACCCTCCTGAGGAGCGTTCCGCACTCGGAACCGGGAGGCCGAGGCTCCCCGGGCTGGTCTGCAGCACGCTCGCAGCCGCGGCGGATGGCTCCTCTGCGGGCTGGGCGGTCCTGGGCGCAGCTCCGAGCGCAGTTTTCCACCTGCAGCAGCGCCTCGCGGGGCGATCCCTCGGCGCGGGCCAGAGCACCCCCTCCGGTCTCCTGCGAAACTCGGTCCCGCGGTGACCCCAAGAGACCGCATCTTACGATCCGGATCACTTACGAGTCAAGATAAGGGCGGGAGGTGGGATTGGCGGAGAGAGCCCCGGCTGCCCTGGGCTGCATTCTGGAAGGGTTTTTCCTTTCCGAGCGGGAGCTGGGGGCTTTTGTGTCGCTGAATGGGACTGTCTGCGCGGCCAGAGTCTTGGGGGGCTCGAATGCGGGAAGTTTCTGGTGTGGCTTTGAAGTTCTCTCAAGTTGGGGGAGAGGGTTTGTGTTTTTACAGAAAGAGAGGAGAGGGAAAGAGAGTGGAGGGAATTAAAAACAGCAAGAGGGGAAGAAGAGAGCGGGATAGACAAACGAGTGGGGAAGAACGGGGAGAGAGAGGGCGAGGGCGAGGGAGCGAGATTGTGAATGGGAAGGGCGAGGAGGCGGCCGCAGAACCCGCGAGCTCTGCGCCTGGCTTCGCGTTGCTAGGTAGCAGCCGGGAGCTGCGTGTGACCGACCGCCAGACAGACAGAGCGGACGCGGCTGCCTTCGCGGCCGCTAATCTGTCTGTGGGGATGGGAGTGCCCCCTTTCCCCTCCTGCCCCTGCCCGTCGGACAACTTAATTGCCCTACAATGAAAATGAAACCTCCATTGTTGTGGGATTAGCCGGAGCAATAAATTGATTTCCCTGGATCACATATTGGGGTTGACGGATGGGGACTGTGGAAACCCCCATTTAGGGAGCAGGGAGGGGAGGGCTTGTGGATGGGCTGTGGCGTGTATTCAAATGGTTAATCTGCTTTCTTTCCTCAATTCTTAGCGTAAGCGCCTTAGAGGGAATCAAGTAAGTAATTATACAGCAACTCCTAGCAGCACCCAGTGCAGACTTCCTGGGAAGAAGGTTGGAAATGCCGACAAACTCCCCTGGTCTTGCAAAAATCTTAAGGGAGGGAGGGGGCGGGGGGGCAGGAGGAGACTGTTAATAATACCGCCTTTGAACTCTTTGCTCAGTGTTGGGGACACAGAGAGGGGGTTATTACGGCCGTGGAGGGTTTGCAAAGTGCATGGGGGTCCATATCTGCATCTCCTATCCTAAATACGATTTACTCTGCGTTCCTTTCTACTTGCCAAAACGGAGCCTTGCTCTGATGCAGCTACAGATGTCCCCATACAACCAAGACATATGCTGTCTTCCCTGGGTTGGTGCTTCAGTCACTAAGTAGCCTGTACTACTCTTCCATCCCTTTCCATTCTATTATAATACTTCGTAATACTATGTGTGGCAATAATTAGTAACATAGCATATACCTGTGCCTGTCACATGCCCTGCTCTAAGTACTTCACATTTATAGACTCATTTTCATTATAATATCTTTTGAATTGAGTTCTTTTTTTAGCTTAAACATTTTTTTAAGGGAAAGAGGTAAGGGCCAGTGTTGATACAGCATGTTGCGCCATCACCTACAATGCCTGCATCCCATATGAGCAGCAATTGGAGGCCTGGCTGCTCCACTTCTGATACAGCTCCCTGCTAATGCCCCTTGGAAAACAGCAGAAGATGGTTTGGGCCCCTGCCACCCACATTCGAGACCCACATGAAGCTCCTGGCTTCTGGCTTCAGCAGGGCCCAGCTCCTGCCATTGTGGCCTTTTGAGGAGCTAACCAGCAGATAGAAAAATCTTTCTGTGTCTCTCCCTCTCTGTAACTTTGCCTTTCAAATAAATAAATAAATAAATCTTTTAAAAAATTACTAGAAGGGTGAATGTAAAAAAAGGGAAGAGGGGGAAAGACAGAGAGAGAGAGAGAGAGAGAGAGAGAAGAGAAGAGATCTTCCATCTGCTGATTCATTCTGAACCAAATGCCTGCAACAGTCAGGGCTGAACCAGGCTGAAGCCAAGGAGCCTGGCGTTCCATCCAGGTCTCCTATGTGGGTGCTAGAGACCCACGTACTTAAGCTATGATCTGCTGGCTCTCAGTGTGCACCATCAGCAGGAAGCTGGATTGGAGGTGGATTTAGGCACTTGGATATGGGATATAACCACTGACCCAAATGCTTGCTGCAAGACAGGAATGTTTAACCTGTATCTTTTTTTTTTTTTTAACTGGCAGAGTTAGACAGTGAGAAAGAGAGAGAGACACAGAGTCCTTCTGTTAGTTCACCCCCCAAATGGCCACTATGGCCGGCGCGCTGCGCCTATCTGAAGCCAGGAGCCAGGTGCTTCCTCCTAGTCTCCCACGCGGGTGCAGGGCCCAAGCACCTGGGCCATCCTCCTCTACCTTCCTGGGCCACAGCAGAGAGCTATACTGGAAGAGGAGCAACTGGGACTAGAACCCTGTGCCCCAACTGAAACTAGAACCCGGGGTACCCGCGCTGCAGGCGGAGGATTAGCTTAGTGAGCCACGGCACCGGCCTAACCTGTATCTTAACTACTAGGCTACTGCCTATCTCTAAAAACTTTAGTATTTTTAAAATTGACAAATAATAATTGTATGTATTTATGGGTACAATGTGATATTTTGATACAAATGTTTAATGTGTGATACGGTCATGGCAATTAGCACATCTACTAGCAAACATTTATCATTTCTTTATGTTAGTGACATTTAAATTCTTTCTTCTAGCTATACAAGAAATGGTTAACTATAGTGACTGCTATAGAACATCAGAATTTATTCTTCTTATCTACTTATATATAATATGTAAATATATAATTTATTTGAAAGGCACAGTTACAGAGAGAGAGGGACAGAGAGAGATCTTCCATCTGCTGGTTTACTCCCCAAATGCCTGTAATGGTTAGGGCTGGGTCAGGCCAAAGGTGGAAGTCTCCATCTGGGTCTCCCATGTGGGTGGCACAGACTCAAGCACTTGGGCCACCCTCCACTACACTCCCAGGTGCATTAGCAAGGAACTAGATCAGAAGTGGACCAGCTGGGACTTGAACCAGTCCTCATATGGAATGATGGCATCACAGGCAGCAGCTTAACTCCCTGCCCCACAACACGTCTCTGACTTGTTTTGTACCCAATATCCGATGTTTTTCTAGCCTCTCCTCCCTCATATCCTTCCCAGCCTCTTGTAATCCCTAGTCTGTTCTCTACTTTTATGAAATTAACTTTTTAAGCTTCATATGAAAGAGAACATGTGGCATTTATCATTCTGTGCCTGTCTTATGTCATGTAACTTCAAATGTTCTCCAATTCCATCCAAAAATGTCAAGATTTTCATTCCTTTTAATGACCGAATAGTATTCCTTTGTATATATAAAGAAGTCTTCAAAAAGTTCATGGAAAATGCATGTTGTGAAAATATGCATGGATTTCACATTTTTTGCACCAAAGTAAACTTATCTTTTTAAAATACAATTATTTTTAAAATAACTTAATTTCATTTAATTTGAAACACAAAGAGAGAGAGGGAGAGAAAGAGAGAGAGAGAGAGATTGGAGGTACACAGAGAAAGATTTTTCATCTGCTGGTTTACTCCCTAAGTAGATGTAACAGCCAGGTCTGTACCAGGTGAAAGCCAAGAGCCAGGAACTTCATCTTGGTCTCCCACTGACTTCCAAAGTACATTAACAGGAAACTGGATTAGAAGCAGAGCAGCTGGGACTCACAGGCACTCTGATATGGGATGAAAGTTAACCTGCTATGTCATAATGCTGGCCCCAATAAACTTATCTTTAAATTCTATTTTCCACTAACTTTCTGAAGTCCCCTTATGTACACCACATTGTCTTTATCTATTTCATCCATCAGTGAACACCTCAGTTGATCCCATAGCTTAGCTGTTGTGAATAGTGTTGCAATAAACATGAGAGTGCAGATCTCTCTTTGGTATCTTGATTTCAGTATTTATATGTACTTATTGGTAGGACCACCTGATAGGCCTGTTTTCCATTTTTTGAGGAATCACCATACTGTTTTCCATAGTGGCTGCAGTAATCCACAAACCCATTAGTATCATGTATTAGAGTTCTCTTTTGTCCACATCCTTACCAGAATTTGTTATGTTTTTGTCTTTTTGTGGAGTAAGTACTCATATTATTCTTATTTACAGATGGAAAAATAAAGGCACAGAGCAATTGGCTAATTTGCCCAAGGTCATACTAATAGAAAATGACAGAGCTATGAGGTAAATCCAAGATTTCAGAGTCCATAATTTAACTGCTGTTGTATGTAGCTCTCCCTGTTTATCCCTTTTCATTTGTGCTAAAAATGTCATGCTCCTCGAGTTACCATCCATGTGTGAGATTACTAAATAAACTGTGGGGCCATTTTGCAAGTCTTTGCCATATAAGGTAAAAGCCACCTGCTACTTCAGGGCTGTGGACACTCTCCCGCCCCAAAACTCTTTTTCCTCAGGAACTTCTAAGACCTGAACCCAAATCTCCTCATCCCTAGACTTCCTATTTGGTCATTTTAACATATCTAGCCTCTGAATGTCCTTAGCTTAGAGGGCTGAGATTTCTAGATTGCTCTTGTAATCATCCTGACTTAACATCTGAAGTAAAATATGATGACAGTGTAGATGCCTTTATGGAAGCATCGCATTTTAGATAGGATCCCACTGCAAACTTTGCATCACAAGAAATTAGGAAATAACTCAGTGTTCTAGTGTTATTTTTTTAAATACAAGTTAAAATTGTTTGCATTTTTCATATTTTATATAATTTTTTTAAGAAATCTGGGAGATCTCAAATTCTCTGGAGTGAAGTGCTCTGGTTTCCAACAGTGGCTTCACCATTTTCTAGTTGGGTGACCTTGGAGCTGGCTCAGGTTGTTTATCTGCAAAATTGATGTGATAATAAGAGAACCTATCCCTTGGCATGCTATGAGCCAAAAGAAATAAAACACATAAGTACTTAGCATGGTGGAAGGCATATTGAAAATGAAAATAAACCAATAGCTCTTTTTATTTATTCCCCAATGCCTAAAGTATCATGCTATTTTGCTTACTATTTATATTTCAAATTTTCAGATGTACAGGGAAACATCTTCTTTAAGCATTTTTCATTTCAATTTTTTAAAAAATATTTATTTGAAAGGCAGAATCACAGAGAGAAGGAGAGACAGAGAAAGAGATAGAGAGATAGAGAGAAAGAGAGATAGAGGTCTTCCATCCACTGGTTCACTCCCAGATGGCTGCAATGGCTGGAGCTGCACTGATCTGAAGCCAGGAGTCAGGAGCTTCTTCTGGACCTTCCACGAGGGTGCAGAGGCCCAGGGGGTTGGACCATCTTCCATTGCCTTCCTAGTCCATAGCAGAGCGCTGGATCGGAAGCGGAGCACCTGCTATGCCACACCAGCCTCATTTCAATTTTTTTTTTTATTTACTTGAAAGAGAGAGATCTTTCTTTCTTTTATTTTTAAAGAGGCTTAACCTACTACATCACAGCACCAGGTCCAGAGAGAGAGAGAGAGAGAGAGCTTTCTTCTGTCAATTCAGTTTGCACATATCAGCAACAGCCAGGGCTGGGCCAGGTGAAATTTAGGAGCTAAGAACTTCATCCAGGTCTCCCAAGTGGGTCTTAGGGAATCTACTCACTTGAACTGTCACCTGTAGCCTCCCAGGTTGCATATTTAACAGGAAGCTGGAATTGAGAGGAGAGCCTGGAACCTGCACTCATGTGGGATGCAGTTTTCCTAAGCAGCACCCTAACTTCTACACCAAATGCTTGTCCCAAGCATTTTTCACGGACAGTTCTTTGATGAATTCTTAGATCCCAGATGTAGTTAGAAATTTTTTGAGGGGCTGGCATTGTGGTGGAGCAGGTAAAGCCTCTGCCTGCGATGCTGGCATCCCCTATGGGCACTGGTTTGAGTCCCGGCTGCTCCATTTCCAACCCAGCTCCCTGCTAATGTACTTGGGAAAGCAGTGGAAGATGGCCCAACTACTTGGGCCCCTGTACTCGTGTGGGAGACCCTAAAAAAGCTCTTGGTTCCTGGCTTTGGTGTGGCCCAGCCCTGGCTGCTGCAGCCATTTGGGGAATGAACCAGCAGATGGAAGATCTCTCTCTCTCTCCCTCTCTCTCTGTAACTCTGCCTTTCAAATAAATAAAATAAATCTTAAAAATTTTTTAGAAAATAGTTTTAACCTTAAGTAAATGATATTCATTAATCCAATAAAAATTTGGAAATGTACGTAAGAGCTGGCATCAGCTTATGACAATTACATCTTCAGGTGAAGTTTATGTTTAAAGGGTTTGTGGAGACCATAACAAACCTGTGCTATTTTTGTCCCATTACATTTCTAGTTCCTCACTCCTGCTCTTATTTTACAGGAGTTGATTACGCTTTCTTTGTTCAGCGTCCTTTGCCAGTGTTTATATGGCTCTGCCAGAACTCGCCTTCAACCACGTGCCTGTTTTGTTTTATTGGAAACAAATTTATTTGCAGCTGGAGAGAAACTTGGATATCAGCTGGTCTGCCTGCATTATTTTACAGATAAACAGTTAACTCAGGATGAAGGAGGAGGAGTCTGAAAGGGGTGAAACGGGTTTAGTGCCTGCCTGCGGTCATATGGCCCGAGCTAGGGCTGAGTCTGTTCTCCTCATTCCTAGTGTTTGCACTTCAGTTTTCAGATACCGCTTCTCTGAATGGGCACACTCTCTTTGGTTGAAGAGATTTGTAGATTCCTTTTGGTTGATCTAGATTTTTCAGAGGAGGGCAAGTAGGAATAAATGACCTTGGTGAGGGACTGGCATTGTGGTGCAGAGCCTCCTGCAGCACCGGCATCCCGTATCAGAGTGCTGGTTTGAATCCTGGCTGCTCTGCTTCCCATCCAGCACCCTGCTCATGCGCCTGGGGGAAGACAGTAGAGGATGGTCTAAGTACTTGAGCCTCTGCCACCTATGTGGAAGGCCTGGATGGAGCTCCAGACTCCTGGCTTCAGCCTGTCCCAGCCTTGGCTGTTGTGGCCATTTGGGGAGCAAAGCAGCAGATGGCAGGTTCTCTGTCTCCCTCTCTGCCTTGCAAGTAAATGAACAATGCTTTAATTAAAAAGATAATTAGAAGATTAGTCACCTGTTCCAGGCCAAAGAAGAATCCTAAACTAGGTTAATACAACCATGGACCATGTGTTTTCAGGTTGGTGTGGAGCTTATGCCACATCAGCGTCCCAATTCCCCAAAACCCTACCTCTAGAACTATTTTTCAAATTCTTGGTCTATCAAGCACATTCCTAAAGATATTCCTGAGTTTTGTGGTGCAGGCTGCTACAGGACTAACTTTTTAGTCTCATTCAAAGTAATTTTTAAATTTTAGTCTCATTCAAGGTAATTTTTAAAACAAACTATTTTCACTTGAAAGGCAGAGAGACATTGTTAGGTCATAGGTAACCAATGTCCATGTTGTCTGTGCAGGCATTCTAAGAACACTGGCATGTTTTTAGTTATAATTTTTATTGTCATTCTTTAAAAAGATTTTATTTATTTATTTGAGAGAAAGAGTTACAGACAGTGAGAGGAAGAGATAGAGGTAAAGGTCTTCCATCCGCTGGTTCACTCCCCAAATGGCCACAACATCTGGAGTTGAGCTGATCCGAAGCCAGAAGCCAGGAACTTCTTCCAGGTCTCTCATGCAGGTGCAGGGGCCCAAAAACTTGGGCCATCCTCCACTGCCCTCTCAGGCCATAGCAGAGAGCTGGATCAGAAGAGGAGTTCTCAAACTGGCACCCATATGGGATGCCAATGCCATAGATGGAGGATTAACCTCCTATGCCACAGCACCGGCCCCTATTGTCATGTTTTAACAATGGTATCAAGAACCTAGATATATTTCCTATGTGGCTGGAAGCACGTTGCCATATTGGTGTTGGGGTTCCTGTTAAGTCTTGATGGGAGTCTCAAAGTTGACTGCATGAATGTAATGCAACAAAAAAGGAACTAATTGGAAAGCCCTATTCTGGAATGGGGAGAATGCGTTAGATGGAACCTTCATTGGTATAACTCAGAGTTATAGGTCATCTGCTACTAACTTTATTGTCTTGAGGGATTTTTGAAAACTGTGACTGCTGTGAGGTATTGCACAAAGATTTACTGTTAAGTGTCTGCGGTGTGCTGGTGAATCAATGGTATCTGTACTACAGAAGGGTTAAAGAGGATGAGAATGACAAAGGATACTCTAGATTTCAAAGTTAAAGTTGACTGCAACTTCATGTTTAAGGTTCTAAGCAGTCTTTCACTGGTTCCAGGATCTCAGTAGCATTGGAAAGATTTGGCATGTTCACTCGAGCTATAGGCCGCTTCTTGAAAAGGATTAGATTGGTAGTTTTCAAAATGTCAGGAACTTTCCTTTGCCACTCCAGGTGTCCCATAGATGTCCATGCAATTGTCTCCTGAGTAATTTCTTGAAGATTTGGGCATTATAAGATGAAGTGGGAGGAACTCGAGATTTTGGAGTTAGATCATTTAAAAAAAATTATTTACTTATTGGAAAGGCAGAGTGAGAGATACAGAGATTACAGGGGGCGGGGAGGTGGGTGGAGAATCTTTCACCCACTGGGTCCATTCCCCAAATGACTGCCACAGATGGATCTGGTCCAGGCTTAAGCCAGGTGCCAGGAATTCCATCTTGGTGTCCCTTAGGTGGCAGGGACCCAAGTACTTGCCATCTCCTGCTACCTTCCAGACACATTAACATGGAGCCAGATGGGAAGTAGAGCAGTTGGGACACAAACCAACAGTCTGATATGAGATGCTAATGTCGCAAATGACAGCTTGACCTGATGTGCCACATCACCAGCTACTGAAGTTAGATGAGTTGGGTTTGAATCCTAGCTCTAATGCTAACTGTCTGGGAAATCCAGTACAAGTTACTGTGAGTGCTATGGGTCAGTCTTATCTGTAAAATGGGCACGTATCTACTACACAGGGTGGTTATGCAGATTAAGTGAGGCTGTGAGTGTGAAATGTCTTATAGGTGCTTTAAAAAATATTTATTTGAGGGGGGGTAGACACGGCAGAGATAGAGATAGAGATAGAAGAACAGAGAGGGGGAGAGAGGAGAGCAAGGAGGGAGGGAGGGAGAGAGTGCTCATTCAAATGTTCAAATGGCTTAAGGCCTGGGGCTGGGTCAGGGCAAAATTGGGAGCTGAGAAGTCAATGCAGGTCTCCCATGTGTGTGGCAGGGGCCTAACTACTTGCATCATCACCACCTCCATGGTTTTGCATTAGCTGGAAGCTGCCATCAGAGTGGAACCAGGACTTGAACCAAGACGTTCCTATGTGGATGCAGGTGTCACAAACATTGTCCTCACTGCTAAATCAAATGCTCTCTCCCTCGTGTATTTTTATCCATTATTATAGCCCTCTTAAGAATTTGATCTTCTGGAGCTAGCACTGTGGCATAGTGGGTTAAGCCACTGCCTTCAGCGCTGATATCCCACATGGGTGCATGTTTGAGTGCCAGCTGCTCCACTTCTGATCCAGTTCCCTGCTAATGCACCTGGGAAAACAGCAGAGGATGGCCCAAGTGCTTGGGCTTCTGCACCCGTGTGGAAGACCCAAATGAAGGCCCTAGCTTCAGTCTGGTCCAGCCCCTGGCTGTTGCAGCCATTTGGGGAGTGAACCAGCAGATGGAAGATCTCTCTCTCTCTCTCTCTCTCTCTCTATCTCTCTCTTTCTCTCTCTACCTCTCTATCTCTCTACCTTTCTTGTCTCTCTCCATGATTCTACCTTTCAATTAAAATAAATCTTAAAAATAAAAAGAAGATTTTGATCTTTTCCAAGCTTGAGGAGAGATGTTCATGTCTTCATTGCTGATGGTTCTCTGAAAGTTTCACCTGTGCACATTGATATATCCTTTTAGTGTTTATAACAACTTCCCATGTTATTTGTGCCTGATGTTTATAAAGGATACCTAAGTTAAATTGCCTAAAACAAAAAAGGAAACTTAATGAAATACATAACTGAAAATATTCAGATAATAGGTTGAAGTACATGAGAATGCTTTTTTTCCCAGGCAGAAATAATCAAATGTTGGTAATTTCAGTTGTTCAGTCAAATCAATAATACTTGATGTCATCCTTGTCTTGTTTTTCTTTCCATCTCCTGACTTGGAGATGACTCCATTCTAAACATCTACTCCATGGCTGTAAACAGTTGCCAGTAAGCTGTGGAGTCACATCCTGTTATGATGTCTCCTGGCAAAGAGCAAGAGTTTTAGTCTTAACTGTTCCCAGTAAAAGTCTCAGTTGTATCTCAAGGGCTCTACCAACCGCTGTATTCCAGGTCATGAAGTATTCCCAGGGCTTAGGCTTAAGTCACATACCCAGTCCCTGAGGTCACAGACTAAGGGTGAGCCTCAGAGAGAATACGTGATAAGGCTATCAGGAGGATCTTGCGTAGATCCCGAGTTGCAAAAACAACAGGTGTCTAGTACACCTTATCAGATAAAGCTGACTGCCATTTTTATTTTCTGTGTGAAGACAGACTCGAAAAGGCTCTAGAAGTTTCTCAAGAGCTGGCAGTCCTGGAGTAACTCAATGAATTGAAGGGAAAAGAGTACTGAAACATTACGATAAAAGACATGGTGTTCTGTGTTCATGTGATTGTGTTGCAACTTTAGGTTCAGAAGCAGAACAGGAGAATAGAACTTCCTCTTCTATTTGGAGCTGAAATTTTTCTTATTTGGAGCAGAACTTCATAATGGACAGAAAAGTTCTAAAAAGTGAGCTGAGAGATCAGAACACTGGAGCTCTTAAGTCTATTGTAGGATTTCATTTTTTTCCCCCCTGTGAATGTTAGACTCTTGCTCTTTTTCCAGCTTAATTGGCTCCCATGTTTTATCGTCTGAAGACTTTGTCTCTTCTAAACACTAGACCCTGCTATGAGGATAAGGTGGAGAGAGAGCAGAGAGATGACTTTGGGAATAGGTTAACCTAGGGACTTTTCCCATAAATGGTAGAGCACATAACTTTCACACCTGACTGGAGTGATTCAGAATGTCAGATTTGTACATTCTATGCTGATGATTACTTGTTGGAATTAACTCTTATTTTTTAAAGATTGATGTATTTGTCTGAGGGGCAGAATTAGAGAGGAGAGACAGATTTTCCATCTTCTGGTTCACTCCCCAAGTGGCCACAACAGCTGGCTCTGGCTCTGGAGCTCCATCTAAGTTTCTCATGTGGGTGTAGGGGCCATGCAGTTCCCAGGTGCATTAGCAAGGGGCTGGATCAGTAATGGAGCAGCTGGAATTTGAACCAGCTCTAAAATGAGATGCCAGTGTCACAGGCGGTGGCCTAACCTGCTGCACCACAACATGTGCCGCAAAGCTGGCCCCTGAGTCTTATTTCTAATGGCATTGCTGAGAAAATGGAAGCAAAGTCACTCCTAAAGTAAAATGGCTAACTTTAAGTTAGGGCACTTCTGATTTAGGACAGCACTGAAACATAATGCAAGGAAATCTCTTTCCCAGAAAATGATGGGTTGGACAATGGGAAGCTTCGTGTTGAAGTCTCAGTGCCTTTGGTTGTTAACCCACAGGTCATGCCTGACCACAAGGTTGTTAGAAACAGTGAAGAATGAATGAAAGGAGGAAATATAGTTAGTATTCTG
This sequence comes from Lepus europaeus, assembly GCF_033115175.1. Lineage (NCBI taxonomy): Eukaryota > Metazoa > Chordata > Mammalia > Lagomorpha > Leporidae > Lepus > Lepus europaeus. The sequence goes on along the minus strand of NC_084827.1, from coordinate 112,288,101 downwards.
TGCATTGAAAAGTTAAGACACTGTTACCAAGGATATCTTGGATTGTTTATTGTCTGCATCTTGAGATCCAAGCTTGTGGGCAATATTCTAAGTTTATGTACTATCAACTGGTAACACATAAAGATTCCTAGTCACTTTTTTTTAAAAGATTTATTTATTTATTTGAAAGCTACACAGAGAGAGGAGAGGCAGAGAGAGAGAGAGGTCCTCCATCTAATGGTTCACTGCCCAGTTGGCCTCGGAGCTGCACCGATCTGAAGCCAGGAGCCAGGAACTTCCTTCGGGTCTCCTGTGCAGATGGACTTGCGCCATCCTCCACTGCTTTCCCAGACCACAGCAGAGAGCTGGACCGGAAGAGGAGCAGCCGGGACTAGAACCAGCACCCATATGGGATGCCGGCGCTTTAGGCCAGAGTGTTAACCTGCACCACAGTGCCGGCCCCCCAGTCACTTTGAAAATGAGCCTTTATCCACTAATCTGCTGATTCACACATTAAGTAACAGTGTATCAAGTTTTTTTTTTCTTTTTTAAGATTTAATTTATGTATTTGAAAGACACAGTTACAGAGAGAGGTCCTCCATCCATTGCTTCACTCCCCAAATGACTTCAATGGCTGGAGCTGAGCTGATCTGAAGCCAGGAGCCAGGAGTTTTTTCTGGGTCTCACATGTGGGTATAGGGGCCCAAGGACTTGGGCCATCTTCCACTGCTTTCGCAGGTGTATTAGCAGGGAGCTGGATCGGAAGTGGAGCAGCCAGGACTCAAACCAGCACCCATATGGGATGCCAGCACTGCAAGCAGGGGCCTTAACCTGCTGCACCACAGCTCCAGCTCCAATATACCTAGTTTTGAGGGCTCAATGGGTGTTGAGGAAATCTTTAAAAGAAGACGAGGACAGTAGCTATGATTCTGTTATGTCAGATTTTTTTGGATCCTTGTACGTCACATTGGGCCCAATTCTTCAGTTTCTATCTAATCAACATGGACAGAGTTTTCTGAATAGATACTGAAAAAAGATCATAATCATTTATTTCATAGAGAAACCTTCAATAAAATTGAATTTTTTTTGACAGGCAGAATTAGACAGTGAGAGAGACAGAGAGAAAGGTCTTCCTTCCGTTGGTTCACCCCCAAAATGGCCGCTACAGAGGTGCTTCCTCCTGGTCTCCCATGTGGGTGCAGGGCCCAAGCACCTGGGCCATCCTCCACTGCCTTCCCGGACCATGGCAGAGAGCTGGACTGGGGGGCAACCGGGACAGATTCCGGTGCCCTAACCGGGACTAGAACCCGGGGTGCCGACGCCACAGGTGGAGGATTAGCCTAGTGAGCCATGGCACTGGCCATAAAATTGAATTTAAGAATGGAAATAGTTTATTTGAAAAATGTCAGTCTTCTCCACATTTTGATCTCATAAAGGGAAGAGGAAAAATGCTGGTATGCACTTGCATGGTGGTTTAATTTTGATGTGGGGAAGGGTGTGGAGGATACTTTTTTGTTGCAAGAAACAAGAAATAGAAAACCTAATTCAAACAGGTCTAAACAATAAAAGGTATTTATTGGCTCAAGTCAGTGAAAAATCGCACAGCAGCATGGAGTTCAGGTGAGGTGCAATCGAGGCTCCAGTTCCCATTCTTTGTGTTTTTCTAGACTCGGCTCCCCTCTGGGTTTCAGCTTTGCTTTCAGTCTGGCTTCCCCTATGGTTATAATGGCTGCCAGGGCACATGGGGCTGCTTGTTCCCTTAATCAATATCTGGGCAAGTTCAGTTTTGAGGTTTCAGTATGTCCTCAAAAGCATTATTTCATCACAATAACTTAGAGAATGTCAAACTTTCTAAAGACCCTGGTAGACATCGGCTCTCTCCCCAAGCTTGTCGTATCACCAGAATGAGCTGGTGAGCTTTACAGAGGCAAAACTCTGTACCTAACCAAATCAGGGCTGTAGGCATCTGTTTTTAAGCATTGCCTGTTATTTCTGAGGATTGAACAATTGGGAACAACTGATCTAGGTAATGCTTCTCGTCTTTTACATTTTTTTAAAGATTTATCAACTTAGTTATTTGAAATAGTGACAGAGAGAGAGGAAGAGAGAGATCTTCCATCCACTGGTTCATTCCCTAAATGGCCACAATAACCATTCTAGGCCAGACCTGGGCCAGTCTGAAGTCAGGAGCCAGGAACTCCATCCAGGTCTCCCACAAGAGTGGCAGGGGCCTAAGCAATTGGGCCATCTTCTACTGCCTTCCCAGGAGTGTCAGCAGGAAACTGGATTGGACATGGAGCAACTGGGACTGATACGCAATGTCAGCATGGCAAGCAACAGCTGAATCAGCTGAACCACAACTGCCAATCACTCCCCACCACCAAAATCTTTTAGGTTTGTAAACTGAGATTTAGAGGTTAACTGAGTTGCCCTTGTGAGTTTCTCCCAGTGGTGGTTAAACTATTAAATTTTTCTCTTTTTTGGATGGGAATTTTACAAGATAGCTGCTACACAAAGGAAAGTTCCTCCCCTGAGTTGAGGACAATTATGAAGATTTGCCCCTGTTCCGGGTGTATTCTGACTGGCATGGCAGGTCCTTAACCCCTCCCCTCCTTATATGTGCCATTCTTGTGTCTTCAGTGTGTTCCTCATTCTTTCCCTGGACACCCAGGAAGCCCTTCCTTTCATTTGAAGAACCTTGGCTCCATGGAGGCAACCCCAGTGGGAAGTCTTCATACCTTTCTTACCTGGTCAGGAGCTCATCTCAGAACATCCTCTGATAGAGTCCACTGACTTCTAAAGCATCCCTCTATTCCACAGGTAGAGTGGGACTGTTGGAAACTTCATAGCCCTTTTCCTTTAAATCCTAGCCTCAGCTGTTTGTTGACTTCCCATCTGTTGCTCCTGCCACCTCTTCACTGTTCTTCCAATCCCTCATTTATTTACTTCCTCAGCTTCTATGTTACTATGTTATGATCCAGCTAAAATCCCTCCCTTGAAGGGGGTGGGAGGGAAAGAGGGGGAGGGAGGGAGGAAGGGAATATCATTATGCTCTTAACAATTGTATCTACAAACCACGCTGAATCTTAAAAACTAATTAAAAATTAAAACAAAAATCCCTTTCTTGCATACACCATACCCTCAGCAGTCTTGTCTTTTTCTCCTGCTCTTTTGAGCTCTGTGAAACCTAATAAATTGACTAAATCCTATTCTCACATCTGCATTTCTGTAGCTGAGCATGACGGGAGAATACCACAGAACTGTGCTGACCAGTCTCACTTTAAATCCACGAAGCTACTCTGGAGATCACTACTTGCTCCCTCCCTAGTCCTGCATACTCCTGCTTCCTTCCATTGCCTCCTGTTTCCTCACACCTCTGATATCACTTGCTCAGAGGTTGATTTTGCTTTATAGAAACGTGAAAATAGAAGCAACCAGGAGATAAGTGCTCCCATGACCCAGCCATCGCTGTCACTTCATTTTGCATGCTCCGTCTTTCCTCCTAAAATCCCAGTGCCTTGAGATCCAGCCAGTTCATTCATGTGCTAGAACCTGTTCCTCTCACCTCTCAGCAAATGTCTTCTCTCTCTTTCAGGGTTCTCTTTCTCCCACAATCCCCTCTTAGCCATCACTCTATTTTCCCTCTCCCTCTTTACAGCAAAATTCTTGGACAGAACTGTCCATATGCACTATAATCTCTCTAATTTTGTCTCAAATCCATGCCATTCAGGATTTTGCTCCCTCTCCCACCCTGCAGCTTTTCTTTTTGTTAAAGTTGCTGATGGCTTCCATGCTGATGTATCTAATGATCGATTCTTAGCTTCCCTCTTAAATTTTTTTTTAACAGAATAGCAGCATTGGACACAATGTATCTTGTTTTCCTCCGGAGAACCTGCAGCCTCTTGGTTTCCTTCCTCACTTCCCTGGCCTCTTCTGGGTATCGCATGCTTCTTCTTGGCTATCTGCTTAGGCTCTTTTCATCTCTAGCTGCACTACTTGCTTTGTAGCCTCATCTTGTCTCACAGCTTTCATAGCATCTATATGCTGGCAACTTTCAAATTTATGCATTTAATCCAGACCCTACACTCCAGACTCATATTGACATACCCACGTGGCTGTCCAATAGTCTTCTCAGACTTGTCATGTCCAAAATCAGATTCCTGCTCCATTCTTGCTCAACCCTAAATCTCAGATTCTGCTTTGACTTGGCATTTTTCTTTTCTACCTCATAGCTAATTCATCAGAAAATCCCATTGTTTTGATTTTCAAAATTTGTCTGGAGTCCAATCACTTTCAAAATGATTTTTGAAGTCATCTTCACTTCCACCACATTGATGTTGCCTGATTTATTACAATAACTTCCTTGCTGGTCACTCTACTTCCTCTTGTCCCCTCCTGCCTACTTTGAGAGTCAAAGCAGTAGCTACAGCAATGCTTTTAGAACATCAGGCACTCTTCTACTGAGAAGCTCCAGTGGTTTCTGTCACACACAGCTGGGTTGTTCAGGAAGACATGGAGATGGTACTTGGAGTACAAGATCTTAACAAAGAGAAATACTCATGAAGGGAGGAAGCAGGATGGACAGAAGCTGTGTTATACCAAGGCCTCTGTCAACCCAGTGGACAAGCTCTGGAGCAAGAGCTGCCTGTTGGAGTGCCCTGGGGCGGGCTGAATTGGCCACGCTCAGTCACTGGATGTGGCCTTCCTGCAAAAGACATGACCTCAGGTGCAGGTGGCTCTCTGCAGCCGACCCCAAGGGAGCTGATTTCAGGCAGAAAATCCTTTCCTGCAGCTGGTCCTCCCTTGAAGGGGGATCTGAGTGGCACACGTCCAGGTGCACCGCTGCTTCCCCTCTCGTGAGAAATCAGACTCCTCAATGACAGTCTGCAGGGCCCAGCATGTGGCCCCCACGTCACCTCCGTGACCTCATCTTCTTCCCTTCGCTCCCTCTCCCAGTGCTCCAGGCACGGAGGTGTCCTTACCTGTGCCCAACACGATGAGCATCTTCAGGCCTTTGCTCTTCCTGCTCACTCTTCTCGCCAATGGTTTGTGACTCGCTTCCTGGCCTCCTACAAGCCTTCGCTCAGAGGTCAGGCTCTCAGGGTGGCCTCCTTGGATTCTTTCCTGATTTCCTTTCTCACCTTTCAAGATCTGACATTAGGTACATAACTTAATTAGTTACTTATTTACATACTTATTTTCTTCCTTTCCCTAAGATGCAAATTCCAGGAGGGATTTTCCTCTTATATATTCATTGCTTTATTCCCAGGGACCAGAATAAGGCTAAATAAATAAAGTTGAATGCATGAATGGATAGATGGTTGTCAACGAGGGTGTTAAGAAAGGGCATCCACAGCCCATCACTATGTCCCTAGTATTGCCAGCCCTTAATTCCCCCGGCTCCTGGAGGCCCCCCTGAAGGTTCTGATGGAGAAAAAAGAAAATTGCTGTCTCTATCAAAGCAAGTGGCTTAGCAACGCTGTTTCTCCCCACTTGACTCCCCCCTTTGCTCCATCCTATGCACACCCCCCACCTCTGCCCCAGTGGTAATTCCCAGTGCATTTGAGAGTAGATGGTTTTGCGTCAGTCTTTTTGACTTCTATCCCAGACACTTGGTCACCCTGTGAGAATTCCCCTGTACATGCAGAGTGGGTCATGCTGCTGTTTGGGGGCCAGATTTGATACAGTAGCTTTTACAAAAAGATAAGCCAAAGTTTTTAGACGTTATGTTAGTGGACTGTCATTCTGTATTTAAACAGAGCACAAAAGAAAGCTGCCTGTGACCACAGCCCAGTGAAAACAGCCCTGAGCAGACAAAAGGCCCTCTTTGGAGAGGGGAGTGGTTTCCCAACTCGGGGAGGCGACTTGGACTGTGGTGGAAAGAACATCACATGTCCGGGCGGGACATTCATGGGTCTTGTTCCTGATGAATGAAGGAAAAATGGTCCCATCCAAGGAGGGCCCCAGACTGCTGAAAAAAGGGGGCATGGCCAGGTCCTTTGGGCACAGCCTTTCTCATCTGAGTCCCCATTCTTCTGGGAACTCCACATGTAACAAACTGGTTAGAGGCAGCGGAATGACTGAGTTACATGCATGTCTGCGTAAAGAAGTTGGGAGAATGAGCTAAGATTATGCTGGCTGCTTGTTTTTGAGTGCTTTCTGTGTCCCTGGCACGGTCCTAGATGTCTTACAGGTGCAGTATTGCCACATCCCGATGTTTCAATCGATGCAAACCCACATTTGTGACAGTGATTTAAGATTATAATGCGGCTGAATAATTTCTATCACTTTGTGTTTTTACTGTGCCTTTTCTATGTTTAGAAATGTTTAGATCCACATATTACCACTGTGCTACAGTTGCCTGCAGTATTCAGTGTGGTAAGGGGACGTACAGGCTTGTAGCCTAGCAGCAGTTTGTAAAGCAGAGATCCCAGAAGTATAGAAGGCTACACCATCTAGGTTTGTGTAAGCACACTTTATTTGCACAGTAAGGAAACTGGCTAACGGGCATTTCTCAGTATTTATCACTGTTGGTAAGTGATGTGTGTGTCTGTTAGTTTATCTGCTTTTTAAATTAACAGCCCAAATGTCATGGATTAAGAAGGTAAAGACAATCAAAGTAATTTGCCCACAGACATCCAGTGGCAGAACCAAGATTTGAACCCAGAGCCTCATTCTTATATGTTATCACCCTGGAAAAGTAATAGTTCCTCTGAATGTAACCAGACAAAGCCTCATTAGTCGTTCATGTTACGATAAGGTGATCTCACGTCCAAGGCTGAACCTTTACCACCCAACTTTTGGACATGTTGTGCTACTTTCAGAAGTTTGTTTTTTCACTCACACTGTGTTGATTCAGACCCTATCATTCTCTAGGCATGATATAATTGGGTAGTGCAAAGTATAGAGCAATTCCGTCCATGTAGACCGTGTCTGCAATAGCTTACTGTTGACAGAGTATGTTTCTACTTTAACCTCTTCTTCCTTCTATACTCTTTAGGCTCACACTGATTCCTGCCTGTTGGGCTTCTTTCTTTCTTTTTTTAAATTAATTTATTTATTTGAAATTCAGAGTTACACAGAGAGAGGAGAGACAGTAAGAGAGGTCCTTCATCTGATGGTTCACTCCCCAATTGGCCGCAATAGCTGGAGCTGCTCTGATTCGAAGCCAGGAGCCAGGAGCTTCTTCCTGGTCTCCCATGTGGGTGCAGGGGCCCAAGGACTTGGGCCATCTTCCACTGCTTTCCCAGGCCATAGCAGAGAGCTGGATCGGAAGTGGAGCAGCTGGGACTCGAACTGACATCCATGTGGATGCCAGCGCTTCAGGCCAGGGCGTTAATATGCTGCGTCACAGTGCTGGCCCCTCTGGGTTTCTCCTATACCACCATTCTATTATCTGGGGACATTCTTTTCTCTTAGAATTTAAAGGATCTTTCCAAATCAGAATTCTAGTCTAACTTCTCAATAGGGCTGGCAGTGATGTGTAGGTTTTTTAAAAGTTGCTATTGCTTAATGTGCAGGAAAAATTCCCAAGTTTTCTTATTTAAAGTTCTGGAAAAAAGTAAGCAACCAAATGAGAACTGAGTTTCTTTATATCGTGGAGGAAGTTGCTCTTGGAAAGATGGAGGAGACGTTTCCTATGCGATGGGTATGTTTAGCATCTCTTAGCCCCACAGTGGCTCTTACTGTGGCCAGATGTCTGCCTGTCATCACCAGAACCAGTGCTTCAGGGGAAGACTTTGCTTTCCCCTCGAACTCTGCGAATTTGCAGAAATACTGGCTCTTGGAGGGTGGTTGAGATAGTGCTGCACAGAAAATGTGGGTCAGAACGAAGTTCAAGGACAATGAGATCCAAGCTGGTATGTATGCTTCGAAAGAGAAGATACTAGAATGTGAGAGGTAGTCTTAAAAGAAAGTCACGGGGCTGGCACTGTGGCATAGTGGGTGGGGCTGCTGCCTGCAGTGCCGGTATCCCACGTGGGCAGCAGTTTGAGTCCTGGCTGCGCCACTTCCAGTCTGGCCCTCTGCTGTGGCCTGGGAGGGCAGTGGAGGATGGCCCAAGTCCTTGGGCCCCTGCACCTGTGAGGGAAGACCTGGAAGAAGCCCCTGGCTCCTGACTTCGGATCAGCACAGCTGCAGCTGTGGCAGCCATTTGGAGAATGAACTAGTAGATAGAAGACCTCTCTTTCTGCACCCCTGCCTCTCTGTAACTCTGCCTTTCAAATAAATAGATATTTTAAAAAAAGAAAAGAAAAAAAAAGTTACCTCTTTTTCTGGAAAAAAAAGTATTGTTGCTTTTTAGTTTTTAAGTAACTATCTTTTTAAAATTTGTTTTTTATTTAATTGAGGGGCTGTGGCATAGCTGGTAAAGCTGCCCCCTGCAGTGCTGGCATTCCCACGTGGGCACCGGTTTGAAACCTGGCTGCTCCACTTCCAGTCTAGCTTTCTATGGCCTGGGAAAGCAGTAGAATATGGCCCAAGTCCTTGGGCCCCTGCACATGTGAGGGAAGACCTGGAGGAAGCTCCTGGCTCCTGGCTTCAGATCGGCTCAGCTTCAACTGTTATGGCCAATTGGGGAGTAAACCAGTGGATGGAAGACCTCTCTCTCTCTCTGCCTCTCCTTCTCTCTGTGTGTAACTCTGACTTTCAAATAAATAAATAAATCTTTTTTTTTTTTTAAACTCAATTGAGAGAGGGAGAGAGAAATCTTTCATCTGCTTATTCATTTCCCAAATGCCTGCAAATATCTAGGGCTGGGCCACACTAAAACCAAGAGCCAGGAATTCAGTCTGGGTTCCCATATGCGTGGCAGGGATCCAAGTACTTGAGCCATCACCTTGTTTCCTCCCAGAGGGTGTGTTAGCAGGAAGCTGGAATTGGAAGCAGAGCTACCTGAACCCAGGCACTCTCCTGTGGGATGTGGGCATCCCAAGTAATGTTTTAACCACTGTGCCAAATGCCCATCCTAGTATTATTGCTCCTGCTCTTTTTTTCTGACGGCTTTACAGGAAGTTTCTGTTGTGATCTGTGAGAACTTGGACTCCAAAAGATAGAACTTCTTACCTTCTAGTACAGATTTCCTCCATCTAGTTGGTTAGTGTGATTGAAACAGGCTTGTTACAACAAAGAGAGAGGTTGGCACTGAGAACAAAGTTGTAAGCCACTAACCATTATTCCTTATGGGTCCATCAGTGCCTGATAAGTTGGAGAAAAGACCCTTGGATTTTGAATGCATGTGACATTTATCGTTTTTCTATATCATAGTGATTACTGTTGATAAGAAATCATGTTTTTCTTTTGAGTTAGCCTGTAACAAAGAATTTGCAAATGTATAAAGTCAACTATACAAGTCCCAAGTCAGTTGTTAAATGGTTGATTGTTAAATACAAAATTCTTAATTTCTTTTCTAGTTCACTTCTGACATAAAAATTTACTTCTCCCCTAATCTTTGGTGCAGTGAGGTGTTGAAAGAATTTGCTAAGTAATCACTGGAAGCAGAGGTTCTAGCGAAAAGCAAAGTGCATGGTTTAAAAATTGAGCATACTAACTAGAAGACAGCGAAGGTTAGATGCATCTCACTGTAAATAATTAAACCCAACAGTGCAGATGAGAGAGGACATGGCATCACGAAGGACTTGTGCTAAGAAGGCTGCGTCTTTTATCCAATAGCTTTTACTTTTCCTGTAAAGGAAATCAAAGGGGTGTTTAAGGGCTGCAGACTGTGAATGTAATCTGTAATCCAGATTTGTTTTTCAAATATTTTGCTGTGATTGAAGGAAGGAGAAAGGGCAGGGAAGAAGGATGGAGTTTTATTGTGGTGCCAGGACTGTTTTTCTCTAGGAAGTCTAAGCTTGACTTGTCACAGTGACCTGGGACTTTGGTTCCCTGGAGCTTTCCTAGCGCTCGGGCACACTGGTAGATCAAAGGCGATTGGCTCTATTTTTCTTGAAGAGAGACAGGGGATCCACTAATGGAGAACTGGATCAACAAGAGACACATTTGATGGATTTCTGACTTTTTTCCAATGATATTTGTTCTTTTAGTCCCCTGCCCTTTATTTTGAGGTGGGGCTAACTGGTTGGCCTTAGTTTTTCTGTCTGTAACATGTTACAGTTCTCATTGTATTAGGGTTTGCGTTTGGGTATTTATGAAGTGCTTTATTGTATTTTAAAAAGTAACAGTAAAATTGATGTGTGTGTGTCTACATTTCTGTACATTCTAACACATCTATTTTGTGTGACCATCCCACAATCAGGATTATATCAGTTCAGTCACACTCTGCCTGCACACATATCAAATTCCCTTGTATTGTTTCTTTGTAATCACACTCTCCAAAAAGTGATCTTTTTTTTTTTTTAATTCCTTTTTCAAAAACTCACTTTTCTCAGGTAAAAGTCTCAATTGCCTTTCATTTGTTCATTTTTATTCGAGGAGTGTTCCTTGCTCATTTTTGAAGTCATTCAAAATGACACAGTTGGTAAGAGTGCAAGCCTGGCTTTCCTTTATTATAATGAAGAAAAAAAGCCATGGGAAGATGGCGACTCTCTGTATGCCACAAGCCTGGTTTGTTGCTAGATCGGAATCTGTAAAGAAAACACAGTCAAGATGTATCCCTCCAAGAGGAGGAGAGAGGTTTATTTTTTATTTAACAATTTACCCCTTGACACCTGGGAAATGATTAGTTGATGTTTTCAAAGAAGATTAAGTCTGTGTGGTTAATTAACTGTGGTAATCAGGTGACTTAAATCAATTAACTCCTTGTTAACAATTTCCATCAATTTTGTAAATAAGTGACTAACTCAGTAAATTGTACTCCTAAGATTAAAGCCTTTTTTCCTGATTTATTTTATTGATGACAAATTAGAGATTTTCCCCTTCTCATATCATTTCCTCCCTACTAACCTTCCTCTTAGTAATGAGAGGGCTTAAGACAGTTTTAGCTTGAGAGGAATGTACCAGGCTAACTTAATATATGGTTTTAAGGAAAAGCCAGGCTTAAGGACATCTTTGCTCCTTCAGCTCAGCACATTTTGCAAGGATGATTTAGAGAAATGAAAAACAGTTAAGTAAGTGAGTACTTGGGAACACTAGGGAGGAATAGGGGTAGCAGGTAGTGTTGAACTAACTCTAGGATGAACTTTCACCACTCAGTCGTGTAATGTTTTCTTTTCATTTTCCTACGTTAAAACTGGATGAGGGATAAAACAAAATGAGTTTGACCCTTAGCTAAATGTAAACTTTACTGGGTATCTTAGGTACTCTATTAAGAAGGAATTTATTACCATATTGGGGCATTTTAATTGTGTTTATCTGTAAAGCTTGATTCAGTTAAAAATTCCCTGGAGATATACAAATAAAATATTGTTACCACATAGAATCTTTTTTTTTAAAGATTTATTTATTTATTTGAGTTATTTATTAGAGTTACAGAGAGAGGGAGAGACAGAAAGGTCTTCCATCCACTGGTTCACTGCCCAAATAGCCACAGTAGCTAGAGCTGAGCCGATCTGAAGCCAGGAGCCAGGAGTTTCTTCCGGTCTCCCACATGGGTGCAGGGGCCCTAGCACTCGGGCCATCTTCCACTGCTTTCCCAGGCTGTAGCAGAGAGCTGGATAGGAAGAGGAGCAGCTGGAACACGAACTGGCACCCATATGGGATGCCAGTGCTACAGGCAGAGGCTTAGCCACAGTGCCGGCCCCCACCACTTAGAATGTTTACAATTGAAAATTCTCTTCCAGGCTGACACGACTTTATTTTGTCTTGATCGCCAATGAATTGTGAACTGGAACATTTGCTACAGCCTGGAACATGCCATTGCATTCTCTGAAAGGCACTGGACACACCCAGAGGATTTGTATCATAGGATGGATGATGTGGGCTTGTTTAGGACTGAATCAAGAAGGAACATGTGGCATCGTGAATAACTTCCATTGAGTTAGCAAATATTTATAAATTTCTATGCTAAAATCACTCTCATTTAATAAGGAGACAATTTCCATGGTTTCCTGGAAGATAAGGTAGCCTGAATTGTGGGAATGAGCTGAAGTCAGTGATACAAATTTAAATCTCTACCTGCCAAGCCAAACCCTGGGCTCCTCCTACTTTTATAGACATTACCCAGCTGTGCCCCAACTGCCCCTTCTCTACTTGCCCAAGGGCCCCAGATCTCAGCAGCACCCTGCCCAGATACAGTTAACTATGGCCCAAACCATTCTGGCCCTGGGACGCAGGCTGGAATTTGAGCTTGGAGAGTTGGCTTGGCTGGTTTTTAGTTGAGTACCTTTGGCTATTGTCCCCAAGCTTCAGTTTCCTGGACTTGTGAGTACAATGGGTACCTCACAGGTTCCTGAGAATATTTAAAGAACATTGTGAACATGCAGGATCCTGGTACTCGGTGAGCATTCAGAAAACATTTGGCCCCACAGGGAACCTGGTGCTAAATCATTCATAGTTGACCAGCTCTTAGTTAGGTCAGTGCTGCAGAGCAGCCACCATGCTGTGGTCTTTTGAAAGAAAGAAACCACTTGTCAGATCCTCTATCCATAGAAATTACTGGAGGGAAAAAAAACCACATTTTTTTTTAAAGGAGATACAACTATCAGCCAAGGAAATATTAGAAAAAGAGACCTTATAACCTGCCTCCCTCACCCTGGGAACATTTGCTCCTTCACCTCCCAGGTCTTAAAGACACAGATCTCAGTGTCATGTCGAAGATTCTAACTTCTCATTGGGCTCAGTGTTTCCATTGCACGGGTCCTGTACCTGCATCCTGAAACTTGGTTTAATGCAGTTTGCAGATGTCTCTGTGGCTCTAACCACAGGGTCAACGGAAGCAAGGGTTTAAGGGGAAGTCATGTGTATCGTCTGCTCAAGGAGAAGCATTTCCAAAGGAAAGAACATGCGCCAATTTGACTTTGTGAGAGCCTTGGAGCAGGTCACGTAGGAATCTCAGTCAAGAATGAGTTTTCTCTTTTTGGGGTTCCTTACTATTTAATAAAACACTTGAAAGTCCAGAAAGGACAGTTTAATGGTGAGAAAGCTATCAAGCTAGTTTGATTAATAATTATGGTTTAAATGACCACTGGTGTTTTGCCACAATCATTTATTGGGTCAGGAACTGGTAAACATAAATGACCAAGGCATGTAAACAAACAATGGTATTTCAAAGTGAGAGGTGTTACTTTTTTTTTTTTTTTAAAGATTTATTCATTTATTTAAAAGAGTTACAGAGAAGGAGAGCCAGAGGTAGAGGAGAGAGAGAGAGAGAGATCTTTCATCCACTGGTTCACTCCTCATATGGCCACAACAGTTAGGGCTGGGCCAGGCCAAAGCCAGGAGCACTTGGGACGTCCTCCATTGCTTTCCCAGGCACATTAGCAGGGAGCTGGATTGGAAGTGGAGCAGCGGGACGCTGGGGTGAAAACACTGCAGGTGGAGGCTTAGCCTACTACGCCACGGTGCCGGCCCTTGAGAGGTGTTCTGATAAAGGTCGAGTGCACGGCAAAGGGGACAATAAAGTCCAGTAAGCCCCAGGGGACCAAGGGACAAGAAGGACCCACAGATTTGCCATTTGAACTGAATCTCAGATGAGGGAATGTGTTATAGGGGCTGGGGCTGGGACTATGCACTGGGGAAGATTTTCTCTGTCAAGCCGAGAGGGCTGGTACCTTTGAAGAAATGCAAGCTGGGAGGTACAGTGGTCAGACTTCCATTTTACAAAGGTAATACTTGCTGCAGTGAGGGAAAGCAGACCAAGTTAGAGCAACACTGGAACCATCTGGGTGGCAAGTGAAAAGGGCTGCACTGAACTTGTGGGCCTGAAGGGGATGAGAGGGGGAAGGAGTCAGCAGGAAGTGTAAAGAAGCTTTTATTCATCACTCTTTTAAAAAAATTCCTGTTATTTGTCTTAAAAGTTTTTATTTTTTCTTTTTTCATGATAAAAGCTGCTTTATGGATGCTGTTAGTACAAGTCGATAGATTTTAAGCCCCAAAGAAGGGCTCAGTTATTGATCAGAGTCCTGGTCTGAGGACAGCTGAAGGGAATTGAGTGATTGCTGGGATGACTATTGGCATCAAGCCCCAACTGACTGACACAGGAGCCAATTGATACAAGGCACATGCTGCTCCACCCATTGCTCCCGGTTTTATGCAGAAGGGTATCAGTGACCCACCTCTTGATGCACCAGGGCCCCATTATCTCCTCCAAAAAATTTTTTTTTCCTCTGGAACTTTATTTTCAAAATGCCTGCATGAAGCAGTACTTAAGGTCCTGTGCAATCTGACAAGGAGCTCTTGACTTCAACCGCAACACTGGGAAGTGATATGTTTTCTATAGTTGTATTACACCTATCTTTTCAATGTATAATTGCACTCATAAATACTCAGTGATGTTTTCTTGACTATTCCAGACTGAAGGGTTCTAGCTTATTGACCCTCTGGTCATAGTGTGTGACCTTTTCATTCATTCCCTGTTTCTGCTCTAGGGAAACATCTGGAAATATGTACGGGGATATTTTGTTTGTCACAATGTCTGAATATCACTACTACCATTTACAGTGCAGGGGACAGGGTTGCTAAACAAGCTGTAATACCCAGGACCATCCCACACTACAAAGAATTGTCCAAGGCTAAATGCCAATAGTGCTCTTACTGCGAACCTGTCTCCGCAGATAGAGAGAGGACTATAAGTATAGCATTTAGTCCTTAGGACAGTCCAGGGAAATAGAAAACCATCACTACCCCCTTTTTATTAATGAGCAAACTGAGGTAGAGTAGGAAGTTTGGCTTTTGATTTTTCTTGGTTAACCCTAATGCTCTATTATTTCCACATGCTTCACTCTCTTGATTCTGCACCTTCTACTGAATGTGCACTCAATTTAATAAAATAAATTATAAGACAAAAAGAGGAATTATAGTTGCTTTATTCACTTATAGTTTATTAAATATCAGAACACACTGGAAACATTTCTGACTGCACATTATTATCTCCAGGTGTTTATTAAGCTGTGGAACATGTCTGACACTTGTTTAAAATTAGGGTGACTTTGTGGATTGGGAGAAACTCATTTTATAGGAAAGCAAAAATTGCCTAGGGGAATTGAGTTGACTCCATGGAGGCACCTGGTGGCTCTAGAGGGTGTTGTAAACTTTGCAATTCTTTTTTTTTAACTTCACATAAAAGGGACACTTTCTCAAGCACCATCTTCCGTCATTTGAAGGCATTCTCAGGGGCATCAGACAAAGGATGTGGTTCTTTCTTGGACATGCCTTGCACTTTCCCACCTCTGCTAGTTCCGGTTCATTCCATGTGAGAAGCATCCCCTCCCTTGGGCCCACATATTTGCAGCTTAAATGTCCCTTTCTCTAAAGGACATTCTTGAACTCTGTTAGATGTTATCTGAACCTGTTGCACAGCACACCACTCACATCACACCATGAATCACAATTATTTGTGCATTTTGCCTCTTGTTCTGGATTAGGACCACTGATGCTGGCAGGCATGCCTGTCTCCTCTGGTCTCTGCCTGACACCGTGCCATGTGGAAGCAGGAACTCAGTGAATCTTTGTTTAATGGAAAATTAGAAGAGCAACAAGAGTTGTAATTAAGCAATCCCATTACGTAGGAGAGGTGATAGGCATATTCTACCCTGGACTGCTGTTGCACAATTTCATTTAACTTGAGAAAATTCAACATTTATTTTTCACTTCCATAACCAAGAGTAGAAGTCTTGCTGGGCAATTTCTTGGTATCACCAGGAGCTGAGGCTCCTATGTTCCTGCTCTACGATCTGCTGGAAGGTTCCATCCCTAAGGTCACCTCTTTGCTCAAAATGGCTGCCACAGCCATAGCCACTGCTTCTCCATGCTAGGTGGTAGGAAGGGGGAAGAAGAAAGGTGTGCCTTCTGTTGTCAGAGGACATTTTCCATTCAACACTACTGCTTACCTTCAATATCACTGATGGAGGCTTAGCTCCAAGACCATATTTATCCAGAGTTTGGGAAATGGAGCTCTTTAGCTGAGCATGTTGTTTTTTTGTATAACATTGGGATTCTGGCCGGCGCCGTGGCTTAACAGGCTAATCCTCTGCCTTGCGGCGCCAGCACACCGAGTTCTAGTCCCGGTTGGGGCACCGTATTCTATCCTGGTTGCCCCTCTTCCAGGCCAGCTCTCTGCTATGGCCTGGGAAGGCAGTGGAGGATGGCTCAAGTGCTTGGGCCCTGCACCCACATGGGAGACCAGGAGAAGCACCTGGCTCCTGGTTTCGGATCAGCGAGATGTGCTGGCCGCAGCGGCCATTGGAGGGTGAACCAACGGCAAAAAGGAAGACCTTTCTCTCTGTCTCTCTCTCTCACTATCCACTCTGCCTGTAAAAAAAAAAAAAAAAAAAAAAAAAAAAAAAAACAAAGCATTGGGGTTCTGCTACTGAGAAGGAGAGAGGAAATGAATATTGCAGTATGCTAGAGGTGGTCAGGTGACACTGGGCATCTGTTCAGCTTTGAGTACCACATTTTGGGAGTGACTTGAAAATTTGAACTGAGTTTAGAGGATATAAAAAAAGGCTGTTGGAAGTATAAGAGGGGCTGGCACTGTGGCATAGAAGGTTAAGCTTCTGCCTTTAGTGCTGGCATCCCATGTGGGTGTCGGTTCGACTCCTGGCTGTTCCACTTCCATTCCAGCTCTCTGCTATGGCCTGGGAGAGCAGAAGGTGGCCCAAGTCCTTGGGTCCCTGCACTCCTGTGGGAGACCTGGAAGAAGCTCCTGGCTCCTGGCTTCGGCCTGACCCAGTCCTGGCTGTTGCAGCCATTTGGGGAGTGAACCAGAGAATAGAAGATTTTCTCTCTCTCTTGCTCTCTCTTTCTCTCTTTCTCCCTCTTTCTCTCTCCTCTGTATCTCTGCCGGTACAAGAAACTGTGTTATAGGAGGAATGATGGGAAAACCAGGGACGTTTCTCTTTGGAGAACAGAGAATAAGAGAAAGAAGGGCCGAGTCACTCTTCAGAGAGTCAGGGATCTATCCTAGGAAAGAAGGATAAAACTTACTGTGAATGCCTCCAAGAGGAAGAAAATTGTAGGCACCTAGAATGCTCCAGAAGAATGCTGGAATTCGATGTCAAGGCCTCTTGTAGCCTTTGACTCTACATAGTGAGGCACACGTAGATACTTCCGTGAGTCTGTGATTTTGAGGTCAGAAATGCTGCTTGTTCTCTGGTGTCTTCTAATAAGGATCACCTTGAGTCAGGGGTTGCTGTGGCAGTGACACCATGAAGCAGTTTATGCTTTGGACAGCTCAGGACTCCTGCTTTTGTGAGATGTCTCTGTTTCCTCTGTGCTTGGCTCTTTTCAAAATGTCATTAAAATCAGGGTTTAGTTGTCCCAGGTTGTGTAACTCAGTGACTCAATAAATATGATCATTATTATCTTTATATTACAGTGTCTGTGTTTAAGCGGCTAGTTGATTCTCTTTAATAATGTTTTCTTTTTTTTTTAATGTTGAGAGTTAGAGAAAGAAACAGAGACGGGGCAGAGAACACTCTCACCTGCCAGTTCACTGCTCAGATGCTTACAAGTTCCGTGTCAAGGTCAGGCTAAAGCCAGAGCCAGGAACACAGTCCAGGCTTCCCATATGGGTGGCTGGGACCCAACTGCTTGAGCCATCATCACATGCTGCATCTCAGGATTGATGGGAAGCTGGAATCAGGAGTGGAGTTGGGACTTGAACCCAGGCACTCCAATATGGGGTGTGGGCATTCCAATCCATATTGTAACTAGCAAAGCAAATGCTCACCATTTCCCCAGCCTTAGGAGTTCATATCAAGTCCATTCCTTGATCAGCAAGTCTTGTAGCATGCACATGTACATATCCGTGAACATATTCCAGGCTGGGTGGAAGTGGTGAGCCTAGTGTTTCCAGTGGAAGGAAGTCCTTGAGTTAGAAACAGCAGAGTGAAGGATTTCTGTTTTACAAAAGAACCCATCTTACAAAATTGCAGTGAATCATCAGATGGTTAGTTGCTTTTCTTGAGGCCTTTGGAGTCATTTATTGCTTTTGCATATTTCTGAGGGCCCTTTTCTTCAGCCCAGATTAGTCTAAAACACATTACACTGACCCAGAGATGTCCCCAGGTTGTCCCGGGAAGCCCTTTGACTTGGGTTTTAACTGGCCTGGGCTCTCTCACTGCTGGTGAGGGTTCTGGCATCTGCAAAGATGGTCTTACACACATACCATAATCTATGTGATATGACATTAGGAGCTCTGATAAGATACTTTGCTCCCCCAAAATCTGCTCCATCAAAGCTAGTGCGGAAGGTATTTGGGCATTAGAGAATGCCTAAAATGCCATAGTTAGAGAAAATTCATTCCTTTGAAGTCTCCCTATTTTCTGCTGAAATTGCAGACATCCATGGAAAGTTTTAAAAAATCACTTAAACCTTCCCGTGAATAAGTTCGCTTGAGAGCAGATTTTGGGGGTCAGGGTCAAGAGCCTTGAGAACTCCGGCTGTGTTACGAGGATCCAAGAGAGAGAGAAAGAAAGGATTTCTAGACATCGGTGGTGGAATGAAGCAGAGGTGGGACCGTCTAACTAGATAAGGCTCTAATCGCCTCATTCCTGGACTATCAGAAGAGCCTTTTAAGTGTAAGTTGCTTTTCCCTCTTTGGAACTATACCCACCAAACTTAGTGAAGTGTTGAGTGCTCGTAGTAAACAGAGTGAACACACCCTTGTCAGGGAAGAGCTGAGAATTTGGTGTCTGGGAGGGGATGGCTTAGCTGTATTGGCCTGCTTGGGGAGAGCAGATTGTGGGCAAGAGGACTTGTTCTCTGACAATTGTTACTCTGCCTCCCGAAGACCATACAGACAAATGGTCTACCTCAGCTTTGGTACATGGGTGTTGGATTGGATAGAACTGGGTTTGGAGTGTTTGCTCTGGGCAGTGGAGTATATTTAGAAGGGTGGTGAGGTCTCTGTTTCATTTCTAGGGGTGAGGTGGTGACAATGGAATATTTCATTCTTCCTTTTGGAGGTGTTGGATGTCTATGTTTATGGAAATCTATTTTTATTGATAATAAATACAATTTTCCCTTGAATGTACTGTAAAAATGTTACCACATATTTTAGTCAAACATATTTGTATTTGTTATATTTTCCCAAGATATAAAAGGAAATTTAGAGAACAAGGATGATGAATATTTTTAACACTTTCAGAAAGAATTTGAAGTTTCATTTTTTTCTAATCTAGGACCTGGAGAATCCCTGAACTTTCTAAATGCAAAGCTTTTTAGCTTGGCTTCAATTGATTCAAATCCTGAATTGCTTTGTGCACTCAGTTCTATGCCGTGTGTTGAAGTGTGAGCTGAGGTCAACAGGAATCCTTTTATGACTTAGAAAGATCGCCTCGGCCAAGTTTAATGTGCAGTATAATGATTTAAAGCTCATTCTGAGCAAACCTTTCTATTTATCTTTCTTTTTCAATTTTGAAATCATAAACTTAAAATACAGAGGATCACCTGAGAGAGAGTGATTTAAAATGGACAAAGTAATAAAAATGCTCAACATTAGAAAAATGCTTAACAAGAAAATAAGGAAATCGATGATAGGCTTGGTTTTGGCTCAAGCCCGACATGTTTTCTAGCATAAATCTTGATTTTTTTTTCAGTCTGCCCTTGACTCAAGACAAGGCCAGTAAATACTTATGGGCAGGATGTCAGGCAACCACTAACGTCCTTGTCCTCAGTGCTCAGCCTCCTGACAAACAAATTGACTCAGGATAGTGGAACAACTCTTAGTTAGGTGAGGTATGGGAGTACCCAGAGGGATGTCTGTGCTTCAGGTACTGTGCTGGCAGTAAATAGAGACCTCTTTAATCTTCGCTGTGACCTGATGTTGCAAGTCAAAAGTTTTGTTTGTAAGAAAGCTGCATATCAGTCTAAGTCCACATTCATCAAGCTAGTTCAGTTAAGCAACACATGTTGAGTCAAAGTTTGATGGTGAATAAGACAAACAGTTCACACCCTCATGAATTTAGAGTTTGGAATGATCTGGGGACAGAACTGGTGCTTAATACCAGTACTGAAATATGTTTCTTGGTTCTTAGGCTGATAACATATTTTTAAATTTCATCTTGTATTAAAAAAATGTGTAAGTCACAATAATGTATTATGTACTATATAAAGAAATGGAGGAGTAGAGCTGATAGATTCCAAGCCTTGAGGAAGGGTGAGGAGGTGGGGATGCTGATAAACTGGTGTGTTCAGTATGTATGTCTTGAGATAGTGCCCTGTAGGGGCTGCCATTGTGGTGCAGTGGGTTAAGCTGCCACTTGTGATGCCAGCATCCCATATTGGAGTACCGTCTGAGTGCTATTCCGCTTCCAAGTCAGCTCTTTTGCACCTGGGGAGCAGCAGATGATGGCCCAAGTACTCGGGAGACCTGGATGGGGTTCCTGATCCTGGCTTCAGCCTGGTCTAGCCCTGGCTGTGACAGCCATTGTAGGAAGTGAATTTGTGGATGGAAAACCACTCTTGTCCCTCTCCTCTGTGTCCATCTCTTTCTCTGTTGCTCTGCCATTTACATATATAAATAAATCCTTGTTTTTTTAAAAAGTAATATTGCACTGTGTCCCACAAAGGTGTACACATGTTTTGTGTTAATTAGTAATTTTAAAAAGAAAACATAATAAATCAAAAAATCTGAAGTTCTTACAGAACTCAATTTCAATTTTATTTAGTTATTACAATGCCTAAGGGCACATCCTCTGAGTATCATTCATTAATTGGATAATTCAAGACTGCAGCTATAGTTAACCTATTTTCAGAATTAAGATGGTCACTGAAAACTCTATTTTTGGCCAAATCCCCTATTTCAGTATATTTTCTTTGATTGTCTTTTAACAAAGTATAATATAAAATTTCAGTAAGCAAATGGTTTTAATTATTTGTGTACCAGCTATTAGAGATTTTATTGCATGTAGTTTCTGGTATCATTTCTTATGAAACTTTTCTTTTTCCCAGCACCAACATTCTATGGTTCCATTTTAATGCATGGCTAGAAATTTATAATTGTGGCAGGAAATTTTTACATAATTGCTCATGATATTTAAGATACAGATTATTTAAAGTCTTAGGAAGTACACGCTTTCTTTTCCCCTGCTTCTGATAAATCATTGCAGGTAAACTTGCAATTTCATTTAAGCATATTGGGACATTATAAATTTGTGATATGTGGGCAGACACCTGAATAGCACTTCATTACACATGGGTGTCAGTTGGTGACAAAATAATAATGTTGATTCTGTGTCAACAAGCTATTGGGCTGCTTCAAGTCATCACTGTCCCATTATAACACAAAGTGAAGACATTTATAGAGACTGCAAGTGATTTGGAGGCCTATAAATGCTATTTGAGCCCAGACATAGCAAACAAGGGCCAAAAGACTCCTAGTGTGACAGATAACCTGCTGGTAAGGCATGTTCTGGGATTCTGTTTTGTAATCTGTTAAGATTAACACACTCAGGAAGCCATAGGAAAGTAAGTATAATCCTACCATAAGAGCCCTTGCAAATATCATAGGTCCTGCTTTATGGATTCACAAGTCAACAAAATCAGCTTTATATTTGTCTCTGTATAGGGAAATTAAAATTGTGATTATGCTATACTAGCAAATGACTTAAAATAAAAATTACAAATTTGGACTTGCGGAATCAGATGTGATCTTGTAGCTTCCCCTCTCCTTTTTTTTGGGGGGGAGGGGGTTGAAGCATACTCTTCTCCACCTTAGAATACTACTGGATATAAACACAAGGTTTTGTACAACATGAGGGCTCCATACGTAATTGAATTATCAGAGAATCACATGAACCTATAAATAGGCTGCTACAAGTTTGTGACTGAGTTCTTAGAGTCTTTCTGGCCTCTCATTCAGTACAGCGCTGAAGATGATAGTTGAATTGCTGATTAGATTGAAGGAAAGAATGACCCCAAACAGCAAGATCTATTATAAAAATGTGCACTTCATCAAGATCTTTTATTATCTTTAGGAAATCATCATGCATTCTGATGTGTCATCTGTTGTTTGTTGAGGTCCTCAGAGGTGCTGTGTTAGGTACTGGGAACACAGAGGTAATCATGCCTGCCCTCAGCAGCCCATAATTTAGTGTCAGAATCACCCTAGGTTCCTGTCACCTTACTATCACCCTTCTTTTGGTCACTTTGTCTCTTCTGCTCTTTGCATTTATCAGGTCATGGTGGGAAAATTTTGAAATTCTGCTCCCAAAATTCTTTCCAAGTCATAACATTTTTACCAGAAGGGGGAAAATACAAACAAATTCCACAAAACATCAGCAAAATCAGTTTTTAAAAAGGAAATGACGTCATACATTTTTATTAAAAATGTTGACTTCAGTTTACTACATCGTTAATTATCATGGCTGATTGCCCAAGAAAAGGCTTTTAAAACTCATTGGTGGATTTTTTTTTTTTGCATTCTTGGTACATAGTATTTCTTAACAGTGTAAGAAAATACTTAGTTGACAGAAGCCATACATGCCCATAGCTTACTCATCCAGGCTGAGTCATCTGTGTGTGTACATGTCAACTATTTTCATGCAAATGCACAAACAATAAAGTTCAGAGTTTCAACAATGCTATATGAACCCCACCATAAGCATCAACATTCCTGATAAAAGTTGCTTATTGATGAGGCATTGGTTATATCAGAATTTATCATCCTTCTATATATCTATTTATCTTGTCTCTGTATTTTGAAAATATACACATTCGGAATGAGAGGTTATTTAGTTCCTACAACGCTATTTGTAATTTATAAACTCATTTATAATCTGGATTTGAGCTATAGTTCAGTTAGGATGAGCTGCTCTTTTGTACAGAATTGAATGTAAGGTTCAACATGCCACATGTCATCTAAGTCAAGGTTAGGGGGCAAGATGCTTGGTCTCATTAAATTTAGTGTCTAGACACTGATCATTAACCTTGAGATCTCTCCTTCTGCCTTCTCTCTTTTTGTCCCTGTCTCTGCTTCTTCTTTCTATTATCATGTCTTTAGAGCTTATTGGTGTAAGTATTGTGATAGTCAAGAACTAAATAGCTTGGAGTGAAGGAGGAGAAATACAGCAAAGTGTTTATGATTCATTCCAAAAGATCTATTTAATGGTTATAAGCAACTTAGCATACAACTATAGAAAATTTACATATCCACCAGTTGAGAGTGAGTTTCTGTTCTTGTCACCGTTGCCATAATTTACAGCATCAGGCCATCGTCCATTAGACAGCCTGGTGACCCAATACACTTATTAAGATGACCAAAATAATAGTGATGTTTGCAGCTTTAACACATCTGTGTCTGTTTTACTTACAGTTCCACACTTGGTTTAAAGCTCTCTAAATGCTTTGTTTGCTTTGAAACCTGGTCTGTGGCACCACTTAAAAACTATAAGCAAGAAAGCAGCCTTCTGGGAGATGTGTATGGCCATTTATGTCTCATGTATATTGTATTTTTTAGCATTTGAGTCCATGCAACAATTTTCCGGTAACTTTTATTGCTAATCAAGGAACCATGTAAGAGTCCTTTGGGTGGTTTGGATTGGAAATCAGCTCTTCAATGGGGATGATTTATAATTTTGGTGCTGGGTGTATTAAATCATTAAGTGCTGAAGGGCGTTTTACTCTTTTCTTCAGTAGTTTGATTCATTGAGTCCTTATTTATCCGGGCAGGCAGACCATCTTAAATATTCTTCTGTTTAGATAGTGTTCTTTTCAACCTCCCATAAGTGTAGCTCTGTTGCCATTGGAGATGTAAGTAACCAGTTAGTCCCTGGCAGAGGGTGTGAGTTGGGGGAGAGGAAGGTCTCTTTCTGGCATCCATGTGTAGGGGGAGCCCCTGCACCGGAACCACAGTGACTTAGCTGATAGAGAAGGCACTCTATCTATCATTCAGGGAAAGTACAGAATGAAACAATTACAGTGTCAGTGTTTTGGTCCTGGCTTGTTGGAAATTTTTTGAGTGCTGAGTGTTCTTGGTAAAAACTGGGAGAGTCTTTGATTGTTTGGGGCACTTAGGTCATTGTTCAGTTGTATTTTTATTTTTCATAAGTGTGTGTAGTTGGGATGGGGAGAGGACAGTTGAAGAAATTCTTTTTTTGTTGGGATATACTTACACAGACAGGAAAAGGCTGCGTCACAAAGCAGGTACGTTTATGACTTTGTTTTTCCTGGCCACAACCCTTTACATGAATGAAGAACTGCCTGAGAGTTTTACACGCACGGTTCTTTTCTTCCCTCCCCTCGAGGGGGTGAGCCTGTGGGTGCTGTGTGGAGCATTCCAGGGTGAAGCATGCCTCCCTGAAGCTTAGATGTGTTATCACACTTGCGGGGAGTTCATTTCAAGTTGCTGGTACTTGCAGCAGCAGCACGGTATTGCTCAGTTCCGGGTCCCTCATATGGATGGGTAGGCAGCAGTGGGATTGCCGTTTACGAAATTTTATTGTCTTTGGAAAGGGAAAATTTATTATAGGAGGTTTCTTACATGATCTCTTTCATGTGGGTTAAGACGTTTTGAGCTCTGAATATCCAAGCCGCTTAGAGATTCTAAGTTGTTCACCGCTGGGGGTGGTACTGCCACTCTCAAGGGGAGCTTGGATGTGCATAGGTGTTTTTTTTTTTTTTTTTGTCACAGTGATGGGGGTGGGCACTCCTGGCATTCCACAGGTGGGGGTAGGGATGCTGAACATCCTGCCTTGCCTAGGACAGTTCTGCAAGATGAGTAATTGTCCCATCCTGAATGCCCATAGCGCCCTCCCAGGAACCGCTGAGAAATGTTGCTTTGTTTATAATGCTCTGCAGAGCTGACTGACATCTTGATTGTGGGGGTGGGAGGTGTCCGGTGAAAAAGCAGTGGGACGTAAGAGACTGGAGGTGGGAAGGGAAGAAAAGCAGGTAGCGAGTGTTTGAAAGAAAATAGACTACAAGTAGCTCAGTTTTGAAAGGCGGCAACTTCTGTATCTCCTTTCTCAGAATGGAGAAGCGACACTAAAGAGTGCATCTGATTACTCTGCTGGCTTATGGTCATGGAAAAGGTGCTTTATTTTAATTACTGTGCAAATGTTTATGTCATCTTTGAGGTCGCCTGACGGTCTTGACAGCTGAGTTCTGTGGGTTAGATCCTCAGCCGCGATCGGCGTGGAGAGGATGGTGCAGTAGGGCATTGGGATTTCCTTGGTGGCACCTTATGGAGCCTGTCTGGCACGTTGCCAGGCAAGTGGAGCTGGCTTGATTCAGGCCTGGGGCACCCGGAGGGGACCGCAAGATGAGCCGCATCTCTGCTAGTAGCCTCCTAGAGAACAACCCAGCAGCCTGCTTCCTGGGCTCGTGCACTGGGACAGGAGCTCCTTCTCAGAGCCCAGTGTGCTAGTTCCATTCGCACCTACTCGGAGCAACCTGTCGTTCTAACTCAAGTCCTGACACCATCGACCACTCCCACTCCCCTTTGATATTGTCCCTTTTTGGCTCGGAGATCAAAGCGCTTTCTCCTCCATCTTGCCCGCCTTGTTGGCACCACTGTCTGAGAAGTTCCTTCTGTTGGGGCCATGGAGATCTGCTCCTTAGACTCTCACCCATGCTGTCTTGACCCTGCCCCCACACACAGCCTGGCCCCCCTTCACCCACCCAAACCCTGCTCATCCTCGAAGACCCAGTGCAGGCCTGTTCGTCATGAAGGCTTCTCTGATCACTCCAGCCTGTCATGTTATTTTATTTTATTCTTCCCAAGTCCCATTGGTTTTTATTGTCTCTGATGTTTATTTGGGACCAAACTCTCACTGTTACATGGCAGATCTTGGAAGTCAATCTATCTAGGTGTGAGTGCTCCCTCTATGACTTACTAATGATGAGATCGGATCAGGCCTCTGTTTCCTCATCTATGAAATGGGGCTATTAGTGCTATCTTATTCTTGAGAGGATAAGCAAGATAATTCATTGCAAATACCTATAATACTACTGGAAAATTATGAGTGAATGAGAGCTGCCATTTGTTTTGTGGAAAGTGATTTGGCTGGTGCTGTGGCATAGCAGGTAAAGCAGCCGCATGGAGTGCTGGCACCCCAAAAGGGTGCCTGTTCTAGTCCCAGCGGCTCCACTTCCGATCCAGCTCTCTGCTGTGGCCTGGGAAAGCAGTAAAAGATGGCCCAAGTGCTTGGGCTCCTGCACCCATGTAAGAGACCAGGAGAGGCTCCTGGCCACTAACCCCAGCTATGGCCGTTGTAGCCATTTGGTGTGAGAACCAGCGTTTGAAAGATCTCTCTCCATCTCCCATCTCTGTCTCTGTCTCTGTCTCTTTCTCTCTGGCTCGCTCTCTCTCTGTAACGGTGCCTTTCAAATAAATAAATAAATCTTATATTCTTAAAAAAAAAAAAAAAAGAGTGCGGGCTCTGGAATCACACCGGTCCTGTGTCTGCATCAGACTCTAGACAGTTTCTACATTTGTGGCCCTGGAGAGAAGTTAGTGAATGGCACTGAAGCGGTTTCCCTTTCTATTAAGTGAGTGTAAGTCTCACTTCACACAGCCCAAGGAGGATCCGGTGAATATCCATAAATCTTTAAATGTTGTCTGACACATCGTAGGTACTCAGATAGCAGCATTGCTGTTGTGGTTTAATTATAATATATAAATGACTTTTGTCTCCAATAAAATTAGAAGCTGTACCAAAAAAAGGACCTTATCTTATCTTTCTTTGTTTCCTCTGCAAGTCTGAGAACAGTGTTTTACATGTGGTAGTCATGAATTTATTTGGTGATTATAATGATTCTGATATATTTCTTTGATCTTTTTTTTTTAGTTGCAGTTAAATGATGTATATACATGATAATGCAATACCTTGAAATGTCATTTTAATCATTGTTTTCCTCTAAAAAAGCATCAAAGATCTGAAATAACAGTTTGGTGAAAACAATTGGCTCAGTGGTTTGTTACCAGGATTAAAAAACTTCCAACTACCTAATGATGTGTTCTGAAAACCACACAGCTAAAGTGTTCCACAGAAGGTAGTAGGTTTTGCTGTGCATGTCTTGTTTCAGTCGGGTTATCTGAATCCTTTTCTATTCCATCAATTGATATTGGGCAGGTTGGGGTCTTCCACATAATCTATTCCCTTTAGTTGTCATGGCGACAGTGTAACATTTTGGGAATACATAGGGGGCCCTATATCTACAAAAGGAAACTGGCTTTGTTTGTGTGAATAAGGTATGAGAATTGTAATCATCTGTCACCCAACTTATAAATATTGAAATATATCTAACAATACCAAGGGAATGTAAATTAAGTACAGAAAAAGTGAAACAAAAACTATGGATGAGTTAATGAATTGCCTTGTACATTCATTTGTTTCTTTGAGTGAAGGTAGGAACATTAAAATATGATTTAGTTATGTGAATTTTCCAAAAGAGCACATGTATATGAGGGGAGTCTTCAAACAGGTCTTTCATAATGAACATTATGAAAAAATTATGCATGATTTCAAAATTTTTTGAACCAATAGAAAATTTTTTAATCCCACTTTTTTTTCCTTATAAAGATTTATTTATTTATTTGAAAGTTAAGAGTTACACAGAGAGAGAAGGAGAGGCAGAGAGAGAGAGAGAGGTCTTCCATCCGCTGATTCACTCCCCAAATAGCTGCAATGGCCGGAGCTGCGTGTATCTGAAGCCAGGAGCTTCTTTCGGGTCTTCCATGTGGCTGCAGGGGCCCAAGGACTTGGGCCATCTTCTACTGCTTTCCCAGGCCATAGCAGAGAGCTGGATCGGAACTGGAGCGGTGGGGACATGAACTGGCGCCCATATAGAATGCCGGCACCGCAGGCAGTGGCTTTATCCACTATGCCACTTTATCCACTATGCCATGCTGGCTTTAATCCCACTTTTCTGTGAACATTTTGAAGTGCCCTGAGATGAACAGCATGTGTTAAGAGAATCTAAGGGAAATAGGATCTGCCCTTGCAATTAACCTACTCTTAACTTTGAACAATGTTTCATTGACTAGCACTTGTCTTTTCCTTCTAAGAAGAGTATTCACAGAAGGGAAAAGAAATTCTTTAAGGAAAGGGTAGAAGAAAGAAACTGTTATTAATATGATTCAGTGTTTTTCTCTCTTTTTTTAAGCTTCTGGATATTCCTCTTATTTCAAACTCTCCCAGGTTTCATTTTCTTTCTATAGATTTAAGATCATTCCTGCTTTAAAGTCTCGTTCTTCGCTCCGATAGTTTTACGTACCCTTGATATATGAGAGTGCTTAAAAAACATGGGAAAATGTATGGAAAGATCAGTTTATTTGGGTGCAAGAAAAATTTTGAAATACATGTATAGCTTTTTAAAATAATATGCATTTGGGCCGGCACCGCGGCTCACTTGGCTAATCCTCTGCCTGCGGGGCCAGCATTCCGGGTTCTAGTCTCGGTTGGGGCACTGGATTCTGTCCTGGTTGCTCCTCTTCCAGTCCAGCTCTCTGCTGTGACCCGGGAAGGCAGTGGAGGATGGTCCAGGTGCTTGGGCCCTGCACCCTCATGGGAGACCAGGAGGAAGCACCTGGCTCCTGGCTTCAGATCAGCGCAGCGCCGGCCGTAGCGGCCATTTGGGGGGTGAACCAACGGAAGGAAGACCTTTCTCTCTCTCTCTCTCTCTCTCTCACTGTCTAACTCTGCCTGTCAAAAATAAAAAAATAAAATAATATGCATTTTGGCCGGTGCCGCGGCTCAGTAGGCTAATCCTCCGCCTTGCGGCACCAGCACACCGGGTTCTAGTCCCGGGCGGGGCACCGATCCTGTCCCGGTTGCCCCTCTTCCAGGCCAGCTCTCTGCTGTGGCCCGGGAGTGCAGTGGAGGATGGCCCAGGTGCTTGGGCCCTGCACCCCATGGGAGACCAGGAGAAGCACCTGGCTCCTGCCATCGGAATGGCGCGGTGCGCGGGCCGCGGCGCGCCTACCACAGCGGCCATTGGAGGGTGAACCAATGGCAAAAAGGAAGACCTTTCTCTCTGTCTCCCTCTACTGTCCACTCTGCCTGTCAAAAAAAAAATAATATGCATTTTTCATGAACTTTTTCAAGAACCCTCATCTAATTTCATTTTTTGCACCAAAATAAGCTTATTTTTAATTCCATCTTTCCACAAGCTTTTGGAAGCCCCTGATACAAGGATATCAGCAAACAGTTTTACAAAGAGTCAGCTTCATTGCCTGATGAATAGGTATTAGCTCCCCGATGTGTGCCCAGCACTGTGCAGGAGGCTAGAAACGTGACAGAAGTGGTGCTCTGAATCCAAATGACTTATTTTCACCTTTGTGTATTGTTACTCTAATGTCTTCTCTTAACATATTTTTAGTCTAACACTTAGACCAGGAAGTTTGTGATATGGCTACTTATGAAGAAAGGATTACTCTTTTTTTTTTTTTTTAATATTTGCAGGGCTACAAGGTG
Organism: Lepus europaeus; assembly: GCF_033115175.1. Classification (NCBI taxonomy): domain Eukaryota; kingdom Metazoa; phylum Chordata; class Mammalia; order Lagomorpha; family Leporidae; genus Lepus; species Lepus europaeus. The sequence continues at coordinate 112,258,648 of NC_084827.1, read as the reverse complement.
GGAAAGCAAATTTATCCTTACGTGTGTAATATAAGTTTTCACGAAGGAATCACCATGCTTTAGACAAAATTCGCTTCACTGGTTTTGATTGTTGGAAATTTTCTGATGTCCATGAACTGTTTAGTGCAATGTTGGTCACCAAGCAGACTACCCTTTTCTTCTCCAACCAAACTAGATGATGACTATGGTTTCTACACCAGCCCAGTTAGTGTACTGAAATGTTGATAGAGGCTTTGGGGCAAAAAATAATCATTTTCTTACATTCAGTCTTCAATTTAGTGAAGTAAATTTTATTTATTTATTGGTGAATAAGAAGACAATGATATGTGGCAACAGTGTGCAGAACTTTTAGATTAAAATCCTTGCTTTGCACGTATTTGCTATTGGATCCCGAGCAAGTTACTGAACTGCTCTGTGCCACAGTTTGTTTGTTTGTAAAATGTTCATAGTGATATGTTTCTTATAGACTTGTTATGAGGATGAAGAGTAACCTTTGGAGGACTTGTGAAGAATGGATGCTTATTTAAGACAAAAGTCTCAGAAAATGAAGCACATACAGTTCCCATTGAAATCAGGGGCACCTGCAATTGTTATCTGTCCGAATCTAGACTTCTTCATGAGTGATTTAGTTTTGAACAACCCGTATGCCTGTTATAGTAGAATGAATGACAGCCTTCTGACACCAGTGGAGCATTTTGGCTGATTGCTGAGCGGCCACCCAGCATGATAAAGTGTCAGTTTGTTTTTTCTGGGGAGAGATTTCCAAACACTAGTCATTTGGGAGCTATAACAGGGATAAAAGTTACTATTGAAAAGGTAAACTTGACAAATGAATTATGGATCTGTTGATAAATTGAATGAATTGGATTTGATAAATTAATTTATATGATGGACCGATTGGGAGAGCAAATGTGGAAACCGCTAGCTGTAAAGAACTACTTAATTGTACCATTTCTCCTTCAGTTTCATTGTTATTTGTGTGATTTCAAATAATTGGCTATGAAGTGGTTTTTTAAAATTTTTCTTATGAAGTGTTCTAAAAATGGCTTTTGGTTCTATTCTGTGTTCATGGTGTGTTTACCTTTGTATTTTAGCAAAAGCAACCAAAGTCCTCAAAGTTTAACTTGAAGAGATAGCATTAACTATCTATCTTTTTGTAGCAGGCAGCATACTGCTGTGAAAATTTTATTCTATATACTTAATTTATAAATTTTTGTTTTCCTTGTTTCCCCCACAGCAATATGAAACTTGCTGTAAGTGGACTGTCCTTTATAATTGTTAAAAAATTTCTATCAGAGGTTATTAGATACTGAGGGAGACAAATGTACCAAACTTATAAATATATTGCATTGGGTTACTAACAATAGACCTAATTGATAAAAGTGATTTAATATATATTGTGTTAATAGCTAAACCTCCAAAGCCCCTAATCTCCCATGGAAATATTGCTTTGTAGAACAAAATCCAATGAGAAGTTCTGGGATTCCAGAGTGAATTTGTACATTCCTTAGGGGCATTTTTGCAAGGGAGGTTGTTGTGTTTTAAAGGTAGTTGATAAGAGACCTGCACCACCAACCCCAGACCTGCACCACCAACCACCATCATGCATTAGTCTATAGAAGGTATTTGGGTGTACGTACTCCTGTACCACTCGGTACCACCATTTAGCCAAGGGAAGTTTCTGACCATTTGCAGCATACATTATAAATCAGGATGTCACTACCAGACAATCAGATTTGAACATTCCATGAACAAAGTAGCCTATATTCCCTAGGAATAGATCACTTAACTATGTTTATGTCATGCTGTTGATATGCCTGAATTTACACAAGTCAGGATAACACATTGTTTATTTATTTTAGGAGCAGGTAATTGATCTGTATATTTACCTAATTTTGGGTGAATTAGTCAAAAATTGAAATGAGTAATTTAGCATGATTACTTAAATACAGCGGGGGTTGGGGGGGAACACAATTATTCTTCCAACCCCGAAAATTACCCTTATCCTGGGGGTTTGTGAAAGAGTAATTTTGAGTCTTCTCCAAGTTGGGCTGATGTTGGCTGCTCTCTTTAAAAAACTTTCCTACTTGGCACAGAGTACTTGGGAAGGACACTGGCCAGATATTTGGGGAAGCTTGGAGGATTTCCAACTGCCAAACAAGTCCCCTGGAGAGAGCCAGGAAAATTGCAGAATGTATCTGTTGAATGAAATGAACTTGTTTTAGTCATATTCGATTTCTAGCATCCCTGCCATTCAGGGATGTGGTAACCTTCATTGCCAAATGTGTGCACTGTGGTTGGTAGCAGAGATTTTTGAGGTTTTGGGTCTTTTTGTTTGTTTTTTAATATTTCAGAATTAAGCTGACAACTTACAAGTTAGATTTTTTAAAAAATCCAACATGTTAATCTATGTCTAAAAGCTGCTGTATGTGATTAGTAATAAAAAGCCACTTTGAAGAATATTGAGTTGGGGACTCACTAAAGCACAGCCAAGCAAATGAAAAGTTACTCATGATGTTATCAACCAGAGATAACCACTGTTAACATTCTGGTCTTTTTTTTTTTTTTTTCCTTTTTTTTTTCTTTCTTTCTTTTTTTAATATGTAACTGTTTTAGGTAAAAATTTGCCTCCTTGTTTTTGCTACATTATAAAAATATCTCAAATACTTTGAAATTCTTCATAAACATTTTTATCAGTTCTTTAAATGATAATTAATGCATAAACAGAAAATAGAAACATTTAATCTTTTTCTTACTATTGGACATTGAGGTTTGAAGTTTCCTTTGTTAGAAATAATCTTGCAATGAAAATCTTTATTCTTTTGCAAAAATCTTTGTGATGTTGTCTGGCTAGTTCTTTAGCGCAAAATACTGAGAAGTAAAAGTACTCGTTTAAGAATAAACATTGCTTGAAGGCAAGATACCTGTTGTCAAGTCACTTTCCAGATGGGTCGCATCAAAGCACACGCCAGTCAACTGGGGAGGAAAATGGTCTTCCCCAGGACCTCCGAGAAAATATTTTTATATTATCGTTTCAAAAATGTTTTCCTGCTTTTATAAACCGTTTGAATTCCTTGGATAACTGATTAGTTGAGTAATTTTGATTATTATAAAAAATTTGTATTTCTTCAGTGAAGTCTGTGGGGACCTCATTTTTTTTTTTTTTTTAACCACCTTTCTATTTTTTGCTGTGTTGCAGAATGTCACAGTGGGCATTTTCGTTGTGGAAACGGGCGTTGCATCCCTCTGTCTTGGAGATGTGATGGGACCAGAGATTGCTTGGATGACACAGATGAAGCTGGCTGCCGTAAGTGGGGAGGTGCAGGCTGAGCCCTGTTTTGAGTAGGCTGTTAGTGGCGATTTCAGTTGTGCTTTTGGGGAATAGAGCCAGGCTTGTTTAGATCTTTTGAGATCTGTGTGGTTGAAGAGGGAACTGATGGCATTATTCCTTGTTTTACTCCCTTTCAATTTAATCAGTTTCCATCTTATCCGTACCCATGATCATTTCCTTGATGTAGATATAAATTTGTGAGTGGTTTTCTGAAGCCTGAAAATGACTATTTTGATTATTTGCTTGGGAAGTTTTGTGCACCAACAAGAACAACAACAAAAATAATATTATCCAAATTACTATAATTTGTAATTCAAGGAGTCTACTGTTGATTTTTCATTTTATTTAAACATTGTTTTAAAAGATTTTATTTATTTATTTGAGAGGCAGAGTTACAGAGAGAGAGAGAGACAGAGATAGAGAGAGAGGTCTTCCATCCACTGGTTCATTCCCCAGATGGCCATAATGGCTGGAGCTGGGCCAATCCGAAGCCAAGAGTCAGAGGCTTCTTTCAGGTCTCACACGTAGGTGTAGGAGCCCACACACTTGGGCTATCTTCCACTGCTTTCCCAGGCACATCAGTAGGGAGCTGTATAGGAAGTGGAGCAGCCACATGGGATGCTGGCACCGCAGGTGGAGGCTTAACCTACTATGCCACAGCACTGGCCCCTTATTTAAACATTTCAAATTTATTTATTTTATTTATTTGAAAGGCAAGGGGGAGAGAGAGAGAGAAAGAGAATGAGAGTGAGAGAGTGTCCCATCTGCTTGTTCAATTCCTAAATGCCTATTAGCAGACAGGCCTGGTTGCAGTGTGAAGCACAGAACTAAATCCGCTTTGGTGGCAAGTGCTCACAAGGCTGCCTATTAGCTGGAAGCAGGAGCAGAGCTGGAACTCAGACCTAGACACTTGGATGTGGTTTGTAGGCATCCCCAAGCGGCATCTTTACCACTATTCCAAATACTTGTCCCAAGAAGCACATATTTTTTTAAAGATTTATTTATTTGAAAATCAGAGTGACAGACAGAGAGATAGAGAGAGATTGAGGGACACACACACACACACACACAGATCGTCCATCTGCTGGTTCACTCTCCAAATGGCCATAACAGCTGGGGCTGGGCCAGGCTGAGGCCAGGAGCCAATATCTATCTCCTTCCAGGTCTCCATTTGGGTGATAGGGGCCCAAGTACTCGGGCCATCATCTGCTGCCTTCCCAGGCACATTAGAATGAAGCTGGATCAGAAGCAGAATAGCTGGCAGTCAAACTGGCACTCCAGTACTGGATGCTGGTGTTGTAAGAGACAGCCACATGTAGTGGGTAGAGCTGCTGCCTGCGGTGCCAGCATCCCATATGAGTCCTGGCTGCTCTCCTTCCGATCCAGCTCTCTGCTATGGCCTGGGAAAGCAATAGAAGGTGGCCCAAGTCCTTGGGCCCCTGTACCTGCATGGGAGACCTTGAGGAAGTCCTGACTCCTGGTTGCGGATCATTGCAGCTCTGGCCATTGCAGCCAACTGGGGAGTGAACCAGTGCATGGAAAACCTCTCTCTTTCTCTCTCTGTCTCTGCCTCTCCTTCTCTCTTTGTGTAACTCCAACTTTCAAATAAATAAATCTTTTTTTTTTTTTTAAAGAGACAGCTATAATACTGGTACAAAGGAGCCTATTTTTGAATAAAAGATGTAGTGTAATTTGTGTGAACTACCATAAAGAAATCAGAAAAATGGCTAGTGTATTTTTAAGTTTTTAAAAAATTCTAATTAAAAAGTAAGACGACATAGTAAACAAGCTAACTAACAGGATGAATGCAGCTGTCCTTCCACATAGAGGGAGAGGCAGACATGGATAATGACGGGAGCCTGGCCCACAAAGAGATGCTGCAGATTCTTGAGCTGGATAGTAAGAGTGATGACTTCCTCCCACCTGGCTAAATGACTTGTAATCAGAACTTATTGTGTCGAAGGTGTCATGAATTATAAATCACTTTTGCATATAATTCATCAACAATCTTCACAGGTAGGTTTCAGATTAGGAAACTGAGATTTAGAGAAGTGAAGTCATTTACTAAAGGCCTCAGCGTTGGAGAGTGCCAGGCACAAATCCCAACGTTAAGTCCATGGTGCTTCCCAGCCTGCCTTGGGTGATCAAGCACTCTGCTGCAATTTCCTTCTTTCTGGGAAGCAAATGGACAAAGGCTATCATCCAAAAACCAGTGGTGGTAGAAAGTAGATGGCAAAATTAATTTGGCTTTGAATTGTTGGCCATTCTATGGCACACCAGTGAAACTGGATTGTTCAGAAAATGATGCATTTGAAGGGTGAGGAATAGGTCCAACTTTGACACACAAATGGATCACCTGGGACCTGGTTAAGGGGCAGATTTGGATTCCATGTGTTTGTGGTGGGTCCTGAGGTTCATTTCTCCAGGATTCCAGTCGATGCTGATCCTGCTCTTCTGCAGACCACACTTTGGGCAAGGAAATAGCTGTATTTGTGGAGATGTGATCATGTGCTACCAACTTGACTCCTCTGGGCTTAGTGAGTTCATTTTTTGCTAAACAATAGGGACAAAAAGTCAAGTAACAGTGTCCCTGGGATAAAACAATAAATGAGAAGTTACATCAACAACAATCACCGGGATTGTTCTTATATTTCAATGCCTTACAGTGATAATCATAACATTACCAACAATAGAGGTAGCAACGAACATTATGTGGCACTGTTGAGAACATTATTCAATTTTTTTTGCAACAAACCATGAGATAAGAATAGTCTCCATTTTATGATGCATACATTAAAGTTCAGAAAACCTTCCAAAACTCCTAAAGGAAGTAAATTGTGGAAATCATAGTCATTTAATTCTGGGTTGGTCATCCTTTCCAAGTATCATGGAGTTTTGGACTCATGGTATTTAACTATTGACTATTACAAAACATTTAATAATTTAACAATAACTCATGGTTAACTTTTACTTCAAAACTTAATGAGATGCTTTTGTCCTAAGTTTGTGTGTAAGCACGTGTCTGGCCTCTTTGTTCTATGTTTCTGTGTTCATTTGGATCATCATTTTGTTGAGACACCATTGCAGGGATTATTTGGCAGTGAACTGTCACTGCAGTCCTCAGATTATCCTAAGGCATGTTGACCACTTGCCTTCAGATATCTGGAGGAGCTGATACACATTTTTTTTTTTTTAAATCAACTTCGGTAAAATGGGGGTGTTTGTTTGCCCTCATGAGTGCTTTTTTCTTGTTTGATTTAGCTCATCCCTCCTGCCATCCGGGCTTTTTCCAGTGTCAGAGTGATGGGGCCTGTATCCCACACTCCTGGGTATGTGACAGCGATCTGGACTGCCGGGACGGCTCGGATGAACAACAGCAGCATTGCCGTAAGTGATTAGAGAGGAATCTTGTTTGGGTCTTTTGGACATCTGAAATCTAGCCTAGCACACATAGGTGACCTCTAGGCCTGAAGTGGTGAGGGAATCCGAATCAGCTGTTTCATCCAGGGGTTAGATGATAGTGAAAACGTGAGTGGCCTGAAGAATTGTAACCCCGGTCTTTAATTTGGATGTGTTACACTCAAGCAAGAAGCATTTTTATTGGTATTTGTGGGTGAGGGTCTTGGCATGTGTGCTTAGCAGGTGGATGAGTCCTTTCGCTCCTGTGGTGCACTCTGCGTTGGAACTCTCCATCCCTTCTACCTCAGTATTAAACCGCCTTCTCTGAGATTGAGTGAAGTGGGAGTTGGCAGGTGCATCTGTTGGAGGCATTGTTGGTGGTTGCACAGTAACTGCTGCTGTAGGATAGGCTGCAACAAGAAAGAAAATAGTAGCAATGAAGTAGACCTGGGAAACAGTCGGATTCCTGGGCATTGATGGGGTTCGAGATATTACCTATAAGAAAGTTCTAATTTCCCCAGGAATAAAACTGGAAAAGAGTGTTTTAGTGCAAATGAAAATATTTTTGGGTGGGAGAATTATCTTGGGTAAGTATAAAATGGAAAACTGGGAGAAGTTTGTCTCCTGTGCATCATTTCATTGCTTTGTCTATTAAGGATATTTGTATAATTTTAAACCACCATTGTAGCATTGTGGGCATTTTCATTCCTACAAGGAAGGAAAGCTACAGCTTAAAGAAAAAGGAGATCTATATAGTAAGACGCCTAAGTGTAGGTTGTTCCAGTTTTGACTAATTTCCAGCTCAATAGCATTATTTACTTTCTCCCACTTTTCTGCCCTGTTTTATTTATTCTTTTAGTTTCCTGTGATTACATGAAAGTTGGTAATGTCTCACATTTAGATTCCTATAATGTAACTTTCAATATCCACAAGAAAGAACATCAAAATCCTCCCCACCCTTTTTTTAAGGCTTATATACTTCCGCCCCCCCTCCCCCCTCAAAAAAGAAAAGAAAAGAAATCCTGGAAAACCTTTCAGCAGGTCTAGGTTGGACCAATATGGAGACTGGAGAGAAGGCTGGAATGACCCACCTCACGGCCTTGACCCCAGCTGCCCTTTGTTTTTTTTTTTTAAATTAATTAATTTATTTGAAAGGGTTACACAGAGAGAAAAGAGGCAGAGAGAGAGAGAGAGAGAGAGAGAGAGAGAGAGAGAGAGAGAGAGAGGTCTTCCATCCACTGGTTCACTCCCCAAATAACCACAACATGCAGAACTGTGCCAATCCGAAGCCAGGAGTCAGGAGCTTCTTTCAGGTCTCCCAAGCAGGTGCAGGGGCCCAAGGACTTGGGCCATGCTCCACTGCTTTCCCAGGCCATAGCAGAGAGCTGGAAGAGAAGTGGAGCAGCCGTGTCTTGAACTGGTGGCCATGTGGAATGCTGGCACTGCAGGTGGTGGCTTTACCCCCTACACCACAGTCTTGGCCCCATCTCAGCTGCCATTTGGAAGTGTCCAGCTCTGACCCCTTTGTGGCATTCATCATTCATTTCACCACATTGTGCCTCATTGCATGCACGTCTTAGAAACCATGGACACTTGTCATCATTCTATGCTGGTGACGTCAGTCAAGATCTAGTTGGCATTTCCACATAGTCATTGTCCACAAAGATCAAAGAAGAAACATTGTGTTTTTGATGACTACTTCATATGGAATTTGTTTAGTTTTTTTTTTTTTTTTTATTTCACAGAGTTAGTGAGAGAGACAGTGAAATGTCTTCTTTCTGTTGGTTCACCCCCAAAATGGCCGCCACGGCCAGAGCTACACTGATCCGAAGCCAGGAGCCAGGTGCCTCCTTCTGGTCTCCCATGTGGGTGCAGGGACCCAAGCACTTGGGCCATCCTCCATTGCCCTCCCGGGCCACAGCAGAGAGCTGGACTGGAAGAGGAGCAACCGGGACTAGAACCCGGCACCCATATGGGATGCTGGTGCCGCAGGCGTAGGATTAACCAAGTCAGCCACTGCGCTAGCCCCAGGAATTTGTTTAGTTTTTATAGTGACTAGCAATGGTGATTCCATAGCCTTCAGTATAAAAGATTGAAATTTAGCCCAGGTCTGTAGAATTTAGTATTGAGTGTGAATTCTTTTCAGTTGGGCCACTGAATGCCAAGGAGCTTTTGAGGAAGAGAATTCCTCAAAATTCTCAGAATACCCAGAAGTTTTGGTTTGGTTTATGCAGAAAATGAAGACTATACAATTAAATAGCCTGTTAGGCCGGCCATGGGGTCTGCCAGCAACCAAGAGATGCTAATGATTGCGATGGCATGGTTAAGGGGACACCAGCAACCTGTGGGGCTCAGGTGGTGGGACCGTCCTGAGAAGGACTGGGACAGGAGCTGAGTGGGCATGCCACGTTCAGATGGGATCCAACTGTGTGTCAGGAATTGAGGTGGACAAGCCAAAGGGGACGGCCAGATCTGGAAGAGGGAGATGGGAGATGGAAGTTCAGAAGTGCTAAGAAGAGGAGGGAAAAGCATGAGGCACAGAAAGGAGCAGGAAGAACTCACTTGTAAGAAGTGTGCCTGGACCATGATATTCTCTGGCTGGCCTCTCAAAGGCCCTGGGGACTTGGGGAGCGAGGGTGGCCTACAGATACTGGTGCTCAGTGGGGACAGGATGCAGCTAGAATGGGACTGTCTGCAGAGTGGTGATAATGCTGTATTCAGCTTTATGTCCCCAAGACCTGGCATTCTGTCTGCCAAAGAGTAGCGTCTTTATAAATAGACACCAAATACAGGAATGACGAGTTATGCACTTTTTGGCTAGATGTGCCATCTTGGTTTCATTTTCACTTGCTTCAGGCATAGAGTGTGAAGAACGCTGGGCTGTCTTTTGGGTTACAACTTGTGATAGATGGCCCTTTACTAGTGATAACACTTTGCAGAGGGAATATGAGGTGCTAGGAGCCACTGCTTAGGGAAAGAGACTGGCAATAATGTTTATAGCGGTAAATTAGAAGCATTGTTACAATCATTTTAAATGAGTTTGGATTTCATATGGTAATTCTCATATTTTAATGATAAAAAGCTTCTTTATTAGATATTCTTTAATCACAGACAAAATATGCCACTGCTATGCTCACTCAGGTCATCGGAGGACTCCTGATTGCCAATGCAGTGGACACTTTTCCTTCCTCACCACACTGAATGGACTTTTCTACTGCACTGCCTTGGCTGCTGAAACTCCCTAGTCTCTTGTTTCGCTTCTTAACTGCTCTGGTCTTTCAGTTTTGTTTTCCCCTTCTCAGTCTTTGAGTATTGGTGCTGCTCAGAGAACTGCCATTTGTGGTTCTTCCTATTCAATACACTATCCCAGGATGATCTTGCCATTCTCATGATTTTGGTGAAGCTCTGTGGACTGGTGAGACCTAAATCTATAAATCCAACTCAACTCAAGATATCCCAGCTGAAACTGATCGTCTTTTCATCTGAACTGACTTTTCTTTCTGTGTTTGCTTGTTTGCATGTTTCTACCTTGATTCATAGGAATAAAATGTATTCCACAAGAAGATATTAGCAGAAAGTATAAAATCAATCCTCAGCTATCAGAAAAAAGCTGATTGAGTCCCTTTCACTTGTTAAACTAGAGTTTTGTGAAATTACTTTATAATGAAAGTATTTTATTACTTAAAAAAGTTTTTTTGTGACATGAAAGATGGAATCAATTAACATGAACATGTTTCATGATGACCTTGGCACCCATGGTAGAAACTTGGAAGTTGCTCTTGGTTCTTGCCTATTGCCCACATTTAGTCACCAATTCCTGCCTAACATTTCTGAAGCGTATATTTTCTTTTCATTTATGCTACCACTGCGAACCTCTCTCATCTGGGTGATGGCAGCAGCCTTTGAACTGGCCCTCTGTCTCCTATCCTGTGCCCCCAACACTGATGCTGGAAAGATCTAGCTAAAACTTTTGGTAGCTCTCCACTTCCAGGAGAAAGTTCCAGATCCCTTTTACAGTTCACAGTAGCCTCCTAGATGTGGCTGGGTTGACTTTTCCATGTCTAACAACTTGCCATTGAATCGTCCATTTGTGGCCCACCCTTTTGCTGCCAGACTGCTTGGTTCCAGGTAGCTCCTTTTTCTTTTTTGCTGTAGCTAGCATCTGCTTCAGACCAGGAGAAACTGTCCCTGTGCATGATGCTATCCGTTAGTGAACTAGGCACCCACCGTGGTGCATCTGTACTATAAATCCACTTTCACAATTGTCTTCTAATTATTTCTCCAAGTCTCCCGGAGGAGAATGAGCTCCTTGAGGGTGGCAGTTGTGCCTATTTATCTTTGTATTCTCTTTGCTGGTGTACTTTGTGGTACACAACAGCCCTCAATAGATGTTTGTGGAACAATGTAATTTCAATTTGTCCTTTCTTTACATTTGAATGAACTTTTACCTCTGGTTCATAAATCATTTGAAATCTAAGCAGAAGACATAGAAATATTTGACTAGAGTTTAAGAAGAAAGGCAAGGGAACTAAAATAAAAGCACCTGGTTTAATTTCATATTTTATATAAGACGACTCATGACTTGCTTTTCAGGAATAAAGAAAAGGGATAAATATAAGAAGGCTCTTTAATTGTATGTGGAAATTGGCAATCTATACTTAAATTTAGTGAGGAAGTATTAACCTTCTCAACTTTATTCAGATAAAATCATGTCTTCGCTGTGGGCAGAGTTCAGACATTTAACTGCCTCTGGAAGAGTCAGTAAAATTTAACCCACAGGTGTAAACTAACGGGAGAAAATATGGAGTCATAAAATGTCAGGTATAGGCTGGCTGGAGTCAAACTGTCAAAATGTCAGGTATAGGCTGGCTTGGAACTTCTGTTTGTTATTCAAGAGTTACATGACACATTCCTAATGAGTCTATTTCATTGGTTAAGCAGAAAATATAGGAACAAAGTGACAAGGAGGATGTAATCAATTAGGTGTCAAAAGGGGATTAATTATGTATGTTTGAACTGTCAAGTACAACTCTAAAACTGTCATTTTCTGCTTGTCTCAGACAGATATTCCTTGTTAAGTTTTGATGGCACATTTCTTAACAGATGTCAGATTTTATTAGAAGATCAAAGTTTGCTGAACCTATGTGTCTTTACTCTATAGAAGTATAGGAAATTCTGTAAAACTCCAGGAGAAAACTTTTCCTTCTGTTAGAGGGTTATAGTCTTCCTTTATTTAAAAACATTTTTATTTTATTTATTTGAAAGGCAGAGTTACAGAGAGAGAGAGAGAGGGAAAGAGAGAGAGAGATCTTCCATCTGCTGATTCACTCCCCAAATGGCTACAACAGCCAGCACTGGGCCAGGCCAAAGCTAGGGCCCGGGAGTTTCTTCTAGGTCTCCCACATGGGTGCAGGGGGCCCAAGATCCTGGACCATCTTTCGCTGCTTTTCCAGATAGTTAGCAGAGAGCTGGATCGGAAATGGAGCAGCTGGACTCTTGCTAGTACCCATGTGGGATGCCAGGATCGCAGGCAGAGGCTTAACCTGCTCTGCCACAATGCTGGCCCCTATGTTACAGATTCTTCTTTATATGTGGACAGTTTAAAAATTCCATGATAAATTAATGTTCCCAAGTCATGGTAATTCCTGCCTCAGATTTACAGAGTAGCCTTCACATCTTGCTTGCAGGCATTGATTCATTTGATTTTATTGATTTATCCAGAGGCAAATTCGAAAAACTGTTGATGTCTTTGCTCTCACTTACTTTAATTAGGACAGGACAAAATCAAATGGGACAAAATCAAGCTAGTTATAAGTTTGTTTCACTTAGATTGACACATGGTCAATGTAAGATAGTTTATATAATAGAGAAGACTAAGAAAAATGCACTCATTGTCATTGCTCAGGTATAACTATTGCTAACTCTTTGACATATTTTTGTTTTGTTAAAAGAAGGATCTCAATGTGGGGAGTGTGAACCATCCTTGGTTAATGCTTACATCTGCAAAAGTTTTATTTCATTCATCTTCTTTACCATTGCTTTTCAGTCTATATTGTGTTGTGAACACACATTGATGAGGAAATCGACTACACGAATGTATTTAAGTGTCAATACTATTAGGATACCGTAATAGCTCTGCTTTTGCACTGTGAGCTCGGCTTGGCAGTAGTTGCTATCCCTAGTGTTCCTAAGAACTTTATGTTAACTATACCCTCTACTTGCCCTTTCTTTGCAATACTCTCACCAACATTTGGGAAATATCAATAGATTAATCTGTGTCTGGCAGTATTAAAAGTGCAGTAATATTTTTTCCCCTTCACAGCTGGGAGAACATGCTCGAGTCACCAGATGACATGCTCCAATGGTCAGTGCGTCCCCCGCGAGTACAGGTGCGACCGCGTCAGAGACTGCTCGGATGGAACTGATGAGAGAAACTGCCGTGAGTCCCTTTCAGTCCTTGCACTGTCTTTAGTTTCACCCTTGTCCCTTTGGCATTTTAATCAATTTGTTAGGTTTGTTGATGGACAGAAATGCCTACAATACGCCTGTTGTTATTGAAATCTCTTGGCAGATTCTTTTGTGGATTAGAGGTGATGTTCTGATAGGAATCTGTTTTTCACAAGACATTCTAAGTGTGTCCTGCCTTTGCACATCAGGTTATTATGTTTTTTGAAGTCAGAAACTTCTAACATTAGCATAGCATCCAAGAGGATCACTGAATACCTGGAGTACAAAATCCAGTTTGGTTAATTTTAACTTTTTTATACCGCTGTGGTAAGTTTCTGGGTCAAATTTCTCATTAGTTTTTCTGCTCTTGTGGACTCAACATTTTCTCTCTTTCTTGCTTTTTGAAGATTTATTTTATTTATTTGAAAGACAGAGTTACAGAGAATGAGAGCGAGAGCGAGAACAAGAGAGAGATCTTCCATCTTCTGATTCACTACCCAAATGACAGCAACAGCCAGGACTGCACCATGCCAAAGGCAGAAGCCAGGAATTTCATCTGGGTCTCTCATGTAGGTGCAGAGGCCCATGGACTTGGGCCATCTTCCACTGGTTTCCCAGGTGCATTAGTAGGGAGCTAGATTGGAAGTGGAGCAGCTGGAACTCGTTCCCATATGGGATGTTGGTGTTTTATGCAGTGGCTTAACCTGTTGCGCCACAATGCTGGCCCTGGACTCAACATTTTCTGGCTTACCTTTGTAAAGTGTTACATATTGCAAATGGCTCTATCTAAAATAACAGCAATCTATATCAGTCTGTGACTAAACATGAAAGGAAGTTCAAATAACAGTATAGTATGTATAACATATAAATATTACCATAATCCAAATAAGAAAGGGTGATGATGGTGCATTGTGCACCAACAAATAAGTAAAGAGTAACTTGACTTTCTTGCAATTTATTTACATATCCATGTTTTGAAATCCATGCATAGATTTTTCATAATGTACATTTTTCATCAACTTTTTGAAAATCCTTATATGGATGGATTTCAGATTTCTTACTGCATAACAACGTCTTTTAAAAAATTGTTTTTATTTATTTATTTATTTATTTGAAATGCAGAGACAGAGGGAGAGAGAGAAAGAGAGATACCCAAATGCCTGCAATAACTGGGGCTGGGCCATGGTAAAGCCAGGAGCCAGAAACTCATTCTAGGTTCCCATATGAGTAGCAGGAACCATCACCTGCCCTCTTCCAGGATGTGCATAAACAGTAATTTAGATCAGGAATAGAGGTGGGGATTGATTCTAAGCACTCCCGCCTGGGATGTACACATCGCAAACTGGGTCTTAATTCTAAGCCAAGTGCACATTCTCAAAAGTTAACATCCTTTGATTCTGTTTTCTGTGAACCTTTGGAAATACCCTGCTATAGAGAAAAGGAAAAACTTGTGCCTAAAATGGTCCAGATTCTTGCTGTATCCATGCCCTTGTCACAATATATGTTTAAAAAAAAAAAAAAAAACCCTTCAATACTTCTTCCCTGTCTTGTTATTTTTCTTTTAGAGAAGGGTCTGTGCTATTTTTTAAAAAATATTTATTTTATTTATTTTAAAGGCAAAGTGACAGAGAAAGAGGGAGAGACAGATCTTCCATCCTCTGGTTCAGTCCCCAAAAGGCTGTGAAACCAGTAGCCTAGAATTTCATCTGAGATCCTGCTATAGAGATAGCAGAGGCAAAACATTTGGGCCGCCTTCTGCTCTCCCAGGCACATTAGCAGGGAGCTGGATCAGAAGTGGAGCACTGAGGCTGATGCTCACATGGGAAACCGGCCTCCCGGTGGCCACTTAACCTGCTAACACCACAATGCTGGTCCCGGGGGGCTGTTTGTTTTTGTCTGTTTCCTGACAGAGTTCCTGCAACAGTTCTGTTCTGGTATAATTTCCATAGTAAATGTTCTCTTTTGAAAAAGACTGTTGTCTCCGATTTGGATTTCCCTTCACTTTGGAAATCATGCAGAGAATTTAGACTCATCAGTGGCAGTTGGAGATGGTTGTGTAAATCCAGTTGCCACAAAACAGTAAGTTCATGAGTTAAGGACTCTTAATAGTTGGTAAAGCAAATGGTAGGTCTCTCATTGAGGCAAATAAAGGTGATTAATAGTAGTGACAGATTATGTTTTGTACCATGTTGTAAATTTTGGAGTATTATAGAAATTCTGGTTACAATTAGATTCCTCATGAAGATAACAGGGCAGGCATTTTCATACTCTCTTATGAATAAAGAAATGAAAGCTTCAAAGGGGAGACTGGCTTGTTCAAGGTCGTGTGGCAGAGCTAGGGCTCATGCCGTGTTCTGGCTCCGAGTCTGGTGGCTGCGTTTTGTGGAGGACTTTATTGACAGAAGAGGAAGACCTGCCTTGTGCAAGTTTAAGAGAGCACGAGGCCTGTGCCCCCAGTCAGCAGTCTGTGTCTATATCCCTTATTTACAAGTGGAGGAAAGTGAGTGCGCTATTGCAAATGCAATGGGACTGAAGGAAACCGCCACTCTGGGGCAAAGCAAGGGCAGCTGCAGCAGACTGGGTCTTTTCCGTGTGAACTCTCTGCAGCCAGGTGTA
Organism: Lepus europaeus; assembly: GCF_033115175.1. Classification (NCBI taxonomy): domain Eukaryota; kingdom Metazoa; phylum Chordata; class Mammalia; order Lagomorpha; family Leporidae; genus Lepus; species Lepus europaeus. The sequence goes on along the minus strand of NC_084827.1, from coordinate 112,242,855 downwards.
ATGTCACTGGTACAGTTGCATCACAGCTTTGCCACTGGACCTTCTGGAATAAACCTGGCAGGAGGTGAGCATGCAAGTATTTGTGATAAAGAGAATGAAGGAAAGGAAGTGAGCTTTATAAACTGTATCTGGGCAGGAAGTTTTAAATAAATACTTTTCAAGGGCAAGCGACTGGTGAAATAAGGACTTCTCAGGGAAGGGAGCCAGATTTCTACTCACTCTTTCTGGACACATACAAGTCAAGTCATGGATGCTTCAGGGCACACGGTGACCCTAAACAACTCTCACACATGGCAGGGGTCTTGCAATAAGGTGCTCTTTCCTATTTTCCTCTACCTTTTTCTTTACTACGTTTTATTTATGGAGGTGTGTAAAAAAAAATCCCATAAGTCAGAGGAAATTAAGAAAGAAATCTTCCTGCTTCCTTGTTAGTGCTTTGATCTGGTCACAGCTAGATGCAGACAAGAAGGAAACGAATGGCCTGGATCAAAGTCTTTAGACAGTGCCAGGATGGGGGAGGGGAGGAGAATTGGTCCTGTCTCCACTGCCCCCCTCCCCAAGCTTTGTGGAAAGTGGGAAAAGGAACTGCCATTCGACTGGTACCAATCACTAATTTACACTTTTCCTATCAATCCTGCCATGCAGATGGGATATTTTCCCAGATCTGCAGGATTATTAAGGGTTATCAAGCAGCAAGGGTGGAGGAGCAAGAATTTTAACCTAGGGCTACACAATATGCCAGTGCACTCAGAATTCTTTTCTTTAGCAATGGAAGTTTATAAAGGGTTTTTGCCTGAAGGTTACTTAGCTATTTTATTATTACTTTTTAAAAAATCTCTACTTAAAGCTTTTATTATAGAAGATTTTAAATGTTAACTCTTTTGCACTAAGCATTCAGTTACATCAATTATCAGCTTGTAGTTAATGTTGCCTACATCTCTCACCTATTATTTTGAAGTAGTTATCAAGCATCCTAAATTTTCTGTAAAATTTCAGAACTGTCTCTAAAGTTTAAGGACTAAAACATAACCATAAAACCATTGTCATATATAAAAATTAAACTATTCTTTAATATAATCAGAAATATAGTCAGTTTTTATTTTATTATTTTTTTAAAGATTTATTTATTTAAAGGCAGAGCAACAGAGAGGGAGAGACAGAGATCTTCCATCCAATGGTTCACTCTCCAGAGGACAGCAACGGCCGGGGTTAGGGGAGGCCAAAGCCAGGGGCCAGGAGCTTCATCCAGGTCAGGGATGGAGTGGAAGGGCCCAGTCACTTGGGCCATCTTCCACCGCCCTCCCAAATGCATCAGCAGGGAGCTGGAGTGGAAGTGGGGCCGCCAGGACTGGAACTGCTGCTCATATCAGACGCTAGTGTTGCAGGCAGCTGCTAACCTGCTGTGCTGTAATGCTGGCTCCTAGTCAGTTTTTTTTTTAACTTCCCCAATTAGCTTGCTACTATTTTTTACATTTGCTATTCAAATTAAAATCCAAGTAAAATCTTAATGTTAGAGTTGATGTATCTCTTAAGCCTTCCATTTGTAGGATTTCCTTCCATTTCTGTTCTTTACCCTTGCAACTCATTTTTTTTTATTAAACTTTTATTTAATGAATATAAATTTCCAAAGTATAGCTTGTGGGTTACAATGACTTCCCCCCTCCCATAACTTCCCTCCCGCCCGCAACCCTCCCCTTTCCCGCTCCCTCTCCCCTTCCATTCATGTAAAGATTCATTTTCAATTCTCTTTATATACAGAAGATCAGTTTAGTATATATTAGGTAAAGATTTCAACATTTTGCCCACCTAGCAGCGTAAAGTGAATAAACTTCCATTGGATTACTAATTATAGCATTAAATAGCAATGTACAGCACATTAAAGACAGAGATCCTACATAATTTTTTTTTTCAAATTAATTAATTTTCTATGCCATTTCCATTTTAACACCAGGTTGTTTTTTTTTTTTTTATTTCCAATTATCTTTATATACAGAAGATCGATTCAGTATATAATTAGTAAAGACCTCATCAGTTTGTACCCACACAGAAACACAAAGTGTAAAAATACTGTTTCAGTACTAGTTATAGCATCACTGCACATTAGACAACACATTAAGGACAGATCCCCCATGGGATGTAAGTACACAGTGACTCCTGTTGCTGACTTAACAATTTGACACTTTGGAAACTGCAACAACAGCAAAACAGGTCCAGAGTTTCCCACAGTCTGGATACTGCTCATTGCATTCCTGAGTTCCTCTGTCCTCTGTATTTTCTGGAAATTAGTAGGCAAACCCAGGGTTTCCTCCATTCACATGGGTGCCATTTGTGGCTGGGTAGTTCTTTATGAGGTTGTCTTGGCCATGCAGGGTGTCTAAACAATATCCCTGGGCTCTATACACTAGGCACCAGTAACATGTACCAGTTGTGATGACCAAAAATGTCCCTAGACATTGTGCAGTGTCTTCTGGGAGTAAAATCACCCTTTGCGGCTCCAAGTTCAGAACCAGTAACGTAGAAGGCGGAGCACCTGCAAAGCCTTCCCTGGAGTGGGCAGGCAGAGGCGAAGGAAGGCACACAGCACCTTGCTGTCTCTCTCTTTGTGGCTTTAGCGGCCGCTGGTGATCATGGCTTAGGTGCCCTTAGTTGTGGTGGTATTGGGTTATTTGAGATGTCACTTCAGATATGTAACAGTTACTAGCTGCTGTCAATGAAAATGTTCCCAGGTGATCCGGGTGTAAGTGAGGCTTGGCCTGCAGCGGTCTTCATGGAGCCGGACACTTCAATGTTCCCGCATTGTGCTGCATGGGGATCCTTCCTTGTGCACGAACTTGGAATCAACTTATGAATGTCACTTGTTTACCTGTTTCTCAGAAATGAGGTTGTCTGTAGGAATAGGTCTTAGTACACTACCCACCTAGAAACCGCCTAATGTTTGGAAACTCTCACGTGGGACTTCCTTCTCTCTCCCCTCAGTATGTGAGCAGATCAGCGGGCTTTTCCTGGCAGCCCTTGGGGTCAGAGCAGACCCCTAGGGTGCAGTCCCTCCCGCCACAGGCCTCTGAAATCAAGATGTTGAGCTCCTAGAGTACCTGGTGTCCTTTCCAGGCATTCCTTTCCAGAACAAAGAATGGTGTGTCAGAGTCCTCCCAGGGAGGCGAGGAGAGGGGAGGTCACAGAAGGCATGCGATGGTGGGAAAGGTGGGAGTAGTAAGTGCCAATCAAAAGATGGCCTTTTAAACGCATTTAGGATGGTATGAGAGGTTCTTACTGTGTTTGCTTCTTTTTGCCTGCTCTGTTCCTACACGTGGGAACTTTCGATTATTTTACTGCTTGAGAAATGCTTCAGAACATATATACTAAAAGCCGTGAAATAGGAAAAACTCATTTTCTCCCCCTAAGTTATTTTGTTATTCAATGACACCATCTGTAAAATGGCATTTGCTGTTAAGCTGCTTGTCAATTAATTTTTTTTAAGGAACAGAGAGATTCAAAACTGCAGTCCATTTTACTTCTAATGGGATTAGCATCAAGGAAAAACCACTCATGCAGGGTCTAAGATAAACATCAGAACAATGCAGCAATTATGGGCCATTCAATTAATATATTGAAGTGACTTTCAGTTGCTCAAAAGTAGTGCAGGAGTTTTTTTTTTTTTTCAGTTAAGTAAAAAGATTATTTTGTTTTATTGAGTACCATATTAGAATGGTTTTGGTGTGAGTAAAACTATGGCTAATTATCGCTGGTTTGCAGCACTTTTGTTACTTAGGAATGCCAAAGAATGGGTAAAATCCCTGTTACAATGAAGGCTTTCTTGCTGGTAATCAGCAGTATTTGGTCTGCCTGCAACTGGGGCTGCTTTGTTCCTGAAGTTTTATTTCTATTGACTTTCTGTTCTTTAGAATTTAAACATTTTCCTTTATGTATCTAACTGCTGAGACTCCCAACTGGGCAAACAGTTGGAGGGGAATAAAGAAGATGGTCCAAGTCATTCTGTGGACTGTGAGAGCTCCCGAAGAACATGTTGTTCTTCAAACTCAGCTGCACATTTAAGCTGCCCACTGAGCCTTGCTCTCAGCCTCTCTCTACTCGAGGTCAGACGGGAGCAGCCGAGAGACTTGCCAAGTGACCCCATCTTTCCTAGCATATCACGGTTGTACCCTTTTAGCATTCTCACGGTTGAGATAGAATTCTGAGCCTTGATACCTGGAGGAAAGATAGAAAAATCTCATTTATTTAGTGCCCACCATGCCAGTATATTGTAAGTATCTCAGATCTTTACAACGTCCTGCGGGGTGGGTGTTTAGCTTAGCATTAAAACACCTGTGTTCCACATCCAGTACTTGGGTTTTGTACTGGCTCCTTTCCTGATTCTAATTTCCTGCTAACGAAGACTCTGAGGCAGCAGTGATGGGTCAAGCCACTGCGCTCCTGCTGTCCATGTGGCTGATCTGGATTGAATTCCTGGCTCCTGGCTTTGGCCCTGGGCCCAGGCTACTGGGTATTTGGGCACCGCATAGGATCGCTCGTGCTCTCTCTCTCCTCTCTCTCTCGATCTCTCCATCTCTCTCTGCCTATCATTCCATCTGTCTGCTTTTCAAAAAAAAGAGAACACCCTGAGATTCCCGTCCAGCTGTTGGATAATTTTCCTGTTCCCTATAACAACAAAGTTACATAGAGTTGTCTTTAATGTCTCTTTACATTTATTCTTATTTCTTTCTTGAAGCCACTGAAAACAGTCCTTCCTCCCTACCAACTTCCTGAAAACATTCTTGTTAGCGCCATCAGTGACTGCCATGTTGCTAAACCTAATGGTTCGGGCCCGGTGCTGTGGTGTAGCTGGAAAAGCCGCTGCTTGGAGTGCTGGCATCCCACATAGGCGCTGGTTTGAGTCCTGGCTGTTCTACTTCTGATCCAGCTCTCTGCTATGACCTGGGAGAGCAGTGGAAGATGGCCCAAGTCCTTGGGCCCCTGCACCCATGTGGGAGACCCGGAGGAAGCTCCAGGCTCCTGGCTTCTGATCAGCACAGCTCCGGCCATTGCGGCCAATTGGGGAGTGAACCAGTGGATGGAAGACCTCTCTCTCTCTCTCTCTCTCTCTCTGCTTCTCCTTCTCTCTTTGTGTAACTCTGACTTTCAAATAAATAAATAAATCTTTTTTAAAATAATAAACCTAATGGTTCATGTTCCGATATTACCTTATCAGAGTTATGCCCTGCTGTCACTCTGTCATTTTACCGTGCTCTAATTTTGCAATTTTTTCCCACCTATGTAACATTTACTGCAATGTCTGTTTTCCTATTCCCCCGAACACAATGTAAGCTCCTTCAGAGCAGGGATTTTATTTCATTGCTTTATTTCTAGTACCTAGCACACCTGTAAGTATGCAATAAGTAATTTTTAATACAGTGTTAAAAAAAATAATGTTGTGGGCATTTCTCCTTCACTTACGATTTTGTTTATCTCTTCATTCTTAGCATAATATCTAGAGAGTCAAATATGAAAAAATACATATCGCATAAAACAGAATTGTAACTAAGAGGAAGGCAGCTTTCTGCATGCTAGCTGGTTCCTAGTACATTGACTTCACCTAGCAGTGATTTGCTGATGGGTTCAGATTCCTGACGGTGGAGCTGAGCTGCACCATTTCTAGCGACTGGGACGTGGTCGCTCTCATAATCTTGGCGTGCAGATAGTCTTCCTGTTTCTTCGATTGGACCTTACCTGTTTATTCTGCCTAAGTGGATCACTGGATAAGTATAAGGAAGAGATAGGAACAGAACCAATGTGTGGTGTGGTCCCTGAGTGAAAACATGTAGCTCCGTAACTCTTTATAGAACAAGCACCACTGAGTACAGTGCACGTTGTAAATCTTTGTTCCCCCACGAGAAGGCTCCTTACTTGTTTGCACTGTTCCTTGGAATATTTGATATGTGATTTTGCATCGTTGCTCCTGTGTTACAGCTTGTGTGAGATTTTTATTCTTTTCCAGAAATTTAGAACTGCATTATTAGTCTTTATCTCCTTTGCAGTTTGGTGTTAACTCTGTGAATAGAGACTAGATAGACATTTGGAGCTAAGTCTCAGCCGTTATACGAACAAAGGGGGCAGGATAAAGAAAACTAGATAGATGACAATGTGTTTCCCCTTTTTGGTTTTGATTTCCTGGAAGCTACTGGGACCAAATTTGATGTAATTTTCTTTCTCTTTCCAAGGTGCTGAATTTCTATTTCATTTTATAAATCTGATTAGGTGTCTGCTTGTTATTGAAAGCCACTTGCGAAGCAGGGAACCCCTCTGGGTTGTCCTGTTGCATATTTAACTGTGCTTCCCAGCGCTGCTTCCTGGATGCTGTCTCTTCTGGGACTTGAAATTGATCTGTGGTGATGGTGGGAGAGTGATGTCAGTCCCTGCTACTTTACAACTTCTGTTCTGGCATTCATCTTTTTCTGGGAAGCTATGTTTCCTAGTATATGGTTCCTCTGAATTCCTAGGTTATATTAAATTGAAGTCTTTTGCAGACTATGTCATAAGTTGTGGAAACTAGGAGCCAGCCTCACTTGTCCAGACTTCTTAAACTGACTGGAGGAAAGAAAAGAAAAGCTCTACTGGCCCCCTTCAGTTACTTCTTTCTCTTTTTATAGTCTTTAAACACTCTTTTTCTGTTTTCATTTCATTTGATTTCAATCTTCTGTAATTTTTCACTTCTTCCTGTTACTTCCTCTGAAGTTTGTAAATGGTGACCAGATCTGTGTTAGTGGTTAGGAACATGAGTTGTGGAGTTTGCTTGCATTTGAATTCTGGCTTTCTGCTCTACCAGTCACGTGACCTTCAAATTCCTTAGGCTGTGTGCGTCAGGTTCTTTATCCATAGAGTAGGTGTACTCACAGTATCTGCCTCATGTGGTGGTTATACGAATGGAATGAGTTCCTACATATTGAGTGTTTGGTACATTTCTGGCAGCTGGTTTTCAGTATACTTTTTTCATAGGGATGGCTATTATGTTTGTGGGTAGTGCTTGCAACTAAGTATGGGCAGCCAATCTAGTAAACATTTTCTAGCAAATCATTACTTGCCTAGATTAACCTGTCTTGGAGCCAGAATAAGTAACATCAAGTAACTTATCAAGAATGACTGTAGGACTTTGAAAAGTCCCTGGTCTCTGGGCTGGACTTGTGTCAGCAACTCTTGTTTTCTTTCCTATCTTGGCTTAAGTCTCTTAATCTACCTTTACAATATCTTCTTTTCCTTTATAATCAGTTTGTCCTCTTTCCTATGTTCTTTCCTGTTGTTTTTTTTTTCCGCTTGTGAGAATGGAGTGTATTCACAGTCTCCTGACCATGATAATAAAGAATTGCTCCTTATATTTGTATCTTACTTGGCTGTAAATGATTTCCTAACAGGGAGGTCCTCAAACTCCCATGGAACTTTCTTGCTCTAATACAAATGATTAACAGGAGAAAAATTTGAAAATCTTCTAGCACCAATTTTATGTCTATTTTAGGGTAGTCCCCAGTTTGGAGGGAACGAACTTGAACATGTATCATTTGGAACTGGGAGAAAATAAATGGGAGGAGCAAGGGGTTAGCATGAGGAAGAATGTTCTGACATTTTTGTGTCACATAACTTTAAAGGTCTACGGCTCAGTCTTTCAATTGAAGCCATTCAGAAGGAAGAGTTTCTTTTATGTTCATTTTCTTTTCTCTAAAGATTTAATTATTTATTTGAAAGTCAGAGTTACAGAGAGAGAGAAGGGAAGGACAGAAGGAGAGAGAGAGAAAGAGAGAGAGAGAGAGTCCAACCACTGGTTCACTCTCCAAATGGCTGCAACATCTAGGGCTGGGCCAAAATGAAGTCAGTAGGCAGGAGTTTCGCCCAGGTTTCCCACAGGGGAGGAAGGAGTCCAAAGGGCCATCTTTGGCTGTTTTTCTCAGGTCATTAGCAGGGAGCTGGATTGGAAGTAGAGCAGCCGGGACACAAACTAGCACTCTTATGGGATGCCAGTGTTGTAGACAGTTGCTTTACCTGCTGTGTTACAATGCTGGCCCCTCTTTGGTGTTCTTGTATATTTTCCCTTTATAGTACACTTTCTACATACTTAAAATCTTGCCATTTTAACCACGTGATGCATTTGCTTCATAGGAAGTGTATAAGGTTAGACTCAGGCTTGCTAAGCAAACCAACCCCAAAATAAAATTTTTAGACATCTCCCAAAGGGAAGCTCAAAGCATTTGTGACTTCCTTTTTCCTGGGGGTAGATTGAAACTCATTAACTAAGGGCCAGGGGAAGTGGAATCTGTTTCTTTGTTTTCTCAGTGTGAACCATTTGGACCTGTTTGTGAGTCTCCCAAAGGGGGACAGCGCTCACAGACACTTCCCGTGTGCAGCACAGTCAGGGAGCCCCACACGGTGTTAGTGTGGGCGTCTTCCCTAGGTGGCTATTCACAGAAGAGACCAGAAGTGTGCATGGCTTGAAGGGCATCCTCTGCTCATGGAGAAATTTCATTATCAGCGAGGATGGAGACAAGAAAAGTGTTTTTCCACATTCTGAGTGTGGACTGCTGACCTGGCCATCACAATTCCCTTTATTTATTTATTTTTATTTTTTTAATTTTTTTTTTTTAATTTTTGACAGGCAAAGTGGATAGTTAGAGAGAGACAGAGAGAAAGGTCTTCCTTTGCCGTTGGTTCACCCTCCAATGGCCGCCACGGTAGGTGCGCTGCGGCCGGCGCACCGCGCTGATCCGGCAGGAGCCAGGCGCTTCTCCTGGTCTCCCATGGGGTGCAGGGCCCAGGAACTTGGGCCATCCTCCACTGCACTCCCTGGCCACAGCAGAGAGCTGGCCTGGAAGAGGGCAACCGGGACAGGATCGGTGCCCCGACCGGGACTAGAACCCGGTGTGCCGGCGCCGCAAGGCGGAGGATTAGCCTAGTGAGCCGCAGCGCCGGCCACAATTCCCTTTCTGATGACATCAAGCTGGCCTTGTTGTTTGTGGCAGGGAGTGAACCCTGTGGGGAAGCATTTTGTGTGTCCATGGAAAATATTGTAACTCTTTTCCTTTCAGGTTTTTTTTTTTTTTTTTTTTTTTTTTTTTTTTTTTTTTTTTTTTTTGACAGAGTTAGACAGTGAGAGAGAGAAACAGAGAAAGGTCTTCCTTCCATTGGTTCACCCCCCAAATGGCCACTACAGCTGACACGCTGCGCTGATCCGAAGCCAGAAGCCGGGTGCTTTTTCCTGGTCTCCCATGCGGGTGCAGGCCCAAGGACTTGGGCCATCCTCCACTGCACTCCTGGGCCACAGCAGAGAGCTGGACTGGAAGAGGAGCAACTGGGACAGAATCCGGTGCCCCGACCGGGACTACAACCCGGGGTGCTGGCGCCGCAGGTGGAGGATTAGCCTAGTGAGCCGCGGCGCTGGCCTCCTTTCAGTTTTATGGCACTGGCTCTCAAAGAGCAGCACAGGGCCAAGCAGAGCTCGGCCCTGCACAGGTGCCCCAGATCTCTTGTATCTACAATAATGACCTTCAGTGAGGAAGCCACAATCCAAGTCCACATCCAGGCTCACCCTGACAGGTAGCTGACTTCTGGCAAAGAGCTGGGGTTTTCTATGACTTTTTCTCCTGCTAGCTGCTGCTCTGAAATGGCATGATGCACGTACTCTAGGTGCGCCCTGGCACTCAGCTGGCCTTTTGCACAGCTTGAAGGGAGAATTAGTAAAGAGAGTTGGGTGAGTGATTTCAAGGCACATTAGCAATGCATTCTGTCTCAAGTATGAGAAGATGGCAGTAATCCTAAGAAGTAGCTCATTTATGACTATTTAAAAAAATCAAATTCAGGGACAGCACTGTGGCAAAGAAGGTAAAGCCTCCACCTGCAGTTCCAGCAACCCATATGAGTACCTGTTCGAGTCCCAGCTGCTCCACTTTTTTTTTTAAGATTTTATTTACTTATTTGAAAATCAGAGTTACACAGAGAGAGAAGGAGAGCCAGAGAAAGAGAGAAAAAGAGGGGGGGGGGTAGAGAGAGAGAGAGAGAGAGAGCGATTCTGTTCACTGGTTCACTCCCCAGATGGTCGCAATGACTGGAGCCATAGCAGAGAGCTGGATAGGAAGTGGAGCTGCTGGGACTCTGTATGGGATGCCAGCACTGCAGGCCATGGATTTACCTTCTATGTCAAAGCTCCGGCCCCTGCTCTGCTTTCTGATCCAGCTCTCTGCTATGGCCTGTGAAAGCAGTAGAAGATGGTCCAAGTCCTTGGGCCCCTGCACCCACATGGGAAACCCAGAAGTAGCTCCTGGCTCCTGGCTTCAGATCTGCCCAGCTGCAGCCATTGTGGCCATTTAGGGAGGGAACCAGTGGATGGAAGATCTCTGTCTCTCTCTTTGCCTCCGCCTCTCTGTAACTCTGCCTTTCAAATAAATAAGTAATTTTTAAAAAAATCAAATTCATAAAATTTTAATTAGCAACTTAAAATATCTTTCATTCAAATATATGATGGATTACATGCAACTTTGGAAATTTAGATATTTAAGGACACTTAACAGACTTGTGTTGAACTCCTGGAGATGAGAAGATTTAGGCTTATTCCTTCACAACTTTTCCTTACTTAGAAATCTGGAAACGATATGAGAATCACTATTGAATCACTATTGAAACAGTCTTTTTTTTTTTTTTAAGAGCCTCAGAAGATACCGCACTTCTGAGAAAGTGCAAAAAGGCTGTAAAAAGCAGACATCCAAACTATTTTCAATCACTATTTAGCTAAAATGTCCGCCCATGATAAAAAAAAACTCAGTGGCAGTACTGAGCATTTCCTGAGTACAGTGAGTAAGAGCCTAGTCCTTGTACTCAGGGCTGGTGATTCTAAAACAACCAAGAGAGGAACCTTGATCTCGGGAAGTTTCATTATATTGTGGGGGAAAGAGAATAAAGCTTACAGTGAGGTGTTGTAAGGGGCCCATGGGAGCAGCCTGGAGCAGCTCAGAGGAGGGACATGCCATTCCTGCCAGGGGTGTCTTGATTTTCTGCTGCAACCTGGAAAACCAGGGTTAAAACCTCTGGTTAATAGCAGTCAGGTGCCCATAAATAAACAACGCAACGTCAATCATTTGTGCTTGTAGAGTACATTATGCTTTGCCTAGTGCTTTACTGGACATTGTCTTTTTAGGTCCCTCTACACTGTGTAGTAGATTATCCAAATGTGCAGATAAACATGTGGTCATGTGGCGACTGAGAGAGGTCACATGGCTTGAGTGCCAGCGAGTAGCTCCTGAGTGTGACCTTTGGGCTCAAGCCTCCTGATCTTTAGACCGGCCTTCTTTCTCTGACGCTCTAATGGAAGACATGATCTTTGTTTCCCAAAGCATATGTGATGCTACACTAGTTTTCTGGGATGTCCATTGTATTGTGTGAAACAAGGTTGCTTTTCTGAACTAAATTAATTTCTGTCTCATTCTTCAGCTCTCAGCTCAAAAGTCACCCCATCAGGGGAGACTTCCCTGAACTGCCAATTCTCTTACTGTGTGGTCTCACAGCCCTCTCTATTCTCCACATCAGCCACTTGTCAGTGTCTGATTAAGGTCTGTCTTCCCCATCCTGCTGTGATCTCCATGAAGCCAGGGGCCATGGCTCTTTTGTGTACTAATATATGTTCAGTATTAATGCCTAGCATGTCACAGTCACTCAAGAAATGTTTGCTGAAGGGATGTCTTCATTTAAGCTTTGTTTGCTATTTCCATTCTTTTCAATAGAATACCCAACATGCGAGCAGCTCACCTGTGCCAACGGAGCCTGCTACAACACAAGTCAAAAGTGTGATGGGAAAGTTGATTGCAGGGACTCCTCGGATGAAGCCAACTGCAGTAAGTAATGTGCATGAGATATGCAGAGGTGAGCTGACACCAGCTTATCCTGCCCTGGGAGGGCCAATTCTGTGTATCTCTTCCCAAGTTTGCATTCAGTGAATTCATGTTGTTAGTTTGAAGTCAGCTATTTCCTGGAGTATTTACACCATGGAAATTGGCCAGCGGTACCACTGGGGTCTTCTAGTTCCTGGAGAACTGATTGTTAAACATTTACCACCATTCTGATAGCTAATACATGTCCCTTTAAACTTGGGATTGAATCTTCTGTGAGATTAAATGGATACAGTGGAATTGAAATTTTCCTTCTTTCCCTTCTTACCCTTGTTTTGCAGCTGGGCTGTGTCTACACAACGAGTTTCAGTGTGACAATGGAGACTGTATCCCTCGCTCCTTTGTTTGTGACCATGACTTTGATTGCAATGACAACAGTGACGAACATTCTTGCAGTACGGTGATTTCCTTATGCTGGGTCATGTTGTCTGGAGTGGTTTTTGTGTTTTTCTCACCCTCCCCCCCAACCAGTGTTCTGCTTTTTTCAAAGAAAAGAGTCATTCTACTTGATGACAGATGGAGCCAGAAGATCATTCAGGGGCCAGGGCCTGAGCTGTAGTGTGTGGTTGGACCTGGGCTCCTTTATCTTTTAAGGATCTGTGTAGTTGATGGGTTGCTGATGGACAGTTTGCGTTCTTTCCTTAGGCTACAAGGGTACAGGGTATATTGTATCACTGATTCTCAAATTACTCATAGCTCAGGAATGGGCCTGTAACCTTGAAAGAAGAGAGAATGAGAGAAGGGCTTGAAAGGGAAAGGAAGTACCCTAACAGCAGTGGTTCTGACTCTGCTTTGAAATATCTTTCTTTTCTTTAATTTTTTTATTTAAGGATTTGTTTGTTTGTTTGAAAGGCTGAGTTACAGACAGAAAGGGAAAGATAGAAAGGGAGAGAGACCTTCCATCCCCTGGTTCACTGTCCCAATGGCCCCAACAGCCAGGGCTTGGCCATAGTCCACTGCCTTCCCAAGTGCGTTAGCAGGGAGTTGGATAAGAAGTGGAGCAGCCTGGACCTGAACCACAGCTCTAAGATGGGATGGGATCATCACAGATGGTGGCTTAACCCACTGCACCACAACACTAGCCCCTACTTTGCAATTCCTACTCCATTAAAGTTGGGAGTTTAGGAAAGCTTCCAAGTGGATTAGGTGCCTTTTGGTGCCTCCACTTTGACTATACATTTACTTCCATGCTGTTGCCTGTAATACAAACTCCTTTTCTCTTATCATTGCCACCTCTTGAGTCCTTTATTAGACTGTATCAGGTTAGAAGTTTCCATAAGGGAGTTTTATTAATTCCAATTAGTGGGCATTTTTATAGCAGTTTGTTAGAATGTATGATTTTTCTCCATACCTGATTGATTGGTTCGTACCGGTGCCTTATGGGGTTACATATTTTCAATAGCATCTTAATTTTCTATGAACCATGTATGATTTCCTCTATGGAATCTGGGCTTATTTCAGCACTGCATCAAAGGTAATATGACAACATGGAATGGTTGACTCGGAATCACTTGGTCTCAGTGTGCAATTACAGTGCTTGTGGTAAAGTAAGAAAATGCTGCACACTGGATGTCTAGCACTTGCTGTGTCTGCAGACATCCTGGCACACCTGTACCACCTCTGTGCCATGTCACCTTGTTGCATACCATTTTGTTTTTTAATCTCGAGAAAGAGAGACTGGCACCTCAGTTCATTTCCTGGACTCAAAGCTGCTGTTATCTCCTCCTTTTCTTCTTTCCCTTCCCATCCCCCTCATCCCCTCCCCCCATATTTGTCAAGCTACTTAAGGGATTAAGCTGATATAGAAATTTCAGTTTCCGGGAGCTAAGTGTAGGCAGTGAGGTGAGCACTTTTGACTTTTTACCAAGTGATTAGTGAAAGATATTGCTTTCTTCCAGCCTACCCGACCTGCAGCGGCAACCAGTTCACTTGCTCTAATGGCCAATGCATTAATCAAAATTGGGTTTGTGATGGAGAACAAGACTGTGGAGATCATGGAGATGAAAATGGATGTGGTATGGAGAGGAAGGGGTTCCTATTTAAGCATTGTCTTAATGTGTTTTCCAGAATTTATTTTTCCTTCTTTCCTATCAAGCCTCAGGGTTGCCTGGGGTTTAAGAACTTGTTTGGGGACTTAAACTTTTTTTTTTTCTAAAATGATTCTGAACTCAAATACAGCATAAATTAAAATCTGTATCATAAAGGCAAAAAAGATAGGACAGTGTCTCCCTCTTCTATATCCCACTCTGTCATATACCATGTCAGGTTGCTTATCACTCCTAGGTCTAAGCAGTAGGTTGGGAAAGTAGGGAAAAGAGGGGTAAATGTGATTTGTCTCAGACCTTACTACTTCTAAACCTGACTTTGAACCATATTACAGTTCTGTTCAGGTTTTTTTTTTTTTTTTTTTTTTGCGAATTCTGATTTTGAAATGAATCACTGACCTCCAGTGGTGAAAGAGAGGCCACATAGTGGACAGGTGGGATGGGGCTAGGATTGGTGGGTTCAGGAGAGGCTGCTACCCAAGGAAGATTATTTGAGAAGGAAATTGCCAATGAAGTGCAGCCACACTTTCTACAGTTCAGGGGTTCCTAACATCTGTATCGTGAGGCAAGTTGTCTTCACTGTCCCAGGCCCAGATATTATAGGGTGATGCTTTTCAGGGAACATCAATTGGTTTCGTGTTTCAGTGTTCCAGGAAGTGGTCTTCCTACATTTGAGTAATGGTTTTTCTTACAGTGTCAACATTTCACCAAATAAACAAAGCAAATCAAACCGCCAGCACCAAAACTTAGCCATCTTGGGAGTCACCTTGATGACCCCTGAGTTCTATTAGTCAAGATTTGAATGTCTGACTCTTCTTCTAGGAAGGTTGACAATTCAAGCCCATATCTGCTTTTGACTCTTACCACCTAGCTGGGTGGGGGCTGCCTTCCCCAGGGAAAGTGAAACTTAAATAATTCCATCTTGCCACTATTCAGATTGTTAATGAAAGGCTAATAAAACAGAGACTTTGAGTTTGCTGTTAAATATAGGCTGTTTGTGGCTTTCTGTTGTCTGACTTAAACATGGATTTAAAAAGTGCTGGCTCCAGTTCTGTGGTCTGTAACCACCAATGCCTCTCTTTTTTTCCCCACAGATAACAGTCATCGTTATCATAAGTGTTACCCTAGAGAGTGGGCCTGCCCACAGTCTGGACAATGCATCCCGATTAATAAAGTTTGTGATGGGATTTTAGATTGTCCAGGAGGAGAAGATGAAAACAGTACCGCTGATGGAAGATCTTGTAGTGAGTATGGAAATTTATCTAGGCAACTTTCAGGTAAAGATGCTTCTGTTTTAAACCAGATTCTCAAGTGCAAAGTCCATCATTTGGCCTTTGCATTGCAAACTACCCCAAGACGTGGTGCCTAAATCAGCGAACATTTACTGTTTCTCACAATTCTGTGGGTTGGCTAGGGAATTTTTCTGGTCTGGACTAGCTCACTCATGTGTCAGGATGTTGCAGGGAAAGCCTGGGCTAGCCCAGGCTTGTTTACATTGTCTTGGAAGGAGCAAACTCCCTGGCTCGAGCACTCGAAGCTCTGCTTTTGGCATGTTTGCTAATGTCTTAGTGGCCACATCATGTGACTCGACCAAGCATGGAATATATTAAAGAAATCAGTT
The DNA here is from genome assembly GCF_033115175.1 of Lepus europaeus. Taxonomy (NCBI): domain Eukaryota; kingdom Metazoa; phylum Chordata; class Mammalia; order Lagomorpha; family Leporidae; genus Lepus; species Lepus europaeus. The sequence goes on along the minus strand of NC_084827.1, from coordinate 112,227,274 downwards.
ACAAAAATGCGTGATTTCCCTTCCCCCAGAGGAAGATTGGTTTTAATGTTCATTGCGATGACTCTAAGAGTATACAGGAAATTTCATTTCTTGGGTTATGCTTATGGAAAAAGGTTTTGTCTGGCTATAGTAAAAGTGAAAAAAGCACAACAAAACAAACACAAGCTTGTATTTCCTGGGCTATGTACTTTTAGTTCTTTTCTTTTTCTTTTTAAGATTTATTTATTTATTCAGAAGTCAGAGTTACACAGAGAGAGGAGAGGGAGAGAGAGAGAGAGAGAGAGAGAGAGAGAGAGAGAGAGAGAGAGAGGTCTTCCATCTGCTGGTTTACTTCCCAATTGGCTGTGCTGATCTGAAGCCAGGAGCCAGGAGCTTCTTCCTGGTCTGCCACGCAGGTGCAGGGATCCAAGGACTTGGGCCATCTTCTACTGCTTTCCCAGGCCATAGCAGAGAGCTGGATTGGAAGTGTAGCAGCTGGGTCTTGAACCGGCACCCATATGGGATAAAAACATGCAGAGAATTTTATGGCATTTTTCCCCTTATTTCATTTGAAAGCTTTAAAGTTTAAGGTAATAAGAGATATATTGTCATGGAACAGAAGCTAGAAAATAAAAATTAACAGAAAGAAAAAAACAGAGTCCCCTAAAATCCCACTATTGGAAGCTAGCCACAGTGAATATTTTTAGGGTACAGTCGCAGCCCAGTCACTTAGAAGTTCTTAGTCTCTTCTACTCTGTAGACACAAAGATAGACTCATGACCAGATTTCTCTGTAAACAGCACTTAAAATGGCTTACGCTTGTATATACAGTAATGATAGCTTTGAAAAGGAGTTTTAAAAATATGGGTTGAGCTTCTATTGCATAATATTGTGCTACATTTTGAATGCTGGCAGATTTTTCCGTACTTCTACTGTGTGCATACAAAGAAGCTGGTAGGTAAGTCAGTCTTCCTGGAGGTCACCATTCATTTACTTATGTTTTTTTCCCCCCTCTCTTCAGGTATGACTCAGTGTCCTACCTTGAACTGTGAGTACCAGTGCCACCAGACACCATCCGGAGGCAGCTGTTTTTGTCCGCCAGCTACTATCGTCAACCAGAATGACAGCCGTACCTGTATTGGTAGGTGACAGACAGGAGCTCCTGGTCTTTCCTCGGGTGCACTGATGGGCTCCATGATCTTGGACATCAGGGAGTTTGTGCTGTGGACAGGAGTGATGGTCCACCATGGCAAAGAGCAACAGAGTTCTCACAGAAAACCTGGGAAATAGCCACTGCTCAAGGCAAGAGGGTGGTTTTGTTGTGGAGCCTGTTTATTTTCTGATGATGGAGGTCGTCCCTTTGTGTTCTCTTTCTAAGCAATTGGAAGCAGGGCTGATAAGGACATATTGGTTATTAAATCCTGAATTACTCTCTTGCGGTTGGTAGATGGCTGCTGTGTTGAGCCCATCAGGGACCCCCAACCTGCTCCCCTAGCCTCTTCTCCAAGATGGACAAATGCCCCCAGGATCCAGCAACTAAAGCATTGTCACCTGACACAGCACAGGGCCATGTGGTCACTGCTCCTGTGGCCACACTGGTGGGCCAGTGCCCATGCTGTGCTAGTTGTTCACTATATTTATTTTCACTTCTAATTGGAATAAACTTCCAGGATGAAAAAATTCTTTATCATGACGCTTCCAGCTGGTGCTTGACATTGGAACTAGACACCACAGTACCAAGTATTTCCTTACATTTCTCTTATCTGAATTAAAACATTTAGATTTCTCCCACTGGAAAAAAATCTTTGATTCTGATGCCAGCCTTATCAGAGTAGGATATACTGTTATTAGGACAGGGCCTTATGAAGGGAGAATTAGACATGGCCAAGTATCATCAGTGTTCATTTCCTTCAGATTTGAACGAATTTTTGAAGCTGTGATTTCTTTTGCATTCCTTCTTAATTTTGGTCCATGAACTACAAATATCTTATTAGAAAGTGGCCACGGATTTTTTTTTTTAAAAAAACCTTTGTTTTTTCCTGTATTGGTAAAAGACATCTGGAAATGGAAACTATGTATTAAGATTAAGTTTGAACATCATTTATGAATCTCTGAAAGATTGATGATTCAGAATTTTTCAAGGGTTTTTGTGTTCTTTTGATATCCCTTAGGAAGTCGAGATTATTTAAGGCTTTCTGATTAAAAACAAACAATAAGGGGCCAGCGCTGTGGCAAATGGGTTGACGCCCTGAAGCGCTGGCATCCCATATGGGCGCCGGTTCTAGTCCCAGCTGCTCTTCTTCCCATCCAGCTCTCTGTTATGGCCTGGGAAAGCAGTAGAAGATGGCCCAAGTCCTTGGGCCCCTGCACCCACATGGGAGACTGGGAAGAAGCTCCTGGCTCCTGGCTTCGGATCAGCGCAGCTCTGGCCGTTGTTGCCAATTGGGGAGTGAACCAGCAGATGGAAGACCTCTATCTGTCTCTGCTTTGCTCTATAATTCTGTCTTTCAAATAAATAAAATATATCTTTTAAAAAATGACATGCATAAGGAAAATTTTTTTAAAAATTAAAAAATGTCTGCTGAAATAGATTTCTGAGGGATTGATATAATTTGGTAAAAAAATCGAATTTGGGTAAACCTAATGAAGTTAGTCCATCTTTAGTCTTAGCTCATGGCTTCCAACATAATTATTCTTCATCAAATGTGGTGAGTCTCCATAACCACTTCTAGCCAGGAAATCCCTTTGATACCAGAAATAAACTCTGGTTTGCAAATTAAACTTTGAATTGTTTTTTCTTTCCAGTTGTAGTTCCATTTATTTGTGTCTTCCTTATTTTTTTTTTATTAAATTTTAGAATTTATATAAAGGGAACAAATTCCCTGTATTTCATGTATACAGGATTTTTTTAAAAAGATTTTATTTATTTATTTGAAAGTCTGAGTTACACACAGAGAGAAGGAGAGGCAGAGAGAGAGAGAGATTGAGAGACTGAGAGAGAGAGAGGGAGAGAAATCTTCCATTCGCTGGTTCACTCCCCAATTGGCCACAACAGCTGGAAGGGAGCCGATCCAAAGCCAGGAGCTTCTTCCAGGTCTCCCATGTGGGTGCAGGGGCCCGAGGACTTGGGCCATCTTCCACTGCTTTCCCAGGTTGAGTCATCTTCTACTGCTTTCCCATGCCATAGCAGAGAGCTGGATTGGAAGTGGAGCAGCCAGGACTTGAACCAGTGCCCATATGGGATGCCGGCACAGCAGTCGGCAACTTTACCTGCCATGCTACAGTGCCAGCCCCCATTTATACAGTTTTAAGAGCATAATGATACTTCCTACCCTGTTCACGTCTCTCCCTCATGCCCACCCTCTCTCCTTCTTTTCTTTTTTCAATTTTTAAAATGACATACTTCTTTTTTTTAAAAAAATTATTTATTTGAAAGTCAGAATATATATATATATATATATATATAGAGAGAGAGAGAGAGAGAGAGAGAGAGAGAGAGAGATCCTGTATCCACTGATCCACTCTCCAGATGATTGCAATGGCCTGGGTTGGGCAGGGCAAAGTCAGGAACCAGGCACTTCATCCATGTCTCCCATGTGAGTGAAGGGGCCAAGCACTTGAGCTGTTCTCTACTGCTTTCCCACACACATTAGCAGGGAGCTGGATTGGAAGTGGATCAGCCAGGACTCAAATCTGTGGCCATATGGGATGCTTGCTCTGCAGATAATGGATTAACCCCATGTGCCACAATGCTGGCCCCAAAATGACATGCTTTCAATTTACTTTATAATCACAAGTTTAACCCTCCTGGAATTCTTGAGAACGTATATTCCTCAGAACTACAATAGTGTGGCTCACTTACCTGTCATATGCCAAGAAAGACTGGATTTTTATATATAGTAAAACAATCTGACTGTGGTTGTGTTTGTGATGCTCAAAGTAGGTAATTTTTGGTTTTTAATATCGGGATCATGTCTCAAAGTTTGGAGCATCCTTTTCAGTAACTGTATTCCACAGGACACGCTAAGATCAAGTGGTTCATGCAAGTCAGCCCAAGAGATCCTGAAGACTCTGAGAGAACTGTGAATCATGTATGAAACCACTCTCCTCCCCCAGATTTCTAATCATTTCTAAACATTTTAGAAACAAAACATTATGATCCACAACTGCCCTTAAATGAAACTGCAGGGCACTTTTTGTTTCATTTTCATTGCCATCATCATGACATGGGGGCTGCAATCCAGGTATTAAAGCCATTCTCACAAGCCTGTGTGCACCTGTTGGGGGCCCTCTGACTTTGATGGACCTGTGGGTGGGCAGCATCCTTTGTTCTTGGAGTGGTGCTCATCCGTGTGAGGGGGAGGCTGCTCCTTTGTCCTTAGCAAATGTCAGGCTTCCCTACCTTCCTTTCCTGACACCCAGCTGCCAATCTGATTCCCAGCCTTCTAGTTCTCTAGGCATTTCTCTTGTCTCTCAGTAGAAAAGGAATTCCAGTAGAAATACCGGAAGCCACATTTCTCAGTGTTACATCATCTTTAACACCCAAGGAGGAGTAGGGGCCGAGCTGCTTTGCAAATGAAACTAGATAAGCCTTGAAGTCTTTCCAAAGTGATCTGTGTTTTCAGTATCCTTGGCTCAGTCTTGTGATGCCCCATAACCCGTCCTCAGTCATTCTTTTTTTCCACCCTAGGGCCCCAGATAGCACAGGTTCCACCTTTTCCAATATCTAAGTCTGTGATGAGCCTAGGGTTGTGCTCATCTTTCCATGTGTCTGCAGCTTCTTAAATGTCTGACCACTTCCCTTTTTTTGCAACCCTGTAAGAAATGAAAAGATCATTGTGTTACAAAATTTCACTCTTAGCATATGAACGAAGATAATACAGAAAGTGGCAATATTATCCTGTGCATGAGAAAATTTCAGAATTTACAGAACACTGTGCAGTTCATAGTGGTGTGTCCGATGCTGGGTGCTAGTTTGAAGTTATACAATAGACATCTTCTTGTCATGCCCCCAGTATGTTTCTGGGACTTTAGGGCAGACGACATCATCTGGAGATAAACTTGAAAGCCTACTTCAGAGGACCCTTGTCAATGGGAGGCCCCTGCCACCTGTGAAACCTTTTCTATGACTTTCCTTGTCTTTCAGGAAGGTGTCATTTGCCCCTGAGTTTTGGAACTGACTTACCATTTCTTTCACATTTGTTTCCAAGCGGACTGCATTTTGTACAGAGAACTCTTTAAAGACATGGCATTGTGAAGCCGGTTGCACTTGTTTCAGCTAAGCTGAAATTTTTGCAGCAAATTGTTTTGGTTTGCTCTCTCAAGCATTTCAGTGCAACAAACTTGTTGTAACTCTTTGCATGGCTGACTCACTACAGAGGCTTCAGGTGTTGGGAGCCTATGCAACATTCAGCATCTTAGACATGGATCCCCTGTGAATGCCTTGGTGGTAACCGCAAATAAAACTGCGTTACACAAAATCTTGTGTCTTCTTACTATTCATCCGCCCCTGGTAGTCTTGACCTGGCCATGGAAGCTCTGTGGCATGCCGAAACAGTTTACTGGGCTCATTGTTTCTGATCGACAGGACATGCTGTTTGTTGACAGAACGACATCGTGGTGCACCATTAGGGCAGGGAGGTCATTCGGCATGGTGGGGCATCACACAGCCAAATGGGTCAGAGGGTGCCCAAGGGGTCTCAGCTAAAAAAGCAGATTTTGGATTATTTTCAAAGTGGTAGTTGTTGGAAGAAGGAGAACAAGAATAAAAAGGAAAGAAAAGTGGAGAGAGGTAATGGAGTTTTGAGGGAGCTTTGGAGTATTTCAGTGCTGATCAAGTTGTCGCCATCTGTTTTGCTCTTCTCAAAAATCCTCAATTCTATTTGTCTTCAATTTGGCTGACAATGGATATTCTGTAGCCTTCATTTCTTTCTTCATAGTGTTCTAAGGGATAACAGTCTGTAAGTCAAAGCACATGGCAGTAAGTTTATTCACTCACTCCAATCTTTAAAGCCCTTGGAGTATAGGTGACAGGACGGGCATTTGTGCACAGGAATTTCTGGTCATGATGTCTACACCTTTGATTTCCTTCTGTTTGACTCTGAGCTGCTGCTTCCAGGGTGACTGCAGACCCGAACGGTTCATGGGTCTTGCATTTAAAATGAGATCATGACGTTCTTGGGGTTTGAGGGGGAATGTCCTGTGCTTTCTTTCCCACTGAGGCGAGGCAGCAGGTGCACCTTTCTCAGGGCTGAGGTGAGGACACAGCGATTCATCGGTGAGAACTTTTTATACCCGTATGGCCTTGTCTGGGGCAGACTGGGTTGACTTTAACCCCCTATAGTTAGTCACTGTCCTTGGCAAGAAGGATGTGCTAGTCCATGGTTGTGTTTGGACAAGAGGGAAAGATGGAACCGTGGACTTGATCCCAGGACCTTCTTAGTTTTTTCTGGTTGGGAAGTCATGGGAGGGTGGGCCCCCCAGCAGGTGTGGTATCTCCCAGTTCATCATTGTGCCATTGGCTGCAAATGTAATCAGGTCTTAGAAATCTGGAGAATTCTAGACCTGAGGGTGTAGTGGTTTCAGGAATTATAATCCACGTAAGAATTTCTGAAAGCTCAAGGACACAGGAATCCTGTTGGCATCTTTCCAGGGTGTGGGATGATGAAGAGGATATAGACTTGCAGAGTCCAATGCAAGATAGTTGGCACCAAATTCTGTCTTAAAATCTTTAGGAAAGTAGGAAAAGATCTTTTGTATATGCTGTTGTGTTACCCCCCACTGCCATGTTATATTGCTTATGTCAGTTATACCAAAACTGTTTTTGTACACAGTAGAACAGGGGTTTCTATGGCAACGAACAGAGCTCTATCATGTAAGGGGCTTAATAAATAAAAACTTACTGGGGCCGGTGCCGTGGCATAGAGGGTAAAGCTGCCACCTGTGGTGCCGGCATCTCATATGGGCGCCAGTTTGAGTCCTGGCTGCTCCACTTCCGATCCAGCTCTCTGCTGTAGCCTGGGAAAGCAGTAGAAGATGGCCCAGTCCTTGGGCCCCTGCACCCACGTGGGAGACCTAGAAGAACCTCCTGGCTCCTGGCTTCAGATTGGTGCATCTCTGGCCTTTGTGGCCAACTGGGGAGTGAACCAGCGGATGGAAGAACATCTTTCTCTGCCTCTGCATCTCTAAACTCTGACTTTCAAGTAAAACAAATAAATCTTTAAAATAAATAAATACTTATTAAATGAATAATAAGTTAGTAAATAGAAGACTTTTTTTTTTACAAAAGATATTTGTAGGACAATTTATTTTTTATATGTATTTATTTATTTGAAAGGCAGAGCTACAGAGAGGCAGAGGCAGAGAGAGAGAGAGAGAGAGAAAGAGAGAAAGAGAGAGAGAGAGGTCGTCCATCCACTGCTTCACTCCCCAAATGGCCACAGTGGCCAGAGCTGAGCCAATCTGAAGCCAGGAGCCAGGAGCTTCTTCTGAGTTTCCCATTAAGGTTCAGGGGACCAAGCACTTGGGCCATCTACTGCTTGTCCAAGCCATAGCGGGGAGCTGGATCAGAAATGGAGCAGCCTGGTCTTGAACTGGAACCCATGTGGGATGCTAGCACTGCAAGCAGCAGCATTATGTGCTTCGCCACAGCACCGGCCCCTGTAGGAAAATTTCTTTTAAATTTATTTTCATTTTAGTTTTACAAAACAGAGACACACAGAAAGAGGCAGAGAGAGAGAGCTCTTCTTGCCATTGAATCACTCCCCAAATGCCTACATCAACTGTGGTTGGAACAGGCCAAAGCAAGGAGCCCATGTTTTGAAAATAATGCTAATTTAGTTTTGGTTATGATTTTTTGACATCAAAGGAAAGATAACTGGGAAAATAGACCTTTTCAAATGCTTTGTTGCAATTACAAATTTGTATCTTTAATAATTTTTTATTTATTTGAGAGAGATCTTCCATCTATTGTTCACTCCCCAAATGCCCAAAACTACCCAAACTGGGTTGGGCTGAAGCCAGGAGACAGAAACTCAGCCTGGGTGTCCTATATGAGTGGCAAGATTCCAGCTACTTGAGCTGCCAGCTCCTAGGGTGCACATTAGCAGGAAGCGGGAGTCAGGAGCCAGAGCCAGGAATTGAACCTAGGCACTCCAATGTGGGATGTGGGCATCTTAACCACCAGGCTAAATGCCTGTCCCCTTCATGTATATTTTTATGAACTACTTGAATGCTTTTTGGTTTTCTCTGTGACGAAGATGCCTGCTCTAAATTCCTATGTTTTATTGTATGCCTGGAACCTGTGCCTCCCTTGAGAGGGTACTTGATGAAACAGGCACCTCACCACACTTCCGGGCATGTTTGCCCAGGATCTTTGTCAGAGTGCTCAAGAAATCAACGTTTCTCTCTCTCTCAGAGAGAAAGAGAGAGAGAGAGGGAGAGAGAGAGAGCGAGCGCGCGAGCGGAATGCTGGTAAACGTGATTACAAATGTTTGTTTTCCCTGTGGCAGATTTTGATGACTGCCAGATATGGGGAATTTGTGACCAGAAGTGTGAATACCAATTTGGACATCACCGTTGCCTCTGTGAAGAAGGCTATATCTTGGAGCGTGAGCAGTACTGCAAAGCTAATGATTCCTGTAAGTGAATCATGGACCCTTGGATCCCTGAAGGATAAGCTTCTGCTGTCTTCCTTCCATTGTCAATGACAAAAGAAATTTAGCGTTTGTGCTGGTGGTGAGGTTTTTGCACCACACACCAGAGGTGTCCCCTGTTGCTAGGAAGAATGGATCAACATTCCTTTCATACTTTGTCTGTTAAGGATCAGTTTCTGGATTAATGATCATTATAAATATCTTTTTTATTAGTTTCTTTATTGGCCCAGGCTATTATGTCAGGTCCAATTGTGGAATAAGTTTTGTGCCTGTATTTAAATGAATCTGACATTTAGATTCTTATTCAATTTAATTACCTCAAATGTGGATAACAGTTATCTAGAAACATTTTTGATGTCATTCATGCAAAATTTAGAAGTGTTCTAGACTAAATTTGGATTAAAACTTATGCAATGTAAAGAAAAGTCACAGGGAAAAATGCTAATCCAACGTGCTTTTGTGTGTACATGATTTATTTAACTAGTCCCCTATTGATGGATCTATTATTATCCTTTCCATTGCAAATAAGATTACAAGTAACCTTATTCCTATGTTCTCTTGCATCCTTTTGAGTGCACATATGGATGGAACAGATCTAGAGCCACTGTTGACATGTTTTTCATGGAGTAGTTTCCTGGAAATCTTTAAAATGTGCTCCATGTTTAACACAATGTGTTATTGCACGTGGAGGTAAAGTACCCGCATCATAAGGGATTCCTGAGAATACCTGATAAATTCTCCTCTGTGTTGAAAATGCATTGCACTTGCAGTCAGGATACTTGAGTTCTTGCTACACTGTTGCTAATTTACTGACTTGGGGAATTCATTAAGCATTTTTGTGCCTCCATTTGCCCTTCTATACAAGGGGTAGAATGAGAGCTGTCTCTGTCTGCCTTAGAGATGTATTGTAAAATCAACTAAGCTACCAGAAGGAAACATTTGGAAAAGCCAAAAGCACACCAGTTGTGTCTTCTGCCCTGCCTTTGCTCACCTAAAAGAATGGTAACGCCTTCCTTCTCCACGTTTAGTTGATGAGGCCTCCATCATCTTCTCCAATGGTCGGGATGTGCTAATGGGTGACATTCATGGAAGGAGCCTCCAGATCCTAGTACAGTCCCAAAATCGTGGAGTGGCCGTGGGTGTGGATTTTCACTATCGCCTACGCAGAGTCTTTTGGACAGACACCGTGCAAGATAAGGTAAACAGAAATTTCAGAGGCATAGTTTGGGAGTTGAATAGAACTCCAAGCACAAAGTGTTGATAGCTTTTCATTTTTGGGGGGAGTAGAGAGGGAAAGTTGCTTTGTTTTCTAACAAAAAAGGCCCTTGAGATATTTTATGTTAATCAGCACCTTTTCCATGCTATACTATTACATGTGACCTATTAAACAAAGCAGTCTATTATATGGATTAGCCTTGAGCAACTTTTAATTTTATTCGAAAAGGAGTCCAAAAGCCTAATTAAAAGAAATAGTAGACATTCTTTCAAAACTGGATAGATATTTGGTAGTAATTTTTGAAACTTGATAATTTAAAATGTAAAAAATACTCTGCTTTCCTGGATGATAAAAATCGGATTTTTACCTACATCTTCTAAATGGAACTGTAATTGAGGACTGGGTAACAAATATTGACAGTATTTTGTTTCACTATACTGTCTTATTTGGAAAGTATGATGGATTTAATTTCATCTGTAAGTATTGCAATGGGGATTTTTAAAACATAAGTTTTAGAGGCTTTTAAAGAGTTATGAGATTTTATTTTTAAAAATTCTCTTTACATTTCCTTCATAAATTTCTAATCATTTAAGTAAGAACTTCTGTAAACTTTCTAAAAATTGAGAATTTGGGTTTTCAGCAATTCTGATATGATTACACCAAAAACAAAACACAAAAGTCCAATCTTAATTAAATTTTCCATAACTGCTAAAATGGGAAATGCAGCTTTAGAAAGAAAGACCAAAAACACAAACACAACACTCAGGTTTTCCTCAGTTATGCCTTATGCTTTTAAAGAAACTAATTTCTTCCCAGTAACTCAAGATAAATAACAAGCTTCCAATGGATTTTTCTAAAGGCCCAGAGTATTAATTCATATAAAACATACAAACTAGGGGCCGGTGCTGTGGCTTAGCAAGTAAAGCCTACACCTGCAGTGCCAGTATCCCATATGGGTATTGGTTTGAGTCCTGGCTGCTCCACTTCCAATCCAGCTCTCTGCTATGGCCTGGGAAAGTGGTAGAAGATGGCCCAAGTCCTTGGGCCCCTGCACCCACATGGGAGATCCGGAAGAAGCTCCTGGCTCCTGGCTTCGGATTGGCTCTGCTCCAGCCGTTGCTGCCATCTGGGGATTAAACCAGCAGATTGAAGATCTCTCTCTGCTTCTGCCTCTCTGTAACTCTGCCTTTCAAATAAATAAATAAATCTTAAAAAAATAAGAATTGAAAAAGAAAGAAAACTGTCTGCATTTTAGTAATACTTAGAAAGTACACTGATTTTTTTTTCCAGGTTTTTTCAATTGACATTAATGGTTTAAATATCCAAGAAGTTCTCAATGTTTCTGTTGATGCTCCAGAGAATCTGGCTGTGGACTGGGTTAATAATAAACTGTATCTGGTGGAGACCAAGGTCAACCGCATAGATGTGGTAAATTTGGACGGAAGTCAGCGGTTTACCCTCATAACTGAGGACTTGGGGCATCCTAGAGGAATTGCCCTAGACCCAACTGTTGGGTAAGTGATGTGAAAGCTTGCTGATTTCTGTAGTCTTAGAATTTCATTTATCCCCCTAAACATTGACCAGCCATTAGATTAAGTGAAAATTAATTGTGATTTCTCCTATGTTCCGTGTTCTAGAATCCATGTTTATTTTGTCTCTATTCACCACAGCTCTAAAGGAGTTGACTACATAAAATTCCATTTGAAGATAAATAATCCAAACACGCCTACTGGTGTACTAAATACGTGATGTTTTTGAAGTATGAGCCTTATTCTTGATGTTTGCCACATTTGCATGGCTAAGAGACTGAGTTCTACTTTCTGACTTCCTCTGATAATATTGTTACAACTAAGCATTCCTGTGTTTCATGATTATTAGGATGATCACTCTAAGATGAATTAGCTAAAAGTTTTTAAAGAGGAGAAGAGAGGTTCCTTTTAGCACTTTCTTGTTATAACTCAGGGTTGAGATACTAGTACCTGATTGCAGACTGTTCTGTATGAGTCAGCCCACGGTAATGTTTTCATCTCTTCAGGGTTAAAGGCAAATTTTCCTGATTTTCCCACTTGAGAAGAGGTATGGGAGATAGATAGCTGTCTTCTCATTCAGGCTACATTAGTGGTGCTGACTGGTGGCTTTTCATCTCTGTCCCTCCTTGAAAATGGTGGGAATGTTCTCTGGGCTATGGCTCAGAATGGAGAATTGAGGAAGAAGATAGCTTGTCAGCTCATTTAAAAATGTACTTATAAACTTTCTTGACGGTATGAAAGAAATGTGAAAGAGCCAAGGAACAGAGGAGAAACTTATGAGGATGAATGTGATTTTAAGCTGCCCTATTAATTCATTTTAATAGCAACTATTTGGAGTTGTTAACTGTCCTGATTGGCACTTAGTGTCTGTTTTAAAAATATATGGATTTCTGTGTTGCGTTATAACCCCTGGTTTGTTAATCAGCTGTAGGAAATTTCCATCACTTAAAACACACTATTGAAATGCTTTCCAGGTATACTTGTAAAATAGCAGTCTCACTTTTTGTTTTCCTTTTGCAGCTACTTATTTTTCTCTGATTGGGCGAGCCTTTCTGGGGAACCTAAGTTGGAAAGGGCTTTCATGGATGGCAGCAACCGTAAAGACTTGGTGAAGACAAAGCTAGGGTGGCCTGCTGGAATCACACTGGATATGCTATCAAAGCGCATTTACTGGGTGGACTGCCGGTATGATTACATCGAGACGGTCACTTACGATGGAGTTCAAAGGTAAGCAGTATTTTCTATGGCATCATGAGTTTGGGGGAAAGTACATGCATGATGGAAGAGACACCAAGGGACTAAAATTAAAAGATCACTTGGTTGGTTGAGGTGGTAGCGTTACTGACCTTCATGCTGGCATTTGCATCAAGTACCCTTACGATGAATTGTGCTGCTTTTTCTTGTGTTCCATACCAATGCTCAGGGAATATGACCTAAGCATGTGTTTATTGGTGTTTCTTCTACCTTCTCCCCCAGTCCAGATAAAAGCACATTATTTTCATTCAATCCTGAGTATCTTTCTCTGGGTCCCCTATGCTTTGTTGTCCAAGATCCTTCTGCCTTTTAGTTTTTAACTTTCCTTCAATAAATAAATATTTTTATTATTTAACATTGTTCAGTGAGAATTAATTGGATTTTACTTTGCTCTTACATACTTCAAATTTCAAGGAGGAGTCGTATTTTTACATGGAATACTTAAATATTTCAGTGTTGAATATGACATGCATTTCTCTTCATCTTAGTTTAGATGGAACTAACTATAAATTAATTAAATGTTTAACTACTTTAGATACTTTCCTTTTGGTATTTTCAATAATTGGGTAAAACACGTTTTTCAAATTTTAGTCCTGGAAAAGTTATTCCTTGTGGATTCAGCATATAGGCTGACTGATTTACTTTTTCCCAATGACATGTTACCATTTTCTCAATGAAAAGAATATTATAGTCTTGTTTTCTCATGCATCTCTATTTTGTAAGAGTGATGTATAATTTGCTGCATAGGTTTAGGACATTTTTGCTTAGTTAAATAAAGTGATTGGATATTAATACTATGATTTCCTATCATTGAAGCTAGTTCCTATATTGAAACTATACATTTTATTGAAAGAAATCAGTCAACCTGGATAAGTCATATAAAAACAATTGAGAAATTGCCCCAGTGTTTTTCTATTTCAGTGGGATATTTGAGCATTGCACTATATAATTTCAATAATTTTATGCTAAGGTCAAAGTAAGACTTAACAGATTAAAAAATTAGTGGTGCTTCAGGAAGATTTGAGCCATTTGCTGCCCGTGGTGAAGCATCAAAGAACTATTAAAGCTTCTAATACAGCTGTAGTCTTAAAGACATTGCCTCTTGTTTTGCCAGCAGGTGGCATTCTGGGTCCTGGAATTTACCTACTGAAAAGAAAACCATTCTCTCATTTAGTGTACCCTGTCCTTGAGTGTTTCAAAGTGTACTCTAACTTGCCATCATAGATTTCTGCTTTCTTTCCTTTAGTCTCTTTCCATCTTTGGTGTCTTCAAATATTTTCTTCAAACTTTATTGTGCTTCTAATAATCACGGCTGCCGGTGCTATTGGTTTCCTCCCCTTGTGGGGCACCTTTTGCTCTATTTTCTTTCCCGTGAAGCAGCTGTGGCACCTGTGCCTCCAGGGCAGGAGCCATCAGTTGGCAGTTGCATGAGGGTGGTAGCACTGCTTTTTGTCCTGATGCAGTGACATCAGGAGCCTTTCTGATGTTTGCTGTGCGTTGAGCTCTGCCATTCACTGTCCTGCTCCCAGATTGCTGACAAGTGGTCAGTGGCATCTTCCACCGGATTGCCCTCTCTCTCACCTGTGGAATTCAAAGTACTGTTTCACATGTTAGCTTTTCATATGTGGGGAAACCGTCAAGGAATGAAGAGCAAGCCAAAAAACAAACAAACAAAAAACAAAAACAAAAAACAGTAATTTGCCTCCAAAATCTAAAACAAGCTAGAGGATTGACTGGGACTGGAATTTAAATCTCCAGGGTTTTTGTCCAAATACAACATGACAAACCTATCAAGTGTTGACAGAAATCAAAAGGAATCTTAAAAACATTTCTTTTGTATGCAGTCTACATTTTTAAAAATAAGGTATTCAGCTCTTTAGACATTTGACTTGAACTAGTGACATCTTTAATCAAAATAAAGCAAAACAAACACAGCATTGTATAATGTGCATTATCTCCTGTAACAGGAAAACAGTCATGCGTGGAGGCTCACTAGTTCCTCATCCCTTTGGAATAAGCTTGTTTGAAGGTCATGTGTTCTACACTGATTGGACAAAGATGGCTGTGATGAAGGCAAACAAGTTCATGGAGACCAACCCTCAAGTGTTCCACCAGTCTTCCCTGAGGCCCTATGGAGTGACTGTTTACCATGCACTCAGGCAGCCCAATGGTAAGCCCCAGAACGATGGTAACCAAGCCTGGTATTGGGCTTCATAGAAAGGTTTTCTGAAAGCTATTGAGTTGACGATTAGGGATCTCATGAGGCTTGAATTGTTTTCTTACATCTGTAAAGGGATTCTAGAGAGCCAAGCTCTCTGAAATGGGCTCTACCCATAGTAGGCATTCTGGAGAAACCAGGATTTTACAATTAAAATGCTAAATCTAGAGGGAATTTAATAAATTCATTTAACTGATTTTAATCGGCACCTACAATGTACCAGGTCCTGTCTACATGCTAGTGGTACAGCAGCAAAGAGACCAAACTTAGAATATCTCTCCTGGTTCTACTCAGAGAAATCTCTTGTTTCAAACCTTTTCAAACCCATCCCCTTTATGATAGAGTTGAGGACTCTGAAAATGGCATGTCTAACTGCTCATTTTAGTGGTGACAGAGCCATTGTTTTCTTTCTGCTCTGTCGTATATGTGGCACCTGTTCTTTGGGTTGCGTGAGATCTTTATGGGTCAACTGGGTTTGGTGTCTGTCTGAATGGTCACTTATGAAAGAAAAATTTTGATTCTGATCCTGTTTAGTTGTATTTTACAATAGTTTTGTTTGTGTTTCAAGGTTTTAAATTGAGCTTTGACATGTGTGCATATAGCTCTTCTGTGTTTGGATGAAAGAAAAGAAATACTATAAAGGCCAGCGCCACGGCTCACTAGATTATCCTCTGCCTGTGGTGCTGGCACCCTGAGTTCTAGTCCCGGTTGGGGCGCCGGTTTTATCCCGGTTGCTCCTCTTTCAATCCAGCTTTCTGCTGTGGCCCGGGAGTACAGTGGAAGATGGCCCAGATCCTTGGGCCCTGCACCTACATGGGAGACCAGGAGGAAACACCTGGCTCCTGGCTTCGGATTGGCGCAGTGCGCCGGCCGCAACGTGCTGACCGTAGCGGCCACTTGGGGGGTGAACCAATGGAAAAAGGAAGACCTTTCTGTCTCTCTCTCTCTCATTGTCTAACTCTGCTTGTCAAAAAGAAAGAAATACTATAAAGTGGATTGTGTAGGTAGAAAGCTTAACATTGGTGAACAATAATTTAGAGAAAAGCACGTTTGCTTTATAGCTCTCATGTTAAGAGAGGGTCTGTTTGGGATGGAGATGAGCTATAAATTAATTAGGTTACTTTCTGAAAACCAAAATAAAAACCCAACCACCAGAACTGATACATTCGGATGAATTACTTTCAGAGTCACCGTCCTGCAAAGATATTTGTGAAATAAACTCAGGAGCAGATACAGCATTTTTAGCTGTGGCAGCCTTGTGTACAGTGAGTTTTCAGAGGTCACCACCCTGATGGTGGCTTTTGGAAGTGCCAGCTGGTTTGTGGGGGCAGATGTAGGGTTTGGAATCAGATCTGGATTGAATCCTTCTTTAGCCATTTAGTCACTAAATAATTTTGGATAAACTGGCTAACCTCTCGGAGTCTTGTTTCCTCTTCGTAGAGTTACTGGTTGTTAGTTACGTCGAGTGACTAACAGTTAACAGTATCTTATGGATGGTAGAAGCTGCACTAACTTTTGGTGTTGTTTTTGATTCTTTCCAATCAACTGAGGGCTCAAGACAGACTTTGACCTAATGATTGTAAAACCAAAACCCTCTAACCTTACCCATTTGTACAAGTCCT
The DNA here is from genome assembly GCF_033115175.1 of Lepus europaeus. Taxonomy (NCBI): domain Eukaryota; kingdom Metazoa; phylum Chordata; class Mammalia; order Lagomorpha; family Leporidae; genus Lepus; species Lepus europaeus. Next base: position 112,210,802 of record NC_084827.1, on the reverse strand, counting down.
GTTTTTTTGCCACCACCAGTTTGAGAGTAAATGGGAGGGTAGCAATGAAGGGAGGAGGCTTCGTGCAAACAGATGTCGATGTGCAAGGCAGTAGTACACATGCCCAGCATGTGGCAAACCCTTCCTCTGTTTCACCTGCAGGGCTCAGAGTGGCTTCACACGTGCTGGGTAATGCTACGTCCCCAATTGTGAATTAACCCAGGCATTTCTCTCCCCCTCCAGCTAGCAATCCTTGTGAGAGTAACAACGGGGGCTGCGAGCAGGTCTGTCTCCTGAGCCACAGGACAGACAATGGTGGCTTGGGTTACCGCTGCAAGTGCTTATTTGGCTTCCAGCTGGATCGGGATGAGCGCCACTGTTTCGGTAAGAAATCTCTGTCGCACTGTCTTTCTGGCAGGCACATGTGTGCACACCTCTACCCAGACTCCTACTGTTCTTGGACTGGGCAGCTTCCTGTCTGGTTTTTAATCACTGTGAATAAGCTTGCTGAAGACCATAGAGTGTCTTCCTTGGTAAGCACTGCTTTCTTTATACACAGGGCTGGGCTTAAAGTCGTAAATTTCTCTTCTTTGGGACTTTTTCTAATCCCTCCTCTCCGATTTTCTTGGACTCTCTTTATCCTTTGTTTCCTCGGTCATTCGTCTCCTTTTATTAACCTTGGTCTTCAAATTCCACATGACGTAATCTTGAGTTCTTTGCTGTAGTGCACGTACCTTTTCCACATTAGAGTGTTAGCTTCAACTTTGATTGGAAATGTTCTCTCACGTTCGTTGACTTACCAGCTGCACTGAGCTCCGCGGAGCCCGGTGGCCACATCTTCATTCCTGCTGGCTTCAGCGCTGTTCCAAGGCACACTCCCAGGCTATGGTGCGGGTCAGTTCCTCCTCTAGTTTTTCACCTTTCCATTCAAACCTTCATTTTCTCTCAGCCTCTGTGCCGCTGCTTTCATTCACATGCTGAAGGCTGCCTTTCTTCCTCCACGCCTCCTTCCTCCATCTACTCATAGTCGGGCCCTTGCCTGGACCTCAGCTGGCGATGAAACATCCTCCTACATGATTTGTTTCTCTTTCTTTCACTCTTGCAACTCTCCTTTGTATGCCTTTGGCAAGTCCTTGCTCTCAGATGGTGCTGCTTTTGGCTTAGTTTGTAATTTCTCTTTGTCTCACCCAAATTTGTTAATTTTTAAGTGATCCTAGACTCAGATGAAAAATAACCTTCATTTAAAAAATCCTGTGTGTTTATATATAGTATATCAGTAGTGTATGAAAGACATCAAAACGTTTGTGGAAAATGGAATTAAAATATTATTTTGGTGCAAAAACATGTAGACTTCATTCATAGATTTTTCAGTAGCATGAAATTTCCATGAGCATTTGGAAGACCCCTTGTATTAACTAACAATTTTACTTTTCAGTTCCTTTGTGCAACGTTTATGTCTGTCTTAGGTATATGACCTTCATGTCTTTTTGATGTCCTGATTTCTCATCTCACTTTCTTTGATTTTAAACATTGCTCCCTCCTACCTATGACCTTCATTCCTCCCCTTTTCTTTCTTTCACATTTTTATTTCTTTCTAAATAATTTATTCCCTTTATTTAATTTTCCTCTCTTGTTTCCACAATTTTTTATATTCATTTAAGAATTCCTTGATGGGAGGAGAGGTAATTTCTGTGGAATTCATGGGGGCAAGGACCATGCGTTGACTGTGCCCTGTCCCTCCTCCCACAGCTGTGAAGAATTTCCTGATCTTTTCATCGGAATCGGCTATTCGTGGAATTCCGTTCAGCATCTCTACCCAGGAAGACGTCATGGTTCCCCTAACAGGGAGTCCCTCTTTTTTTCTTGGGATTGATTTTGATGCCCAGGAGAGCACTATCTTTTATTCAGATACATCAAGAGACATGATTTATAAACAAAAGATTGATGGCACAGGTGAGAAAGTACATTTTGTGTGTGTGTGTGTATGCATATGTATTACTTGTTTCCAAAAATATGACTAATAGTCTCAGTAACACTTTGTAGTCACCTTTTAGCAGCCTAAAACAAATTATAAATGAGAGTGTATTTTAACAAGAGAATTGTTAACATAAAAGCAATGTCAAGTATATGAACATTATTTTTTTTTATTAAACTTTTATTTAATGAATATAAATTTCCAAAGTACAGCTTATGGGTTACAATGGCTTCCCCCTCCCAAAACTTCCCTCCCACCCACAACCCTCCCCTTTCCCGCTCCCTCTCCCCTTCCAATCACATCATGATTCATTTTCAATTCTCTTTATATACAGAAGATCAGTTTAGTATATATTAAGAGACTGATTGACTAGAAGTTGTTCTTCATAGCCAAGCAGCCAAATGAAGCCTATGGAATGACCTTCCTTTACTGGATTTAGATAATAATTTTTTTAAAAAAGAGATTAATTATATGTCAGTTTGGATATGCTGTAAGTGTTTAATTGACTGAAATTCTGTTAAAATAACCATCAAAGAAAGAGAAAAATGCAATCAGTCACAAGTTACTGTGGGTGCTTCATTGGATAATGACATGACCCAGTAGACTGAGCTTATATTCCTATAATGGGTTGATACCTGTAACTGATAAAAATTCGTACCCAATAAAATATAGCAACTAAGAAACCTAGCTTAGGAGCTGGAGTGCTGGTTTTGAATCCTGGCTTCCCACATTTTCTAGCTGTGGGATCTTAGGCAAGTTACTCAATTTCATTACGCATCAATTTTCTAATTTGTAAAATAGGAATAATAATACAGGTATTACATGGCTCTAGGGTTGTTGAGAGAGGATTTTAGGTCAAGACATGCATCATATCCAGAATGATGCCTGGAAAATGATAAATAATTTGATAAATGTTAGCTTTCATTTTCATTTTTCAATGAACAACCCTGTTCTACCCTGCTGTGACCCAGATGTGCTCTCCAGAGGTAATTCTTACCCTTCTGCACTATTTCTCCTCTTACTTCTTTCCATGTTTTTTTTTTAAAGATTTATTTATTTATTTGAAAGAGTTATACTGAAAGAGAAAGAGAAGCAGGCAGAGAGAGAGAGAGAGAGAGAGAGAAAGAGAAAGAGAGGTCTTCCATTCAATGGTCCACTCCCCAGTTGGCCACAATGGCTGGAGCTGTGCCAATCTGAAGCCAGGAGCCAGGAGCTTCTTCTGGGTCTCCCACACAGGTGCAGGGGCCCAAGGACTTGGGCCATCTTCTACTGCTTTCCCAGGCCATAGCAGAGAGCTGGATCAGAAGTGGAGCAGCCAGGATTCAAACTGGCATCCATATGGCATGCCGGCACTGCAAGTGGTGGCTTTACCCGCTATGCCACAGCGCTGGCCCCTCCATGTTTTTAATTGCTTCATTTTGCTTATCTGAGGACGACTGTTTCTTTATTTATTGTTAGACATTTGATTCCTTATTGTAAATGAGGATTCGGCTCTCTTATATCCTTCTGCCCAAATTGTCTCCTCCTTGAAGTGCTAGATTCCAATTTTTGTTTAAATTAATACTAGATGTTTGCATTATTAATACAATCATGAGTTCATCACTATTAAGCCAAGTAGCAGTTTGGGATGGTATTTCTTGAATAATTTTTGAAAAAAAGTTTTTATTTGTTTTCATTTGTTACTTGAAAGGCAGAGAGACAGAGAGAGATTGAAAGACAGAGAGTTCATCCATCTGCTGGTTCACTCACAAGAGCCAGAGGGTGGGCCAGGCCTAAGCCAGGAGCCTGGAATTCCATCCAGGTTTCCCACATGGATGACAGGGCCTTAAGTACTTGAGCCATTATCTGCTGCCTCCTAGGATGCACGTTAACATCTTAGCTGCTGCACAAAACACCTGCTCCTCTTGAACCATTTTTTTTTCTAAAGTTAAAAAGTATTTTGCATTTTTTGGATATTATCACATATTTTCTCCAGATGCCCTAAGAGATCTATGAAGTACCTGTCCACAACAGCAAATCACCTATAACTGTCTTCCTGTCTGGAGACCTCTATCCCCTGTTTCAGATGGGACCCAAATCTGTGGGCCTGGTGCACAGTTCTTATCTTCTGACTTCCTTTTGCCGTTGTTCTGTGCTGGCTGTCCTGTTGTGGCAGGCCCCTTATTTCTCCTTTTAAACTTCTTCATTTTGCTGATCCTTTCTAGTTACTGCTCTCTCTCTCTCTCTCATTTGTTTCATGGACAAGCTTTTGAAAGCTTGGTCTGCACATTCCTGTCCCGTCTTCATACTTTGCTGATTCCTCACTGCTACCACATCTGCCCACCAGGTCTCTGGAGACCCTCCCAGCCCCAGTCTCCTTGTTGCTAAACTGAATCATGCTTCTTAGTCCTTCTCTTTGGCACCTTGGCCATCATCTCGTAAACACACTACTGGGTTTCCTGGACATGACAACACACTACTGGGTTTCCTTCTGTTTTGTAATGGTTCTTTCTAGTGTTCCTTGGAGGTCTTTTCTCCTTTGCCTTATCAATAACTATGTTCTCTGCAGATCCACAATGGTCCTTCTCTCTTCTTTTTCTGCATCATTTCATCTTGATTATCATCTATAGCAACTATGGGTCGGTGTGTGGAGACTCGAGACAGGGCTTTCATGGAGTGTTTTCTCTCCTACCCGGGAAAGCCTTCCCATAGAAAATGACAAGGTCTCTCCCTTGTCATGGTTTCTCTATCCAAGGTTTCTCCCTGAGCTTCAGACTCATAGGACCAAATGCCTTTTGGAGACCTCACGTGGATATCCCATAACCACCTCACAACCCGAATGTCCAAGTGGACACCTTCACCCCTTCTCACAGCCTTCCTTGCCTTAGAGGAAGGGCATGGCTGCTTCCTCCGGGGTCCCTCCCCACAAGCTTGTGATCATGGAGAACTTCTCCCTCTCTTTCAGCCTCTGCTGCTGACTCATGAATCTACAGCCATGCCCAGATCACGTGTGGCATTCTCACTGGCAAGTCTCGGCTCTCCTGCAGCCCTGTTTCCTGCTTCCTTTGAGAAACCTCTCCACACATCCACCTTGCCGGATGCTCCCATAGGAGGCAGCTGGGCTCTCCTTCCACCCTGTGCACCCCTGCCTCACAGCATCCATGACTCCTTCCTTTATTTTTACCTCTTCGCCCAATTGCCTTCTCCTCTTTCACTGCCTCATTATAAATTTCCTTCAGGGAGATGCACGCCTTTCTTTCCAGTTGCTTCACTTCTCTAGGGACGATAATGACACCTGTGTAACTGAGTGGCTGGGAGGATGCATGAATCCATGTCAAGTTCATGGTCGGGTTCCTGACTCATAGGAAGTGCTCCGTTGCTATAAGCCGTCATTATTAAAGCCATTAGCAGTATCAGGTTTCCTAAATATCTTATACCTTATCTAGCACACAGAGCACTTTCTTTTTACAGTTTGATGAATAAGTGCATGGATGAAGAATGGGAAAAAACAGGATATTTTTTCCCTGTCACCAAAGGAAGAAGTATGATGGTTTATGCTGCTTCATATTTTCTTTAATGGAAAAAAAGAAGGGAAAAGGCATAAAAATTCGCAAAGAGGAAAGTGGTCTCCTTTCTCCTGTATCCAGTTCTGATTTCCTTTCTGGTCTTTTCTGAACTTGGCAACTTTGTGGCTGAGAAATACAGTTGGGCGGTAATACCTCAGGGCTACCCCCTGGCAGTACCTGGCAGTGTCAGCTTATCGGAGCTGCCTGGGGGTGGTAGTAGGTGAACTCAGGTATCTCTGCTTCAGATGTTCTGAAATGAGAAATTTTTTTTCTGGAAGGTTAAACAAGGGAGTAAATCCAGCCCATACCACTCCTGGTTCTATTTATCAGTATCATATCTGTTCTTTGAGACCCACAGTTTGGGGAATGGATAGATTCTAGGTTTATCTCATGTTGTTGCTCAACGATTTATAGTTTTTTTTTCCCCCAAGAATTCCACATTACTGAAATATGCTCTAACTCTGACACAAAATATACAGTAGTAGCAAAATGTATGTCTTATGTAATATGCTGAGTTTAACCATATCTGTATTTCAATTTACAGGAAGAGAAATCCTTACAGCTAATAGGGTGGAAAATGTTGAAAGTCTGGCTTTTGACTGGATTTCAAGGAATCTCTATTGGATAGATACTTCTTACAAGAGTGTCAGTGTCATGAGGCTAGCTGATAAATCGAGACGCACAATAGTTGAGCATTTAAATAACCCACGGGCAATCGTAGTCCATCCTATTTCTGGGTGAGTGTATTCATATTTTTCTAAGAGCTTAAAGCTGTGGTTTTTTTACAGTCATTGAAAAGTGATGTTATCAGTGCAGGATGGCCCAAGTCCTTGGGCTCTGCACCCGCATAAGAGACCAGGAGGAAGCACCTGGCTCCTGGCTTCAGATCGGCGCAGCACAGCGGCCGGCCGTAGCGGCCATTTGGGGGGTGAAGCAACAGAAGGAAGACCTTTCTCTCTGTCTCTCTCTCTCACTGTCTAACCCTGTCTAACCCTGCCTGTCCAAAAAAAAAAAAAAAAAAAGTGATGCCATCGAGATTTGGCAAGTTCAGCAAACTTGAGATTGAACTGTGTAATTTGAAATCACCTTAAATTTTATCCCTTTTCCATGTTTAAGTAATCACTTTATCTCCCTCCAAAAACTTGCTTCTAAGTTTCAGCTTTCCCGGTCTTCACGGAATTGTGTGTGTGTGTGTGTGTGTGTGACAGTAAGAGGCTGAGTCATTAGGGCAGGAATGGATACACAGCAGGATTATCAGAAAAGGCTCACGTTCTTGCCCTGCTTTAATGTATTGATAGGAAGCTTAGCAAGACTTGCGTCATGATTCAGTAGTTTCCAGAGTACAAAGCTCTTCAGGTCACAGTTTCAGGTTTTGCCATTTTGTGATTAGCAGTGTCAAGACAAGAAAAGACAGACCAGATAACAATATTCCTTCTTGGCCCCTAACTTTCTAATTCGAAAATGTGTAATAGCTGGTAAGTTTGTTTAAAACAAGTCTGAGCTATGCCATTGTATTTAAGTGAAATAACAAAAAAGATGCCTTGCAAAGCCTGGAAGCTTGACTCACTCCCATGGTGAGCGTTCTCCAAATCTCAGCTCATCTGAAATAGTTTGTGAAGGAGCTGCATACAAGTGCAATACCCACGGTAGAGACACTGACTGTGAGGCTTGGTGAGATGAACTGACTGGTGAAGGACCCACAGCTATCAGGCCGCAGTCAGGATTCGAACTCTGGGCTTCTCCGAATGCAAAGCTTGCGTGCCTCACAAAATGTTCACTGACTGCCTCCAGAGTGTTTTTACTTTATGCTTTTTGTTGTTGTTGTTGTTAAATAATATAGGAAGCATTTTTTGAAACTAATGGCATTATTGATATGAAATTCTATCTCTGCATAGAGTGAAAAGATTGATTTTCAATAATCAAATCTCAAAATGTTATAAATGTTACACTTTTTTTTGGTGCTCTGCTCATAGCCTTGTTGATACTCCTGAGGGACAGTGGTTTTTCTATTTACTACTTGTTGAATTCCTTATTTAGTGGAGGCTTAAGCTTGTGATTATAAAGTAAATTGAAAGTATGTCATTTTAAAAATTTGAAGAAAAAAAGGAAGGAGGAGAGAGAGTAAGGGTATGGTGAGAAGTATCATTATATTCTTAACTATATATATGAAATACATGCAATTTTTTTCCCCTTCATATGAATAAAAATTAATTAATTCCAAATTAAAAAATAGAGTTGATTTTCCAATGAATTTATCTTCACCTAAGTCTTTGGCATTTAGTTTTGAAAGATAGTTCATTTCCTAATGAATGTTTCATTTAAAATTATATGAAGTAATCACATTTCAGAAAGTTGCCTTTTAGAAATAACTGTTTTGATTCCTAAGGAACATATGAAAGAGGAAAGTCTTTTTTCCCCCCAGATTTATACATTTTCTCAAATAAAAAAAATATGCCTTGGGTTTAATAGTTATATTGGTTTGGATGCTTTCTTCATCCAAGGTGAAATGGTTCCCTATAAAGTTGTCAGTGCCTTATGGGAGTCATCTAGGGGAGCCTAGATGTTTAATCCAGATGGGTAGAGAGATTGCAATCTTTTTTCTTGTCTATGGCTTATTATTATTATTTAAGATTTATTTATTAGAAATTAAGAGTTACAAAGAGGGGCTGGTGCTGTGGTGCAGTGAGTTAATGCTCTGGCCTGAAGCACCGGCATCCCATATGGGCACTGATTTGAGCCCTGGCTGTCCACTTCTGATCCAGCTCTCTGCTATGGCCTGGGAAAGCAGTAGAAGATGGACCAAGTTCTTGGGCCCCTGCACCTGCATGGGAAACCCAGAAGAAGCTCCTGGCTCCTGGTTCCAGATTGGTGCAGTTCCGGCCATTGTGGCCAATTGGGAAGTGAACCATCGGATAGAAGACCTCTTTCTCTCTCTGTGCCTCTCCTCTCTGTGTAACTCTTTTAAATAAATAAATATAATACAATATAATAAATAAATCTTAAAAAAAAAAGCTACAAAGAGGTAGAGGCAGGTAGAAAGAGAGAGATCTTCCATCTGCTTATTCACTCCCCAGATGGCCACACTGGTCAGGGCTGGGTCAGGGCTGAGTCAGGCCAAAACCAGGAGCCAGCTTCAACTGGGCCTCTCATGTGGGTGTGAGGGCCCAAATAGTCAGACTTTCTTCCTCTGCTTTCCCTGGCCACTAGCTGGAATGGAAGTGGACCAGCTGGGACATGAACTGGAGCCCATATGGGATGCTGACATCGCAGGTGGCAGCTTTACCCACTATGCCACAATAATGGCCCTATGGTTTGTTTTTTATTTCAATACTATTGAGTTTTTATACTAACCTGAGTTATGTCTTCCTAGAGAATCTGTTGGGTGATAATAGTTTTAGGTCTTAAAGTCTAGGACAGCAGTTATCTGCTCTAAGTGCCCATTTTAATGCCATTTGTATTTGTAACTTGGTGACATGCTGATAATTGAACTTTTCCTTAAGATTTAGATCAGTTATACATTCAATCTACTAATCTCAATAGCATACAAAGAAGAATGAAATGAATTGCCGCAAGTCTCTGGAAAATGTGTGTTTGTGCTTAATCTCTCAAGGTCATATAGTTTATTCCAATATTAACATCTTTGGTGTATTGCCTGTTTTTCTAGGTATATATTCTTCAGTGATTGGTTCCGTCCTGCTAAAATTATGAGAGCCTGGTGTGATGGATCTCACCTTGTGCCTATAGTAAACACTACTATTGGATGGCCCAATGGATTGGCCATCGATTGGGGGTAAGTAGGAATCATCTTATATTACTGAGTTCCCACTTCCTGCAAAACACATGTGAGGCATACTGGGGTGATGAGATGGAGTAAGGAAACTGGTACTGCTTGCTCTCAGGATTTTTTATTTTCCCATTTATTTATTTAGAGAGGCAGAGAAAGAGAGACAGAGACAGTGAGAGAAAGGTACATAGAAAACTCTGTTCTGTTAGCTCATTCCTCAAATACCTGCAATGGTTCCTGGGATTGAAGCTGGGAGCTTGGAATTCGATCCAGCTTCCCCACAAGGGTACAGAAGCCCAGTTGCTTGAACTAGCACCAGTGCCTCCCGTGGTCTGTGTTGATGGGGAGCTGGAATCAGGAGCTGGAGCCAAGTGTTGAATCCAGGTACTCTGATATGGGGTGTGAAGTTCTCCACTGGTATCTTAACCACCAGGCCTAATGTCCAGCCCCTTAGAAGTTTTTGAATCATTAATTGGTGATAAGATCATGTGTCATTTCTTATAGGGAGCATCTTGAGTGTGGGAGATTTTTGAAATAAATTAATCAACAAATGTACATTTCCTTAATATATACTTTGGGTGAATTGGGTGAATTTTCAAAGTATATGATACAATCCTCAAGATATTGATCTATCTAGAGTTTAGGAGGAGGCATAGGATAAATAAGCTTTTGAACCTGAAAGGTCAAAGTAGTATATGGGCAAGTAAAAGGGAAAAATGCATTTAACCTTTTTAAGCAGGGATTGCTATCAATGTTTTTCTTAACTTGCTGATTTTAGAAAATAATTTAAGAAAAATAAAATTCTTTAAGCAACATTTCAAGTTTTCTAAGACAATTGATAGCCCCTTCATAAAACTAGCTGTATCTTTCTGGGGAGTATAACACTGTTTAATTTTTTATAAATATAATTTAAGTTTTAAACATTTGATTGAAATATACCCGCAGAGCATAACTGATTCTGAATGTCCTCAGCATACCCGGTGCTCACCCAGCTTCTGGATAACAGATAACTAAGTGTTTTGTTATTTTAGTGCTTTACGGTTGTACTGGGTAGATGCCTTTTTTGATACAATTGAGCACAGCACCTTTGATGGTTTAGACAGAAAAAGACTGAGCCGTATTCAGCAGATGACACATCCCTTTGGAATAACTGTCTTCCAGGGTAAGTTTTAAAGCAACAAAAGTGTGTGTTGTTTGTATACTTTGCAAGTTCTAACAATAAACTCACTGTTATTTGGGATTCTCACAGTTCCAGAAATGGTACTGTTATATGTAGACACAGCATTTGGTTTGTTGATGAAATATTTTACTTTCAGAGTGTCCTTTTTTGGGGATACATTTAGGTGGCAATATTGACAATTTATATGGGGGTAGCACCTTGTAGATTACTCCGACAATTCCTAAATATTCACTTATAGAAGTACCACAGGAAACACTAAGTTACTGCTATTATTATTTTTGGGAATAAAATAGCAGCAGCTATTGATATAATGACTGTAGCATTTCATTGTTCTCTGGTATTTCTGAGAACCTCATCAGAATCCATGTAGAAAAATAATTACACACATTCATCAAGGGTTACTCACTGAAGGACTCCAAAGCTTTTCAGACATAAAGTTGGATTTAATTAACATCATCTCTGATACATGGGAACATTAGGGTATGACTTAGGAAAAACAGCAGGACATGATTGTTTTTCCATCAACCTTCGCAAACAATTTCGTATTAGTGATAAAGATTGTCAGGACCCTACAGCCACCATGACACAGCCAATGCCTCAGCTTTGCTTCTCCTAGCTCCGCTCTTGAGCAGAGACATTATGTTATGAGTTGAGTTGCTATGATTAGAGTATAGTCTGGCACTGTGAAACAGGTGGTTTGTTTAGCCTTGCAAAGGGAATCTCAGTGAATGGTTATCTAGCTGGTGCATTGTACAGGAGCGCAAGACTAAGAGGGTACAGAAAGACTGAAATAAACCCAAGTCCTGTCTATTTTTTTTTTTTTTTGACAGGCAGAGTGGACAGTGAGAGAGAGAGAGACAGAGAGAAAGGTCTTCCTTTTGCCGTTGGTTCACCCTCTAATGGCCGCCACGGCAGCGCGCTGCGGCCGGCGCACCGCGCTGTTCCGATGGCAGGAGCCAGGTGCTTCTCCTGGTCTCCCATGGGGTGCAGAGCCCAAACACTTGGGCCATCCTCCACTGCACTCCCTGGCCACAGCAGAGAGCTGGCCTGGAAGAGGGGCAACCGGGACAGGATCGGTGCCCTGACCGGGACTAGAACCCGGTGTGCCGGCGCCGCAAGGTGGAGGATTAGCCTGTTGAGCCACGGCGCCGGCCCTGTCTATTTTTTTTAAGATTTTATTTATTTATTTGACAGGTAGAGTTACAGACAGAGAGGGAGAGACAGAGAGAAAGGTCTTCCATTCACTGGTTCACTCCTCAAAAGGTTGCAAAGTCCAGAGCTGAGTCAATCCAAAGCCAGGACCCAAGAGCTTCTTCCACGTCTTCCACGTGGGTGCAGGGGCCCAAGCACTTGGGCTATATTCCACTGCTTTCCCAGACCATAAGCAGAGAGCTGGATTTGAAGAAGAGCAGTGGGGACACTAGCTGTCTCCCTATAGGATTGCTGGTGCAGCAGGTGGATGCTTAATCTACTACACCACAGCACCATCCCCGCCCCACCCTGCCCCCCAACTCCCTGTCTTAAAAGCATAATGAGGGCCAGCGCCGCGGCTCACTAGGCTAATCCTCCACCTTGCGGCGCCCGCACCCCTGGTTCTAGTCCCAGTCGGGGCGCCAGATTCTGTCCCTGTTGCTCCTCTTCCAGTCCAGCTCACTGCTGTGGCCCGGGAGGGCAGTGGAGGATGGCCCAAGTGCTTTGGGCCCTGCACCCGCATGGGAGACCAGGAGAAGCACCTGGCTCACGGATTTGGATCAGCACGGTGCGCCGGCCGCAACGTGCCAGCCACAGCGGCCATTGGAGGGTGAACCAACGGCAAAGGAAGACCTTTCTCTCTGACTCTCTCTCTCACTGTCCACTCTGCCTGTCAAAAAAAAAAAAAAAAAAAAAAAAAGCATGATGAGTTCATTTAGAGTGATGGCATTTTGTATAGGACTACCAAAGTTGCTGTGTTTTTGTTGGTTCTATCCCTGTTTGAAACCTCCTACTTTAATAATTAGTATGGTGTTTATTTATTAAAATTTTTTAAAAATTGAGAGACAGACATACACACACTTCTGTCACTCCCACAATGCTCTTGGCATCTGAGCCTGGGCAGAGGCCAAAATCCAGAACTGAGACCTCAATGTAGGTCTCCCAAGTGGGTAGCAGGTAAGCAGTCACTGGAACCATCACTGTTGCTTATCAAGGTCCATGTCATTAGGGAACTGGAGTCAGGAGCTGGGGTGGTTACTGAACCCAGACATTCTTCTGGACATGGGACACAGACACCTTACCTGCTAGGTGAAATGCTGTAAGAAGTAGACACTCACTATAAATCAAAGACTTTCTCACACACACACGATGTGGAAGGAATAGTCAATGAGTGTATTGCATATCACATCCTGCTATCTGCTTGTGTGTGGAGGAGTGTGTGGTATTTAAAAATATTTTTGAAATGCCTTTGTGAGATTTTTTGATGAGATGAGTCAGTTACAAACACTCATCCCCTATCACCATCCCCACGTATTTACTCCCTGTTTCTAAAAACACTAGACACATACTATTTGCTATCACATAGGAACATTATCAGAATGCTAAATTGTCTCTCTCTGTACTGGAATGTTTGGGATTGAATAAAAATGCAATGTTCGAACCTTTTGGTTTCATTTGAATGCCTACCCATGAGAGCAACACAGAATTCTGAAATTAATTATAATTATTTCTTCCAACTGTACCTTTTGTTGTGAATTTCTTCTGGAAAGTTCTCTTATTATGCAACACCATGGTAATGATGAGCTTTATTTAGTAAAAAGCTAGATCTTCTTGACTGTGTATCACGCAGGACAGAAAGGTTTATTGAACTTTTCTTCTACATACGAATATTATGATACCTCTGTGAGCAGTGGGACTGAGCTTGCCAGTCAGTAAAGATAAGATTTGGTGAATTCCAATGACTAATTAGTCATGATTAGGCCACAGATAATAAGAACTGACCTGTTGATAAAAATTATGACATATTAAGCATTTTCTGGTTAATTGGAATTTCTAGTTAAACTAAATATTGTTAAACAGAAAGTCCACTTCGATTCAAGTTTTTCTTTTAAAAACTGTTAAAATCTATATGTTGACTCCTATGCCTCAGTATGTTGTGTAAAGTGAACATGATTGAATTTTGGTTGTTTAGAATCTTACATTGCCTTTCTCTTACCATACCAAGCATCATAGAACATCAGTATGGTTATAGGGGCATGCACATTTGTGTTGATATTTTTATCCTCAGATATACATACCAAATGTATCTTTTTATTTATTTATTTGAAAATCAGAAATACAGAGAGAGAAGGAGAGAGAAAGTAAGAGATTGAGAGAGAGATATCTTCCATCCACTGGTTCACTCCCCAAATGGATGCCATGCAAGGGCCAGGCAAGGCCAAAGCCAGGAGCCAGGAGCTTCTTCTGGCTTTCCTACATGGATGCTTGGGCCATCTTCTGCTGCTTTCCAAGGCTCATTAGCATGGAACTGGATCAGAAGTGGAGCAGCTGGGACTTGAACCAGTGCCCATAGGGGATGCTGGAACTGCAGGCAGAGGTTTAACCTTTTACACCCCAGCACCAGCCCCCAAACATCTCTTTTTGGATTAGATTGGTACTTTTCCTTCTCAACAGCTTCTTCTTCAAGTTGAATGTAAAGAAGATAATTTAAGTCTTTTCCTGAAGACATCAGATATGGGATGTTTGACCTGGTAGGGGTCTTAAAGGTGATCTAGTCTATTACTTCACACAGTGGGCATTGGGTTAGGTGCTCTCAGCAAGTTACTGCTTTAGCGGGGGGTGAAAGTTCCGTCTTAGAAGGCCTCACCTCATGTTCTGTAGAAGGATCACCATGTTCTTTACTTTCATCTATGGAATTCTAAACCTGATGGCTACTAAGTGCCATCATAAAATTCTATACATGCTTGCCTGAACTCCAACATTTATATTATTAAAATATAAGCTTTCAAAGAACATTTCTAGAGGATAAGAAGTCGTGGAAAATGGTCACAGAAATGTTTCCCAGATTCTCACAATTGCAGGAAGCATTAGAAGCCTGTGGCATTTTCCTGGGATATAGCTTTAAAGTCAGTTATTACTGAAAATCCTCATCACCTGTGTTTCTTCTTAGATTTTGTATTTGTTACTGACTGGATGCTCCGAGGTATTATTCAAGTTAGGAAAACAGATGGTAGACAAGTGACAATTATTCGAAGTGGCATCAGTAACATAATGCATGTGAAATCATACGATGTCAACATCCAGACAGGTGAGTGAGAGTGCCAAGATTTCTTAACTCATGTATTTTTTGATATGGTGGCCTCTTTTCTCTGTGTGTCCTTATTTAATGTGGCTCCTGATGATTTTATATCCCTCCAATCCACATGCTTTAATGCTGTTAGGACTTTAAATCTCTGTTCAACTCTGCTTACTCTAAAGGTGTTGGGAAAAACACATCTTAGCCCTTTTTGGTATTTAAATGGAATGCTTTATTTTCAGATTTATTTTCAAGAGGAAGCTAGTTTTTAATGATGGGTCTGAAGAATGTCTTTTACGCTTTGATTTCCTTCACAAATCAAATCTGTGACTGACGTAGTGGAAGTATGCATAGGTTACTACCGTGGGACTTTGCTTTTTTGCAGGCTCCAACTTCTGCGGCCAACCCACACATCCTAATGGGGACTGTAGCCACTTCTGCTTCCCTGTGCCCAACTTCCAGCGGGTGTGTGGCTGCCCCTATGGGATGAGGCTGGCTTCCAATCACTTAACCTGCGAGGGAAACGAGGCCAGTGAGCCACCCACGCAGCAGTGTGGCTCTTTCTCCTTCTCCTGTGACAATGGCAGATGTGTGCCCAGCTACTACCGCTGTGATGGATTCAATGACTGTCATGACAACAGTGATGAGCATCTATGTGGCACATCCAGTAAGTAGCTATGAACTGAAGATATTTCCTGGGATGACGAGGACAGAGATGTGGGCTATAAACAACCAGTATGCAAAAACTGGTTACCTATCTTGGAAAAGATACCTTTTAGAATTCCAGCTACTTTTGGGAAGCTAAGGAGTCAATATCATTTACACCCTAATGTGACAAATGATTTCTAGCATTGATTCAGACTCTAATCAATAAAATTTCTTTTTAACCTTGGCCATATGGGGCAATGTGGGCTTATTGCATCTTTACAAGCTCCTGCTAAAGTTGAATAAAAGTAAACTGAGCATCATCTTTAGCATCTGGGTAAATCGTTTCATAGAAGAGGCGCTAGCAATTGAAGATCTTAGGCACTGTATTTCTTCTTCCCTCATTTTGGAGAAAAATGAGTTGGAGGTGAATGAAACCTTTATATTCTTCTTTTGATGGTTACAAGATTTGAGACCCAATCAATGCTATTTTAAAAGGCAAAAGTATTTCATTAGAAATTTTAAAAACATAGATAGAGGACAGTTGAGGCATCAGAAGTCTCTATCAAGGTGAGATCGGTAGTAATTATAGTCTGTGTTTTTGGGAAGAAAGAAAAGTGACAGACTTAAAGAAGTGCCCACTTGAATGCTTTCCTTGAATTTCAAAAACGTTCGCCCTTTTGTGTAGTATCTTCCTGTTTTAAAGCTTGCAAAGTTTTACCCAAATATTCAATCTATTTGCATTTTTCTTGTGATACATTTTCAAGGCTTCTGTAGGTGAGTTTGAAAATTGTGATTGGAGGCCAGTGCCATGGCTCACTTGGCTAATCCTCCGCCTGCAGCACCGGCACCCTGGGTTCTAGTCCCGGTTGCTCCTCTTCCAGTCCAGCTCACTGCTGTGGCCTGGGAGGGCAGTGGAAGATGGCCGAAGTTCTTGGGTCCCTGCACCCCCATGGGAGACCGGGAGGAAGCACCTGGCTCCTGGCTTTGGATCGGTACAGTGCCGGCTGTGGCGGCCATTAGGGCAGTGAACCGATGGAAGGAAGACCTTTCTCTCTGTCTCTCTCTCACTGTCTAACTCTGGGGCTGGCACTGTGGCTCAGTGTGTTAAGGGCCTGGCCTGCAATGCCAGCATCCCATATGGGTGCTAGTTTGAGTCCTGGCTGCTCCTCTTCTGATCCCACTCTCTGCTGTGGCCTGGGAAAGCAGTAGAAGATGGCCCCAGTGCTTGGGCCCCTGCACCCACGTGGGAGACCTGGAAGAAGCTCCTGGCTCCTGGCTCGGATCAGCTCATCTCAGGCCTTTGTGGTCATTTGGGGAGTGAACCAGTGGATAGAAGACCTATCTCTCTCTCACTGGCTCTACTTCTCTGTCTTTCAAATAAATAAAATAAACCTTAAAAAAAAAAAAAGAAATTGTGATTGGAGGAAGTACAGCTTAGAAGGCAAGGATGTACCTTAGAGTCAACCAATTAGAGCTTGAATGTTGGGCAGATTCCTGATTCTCTCAAAGCCTAGTTTCATAGCATTCTTGTGAAGGTTAAAACAATATTCTTAGTAAAGTACCTGGTATGTAAGAAATACTAAGTCAAAGCTAGCTGCTGCTGCTGGCTTCGTATCTTGCACATTTCTCCTTATTTTTGTATTTTGCTTCCATTGAAAAATAAATTGGGCCTTCACAAAGGGAGAACACATGTAAACGGCTGTAAAAACAGCTGGCTTCATGAGCAGTTTCTTGTTGTTGTAGATAACACCTGCTCACCCTCGGCGTTCACCTGTGGCCATGGCGAGTGTATCCCTGCACATTGGCGCTGCGATAAGCACAATGACTGTGTGGATGGCAGTGATGAGCGCAACTGCCCTTCCCACACTCCTGCCTCCTGCCCGGCCTGGGCCTACACCTGTGATAATAACGCGTGTATCCCCAGGAACTGGGTCTGTGATACAGACAACGACTGTGGGGATGGATCTGATGAAAAGAACTGCCGTGAGTTCTGACCTGGTTCCTCTCGCTTGGTTAGCTTAGTAAATAGATTTGAATGAGTGTGTCTTACACTCTTTCCTCTAAGGCGCACACATCTCCATTGCATCTTGGGCACTGCTATTCCATCTGTCAATGTCTGTAACAATGGACTATGAGAACAAAGATATGAAGCTAGAGTCCTCTTACAAATATTGAAATCTGTGGAAGCAAACCAATTGTCTCTGATGCAAAATATTCAGATAGAAACTGGAAAAGCAAACAAGTAATTACCCAGATATTTGAAACAAAAAATATGTAAACATATCCAAATATTGGGCTGCTGGTTTTTGTTTGACATAGGCAAAAAGGGAACAAAATAAAGAGGCACAAAATTTAAAATTTCCATTAATCTCACCTACCTGCTTTTCATCTTTGCAATTTTGATTTTCTTTATGTTATTTATTTCTTGTCTGCCATAATAGTTTAAGGTGGAGCGAAATGCCTTGTACTGTGTTTTAGTTTTGGTTGCATGACTAGGGAAGTCACTTTCTTTCTGGAGTAAATGAACTTTGAGATCCTTTTTAGCCTTCACCTCTAATGAGTATGTATTTAATAGAACTAACTGCTATGAATGGTACAGCCAGCATCTCTGACTCCAAGGCTGTAACTTAACTCCCAGGTGAGACCCTGGAGTTTAGAACTGTTCTGCTTAGACTTTGGATGAAATCTAGTCATGAGCTGTCTACACACTGTTGCTAGTAGGCATAGGTTGTGCTGCCATGTTGCTTAGTCAGGTTTTGTTGGTTAGCTTTGATCTAGAGTCACAGACTTGATAGTGGTCGTGAGATGTACTCCCACTGACTGCAAGCACATGGTGCTCATTTTCTAAATGTAGTCTAATTTTCAAGATATAATCACAGTTTCTGACCCTGCCCTGTCATCTTTTTATTCTTGATTCCAAAAACTGTCCTAATTTTGAGTTCTCTTTCTGGGAATACTTACAACGTACAACTGAGATAACCCAGTTATCTCACTTAGTGTGTCTGGTGTGGCCATGGTACACAATGAACATGAACTTACTTAGTTTTGTTTTCCCATGATATTAGATTCAACAGGGACATGTCAACCTAGTCAGTTTCATTGCCCTGATCATCGATGTCTTGACCCATCATATGTCTGTGATGGAGACAGGGACTGTGTTGATGGATCTGATGAAGCTGGTTGTGGTAAGTGGATTGCTTTATTTTTATATTCACAATGTTTAGAAAAACCTCATTTTCTCCCTGAGATAATTTCTAAGTGATTTCTCTTTCGTTCTTAGTATTTAACTGCACAAATTCTCAATTCAAGTGTGCTGATGGGAATGGCTGCATTAGCAACATAAATCGTTGTGATGGTGTTTTTCACTGCAGTGACAACTCCGATGAGGCAGGCTGTCGTAAGTACCGTATACTCAGTATGTTTCAGACATAGAGATTATTCGTTTTCACCAGTATTGCTACTCCTGCAAATTTTCTCTAACCCAAAGAAACTGAGATTGTAAAGAGCAGGGAGAAAGACATCCTGAATCACAATATATTCGTAAAGGAATACAATATTGAACATAAAATTGTGTAGGCATTATGAAATAATGATTTGTAACTAGTGAATCAAATGGTTGTATAAGTGGGCACTTCAAATTTGGGAAGGTTAAATATGTCGTGAGTATTTTTGTTTGTACTTTTAATTTTTCTTGGGACATTAATTACTAGTTTTCAGCCATTTGAGGGTTTACTGTATATAATGATGTCTTATCGTTTTCTTTTAAGCCTCCATCAAGAGGTCAAATCACAGTCTAGAAATGGAATGGAGCTGTGTTTGGTATTGACTTTAATGAATTCCTTCTTCCAGCTGTTATTTGTTTAATATAGCAGATGTCACGTGTGGCCTTTGTCCTTTGTCTTTGTAAGAGAGATTGTACAGTCAAGAAACAATTAAAGCAAGGTAGACAGGTACAAGGACCTTACAAATTATAAAGCTAATAGAGATAAAGGCCATCTTTTGCTGCCTTCTGCCAGTGCATTAGCTGGGAGCTGGATCAGAAACTGAGTAGCTGGGACTTGAACCAATGCTCCAGTACAGGATGCCATTGCTAGTGGCAGCTTAACCGCCAGTTCTACAACTCCAGCACCAGAGAATTTCTTTGGACTCAGGTGCTTATCTTCTGTTTAAGAGTTGTGCACCCTGGACTTTGTTGTCAGATCCACTAATCTGACACATGGAAATATTTCTGTATCACACAGTGTAAGGGAAGGCTTCATATCATTTTAGCCTTTAAAATTAATTGTGCCATAGTCATATGATAAACTTGGTTATTGATCCAGCATCATTTCCCGTGGATCTAAACTATAAAGGGGATTATATTTTACATTCACAAACCCATTTCCCTCCACGTCTCTTCTAGCAACCAGACCCCCTGGCATGTGCCATTCAGATGAATTTCAGTGCCAAGCAGATGGTTACTGCATCCCAGATGTTTGGGAGTGTGATGGGCATTCAGACTGTATTGATGGATCTGATGAACACCATGGCTGCATCCCCAAGACCTGTGCTCCATCTCAATTCCACTGTGACAACGGAAACTGTATCCCCAAACATTGGCTCTGTGATGGGGACAATGACTGCAGGGATTTGAGTGATGAGAAGGACTGTCCTACTCAACCCTTTCACTGTCCCAGTTGGCAGTGGCAGTGCCCTGGCTATAGCATCTGTGTGAATCTGAGTGCACTGTGTGATAACGTCTTTGACTGCCCCAATGGGACAGATGAGTCCCCACTTTGCAGTAAGTTGTCTGACCATGGTTTATTGGCCATAAATTCATTCTGAGCAGTAATCTTGTGTGTATCACCATTGTCACAGTCCCTGTGTAGCTATTTAGGGAGGGATTTTAGTTTCTCTATGAGTTTAGGCCCGTGTAGGGATAACCATAACTGAATCCAAATAAGTCTCTCCTGGATCATATTTCTCATTAAATTTTTGCACTTGATTATGTGTTTTTTCTTCTTTTTATGTGTTTATAGAAATGAGATCAAATGAAGCTGTTAGATTATCAAGTTAAATTTGATTCTGTTGGTATTGTGCTCATGAATTTTTCTAACTTTAATATTTTCTAATTTCAATCTGAACCTGCCACAAAACAAATGAAGTTGGGTTTTTGTGTTTGCTGTGATTATAAGGCTATGATTGGCATGTAATCCTAATTACTGTCCTTTCTTTCTTTCCTCTTTAATCAATGCTCATTCTCAGATGAACCTCAGCCAGGTATGATTGTAAAGTATTTTAGATTCTTATGATTTAATACATGTTGTGTTTGTGCTGAACATGTCCTGATTATTTTGACTTCCTCTCCTACTGCATGTTCTGTGTTATAACTCCTAGGAATAAGTTAGAGTACCTAAGAAAATAGTGGGTATTAGCATCCCCAGGCATGTGCATGTGATCTATCTTTAGGTGGCTTCAGTCATTGTCATTGTGACCTTAAGAGCAAGGACTGCCTGTGTGTTAGTTGATCTGTGCCCTCCAGTGCTTCAATTACCTTTCCCTCTCCATTTATAACCTCTCGTAGATATTCCAGCCTTCTCCCTTAAATGTTTAAATCTTATCTACCATTTCTGTATAGATAGAAGAATTTCAGTGGAAAAAAGCAAGAAGCATGTTAGGTTTCTTTGCATGTTTATCAATGACTCTTTTATTTATTGATGCCAACAGTATTTCCCCAAGGTTTTTTCATTGCACTAAATGGAGTTTTACTGGAGCATTGTAGTGGAAAAAGTGGCTCAAGCCCAGTGGATATGAATGATAGCTGAACGTTAGGCAAATCAGAGTAGATACGGGAGAGCTTGGGGAGTTCATCCAAGTGAATGTTGCTCTTAGCTCTTCTCCAGGCATCACATTGAAGGTGGCATGGGACTATATGACAAATAATATACCAATGAAAATCAAAGAGGCAGAGTCCTGACTTTCTCCTTCATGATTCTCTTTCTTTATTCCAGACCAGGCGAGCTGCTCAGATTTCAATGGTGGTTGTACCCACCAGTGTATTCAAGGACCCTTTGGAGCTAGTTGTCTGTGTCCGTTGGGATACCAACTTGCTAATGATTCTAAGACCTGTGAAGACATAGATGAATGTGATAATCCAGGCTTTTGTAGCCAGCACTGTTTCAATATGAGAGGTTCTTTCCGGTGCTCATGTGATAACGAATACATGTTAGAAGGTGATGGGAGGACCTGCAAAGCTATAGGTAATTATTGAACTTAAAAGTGAGACTTTGCTAGCCAGGTTAATAGCATACCCCAGAGCTCAAGGTCAAATGGTTGCATGTAGGTATTTGACAATGTTTAGGGGTCAGATTGAATATAATCCTACACAGGTTTTGTAACCTCTTTACCTTAATTTCTTGTGAGGATTAAGTGTGGTAATAAACATAAAGATCCTGATGTATTTTGCAAAATAGAGGTAAAAGATTTATAGGTAGAAGATGATGTTTTGTTATTTAAGATAGTACCAAATGGTTTTATAGTATTTAAAAGTTATTTTATAACTTACTTAAATATTTTTACATATGTTTAATAAATTGAATTCAGGCTGTATTAATTCAGTTTCTACAACATGAAAATGACTATACTGAGTATTAGGATACTGACTTGGCTGCTTGAAAAGTGACCAATAAACAAAGCTGAAACAAAATAGAAGATCTTTGTTTTACAAATAGGAGTGTGCATGATAGACAGTGCTGGGGGTGGAGCTGGTCTGTGACCCTCTTCACGAGGTGTCCACATATATGTAGGGATCCAGGGGTATTGCTTGTGCTCAGAAAGAAGGAAAGGCAAAGAGAAAGCGGAAGGTAAGCAGCTTCCTGTGAAGAATATGACTTGGACTTGAATGCCTCATCTCTACTCACATCCTAGTGGTCAGGACCTACTCCTGTGGTCACTGTAAGTGGCAGTGGAGGCAGACGAATGTGATCTTGCGCCAGGTTAAAACTTGGCAGGTTTTATTACTAAAAAGAAGAAAAGGAAAGAAAGGATAGTGGGAGATAGCTTTAACTCTCTGCTACACAGTTAAGACATGATCCCTACTATCATGAAGACAATGATGTAGTAAGGTAAATAAGCAAATATAAATCCAGCACAAGGAAGAATATAAATAAACTTCCCTGCAGGCTGGGATTTAGACACCCACTGAAATATAATTTAAAGAAAAAAGATATTTTAGAAAGAGTCTAGAAAATCAATTCACTCTTAAGGTTAAGATTGAAGTGATTAAAATCACTCTTACGAGGCTCCCCAACCCCTGCCATTATTTGGAGTCACATCTTCCTTCTATCGCCCAAGTATTGCATCAAATACTTAAGAAGTGCTTTGATCATGTTTTCTTCCAGAATCATTGACATTTATGCTTCTCCCCTCACCCCTCCCTTTTTTTTAAAATTATTTTGACAGCATCTGAAAATCTGCTACTACTTGTGGCAAGTCAGAGCCGAATTGTTGCTGACAACATCACCTCCCAGGTCCACAATATCTACTCACTGGTCCAAGGTGGTTCTAACATTGTAGCTGTTGATTTTGATTCAGTCAGTGGTCGGATCTTTTGGTCTGATGCAAGTCAGGGTAAAACCTGGAGTGTGTTTCAAAATGGAACGGACCGAAGAGTGGTAAGGATATTTCTGCTGGTCTTTGGCCTGACTAATTCCCCATTCTTAGGTCTGTTTGCTGCTATTCGCCAGGGAGAGAAGACCCTACCTCCTCCTGGGTGGCTCCCATAGTCCCTACGTAGGGCACATTGCACTCAGGAGGCCTGACTTTTCAGAACTTCTAATCTATGGGTCCCTTTCTGAAGGCAGAAGTGATTGTGAGTTGCAGGTCACGTGGTGTAGAGATCTCCCAGGGTCTCTGAGATTCCTTTTGCAATCTTTTTCAGTGAGTGAGAGCAGAGGGAAGTGCAAGAGAGCCCAGGGGTTATTTTCCTCACTCTAATGCAGTTAAATTTCTCAGTCCACCTCCTCGAGTTTCAGTTTGCTGACTTCTTTTTTTAAAATTTTTTAATTTTTTTTTTATTTTTGACAGAGTGAACAGTGAGAGAGAGAGACAGAGAGAAAGGTCTTCCTTTTGCCGTTGGTTCACCCTCCAATGGCCGCCGTGGTAGGTGTGCTGCGGCTGGCGCACCGCGCTGATCCGATGGCAGGAGCCAGGGGCTTCTCCTGGTCTCCCATGGGGTGCAGGGCCCAAGGACTTGGGCCATCCTCCACTGCACTCCCTGGCCACAGCAGAGAGCTGGCCTGGAAGAGGGGCAACCGGGACAGGATCGGTGCCCCGACCGGGACTAGAACCCGGTGTGCCGGCGCCGCAAGGCGGAGGATTAGCCTATTGAGCCGCGGCACCGGCCAAGTTTGCTGACTTCTGATACTTACATTTCCCCTGCTCCTTAGAACTTTATTTTGTAATTTTTGGTGCTTAATCAATAATAATATTACCCTAGTTACACAAATATTATAGTTTCATAAATTGCCCACTTAGTGAATGGATAGAGTGTTTAACTGCAAAAACTTTTGAAACCAAAATGCAATTACCTACTAATCTAACAAGAATATTCAGTGCTATGAAATCTTGTGTATTTTTTCTAGAAAAAATAGCTACATAGGAAAACAATTTCACAGGATAAATTACATGCCTTGAGATTATCAGATAATTTCCACTTTTGAATTTGTTTATCCTCTTTAGAATTCCCCTTTTATTCTATTCTATTTTGTTTATTTTAGGTACTTGACAGTGGTGTTGTTATGACACAATCTATTGCGGTAGATTGGGTAGGTCGTAATCTCTACTGGACAGACTATGCCCTGGAAACAATTGAGGTCTCAAGAATAGATGGGAGCTACAGGACTGTGCTGATCAGTAAGAATGTGACAAATCCAAGGGGACTAGCATTAGATCCCAGAACGAGGTAAGACTTTTCAGCAACAACAACAACAAAACCCGTATGTTTCTGCCTCAGTTTCACATTGTTTACCAGAGCTCTCTGGTTGTATGAAAAATAACATTTTTGCCTGCTACTCATAAAGCAAAGAAAGAGAACTTCTCCCATGTGTTTAGAAATCTTTGAGGGTCTCCTCCTTGAATTCACTTAGATTCTATAACTTAGATTCTTTTCTGCACGATGGTGAATATTCAAAGTGATACTGGCTTCCTAGATACTGGAAAGCATTAATTACACACCAGTGAAATTTACGATGAGTCTCTGAGGAGGAATAGATTGATTCTCTTCTCTAAAACATGACAGAGTAGACCAACAAGGACAGATGGATTTTTTTTTCTAGATCAGCTACACGTGGATTGTACACAAACAGGAATTGGCAGTGAGATATTTCAGTGTCATAATGTACTGTGTTATAAAATGTCATAAAAACGTCCAGATGGCTTGTGATTGCATTTTGATTAGTTATTCTTTGTGACACTCCAAGGAAATAATGAGCTTTGTGCATAGATTCTGATCTGGAGATGATTTATTTTAAGCAGAGCCAAAACTGCGTATGGTATCATTATAATGACAGTTATTCTTCATATGTGCCTTCCAAGTGGTATAACCGGTTCTTTTCACAGTGACCATCTAATGTTCTGGTCTGACTGGGGCCATCATCCTCGTATCGAGCGAGCCAGCATGGACGGTAGTTTGCGCACTATCATTATCCAGGACAAAATCGTCTTGCCCTGTGGCTTGACTATTGACTACCCCAACAGACTGATCTACTTCATGGATTCCTATCTCGACTATATAGATGTCTGTGATTATTATGGACACCATCGGAGGCAGGTGGTAGCTGGTGATTTGGTAAGTTGATAGTGAGGGAAGCCCAGTTAAAACTACAGTAATGGCTACATAAATAACAGGGTGTCAAGAAAACTGAGATTGATTTCTGTATCATAGTCATTATCAGGTCAATTCAGGAAAAATCAACAACAGGGGGAACAACCCATCCTCTATCACTCACAGGAAGGTAAATATTTTTTATTCCAGTTCATGGTCAGATTGTGCCATGTCCTGAATGGATTAATAGCTTATTTGATTTTAGTTGCTATTGCTTCTACAACTGTATTAAGCAAAAAGCAATAATTTAGATCCATACTTCTTAATTAAATCATAGGCTGTTATTTATTCAGTTTTTTAGAGTAAATTCTATTGAATTTATTTTTTCAATTTAAATGAAAGAATACAGAAAACATTTTATCAAGGAGTTGTTAATGACCTTGATTTAAGATTGCCCTTGTTAATAATTCCTGTAACTTGAAGATTCCCTGCCTTCAGGGAAAAGACACCTAAACTGAAATTGATGGAGGTGAATTACTGAACAGAAACATCAATGGAGCAGGAGTGGTGATGATGAGGGTGGGTGGGCTTAGAAGTAGGGGATGGTGACCTTGAACTAGGTTCTCTGGTGACATCTGACCTCTGGTAGGTGATCTGGAGATGTCAGCTTGCTTTCTGTGCTTCAGTTGGTTCTCATTTGTAAAATGGGTGTCCAGTGGTAATCCAGAGGAAGCATGGAGAATAAATGACAGTGGTGTACGAAAATGTCCTTAGTGGTATGGTAGGACACAGGACAAGTGCTGCATTATTTTTTTTTTTCCTGTTTTATACAATGGCTCCTCTCTGTTTTTGTTAAAATTCAGTGCTAAGGGAAACCATCTTTATAAACAGGACTTTTCTTCTACTTGGCTTCTCTGGACTTTTTCTTCTGGCTGAGGTCTCACTGTTCCCTTTGGCTTCATAGATTCTGCGGTATCCCTACGCCCTCTCTGTCTTTGAAGATACTGTGTACTGGACTGATGTTACTACTCATCGGGTGATGAAAGCCAACAAGTGGCACGGAGGGAACCAGTCAGTTGTGATGTTCAATGTTCACCAACCCCTTGGCATCGTTGTGGTTCATCCTTCAAAGCAACCAGAATGTAAGTGATACAGAGAAACGTCCTGCCCAGGAATAGCTGGAAATCACTTGTTCTCAGAATGCCAAACACATGTGGTTGCAGACTTATTTATTTGGGCCCAAAGTTTTCCTTTTCTCTTTGCTAACCAACTCACCCCACACTCTTCGATGGTCGATATTGCCATTAATTTTATTTGCCATGAAAACTCAAATCTGGTTTGTAACAGTAGCCCGTATGAATTCTGTCATTTCTGTTCAGTAGTTTGCTTCTGCCCTCTGTGACCTTTATCTGAATCTCAGTTTCCTTAGCTGACAAATGTTGCCCAGACAATATGAGGAATCTTCAAAAGGCCAATGGAAAAATGTGTATTATTAAAAACCTATGGGCCTGTGCTGTGGCATAGTGGGCTAAGCCTCTGCCTGTGGTGTTGGAATCCAATATGGGCACCGGTTCAAGTCCCAGCTGCTCCTCTTCTTCTTCTTTTTTAAAAATTTATTTATTTATTTGAAAATCAGAGTTACACAGAAAGAAAAAAGGCAGAGAGAGAGAGAGAGAGAGAGAGAGAGAGAGAGGTTTTCCATTTGCTGGCTCACTCCCCAATTGGCTGCAGTGGCCGGAGCTGCACATATCTGAAGCCAGGAGTCAGGAGCCAAGAGCTTCCTCAGGGTCTCCCCATGCTGGTACAGGGGCTTAAGGACTTGGGCCATCTTCTACTGCTTTCCTAGGCTATAGCAGAGAGCTGGATTGGAAGGGCAGCATCTGGAACTCGAATGGGTGCCCATTTGGGATGCCAGCACTGCAGGTGGTGGCCCTTACCTGCTACACCACAGCGCCGACCCCAGCTGCTCCTTTTCTGATCTAGCTCTTTGGATGGCCTGGATTTCCCAGGATGGCCTAATTCCTTGGACCCTTACGTCCACTTGGGAAACCCAGAGGAGGCTCCCGGCTCCTGGCTTCAGATTTGCTGAGCTCCAGCCATTGCAGCCATCTAGGGAGTGAACCAGTGATGGAAGATCCTTCTCGCTGTCTCTCTCTCTCTCTGTCTATAATTCTGCCTCTCAAATAAATAGACAAAATATTTTTAAAAATACATTTTGTGCACCAAAGTAAAGGACCTTTATTTTTTCATGAATTTTTTGAAGTATCTTTGTACTGTGTGGCTTAAAGCAGCTGATTGTTAGGACTCATTTATTATGGCACCATTGCCTTATAGTGGCTCTGCTGTGGTCACCCCAAGTCATTCTACAATGCATAGTATGACTGGTTAGGTGAGTTAAAGTTTTTATTTATTGTGTTTATTTATTTGCAAGGCAGAGAGCTAGAGACAGGCAGACAGAGACCTTTCATCAGCTGATTTATTTCCCAAATGCCTGCAACAGCTAGGACTGGTCAGGTTGAAGCCAGGAGCCTGGAACTCAATCCAGTCCTCCCCGATGGGTGGTAGGGACCTAATTACTTAAACCATCATCTCCTACCTCCCAAAGTGTAAGGCTGGAATTGGAAGCAGAGCTGGAACTTGAACCTAGGTGCTCTGATATGGGGTGTGGGCATCCTACCTGGCATCTTTGCATGCAGAATGCTCACCCCAGGTTAGATGATTTAAAGCTTTGGCCTTGGTAGTTTTCTTTCTCGTGGTAGGGGGAAATAAGTTACTTAATAGATACCTGCTACTTCCCTGGCTTCCTCTCCACTCACTTTTGGCACGGTGGACCTCACTATGGGACAGAGGCAAACCAGCCTACTTCCTGTCTCTGAGCTTTTGCACTAGCTCTTGGCTTTACCTGCAGTGTCTCTCCTTCAGCTCTCTGCATGAGTCACTCCATCCAGTCATTCAGGATTCTGCTCAAGTGTCACTTTCTCAGAGAGCCTCTCCTTGACCCCCTTGCCTGAAACACCCACTACTTTCATAGATCTTTCACTCTCAACCCTCATGTTGTGAAATTAGACACACACAATTTATGAGCTTAGTGCTGTCTCTTTTTTACTGGAATATATGCTCCATGTTTGTAGTATCCTTTGGTGTGTATTGAATGTTTAAGTTATTTTGGCAAATATATGGGGTAATAATTGAGCACAATGTATGTCCTAAGAACAGTTGGGATACAGGAAACATCTGTGAGCTTTGGATGCACACAGTGTCCCTCTTTCATGGAGCCTGATGGTGCAGAGAGGTCACCAATGGAAAAATAAAAGATTATCATCTAAATTTGGGTAGCATAGGGTAAATGTCAAGGTCACATGGCAAACACGCAACCTGCTTAGAGGCAAAAAAATCTCTTCTAAGTTAGGCAAGGGGACAGATTATCTAGCATCGTGTCTCTACTACCAGGTTCTTTCTCACTCATTGGCTGTTTGTAATCTGGTTAGACTGGATTGATCTGTGACCTTAGGTATGTCACTCTTCCCTCTTGCGCCTCTTCTTTATTTTATATTGAAAGCACTATACTGAGAATGAAGAAAAATATTTTAGAGAAAACGAAACAAAACAAAGCACTGGAGTAACTCGAGTGCGGTGTCTCCAGATACTGGGGGCCCCTGGAAGACAATACCAGTGCACTTAACGTGGAGCTCTTCCACTCACCTGTGCTTTCTCCTCTTCTATTCCCATACAGCCACGAATCCGTGTGCCTCTGCCCACTGCAGCCATCTGTGCCTGCTCTCCTCACAAGGGCCCAACTTCTACTCCTGTGCTTGTCCTTCGGGATGGAGTCTCTCTCATGATTCTGTGAATTGTGTGCGAGGTACAGTATGACCTTTAAATGTAGTCTGGAGATGGAGCTTGCCACAGTGTATGACCAGGAGTGGAAACTCTGATATCACCTGCCTCTGAGCATGGGCAGTGTTTCTTTTGGGTCAACAGGTGTCTGTGGAGTGTGTGCTATATGAGGTGACTTAGTTGAGTAGCCTAGCTGCAATAATAGTGTCTGTATATGTAGTTAATGTTATCTGTGCATTTGATTGAATGATTGTTAAACTCATGCTTTCACTGGCTACAGGTAGACTTTTATGACTAACTAGATAATGGGGAGGTCCAAATTGTGCACTTAGAAAGTCTTGACATTGGTGTACAGCTTAATTTTTCAGGTCCATTGTTTTCATTTTTATTCTCATAACCGATAGCCTGGGTCTTTTGACCCCAACTTCAGTGCCTTTACTTATTCTATCTGATACTTCAAAAATTAGAGTTATCTCATAGGAAATATTTTCACTAGTTGAGCAATTTAATCTTCATCTCATCCTGGAGATATTTTAGTTGGTTGATTGCCTAGTGTGTGAAGGATTATGCCAAGCACTTTAGGGAGTAAGAAAAGGGGGGAAAAAAGATTTAGGTAATCTACAAAAGGCATTTCTTCTGGAGTATGTGGATGATACGTTGGATGATAAACTGTCTTTAAAAACCAATCTCCATTGCTTAAAAACCTAAAAGTTACTTTATATCCAATTTTCTTTCATTGGTAAGTGAAGTGAATGTGCTTTGATACTGGTAAAAATTGCTGTTAGGTAAGTTAAAATGAAATGCTTAATGATGACGCATTCCTAAATTAAGAGACAATATGAGTCTCAATCTAAAGGGAAATTCAATTTTCAAATGGAAAGCATGTGCTGAATCCAGGAAGTTTATAGTGTTTACAAATTATGCAGATGTAGGCATACTGAAAATAAAATTCCATCAGCATGTAATATTGCCTTGTGATACTTTCATGATGAAAGATTTTAATTATTGGTACTGCTTACAGAGGCATTGGCATCACCATTTTTCTTCAGAGACTTATTATGTGCCTGATCCTTGTTGACATTGTTTAATTTAGTGTGTCCTCAGGTGTTTTAGTAGAAAGATTAATCTGGGTTACAGACATTTTAGATACAAAGCATTCTTTCACCACACAGATTGTTGAACTGTGCATTGGGGATTGGTGTAACCAGTATTACTATCTGATGCTGATTGTTAAGTGTTAATTCTAAATAGTACCTTTTTTTGTTTCACAAATAATCACAGTAGTGGTGGTCCCATGGGCTTTTACTGAGGTAGAATTTTTTCAGTATTTCCCAAGGGTGTCTGAAAACCCTTTGAGTAATGGAGCGCCAATATATGCTAACTGATGGAAAGATTGTACATCTTAGTTTTCAATAAGAAGTGTAGATGACTTGTTCCCATCTACAGGTGGAAACATTTTACTTGATTAATTGTTCAATAGCCTTTAAAATAGTGTTTACCAAGTGTCTGGAGTATCTTTGGAAGTGCTGTGTGACACTTTTATGTGAAATAGAAGATCCTGTCTAATATCTGTCTTGTAAAAATATGCGCTAAAAAGTTTGGAAGAAAACACACACAAGTGCCAAGAGTGGTTATAGTTGGATAGGGGAATTATGGGATATTTCTAATTTTTTCTCTAATTCTATGAAATTTTAAAATGAGAGCTTCCTCTGTATGAAATATATTCTTTGACTTTTTAGAAAATGTGTTCCCTCTAATGCCAAACCAAATAAAGCTCGAGCCAAAACATCTTCCCAGCATTGCCTAAAATAAACCACCTCAGATTCAAATGAGATTTCAGTCCGGGGGACACAGACTGCTGCTTCAGTGATGATATGCAAAATTACATGGGAACACCCCTTCCCTGCACCCTAGGACAGGCTGTGGGCCAGCTTGGGTAGGGTGTGACTTGACGAGGACCTAGGTTTGGAGGTTGGAAGTTTGGCCCACTATATTAATTTTCCATTCCCGAGTATAGTTCCTTCACTCTTCTGCTTTAACATTGACCTTAATGGGCTCATGATAGGAAAAGGAGAAGTAAAGAAATGACCTTTAATTTCAAAAGACCAAGACCCGCTAACCTGGGACAATGTAAACTCACCTCCTCCTGTACTGCTTGCCATCCAGCGCTGGGTGCTTCCATACCTACTCCTTCATGCCATCAGCACAGTGAATTGTAAGGGACCATACACCTCTAGATGCCAAGTTCCTTGCAGCACAGCCTTTAGCTGATTCATAGAGGTATGCTCATTGCGTGTGGCACTTGGTGGCATTGAGTAAATGGTGAGTGAACGCCATGCTCCCCAGTACCCCTTTTTGCTCTTTCCCCAGTCCTGTGTTTTTCATCCATTTGATCCTTAGAAAGGTGTTTAGGGTCATGAAGGCGCTTTTCCTTTTTTCATTCCAGTGTAGCATTTTCATGCCCCCCCCCCCCCCCCCGGCTGTCCCTCAGGTCACTTCCCTGTGTTATCCCTCATCACAGTTCCCACACTTGGAGCCAGTGCGGTGTGAAGCAGCATCCCATCCTTTGCCCCATTGCCCAGTGCTCACAGATGGTGGGTGAACCTCCACAAGCACACAGCAGGGACCAGATAAAGTGCTGGGACACATCCCCACAAAGGAGCAGGATGGGTGGCGCTTAAGGGAAGAGCTCCTTGGAGGACTCAAGCAGGCCCACGTTTGTTGGGTGGGAAATGCAGTGTTTAGATCCTAAGCAATACTTTGGTTTGGAATTATTCCAGTTAAACGAAAGGAAGATTCCCCATTAAAAGTTCACCCACAGACATCACACAGATCCTGCGAATTCCATTTGACCCTTGCAGATACTAAATGCTACAGGGTATAGTACTTGATAAAATATAAAGCATTAAGAGTTGCAAAATTTACATTTGTACTAGGCTAATAAATGGTGAGTTTTTTTTTTTAAAGTAATAGGATAGGAACAAGGAAAAGCTGAGATGTGAAAATCAGAAAAAAATTGTCAAAATAATGTTGCTGAAAATATAAATTTCTTCAGATTATCAAAGTAATGCACACATCATTTTTTTAAAAAGATTTATTTTATTTATTTGAAAGAGTTAGAAAGGTAGAGTGAGAGAGAGAGAGAGAGGTCTTCCATCCACTGCTTCACTCTCCAAATGACCGCAATGGATGCTGGATGACAGCCAGGATAAAATTTAAATGATTTTTGAAAACAATTTATTAAGAGGCTAAGTGAATTACAGTTTAAAGAACATATTACAGAGATGTCTAAGTTACAAAGCATAGCTACTAATGAGAACTTTAGGAGATGCTATTTACATATCCAGTTATGCATCCATGCATTCCTCTGGTTAGCAAACACTTTATCGAATAACTAGTTCATGCCATGTGTGCACCAGACCCTGGGGACACAGTTTAGAGCAAACCAGACACAAACGCCACTGTGAGTTAGGATCTAGTGGGGGAAGACATTAGTCAAGTAACTCATGGGACTAGAAATTATATTCATTTATTTACTAATTCTCTAATAAGCACTTGGCAATTCTTTGTAGTGTTCTTTTATTTTCTGAACATGCTTAAAACTAATTCACCAAGATAGTCTAAAGGTTTTCTTTTACATTTTTTTCTTGGCAAAGTCTATTAGTGAGGTTTGTCCTTGTGTAGAAGTGGAAGAACTTCCTGATTGTGAAGCCTATCAAACTTGGATGGTTTATCAGTGTAAGTAAGGAATTAATGAGGAGTAAGGCAAACATTCGTCTGTCTTGGAAAGACCCCTTTAGCGTTGCGTGTTTCCTTGGAGGTCTTGTGACCCAGCCTTCCACTGAAACCCAATGGGAGGCCCAAGACTGTCTGAGGAAGTCTCTCCTGTGCATTATTTCTATTGCTGCAAAGCTGCGATGGCTCCCTGGCCCGTACTATGGTTGTAATCCATTGTTTCCCCTTACTCTAAATGTCTGGGAAGAGTGGGGTGTAATTTTAACTAATATTCTGCTATTTTCACAGATGAACAACCTTTCTTAATAAGTGTAAGACAGCGCATAATTTTCGGAATCTCTCTTAATCCTGAGGAGAAGAGCAATGATGCTATGATTCCCATATCAGGAATACAGAATGGTTTTGATGTTGAATTTGATGACTCAGAGCAATTCATCTACTGGGCTGAGAATCCAGTAAGTTCTGAATACATTTCGAAGTATATCACTTATTCCCAAAGAGCTTGCCTGCACTGATGCCTTCTAATAGGCCAACTTTTTTGGATGGGTAAAAGGAAAACCATCCAGAAATTAACTTATGAATAAATTCAGTGGGGGATATAAATATGAGCTTTCCTTGGAGCAAAGAACAAAAGACTCTTCAGCTTTAAAATAATACACATACTTCAGGTGTGGGGGCTATTATTTATTCATTCAGCAAATATTTAGTCAGTGCCTACAATTTGCCCTGCACTGAACTACCTGTTTCTCATGGAAGAATATATGCCAGGAAGCAATAGTCACAAGGCTTGCCCTAGGGGAGCTTAAGTTGTGGAAGTCACTAGAGTAAGTAAAAGTGATCATAAATCAGAATAAAAGTAGTGGCTCCCTCCGGGAGTTCCAGGAAAGCCTGGGACGTGGTGCAGGGGCCTTCCTTCAGAATCTTTGTCTCCAGGGTAGGAATGACCATTCCTCTGATTCCCTTCCCCTACAACAAGAGGCCTGTAGGATTGGGGGAGAGGAATATCAATGGTGAGAGGAAGGAGCCTTGTGTTTGATTTTTATCACCACCCTTATGTGATAGACACTCCTGTCTGTGGCTTGTGTTTCTTTCCCCTGTAATCATGAAGAAACATCTCTGGAACTGGTATCAGACCTCGCCTAAGTCATAGCCTGGTGCGAGTTCATGACATACTTAAAAATCAGTGTGTCAGAAAGGCCTCTGGCATTTGCACGACACACAGCGAGCCTACGCCAGGGCTCCAAGCCTGTGTCTGCCTCTTCTTCCAGAGCGGGGGTGTCAAACACAGCAGCCAGCCATAGCCACAAGGAAAAAAGCACTCTGGCATGGAAGCTGAGGCCTGGGAGCATCTCACGTCCCCTCGTGTTCCCTTCCAGGGTGAAATTCACAGAGTGAAGACAAACGGTAGCAACAGAACCGTGTTCGCTCCTCTGTCTCTACGCGGAACATCCATGAGCCTGGCTTTAGACTGGATATCAAAAAACATGTACTATACCAACCCTGGAAGTCAGTCTATTGAGGTAATGATTCCATAGGACTATTTACACAATCACTGGTTTCAGATTCATGTACAATCTACTTTCAAGAATTCTCATCAAGAAATCTCATCAAGAAATCTCATGGATTTGGAAATTATATTCAAGTAAAAAAAGCAAAAGGGAAAAGATGTTAGTGTTAATTATCCAAGTCTCTGACTCTGAGGGAAACTACCTTAAAAATAAATTTTTGGGACTTTCTACTGCCCTATTTTATTTACTCTAAATTGTTGATACTGCCCAGTTCCTGTAAAAAGATCATAGGTAATTTGCAAAATAATAAATAGGAAGATAGATTAAAAATTGTCTAAGGCTCCCAGCATAATGGGAAATCATAATAGGTAGGGAATTTTCATTTGGTTTTCTCATCTAATCTTCAATACTATTTCAGTTCTCAACCAAATTTACATAATTCCCTCTGTGCTTAGATGAAAATCTTTCTATGGCTCCA
Source organism: Lepus europaeus (assembly GCF_033115175.1). NCBI lineage: Eukaryota > Metazoa > Chordata > Mammalia > Lagomorpha > Leporidae > Lepus > Lepus europaeus. The sequence continues at coordinate 112,176,064 of NC_084827.1, read as the reverse complement.
GTACAGTTTTTCTAACAGTAACATAGAAGGAAGAAACTTGATTCTAATTCCTTTGATACTTTCTTCTTTGAGATAAGTGTTCTTTTTACTCTAATTCCCAGAAGAAATTCCAGATATGAAATCATATGGAGTAAATCTGAGGTAATGTGACTAGTATTGGCTTGCTCCACTTTGGGACAGCCACAAAACATGTAAGGGATTATTAATTTATGAGAAGTTTGGAAGTGATGCCTTCTAAGGCAAGGGGAGGATTTGGTGAGAGGGGTGGTTAGCAGACCCCTGTGGAGTGAAAGCTCACTGCTCGGGGTGGGCACCCACCAGTGAGCTGACAGTTCTGTGGAGCACTGAGAAAGATAGATGCTGAAGATGAGGAAGGCGCACAGCAGCTGGTGTCTAAACTAGAGCAGATTCGCTAGGTGGAGAGCACACTGGACTGAGGCTTTACAGAGCAAGAGCTTTCTTAAGCATCATCTCATTTAATCCTCACCACTTGAGGGCAGACAGGTATAGGAGCCACCCACAATGATGGGGAAACTGGGGATATGGCCAGAGCTAACCCCTGGAGTATCTCAAACCAGAGGGAATCAGGTATTAACAGGAGAGGAGCCTTGGAGGCTCATCTGGTTGAAGGCTCTTGTTTTACACTTGAGTGACTGAGTGCTGTAGAAATTAAGAAATTAACTTAAATGGTCAGTTTTACTGTGCTGATTCCCAAGTAGTATTTCATCTTTGCATTGTTATAAACCCCAGCTTCAGTTATCAAGACTGGTTTAATCCCATTTGACAGTGGTTGAAGATATTTTTTATGATCTCAACTAAAAATAGCACCCTCCCATCAAAACATAGGAAGAATTTATAGCCTAAGATCCTTAACACCAAAATATTTCTCTTTCATCTTTATTTTATTTATTCCAATTTTATTTATTATTTTCAGTTTATGGAAAAGGTACAGAGAGATCTTCTGTTGGCTGATATATTCCCCAGATGCCCACAACAGCTGGGGCTGGGCCAGGTCCGAGCCTGGAGTCTGGATCTCAATCTGGGTCTCCAACCTGGGCCATTCTCCAGGGTTTACATTAGCCAGGGCTCAAGCCTGGGCACTCTGATAAAGGATGTTTTATCCGCTGTCTCAAGTGGTGTTTTAGCTACTGTCCTGAATGTCCACCCTTTTTTTCTCTTTTAAGTCAGTCATTTTCTGAAAGCAAGGAACGTATCTTCTCCAACAGTGTTAGGTACAATGTAAAGGCCATCAGTTAAGAATAACTCTTGGCCGGCGCTGCGGCTCACTAGGCTAATCCTCTACCTGCGGCGCTGGCACCCCAGGTTCTAGTCCCAGTTGGGGCACCGGATTGTGTCCCGGTTGCTCCCCTTCCAGTCCAGCTCTCTGCTGTGGCCCGGGAAGGCAGTGGAGGATGGCCCAAGTGCTTGGCCCTGCACCCACATGAGAGACCAGGAGGAAGCACCTGGCTCCTGGCTTCGGATCAATGCAGCACACCGGCCGGCCGTAGCGGCCATTTTGGGGGTGAAGCAAGGGAAGGAAGACCTTTCTCTCTGTTTCTCTCTCTCTCACTGTCTAACTCTGCCTGTCAAAAAAAAAAAAAAAGAATAACTTTGTGTGTGTGTGTGTGTGTGTGATGCGTGCACAAGGCCACTTTAACCACATAAACCTAAGTTTGTAACCGAGCCCCAGTGTGGTACAGAGGAAGCTAATTTGACTTGGTGTCTCAAGACCTGACTTTGAGTCCATCTTGCATCCTCATTTTATTGATTAATTCAACAAACACTCTTATAAATGCTTTCAGTGGATCCATCCCATGGTTTTACCCCAAGATGGACAGAACATTTTTTTTGTTTTTTTGCTTTTAAGTAGCTCACACATCTGAGAGACAGACACATACAAATACCCTTGCTGTGGTGTGATGGAATAGAAAGTGCCCGTGATTGGCAGCAGAGGTAGCAGGGAGGGGAGACAGAATGACAGGCTTCCCATTAGCAGGTGTGTGTGGGCTGAGCCTTGAAGGATGATCAATGTTTATTTCTGCCAAATGAAGAGGCAGGGGAGAGTTATCCCATTCAGAGAAAACACTTGAACAAACAGCCTAAAATACAAAAATGCATTTTGTGCTGTGTTCCCTCTATTCATACTCTATTTGTCCTTGGACAAATGACTTTTAGCCTCTGCTTTTTTATCTGTAAAATGGGGTTAATAACTCAGTAAGTGAAAGTGCTTTAAAACGTGGAGGCATCCTGTGCATGCAAAGTGCTATTTGACCAAAGGGCAAATTGCCTTTTCGGATTTTTCGATTTCCCGTTAGATCATATAAATTGTAAGCAATTCTTCCAGGTAAATGCCAGATTAATAAAGAAAATATGAATAGTACTCTCTTGCTTTTTGCCTATATAATATTGTTCCAGCATAATTCACATTTCATTCCAAGTTGAAAAGAGAAGAGAAACTTCAGGAAATTGTTTTCCACTAGGGGTAGCTGTGTGCTTATTCACTAAGAGATATTTTGTAGTTGAAAAGTGAATTTTGCAGAGAGGCTGTGTGATAGAGAGCTCTTACTGCAGAAAACAAGGACCCAAACTTCCCTTTGAACCAGAGAAATCCTTAGGCCCACGAGAAGGAGAGAGCGTGCAGCATAAGAAGCAAATTGAAAAGAGAAAAATCAGCTTTGTCCCAGCAGGAGCACAAGGTACCAGATGGGGCAGGTGTTTAGCCTAGTGGTTAAGGTGCTGCTTAGGACGCCCAGATCCCACTTTGGAGTGCCTGGGTTGAAGTGCTGCCTCTGTTTTTGATTCTAGCTTCCTGCTCTGTGCACCTGGGGACGCAGTAGGCGATGGCTCATGGACGTGGGTCCCTGCCATCCTCACAGGAGACCTGGGTTGAATTCCTGGCTTCCAGATTCAGCCTGTCCTAGCTGTGGATGTTGCAGGAATTTGGAGAGTAACCCAGGGAATGAGAGCTCTCAGTCTGTCTCTAAAAAGGGAGGCATTTATGGAACACAGCTGTGCCGGATGCTGTGCAAAGTGCCTTACACATATATATGTATCATCTCTTAGTTCTGTGAGATCTATGAGGAAACTACTGCTATCATTCACATTTTACTGCTTAAGAAACTAAATAAAGAAAGGTGCATATAAATTCAGATCATATAGTCAGGACTTGGCAGCGCAGAGACTTGAACTCTTGTGTTTGAATTCAAGTTTTCAACTTGGAGCAGAATTCACCTAAACTCTGAACGAATTCAGACTATTTTGATCAACTGTGTTTGCCATGATGGGTCATTGAGTGCCTTGGCCCAGTCATTGGCGTGCAGGAGAGTTGTAGGGCTTCCATTTGTTTTCTCTCAGCTTTTCCTGAAGAGCTTTTTGTTTGTTTGTTTGTTTATCCAGATTGTGTTTCTGTATTTTTCACCATTTGAGTCTTTCTTTTTATCCTTTCCTAAAAATTTAAGTGAATTGAACTTAGAAATTAGGAGATGATTTTTGATTTTCTTATTCTCATTTTCTATTGAGCTGATTTCCTCAAAACCGGAAATGCATTTGAAGATTATCTGAATATCATATAAATCCTCTTTCATTTTTCCCTCACCATGTTTGGAAATTTATTTATGTAACTTCTTCATTTCAACATTCTTTGATTCCTGGTTAGGAAACTCGGTTCTAATAAGTGATTTTGTGCTATAGGTTTTGACCCTCCGGGGAGAGACCAGATACAGAAAAACCCTGATTACCAATGATGGGACAGCTCTTGGAGTTGGTTTTCCAATTGGCATAACTGTTGATCCTGTTCGTGGGTGAGTGTTCACATATCTGCTGCACAGCACCATTCTTATTAATATCATGATTTGATCAAATGAAAGAGCTCACACTTAGGACTTTCTGATTCCACTTGTCAACATTTACAAATTGTAGATCTCATGGAAAAAGAGAAATAGTTCTATTTAATATAGAGGATATGATTTATATTTTGTTCCATGTTCTTCAGATTGATATCATGGACTTGAACTTCATGCCAACCAAGAAAGAACTTCAGAAATTTTAAAATACATGAATAAGAATGGATAATATATTCTGACTTTGAATGAACATGGGAAGCTTAAGGGAAAGAAAGCATTTGCAATGACCTTGAAGGATGAACAAGCTTCTTGTAGGTGGAGAACAGGTTGCAACCAGGGAGTGATATTTGAGGCCAAGGGAGCAGCATAGGCACAGGTCTCTAGTAGTATTTGGTGTGAATATGGAGAGGACCTGCAACCAGAGGCTTAGAGCAGGTGCCAGTTGACCAAATGGGAGATACAGCAGTGAAGGTCATTTGGTGAGAAATCATAAAGGGCCTGTACTGTTATGCTAAGGAGTTGGATTTCATTTTATTTTTTGGTAATGAGATGTCAGCAGAGAATTTTGAGAAAAAGGAGTGACAAAATCAAATCCGTGTTTCAGAAATATCAATCAAGATTGGAGTGGAAAGGGTCAAGGAAATAAATTACAAAATATACAATGGGCTGAAGAAAAGACAAGCTTAATTGTTTTTCATAAGGTATTTGGGCAGAGGAAGAAGGAAGCTCTATGCTATACAGGTGTACCAGGACCCAGGCTGATTGTGACTCCACTGTCTTCAGTAGGGGACTTCTAAGCTCATCCTGAGTGCTAACTTCTTTGATCAGTGGAAGAAAGAACATTTAGGATGTGCTGGGAGGTTTTCATTGACCAGGCTTACAAATAGTGTGTGCCACTCCTCACATTTCTTCAAATGGAATTCAGACACATGACAAGGAAGACACATAACTGCAAGGAAGGACATGCAGTCCAGAGGAAGATGTTGATTGGTGACTGGAAGAAATCTCTGCTAAGGGACCTAAGTAGGGAATTTAGGGACTGGTTACAAAGATAATTAAACAAATAAGCTGTACCTTTGTGACGTCAGGAATGTATAATTTAGAAAGGAGGATAAGGTGTGTGTATGTAAATAGCCCTAACCCAGGTGCAAATATGACTAAGAACTGTAAGAGAGGCTAAAAAACTGGAGCGGATAGTGCTACAGGGAAATGACTTTTCAGCTTGAGGGATGTGATGCTGTTTGGAGTAGATCTTAAAGTGTAGATAGAATTCCACAGGCAGAATTGATTCTGAAGCTACTTTCCATGACATGAGGGAAGAAAGTCAAGAGCAAAGGCAGAAATGTGAGAGAATGATCAGGTCACCAAGAGCAGCCCATTTGGGTGGGGAAGAAATTAGAAGAACGTAGAATTTCATCAGAAGTGGCAGGAGACATGACAGGTCAAAGACTCAAGGGTACAGTATCTTAGATGGTAAGAAAAACTCTTGAGAAAATTTTGGTCAGTGTTATTGAATCAGTTGTTGCAGAGAAATATCTTCATGGGTAATCAGGGATAAAGGATTGAGGTTATTATAGGATCTGTGGTGACATTTGGAAAAGGCTATTCAGTAGCTATCAGTAGATTTTAGTAGGAAGGAGTTCTCCAGTACTAAGGAGTTAAATATAGAAATGAAGGTGAGATGTGACTACTCTGAGTTGTATACTGAAAATTAGGGAAAGATGAACTTATAGGTCAAAATGTAAGAGAACATCATTTTTTTTAAAAGATTATTTACTTGAGGCAGAGTTTCAGAGAAAGAGAGCAAGAGAAAAAGAGAAAAAGAGAGGTCTTCCATTCACTGGTTCACTCCCCCAGGTGGCTGTAACGGTCAGAGCTGGGCCGATCTGAAACCAGAAGCTCAGAGTTCTTCTGGGTCTCCCATATGGGTGCAGTAGCCCAAGGACTTGAGTCATCTGCTATTTCTTTGCCAGGCCATGGCAGAGAGCTGGATTGGAAGTGGAACATCCAGGACTCGAACTGGTGCCCATATGGGATGCCAGCATGGCAGATGGATGCTTAACTACTATGCCACAGCGCTGGCCCCAGGACATCACTTTTTGAAGACTAGGAAAAGTGAGCATAGTTTTTGGAGGAGGTGAAAGATCAATGATGAAGACATAATTGATTGAAAATAAACATTATAGGGGAAGGAATTAGAAATGTATGGTGAACAGGCATGACTTAAAAGAGCCAATATGGGAAATTATATAAAATCATCTGAGAATGAGATTCCTCAGCTAAGATTAGGAAGTTTTTTTTTTTTTTAAGATTTATTTATTTATTTGAAAGTCAGAGTTATAGAGAGAGAGAAGGAGAGGCAGAGAGAGAGAGAGGTCTTCCATCTGCTGGTTCATTCTGCAGTTTGCTGCAACAGCCAGAGCTGCCCCGATCCAAAGCCAGGAGCCAGGAGCTTCTTCCAGGTCTCCCATGTGGGTGCAGGGGCCCAAGGACTTGGGCCATCTTCTACTGCTTTCCCAGGCCATAGCAGAGAGTGGGATCAGAAGTGGAGCAGCTGGGACTTGAACTGGCACTCATATGGGATGCTGGCACTGCAGGTGGCGGCCTTACCCACTACGCCACAGCGCGGGCCCCTAGGAAGTTTTAATTTTGAGTGAATTCATAATTCATTAGAGTTTTGTGGTGTGTCTCTTGGACTTTATCAGTCTGGAATAGAAGGAAAAAATGGCAGTAACTAGCAAGATAGACACTATGGGAGAAGCTCACTAGAATAAACATTGATGAAACAATTACTTATGAAATCCAAGTAAAGAGGAACTCAGGCAGGGGTTAAGGGCAAAGCACAAGTTTAATAAAAATTGGAGCAAGGAAGAGATGGAAGAGTTTGATCAAAGCAGAGAATTTTAGGTTTGAGAACTTAGAGGCAGAGAAATTGACTTGAAGATGAGGTTTTTGGATGGGCATAATTAATTTGCTGGTGGAAGAGGTATGTGAATAAAAGCTATTTGAATTAAGGGATTTGAGGACTTCTGAGAAAAATGTGTAGGGAGATTGTCTATTGAGGCTATAGCAGGACACGAGGTGAAAAGGAATTAAAACTTGGAGTCAATCTAAACGTTGTGTCCTCAGTGGAAATGAGAAGCAGCCTTTCACACCTTTTAATGAAATTTCATGCCATGAACTTGACAGTGCTGCATAGCAACTGTAGTTCATGTGTATTTGCATATTGAATATAGTTAATTTTTTTTAACTTTTATTTAATGAATATAAATTTCCAGTGTACAGCTTATGGATTACAATGGCTTCCCCCCCCCATAACTTCCCTCCCACCCGCAACCCTCCCCTCTCCCACTCCCTCTCCCCTTCCATTTGCATCAAGATTCATTTTCAATTCTCTTTATATACAGAAGATCAATTTAGTATAAAGATTTCAACAGTTTGCACCCACATAGAAACACAAAGTGAAACATACTGTTTGAGTACTAGTTATAGCATTAAATCAAAATGTGCAGCACATTAAGGACAGAGATCCCACATGAGGAGCAAGTGCACAGTGGCTCCTGTGGTTGACCCAACAAATTGACACTCTAGTTTATGGCGCCAGTAACCATCCTAGGCTGTCGTCATGAGTTGCCAAGGCTATGGAAGCCTTCCAAGTTTGCCGAATCTGATCATGTTTAGACAAGGTCATAAAAGACAGAGTGAGGATAGTAACCAATGATCCTAAGAGTGGCATTTACCAGGTTTGAACAATTATACAGCATTAAGTGGGGAAGAGGACCATCAGTACACACAGGTTGGGAGTGGAGCCATTGGTGGTAGAGTAGAGGTTATGATTACAAAGGAATGAGGCCCAAGTGCACTAGACAGGGCCTAGAACAAAGGACAGAGTCATTATTAGAGGAGCTAAGAAAGGTGCTGTCTAAGCTACAATTAAGTTTTCTGATTGAGAGGCAAAAAGAACCTGATAGAAGGGGCTTGATAATAATCTGGTGGGCTTTAGGCCTTGTAAATTCAGAGGCCCAGACCTATCTATCTCTTCACATGGGGTATATCCTAAGGGAGGTGTGAACCTCCTAGGGGAAGGCACTCTGTTGACTTTCATTACTTGGCTGGCCTGGGAGGAGAGCTGGCCAGGTAAAGGCAGGGGACATCTCTAACAAGAAATTTACAGTTCTGCCTGCAATGTTGCTGACCCTACTTGACCATCCCCTCAGCTGCAGTGGTCCCTTTGGAAGTTGGGCTGAGTGAAGGGCTTTTCAGCTTAGAGCCAATAAGATCTGTGGCTCTGACCTGGGCATCCTTCGACTCCAGGGCAGGTCCATTTCCAGTGATCCAACTCTTGGCAGAGCTGCCAGGGCTCTTCACAAGCTGACTTCTGCTGAAGCCCAGGCTTACCACATTGAAAGCCACTGCAGTGGACTGGCCTGTTGGGTCTCCTTGAGGGCAGATCACTGTACAGATCAGCCATTAATAGGCCTGCCACCCATTGCTTCTGATGCCGAGCTTTCTTTTCCTCCTGGTTTGTGTTAAAGCAGACCAGAGGATGCAAATCAAGGGAGTGCCCGTTTCCCATCTCTAATCTTCGGTGGCCTGAACTACAAGTCTATAGTCACAGGCATGTTCTGTAGTAGTGTTTCTAAGGTAGACAATGCCCATGAGGAAAATTATATTCTCACTTTAAAACTTTCTTTCCCTTTGGTCTGAAAGGGAGGTTTTTTCTACTTACTGTATACTTCGCTGATGGCGAAGTGAATCTAGCTATGAGATTATTATTTAAGTTCTTATTTTGGCTATGCTATTGCAGAAAAATGTTAGCCATCTCTTTTATAAGGTCTAAAGATTAAATTGTGCATCCTACAGATTCCTTCATAATAGAATTAGTTTCCTACCTTGAAGAGAATAGAGAAATGAAAGAACAAGTTGGGCTTAGAATAGAGAAATGAGGGAGCAAGTCCTAGATCACTTGCTGACAATAGCAATATCACATGAATACTTAGCAAACCGTTTCAACCATTAGATAACAACTTAAGAAAACATTTACCAGAAGGTCCAATGCCTTCTATAAATTTTAAGAATCATGTATTTGAAAACACCTCTTAAATATCTAACATGGTGTAGTTTGTTTAGCCAGTAAACTTAAGCACAACCATCTAAAATGTTTTTAGTTTCTTTCTACCAACAAGTCTAAAACATATGATACACAGATTCAGGTCCCACAAATTAAAATGTATCTTTGATTGATTTTAGCAGCTTAAATTTATGGACAATCTTATCTATAAGCCATTTAAAATAAAACTCTTAATAAAATTTCCCCATGTGGACATACAATATGTACACACATATAATATAGCATAATAGACCAATATAGCAATTTTAATAATAGCTTTTAAAATCTTTAACTCTTTTTGTAGATTGCCAATTGATTTGAATTGCTTTTTCTTTTTAGTAACCTCAGTTAACCATACTTTCTCTCAGTTGGTACTGTTAATACATTATTGGCTTCATCTGTTTACAGAGCCATCCCAAAGGACTGAATACAATAAAAGTGGCTGGAAAAAGTCCATAGGAACCTATAGGAGGACAGCTAAACACAGACCCAACAACATTTTAGTTTTATGAGCAGCAGATCATATATAACTGTGGATGACAAAAGACTTTAAGTCGCCATGTTTAAAATTATAAACTCATCAACCAACAAGAGGCACTTGCTTACTTCACAGTATTTTTGAAAGCACCTGTAGGGTTTTACAAGTATTTAACCCTTTAAGCCTCTGGGGCTTTCTCATTAAGATAACTATCATGTCTAGTAACACAAGATCATTAGACTTTTTAATTCTCAAACATTTGTATTAATAGCATTTTCCATTATAGAAACTTAAAGTCTGGTACCACATCACATCTTGACAGTCCTTCTAATATACTCCAAATAGACTGATTAGTTGGTGTCTCTATAAGATGAGAGACATAGGTCCTTCGATTTTTTTCAGTTGGGCCCAAACTGGAAACACCAAAGTCCAGGATTTACTGGAAATTTTAGAGACCAGATTGTTTGAAACTTTGATTTTTTGAATGCCTGTCAAGAATGCCAAGAAGGCTCAAAATCCAAAATATCTGGTTGAAATAAGATTTCTTAAAATCATGACATCACATAGACCAAATTTGATCATTGTTACAAGGTGATTATTCAAATTTTTGAAAAAAGCACATATTTAAATAACCCATAGCTCTTAATAAAAATTCAGCTGTTTTTGAACAATTAGAATTTAACAGACATCAAGAGAACATAATAGATTACTTTAACACATTGCTTTAACAGAGCATCAGAGTGTAATTCTATGTCAAAGAGAAATTGAGCTTCCAGTGATCTTTTGCTGTGAGGTTTCCTTCCTTTACCTTCTTTCATATTGGTGACCATGTTTCTGTGTTTCTGTGTGTAACACATCTTTAAGCATCTTTTGCAGGGCAGGATGAGTGGCAACAAATTCTTTCAGTTTCTGTTTGCTATGAAAAGTCTTAATTTCACCTTCATTCACAAATGAGAGCTTTGCAGGATATAATATTCTGGGCTGGCAGTTTTTCTCTCTTAGTACCTGGGCTATGTCTCGCCATTCCCTTCTAGCTTGTAGGGTTTCTGATGAGAAGTCTGCTGTGAGTCTAATTGGAGATCCTCTAAGAGTGATCTGACGTTTCTCTCTTGCACCTTTTAGGATCTTTTCTTTATGTTTCACTGTGTTGAGTTTGATTACAACATGTCGTGGTGAGGATCTCTTTTGGTCATGTTTATTAGGGGTTCTATAAGCTTCCTGTACTAAGATGCCTCTGTCCTTCTCCAAACCTGGGAAATTTTCTGCTAGTATCTCACTGAAAATGCCTTCTAATCCTTTCTCCCTCTCCATGCCTTCAGGAACTCCTAGAACCCGAATGTTGGGTTTTTTAATAGTATCCTGTAGATTCCCGACAATATTTTTTAGATTTCTAATTTCTTCTTCTTTTCTTTGGTTTGACTGTTTCCTTTCCTGTTCTCTGTCTTCTAAGTCTGATATTCTCTCTTCTGCTTCGCCCATTCTGTTTTTAAGGCTCTCTAATGTGTTTGTCATTTGATCTATTGAACTCTTCATTTCATTATGATTTCTAGTCACTATCAGAATTTCTTGTTCCACTAGTTGTTTCATTTCATTTTGATTCCTCCTTAATATTTCACTTTCACGAGAGAGATTTTCTATCTTGTCCATGAAGGATTTCTGTAGTTCAAGAATTTGTTTCTGAGAACTTCTTAATGTTCTTATCAATTTTTTGAGATCCGCTTCTTGCATTTCTTTGATCTCATCATCTTCATAATCTTGAATTGGGGTGTCTTTTTCATTTGGGGGCATCATAGTTTCTTCCTTGTTAGCTTGGTTTTTGCGTTTGTTGTTTGGCATGTTGGAGATATTTGGTTTCTTCACTGTGGTGTTTTTTCTTGTTACACTATGGCTCTATATTAAGTGGACTGTCTGCTTTCAGTGGAGCCCCAGAGGCTTGAGATGAGTATGGACTGAGAGCTGTGTTTGGTTCCTCAGGGTTGAGGGTGTGTCAAAGATGACACTCCCAGGTTAGGTGTGGTAAATCTCTCTTTCTTTTTTTGATTTAAAAGGGAAGTAATTCCGCACAGCTGAACGTAATTGGAGGTAGTTAGCAGGCAAATGATATACCCACAGGAGCCAGAGATCGGAAGCTCTTTCCCAAGGACCACACAGGGAATCTCTGCTGCCCTCAGTGTGGGCTCCAATTCTCCTGCAGTCTCCCACTGGGTTGCCAAGTTAGATGCTAATCTCCTGTTATTTCACCTCTCCCCACAGAGTCATGTTTTTCTGCTAGGCTCAGGGCTGGTGCAGACCTGAGGTCGCCCTGCTTATGACGTATGTCCAAAATGGCGCCTGCTCTGTCTTGCTCGCCTTTGAGAGGTGAGCGGAGAGAGAGAAACTTGTGTCCGTATCAGTCACTTTTTTTATTTTTTTTCTCTCTCTTCTAGTTAGCCTGGTGAACTTTTCCCCACGGAGTTTCAAGCCTCGTTCCCTCTAGCCTCCTCTTTCCGCTTGCCCGCTGGTGTCTCCGGCTATTGAGGTTCGGCTCACCTCGCGTTCCAGCGCTGGTGTGTTGAGTCTGCCGCTGGTGTCCCGAACTTGGGCTCCCACGCTCTCCACGCAGGTCCACTGTGAATCACTAGTTCCGGAAGAGTTTCCTCTGCTGTTTCATCCCCTACTCTTCCTTGACCCTGCAGTATCTCCACTTATATTAAACTTTCTGTCCCCCCGGACTAAGTGTGCTCCCTGCCTATTCCGCCATCTTGCCGCCGGTCAATATAGTTAATTTATATCACTTGATCAATATGCTAAAGGGATTCTATTTCAAAAAATGTGTTCCTTACTCTGCTATTTTCTGTGTTAAATTTCAAAATCCTGCATTTTTATTAGCAGAATCAGATTAGGTAAGAAAGCAGTGGGTTGTGGTAAATGGTAATTTGGAGAAAAATGAAATAAGATGTCTGATAAGTGAGTAGGGAGATCCTTAACAAGTTTTTACATAAGTTTTGGCCTTCTCAATGTGCTGGGTAGTACATGATTGTTTGAAGAGGGACTGACTGCTGATGTGGGTTCCTTTTTTGTTGTCAACTTCCCTGTCTCACCAAGCTCACATTCCAGCCACCAGTGGAAGATCCTAGCCTCCTGTTTTAGCACCATTTAAAATGGCTTAATAACTAGGAAACATACAGATATTGATAGGACACTGGTTAAGTATTCATCCACATTTTATATACATATTGATGTTTCAGACTTCCTTCAATGGGTTGTGAGCATCTTAAAGACAAGAAATAGATACTTGAAATTGTATATTTAATTTATAGATGTGCTTCCTTCCAATTCACCTTCTGTTTCATTAAATGCTGATTTTTTTCATGGTTGTAGGAAACTGTACTGGTCAGACCAGGGAATGGACAGTGGGGTTCCTGCCAAGATTGCAAGTGCAAATATGGATGGCACATCTTTAAAAATTCTATTCACTGGGAACCTTGATCATCTGGAGTTTATCACCCTTGACATCCAGGAGCAGAAACTCTACTGGGCAGTCACTAGCAGAGGAGTGGTATGTGCACGCTTGCTCTCTTGGTCTTTATTACTGAGCTCGTATGGCTGAGATTGAGTGTTCTGGGTTGTCTGGCAGAGGTTCTTAAAACAACCTTATTTGGGCTGGTGCCGTGGCTCACTAGGCTAATCCTCCGCCTGCGGCGCCGGCACCCTAGGTTCTAATCCCAGTCAGGATGCCGGATTCTGTCCTGGTTGCCCCTCTTCCAGTCCAGCTCTCTGCTGTGGCCAGGGAGTGCAGTGGAGGGTGGCCCAAGTCCTTGGGCCCTGCACCCCATGGGAGACCAGGAGAAGTACCTGGCTCCTTGCTTTGGATCAGTGCAGCACGCTGGCTGTAGCGGCCATTTGGGGAGTGAACTAACGGAAGGAAGACCTTTCTCTCTGTCTCTCTTTCTCACTGTCCACTCTGCCTGTAAAAACAAAAACAAAAACAAAAAACAAAACAAAACAAAAACACCTTATTTGGTAAATTGTACTAGTGTTTTATTTCTCTTTCTCCCAATAACGTCTCTCTGAAGCCAGTCTTGTCCTGGTTGAAGTCCACTGCTTTGTGGTATGTGCCTTGTTCTCTATAGAATAATGAGTATTAGTTCTTTTCCTCAATCTTTGTTTTTCTTTAGGACAAATCAGCTTCATTTGTCACTTCTTACTGGTCCATCCAAAAGCATTTCTTTTGGTACTTTAGTGATGTCAGTGCATTCCTTTAAAACTACTCTAGGTTCTCCAATTGTACGGAAAGGAAATACCTACAGTTGGACCTCTGTGGCTTCCACATCTGTGGATTCAGCCAACTATTGTTAGAAAATATTTGGAAAAGAATTGCAACTCTACCGAATATGTATAGACTTTTTATTTTGTAGTTACTCCCTAAACAACATGTGTAACTACTATTTACATAGCATTTGCATTGTATTTGGTATTATAAGTAATCTAGAGATGATTTAGTTTATAGGAGGATGCACATAGGTTATACACAAACACTACTTCATTTTATATAAGAGACTTGAGCATCCACAGACTTTGGTGTCCCCATGAATCCTGAGGGAAGACTGTGTATCTCTTTTTGTCTGTCCGTCTGCCTGCCTGCCTGCCTGTCTGTCTGTCTGTATCTATCAATGGCAAACTTCTGAGCTCAGCTTTCCCTCATGGCTATACATTTTTCTTTAATGCTCTGAATGGTTAATGTACATTTGAAACTTCCCCAATATTGAGTTCCCCAATATTGCAACAAGAAACAAACTGTAAAGTTTCACTCATTCATTGAAATAGTGTTTGACCGTAACTGCTGTGCACGTAGAAGATGCTCAGTAATACTTACTGATCAATTGAAGTCCTGTGAATGTTGAACTGAACAGGTGCTCTTTCTTGCTTTTTAAATAATAGTTGTTTCACACCTTTGACACTGATGCTGTCTTTAAGACATGTGCAGTGGATTTGGCTTTCAGTTCATTATCTGTTCCACAGTTACTGACTTCACCCCTAGTACAGACTTATACGGGTGATGCACTTTGGGGATTAGCATTTTTGCAGCCTTGGGTGCATGTGTGCAGTGAGGAAGCTCTTGTCACCTGGCCTGGTTTCTACTGCACCCCAGCCAAGACTTACCAGCTGTCTTCCCTTTCTATTTCCACACATGTCCAGTCCTTTTGAGTGGGTGATGTGGCTCTCTGTCCTTTCTACTCAGCGAGCACCACACAAAATCCTTCTGTTCCTGCTTGGCTTCTTGCTGTGTGTACAGTCTTTCTCTGCCACCTCACTACTGGGAGCAACTTCTCTCTGACCTTGCCCAGGTCACAGCCCTCATTGTGTTGACCTGACTTTATGCTGGAGTTACACTGTTTTCATAAAACCACAACCAACACGTTTGAGCACTTTTCTGCTTAGAACCTGGCCTGGCGGAGCAGCTCCAGCACTTGAGTTGAGCTTGCTCAGCCAGCCTGCCCTGGCCAGCACTCCCTCAGCAGCTCGCCTCCAGACTCCTGTTCTCCGCGTGTAGCCTACTGGGACATGTGTCAGTCTCTGGGAACATGTGTCACTCTTGGAACTGCTGGACTCCTTGTTTAGCGGGGCATTGAGTCAGATCTCATTTCTTTCTTTCTCCCTCTCCAGTACCCAGCTTAGATCCTGGCACAGCAGAGGCACTCGGGATAGGTTTTTAGATGAAATCAAATGAACTACATCTACATTTGCTTTTCTTCCAGAGGCAAACCACTTGTCATTTCCACTTAAGCCCTTCATTCTTAGAAGTTCTTTCCACTTTGCCAAGGTCATTTTGACTGCAGCTGGATACGAATGTATCAGCACTACCCTCAGCCCAGTGCGGGCTTGCTGACTTTGGTAATTCTATGGGTCACTTTTCCTACCTTCTGCCCAGGACGTTCAACCGTGTTGGTCCACAGTGAGGCATTGCTTCTGCGGCTAGATTCTCACATGCAGGGAGCAGTGGTTCAGTCTCCTTTCCTTCACCATGCCATCTGAGAAAGTTGACTGATTTGCCTTCTGAGCATATATTTGGGGCAATAGACTCAGTGATGTTGGCCCAGTGTGGTGGTGATTACCAAAACAGAACCTAGATATGACAAGCTCTGCAAAGGGTAGAATTCCACACAAAGGTGAGGTGTTTTGATTAGGAGGATGGTAGCTTTACAATCATCTTTCATTACACTATGATTCTGTAAAACTAATATAAATTTGGATCCTTTAGATTGAAAGAGGAAACGTGGACGGGACGGAGCGAATGATCCTGGTGCACCACCTGTCTCACCCGTGGGGAATCGCAGTCTTTGAGTCTTTCCTTTACTATGCTGATGAGCAGTATGAGGTCATTGAAAGAGTGGACAAGTCCTCGGGGGCCAACAAAGTGGTCCTGAGAGATAATGTTCCAAATCTGAGAGGCCTTCGAGTTTATCACAGACGCAGTAAGTATCTGCTGTGGAAACACACTCACGAATGTATCGTGCAATTTCACTCATCTACACACTTTTTATCTGTTGGCTCACATCTGTAGTCCCAAATGGAAGTTACCCAAAGTATTTTGAAAAATAATAACCACATCTTAGGCATGGTTAAGGGTCAAAGGCTAAAAATTAATAACAAAGCATAACAGCTTAAAAGCTGTTAACCCAGCTGGTATGCTTTGTTAGTAATTTTTATAATGCATTACTTGATGACCTGATTTTAAAAATTGAGTTGGAGGCAGGGTCAAATGTTACAATCTATTTGGATTTCTTTTAGATACCACCGAGTCCTCAAATGGCTGTAGCAACAACGTGAATGCCTGTCAGCAGATTTGCCTGCCTGTGCCAGGAGGACTGTTTTCCTGTGCCTGTGCCACTGGATTTAAACTCAATCCCGATCATCGGACCTGCTCTCTATATAACTCTTTCATTGTTGTTTCAATGCTGTCTGCGATTAGAGGCTTTAGCGTGGAATTGTCAGATCATTCTGAAGCTATGGTGCCTGTGGCTGGCCAAGGTAAGCCAGCTCCCGTATAAGCGTGCGATGACTCCATCTGGTGCCATGGAAACATTTCTTCCTGTTTGAATACAGCACATGATAAAGCTCATCTTTCCCTGTCAACAAACTGTTTCAGATTAGAGCCAGTTGAGAGAGGTTCTCAACTTCTGTGTGCATCAGAATCACTTTTAGGACTTCTTAAAGCACAGAGTTTGGTCCTGTTCCCAGATTTCTCTGATTTGAGGAGTCTGGTGTAGGGCTAGAGAATCTGCATTCCTAGAAAGTTCCTAGGACATGAGATATTGCTGCATCATGGAACACACAGAGAACCACAGACCTAGAGCAATGTGGAATACAGCAGGAGCTTGTAAGAAGTGTTAAGATTAACTGTGCCCCATTTCTTTTCTTTTTCTTTTCTTTTCTTTCTTTCTTTCTTTCTTTTTTTTTTTTTTTTTTTTTGACAGGCAGAGTTAGACAGAGAGAGAGACAGAGAGAAAGGTCTTCCTTCCGTTGGTTCACTCCCCAAATGGCCACTACCGCCGGTGCGCTGCGCCGATCCGAAGCCAGGAGCCAGGTGCTTGCTCCTGGTCTCCCATGCAGGTGCAGGGTCCAAGCACTTGGGCCATCCTCCACTGCCTTCCCAGGCCACAGCAGAGAGTTGGACTGGAAGAGGAGAAACCGGGACAGAATCCGGCACCCTAACTGGGACTAGAACCTGGGGTGCCAGTGCCGCAGGCGGAGGATTAGCCAAGTGAGCCGCAGCACTGGCCCCCATTTCTTTTCTTTTTAAAAGATTTATTTATTTGAAAGGGATAGAAAGATAGACAGAGAAAGACAGGGACAGGGAGAGGAAGAGGGAAAGGGAGAGTGAGAGAGATGTCTTTTATCCACTGGTTCATTCCTCAAATACCTGCAGCAGGGACTGGGCCAAGATGAAGGCAGGAGCCAGGAACTCCATCCAGGTGTCCTGTGTGGCCGGCAGGAACTCAGATACTTGAGTTGTCATCTGCTGTTACGTTAGTGGGGAGCTGGACTGGAGGCATAGTAGCATTCTGATGTGAGGTGTGGATGTCCTACGCAGCAGCTTAACCTACTGCACCACAGTGCCCTCCTCAGTGCCCTATTTCTGTTAATGGAAGTTTAAGGTGGAGGCTGTGAGTATACTATATAGTAATGAATAGTCCACAGAAGTGATTTATTAGTATGTATTTGGTGAACTGAAGCAAGAGGGCACACTATTAGTCTTTCCTTCATAACCGTATTTTTTGCAATACTTTATATTTGTGTACTGTGAAGGTATAAAATAATATGCCTCCAAAGTGAACCAGGGTTTTTAGGTCTGTGTTGCCACAAGAGGAACTAGAAGTTTATTAACATCACAAGGAGTATGTCACAGGCTAAAGATAGAAATAGAGGGTGGAAGGGAAAGGAAAAAGGACGAAGGGAATGAAGCAATGGGAGAGATGGTCAGAGAGATAGAAATGCATCTGGTGGTTGGTCTACAGCCACACCACCCTGAACACGTCCCATCTCATCTGATCTGGGAAGCTAAGTGGGGTCAGGCCTGGTTAGTGCTTGGATGGGAGAAACACATCTTGTGAAAGGAGTCCAGGAGCTCCTTTAGCAACAATTGATGATCCTTGTCTTCAATGATTATTTAATTGGGGATTGCAAAACAGTGATTTTCTTATTCTGTCATTCTTTTATATAGATAGTATTCTCCTAGAAAGGGAAACTCTCCCCAACCAAGTTTATCTTTTAAAAAATTATTGTAAGTTCAAAGACTTTATTTTTTAAATTCACTGTGTTATAATCAACTACCATAATTCTTCATTTGTACTCCAATTAGTTCATATTGGCCAGAGAGAGCCTCTTCAAGTGACTACTCAAATGGTTTTGACGTGGCTCTGTTTGTGTTTGAGTACTTCCTTGCTTCTTGTGATATTAAGATATTCCAGGTTCACTTCATGCCTTCCCCTGGCCAAACCTATCATTAGTCATTTTTTCCCTGGAGTCTGAGCTCCTTATAAGGGAGATGATATTTAGCAACCAAGATTTGCCTTATATGTGTGCTCATTGCAGTTGGGAAGCAAATAGTTTTATCTTGTACTAGAGAGTTGGTTAAAGCAGGGAGTTGGGGGATGAGGGTTTGAGAAGAAAGGCAGATATTCGAAAGTTCTCAGGTAGAGCATTGTTTAACTACATTTTCTCAAATATTCCAGGTCGAAATGCATTGCATGTGGATGTTGATATGTCCTCTGGCTTTATTTACTGGTGCGATTTTAGCAGCTCTGTGAGATCTCACAATGCAATCCGTAGGATCAAACCAGATGGGTCTTCTTTTGCAAGCATCATTACAAATGGGATAGGAGCAAATGGAGTCCGAGGTATTGCAGTGGATTGGGTAGCAGGTATGTAATTCATGTAGTGATTTCTGTGCTTGCATCTTGATCATCTTATTTTATGTCAGAATGTTTAGCCTAACTACATGTGCTGAAGATTTGTTTTCTAGCCCATTATTATGTCTTCTGTAAAATTATTGAGATCATTTAAGGTAAGTTGACTTGTGCATTTAGATCAACCTATGCATGTGTTAAATACATGATAATGTATTTCTGTTGACAGATTCATAGCAGATTGGTTATATAATTTTCTTAGCCTAATTAAAACTGTAGACAAAAAAATGGCTGCAAATATTAAATCCCGTGTATTTGTTTTTTCACACTTAGATTCAAATCTAATTTCTGAACTAGAAATGTCTAAATTTTCAAAGAAAAGGAGCTATTAAAGTATAGTTGATGTCATAACATGGCATTCACTTATTTTGAAATTGAGCAATTTTAGTTGCTAAATTCTTAATTTCTTCTTCTTGTTAATGTAAAAAAAAAATCATTTTGACCAGTAAGTGCTTTCTCCGATAGTAGCTGTATTAAAGTACCTGACCCACAATTACATTAACTTAGTTGTATTGATTCATGTACTTCCCACCTATTTTTAACTGTATACTGGGAAACAAATGTATTATAATTTTTAGAATATAATACTAACATATGTATCTATCATTATGTACTATCAAATTTAGTAAATAGGCATCACCTAGAAATATTAACAAATTATAAAAATCTAGGTACCATAATAGATTTTATTTTAAATATAAAATATAATATTATAGGCCGGCGCCGTGGCTCAACAGGCTAATCCTCCGCCTTGCGGCGCCGGCACACCGGGTTCTAGTCCCGGTCGGGGCACCGATCCTGTCCCGGTTGCCCCTCTTCCAGGCCAGCTCTCTGCTGTGGCCAGGGAGTGCAGTGGAGGATGGCCCAAGTCCTTGGGCCCTGCACCCCATGGGAGACCAGGAGAAGCACCTGGCTCCTGCCATCGGAACAGCGCGGTGCGCCGGCCGAAGCGCACTACCGCGGCGGCCATTGGAGGGTGAACCAACGGCAAAGGAAGACCTTTCTCTCTGTCTCTCTCTCTCTCACTGTCCACTCTGCCTGTCAAAAATAAAAATAAAAATAAAAATAAAAAAAATATAATATTATAGTTAAATAAAGCCTTAATTGAGATTTTAAATCCCAATCCTAATTAGAAGTTTACTATTTCTGAGGGTATAGATAGACAGAGTCAACAGCTAAACTGATAAAACAGGGTCAAATACAACCCACTGCTTATTTTTGTAAATGAATTGTATTGTAACACAGATATATCCATTCATTTACATATTGCTTTGTGGATGCCTTCATATTATAGTGACAGAGCTCAGTAATTATGAGAGAAACAACATGTTCTGCAATGCACAAATTATTTACTATCTGGTCCTTTACAGGAAAAGTTTGGCAACCCTGAATTAAAGAATTGGAGATCAATACACACATACATGAATTTTCCTGAAACATTTTTGAAGTACCCTTGTGTGTGTGTGTGTTAAGTAGAGATAGATAATGACAGAAGTATTTTAGTGACAGATTTCATATTGGCTTGTTTTTATTGAGGTGTTTTGAGTCAGATATAGGAACAAAATATGTTGGTATTGATAACCACATAGATTCTTTAACAATAGACTTCCAGGTACATGAAATCAATGACTTGGGATCACTCTATTTGTTTTACTATATAACACTCTGTGTTATATCCACACCATTTCTACTTTTTTGTGATAATAATAAATTTATTTTTAATTAGTTTTTATAGATTTGGTGTAGCTTATAGATTCAATTCTAAGAACATTATGATATTCTCTTCCTCCCTCCCTCCCATCTACTCTCCACTTCTTTCTTCCTTTCTTTTCAGTTGGCTGTACATATGTGGATTAATTTCTGGGCTCTCTATTCTGCTCCATTGATCTCTGTGTTGGTTTTTATGCTAGTATCATGCTGTTTTTTTTTTTTAAAGATTTATTTATTTGAAAGACAGAGTTACAGAGGCAGAGAGAGAGAGAGAGAGAGAGAGAGAGAAAGAGAGAGAAAGAGAGGTCTTCCATTCACTGGTTCACTCCCCAGACGGCCCCAAGAGCCTGAGCAGCTGAAGCTAGGAGCAAGGAGCCTCCTCCAGTTCTCCCATGCAGGTCCAGGGGCCCAAGGACCTGGGCAATCCTCCAGTGTCTTCCCAGACCATAGAAGAGAGCTGGATTGGAAGTGGAGCAGCTGGAACTTGAACTGGTACCCATATGGGATGCCGGTAGTACATCCATATTAATTTTAGGATTGCTTTTTCTAATTCTGTAAAGAATATCATTGATATTTTGATAGAGATTACATTGAATCTGGAGCTTGCTTTAGATAGTAAAGACATTGTAATGATATTGATTCTTCCAATCCATGAGCAAAGAATATCTTTCCATTTTTTGTGTCCTTGATGATTTCTTTCATCAGTGTTTGTAGAGAATATTTGCTGAGATATTTCACTTATGTTAAATCTATTCCTAAATATTTGGTTTTCTGTGGCTATTGTGAATGGGATTTCTTGATTTCTCTTTCTGTGAGTTCATCATTAGCATACAGAAAGTTACTTTTTGGTATGTTTATTTTGTAACCTACAACTTTACTGAATCTATTTATCAGTTCTAACAGCTTTTTGGTGAGTGTTTAGGTTTTTTCATGTAGCTCATCATGTCATCTGCAAATATGGATAATTTGACTTCTTCTTTTCCAATTTTGTTGCCATTTCTTCTCTCTAATTGCTTTTGCTAAAACTTCCAGTACTATATTGAATAAGAGTGGTGAAAGTGGGCATCTTTGTATTATTCTAGATCTGAGGGGAAATGCTTCCAGCTTTTCCCACTATATGTGATCTCGGCTGTTGGTTTATAATATATTTTTGAGGAATGTTCTTTCTATGCCTACTTTGTGGAGGTTTTTTTTTTTTTATCATGAAGGGGTTTTGAATCTTATCAAACACTTTATCTACATCTATTGAGATGACCATATCATTTTTGTTCTTCATTCTATTGATGTGATTTATGATGTTTATTGATTTGTGAATGTTGAACCACCCTTGTATTTCTGGGATAAATCCCAGTTGATCATGATGTGTGATCTTTTCGTTTTGGATTCAATTTGTTAGTATTTTGTTGAGAATCTTTGCATCTATGTTCACTCAGGATGTAGGTCAGTCTGTAGTTTTCTTTTCGTGTTGTATCTTAGTTTGGTTTTGATATCAAAGTAATGCTTATCTCATAAAATGATTTTGGCAGAGTTCTATCCTGTTCAATATTTTGGAATGGTTTGAAGAATATTGGAGTTACTTCCTCTTTGAATGTTTTGTAGAATTCAGTGGTAAAACCATTAAGACCTGACATTTCCTTGATGGAAGACTTTGATTACTACTTCAATCTCATTGCTTGTATGGATATGTTCAAGTTGTCTGCATGTTCTTGATTTAATCATGATTAGGTTAAATGAATCCAAGAATTTATCCATTTCTTTGGGGTTTTCCAATTAGTTGCATAGAGTTCTTCATAGTTGTTTATTACCAACCATTGTATGTCAGTGGTATAGGCTGTAATGTATCCTTTTTCATCTCTAATTTTGCTTATTTGAGTTTTCTTTCTTTTTTCTTTGTTAATCTTGCTAGAGGCTTATATATTTTGTTTATCTTCTCAAAATAGCAACTTTTTGTTTTGTTGATTTTTTTTTATATTGCTTTTAGTTTCAATTTCATTTGTTTACCCTGATCCTTATTATTTCTCCCCTCCTGCTGATTTTAGATTTGGTTTGTTCTTGTTTTTCTAAGTCTTCAAGATGATCATTAGATCTTTAATTTGAGACATTTCTCTCTCTTTTTTTAATGCAAGCACTTAATGCTGTAAACTTCCCTCTTAATACGGCTTTTGCTGCTATGTCCCACAGGTTTTGATATAGCATTTCTTTTATTCTAGAGTTTACATTGTGCTCTAATATCCAAAGAGAAATGGACTTTGGATTGGTGGCTTTTAGAAAATCTATGGGATGAGAACACCTCTATTAGTTAGAAAGATTGAAAAAAGACCTCATATTCATGTGAAGCACAAAGTGCATTTGATAATGTCTGTGACAACTAGAGATGCTCTGGCGCTCCTCTATGGTACTGTCTTCATGTTAGAGTAGAGACTATATCATGATAATGTGTGCAGACATTCCATGCTTCAGGTAGAAGAGGAAAAACATTCTGGAAAACACATATTTCAGTAATAGTGAGCGATGATGTTTGCTATGAATTGTAATCTGTTTTAGAAAATGAGCATAAGCACATTCTCTCTAAATTTGAAGAAACACTGTTTTTACTTCCTGAGAGTAAATATTTAGTTTTGTAAACTGAGGCCTTTATTTCTACCAATATGAAAAGACAAAATGTACTGACCTCTGTCTCACTTATAAGAGGTCTTTAAAAAGTTCATAGAAAATGCATAATACTAAAAAGCTATACATGGATTTCAATTTTTTTTTTTTTTGCAACAAGATAAACTTCTTTTAGTTCCATGTTTTTCACAAACCTTTTGGAGTACCCTTGTATTTTGTTCTGAATTTGAAAGGATACTCCCTTTCTTCTTCTTGCTTTTCCACTCATCAATATACTCTTTCACTTTCCTATAGGAAATCTTTATTTCACCAATGCCTTTGTGTCTGAAACACTCATAGAAGTTCTTCGGATCAATACCACCTATCGCCGTATTCTCCTTAAAGTCACAGTGGATATGCCTCGGCATATAGTTGTAGACCCCAAGAACAGATACCTCTTCTGGGCTGACTATGGGCAGAAACCAAAGATTGAACGTTCTCTTCTTGACTGTACCAATCGAACTGTGCTTGTATCAGATGGCATTGTCACACCACGGGGCTTGGCAGTGGACCGTAGCAATGGCTATATATATTGGGTTGATGATTCTTTAGATATCATTGCAAGGATCCATCCTAATGGTGGTGGATCAGAAGTGGTTCGTTATGGTAGTCGGTACCCAACTCCCTATGGCATCACTGTTTTTCAAAATTCTATCATATGGGTAGATAGGAATTTGAAAAAAGTCTTCCAAGCGAGCAAGGAACCAGCGAACACAGAGCCTCCAACAGTGATAAGAGACAATATCAACTGGCTAAGAGATGTGACTGTCTTTGATGAGACTGTCCAGCCCCGGTCGCCATCAGAGGTCAACAACAACCCTTGCTTGGAGAATAATGGTGGGTGCTCCCATCTTTGCTTCGCTTTGCCTGGTTCAAACACTCCAAAATGTGGCTGTGCCTTTGGGACTTTGGAAAGTGATGGCAAGAGCTGTGCCATTTCAACAGAAAATTTTCTCATCTTTGCCTTGGATAATTCCGTGAGAAGTTTAAATTTGGACCCTGAAAATCACAGCCCACCTTTCCAAGCAATAGATGTGGAAAGAAATGCCATAGCTGTGGACTATGACAACATAAATAATAGAATCTACTTCACGCAACAAGTAGTCTCTGGACCTGGCCAGATTTCCTATGTCAGCTTGTATTCAGGGAACCATTCTCCAACTGTCATTGCTTCAGGTAAGTGACCCCAGGTTCACACACAAATGATGGTATGTTTCTTATGCATATTAAGACTCTAACATCTTTGTATGTGTGTTTGCTGGTGCTCGTCCAGATATAGGGACCCCTGATGGTATTGCCTTTGACTGGATCAACAGGAGAATTTACTACAGTGACTTCTCCAACCAGACGATTAATTCCATGGCTGAAGATGGATCCAAGCGCACCCTAATAGCCCGTGTTTCAAAACCAAGAGCAATTGTGTTAGATCCCTGCCGAGGGTAGGCTATGATCTTCTTTATTGCATTTCTATCTGCTTATTTATGGAGGGAGTAAGGCCTGAAATATTTTATGTTCAGAGGCAGCTAGCATATTATTGACTTAAATATGATTCAAAGGTGAAATCCCATTGAGTGATTTTACCTGGGAAGGGGGGTGTGATAGGTAATTCCTTTTGATGATAAAAAGATACTAAGTAATCAGTGTTCTGACTGGGCAAATCCTTTTAGGGCAAGTTGTGTGGGTAGAAATGTAGTAGAGTTTCTTTTGCCATATTAGTGTCAACTAACAATTAAAGAGTGCTGCCATTTGTTTAAGTAAAAAGGACTGTGAAGTTCTTTATGATGAATTACTTATGATTCCTTTTGGTTGACTAGGTACATGTACTGGACTGACTGGGGCATGAATGCCAAAATTGAGAGAGCCACACTGGGAGGAAACTTCCGGGTACCCATTGTGAATACTAGCCTGGTTTGGCCCAATGGACTCACTCTGGACTATGAGACAGACCTTCTCTACTGGGCAGATGCTAGCCTGTATGTGTCTTTGGTTACTCATGTGGGTGTTGTAAGAAGAGCTCCTCCCTCCCCGCTACTTATAAAGAAGAGGGATTTGTATAATTTGATGAAAATATAACATGCCAGAGAGATGTTGCCAAATGTAGAATCACAGTATTAGTAACTATATATTCTAGCTTATTGACTGTATATGTGAAACTTTAACTGTATCTTGAGATTGAATAATTATGAACTAAAAAACATTTAAAGATGCGTTGCTAATACACCTGTGTTTTCAACTGTAATTAGAAATATAATTGCTCAATTTATAGTCAACAGACTGTGGGCAACTAGTATAAAATGTGAATCACTTCAATTGTTTCTAGATATGGAGAGAGAGGGAGGGAGAGAGAGAGAGAAAGAGAAAGGGAAATCGATTTTCTATTTGCTGGTTCACTCCCCAAATGGCTGCAATGGCTGGGTCTGGTCCTGGCTGAATCCAGGGACATGGAGCTCCATCTCAGTCTCCCAAATGGATGTCAGGGGCCTAAGTTCCTGGGCCATCCTCTGCTGCCTTCTCTGGCACATTAGCGGGGAGCTAGATCAGCAGCGGAGTAGCTGAGACTCAAAGTGATGCTCTAATATGGAGTGTTGGTGTTGCAGATGGCAGCTAAGCTCACTGTTCCATAATGTTGGCCCCCAAAGTTTTAAAATATTCCTATTTATTTGAGAGAGACGAGGCTCCGCCATCTGCTAGTTTACTCCCCAAATGCCTGCAATGTTTGGGTCTGAGTTGGGCCGAAACTGGATCCAGGAATTCAATTCCCAGGACCAACTACTGAGTCATTGCTGCTGCTTCCCAGGGTATGCATTAACAGGAAGCTAGAATCAGGAGCCAGAATTGGGAATCAAGTCCAGGTACTCTGATATGGGACATAGGTACTCTAGCCCATGTCTTCAATGTTAGGATAAATGCCTGCAGTATGAATAACTTTTAAGTGCATATTAATATTGATTTTTCCCTGGGCTTTAGTATTTAGTATCTTTTTAAAATATTTATTTTTAATCTTTGACTTTTGATCATCTTCTCAAATAGACTTTTCTTCTCTGGCAAACTTCTTCTCAGCAAATCTCATAATTTTTGCTTTATAAATTTCTGTCAATACTAACTTTGTATGTAACTTCTCTGAAACCCCCAAATGCCTAACACTGCAGTCATCCTAAAGCAATAGTTGAAAGGATGAAATTATTTCATTTATTGTGGCTGGTGTCTACATGTCAGTCATCTCTTCTTGCTGACTTCTTGATGATTTGGTCTTTGTGATGCCAAGTACCGAGCATCCTGATATTTTCTTCACTTTCTCATTTGAAACCAAGCAGCAGTGTTTTGTGATCCTAAATTGGATCATTCTAGGTCAACACCTCAAAATAAGCAGTAAATATCAAGTTGAAAAGGTTGTATTAATATTTGAAAGTCAACAATTTTGGTATGTCCTTGTTTGATAAGCACATAAGACTTCTTATCAATAGAAGATACATCCTAACTACCAAGGGCCCCACTTGGAAAGAAAGATGGAGGCTTGGGGCCAGTGCTGTGTGATAGGCCAAGCCTCTGCCTGTGGTGCCAGCATCCTATATGGGCACCAGTTTATGTCCCTGCTGCTCCTCTTCTGGTCCAGCTCCCTGCTTGTGGCCCAAGAGCAGTGGAAGATGGCCCAAGTGCTTGGACCCTTCACTCACATAAGAGACCTAGAAGAAGCTCCTGGCGCCTGACTTCAAATCGGCCCAGCTCCAGCCATTGCAGCCATCTGGGGAGTGAACCAGTGGCTGCAAGACCTCTCTCTCTCTCAAATGCATAAATAAAATATTTGAGAGAGAGAGAGAGAGAGAAAGGGAGGGAGGGAGGGAGGGAGGAAGGAAGGAAGGAAGGCAGGCAGGAAGGAAGATGGAGGCTTGTTTGAAACATTATTTAGGCCCAGGAGTTAGGCTTCTAGTTGAGAAAAATTAATTCTTTGTGGATTTCAGCATTTTTTCCCCAACTTTATTTTAGGCGGAAGATTGAACGCAGCACCCTAACAGGCACGGGACGGGAAGTCATTGTCAACACAGCCTTTCATGCTTTTGGCCTAACTGTCTATGATCAGTATATTTACTGGACTGACTTATACACACAAAAAATTTACCGGGCTAACAAATATGATGGGTCAGAACAGATTGCGATGACCACGAATTTGCCCATGCGACCTAAGGGTATTTGCACTGTTGTGAAACACCAGCAGCGGCAATGTAGCAATCCCTGTGATCAGTTTAATGGGGGCTGCAGCCATATCTGTGTGCCAGGTAAGACTTTGCTCATGAAGATTCAAAGGTGTAGAATACTTATAATAGGGCCGGCGCCGCGGCTCAATAGGCTAATCCTCCGCCTTGCGGCGCCAGCACACCGGGTTCTAGTCCCAGTCAGGGCACCGATCCTGTCCCGGTTGCCCCTCTTCCAGGCCAGCTCTCTGATGTGGCCAGGGAGTGCAGTGGAGGATGGCCCAAGTGCTTGGGCCCTGCACCCCATGGGAGACCAGGAGAAGCACCTGGCTCCTGCCATCAGATCAGCGCGGTGCGCTGGCCGCAGCGCGCCAACCGTGGCGGCCATTGGAGGGTGAACCAACGGCAAAAGGAAGACCTTTCTCTCTATCTCTCTCTCGCTGTCCACTCTGCCTGTCAAAAAAAAAAAAAAAAAAAAAAAAAAAAAGAATACTTATAATAGCCATTGCTAAAAGAGGTCCAAAGAATATTCATCCCTAACAGGAGAAAAAAATCCACATTGAAGTCCAGTAACTATTGTTGTCCAGTATACTATTTCTTTGCCAATTTTTCTGAAAAGACAGAATCATGGAGGTTGCAGATGAGAGGTAGTTGTTTCAAGAGTAGGATGCATTGGCACATTTATTAGACTGATAGTTGTTTTTCTCTTGATGGACAGATGATTGAGAATATAGTTGAAAGGTGATGGGCACACTTTCCATGGCTTGTCTTATAGAGTATTTAATGTAGAAGCTGTTTCAAGTTTGTCCTGTAGGAGACTTAACATGGATGCTTGTTACATCAGTCTTTTCTTTTTGCCCTGTCTTCAGGTCCACATGGTGCTGAGTGCCAGTGTCCGCATGAGGGCCAGTGGTATCTGGCCAACAATAATAAGC
This sequence comes from Lepus europaeus, assembly GCF_033115175.1. Lineage (NCBI taxonomy): Eukaryota > Metazoa > Chordata > Mammalia > Lagomorpha > Leporidae > Lepus > Lepus europaeus. Next base: position 112,147,701 of record NC_084827.1, on the reverse strand, counting down.
ACTGCATCGTGGACAGTGGTTCCCGGTGTGATGCATCCCAGTTTACCTGCCTCAATGGGCGCTGCATCTCTGAGCAGTGGAAATGCGATAACGACAATGACTGTGGGGACAACAGCGATGAGCTGCAGAGCGTCTGTGGTAAGTTGGACTCTGAGCACTTTTGTTAGGAGCAAACGGCATCTTTGTACCAAGTGTCTGCTACAGAATCCTGCTATGTGTGAATGGCACAAAACATATAACTCAGATCATCTACATTGTGTTTCTGTTCCATCACCTCTGTGGTGGTTAAGACTCAAAGCACTGGATTGAGATCCTGGCTGTGCCACTGACAATCTCTGTACCCCTGAGGAAGTTATTTAAACTCTCTGAACCTCAGACATCTCATCTGTACCACGGAGCTGTCACTAGGATTCTTGTGAAAAGTGGAAACCACAGAGAATACTTGGCACAGAGTGTGGTACATGCTAAGCCCATTTTCCCATACTCTGATAGAGTTAGTATTTTATGAATTTTCCTAACAGAAAGGTCATTAATACAATGATTCTGTGGAAATGACACCCAGGTCTTGGATGTGAATAGAATGACAAAGGCACAGTGGACTTTCTCGGGGATTTCGGAGGTTGGTTATCTTTTTCTAAGAGACCATGTACATGCAGGCTTGGAATTTTAATTTTCCCCAAATAAACTGTATTTTCAAAGCTTTCTGTGACTGAGAAACACTTTTAAACTGAGATAGTAATATCTCAGTTAGATAGAAATATGGAGGGACTGATTTTTGCCTAAAATACTTCATTTGCTTCAAAAGGGTGTACAACATATTTTGCTTAATGATCTAAAGTGTTGTCTCACTCTGCATGCAGTCTGATTGGCAGCCGTTTTTGCCTATGTAGGTAAACTCAAAGTGTTCATTTTATTTCATTGTATCTTTTTAGAAATAAGGGTAATGCTTTAACCAAGAGGGTTTTTTTTTTTCCCCTCGATTCTCCCCTGCTTCTAGCATTTCACACCTGCCCGCCAACAGCCTTCACCTGTGCCAACGGGCGCTGTGTCCAGTACCATTACCGCTGCGATTACTACAATGACTGTGGTGACAACAGTGATGAGGAAGGGTGCCTGTTCAGGAACTGTAACAGCACCACGGAGTTTACTTGCAGTAATGGAAGGTGCATACCTCAAAGCTTTGTCTGTGATGGCAGAAACAACTGCCATGATAATGACACTTCAGATGAGAGAAACTGCCGTAAGTTTATCTTCCATATTTTCTATGACCTTGGTTTTGATGTCTTAGATCACAAGAGATTAAATTTTTGCATAAAAATGTTTAAAAAAACTACTGATTTTTCTAAGAACATAAATTTCCTTTTTTTTTTTTTAAAGATTTACTTTATTTGAAAGTCAGAGTTACAGAGAGAGGAGAGGCAGAGAGAGAGAGAAAAAGAGAGAGGTCTTCCATTCACTGGTTCACTCCCCAATTGGCCACAATAGCCGGAGCTGTGCAGATCTGAAGCCAGGAGCCAAGAGCTTCTTCAGGGTCTCCCACGTGGGTGCAGGGGCCCAAGGACTTAGGCCATCTTCTACTGCTTTCCCAGGCCATAGCAGAGAGTGGGATCGGAAGTGGAGCAGCCGGGTCTTGAACCGGCGCCCACATGGGATGCCAGCACTGCAGGCAGCGGCAGCTTTACCCACTATGCCACAGCACCGACCCAATTTTTTTAAAATATATTATACTAAATAATTTTTAAAATAGCTCTAATATTTGAATTCTTCACTTAAATTGATGGATCCATACAACCATTGAATAGTTTAACCTTGAATATTTTGTCTATGGTTGCATACTTGCTGGACTAAAATTTTGGATTGTTTTAAGTCTTTGCCAGTAGTTTCTGACAAAAATATCTGTGGTAAATGCATGCTGGTTAATGCTTGTTGTGCACAAAACTAGATAGGGCAATATTGACTAAAATGGTATCTCTTTCATTTTTATTATAAATAGAAATAGCTTTCTGAATTATTGTTTTTTTAAACTTCTGAGATTTTGACTTTTTTAAAAAGATTTATTTATTTATTTGAAAGTCAGAGTTTTATATATAGAGAGAGAGATGGAGAAAGAGCTTCTCATCTGGTGGTTTATTCCCCAGATGGCCCCTGGCTGGGCCAGACTGAAGTCTGGAGCCAGGAACTTCATTCAGTCTCCTATGTGGGTGGCAGAGGCCCAATGATTTAGACCATCTTCTGCTGCTTTTCCCAGGATGTTAGCAGGGAGCTGGATTGGAAGTGGAGCAGCCAGGACACAAACCATCTCCCATATGGGATGCAGCTGGCGGCCTTATTTGCTACACCATAATGGTGGCCCCTGTACCTTAGCTTCTTGGGAAAACAAAAGACCATAGTTTGAGTTCAAGCACGGTATTTTCAGTTTGGATGTATCTACCTGTTCTGCTGCTTTTGGAGTTAGAGTTACATGTAATATTATTTGAATCTGCTATATACAAAAATGTTTCTTATGGAAAATTTAAAAAATATATTAAAGTAGAAAGAATAATATAACATACTCCTCACCTAGCTCCAGCAATTATCAGCCAATGCCAATCTTATTTCATCTATCTCCTGTCAGTCACCTTTTTCCCCAGTATTTTAAGAACACTCCTAGACATGCATTTTATGAAAAAAGACATTTTGAAAGTCAGCTACCATGTCACTGCAGTGCTTAGCAAAGTCAGCAATACTTACATAACTTCGAGTCCTTAGTCCTTCTTCACATTTTGTTGCTTGTCCTCAAAATGCCTTTTTACCATCACTCTGTTCATATTAGAATTCAGACAAGGTCTACACATTGATTTTAATGTTGATAACTCTTTAATCTCATTTATGCCTCAATAATTCTCAATTATTTTGTCATTGACTTGTTAGAAAAAAATGGGTGATTTGTCCTATAGAATAGCTCACATTTTCAATTTGGCTAATTGCATAACTGATATATTTAATTTATTTTATACTACTTATTTCCTATGAACTGGAATTTAGACCTAAAGGTTTATTATTCTAGACTCAATTCTTTGGGTAAGAAAACTTCATAAGTAGAGCTGTGTATTCGCTGCTGCATCATGTCATGAGGCACATAATCTTTAGTTTGTTGACCTAATCAGTGGATCAAGTGTCAATCTGAGTTACCAGCATCATGGCATGGCTGGTAAAGCTGCCATCTGCAGTGCCAGCATCCCATATGGACACTGGTTCAGGTCCCAGCTGCACCACTTCTGATCCAGCTCTCTGCTGGTGAGCTGGGAGGGTGGCAGAGGATGGCCCAGTGCTTGGGCCCCTGTACCCATGCGGGAGACCTAGAGGAAGCTGCTGGCTCCTGGCTGTTGAAGCCATTTTGTGAGTGAACCATTGGGATATCTCTCTCTCTCTCTCTCTCTTTCCCCCTCTGTCTCTCCATCCCTCTGTAATTCTACTTTTCAAATAAATAAATCTTTTATAAAATGTCAACCTGAATCCACTTTTCACCCAGTGGTTTCAGCATCCGTGGGTGGTTGTTTCATAATCATGTTAAATGTTACAAAATAGGCATTAAAAATTCTTTTATTCCTTCTGCCCGTGAGCTAAAGTTCTACAAAGAAGAAATTTCTCTTATTAACTATTGTTGTCTATTATGGTATTGCAGGATAAGTGCTTGATTAGAATTGTCAGTTTTCAGAACAATGAATTAATCACCAAGAACAGTAAATTTTAATTTTTAGTGTTATTGAACTTACGCTTATTTACATATTTGAGTTTTACACTTAATCTTTACCAAAAGGCTGAGAAGTGATACATATTTGAGTTTTAATATAATGCCAAAATATATCTTTTTGATACATTTGAGCATATTTGGTATTGTCCTTTCTTAGGCAAACCTTGTTGTTAGAGAAGACCCGCTTCATACTTCCATACTCAGGCTCATCTCGCTGATTTCCTGTCCCAGACCTGGAATTAGCCGCCTATTCAAGGAAATTGCATTTTGGAATGCCCATTCCTATTTTTTAAAAGATTTTATTTATTTATTTGAGAGGTAGAGTTACAGACAGTGAGAGGGAAAGACAGAGAGAAATGTCTTCCTTCCTTTGGTTCACTCCCCAAGTGGCCGCAATGGCTGGAGCTGTGCTGATCCAAAGCCAGGAGCCAGGTGCCTCCTCCCGGTCTCCCACATGGGTGCAGGGGCCCAAGGACTTGGGCCATCTTCTACTGCTTTCCCAGGCCATAGCAGAGAGCTGGATTGGCGGAGGAGCAGCCGGGACTAGAACCGGCGCCCATATGGGATGCTGAAGCAACAGGCAGTGGATTAACCTACTGCACCATGGTGCGGGCCCCCGATTTGGTTTTTATAGATTCTAGGACTTTTTATTAGAAAGAGCTAGGAAATAGTTTTTAAATTGAAAAAATTAAATTTACCTTGATATTCCATTTAGATTTAAGATTATAAATTATTCACTTTCTAGATTCTATAATTATGCCTCTTTTTTATGCTGAAATTTTTGGCTTCTTTGTTTAGGTTACCTAGAATATTTAAACAATGTAAATAGTTATTATACTGTGTAGTTTAGGGAATCATGACAAGGAAAAAATTGGTACATACTCAATACAGATGCAGTTTTGTTCTGGGATTTTTTTTTTTAAAGATTTACTTTATTTACTTGAAAGAGTTACAGAGAGGTAGAGACAGAGAGAGAGAGGTCTTCTATCTGCCAGTTCACTCCCCAAATGGCTGCAACAGCCGGAGCTGTGGCGATCCAAAGCTAGGAGCCAGGAGCTTCTTCAGGGTCTCCCATGCAGGTGCAGGGGCCCAAGGACTTGGGCCATCTTCTACTGCTTTCCCAGGCCACAGCAGAGAGCTGGATTGGAAGTGGAGCAGCCGGGACTCAAACTGGCGCCCATGCAGGATGTCAGTGCCTCAAGCCAGGGCATTAACCTGCTGCGCCATAGCGTACTGGGATTTTTAAAAATCAAATTTGGGTTGAATCTGTGGGGCTGGAACCCTTGGACATGGAGGGCTGTTGTGTTTGCTGAATGCATGGAAAACAGAGTAAGTGTTATTATGTACCAGCACCTGTACTAGAGGGGCAGATTGGCATCAATCTTTACTGGTGGCACCAGTAGATTTTCTTTGGGCATTCAAAGGATTTCAGTTAGAAACTTCTTTGGCATTTACAAAATGCCAGTGTGCTCTAAGTACACTGAGGTGCTTGAGAACATTGATTCTAGGCAAAACAGCAAAGATGAAATCGCTTGCCTTCCAACCTCTTCTAATCCCTCCCCTCCTTTTTAAAAAAATATAAAGAGAGGAGATGTCATGCATTCTGTAGGTATAGTTCTAAGAAGACAACCACACTTCCCTCTGTCCCCCTCCCAATTCCCCTTCCACCCCCATCTCTTCCTTTCATCAGTTTTTGCAGACTTAATTTTAATTCACTCTATATTCACAGGCATAATTCACCACTAACTATAATACTCAACAGGTGAAAAATAGGAATAACACAGTTCCACAGGAGTATAAACAAGGGCTCAGAACAACAATCATCACAAGACCTCCATTTCATTCCCATACATTTATGTGTATTCTATATTAACTGCCACATATCAGAGAAAACATATGATATTTGTGTTTTGGGGACTGGCCTATTTCACTAAGCATAATGGTTTTCTTTTTCTTTTTTTCTTTTTTCTTTTTTTTGACAGGCAGAATGGACAGTGAGAGAGAGAGAGAGAGAGAGAGAGAGAGAGAGAGAGAAAGGTCTTCCTTTTTGCCATTGGTTCACCCTCCAATGGCCACCGCGGCCAGCGCACCGCACTGATCCGAAGCCAGGAGCCAGGTGCTTCTCCTGGTCTCCCATGGGGTGCAGGGCCCAAACACTTGGGCCATCCTCCACTGCCTTCCCGGGCCATAGCAGAGAGCTGGCCTGGAAGAGGGGCAACCAGGACAGAATCCGGAGCCCCGACCGGGACTAGAACCGGGTGTGCCAGCGCCGCAAGGCGGAGGATTAGCCTAGTGAGCCGCAGCACCGGCCAGCATAATGGTTTTCATTTGCATTCATTTTGTTGCAAAAGATAGGATTTCATCCTTTTTTTTTTTTAAAAAAGATTTATTTATGTATTTGAAAGTTACACAGAGAAAGCAGGAGAGGCAGAGAGAGATAGAGGTTTTCCATCCTCTGGTTCACTCCCCCAGATGGCTACAGTGGCCGGAACTGTGCCGATCCGAAGCCAGGAGCCAGGAGCTTCTTCTGGGTCTCCCACACAGGTGCAGGGGCCCAAGGACTTGGGTCATCTTCTACTGCTTTCCCAGGCCACAGCAGAGAGCTGGATTGGAAGTCGAGCAGCCGGGACTAGAACCGGTGCCCGTACAGGATGCCAGTGCTTCAGGCCAGGGCGTTAACCCACTGCACCACACCACAGTGCCAGCAGATTTCATCCTTTTTTTTTTTTTTTTAAAAAAAAGATTTATTTATTTATTTGAAAGGCAGAGGGGGAGAGAGAGAGAGAGAGAGAGAGAGATCTTCCATCCGCTGGTTCACTTCCCAAATGGCTGCAACAGCTGGATCTGGGCTGATCCAAAGCCAGGAGCCAGGAGTTTCTGCTGGGTTTCCCATATGGGTGCAGGGGTACAAGCACTTGGGCCATCTTCTACTGCTTTCCCAGGTCATAGTGGAGAGCTGGATCAAAAGTGGAGCAGCTGTGACTTGAACCTGCACTCATATGGGATGCTGGCACTGCAAGTGGCAGCTTTACCTGCTATGCCACAACACCAGCCCCATCATTCTTTTATATGGCTGAGTAATATTTCATAGCATATGTATTCCACATTTTCTTTATCCAGTAATCAGTTAATGGACATCTGGGTTGATTCCATATTTTAGCTATTGTGAATTGAACTTCAATGAACATGGGACTACAGATCCCTCTTTCATTTGCTGATTTCATTTTGTTTGGGTGAATTCCCAGGAATGATGGGTCATATGATAGATTTATTTTCAGTAAATTCTTGGTTTCTGTGATAGTAATGTGGTTACTTATTTGCTTTGTTCTATGATAATTTTTGAATGCCTATAATAATTTTGAAATTATTTTAACCACACAAAAATACTATTAATAATATTTTTACTACAGGTCAGTCCTTCTTGTTCTTAGATTATGACCCATCAGTGATATGCACTCAAAATAATGGTTTTAAAGTCATTTGAACTGTTTTCTTTGTGGGGTTATACCAACAACTTGATTGATAGGTTACTTCTTTTGTTATTCTTTCCAAATTTTAAGAAACACTTTTCTTTTTCATTCTTATTTCATTGTTCTTATTTGTACAAATAATGTACATGGCTCCAAAGTTAAAGATGTAAGACTGGGACTGATATTGAGGCACAGTGAGGTTAAGCTACCATTTGCGATGCTAGCATCCCATATTAGAGCACTGGCTCAAAGTCCTGGCTGCTCTGCTTCCAATTCAATTTCCTGCTGATGTACCTGGGAAGGTAGCATGTCATGGTCTAAGTGCTTCTGCCCCTGTCACCCAGGTAGGAGACCAGGATGGATCTGGCTCCAGTTTCAGCCTTGCCCAGCCCTGGCTGCTGCACCTATTTGGAGAGTGAACCAGTGGATGGAATCTCTCTCTTTCTCTCTCTCTCTCCCCTCTGTCTTTCAAACAAATACATAAATAAATAAATATTTCTAAAAAGATAAATAAATAGTGAAATATTTTTTTAAAAGCTACATAGCTATGTGACTAGGTGCTTTTGTAGAAGTTTTCATCTTTGTTCTGTACGCTGCTTGCTTCCTGTCGGGTTATGCAGTGGGATGCCATCTGTCGTTAGGATACTTTCTTAGTAAACGTCTCTCTCTCCCTCTCTACACACACACACACACACACATATTGAGCATACTTAATCTGAAAATTTGAATTCCAAAGTATCTCAAAATCCAAAAGATTTTAAGCACCACAGTGCAAAATTTCACACCATGAAATCATCATCTCATTCACAAATTTATTAAAAATATTATACAAAATTACCTTCAGGCTATGTCTATATGATAACTATGAAAAATAAATGAATTTTATGTTTAGATATGTGTTGCCCACCCAGGTAATCTCCTTTATGTATATAAAAATATTTCAAAATTAAAAAAAAAAATCCAAGACACTTTTGGTCCCAAGCCTTTTGGATAAGTGATACTCAATTTTATCATACTTTTTCTTACACAAAAGACAGACTACTGTTTAGAATTTTGCTTTCTTACTAAGAACAGGATATCCTGGATTGTACCATCAGTGCTCAGTATATAGAAATCTTCATTCTTTTTACAGCTACATATGACACCATACTATGGTTATTCCACAGTTAGTTTATTTAACCAAGAGTTGGGACTCTTGTTGATACCATGAAACAATGTAAATAGACAATTTCAGTTACAAAGCAATCTCTTCCCCTGAAATCCCCCTGGTGTCAGCTGGAAATGTCTCTTTCAACCATAGAATATGTAGGTGATATAAGTGTCATTGATTATGCCTCTCTGAAAGCTTTAAAAATGCCTCCTTTCCAGTGGATTGAGTTCTGCAACAGAGCTATTGTCGTGGACACGGTTTATGTTATGTATTTGGTATGTTTCAAGTACTTATCTGGTTATCTTTTTAAAGCTCCTCGCACTTGCTCTCCTGGATACACAAAATGTCAAAGTACAAATATTTGTATTCCCCGACTTTACTTGTGTGATGGAGACAATGACTGTGGAGATATGAGTGATGAAAACCCTACTTACTGCAGTGAGTAAGATAAAATTGCTTTTCTTTCTGTAATTCCAGGAATGTAAGTCATGAGCTAATACAAAGATCGATTGATCTATCTATCTATCTAATTTATTCACATTTATAGATATATATCATCTATATTTACCCATGTTTATATTTAGATATTCATCCATCTATATTTATGAATATATATATGAATATAGATGGATAGATAGATATAGCCTAGCTATTTGGGCTAATTTCAGCTGTGAGCTCATATTGACTTTTTCAGTGGATGTGCTAGGCAGTTGCAGTAGGATATGACTGAAGAGAGATGAGAAGTCCCTTCTCTTTGTTCCATGGCTGGATGCTCCTGATCTGAAATATTTCTTCCAGAGGCCTACCACAATTGAAGAGCCATTTGTTCCACTCTTGAAGGACTTCAAGGACTCCAGACAGGATTTGGACATTAAGCCTTTATTATTTATTCCTAATATGGTTATTGTGGCTATCAGTACCTGAAAGTATTTTTATGTCTCCTTAATATGTTTAAATTTCAGAAACCTTAATTTTTTTTTTTTTTTTTGGACAGGCAGAGTGGACAGTGAGAAAGAGAGAGACAGAGAGAATGGTCTTCCTTTTTGCCATTGGTTCACCCTCCAATGGCCACTGCGGCCGGCACACCGCCCTGATCCAAAGCCAGGAGCCAGGTGCTTCTCCTGGTCTCCCATGCAGGTGCAGGGCCCAAACACTTGGGCCATCCTCCACTGCACTCCCGGGCCATAGCAGAGAGCTGGCCTGGAAGAGGGGCAACCAGGACAGAATCCGGAGCCCCGACCAGGACTAGAACCCGGTGTGCCAGCGCTGCAAGGCGGAGGATTAGCCTATTGAGCCGCGGCGCCGGCCTCAGAAACCTTAATTTTTTATTTAGCAATTTGGTTCAAATGATTTTCTTGTATTTATAGTTCAGATTTAAAGGTCCTTCTTAAGCTTGATAACTTTGCGACAATTAGTGTAAGTAGATTCATAATTTCAAGAATTTAGTAATTGCCCTTCTCCGTTATGGGTATATGTGGTTATATCTGGGTATATCTGCTCACTGGTCCCCTCCTAAGGAAACCACAGGGTATTGTAATAATTGATCATCAGGCCAGGCTTCAGTCCATCAACAGGAATGGGCTGCAGTGGTAGGTAGCAGCAGCAGCAGGTAGAGGCAGAATTTTGGTTGGAGCCATCAGACAGGGCTAGCTAGATTGCAGTTATTGCTGATCTGCTGGGGACCTCTGCTTCCCTATCATTTTTGCCCTGGGCAAATCATCTGATATCATGGGCCAAAGCAAGGGGACTTTGTAGACTGGAACAATTATCAGACTTGGTACACATAATGATTTGGAAAATCATTTAGATTTAGAGCTTTGCTAATTCTCTAGAGTCATAGCCCAACATGACTAAAAGGTGTGTGTAGGGTGAGCTCAGATACCTTCATATTGGTTTTGCTTTTAATTATTATTTCCATATGGTTTATTTAATTTTACTCTAGCAGAAATAATAAAACCAAGGCTAATTTTATATAGTTTATGATTTCATTATCACAAAGATAGTTCTCATAAAAACAAAACACATTTTATTTTTTATATTCACTTAATCTGGGGGAAAAAATCTGGCAAACCAGGGCATGTTGACTACTTTCTCTGTCCCATGTTTCTCCATCCCCATGGAACGTTTATATGCAAGCCCATTTCCCAAGCCTCAGTCTGCTTTCCTTGACAACCACTGTCCATCTCAGAAATAAAAGCAGAGAGTTAAGATTGATGGGAACGTGCTTATATTTTACTCCTGAATTGTATCTTGTCTCCCTCCTGCAGCCACTCACACATGCAGGAACACTGAATTCCAGTGCACATCTGGGCGCTGTATTCCTCAACACTGGTACTGTGATCAAGAAGTAGATTGTTCTGATAACTCCGATGAACCTGCCTCTTGTGGTAAGAGACCAAACCAGATTGAAAAGCATTACGATGTAGCTAGACCACCCCAGTCTCGTCCACCCACTTCACATGCAGACAAGGATCATGGCTGCCGAACACTTGCACTCCCTGCTCCTGCTCCCAGCTGGGATGCTGAAACCCCTCATTGTTCATTGTTTAAAAAAAATGATTTATTTTATTTACTTGAAAGAGTTATATAGAAGGAGACGCACACATACACACAGAGAGAAAAAGAGAGAGAGAGGGAGGAAGAGAGAGGGGGAGAGAGGGAGGGAGAGAGAGGCAGAGAGAGAAGAGAGTAGAGAGGGAGAGAGAGATCTTCATTTGCTGGTTCACTCCTCAAATAGCTGCAAAAGCTAGGGCTGGACCATACTGAAGCTGGGAGCATAAAACTCCATCTAGGTCTCTCATGTAGGTGTCAGGGGCAGGAGCCCTAGTACTTGGGCCATCCTCTTCTGCTTTCCTAGGTGTGTGCATTAGTAGGGAGCTGGATTGGAAGTAGAGCAGCCAGGAGTTGAAGCAATGCCCATATGAGATGCCGGAGTCTCAGATGGTGGCTTAGCCCATTGCATCAAAATGCCAGCACCAGCAGATGTTCATTAAAGACCTACTAGTGCAGAACACTGTGTGGGGAGCTGAATAGATATAGAAGTTCATGACTGATACTGACAAAATGAGATTATGTTGTTGATGCACATACTCCAATGCCTGGCTTGTAGAACTCAATTGATTTAGTTGACTATCAGATTTCTGAATTTGAATTCTGGCCCATAAGACCGTGGGAGGATCCAAAAGTGATTGGAGTCACCATAGGAGAGGGGCGTGAAGTGGACACAGAGCCTCTTTCTATTCTACAGGCCTGTTTACGAGGTGACATTGCTGGGCCATCTGAGCTTCCTAAGAAGTTCCAGGGGCCCATTCCTACATTCCTAGAAGCAGTTGCATTCCATTTGTCTTGAAAATTCTAATCTGTATCCATGCACATTTTTTACATATGAAATTGTAAAAATATAAAGATCTAATGCATTGGTTTTTTGAAATCTGTCAATCATATTGCTCTATAGAGTAAGCAAAAGTATGGCTAAGGGCCAGTCTTTATAGATAAAATTATACTAGAATATAGCCACATCAAATATGGCTGCCTTCCTGATACAGTGGCAATGTCAAGTAAATGTAATAGAGACCATATGGCCTATAAGCCTAAAATATTTACTATCTGGTTAAGAAAATGTTAACTCACTTCTATAAGATAGTTTTCATATTCCTTTTAGTGACTGTGTAATATTCCACTGAGTGGTTATATTATCATTGACTCAACTGCCTCTGTTATGAAGCATTTATAGTAATTTTAGTTTTTTCCTCTACTATAAATATCACTGTAGTAAGTACCATCATATATAAATCTTTTTATTTTAGGAATATTTTTGGGGACTATAGTCTTACAGCTGAATCCAGACTTTCTGTTTCTGTTTTATCTTCATCTGAAGTTCTGTGACTAATGTTTGCAAATTGGTATCTGAGCACTTTTCCATATTCTTTTCCCCCAACATTCAAAGTTTGATAGAAAGCAAAGAGTCTTGAAGATCTGCAAAGAGAATAATTAACTATTAAGTTTGTAGAATAGTCCTAGAGATTGGTTCATGTTTATGAACCCTTGCTTCAAATATATGAAGAATAAATACATATTTCCAAATCTATTCTTGGGAGCTAAAATCATAGTAATGGCAATCAGTACCATTGTCTGACATATTTAAAAAATATAAACACAGAGGCTATATGTGACTATATTCCTAAGGCAGTAAATCAAGTAATAATATGCAGAAGTATATTTTAAAGAATAATATGGAGATAAAAAATTAAAATTTCCATTTATTCATCCTTTTCCAATCTCTTCACTCCCAAAGATAATCACTATTAAAGGTGGAATCCTCCTTAACTTTGTAAATCTTGTATGTAATTTTTACAGACACAGATAGGATCTTACTATCCAGACTTTCTTCCAATGGTTTTTTTTTTAGCTCAGTAAGATCTTGTCAGCATTTCAGAAAATGCAAAGCTACCTCCTTCCTTTGTATTAACGAATAATACTCTAACTATGGATTGTCCATGTGTTTATATCCCTTTCCTAGCTGTTGGGCACTTAGATTTTTCCATCTTTTTTTTTTATTATGAAAAATATTGCTGCTTGTACATTCTTTTAGCATGTGTGGGAAGATTTTTTTTAAAAAAAGGATTTATATTTGAAATGCAGAGTTACAGAGAGAGAGAGAAAGAGAGAGAGAGAGAGACAGAAACAGAGACAGAGACAGAGACAGGCAGAGAAGTTTTCCATCTGCTGGTTCACTCCCCAAATGGCTGCAATAACCAGGGCTGGGCTAGGCCAAAGCCAGGAGCCAGGAGTTTGTTCTGGGTCTCCCACATGGGCGCAGGGGCCCAAGCACTTGGGCCATCTTCTGCTGCTTTCCAGGCACATTAGCAGGGAGCTGGATGGGAAGTGTAACAACTGGAATTAGAACCGGCTCCCATATTGGATGCCAGAATTGCAGGCAGCGGTTTTACCTACTATGACACAACGGTATCCCTGGGAAGATTCTTATAGGCTGGGTTTCTAGAAGGGGTATTACTGTATCAAAAGAGATGTATGTCTCCTCAAAAAATCTGTGTCAGTGTACACTCCTCCATACCAGCTTTCCTAAGCAGTCTTGTTTCTGTTGATTATTATCATTATCTGTTTATTATTATCATTGTGCAGTGTCTTTAGTAGTTAAATTCTTTTTTGCCTTAGGCTAATTTGAGGGGTTCCTGAGTTTTGGGGCAAATGACAACTTGATAAGTTGAATAGGCAGATGTGGGCCTAGGATTAAAGGATTTGAGTTAATGGTGGCTAATTTAAAGAAGGGTAACATTGATTTAACTCAATAGATACTGATTGAACACCTTTGCTGTAGGCTCTGTTGAGCCGCATCTGTAAGACAAAGATCCTTACCCATATGGAGCTTATATTCTAATCAGAGGAGACAGGCAATAAATACCACAAAGATGATATGCTGAAGGGTGATAAGAATCAAGAATAGGGAAATGAGAGCAAGGAACAGGGATAGGGAATGCTAGGGGGTGGTGTGCACAAAAAAAAAAAAATTTTGGGCAAAATGCAGATTTTAATATGGAAAGGCATGACATAGTAGGTAATTCATATCATTGCTTAGGAGAAGACTGCTGTTTTTCTACTGTACCTGTGCATGTTCAATCTCAGTAGTCAGGTTAAGCAGGGTTTGCAGTGTCACTCAACTGCTTCTACCTCAAACCATTGGTCACTGTTGCTCCTTTCCCTGGAGGACCTACCCTAGCTGGCTACCCCTAGGTAATGCGCTGTTTCAAGTGTTCTAGGACACTCGTGCTACAGTTGGCTTCTCTCAAGACTTTTGGACCGCAAGTCACTCTTTTCACTGGGAGTACTTTTTAGCTTTTTCAGCACAACCTCCACGAACATGTTCAAGTCATGAGTTCAGATGCGATAGTGGGAGGTGCATCCCTAAAGATTGGATCTGTGATGGTGCGAATGACTGTGGGGACATGAGTGATGAAGATCAAAGGCACCAGTGTGGTAAGTGAAGCCAGTTAATTCCTCTGTAGAGTCACTTCCAGAAAAACACAGAAGAGTTGTTTCCCTTTGCTTGGAGGCTGATTGGCCATCGTCTTTAATTGAGTGCACTCTGACAAAATGTCACCTTTGATTTTTCACTCTGGAATTGTTTGCTGTCATCCACTTAAATCCTTTAGAATGATGAAAAATGTTTATGTTTACTTTTTTCTCTTGCATTTCACTGATAGAAATAGTGGCTTATATTTCTAGAGCACATAAAGAGAATGCAGTCACTTTTTTTTTAAAATAACCATTTATTTATCTTGAAAATCAGAGTTACAGAGTTAGAGGAATGGACACACAGAGAGAAACATTGATCTTACATCTCTTGGCTCACTTCCCCAGATGGTCACAACGGCCAGGGCTGGGGGAGGCTGAAACCAGGAATCAGGAACTAGGAACCAGGAACTTCATCCAGGTCTCCCATGTGGGTGGCAGGTACCCACTCACTGAGGTCAAGTACTGCTGCTCTTCCCAGGCCATTAGCAGGGAGCTAGACTGCAAGTAGATCAGCTGGAACACAAACCAGCACCCATGTGGAATGCCAGCATTGCAGGTGGCAGCTTTTTACCTGCTACACCACAACGCAGGCCCCTTGATCACTCTTGATAGCAGCTCTGACAGTGTCACAATTAGCCTTGTCTCCAGTGTCTCTATTATCTTAGAATTGTTTCTGAGAGATTGTAGTTGTTATGTTTCAGTGGATTACAAAACACCATTTTCCATTAGCAGTAGAGCAAGGAGTCCTTCCCTAAGGTGTCTTGCTATGGTAGAACAATAAAAACAGTGCTTTCCATGCCTGCACTTGGTGCTAACCTCACAGAATGCGGGTTTGGTGGTGCTCCGTATCTCCACCTGCACTCTAACCACTGAAATGGGTGGTGGGCAAGTGCACGTCCATGGATGGTAGCAAACACTTTTCCTCCTCCTCTTGTTTCCTATTCACCTTTGTGGGATTGGATAAAATACCTACTCTTCTATTCTGAAGATAATAATGATTCTATATTCTGCATCTCATTTCTTTCCTCCCATATCATGGTTTCTGTCACTTCTTGTTGACATGCACCTTTCCTACCCACCTTAATTCTACTAGAGGCAGAAGCTATAATGTAGTTGAAAAAAATCGCTATGAGGAAGAAAAATCTTAGTCTGAAGCCTCCACTCTTCCTCCTTTTAGGTGTGTGACCTTGAGCTACCTAGGTATCCATTTAGAGCACTGGTTTTCTCATCTGTAGAATTGGCATAAAAATGTCCATCTCACATCATGCTTGTGTTATTAGTTATAAATTTACAATGTTACCCAAATGCAAAAGCATTTGGTATCCCATTAATAAAATGGTGATGTATTTCTTAAGTCCTAAAGAAAAAAAATGATCTTATATTATTGTTATGGAGAACACTGAGATATTTTATTATATTGATTTCTTATTCCAAATCCAAAGTCTGGAGATATTAAAGTGGAGCCTTTTGTGGTGTTTATGTTTTGATCTATTATTACCATAGCAATATGATTTGTCTGTTTTCCTCATATTTCTGCTCACCCCTCAGAATATAAAGTGAGTAATGGTTTATGATGCACTCTCCTATAGTTTCTGATTCTTGTGTGCTTTGGTTTCAGGGACTAGAAACTGCTCCAGTTCCCAGTTTATGTGTGTCAACCCCACAGGCTGCATTCCCCAAGTCTGGGTCTGTGATGGGGATGCAGACTGTGCTGATGCTGCGGATGAAAATCAGAACTGCACCAGGAGATCTTGCTCTGCAAATGAATTCACCTGCAGGAACGGGCTGTGTGTCCGACCGTCATTCAGGTGAATTGGGGATGAAAATGTTTCGCAGCAAAATCAAGAGTACCCACTAGGCCAGGGTCACCACCCATTAGACACAGAGACCACCTGGCCTAGGGCCCTCAACACTTTTGGTTATCCTCAAAAGCCTATGGATTCCACTTAAATCAAAAGGAAAACAAGAGAACTTTTAGGTCAAAGAAAATATTTTAATATGTGGTATGAATGTAGCTGCCTTGATACCAATGAGGTAGTTAATATAATTTTTAAAGATTTATTTATTTGAGAAGCAGAGTTACAGACAGAGGGAGGGAGAGAGAGAGAGAGAGAGAGAGAAATCTTCCATCTGCTGGTTCACTCCCCAGATGGCAGCAATGTCCAGAGCTGAGCCTATCCGAAGCCAGGAGCCACATGGGTGCAGGGCCCAAGAACTTGGGCATCTTCTACTGCCTTCCCAGGTGCAGTAACAGGGAGCTGAATCAGAAGTGGAGCAGCTAGGACTGAACCAGTAACCATATGGGATGCCGGTGTTGCAGGTAGAAGTTTAACCTACTACATCAAGCAGCGGGCCCCGATATAATTTTTAAAATTTTTGTGAAAAAAAGATCCCAAGACCGGCACCATGGATCACTTTGCTGGTCCTCTGCCTGCGGCGCCGGCACACTGGGTTCTGGTCCCAGTTGGGGTGCCGAATTCTGTCCTGGTTGCTCCTCTTCCAGTCCAGCTCTCTGCTGTGGCCCGGGAAGGCAGTGGAGGATGGCCCAGGTGCTTGGGCCCTGCACCCACATGGGAGACCAGGGGGAGGCACCTGGCGCCTGGCTTCAGATCGGCGCAGTGCTCCAGCTGTAGCAGCCATTGGAGGGTGAACCAACAGAAGGAAGACCTTTCTCTCTGTCTCTCTCTCTCTCTCACTGTCTAACTCTGCCTGTCAAAAAAAAAAAAAAAAAAAAAAAAGAAAGAAAGAAAGAAAGAAAAAAGGATCCCAAGAGGGCAAAATACCATGGGACCATAAAAGGTATAACATTGGCCTTGCCCTATGGTCCAGGAAGGTAAATGACAGGGGCTTAATATGGGACAGTTCTTCCTTCAAGCTGATTACCCTCTTAGTTTACCTCTGGGGGTATAGGTAGAAGTGCAAGAAATGGCTCACTTTTCTCCCTCTGCTGTAAGAAAAATCTCCATGCAAGCATAGTGATCAAGGGAGCTTGGTGCTTTGGCTCCGGGTTAAGGGCACAGCATGGAAAGGCCTGTGGTGTGAACTCTTGCTCCCACTAAGAATGCAAATGCTGTTCAGCATCATGGGGGATGCCAGGAGGGCCAGACGTTCTAATGTTCTTTTTTGAGAGAAGTTAGAAATTTTCATATGCTACATAGTTATCAGCTTTTTTGTCACTCTAGCAAACATACCTGAAATAGGCTACCTATGACAAAAAACAAAAAACAAAACACACACACACACACACACACAAAAGGTGTGTGTGTTTGTTCTCTGGTTGGGTTTTTGTTTTCGTTTTTAGCTTTCAGTTTTGGAGATTGAAATTGAAATTCCAAACAGATTAAAGCAGGCTTAATCATTGGCTGTGTCCCCTCATGAAAAGGCAATGGTAGGAACTGTGCAAACAAGTAAGTGATTGTATCTCGAACCAGGATCAGAGAGAGCTGTGTGGGACCAGGCATTCTTTCTTCACATTTTAATTAATTAATTAGCTAACATTTATGAGAGAGAGAGAGAGAGATTGATCTTTTTTATTTATTTGTTAATAATTCCCCTAATGCCAGAACAGCCAGGGAAGGGCCTAGCCAAAGCCAGAATCCTGAAACCCAGTCTTGGTCTCCCACTTGGGTACTTGAAACCCAACTACTTAAGTCATCACCTGTGGCTTCCCAAGATCTGCATTTGAAGGGAACAGGAATCAGAAGTGGAACTGGAACTCAAACCCCATATTGGGGAGCAGGCTCTCCCATATGGTGTCTAATTATTGTGCAAACATCTGCCCCTCTTTCAAGAACTCAAGGGGTTGCCAAGACTGACCTCACACCTCCAATGACCTAAAGGCCTTCCACTCATTCCTACCTCTTAAAGGTTCTACTGTTCCCAGGAAGCTACCTGGGGACCAAACCCTCACATAAGCATCTGGAGGAGCCAGGGACTCCATCTGGGTCTCCCACATGGGTAGCAGGGGCCCAATTGCTTGAGCCATCACTTGCTGCCTCCCATGGTGCACATTAGCAGGAAGCTGGGTCAGAGGGGGAGCTGGGACTCAAACCAAGCACTATGACATGGGATTCAAACAAATAAACCACAGCATGAAGTGTTCTGATTTTAATTTTTAAAATTTCTTGGAGAGACTGAGATATGTAGAGAGCATTCCAATTTGCTGGTTCACTCCTCAAATGCCTGTAATATCCAGGGGACCCAAAGCATGGAGCCAGCAGCAGAGCAATCCAGATGTTCTACATGGTTGGGAAGAACTAAATTACTGGAATCAACATGGCTGCTTTCTAGGGCTGCATTAGCAGGAAGCTGGGGTCAGGAGCCAGAGGGGATATTGAACCCAGGTACTCTGATATGGTTGCAGGTGTCCTAACTGGTGTCTAGCTTTCTGGTCCCATGCTTGCCCCTAATCTTAAATGCAGGAAGCAAATTTTAGATTTTTAAAATTCCTTCTTTTAAAAATTTATTTTTATTTATAAGAGAGGTGGAGGGAAGGAGGGAGGAAGGGAGACAGAGAGGCAGAGAACGATTTCCCTGCTGGTTCATCCCCAAATGCCTACAGTAACTGAGGCTGGGCCATTCTGAAGCCAGGAACCAGGAACTCAATCTGGGTCTCCCAGGGTCAATGCTGTGACATAGTAGGTTAAGTCTCCACGTGTGGTACCTGCATTTCATATGGGCATCAGTTCAAGTCCTGGCTGTTCCTCTTCTGATCCTGCTTATGGCCTGGGAAAGCAGTGGAAGATGGCCCAAGTGCTTGGACCCCTGCACCTGTGTGGGAGACCCAGAAGAAGCTCTTGGCTCCTGGCTTCAGATCAGTTCAGCTCTGGCTGTTGCAGCCACTTGGGGGAATGAACCAGCTGATGAAAGACCTTTCTTTCTGTCTCTCCCTCTCTCTGTCTGTAACTCTACCTCTCAAATAAATAAAATAAAATATTTAATAAAAAATAATCTGGGTCTCCCACATGAGTAGTAGGGACCCAAGTGCTTAAACCATCACCTGCTGCTTCCCATGTGCACATTAGCAGGAAGCTGGCTCAGAAGGGAGGCCAGGACTCAAACTCAGGCACTCTGACATGGGATTCAAGTCTCTCAAGCAGTGTTTCAACCGCTGTGCCAAATGCCGGCCCCCAAATATTAAAATTCTTAAAACATTCTGTGGTTGAAACAGATACAGATAACAGCCTGGGGGACACTGTTCGATTTTCTAAGCACTCTTCTAATGGGGCACTGCAAACAGTTTGTACTTTCTAATGCTCAATCTCTCACCATCCCCACTTGACAAATATTTGGATATAGAGGGAAATAGATAAGAAGAATCAAATGACTGTTTCACTCCTGATGGACTAGAATAGTAAGAGCTTTGACAAAAATAGGGGAGCCTAGAAAGGAGTTTGCTTAAGGTAGAGGTGAGTTTGATGTAGTAGGAATTCCTGAGGTGAAAATATGTGTCAGGTATTTTGGATACATGGAACTGGAGGTTTTTTTTTTTTTTTTAAGATTTATATTTTTATTTATTTGAAAGGCAGCATTACAGGGAGGAGAAGAGATGAGAGAGAGTGAGAGTAAGTGAGCAAGAGAGATCTTCTATCTGCTGGTTCACTCTCCAGCTGGCTGCAATGGCCGGGGCTGGGCCAGGCCAAAGCCAGGAGCCCAGAGCTCCATCTCGGCCTCCCATGAGGATGCAGGGGCTCAAGCACTTGGGCCATCTACTACTGCTTTCCAAGACATGTTAGCAGGGAGCTGGATTGGAAGTGGAGCAGCCGGGTCTTGAACCAGCACTCATCTGGGATGTCAGCATTAAAGGCTCAGGCTTAACCTGCTGTGCTACAACCCCAGCCTAGAACTGGAATTAAGAAGAGATATTGCCTATGCTAAGAACTGTTTTAAAGAGACACAGGTATACTGAGAGGAAGGAGAGCTATCAGCTTATATCCTGCCCTGGGCAGAGGTGAGAAAACATAGAAGCAGGCAAAAGATCAGACAGCAGTTTTGGGGACCACTGACTTTTTAAAAATTTTTTTAAAAATTTATATAAATGGAACAAATTCCATGTATCTCATACAGTTTTAAGAACATAATGACACTTCCACCCCATCTTCCCTCCCTCCCTTAGTCTCACCCTTCCTCCTACTTCCTTTCTTGTTTTTCTTTTAATTGTTGTGATAATTTACTTTTTTTTTCTTTGATAACAAGAGCCATTGACGTTTTAGAGGCAGGCAGCCCATCAGCAGGTGCTGAGGTCCCTCTGGAGCACAGTGTGGTGTAGGGTTGTGTGTTCATTATGGTGTCCTGAGAAGAGAAGAATAAGTTGTACTCTGTGAAGGAGGCAAAAGGTGCAAGGTCTCAGCATTGTGACCCAAATGGCCGTGATTAAAGAAGCAGATAACTGCCATCCTGGGAAATGCACTGTGTGGGATGACGCATCCCTGATGAGGCCCAAGTAGACGTTGCTGAACAGTGCTAGTTTGTGCATTGACAGCCGGAAGACATTCAGGAGATGGAGCTATGGCCTTTTGTAGTGAAGTTCTTTTTCAGTATGCTCATTCATTCATTCATTCATTCATTTGAAAGGCAGAGATACAGAGAGAGAAGGAGAGAGAAAGATCCATCTTCCATCCACTGGTTCACTCCCTGAATGGCCGCAGTGGCTGGAGCTGCACCAATCCAGGAGCTTCTTCCTGGTCTCCCACATGGGTGCAGGGGCCCAAGTACTTGGGCCATCTTCCACTGCTCTCCTAGACACATAAGCAGGGAGCTGTATAGGAAGTGAAGCAGCCAGGACTGAACCAGTACCCAGCACTGCAGGTGGCAGCTTAACCTTCTATGCCACAGTGCTGGCTCCATGCTTTGGTTTTTATTTAACTGATACAATCTGTAGACTTGTATTTTCAGTGGTGAAAGAAAATAATCCTGTATCTTCCATAGTCTCCTTATCTGCTCAAAATTCTATTATATTGTACTTCAATTGGAGCCTCTGACTTTAATAAATAGTTAATACTGGCTGGCTCTGCAGCTCACTAGGCTAATCCTCCGCCTGTGGCACTGGCACCCCAGGTTCTAGTCCCAGTTGGGGTGCCGGATTCTGTCCTGGTTGCTCCTCTTCCAGTCCAGCTCTCTGCTGTGGCCCGGGAGTGCAGTGGAGGATGGCCCAAGTGCTTGGGCCCTGTACCCACATGGGAGACCAGGAGAAGCCCCTGGCTCCTGACTTTGGATCGGTGCAGTAAGCCAGCCGTAGCAGCCATTTGAGGGGTGAACCAATGGAAGGAAGACCTTTCTCTCTTTCTCTCTCTCTCTCTCTCTCTCTCTCTCTCTCTCTCACTGTCTAACTCTGCCTGACACACACAAAAAAAATAGTTAATACCATCAGACTTAAAATAAATATATTCTGAAAAGCTAGGCATAGGATCACGGGACTAGAATTGTAGCAGGTCTTCATTTTGATCACTCTAGTCTATCTCACTGCCCCTTGCTGGGCTTTCTGAACTCTCCCTTTGTTATCTAATCCCATGTTTGACTTACCGCTGTCCTACCAAAGCTTTGGATAGGTGCAGCGCCAGCCATGGCGGCCATTGGGGAGTGAACCAACAAAAGAGAGACCTTTCTCTCTGTCTGTCTCTCTCACTGTCTATAACTCTACCTCTCAAATAAAAAAAAAAAAAGATGGAAGGCACAGGACTGCCAGTGCAAACATTATTTCCATGGGAACATATGTGCTCTTGGAGGATGCTCCAATGATCTTAACTTTTGTAGTGCATAGCACTCACAACTATGCGTTTTCACTTGGGTATGGATACTTCTGTCTTTTGGCTTTGCAGGATGTCACCATTGCCCATCGAGGTCTCATCTGATGAATGAATTGATTGTCTACCAAAATTGCAATAGTTGTATTTAACTATTATTAAATTTATGAATAAGAGAAAAACATGAATGCAATTATTTTTAATAGTTCTGGATCTACATGTCTCATTATAGCAACCAACACCTGGGGAAATTGTATGATGTGCCAGATGTGGGATTCTTCGAGTTGGAGATTTATGGGGTAGTTGAAGACTCTGGGGATAAGGGATTAGGGGAAATGATAATCTTGTTGAAATGGTTTAGTTGGTATTCAGGTAGATAAAGGAGAAACTAAAACCCCAAATGGGTGATAGTTGAGACTTGTCAACCTCTCCCAGAGTTTTATCGGGTGTCGTAAAACAGGTGTGACCGGCGCAATGACTGTGGTGACTACAGTGATGAGAGAGACTGCTCATACCCGACCTGCCATGACTTTGAGTTCACCTGTCAGAATGGGCGCTGTATCCATAATATGTTTCTCTGTGATGGGCAAAATGACTGTGGAGACCAAAGTGATGAGTTTGAGCACGTGTGCCACACCCCGGAAGCCACATGCCCCCCTCATCAATTCAAGTGTGACAATGGGCACTGCATTGAGATGGTGAAAGTCTGCAACCACCTAGATGACTGTACAGACAACAGTGATGAGAAAGGCTGTGGTGAGTACACGGGAGACTCTGGAAAAAGGAAAATAGGGAGACTTTGGGCTGAATCTCAATCCTTCATGATTTATCAGCACTTATCCATCTGTCCTCTTAGTGGAAAACCAAAATGTTACCGTTGCTTGCTATCAAAAAGCAAAGGTTTCTTGGCATAGGAGATATGTACACAAACAACTTTGGACTAGTTCTTTGGTTAGGAAGTCATGGGAGAGAAGAGAAGATGAAAAAATATTCAGCCATCACTTAACTATCTGCAAATATTATGTGTGAATTAAACGACATTTTCATAAAAAGGGGCCCAAAAGTGACGAGAACTTGTTTATTCTCTTTGAACACTTGGAATGACTTGTCTGAAGCATCACTCTGCTGGGACCCCTTACCTTGCCCTTTGTTTTCATCAGCTCTCAAGTGATTGAATGGTTTTTTATTTTAAACATTTATTTTATTTATTTGAAAGGTAGAGTACAGATAGAGAGAGGGAGAAACATAGAGAGAAAGGTCTTCCATCAGCTGGTTCACTCCCCCAAATGGCTGCAATGGCCAGGACTGGGCCAGGGAGAAGCCAGGAGTCAGGAGCTTCTTCCAGGTCTCCCACATGAGTACAAGAGCTCAAGCACTTGGGCCATCCTCTACTACTGCTTTCCCAGGAAACTGGATTGAAAGTGAAGCAGCCAGGACATACACTGGTACCCATCTGGGATTCCAGCTCTGTAGGCAATGACTTAACCCACTGTGCTACAACGCCAGCCCCCAAATGGGGAGATTTTAATCTTTCTCTCCCCAGTTACCATAAGTAAACCAGCTGAGAATTGATAAGTTAAGAAAAATAGCATGTCTTATATATATTATACATTAATACAAAAACAATAGGAAGCTTTCGTATGTTTAGTCCTAATTCAGATAGATTTCCATTAGGCTTTAATTCATTTTGCTTTGCCTAAACTGTAGAAAATAAATCCTCAGTAGTATAGGGTTCAACTTAAAATTTTTAGTTTGAAGAGCAACTGGTCTCATTAAGTCTATTCCAGACTTCCTAGACATCCACTCTTCAAACCAAGGCAAGCCAGTGGTGCCCCTCGTGTGGCCAGGCTCCTGCCATCTCACGAGAGGCAGACGTGTGCATCTGTGCAGCTCTGTTCTTCACCAGCATGCTAGATTCCCACGCACCCCTGCCC
Organism: Lepus europaeus; assembly: GCF_033115175.1. NCBI lineage: Eukaryota > Metazoa > Chordata > Mammalia > Lagomorpha > Leporidae > Lepus > Lepus europaeus. The sequence continues at coordinate 112,123,639 of NC_084827.1, read as the reverse complement.
CCACACCCACTCCAGCATTTTTCTTTTACAGCTATTAGTTAAAAGAAGATTGACAGGCCTTGAATTAAAAATCAATATAAGCCTGTTAATTGGATTAGTGTTAAACCCATTGGAAATTGAAAAATAGTGACTTTTGAATAATCCATGGTCTCTGGGAATCCCCATTGGCTTTCTGCTTTTACATGATTCACTATGCATTGGCATTGCCTGGTAGAAGCTTTGACGCTGGGCCATGATGTGGGTCTGTTGCTGATATTTTACATTCCCTAATAACCCTCTTTTACCTCTAGGCATTAACGAGTGCCATGACTCTTCAATCAGTGGCTGTGATCACAACTGCACAGACACCCTAACCAGTTTCTATTGTTCCTGTCGTCCTGGGTACAAGCTTATGTCTGACAAGCGGACTTGTGTTGACATTGATGAGTGCAAGGAGATGCCCTTTGTCTGTAGCCAGAAGTGTGAGAATGAAATTGGCTCCTACATCTGTAAGTGTGCCCCAGGCTACATCCGAGAACCAGATGGGAAGACTTGCCGGCAGAACAGTGACGTCGAGCCCTATCTTATTTTTAGCAACCGTTACTATCTGAGAAACTTAACTACGGATGGCCACCTTTACTCCCTCATTTTGCAAGGACTGGGCAATGTTGTAGCACTGGATTTTGACCGTGTAGAGAAGAGACTGTATTGGATTGATATCCAGAAGCAAGTCATTGAGAGAATGTTTCTGAATAAGACAAACAGAGAGGTAATTATAAGTCACAAACTACCAGCTGCAGAAAGCCTGGCTGTCGACTGGGTTGCCAGGTAAGAAAACAATGAGCAGTTTATCAAAGTTCAAAACTAAACAGAAAAATTGTAAAAGCAAAAAAAAATGTTCATCTCAAAAGAGAATTGATTTTCATTTGGGATGACTACGTGGATTCATTTAATGCTTCTGCTTATCTCCTTTTCTGCTTTGTACCTAATATTGAAATGGGATGCCACAGAACCTAAGATCTAGTGATCTTGAGAATTTATTATGAGGAGGAAACATTACAAGAATAGCGTCCAGTTAACTGAAGATGATGTTATGGGATATTGATTCATGCATTCATTGGTGCATAGAGATGTTTAAAAATGCTGCCCTAGTACCTCCTACCTGCCAGGTATGGTGGCAGGCACTAGGGATGAGAGGGTAAACAAGGCAGATGGAGCCCCTGCTCTCCCAGAGCCCACAGGTGGTTTTGATGCTAACCACTCCAAAGCAGGGTTGGTCGTAAGACAGACAGTGGCTAACCTGAAACTCTTATTTCAAGAGAGCCTTTTTAGAGGCTAAGCGTCTTTAAAGCGGGCCACTGGTATTTTATCTGAAACTTTGCCAGATCACCCACTGTTCTCCATTGAATATCAAATCAAAACTGATTGGCTTTGCAGTGAACAGACATGAAGCTGCAGGTGCCTCTTCTGTGAATGAATATTCCTGTTGTTGTCAGCCCAGACCTCCAGAGGGCTTCTCTACACCCCCTCTCCTATTTGACCATCTTAAAGGGGAAGATTCTGAAAGGAGAGGGAGAGTTTTCTCCCTGCTTCCCCCTGAGCAGTAGCTGGCTTGCTGCAGATGCTCCGTAATGCTTGCTGACTGCTGAGTGAAGCACGGCTGAACAATGAGTAAGAGTATATTACGTAGAATCGGTCTTTTGTGCATCAAGGAATGCACAAAATGAGGAATGCCTTGCAGGAACAGAATGCGACCATCGTATTGCTGCTGTCCTCTCATTTGTCCAGCGCAGGGACAGATAATGAAGGCTGAATGACTCAAGGCTCCTGTCATTCAGCCCTTCCCCCATTACTTCTGCCCCAAAATGTGGAATGATGTTTCTCCCTGGGCTTCCGCTACTTTCCTGTCCGTCAGAGAGCATGTACTTGCCCAGAAGGGAGAACTACGTACAGGTGGACTATTGAGAAAGGGAGCAAGAAAATCTGGGTGAAAGTAGAGTAGAATAAACAATGTATTTTCTCAAAACTCTGGGAAGGAGGGCAACCAGGCTAAATGCTCCTTGAGAACAGAAACAAAGAGTAGAGCCTAGTTGCATTTAAGTTGGTGGGTACATTCCTGAGATACCAACTGCATTGAAATTAGGAAAAAAACTAATATCAATAAAAATGTTCACTGCCAGCACTAACATGTTTCCAGGGTCCTTAAACTTGACATAACATTGCACGTTGGAAGACAGTGCTGGCGTTTTGTTCCTCTTATCGTTAGAGCTGGACTCTTCTTCTCTTGGAAGACTGTTCACGGGGTCATTATTTGTAGAATTAATAAAAATTAATTAGAAAACAGTAAGGTCAACAGTGAAAGTTGACTGATGGTGTTGCCAAGTCAGCCAAAGTTTGAATTTTTGCTCTACTACTTACTGATTATACAATTCCATGGCCTCATCAGGAAAGCAGAGATAATAATAACCTCTCTTTCCAGGGTTGTTGTAAACTTAAATAATAATATGCTTTTAAAAGTCTTGGTGTAGGACCTGGCATTTAGCACATATTTAATAAATAGCAAGTTTTTAAAAAGATTTGAAAGGCAGGGATACAGAGAGAGAAGGAGAGAGTGAGACAGAGATCTTCTATCTGCTGGTTCACTCTCAAAATGGCTGTAACAGTCAGGGATGGGCCAGGCCAGAGCCAGGAACCAGGAGCTTCCTCCAGGTCTCCCACATGGGTGCAAACACTTGGGCCATCTTCTCCCTCTTTCCCAGGCACATTAGTGGAGAGCTGGATAGGAAGTGGAGCATCTGAGACTTGAACTGGTGCCCATATGGGATGCTGGCCCTGCAGACGGAGCTTAATCTTCTACACCACAGTATTGTTCTAGTTAAACTCTGCATTATTGGAATCCAAGATTATGGATTCTCCTCCTTTGTCAGGATTTACCCTGGCAAGGCTTTGCATTTATATACACTCATTTCCTCAATCTCAAGCCTACGAGAATGCTAACAATTAAATATTCTGACATTCAGCCTGGTTGGCTGAAGGCTCACCTCTTGGAAAGAGGCGTTCAAGCTTTTTGGAAGGGAAATCATTCTCTTTCCAGTTGGAATTTATTACCAAATCCTAAGTGACCCTGCAATTCTAGGGGTATTGAACCCTTTGGAAGGTTATGAATAGTTAAGACTGGCGAAAGCCCTGCTGTATAACAACACTTACACATTTATACTTTGCTGTCAATTCTAAATGGTGCACAGGTGCCCAAAGCCCAGGTTTCCCTGATACCAGGTTAGGGGCCCTAGGTGTGATTATACATTAAATTCAAAGTATGTCATTGCAAAAATTAAAACAAAAATAAGAAAGGAAGGAAGAGAGAGAGTTGGAGGGAGGGGAGGAGGGAGGTTAGGATTGGAAGTATCATTATGTTCTTAAAACTGTATCTACGGAATACATGAAAATATTTCCCCTTTGTGTATATATTCATATATATGTGTATATATGTATATATACACACAAAGGGGAATTGTTTTCATGTATATATATACATGTATGTATAATATATATATATTTAATACATAATGCCTGCCTTGTACCAAATAAGTGGATTTTATTAACTAGCAATATGTTTAGACCTCGAATATCCTTGAGGTAGGAGTTTTTGTTTTTAAACCAATTCTAACATTTTTCTAAAGCTTTTTAAGTGAACTCATTTTGCCAGCCAGGGATGGGTGAAGTTTCTCTTTATATTAAGGATAGTGCAATTCGGAGTTTATTTGTACAACTTCAATGATAGATGAATCTGTTTCCCTGACTCCATCATTTAAACTAGAATCCATTTCTGCTTCACTATTCTCTGTGCTTTGCTTGCAAGGCTATCTCATACATGAAGAAAGTAGAACCGGAATGCTGGTGTGCGGTGTGTCCCCAGACTTGCCCTTGCGACATTGCCTTAAAGAGGGGATTGCAGCACATGCACTCTTGCACTCTCATTGCCTCATCGCAGCAAGGCCAACTTCCCCTGTCCTCATTTGCCAGGGGAAAGGTACCTCCTCCCAGCTGTCGGTGTGATTCTCAGGTGGCCTGGATAGGAAATTAGGTGGCTAAATAGGTACTGTTTCACAACCTAACTGTATGTGTATCTCTTGGCTGTTTCAGGAAGCTCTATTGGGTGGATGCCCACCTGGATTGCCTCTTCGTCTCTGACCTTGAAGGTCGATACCGCCTCACACTGGCCCAGCACTGTGTGGATGCCAATGGCACCTTCTGCTTTGAAAATCCCAGAGGACTTGTGCTTCACCCTCAATATGGGTATCGTCTCCCTGGGCTCTTGAGCTCTTCTTTCATGCCCTTACTCTGCCTCTGTTACCAAAAAGACTGTTCACATAGCTATCTCAAGCCAACATCTTGCTGGGATTTGTCTGCTGCTTTTCTTACCTGGAAAATGGTTTAGTATAATGGGTTGAAACACGGCTTGTTAGAATGATATTCATCAGCTATTCTGTTTTCTTTGCCATGACATCACATTTCAAGTCACAAGTTTTTACGGCATGCAAAGAAAACTGTGGTATAAAAACACTTCTTTACTGGACGCTTCATGTCGTAACCACTGAAAGCCACAGTGAATTGATCATGTTTATTCTTGAGCATTTCCTATACATCACTTCCTTTCTCCTCTTTTATATTGTTTCCTTTCTGAGAATCTCTGGAAAACGTACACTACATTTCTCTAGAAGTGGAGAAAAGTTATGTCTTTTGGCTGCTGACTTCTTTTTGCTTCAGGCACTGACCCCCTCTGTTTGCTCCAACAGGCATGTCTACTGGGCAGACTGGGGTCACCGTGCGTACATTGCAAGAGTAGGCATGGATGGAACCAATAAATCTGTGATCATCTCTACCAAGTTAGAATGGCCCAATGCTATCACCATTGATTACACCAATGATCACTTGTACTGGGCAGATGCTCACCTGGGTTATATTGAGTACGTATATTGAAAAGAATAAAACAGGGCAACTGTTTATTGCAAACACCAGAATGTGTGTTTCCATTGTGTTAATCCCATGCATGTTGTAACTGACCTGTTTATTGGAAGACGCCCTGAGGTTACTTGTAGCTAAAGCTGTTAACATACAGTTCACTGAGTCTTATAGTACAGCAGGGAAAGAGTGAGCTCTAAAGTCATGCAGATTGGAGTTTATGGCCTTGTACTTTCCCTTCCAGAAAATGAGCCTCATAATCCCTCTCCTATGGTAGTGAACTTCATGCTCAAGTTTTACTAACAGCCTGATGTCCCCTAGAACAGCTTCTCTCCCAAATGTTCATGAGAGGGTGGGATTCCAGCTTTTATATTGCTATCTTGATTTCATCCAGTGATTTATGAAACCAGAGTACTCTTCACCCATGATAGCAAAAAGGGTGCTTAAAGGAGAACATCAACGTAAGGAGGTTATAACTCTACAACTGCTGTTCCACCTGCATCTGCAGGAGAGCAGCTGTGGTTAGGCATTAGTGCTTGTGTAAATCCTGTAGATATTCCTATTTTTTAAGCATTACATTTTCAACATTTTATCTTTTATTCAGCCAAAATAAATCCTCCAAGATTAGTTCTTCTTCTAATTAAAGACTAGGAGTTCTAGTGAGAATCTGAATTTTAGTTATCTCTGTAGGTAGGATTTCATTATCAATTTGTTAATTCATTTACCCCAAAAGGTATTGGAGAAGAGCTGTCTTTATCACTCAGTAACCGTTTCCTCCTTTGACTGCAGGTACTCTGATTTGGAGGGCCGCAATCGACACACAGTGTATGATGGGACGCTACCTCATCCCTTTGCTATCACGGTTTTTGAAGACACTGTTTATTGGACAGACTGGAACACGAGGACGGTTGAAAAGGGAAACAAATACGATGGATCAAATAGGATGATGCTGGTGAACACAACACACAGACCCTTTGACATCCACGTGTATCACCCATACAGGCAGCCCATTAGTGAGTTCCTTTAGGTTATATGTCTGTCATTCTGGACTCTTTAGGCATAAATATCAATATTTACAAACAGTTGTTACTTGTTCATTCTTTCTTCAAAACACACTGAGAGCTGAGAGTATGAGAAATATCTTTAGAATTATTGTCCTACTTCAGGAAAGGCTACTTACAACTCTTTTAAAAAAATTTGCTGGCCGGCGCCGCGGCTCACTAGGCTAATCCTCTGCCTTGCGGCACCGGCACACCGGGTTCTAGTCCCGGTCGGGGCACCGATCCTGTCCCGGTTGCCCCTCTTCCAGGCCAGCTCTCTGCTGTGGCCAGGGAGTGCAGTGGAGGATGGCCCAAGTGCTTGGGCCCTGCACCCCATGGGAGACCAGGAGAAGCCCCTGGCTCCTGCCATCGGATCAGCGCAGTGCCCTGGCCGCAGCGCACCTACCGCGGCGGCCATTGGAGGGTGAACCAACGGCAAAGGAAGACCTTTCTCTCTGTCTCTCTCTCACTGTCCACTCTGCCTGTCAAAAATTTAAAAAAAAAAAAAAATTTGCCATAGTCTTAAACATAAATCTGTTTTTGGGTTTTGATCAAATTTACCAGTTATTTTACCATATTTACTTATTTTATTTTGGTGGGAGGAATGAAGTATTTTTAAGTCAGTTTAAAATGTCATGACATTTTGGCCCTTAAATTCCTAAGTAATGACATTTGAAAAGAAATAAAGGCTTCCTTCATATATAATTCAGGTATGATACCTAGGAAATTAAGAATCATTCCTTAATACTAAGATAGAATCACTTTAAAATAAGGCTTAAAAGAACATTGCAATCATTATAAAACATTTATTAAATGTCTATTTACATATGACATGGTGCTGAGTATGAGAGATATTATTTTTGTCTTCTTGAAGACAATGTCAAGAGCAATATATATTGATGTCACACAAGTTAGAGAATTTGTTTTTATTTGCTTGTGAACTTTTGTTTTCATGTAGTTAAAGCCATTTTATGCTTTAGAAATGATATATCAGGGGCCCAGCTATGGCATAGTGAGTTAAGCCATGGCCTGCAAGCACTGGCATCCCATATGGGCGCCAGTTCGAGTCCTGGCTGTTCCACTTCCAATGCAGCTTCCTGCTAATGCACAGGGGAAACAGCAGAAGATGGCCCAACTGCTTGGGCCCCTGCATTCAACATGGGAGACCCCAGGGGAAAGCTTTTGGCTCCTGGCTTCGGCCTGGCCCAGCCCTGGCCGTTGTGGCCATTTGGGGAGATAACCAGCATGTGGAAGACTCCCTCTCCCTCTCCCTCTCCCTCTCCCTCTCCCTCTCCCTCTCCCTCTCCCTCTCCCTCTCCCTCTCCCTCTCAAATAAATAAAATAAGTCTTTCAAAAATAAGAAATAACCTATCAAAATCTGAAATATACTTTGGGAACAGCCATTTTTTTCTGGATCTGCTTTGTTGTAAACTTGTAGTAAGGGAAAATGAGAATTCAAAAAATAAATATTCAGTATTTCCTTTTGGAAGTTGATATTCTTCATATTAGTTCATTAGAAATCAATCTCACCTCTAAGTGTTAACCCAGAAAGTTAGTAACGACACTGCTTCGTTTACCCAGTCACACTGTTCTTGCTCAGATTTGCCTTGCTTGTGTCCTTTGAATGAGGAGATGAATAGAGCATCTGCTAGAAGTTGAGTTTTTAAAAATATGTATTTATTTATTTGAAAGGAAGACTTACAGAGAGAGAGAGAGAGAGAGAGAGAATCTTCCATCCACTGGTTCCCTCCCCAAATGGCCGCGATGGTCTTCCAAGTGTATTTGGGCCATCCTCTCCTGCTTCCGTAGGTGCAATACAGGGAGCTGGATCAGAAGCAGAGCAACTGGGACTTGAACTGGCACTCATGCAGGTGATGACTGAACCTGCGGTGTCACAATGCTGGCCCTTGGAAATTAAAATTTTGACTTTGATTCTGGACATCACTTAAATATGTACAATTATTGAGTGTCAATGAAAATAATTTTTTTTTTTAGAAATAGAAGAAGAAACCCAACACCAGTAAGAACCTCACTTCTGGTAGTATACAAATAAGCTTTCTCAAAGCAAAGGGTTGTGGCTTGTCTAACTATATTATATGTCCTATTTATGAACTTTTGGAAAAAACATAAAACTGGGGTAATTATTTTTCTTCATCTCTGAGATGGTGAGTTAATCAAGATGGGTAGTGAGTGTTACGTGCTTCATACTCTTTGTGAAGAAATGCATTTTTTTTTTCTTTTTCACTAGTGAACAATCCTTGTGGCATCAACAATGGCGGCTGTTCTCATCTCTGCCTCATCAAAGCAGGAGGAAAAGGATTCACCTGCGAGTGTCCTGATGACTTCCAGACCCTTCACACAGGCGGCACCACACACTGCCTGCCCATGTGCTCCAGCACCCAGTTTCTCTGTGCTAACAATGAGAAGTAAGGCTCTCTTTCCTTTCTCTCCAGTGCCTGTCCATCCCTTGAGCACACATGGAACTTCAAGGCTTCAGGGGATAGAAGTTTTCTTTTTTTAAGATTTTTAAAATTTATTTATTTGAAAGGCAGAGGTGCAAAGAAAGATAGAGAGAAAGAGAAAGATCTTCCATCCACAGGTCCATTCCCCACGTGGCCATAATGGCTGTGGCTGGGCAAGGCTAAAGCCAGGAGCCAGGAGCTTCATCTGGATCTCCCACACTTGGGCTGTCTTTTGCTGCCTTCCCAGGAGCATTAGCAGGGTACTGGATCCGAAGTGGACCAGATTGGACTTGAACTGTCACCCAAAGGGGTGCCGGCATTGCAGGCAATCACTTAATCTGCTACATCACAGCACCAGCTCCAGAAGTTTTCTTTTCTTTTCTTTTTTTTTAAAAAGATTTTATTTTATTTATTTGACAGGCAGAGTTATAGACAGTGAGAGAATTGGGGGGGGGGGGAGAGGTCTTCCTTCCGTTGGTCCACTCCCCCAGTGGTCACAATGGCTGGAGCTTTGCCAATCTAAAGCCAGGAGCCGGGTGCTTCCTCCTGGTCTCCCATGCGGGTGCAGGGCCCAAGCACTTGGGCCATCCTCCACTGCCTTCCCAGGCCACAGCAGAGAGCTGGACTGGAAGAGGAGCAACCGGGACTAGAACCGGCATCCATATGGGATGCTGGCACTGCAGGCAGAGGATTAACCTAGTGTACCATGGCACCAGCCCAGAAGTTTTCTAATGTACAAAGATTTGGTCCATGTGGACCATACCAAGACCCTAAGCCTCCAACTTCAGAAGATTCCTTACTTGAATAGAAGGAATTTGTTAACCAAATTGTATGTGGGTTCTTATGTTGTAGAGAGGAGAGCAGACTATATATTTCTTATTTCTAGTGCATGTCCAGAGCATTAGGGCCAAAGTGTATGTAAGGGTAAACTGAAACATAGCCCTCAGTGTGATAGAATTTCACTGTGTTCTCCACACCCAGTCAGTCCCGCTCCTTAGATCCTGTGCCAGAGGATATAGGGTTACACATTCAAGTCTGTTTATGATTGATTGTTCTTGCTATGAAACATAGCCACAGATTATTTTCCTGACAGTGGCCACAGGACATTGATGGATAGGGGAACTGAGTCAGACAGCAAAGTGGATAGATTTGTTCATGCAAATCAGAGTTTAAGATATCATAACTGATTATTTTGGTGATTAAATACAATATCTGAGATTAAGACTCTGTCAGTATACTTATCATGATGTAGGCACTCAACACCTGTTAGTATGTTTCGACTTCCCAACCAGTACCCAAAGGTATTCTAAGTCAGCCCCAACCAATCACTGCTTCTAAAATCATGGCTCCAAGTACCCACTCAATTGTTTGTTGTGGAAAGAATTTAATCATCATACCCAGAGCACATTTTCAGTGTGTATTTGGGTCTTAGCAAACCAGTCCCATCTGTTCAAGTTATGTTTTCTCTGGAATTGTGGCACTGTCACTGAGCTTTAATCCTTTCCTGGGTCCACAGGAGAACTCATGCTCTTTGTTACTTGGGATTCAGTTTGATTTCTTCTCCCCAGGCAGCCCTTGCCCTCTCCTCTGGCCCCGGAGGCCTTGCTAGTGAAGTGCGGTGTTTTCTCTGTGCAGGTGTATTCCCATTTGGTGGAAATGCGATGGACAGAGAGACTGTTCCGATGGCTCTGATGAATCAGCCCTGTGCCCTCAGCGCTACTGCCAGCTTGGACAGTTCCAGTGCAAGGATGGCAACTGCACTAGCTCACGGACCTTGTGCAATGCTCGCCAGGATTGTCCCGATGGGTCTGATGAAGAACATGCCCTTTGTGGTTTGTTGAGTTTCTTTCTGCCTTTTTACAATTTTTTTTTTTTTTTGCCTACTTCTATAGTTGACTGTGTACAGTTATGTTTCTCTGGGGATTTCCTCAATGCCATAAAGCAAAACCAGTTCCAAGCCTTGTAAGAAAACTCAAGGCCCCTCCTGTATCTATTTTTACAGTTTTTTTTTTAAAGAAATCTTGAGGTAGATAATAAGTTGTCTAAATTGGTGGTTGTTCACCATGTGCTAGGATACAGTCCTCCCTGAGAGCTAACAATAAGGATGAAATGAGGGTTTTTCACCCTGATTTCTAAAAAGGACTCTTACTTGTAACATTTGTGTTTCCATTGAAAAAGGAAAAAAAAATCCTCCAACCTGAAAATGACAAGTCAACAGTAGCAATACAAATCATTTGAAGACCATTGTCTAGAAAGGGAATATGGATGGGGGAGGGTGCACTTAGCACAGCAGGGCATCTAGTCCTTATCCCTTCATTCTACATGCAAGAAAAAGACATTTAAGTATTTTGGAGGCAGTGATGGTAAAAGAAACAACTGCCCCTGTAGTAGTACTGGTTGATAATTAGTGCGTTAAGATTTAAATCCTTGATGCCTTCTAAGCTGACGACCAAATGCTCCTGCTTATAGACACCCACCGGTGTGAGTCCAATGAGTGGCAGTGTGCCAACAAGCGCTGCATCCCGGAAGCCTGGCAGTGTGACACAGTGAACGACTGTGGGGACAACTCAGACGAAGACAGCTCCCACTGTGCCAGCAGGACCTGCCGGCCAGGCCAGTTTAAATGTGACAATGGCCGCTGCATCCCTCAGTCCTGGAAGTGTGATGTAGATAATGACTGTGGAGACCATTCAGATGAGCCGATCCCGGAATGCCGTGAGTTCCTGGGGTGGGGTAAGGCCTGGCCAGAGCAGGGGGACAAGGAGAACCTCTGTGTGGCTTTGCAGAGATGTGGAACCCCCTTCTTCAGCCACATGAGATGCTCCCACTTGGCCCCCACTGTGAACTCTGGCACGGCAAGTCAGCAGATAGCTGTATTGCTTACAAGTTGAGTCAGACTGTGTTTCTGAACTGGGTGGTACTTCCTCTAGTTGCTTATCCAGGCTATAGTCATAAGAGCTTATATTTTGTGTATCCAACACTTTCTCATTTGAACATCAGAGAAACACTGGGAGCAAGGGAATGTGAGTATTAACCAATTCCTGTTTTATAGGTAAAGAAAAGTTAGGCTATTATATATGGTCACATTCCCATTTAGTAGCAGAGCTAACACTGCAAGTCAGGTTTTCTAACCCACACCCGCCTCCCACAAAAGTTACACTGCAAAACAAATGAGTGGCACTGAGATAGTGAGGAGACTTAGGACCACTTTTCTGCTCATTATAAATGGACTTGATATGTTGCCAGCATTGGTTTTGTTGGCAATCAGTCATTGTTACCTCCCAGCTTACTGACTTCAGTATGACCCAGGCAAGGTGTCTTGCTGATCCTTGTTACCCATCAGCACCATGTCTCCAGTGTGACAGCAGAGAGGTGCCTTCGGGCACCCTTTCCCCACAGGACCGAGACCTCAGTTCTGACTTTGCTGCCTCTTGCCTTTCCAGTGACATCTGCACATAACTGTGACAACCATACGGAATTCAGCTGTAAAACCAACTACCGCTGCATCCCACAGTGGGCTGTGTGCAATGGTGTCGATGACTGCAGGGACAACAGTGATGAACAAGGCTGTGGTAAGAGGGGTTGGGGGGCGGGGGATGGACAAATCTAAGTGCCAAGTACATTTATTGTAAAAGAGATGAGTGTGCATTTCCTATGTCATTTTTCCTTTTTTTAACCTTTGAAAGGGTAAGTTGTCGGTTGTTATAATGTGTTACCTTTTTATAGCATTGTACAGTGTTGTGGTGGATTCGTTCTGAGAGGAGGAGTGTGGTGGGGGCAAGAGGCAAGGAGTAACCACACAGACCCTAGGAGCCAGGTGAAAGTGGGCCAGAGACGAGCAGCCTGCAGACTCATTTATTTCAGTTGGTACAGCAGCTTATATAGCCAAGGCTACCAATCCGGTCAAGGGGCGGTCTATGCCCTAACCAATCACAGACTGTTGCCAGGCAGTTTCCAAAGCCATCCAATCACAGCCTGTTGCCAGGCAGGTTCCGTTGCCATGTGGTTTCAAAAGCCATCCAATCACCGCCTATTGCCAGGCAGGCCCTGTTAACAGTGGCCATCTTGGCATGGCCTTCTCATTCCACCACAATACAGGGCTATGGGGGGAAAGTTCATTTATATCATCTTAAATGACACTCCATCCCAAAAGATGTTATAATTGGGAAAGACATAATTGAGATTTTAGGGACTTGAGTCATTTCTCCCAAATATTCATACTTGAAAAATTTAAGTGGCTTGCCTAATCTTACAGATTGGGTGAGAGAAGAGTAGAGAAAAGAATTGACATCTATCACCAAAATGTTATTTTCAAGTCAGAATATTATTTGTTTGGGGATTTTCATATTCTAATGTATTTCTGACTTTCCATTTCATCCATTGGATAGCTGTAGCTGCTATGGCAACATGGGAAGAACTTATGGACCAAGGGCCAACTGCATTAATGGGAATTTTCAAGATTAGGCATATACTCTAACTTGAAACCAGTGTGTCTATGAGTGTGTGCTTGGTTTAATTGGAAGAGTGGAAAAGAAGATACTGAGTTGTTTTTATAATATTGAGTCTAATTGACTAATGACAACGCGATGATGGGAATGTTCTTTAGTTTGCTTGTGGCATCCTTTTAACCTCCCTTATCAGACCTTTGTTGCAGATTATAACCAGATACCTATTCATTTTTTGAACAATTCATACAAAAGGGAATGGACCTAGTTTCGAGCCATGGAATAGGTTTCAGTTAAGTCAAACGAGGGATACTGACAACAAGTGTTGCTGGCATTCTTCTCTCTGAGAGCTTCCAGAATATGGTGATATATTCTACTTTGTGCATTTCTTGACCACTGGCTTATGGACTCTTTGCAATGACTGTGCCTTGCAGAGGACAGGACATGCAATCCTTTGGGAGAATTCCGATGTAAAAATCACCACTGCATCCCTCTTCGCTGGAAATGTGATGGGCACAATGACTGTGGGGATAACTCGGATGAGGAGAACTGTGGTGAGTGCTTCTGGTTCTATGATCCTATGTGCCACCCGGTGAGGATCACTCTGTTCTTAATTCAGTTGTCCACTGCATTCATCCTCAAAGGCTAGGACAACAGCTCTCTCATATCTATTTCTGCTGGGTGATTCAGTTCCACATTCTCTTTGACCAAAGGCCCAACATCTTCTGAGATGCTTATAATAAAGCTTTGGGAAGAGGAGGGTATTTAGGAATGTTTTTTGTTGTTGTTTCTGTCAACTTATTTCCACCCAACTTCTTTTCCCCAAACAACTGGAGGTGATCTATGACCAAGTGTAAATGCAATCAGATAAATAGAATAGAGATAGAAAATCTGTTCTAAGAGAAGTAGAGGAAGGAAAGGCGTTAACCTAAAGATCTTGTTCCTTATGTTCTTTCCACCAAATGATCTTAATAGAAGAGGGAGAACTTGAGTTTGGATTGTTATCCCTTCCTGGAACAGCTGACTGTTTCAGGATGCCTGTTGTTCAAATGACAGGTCAGGTTTTAGTTCTTCCATCTCAGTTGAAGGTGCTGGCTACTAGGAATTGGACAGAGTTTAAGGAAAGGATGCCAAAGGTCTGACTCACACCAAACTCGAGGGCCGGTCCTGAATAATTGGGCATGCTTTGAAAACAGCTTTCATGAAGCCCCACCCTGAGTGTATAGCAGTGATATATGTCGATTCCAAATTGGCTAATATGAAATACACACTAATTTTCGCTACCTTTTAGAAGTGAGAAATAATACTGTTCATGGCAGGTAATTGGAATATTTAGAATTCTGGTTACAGCTGCAAATATTAACCAATTACAAACTTCTTAAACAATGGGGCATTCCAAGAGACATTTTACTGTTTACTAAAAAGAACTCATGTTGAATCTTTGAAGAGATCATCTAGGAGTCGGCGCTGTGGCATAGTGGGCAAAGTCTCCGCTCACAGTGCCGGCATCCCTTATGGGTGCCGATTTGGATCTTGGCTGCTCCACTTCCAATCCAGCTCTCTGCAATGGCCTAAGAAAGCAGTAGAAGGTAGCCCAAGTCCTTGGGCCCCTGCTGTCTGGGGAGTGAACCAGCGGATGGAAGACCTCTCTCTCTCTGCCTCTCTGTAACTCTGCCTTTCAAATAACTAAATAAATCTTTAAAAAAAGAGACCATCTAGAGTTTCATGAAAAATATTTTAAGCCTTTGATTATAGGGTGGATTGAAATTATGTTTCTGCAAAAATTAAAGAAAAAATAGGAAGGAAGGAGGGAAGTTCGGGGGGCAGGGAGGGTGGGGAGGGAAATATTGTTATCTTAGAATTGTACCTATGAAATATATGAAACCTATTCTCTTTATATCACTAAAAATTTAAAAAATAAAATATAAAAAGAAGAAAATCAAACTCTGTGATAAATCTTTGGATAAACATCTTGTAAAAGCCATTTTTTATAGACTTAAAATTGAAGTAGAGGGTCTAGTTTTAGAGGAAGAGTTTTAGAGGAATGTGGGACGCAAGTGGGTACTGGGCATCAAGGGTGCCTTGACCAGTTTACAAGTCTGTTTCCTGTGTTTGATTCCTGGTGCACACTGATGGCCACATGGCTTTCCTTTTCAGTTCCCCGGGAGTGCACAGAGAGTGAGTTTCGATGTGCCAATCAACAATGCATTCCTTCTCTGTGGATCTGTGACCAAGACAATGACTGTGGGGACAACTCAGATGAGCGGGACTGTGGTAATTGTCAAAAGCATTTTGGGGAGGGTTCCATAGACTCTTGTACTATGACTGCATGGTAACTTCAAATTTGTATTTATTAGACTTTTTAGAGTAAACTGAATTTTGTGTAATTTATGTCATATGTAAAACAGTGGAATACCATATCTTCTGCTCTGTATCTTCTATGCTTTATTCATAAATTGTAGCAGCCTAGATCAATCATAACAGGGGAAAATAGCAGGGAATTAAAAAACAATCCAAAACATTTCCTAGGTCAAACCTTGACCTTGTAAACAAAAACATTGATCTTCCTGATGTTCACAGAAAGTTGTGATCAGAGCAAAGTGTAACGGTCAGAGCATTGGAACAGGAATCCTGAACCCCAAGTAATTTTTATAGCTCTTTATTGATTATTAACTCTGAGGAAAATCAGGAAGCCTATAAAAATTGGAGAATTTGAGTTTCTGCGGAAAATCTTTAAGAGCTAGTGGTCATTTAATAGAGGAGAGATAAGTCCTTCTACCTGCATATGTTAAGTGGAAAAAGTGTGAGTTTGGACAGTTTATTCATTTCCTGTGAGCCAGTCTGGGCGTGTGGTTAAGAATGTAGGAGAGTACTCACCACACTCCACGTACCAATACCTGCCTACAAATGACAAGGCCTCCTGGGCATGCCAATCCTCTCTCTTCAGACATGAGGACCTGCCATCCTGACTATTTTCAGTGTACCAGCGGACACTGTGTGCCCAACCGTATAAAATGTGATGGAAGAGCCGACTGTTTGGATGCCTCTGATGAAGCTAGTTGTCGTAAGTCCCTGGACACCTGTGGTCCTGCTTATCTGTCAGCTATCACTTCTTTGATTAAAAGGCCATATACATGCTCTATTCAGCATTCATTGATAATTATCAATTCACCTGGAGTCTGAGTCATCATATCCATTATTTCAGTTTCAAGTCAAGTGCATTTTATTAATAGTATTTTAAACAGAGAATTATTAAGTAGCCTCAACTGGTAGACTATTTATCTTGTATTATTAGCAACTATACAAATCATTAATTGAATAAAAAACATTTCAGGCCAAAAAGACTATTCAAGCAATGAATGAATTAGTATTAGAACTTGGGTTGGATATTTGAACAGATTGAATAGACAGCATTAAATTTTCTGAGTTATGTGTTGGCATATAAAATATAAAAAATATAAAACCAGTATGATTGCTCACATATCAGTCTTTATGAATTATTACATAAATATTCATTACTGGTGACTGTCCATCGTAAGTAGTTGCTGGTGTGGTTGTCACACCTTAACACCTGGTTTCATAGACCTTATAAGTGTATTATGGGTCAAGCCAGACTTGGCCAGTAGAGACAAAGTCCAGCGCTACCCATGCTGTTGAAAACTGGGCTTGGACAATTGTCCAGACACGTTCCATCAGAATCCTAGACAGGGTAATGCAATAATACCTCTAGATGAATAAGGAAGACCAGCTTCAGTGGATAAATAAGGAAGAGCAGCTTTGGTAGCAAGAGATAAAGGAGATGCAGTGGGATAGCTTTCCAAAATGAGTAAATTTATTTAATAATTCAAATATGTCTCCTATCTCTCAACAGCCACTCGCTTTCCCAATGGTACATACTGCCCAGCTACTATGTTTGAATGTAAAAACCACGTTTGCATCCAGTCACTTTGGAAATGTGATGGTGATAACGACTGTGGCGATGGCTCTGATGAAGAACTTCATCTGTGCTGTAAGAGGGAAAAGAGTGGGGTGAATGGGAGTGGTGTTGTCTGGCAACACCTTGGGTTTTCTCATATGTAGAGTGGGATCCTGGAGGACAGAGGTGCAATTTGTGAGAACAACACATGTGATAAACCCTCGCGTGATTTCTCTTGACCCTCCTGCTTCAGTTTTCTGTCTGAGAAAGTCGAACCAACATCTATTTTTTTAAAGCATTTTATGCCCTTTAAAAACAATTTCTTCAAAAGAAATCTCACTTGTAAACCCAGTGTGCATAGACCAGGCAGGTCTATTGTGGTTGAAATAGGAGGGGGTACTCCTTGATGTTACCTCTTCAAATCTCTATTTGCTACTGGGGACATTTTTAGGAAATTTTATGACTCACTTAATTCTTAAGTACACTTCCCTTTAACATCATAGTACAAGGCCATTTAGTTTTCTCTTATTGTATGATATATATTTCTTAAATCAGTGAACCTCAATTCAGGTACATGGCAGAATCAATGGGAGAGAGGTGTTTCAGTGTCACGTGCCCTGGCCTCACTTGGAGTTTAGACCCAAAAAGCAGAATCTCCAAGGATGGGACCGGTGCATATGCATTTTAAAAGGCCCCTTAGCTTTTTAATTTAATCCCATCATGGAGAGCGCTTGATTTTAACAAAGTGAATGAAAATAGAATTTGTTTCAGTTATTTTGCCCTATGCTTTGAGTCACTGGAGACATGCCATGGTTACAGTGTTCAAAGTGTCTTCCCTGGACTAGAAATGCCAGTGTCACTGGGGAACGTGTTGGAAATGCAAGGTCATGGGTCCCACCGCATATCTACACGATCTGAATGTCTGCGGGTAGGACCCTGGCAATCTAGGCAAGCCTTCAGTTGATTGTGATGCAAGCTAAAATTTAAGGACTTTCTGTAAATGAAAACCCCCATCAGAGGAGTAGGGACCCTAGGAGCAGCACTCTTGCTGGAAGTCCTGATCAGCTCCCCGGTCTTAGCTGCAGTTTGCCTCTGACCTTCCCCTTACTTCTTCCCTTCCCTTCCCTTCCCTGGTTTTCTCACTACTCAGTTTTAGTCCAGTGGCCTACTTCCCAGAGATTGTTAATTATATTTACTCACATTTTATAATTTATATTACATTATATTTTCATAGTGGCGTTCCAGTACTTTTCTTACCATCTCTTACTTGATAGGAACTAGTCATTTTTTAAAAATTTTGTTTTCATCTTGATGAATATTAAAAGAAAAAAATCTTAATCATGTCTGACTTTCATAGAAGAGGTACATACTGAGTCACTTCTCTCTGTAGTATAAATTGCCCATAGCTAGTGAAATTTAACTTTGGACAGACAGCAACACAGCTGCATTTTTTAAAATGACCAACACTGTTTTGCAATGTTGCACTTGCCTTTTACAGTGATACTTCTAAGCACCAACCCTTAAAGATGTTTTCTCCCCAGCTAGCCTCATTCCAAATCTTTCTACTTGACCCCTGTATGTAGTGCAAAGGCAGAAAGACAATCAATCTGCCCAAACCCTCCGTGTGAAAGAAATATATTACAGGACTGTGTGGAGGTCATTGAATTCCTGGTGCATACATGGAAGACCATGTCCCTTGTACTGCACAAGTGAAGGACCTGGGTACCACCCTGGGTTCTTCACAGCTCTATAAACAGTGAGACAAGAGGCCTTACTCTGGACAACAAAGTGAGTCTGGCTTGGACTGTGAAATATCTACTTTCAATGTAAGAGGCGAGGGAATTCTGGAAGGAAAGTCCTAACAGTGTAAAACTTCAGTGAAACCTTCATGCTCAATGACAACTGTGGTCAGAGGACTAAACCACAGCCTCCGGGCTGTTCAAATGCGAGCTCATGGACCCTCCTGCAGGCCTGGCCAGCCCCATGGCCACCGCTGTCTTCCACACTCTGTGCTGCAGCCACAGGGACTTTCTGGGGGTCCGCAAAGCTGCCAAGCTCCTCCCTGACTCCGAAACTTCTCATGTGGAGCCTCTTCTGACATATCCTCCCTCTGGTGGGTAGCAGAGCCCCAAGTACATGCTTCACAGTGGTAATTGAAGGAAAAGTTTGTAAAGTCTGATTCACTGCTAGAATGGAGTTCCCTGAGGCCAGGCCTTGTGTCTTCCTTGTTCCTTGTGTCTAGTACCCTGCACAGGATCTTGTCTGTGCACTAGATACTCAAGAGATATTTGCCATTTGAGTGACTGAATGGACAAATGACACAGGACTGGTGCCAGCATGGAGGTCTTAGACATCGACGCTTCTGTTCAAGTCTAAACTCTCAATTTCGTTTTTCTAACTTGCCTTGCAGTGGGTGTTCCCTGCGATCCACCACACCGTTTCCGGTGTGACAACAGCCGCTGTATATACAGTCATCGGCAGTGCAATGGTGTGGATGACTGTGGAGATGGGACTGATGAGAAAGAGGAACACTGTAAGTAAAAGCCCAGGGGTGGGGGGGTGGGGCAGAGGAAAAAAATCAGGGCGCCCAGTTGTCTGCAGTTTGCCAACCATTTCAGTTTTTTCTGTAGTTCTAAGTTGTGCCTGTGTTTGCTGCTCTCCGCTGGTTTAGTTGTTTATAACACCATACCGTCACATGCATTACTCAGATGCAACTCTGCCCACTTCCCACCTTGCTTGAGCCAGATATTGGCAAATCTCTTTTTTCAGTCTTTAAGCATTTACTATGTTTCCCCATTCTGTTCTCGTAAGAAGATAAATACAAACACTAAGTACTGGTTCAGCCACACTTTCAAATTACTAAGGCAGTTGCTTTCAGAGATGAGATTTGGCCACACTTTAGCCTAGAATGGCTAATTGCTAATTTAGGCATGTGAATGAATATTCCTTCTCAATGCCCAAAGAGATCATCAAAGTAAGACAGTGCAGGTGTTAACAGGGCTTATCCAATATCCTCACTGATATTGTCCAGAAGACAAAAAATGATGCATGGGTTTAAGATAGAAATTTCAAATGGTTGAATTTAATATTTTAAGTAATGAAATATCTGAATTTGGAGTATGTTTTAATATCTATCCATTGGGCTGGCGCCGTGGCTCAACAGGCTAATCCTTCGCCTAGCGGCGCCGGCACATCAGGTTCTAGTCCCGGTCGGGGCGCCAGATTCTGTCCCGGTTGCCCCTCTTCCAGGCCAGCTCTCTGCTATGGCCCGGGAGTGCAGTGGAGGATGGCCCAAGTGCTTGGGCCCTGCACCCACATGGGAGACCAGGAGAAGCACCTGGCTCCTGCCTTCGGATCAGCACGGTGCCCTGGCCGCAGCGTGCTGGCCACGGCGGCCTTTGGAGGGTGAACCAACGGCAAAGGAAGACCTTTCTCTCTGTCTCTCTCTCTCACTGTCCACTCTGCCTGTCCAAATAAATAAATAAATAAATAAAATCTATCCATTGGAAGGAAGAGTGGATTAACTTTTGAGCAGTTTAATTTCCCTAGAAAAAGTCATTCCCAATTTATAATACCTTTTTTGGTCAAAAATTACATTAGTTTGGAAAATTTAGATAAATGCATGTTTTTCCATTTTCCTTTCCTTAAGTCGATGTGGCCTTAAAATGTTCATGTACAGTTCCTGTCCCAGAGGGACCTGGGCCTGTTTTCTTCTTCAGATGGAGAGAGAACAGGGAACTGCACAGCCTAGGGGCTGCACAGCCTTCTTAGCCTACTTCCTGCTTGTAGGAGGGGGAGGGCCCAAGAACCTTGAAGTGTCACGTGTTTGGCAGATCCCTCAGAACCTAGCCACTTGTGATCTAGGAGCTTCCAGACAGTTCTAAAAGTTAATAACCCTGACCCAGTGTTCGTCTGGGGACATAGCTCTTGAACCTGCTTCATTTGCTTGCTCTGTCTCTGTCCTGCACATCTCTCTCCACTGATTGTCACTTTCAGGTTGTCCAGAAAAGTAGCAGGGCATCATTTTATGCAACAATGGTGGTTCTGGATCTTTGTGTCTCAAAGCCTTTTGAAGTTTAGAGTTTTGTAATTGGTTTTTCTGCACTGCACATTTCTGGACTTTATTTTCTTTCCTTCTGCTTATGAATAAACCAGTTCTTCTTTTGGCTTCTCTCTTTTTTAGCACTACCTGGCCAAACTCAGGTGATGGCAACCAATGCACATCATTAACATTCTATTTTCCATTTTTTTAAAAATAAAAATGTATTTATTTGAAAGCAGAGTTACAGAGAGGGAAAGGCAGAGAGAAAAGGGGGAGAGATAGAGAGAAAGAGAGAAAGAGAAAGAGAGGAGAGAGAATTGTCCATCTGCAATTGCAAAGACTAGTCCAGGTTGAAGCCAAGTGCCTGGAACTCCATTTGGGCTTCCCATGTAGGTCACAGGAGCCCAAACACTTGGGCCATCTTCCACTGCTTTCCCAGGCCCATTAGCAGGGAACTGGATCAGTAGTGGAGCAACTGGGATTTGAACTGGTGCCCATATGGAATACTGGTTTTGTAGGTGGCAGCTTAACCTGCTATGCCACAATGTTGGCCCCTAGCATTCTGTTTTCTAATCTCTTTTTGTCGGTTGAGAAGTTCAACAAACCTTCCTATTTTATGCTATTGTATAACATGTGTCTCCACCTTTTCTGCTTCCAGTGTTAGTTTCCTTATTGCCTACTTCCTGGCTGTTTAGCCAGTGCCATAGAGTTTAGGATTTTGTTATGGAAGCACCTTACTTTTCTCATCACTCTATATTATTAAGGATAATACTAGTTGATACTACTTGCTGCCACCAACAAATCCCAAAGTCTCAGTGGTATAATAAAACAAAGATTTGTTTCTTCTTCATTTAAAAACCAGTGTGGGTTGCATAACCATCTTCCATCTTGTAGCTTTGCCACCTGACATGTGGCTTTCAAACCTGCTGTAGCAACAGAGAAGACACAGAGGAGTCACACGGGCTTCCAAGAGACATAGATCACTTACCCCTCAGCTCTTTGGTCAGTTCTAGTCACATGGTTGCAACCTAGCTGCAAGGGAGTCTGGGAAACCTCGGGAAGACTGTGTTCATTTGGCGAGCAATACCTCTCTCTGCCACACAGGGAAGCATCTTGTTTCACAGAAGGAAAAAGATTTGACTCTAACTTGTTCTTAAATTACAGGTAGACCACCAACACCTAGACCTTGTACACAAGATGAATTTAAATGTAGCAGTGGACATTGCATTTCACAGCACTATGTGTGTGATAATGTTGATGACTGTGGTGACCATTCAGATGAAACAGGTTGCAGTAAGTAAATGCTTATTTTTTTACCCCATTGTAGTAACTTGGGCTTACCTGATTAAAGCATGCAATAACAAAAAGAAGATAACAACCCAGTATTTCTTTTTAGTTTACTTTGTTAGGTATTATCATCCCCCCCTTTTTAAAAAAAAGATTTATTTATTTATGATTTGAAAGGCATGTTACAGAGAGACAGAGGCAGAGAGAGCGAGAGAGGTCATCTTCCATCCACTGGTTCACTCCCCAATGGCCACAATGGCCTGAGCTGGGCCGATAGAAGCTGGAAGCCAAAGAGCTTCTTTCAGGTCTCCCATGTGGGTGTGGGGACCCAAGGACTTGGTCCATCTCCTGCTGCTTTCCCAGGCTATAGCAGATAGCTGGATTTGAAGTGGAGCAGCCAGGACTCGAACCGGTGCCCATATGGGATGCCAGCACTGCAGGTGGTGGCTTTACCTGCTGCACCATGGCACCAGCCCCTATCATTTCCTTTTTAATATACAAATAGTTAAATTATTTTAGGAATTAAATAAATTGGTCAGGTTTTCTTGTCATTGAGAGGTTTCAGTCAGGATTTGAACTCTGGTCTACCGAATTGCACAACATATCCTCTGCCCGGCCCATTAGGTGCCTCTCAGCACCTTAAGCTATATATTTTGTTGATCTGTATGTTTTTTCATCTTTCTGTTTTAAAGATTTATTTATTTATTTAGGAGGTAGAGTTATAGACAGAGAGAGGGAAAGAGAGAGAAAGGTCTTCCATCCACTTGTTCACTCCCCAAATGGCCACAATGGCCAGAGCAGGGCCAATCCGAAGCCAGGAGCCTGGAGCTTCTTCCTGGTTTCCCACGTGGATTGCAGGGGCCCAAGCACTTGGGCCATTTTCCACTCAGGCCATCAGCAGGGAGCTGGATCAGAAGAGGAACAGCCAGGACACAAACCGGCACCTATATGGGATGCCAGTGCCACAGGCAGAGGTTTAGCCCACTACACCACAGCACTGGCACACAATTTTTCACCTTATGACAATTGTAGGATCCTTGGCACTTAGGACAAAAGATTTGGGGGCCTTTGATAAAGATGGTAAGGAATATTTACTTTTTTTTAAAGTAGAATGAGGATTTTATGTAGGGAAAGGTTGATGAACAAAACCAAAGGATAATTTGAGTTCAGTATTTTGATGGAAATCTTAGAACGCCAGATCAGTAGTTCACACCTTTGTGGTCTCTTTATACCTCATGGAGTGCTTTCCTACATAGTGTCTAATTTCTTCAGCAAGTTGGCCCACTGGGTCACCGTGACCATCTGCCTGTATAACATAACTCAGGTGACTTGCTTGTGGTCACATAGAATGGCAGAGCAGAATTTGAGCAACTAGGTGATTCCAGGCTAGGTGAGCTGGCCTTGGGGTGGCCCACAGCTGTGGCACTTTGGGCACACAATGACCTCTCCAGACCTCACAGGAAAAAGGCTCTTCACACTCCAAGAGCCTGTAACCTCATCACCCTAGCTAGCTCTGCATGCTTCCAGATTCTTGGGTTTGAATCTGTTGTTGGTTTTTTTTTTCTTCCCCCCTGAGGCACCCAAAGGATTTCCTGGCATTTTTTCTCCTTTGTGCATTGCAGATGGGTGTGACTAACCAGGCAGCCCGAGTTGGGTTGCCATTCATTTCATACACCTTCTCGGGGGAGCTTGGCATTATTGACATAATGAAGTGACTTGATTAAACATTTGAAAAGCATGAAAAGGACAGAATTTGGAAAGCGGGGTGGCAGATTTGGGTTCTGATATCTAGGGGCTGATAATATGAACAGTTTCAGGAGTTTGGAACATTTCCAGGTTAGACGTGGGTCAAACCACTGGTCTCTCTTTTAGTTGCCTTTGCCAATTAAAAGGCTTAACATGGACGACAGCCATATCTATTCAAGTGGCATTTAATTAGAAGCAGGATTTACTTAAAGGAAGCGAATAGTATGGATATTAATTTAGGCATGGAAGCAGCTTCTTTTGACAGCTATTAAATGGATACGTGATTCTTGCTGTGGGCTAATAATTTAACTGAGGCATAGAATTCTTATTTAAAATATCAGTTCTTGGGTGTTACTGATCCACTTGCCTTTTTTTCCCTCCTTATCCTCCCTCTTCCTTTTCGCCCTCCCCCTGCCTTCTCGTTCATAAGAGGATCACTGAGGTATTTAAAACACTTGTTTGATTTCTTTATTCAAATGTACAGCATGTTTTCATATACATAGTGAAATCATTACTGTAGTAAAGCAAATTAGCATACCTATCATCTCACATGGTTATTTGCGTGTGTGTGTATGTTGTAAAACTCACTCTTTTATTCCAGAAACAGAAAGACTTTGACATTTTTCTACTACCTTTAAGAAATCAAGGAAAGATGTTCAGGTTGTGAATATTATTTATGTGATTATAAAGTTTCTGTTTCCTGTCTAATAGTTCTTATTTCTTCTTCATAAAATGAAAATACAGTGTCATATGTTTGAGTTTGGGGCAATCAATTGTTATTTAGATTTAATTAGTGATTTTAAGAAGTTACAAGGAAGTCCTCAAATTTGAGGAAGAATTCCACAATTCTGTGTGGTTTCTGCTCTTGCTAAGGGCTCTTGGTCCAGAAATTTAGGTTTTAAAGCTAGGAGATTTTTATGTCTAACTATGCACATGTGCCCCGCAGAGGTTATGTGACTGGCTCAGAATATCCACATTAAGAGTTTATATGTATCTAGTGTTATAGAGGGGACATCACTACCAACTTTACAGAAATTGTAAATGATTATAAAGGAATACTATGAAAAACCTTATGGCAACAAATTTTACAACTTATGTGAAGTAGAAAAATTCTTAAACACAAAACACTGAAACTGGTTCAAGAAGAAATAGAAAATCTAAATATACTTATTTACCAATGTGTGATTGTGAAGAGCTCAGACTAAATCTTTTATTTTAAGACTTTCTTGTACAGCTTTGAAGTATATATTCCAACGGCAGCATACCATTGAATGTCATTGTGCTTTATCCGATTACTTTTGTTTTTGATACTAAGTGTTTTACTGATGTAGTCATTGTACCTTAAGGGATCCTGAAACATGGTTAAATTCACTTTACTGCATACTGTAGAAGACAGAGAGATAAAAATCTACTTTCCTTTAAAAGAACTGAACCAGGAGATGCCACAGTTTGGCTAATACATTCAGAAGCTTGGGACCAAGAGATGTTCCATCTGAGAATTCCTGATGGAGATAAACACTCCCCTCACTTGTTATTTACGTTCATCTTCATCAGCTTCTCTGTAAGATCTAGGTTCAGGAGTAGATGGAGGCTGAAGATGAAAGAAGCAAACTGATAAGAATGACAAGAATGAAAGCCAGATGGCTGGGGTGGATCTTGGCAGAGACAAGATCTTGGGGCCATGATGATCAGTAAAGTGTAAAGGTGGAGTCTGAGCTGTTGAAAGCCTGCCCTGGAGCAGGCTGTACCCCAAACAGCAGGGATTACAAGGGTGTCCCGTAAGGGTCCTCTAAAAATAAACTCTTGGGCTTTTTTAAAAAAATTTACTATGAAAGTAAAACAATCTAGAAAATAATCAACAATCAAAAATGAAAATAATTTGAATCACATCACTAGGAGAGAAATAATCTTAAAGTTTTGGTGTTCTTTTTCTTTCTTAATATTTAAACAAATTTAAGGAATATTCTATGGTAAATATCAAACTCTGCAATCTTTTCTGATGTTTTTATAGATATCTCCTGGTCAAATTGTTATTTGAAACCATGAATTTTAATGATTATATAACAATACATCATGTAAATAATCATAACTCATTGTTCTAAGATATATGTGTATTCTCACATTTCAGCATCTCTGAAACCAAGATACATCTTACAATTAATGAGATGTTATACTGAAGTTCAATGCTTTCTATTTTAGTGTTAACACAAAGTAGTATCTGTCCGTGGTTTATTACATTTGATAAAATATAAGATAACATAATTTACTCCCTATTGTTGAATATATTTTCAGGTTTTCAATTTTTTCTTGCTATAAAAAATGTCATAATCCTTAAGCTCCTTAAACATAAATCATAGTGCATATTTTTTATTCCTTTCTGAGGGAAAAATCCACTAACATAGAATAACTGGCCAAAAGAGTCTGAATATTTTAAAGTCCTAATACATGCATACATATTACAAAATTCCCTTCTATGTATACCAATTTATGGTTCTAATAGTAGTAGCAGTTACATGAGTTATGACTATGCATTTTGCTGTACCCTGGCCAATAAGTATAATCAATTAATAAATGTTAGGCAAATTATAGTCTTATAACTTTGTAATTTTGCCAATTTATAATTTTGTTGTAACCCTATCACTGTCCTTTATTTATACATCTGTCTGTCTCTCTACATGTCTGTCTATCATCTGTCTGTCTAAGAAACCTGCTCACCCTGGGAGTAAGTGGCGGTAGTTGTGGAGTCATGGGCTTCATAGCTCTCGAGGAGGAGACTGGAAGTGCTGTGTATGAAGGGCAAGTCGCCTGAGAGATCTAACCTCACATTCATTTGTGTAAATGGCTGTCAGGTTATTAGCAGAGGTTAGAATCCTGATGCCTCCCTATCCTCTCAAAGGTTATGAAGACCGGGCTGCTCAAGATATCCCATAGTAGGTTATGGGATACACCACCGACTGTTCAGTTGGGGCTGATCTAGTTTGCACTTCTCATTTCTAATGCTGAGATTTTGTTTTCCAGATCTAGGAAAAAATAGGACATGTGCTGAAAATCTATGTGAACAAAACTGTACTGAATTAAGTGGAGGAGGATTTATCTGCTCCTGTAGACCTGGCTACAAAGCTGGTACTTTGGACAGAAATTCCTGTCAAGGTAGAGTATATATTCCACCAATTCTTATCAGGAAATTATGCTTTTTAGGTTCTCCATTCATTCCCCTTTACTAAACCACTATTTAATTTACTTAATGGGGCTAAACTCATGGTTCTAGGTAATTAAAATGCTCAAGAATGCCAATTTCGTCCGGCGCTGCAGCTCAATAGGCTAATCCTCCGCCTGCGGCGCCAGCACACCAGGTTCTAGTCCCGGTCGGGGCGCCGGATTCTGTCCCGGTTGCCCCTCTTCCAGGCCAGCTCTCTGCTATGGCCCGGAAGTGCAGTGGAGGATGGCCCAAGTCGTTGGGCCCTGCACCCACATGGGAGACCAGGAGAAGCACCTAGCTCCTGCCTTTGCATCGGCGCGGTGCACTGGCTGCAGCGGCCATTGGAGGGTGAACCAATGGCAAAAAGGAAGACCTTTCTCTCTGTCTCTCTCTCTCTCTGTCCACTCTGCCTGTCAAAAAAAAAAATGCCAATTTCTTTTTCCCTCTGTGTGCATGCTGTCTTACCAGTGCCTAGCAAAGTCTTAGCATCAAGTGTGTGCTCAGTTATATCTGTGGAATTGATATGAGTTTTGAGTGCATTGGTGATCATGGCTACTTATTGAACCAATGTGAGATCAAATTTAATAAACAAAAGACTTGCTTTATTCATCTTAAGTCAAACAACATGTGTGCATCATACATATACTTATGCCAGACATAAATGTGTTCAAAAGTTTGGACGTGGAAGGTTGCCTATCAGGATGGTAAGGGATAAGTATGATTTTAGGTGTCTTTTTATTGTTTGAATCTACCGTTTCTACCTCATGATGTGGCATACTCAGATGATGATAAGACATCTTCTGGAAACTGTGGCTTAAGGATTCACCTGAAAAACCAGTGGCTGTTGTTCCTGAAGTTCTTTAGCAGAAGGGACTTGATACCAGGGGACAGCAGTGACAGGTGCCCCCTGAAATAGAAAATGTCCTCTGCTATTGAACAAGTCTTCCTTCTGCAGTTTAAATCCCGTCTCCAATGCTAACCAACTTTGGGACTTTGGGCCTAAATAATAATAGTCCGTACTTCATTGTGGGGTGTGTGTGTGTGTGTTTTAATTTAAAGAGGAGGAACAACCAGGAAGAGCATACAAGACAGCATCTGAAACTTAGTGTTCCCTAAATGTTGCTAGCATTGCTTCCTTTCTCATTGCTCCTTGCTTGTGACAATGGATTTTCAGCAGCAGTAGGTCTCTAAGGAATGGATGGGAGCAGGTATGCATGTTGGTTTTTATTTTGCCCTCAGACATCAACGAGTGTGAGCAATTTGGAGTCTGTCCTCAGAACTGCCAAAATACCAAAGGAAGCTACGAGTGTTTCTGCGCTGATGGCTTCAGGTCCATGAGTGTCCGCTATGGAGAACGGTGTGCAGCTGATGGTATGATGCGTTCATGTCCGGATCAGTTGACTTTTGGGGAAATAAGTGGTGATGAATATGCTGTACCAGGAAATAAACTCTTGACTCTTATGGTCTTATTTGTAACTTGCCAGCTACTTCTCTTCCAAAGCCTGTCTGGTTTCGTTTCCTTTTCCTTTCTTTAAAACAGTAACCCTTAATAACACAGCTTAAAACAATAACCACTCACCTCCCCCCCCCCCCCCCCCCCCCAGGAAATACGTAGGAATTGCAAGAAGAGCCAGGGGTTACTTGTTATTCTGGATTTAGCCTCTTATCCACCTTGTAAGGACTTCAAAAAGTTGACCAGATGCTACCCTTCAGAAGATTCAAACGCGGCCACAACTTGTCTGGGGATAGTTACCAAAAGAAGGAAATTGCCAAGGCCCCTCCCTACCTCCTACTCCACAGAGATCAAGGTTTGAGGCCTTGTAATCTGAGACACAAAAAAGTCACATTCAAGGCCACTCTGCTGACATATCTCTTTTTTATTGTTCATGGACTGCTGATCACAGACAGACAGGAGTCTGGAGCATTCATAACTTCAATCATTATTTTCACATTGTAGCTTAATGCCAGTGTCTGAGAAACATCCTGATAAAAAGTAGTAATAAATACTAGGCAGAAATGACACAAGAAAAAGAATGTAATATGTCAGTGGTATTATACTCAATTTCAGAGGTCTGGTCAAAGTCAGCATTTGCCAAGTAAGAAGTATAGGTCTTTATTTTGAATTTGAAGTTTTTACTACAGGTTAAGGGACTTGGTAAGAATACAGGATAAAATGATCAAAATGACTATTCAGTTTCTTAATATGAATTAGGCTTTTAAAGGCATGCCTTAAACTGGTTCACTTAAATATTTCAGTCTCCAAACATTTTTGACAGTGAAAAAAATTGAGAATGAAGGCATTTGACAATTTACTAATTAAGTAGCAAATTTAAAATTTTTAACTAAGGAGATTATTGAGATAGCATATTTATATAAAACAACGTAAAGATAGAAGAAATATATAAGATTTACTTAAATTGGATTCAGTTGACATTATGCAAGTAAATTACATTTTAAAAATTCTACACAATGCATTTGGGTTGAGTTACCATTGAAATAGTTCCTTTAGGTTAAACAATTTTTTTTAATGGATTTTTCTCATTAGCTAAAAGCTAAATTGAGTCATGGAGCTAATTACCTGCTGAAAGAACCATAAAAATCTGTGAGTACAGAGGGAGGAATGGGAACTTCCTGGTGAACTATTAGTAAGGTTGTGAATCTTGTTTTTCTCCTGTGAGATTGATTGTCTACAGTCTTGTCATTTTTAATGTCAGTGAAGAAATTCAAAACAACTCGGTGAAAATGGGGACTTGGTATAAAAGTTTCATTCTGGCCTTGTCCTAAACTGCCACTGAGGACAAAGAAGAAAGAACTGATAGTATCCCTAGCAGAAATGATAACTTTCCACCCGAGATGGGGACAAGACTGCCCGCAGTCATGGGTTTTGCAGCCGAGTTTGATAGCTTCACTGATGAACAGAATCAGATTCCTATCAAAGTTCATGTCTTTTAAAAGGGGTGGGGAGTGGCCTGCTAAGCACTTTATATCCTCCTTTATAGTTTTAAAAGTTCAAGTAGAATTCAAACAGGTAACATAGCCCTTCATGTGTTTATAGGTAACCCTCCTTTATTGCTACTGCCTGAGAATGTTCGAATTCGAAAATACAATCTCTCCTCGGAGAAGTTTTCAGACTATCTTGAAGATGAAGAGCATATCCAAGCAGTTGACTACGACTGGGACCCTGAGGGCATAGGCCTCAGTGAGTATAAACGTTGGCATCTGTCTCTGTTATTAACTGACTTTGAATTTTAAGATACTGAATGTTGGAGGATTTATTTTGTGATGAATTAATTTTGTTGCATGAATGGAAGAGGAAGCTCTCCTACCCAGCATGTACCTGAAGCCTAACCCTGGCCATGGGTCCCAACCAATGTTTCCTGACTTCTCTCCAAACCTTGTCCCACCTCGGAGTTACCCTTTCTGGCCCGCCTCACATCCCTATTTTAAAGATTTATTTATTTCTTTGAAAGGCAGAGTTCACAGAGAGAGAAGGAGAGGCAGAGAGAGAGAGATTGGTTTTCCATCCACTGATTCACTCCCCAGATGGCCGCAATGGCTGGAGCTGTGCTGATCAGAAGCCAGGAGCCAGGAGCTTCCTCCAAGTCTCTCATGCAGGTGCAGGGGCCCAAGGACTTGGGCCTTCTTCTACTGCTTTCCTAGGACACATCAGAGAGCTGGATCAGAAGTAGAGCAGCCAGGTCTCAAACCAGCGCCCATATGGGATGCTGGCACTGCAGGCGGGGGCTTTACCCACTGTGCCACAGTGCCGGCCCCACATCCCTTATTTTAGTGTCTGTCTTTGCTCATACAGATTGTACCATTGTATATTTGGAAGATTTCTAATCAGACCTCAAAGGCTCAGTTCAAATGTCACCTCCTCTGTGACATCTTTCATAACTCCTCTTGACAGTTCCATGATTTCTCACCATGAGTCTGTAGCATTTGATACATGCTTTTCATAAAGCACGTTACATTGATTCATATGTACAGCTGGTAGACCACACATTTTTCTTCCTACTCCCTAACCATGTGCTCTTTGGAAAGAGATCGAATCGAATTCATGTCTGCATGCCTAGCAGCTGAGTCAACATCTAATTTAGTGGTTGAGGCTCAAGAAATTCAGTTGATGGGCGGGGGGGTGGGGTAGGGAGGCGTTGGCCTAGTGGTTAAGATGCCATGTCCCATAGTACAGCGCCTGGGTGTAATGCCCAACCCCTGCTCCTGATTCCCACTTCCTACTAATGCAGGCCCTGTGATACAGCAGTGATGACTCAAGTGGTTTTGTCCCTGCATCCATGTGGGAGACCTGGATTGAGTTCCTGGGTCCTGGCTTCATCCTGGCCCAGCCCCTGCTGTTGTGAGCATTGGGAGAGTTAACCATCAGATGGAAGCACCCTCTCTCTTTCTGTGTGTGTGTGTGTGTGTGTCTCTCTCCCTTTTCAATAAAGCAATTTTAAAAAGTTTAGTTGAATGAAGAAAAAAGTGAATAGTGCCTGTTATTGAACCATTCATAACTCTGTATAGTTGCAATTAGAAAACTTGTCTTTTAAACAAGGTATTTCTAAAAATTCATGGAAAATAGAAATGGGGAAAAATGATCTGTGCATATGAAGGGTATTCAAAAGGGCCATGGAAAATACATGTTTTGAAAAAACTACATATATTACCTTTTTTTTGTACCAAAATAATCTTTAACTTTTAATTCCATTGTCCATGAACTTTTTGAAGTACCTGGTACATGGCTCCCTCATCTACTAACTTTTTGGCTTGAACAATTGCAACATTTCTAGTTCTCAATTTTTTTATTGGTCAGTGAGTAGTAATCTTGTTCCACCTACTTCCTCTGAGAGTTGTTTTGGAGATCGAATGAGATAATGCATGTTTTGTGTTCTGTCAATGACCATACCAATGTAAGATTTATTATTGCTGTATTTTCATACTTATTCACACAATACAGTAAGATTTTCAAGAATTGTGTGTATCTAGGAGAGCAGAAGGTTCCTACTATATATTTCAAAGTCACGGTCTTCCTAAAATGTCTGCTCTTCACAATGCCTTAGTCTGTACATAAAATAGGACTTCTTAGCTACATGGCCACTGATAGGATGATTTCAAATTCTCCACCATCTGCTCTATTTTATTTATATGCTCTGTTCTGTAATCTAGAACTTGATCCCGATAACAGTAAATAGGCTCTTGGCAGAAAACTATTTTAATGAATTGTCCTTAAATTGAAATGACTAAGGAAATATCAACAAATTAACAATAGATGCAACTTGTAGCTGATAGCTTAAGTATGATAGACTTTGAGGTTTGGTAGTATTAATCTAATTGAGGTATTCATACTATAAAAACAATGAGGTAGAGATATCAGTAAGTGAACAGTAATTCAACTGATTAGACCCCAGATCCTCCCTTACTTGATATTCTCGCCGTGAAACTGACCTGTGTGTCTTCCTCTGTAGGTGTTGTATATTATACTGTGCTGGCACAGGGCTCTGAGTTTGGTGCTATCAAACGTGCCTACATCCCCAACTTTGAATCCGGCAGCAATAATCTCATGCATGAAGAAGACTTGGGCCTGAAATACGTAATGCAGCCAGACGGATTAGCAGTGGACTGGGTTGGAAGGTAAATTTGTCACACATTCCCCACTCTGGCCTATTCTACTTTCCTAGCTAGAGCTCTCTACTGCTCACCACGGCCCATGAGTTAACTGGGCCCAGATATGACAATATCTGGGTTTGCTCTAGCCCTGGCAATCACCTCTGCTTACTGTATTGTGTCACATAAACATTCCAGGTATGCGTTGAAAAGGTTTGGGAAAGTACCCAAGTCAAGATTCTGTGTTACATCTAGGAGGGTATTCTGACTAGCAGAGGTCTGGATTCCAAAATTAAAATTCATTATGGCAGCACTGTTAATTTTGTGAAAAAATGGAGCAGCCTCACAATTATCTCAATGAAGGAGTTGGGATGAAAATTTTCTCTATGGTAATTGTTTTGGGGAGGAACAATCCACGTCTGTGTGTTTAGCAGACTATCTGTTAACACAGATAGGAAATTTGACTTTCCTGAATCTTTGAGTTTGAGTTAATAGAAATGTTGGCTTTGCTCTGTTCTTTTAGACTCTCTAGTACCCCAGGAACCAGAACCCCTCATTTTGGATGACCCCTAAATAAGAAACTTAAGTAGAATCTTCAGGAGATAGACTGAGATGCACACTGACATGTGGAAGTTACTGAACTCCTTTTGGAAGGAGGCTTGCATTGGAGTGACTGTGCTTGGAAAATGTTTACTTGCAAAAGAGCTCAAGCATATATGGAATCCCTCATATTCTTGAAAATGAACGTCTAATGGGAAAACGTTCAAAATGGCAGGCTCAGGGGCTCCCTGGTCTCTGGGAGGATGGAGAATTCATTTGTATTGTGAACTCATTTTTACCTTTTAAACTTGTCTGGTGTTCCTGAAAGGCTGACACTTCTCCAAAGAAGTTGAGTCCCCACTGTACCTTCAAGGCTTACAGGAGACTCATTTCAGCATTTTCTATTAGGAAACTGGATGTCAGAGAGCTGTGATGGGAGTCAGGACTTGAAACTCTGCACGTTAATACGTTCTTCTGAAAACCAATCCCGCAGTGACAGATGTGTCTTCTTGTTTGAAGTTTTGCCTCTTTCTCAACCTTAATGAATGAGAGGATTAAGAAACAGATGGAGCTCTTTCTGCTTGTAAGACACTGAGACCTGCAGCCTTGGAACTGGAAATAAGAGCAGGATGGCCTTGCTGACTATTTAGAAAGGCTGTTTCTGCTCATGTTTGGAGCAGATGCCAGATTCCTGTTGATTCCGTTGGGGGCTCTTTGCTTAGGAGGAAATAGACTCATGGGCAGTCAGAATTTTTTTATTTATTTTTAAAAGATTTATTTATTTACTTGAGAGGTACAGTTACAGACAGAGACAGAGAGACAGAGAGAGCTCTTCCATCCACTGGTCATTCCTTAAATGGCCACAACGGCTGGAGCTGCGCCAATCTAAAGCCAGAAGCCTGGAGCCTCTCTGGGGTCTCCCATACAGGTGCAGGGCCATCTTCTGCTGCTTTCCCAGGTCATAGCAGAGAGCTAGATTGGAAGAGGAGCAGCTGGGATAATTTAGGGTATTCCTGAGAGAAGAACACTGTGTTCTCGTTGGGGGTATCAGAGTAGCTGTCTGTCTCAGCCTTTTCTCTAGAAATGGCCAGTGTAGACTTTGCTGTTGTTTAACTTTGTCTCTCTGAATTCAGGCATATTTACTGGTCAGATGCCGTAAATCAACGAATCGAGGTGGCTAGACTTGATGGAAGGTACCGGAAGTGGCTGATTACCGCCCAGCTGGATCAGCCAGCAGCAATTGTTGTGAATCCAAAACTAGGGTAAGTATTTGTAGGAGTCTTTAATGTTCTAGATTTTTCTACTGGATTCTCATAACATCACACATCTCTAATGATTTTCTTTCCTAATTGTATTGAAATTGTCCTTTGAATTTCTGGACTGGCACCCATGAGTGTGTGAAGAATTAGGATCGATAATTTCTGGTGGAGATATCCTTCAAGTACTTACCTGAGAATCTTTCTGGCTGAATGAATTCCTTTTCAAATTAGAGCTCTGAACTTTAAAGTTCCTTGCGTCTTTCTTTTTTAAAGATTTTATTTATTTATTTGAGAGGTAGATTTACAGACAGAGAGAAAGGTCTTCAATCCACCAGTTTATTCCCCAAATGATGAAATGGCCAGAGCTGAGCCGATCCGAAGCCAGGAGACAGGAGCTTCTTCCAGGTCTCCCACGCGGTTGCAGGGGCACAAGCACTTGGGCCATCGTACACTGCTTTCCTAAGCCATAGCAGAGAGATGGATTGGAAGTGGAGCAGCCGGGAGTCAGACCAGTGCCCATAAGGGATGCCAGCGCTGCAGGTGGAGAATTAACCTACTGTGCCATGGCGCCAGCCCCCCTTGTGGATTTAACTTTTTTTTCAGTGAAGAGTTGTTTTCCTTTCATCTGTATGTTTTAATGTAACTGATTCATTGAAATTCAGCAAGATATTGGGTCATATTTCATGGGGAAAAATTAAATATTTATAGCCAAAATATACATATATAAAAATAGCATGCATAAATACCTCATTATTCATTTGTAGAAATGTTCCATCACCTCAATCTGAAAACCAGTTTTGTCGTTTTTCTCTGCATTTCAAGGCATTTAGTTGAATAATAAAATGAAGGTTTACATATTCAGTTCAGCTTCAGAATAGTGACACTTCTAATTTTTCTTTTGGAATAGTCCCAAATACTTCCTATATTTGGGCCAAAGAAGTCTGGCCCTCAGTAGATAATGCCAATATTTATATATGGAATACTATAAGCTATTATTACTTTGAGCCTATTATATTTCATATTTAACTCATACCCTCAGAAACTCTGTATGAATTTGAAAAATACTTGCCTAATAAGATGAATCTATAATGTGGTCTTGTCCTCAACACCAGCCATTGCTTCTTATGTCTTACCTAAATAAAATCTTAGAAGCAGAGATGCTGTGTACACTAGGGCAGGAATGCTGTGACTGGTTCCTGTGTGCTGTTTAACTTCTGCTATAATTAATCTATAGACCTGTCTTGATATTATGCTCACATTCTGTTATCCCTCCCCTGTTTTTTCGTAGAAGATCCTCATTTTATTCTTTGTAACTTTTTCTCACTGGAATGGATCAGTGCAGTCCTGACAGGGAAGGGAAGTAGGAAAGGAGAAAGAGAAGGATTTAATTGCCAAGAGCGTCAAGGCTTGCCCTCCTACGACCTCCTCATTTGAGAGTCTAGCAATCCACAGTTCTTATAAAGCATCTGTGATATGGGAAACCTTCTTATAGGTGTATATGGTATATGATTTGCCTCTGAGTGGATAGGATGATGAAGGTGCTGACTAATAATAATACCAAGAAAACCATAAAAAGAGCCAGCATTTATTACATTCTTACTGTATGCCTGCCATTATGTTAAAGTTCTATGTATATAAACTCATTTATATCATACAAAAGGCCTATAAAGTAATTTTAACTTTCCAACTCCTATTTACATACCTGGATAAAATAACATCATGTCCTCTTATTCAGCAATTGTTGACTATAATAGAAGGCAGGAGAGGAAACTTGTCACACAGAAACCCTGTGATGGTTCTGCTACTTTCAGGGATTCTGGGATGCTTCAAGAGGGCTTCACAAAGTTCTTGGGAAATGTGTATTATGAAAAAAAACAAACAAAAAAAACAAACCCAAAACTAAGCATGGAATTCAGAAATATTTGCAGCAAAATAATCTTTATTTACACTTTGGCATGACCTTTCTGAAGTACCCTGGTGTATGTAGGAAGTACCATTTGCACTGAACTTGGAAACTTGGGATCCATTAAGTAATGCAACAGGTGGTAAAGTATCGGTGTGACTGAGGGTGATGAGGGGCTGCTTCCTGGGGAAGTGGGGCGAGTGTAGGAGCTGGAAGGGTGTCCTGCACACAGACAGGCAGCAGGAGTGAGAGTCTGTTCTTAAGCTCAGTAAATAATACAAACAAAGTCATGATGGAAAAGATCTTTCTGTGGACCTTTTTCTTGATATTTATTACCTTTTAAAAATACAGTTCATGTCATATAATTTACTCACAATGTACAGTCAGTGGCTTTTAATATATTCACAGAGGTGTGTAAACACCACCATAATCAATTTAAGAGAGACCCTGAATCCCTTACCCAGCAACCCCCAGTCCTGTTTGTTCCCCTTCTTCAATCCTAAGTAACCAGTAATCTTCGTTCTGTCTCTATAGATTTTCCCACTCTATACATTTCCTACCAGTGGAGTCATACAGTATGTGGGCCTTTGTGACTGCCTTCTTTCACATGTCTACTTTTTTTTAATGAAAACTAAACGAAGTGATATTTGCCAATTGTTGAGACTTTGTGACAGACTTCAGACCAACACCGTATTAAAGAGAAAGGACTCTGGCCATGTTGTTTCCAAAGCCCAAGTTTGTCTAAAATCCACACATTCCTCAATAGAATTGTAGGGTTGATCCCCTGATGATTGTTTAGGCTGGTGAATGCAAAGCCATGGCTGTTAGACCACAGAGGGCCCATGTTTGGCTGGCCAATTTTTATTAAGGAAGGGTAGCCTTTAGGAATGGCAGGCCACACATGCTCATGTAAAATCAATGCCACTTAGGACCCAGCTCTCGGGCAAACAGAAGATTACGCTGTTGGTAACACCCCATGCTCCACCATAGCTGAGAAGCTCTCTTAGAGGAGTTGTTTCAATGAAGAAACCTTCTGTTGCAGGCTCATGTATTGGACTGACTGGGGGAAAGAGCCTAAAATTGAGTCTGCCTGGATGAATGGGGAACATCGCAACGTCTTGGTTTCTCAGGACCTTGGGTGGCCAACTGGCCTTTCAATTGATTATTTGAACAACAACCAGATCTACTGGAGTGACTTGAAGGAGGACATTATTGAAACCATGAAATATGATGGGACTGACAGAAGAATCATTTCACATGGAGGTAAGGACTGAGTTAGAATTTAATGTATTACATAATTAATTAACAGATTTCTAGTTTCCTTGTCCATTTTTTTCATTTATTAAACTTTTATTTAATGAATATAAATTTCCAAAGTACAGCTTATGGGTTACAATGGCTTCCCCCCTCCCATAACTTCCCTCCCGCCCGCAACCCTCCCCTTTCCCGCTCCCTCTCCCCTTCCAATCACATCATGATTCATTTTCAATTCTCTTTATATACAGAAGATCAGTTTAGTATATATTAGGTAAGGATTTCAACAGTTTGCCCCATATAGCAACACAAAGTGAAAAAAATACTGTTGGAGTACTAGTTACAGCATTAAATAACAGTGTACAGCACATTAAAGACAGAGATCCTACATAATATTTTTTTAAAATTAATTAATTTTCTATGCCATTTCCAATTTAACACCAGGGTTTTTTTCATTTCCAATTATATATATATTATTATATTATATATATAATTAGTATATATATATAATTAGTAAAGATTTCATCAGTTTGTACCCACACAGAAATACAAAGTGTAAAAATACTGTTTCAGTACTAGTTATAGCATCACTTCACATTAGACAACCTATTAAGGACAGATCCCACATGGGATGTGAGTACACAGTGACTCCTGTTGCTGACTTAACAATTTGACACTCTTGTTTATGGCGTCAATAATCTCCCTAGGCTCTAGTCATGAGTTGCCAAGGCTATGGAAGCCTTTAGAGTTCGCTGACTTTGATCTTATTCCGATAGGGTCATAGTCAAAGTGGAAGTTCTCTCCTCCCTTCAGAGAAAGGTACCTCCTTGTCCATTTTTTCTTTTTCTTTCCTTCTTTTCTTTTTTCTTTTCTTTTCTTTCTTTCTTTCTTTTTTTTTTGACAGGCAGAGTGGACAGTGAGAGAGACAGAGAGAAAGGTCTTCCTTTGCCATTGGTTCACCCTCCAATGGCCACCGCAGCTGGCGCGCTGCGGCTGGTGCACCGCGCCGATGCAAAGGCAGGAGCCAGGTGCTTCTCCTGGTCTCCCATGGGGTGCAGGGCCCAAGCACTTGGGCCATCCTCCACTGCACTCCCTGGCCACAGCAGAGAGCTGGCCTGGAAGAGGGGCAACCAGGACAGAATCTGGTGCCCCGACTGGGACTAGAACCCGGTGTTGCAAGGCGGAGGATTAGCCGGATTAGCCTATTGAGCCGTGGCGCCGGCCTCCTTGTCCATTTTTTCAAGAGGAACCCTGATCTTAGGACATGGCTCACATAGTTTTCTTTTTCTTTTCTTTTCTTTTTTTTTTTTTTTTAAGATTTGTATTTGATAGTCAGAGTTAGTTGCAGAGAGGGGAGGAGGGAGAACAATCTTCCATCTGCTGGTTCACTCCTCATATGGCCACAATAGCCAGGACTGAGTCAGGCCAAAGCCAGGAGTCAAGACCCTCCTCCAGGTCTCCCACATGGGTGGCAGGGGCTGAAATGCGTGGGCCATCTTCCACTGCTTTTCCCAAGCCATGAGCGGGGAAGTGGATTGTAAGTGGAGCAACTGGGACTTGAATTAGCACCCATATGGGATGCTGGTGTTGTAGGTGGTGGCCTTACCTGCTCTGCCAGTGCTGGCCCCCCATAGTTTCTTAGATACCTGTATCCACCCCAACTGTCAGATGCTGAATTAAATGCAACTTAATCCATTAGCAATAACTCAAGCCTTTTTAGTCCCTTTTACAAATTTTTTTTTTTGTTTTGACAGGCAGAGTGGATAGTGAGAGAGAGAGACAGAGAGAAAGGTCTTCCTTTTTGCCGTTGGTTCACCCGCCAATGGCCGCTGCGACCCGCGCATCGTGCTGATCCGAAGCCAGGAGCCAGGTGCTTCTCCTGGTCTCCCATGCGGGTGCAGGGCCCAAGCACTTGGGCCATCCTCCACTGCCTTCCCGGGCCATAGCAGAGAGCTGGCCTGGAAGAGGGGCAACCAGGATAGAATCCGGCACCCCAATCGGGACTAGAACCCGGTGTGCCAGCACCGC
Organism: Lepus europaeus; assembly: GCF_033115175.1. Lineage (NCBI taxonomy): Eukaryota > Metazoa > Chordata > Mammalia > Lagomorpha > Leporidae > Lepus > Lepus europaeus. The sequence goes on along the minus strand of NC_084827.1, from coordinate 112,083,973 downwards.
AAGGCAGAGGATTAGCCTGTTAAGCCACGGCGCCGGCCCCTTTTACGTAATTTTTAAAAATGCTTCTCAGCAATTGAAATACTAAGAAATACTGAAAAATAATGAAATAACTGAGATTTTCATGTTAAGTTGCTCTGTTAGAGGTGGCATTAATCCATGTCTAACCACTTGTAGACACGTTCATTTTCAGTGTGTCAGCTTGCTGATTATGGACAACTGGAAGCATGTAGAAGGAGAGGGGCCTTTTGTTTTCTTATCCAGGTTCTGCAGAACTGCAATGATCTAGTATACATCACATCTTTCCTACCTGATTAGTGATATCTTATGTTCAAAAGAAAAATAAATCTCTGGCAAATTGCTCTCCAAAAATGAAATATAATCATCAACTTGACAGTGACCTAGTGCCCTATGATTGGTGTAGGACAGCATGTGCTAACCTAGTTTAGTTTCTGTTATCACGATGTCCCATTGCAGCACACGTTTTTGTGATCAGAATAAGGAAAGTCTTACCAACTTTTGCTGGAGTTTTAAGGCCTTGTATTAGAGATTAATTCAAGCAGAATAACACCGGACATGGAAATAGGGATGGGTATTTTCTTTTCAATAACCTTCTTTTGTTTTTCTCCTTGTGTAAACAGCAATGAAACCTTACAGTCTGGATATCTTTGAAGATCAGTTATACTGGGTATCTAAGGAGAAGGGAGAAGTGTGGAAACAAGATAAATTTGGGCAAGGAGAGAAAGAGAAAATGCTGGTCGTGAACCCCTGGCTTACTCAGATTCGAATATTTCATCAACTCAGATATAACAAGTCAGGTAGGTAGTCACCAACTTTGGGGTAAGATGTTTCTGATTATCTCAAAAGCTTACTTCAAAATAATGGCTATATTGTTGGAAAGTGGCATTATAATAGGCTAATTTCTTAGTGCATAAAAGGTGTGTGTGTGTGTGTGTGTGTGGTTTAACAATTTTGACCAAACAAAGATAAAATTGGAGGTTGAATGACATTATACAAGCCATCAGCAGATAAAAAGCAAAAGCATTTCCTTTCTCATTGTTGTCTGAAGTTAAGGAAATACATTTCTGAGCCACAGAGTCCAGCAGGCAACATGCCCCTGCAAAGTGCTGAGTTAACAGGTCACAAAATGGTTTCATGGACATCAGATATCTTACTCATTACTCATATTACCTGAGATATGTGGACCTGAGTTCAAAACTGTCAGTCAAAGACATTTCTGCTTCCTCCCCTCTTCTCATGTCCTTCGATCTGGGTTCTGCTTCATCTGGCCGCCTGTTCTAATTGCCTGTGTCTAACAGTGTTTGGAGCAAAATGCAAAGGAAGGGCAGTTTTTGACACGAGGAAAGGAAACACCCTTTACCAAGTTCTGTACGTTGGTTCTCTCTTTAATATTCACTCATATGTTTGTTACTTCAATTAATCTCCAAAACCTTATAAAGAGATTTTATTCTCATCTCAGATAAGGAAATGGAGGTTAAGAGAGATTTAATATCTTGAGTACTTAAGTGGCACAGCTAATGTATGAGTTTTATGCTCAGAAATGACTTTTTTAAGGATTTATTTATTTATTTGAAAGTCAGATTTACACAAAGAGAGGAGAGGCAGAGAAAGAGATAGAGAGAGAGAGAGAGAGAGAGAGAGAGGTCTTCCATCTGATGGTTCACTCCCCAGATGGCCACAACAGTCAGAGCTGCACCAATCCGAAGCCAGGAGCCAGGAGCTTCTTCCGGGTCTCCCACGTGGGTGCAGGGGCCCAAGGACTTGAGCCATCTTCTACTGCTTTCCCAGGCCATAGTAGAGAGCTGGATTGGAAGTGGAGCAGCCAGGTCTTGAACTGGCACCCATATGGGATGCCAGCACTTCAGTTCAGGGCATTAACCCGCTGCACCACAGTGCCGGCCCCAGAAATGATTCTGAAGTTTAAATTTGTCCAACCCAAGCTCAGTGTCTTTCTTTTCTGGTTCAATAGTCAACATGCTGAGTTCCAGGTTGAACTGCCTTCCCATCCCTCTATTGGGAATCAAGGGTAGAGCCCGAGGTCCTCTTAAGTCCACTGATATTCTGAGACCCAAGACAGCCACGGCAGATTGCAGCTCAGAGCTGAGAAGCCCGGATTAGAGTAGTGGCGAATGTCTTTGCCGAGGAGTGGCTCTTCTGTGGCTGGTAGTGTCTGTCCCTGCTCAGCCCCTCTACACAGCATTCCAGATCTACCAACACAGCAGCACTTTGTTCTGCAGCTCTCAGCCCCAGGTGGGGCCCCCGCCAGCCTCCATGGAGAAGGCAGAGAAAAGTCTGGAGACTTCTTGAAACAAAAGCATCTCAGCCCATGGTTGCTCTGGGCCCCCTTTGGAAAGTGCTGGTTGAGATGGAGCCCAGAGCCCCAGCCCAGATTGCTAGCTCTCATATTTTAGCATGCATCTGAATCATTTGGGGAGCTTGTTAAATATGAGTTGGTGGGCCCTCCTATGGTGTTCATTTAACATGCCTGATGTGGCCTAAGAATATGCATTTCTAACAAGTCACCAGATGCTGCTGTGGGTTCAGGGATCATCTTTGAGAAGCACGGCTCCCGTCCCTTGCTACTCACAGTGTGGGCTGTGGGACAGACGCCTCGGCATCCTATGGGAGCTGATTAGTGAGGTGGATTCTTGGGCCCCACCCCAGATCCTCTGAATCAGAATCTGAATTTTTAACAAGACTCCCCAGGTGATTTGTACCACATCAAAGTTTAAAAAGCTCTGCTCTAGAGAGCTGACAAGATGGTAATGAGGCAGCATTTGAATGAAGCTCTTGGAAGATTTCTTATAATTTTATAGCCATACTTCGGCTATGGCTACATTTTGGATAATGGGGAATCAGGATTACAGAAGGTTAACCCAAGAAGGAATTTAGAGATCGTCTAATGCAGTGTAATCCTTGGGTAAATCATAATGTGTGCTAAGATAGACTTCAGAAGGTTCTGAAATTACCTGAGGTACTTTTATTAATAATGCTTGAGCTCCACCCCAAAATTTTTGAAAAATGACTTGTCTTTTAATTCCATTTTCTATGAACTTTTTTTTTTTAAAAAAGATTTGTTTATTTATTTGAAAGGCAGAGTTACAGAGAGAGAGAGAGAGAGAGTCAGAGAGTCTTCTATTTGCTGGTTCACTCCCCAAATGGCCACAATGGCAGGAGCTGGGCCAATCCAAAGCCAGGAGCCTGGAGCTTCTTCCAGGTCTACCACATGGGTGCAGGGGCCCTAGCACTTGGGCCATATTCCACTGCTTTCCCAGGTGCATTAGCAGGGAGCTGGAGCAGAAGCAGAGCAGCTGTTTCAAACTGGTGTCCACATGGGATGCTGGCACTGTAGGAGGTAGCTTTACCCACTATGCCACAGCGCTGGCCCCTCCTCACAGGAATTTAAACCTGAGCTTCTGTGGATAGCTCCCAGGTGATTCTGATGAATCATAGCTTTAAATTCCTTTTTTTAAAAAAGATTTATTTATTTGGGAATCAGAGTTAAACAGGGAGAAGGAGAGGCAGAGGCAGAGAGAGAGAGGTCTTCTATCCACTGGTTCACTCTCCAGTTGGCTGCAATGGCTGGAGCTGCACTGATCCGAAGCCAGGAGCCTGGAGCTTCCTCCAGGTCTCCCACTTGGGTATAGGGGCCTAAGGACTTGGGCCATCTTCTCCTGCTTTCCCAGGCCTTAGCAGAGAGCTGGATTGGAAGTGGAGCTGCCAGAACTCAAACCGGCACCCTTATGGGATGCCAGCACTGCAGGCAGTGGCTTTATCCATTACACCACAGTGCCAGCCCCTTAAATTCCCTTTTCTTAGAAATAAGGAAATTGAAGCCCAAAAGAAAATAGGTATGGAGTGGAAATCATACCCAATAATATGCTTTGAATAGACCATGTATTGTGATCTATCTAGATTTGGGGAAAGACAAATCTTGATACAATACTGAGATCTTACTGGTCCTTTGAGCCATCTCAATATGCTTAGCATTGATTGGGTTATTTTGTGGTTGGGCAATGAACCAGCTAGTTACTCACTTTCTGAACCTTCCAGGGGATAGAGGAAATGGATGGCACCAATAGAAAATGTGAGTTACAGAACTGGGCCAGAGGGCCCAGGGAGGGACTGTGTCCCTCTGCTGTGGGTGGCTGTGATGGGTGTGTATGTGCGGGTGATAGCCAGGTAACATGTGGCCTGGAAGTGTTGGGGTGCTGCCGCTGGGGCTCAGCTGATGGCGCTTGATTGGGCTATTCATTCTCTTGTCCTAACTGCTGCTTTCATGTGCTTTCCAGTGCCCAACCCTTGTAAACAGGTGTGCAGCCACCTCTGCTTGCTGAGACCTGGAGGATACAGCTGTGCCTGTCCCCAAGGCTCCAACTTTTTAAAGGGGAGCACCACTGAGTGTGACGCAGGTAGGGGCACTGCCTGGGCAGCCAAGGTTGCCTTCAGGGACCTGAAGAATCCCTGTGTGCTGGGTCCTTTCAGTGTAGAGTGGGGATGGCTAAAAGGAGGGACAAGAGATACGGGGAGCATAAACAGTGAGTAGGATGTAAGGGGCCAAACAGAACTTGCTATCCCATGATTCTTGAAATTTATTTGCTAAGATCTGCAGTGATAAAGATGCAGTATCCCTAAGTCTGTGGCTGTGTTGTTGTATAAAGACGTTTCAAAGAGTGAGTTTTCTGTAAGACCTCTCCTTCCTTCCGTTTGCACGGGGCTCCTGGCACCCCAGAATCCGCTCAGCCATTACAGAGTTTCTCAAGATGGAGAACCATGTTCCTGCAGTGGGAGGGGTGAGCCAGGCTTGAGGATGTTAACTGTTTTTCTCATCCGCTCATTTCAAAGTCGAGACAACCAAAAAAGGGCTATGTTTTGCAAAGCATTTTATGTGGCTGCAAGATAAATGCTGGAATAAGGAAGTCAGTTCCATTCTCATCCCCAATTCTGTGGATGATCCATTCTTGGCAAAACCTTTTTATCAATGACTCTTTTAAATTGAAGAATTAGTATGTCATGAGGAATAACTATGTGCCCCTAACTAGTATCCTTTGCTTTATAAGTACAGAAAATCCTGTAATTCACTAGTTGCCCATTTGATGGCTAAGCATCCTTGGGGCCTTCCCCAAATTTTACATGATGGGAAAATGAAAGTGTTTAACCACCTTCTCCCACCAGGGGGAGTATGCTGGTAAACAAGGAACCAGCCTCTGACTCACCCCAGCAGACTGCAAAGTGGGCAAGTTTAAAGAATGAACTCAAGATGGAAAAAAATGACTTCCTGTCTCATTTCTTCCTTCCCCACCACACTCATTCCACTGCTACTGGGGCAATATTGCCTGTATTCCAATATTCTCAGCAATATTCCGAACAGGATGATAGTTCAAGCTTTTGAGATATGTTCTGTGCTATAAATGAAGCTTTCTGACATTTATTGCAATTTCATATTGTAGCAGAGTTGCTGTTCAAGTTGTTACAACCTTTTAATTTTTTCCAAGTGATTTTTAAAAAGATTCTCATCAAAGTAAACACATTAATGATGGTAGCCATTCATGGTTTGGTATGTTAATCAGTTAGTTCTGTTAGTATTTATTGCATGCCTACTATGTGCTAGGCAATGTTTTAAGTGCTGAAGATATTGGAAGTGAACAAAATAGACAATCCTCTGCTCTCCTTAGCTTATGTTTAATAGTGTAATAATTAGAGAAACCAATAAATATATAATAGGTCAGGTGGTAGAGAAAACTAATAATGCAGGGTAAGAGGAATGAATACAAAGTGAGTGGGGTTGCTTTTTCAGGTGGAGTGTTCAGGGAAGGCTTCTCTGATACAGCAAATTTTGTGTAGAGGCACAAATCGAAAGACTGAGCCAAGAAGCTGTCCCAATTCCATAAACAAAATCTTCCAAGTATAGCACTGTGAAGCGCTAATGGCCATGGGGCACATCCAGGGAGCAGGTGGGGCCAGAGCTGGGAGCAGAGACCAAGTGTAAGGGCAGCTTGGGAGGAAAGAAATTGAGGATCTCTCTGGCTGTCTATCCAGTGTCTGTGTGTCTGTTGATTGATTGCCAATGCTCTAGACTCTTTAGCTGAAGGTTCAAGATGTGCCTAAACTAAATTATTGACCTCAACTGGGATCATGGGGGAGAATTCTGAAAACTCAAATGGAAACCTGAATGCGTTAAGATATTCTTTACCACAAGGTTCTTTTAACTATTCATCCCTGCTCTGGAGTCTAGCACCTCTTCATGTTTAAGGGGGAATGCTATAAACTGCCTCTTTCTTTCCACTAAATGTACATGACCCCCAAGACCTTCTTATTGGGAGGGAAATTTGTTTGACTCTGGGGGAAGGTGATGTGTTGACAGGGAGACTACTGATCTGGCCTGCCCCTGTATCCACTGCAGGCCTGGGCAGGTTTGCATGGAGCGGGTGCTCTGCTGAGTGTGGCCGACTAACACATGCATGGCTTTCCCTTTCTGCAGCCATCGAACTTCCCATCACCATGCCCCCCCCATGCAGGTGTATGTACGGAGGAAGTTGCTATTTTGATGAGAATGATCTGCCCAAATGCAAGTAAGTCTGAATGTTGAGGTCCGAGCTGCAGGTTTTGCCTCTTCTGCGGGAATTGGAGACCTTAAAGCAGCCAAGAAAACAAGTGCAAGAACCTAGCTGGTTCACTAATTTCACATTTTAACCAGCTTGCCCCACACCCCTTGCCCCTTGGGGAAGGCAGCAGTAAACTAGCGCAGTGTGCATAAGAATCTCCTGTGGATGTGGTTAAAATGCCCAGTCATAGGGATCTCCTTTCTAACAAGCTCCCAGGTGACCCCAAAGTCCTGGAGCATGTTTTGAGGGTAGGGAGTTAGAGAAATGGCAGGAGCATCTTCCAACTCCCCTGGGCTCGTTGAGGCCAGTGGGACTGTGCGAGAACGCTGTCCACAGAGCGGCTTTTAGGGGGAGACCTCCACGATGAGCAAAGCCTGGGCTGAAGATGTGGCAAACAGACGACTGAGAAGGCTCTGACATGGGGTGAGATAAACAGGTGCCTTTGCAAAGTGTTTAATGAAAGCAGATCAAAGGAAGGAACACAACCGTGGTTTCCATTTTTCACTCTCCGTAAGAAAGAATTCCATAGATTAGAGAAGGCACCAGTAGGTTGCTCTGGTGGGACTGGCCATGTCATGCCATAGCTCCTCCACTAGAGTGAGTTTCTCAGCCAGGCCACTGTTGATCCTTCTTGTCCTCTCTTGACAAAACAGGTTGTGTAGGATGCATTGCATGTCTAATTTTTTTAAATTTAATTTTATTTATTTGAAAGACAGAGTTAGAGAGAGAGGTAGAGACAGAAAGAGAGGTCTTCCTTCCACTGGTTCACTCCCCAGATGGCCACAACGGCTGGAGATGAGCCGATCCGAAGCCAGGAGCCAGGAGCTTCTTCCAGGTGCAGGGACCCTAGGACTTGGGCCATCTTCTGCTGCTATCCCAGGCCATAGCAGAGAGCTGGATCAGAAGAGGAGAAGCCGGGACTAGATCCCGGCGCCCATATGGGATGCCAGCACTTCAGGCCAGGGCTTTAACCCGCTGCGCCACAGCGCTGGCCCCAACATATCTAATTGTAAAGTCCTTGACCGAAGCGCTCTCGCATCTCGGGCTGTGCTTATGAAACTGCAGCAGAGCCCAGCAAGGCAGCAGGCTAGTGAATGGTTCTCCTTTTACTTTCAGATGTGCCAGTGGCTACACCGGACAGTATTGCGAAATAGGGTTTTCCAAGGGCATCCCTCCAGCAACAAGTAAGTTTTAAGACCATCAGCAACCTGGAAGTACCCATGGCCCTCAGGAGAATGCTGTTATTTGTTGATTTATCAGATTTGGCCCAGTCTTGGCAGAATGAAGGCTTGTAGCCCTCAGCTTCTCCGGCGGTCAACGTTTGTTGGCTCTTTCCCTGCTCACTGCTTCTGTGTCTTCCATAGCGGCCATGGCTGTGCTGCTGACAATTCTCTTGATCGTCATCGTCGGAGCCCTGGCAACTGTAGGATTTTTCCACTACAGGAAGACCGGCTCTCTTCTGCCAGCTCTGCCCAAGCTGCCCAGGTTGGTTTCAGCATGTAGGATAGTAAGTCTAGAAGCCTGTGTGATGGGATCAGGTGAATAACCTGATTTTTTAAATTTTTATTTTTAAGGTAAAAGTAGAGCAGGCAGTTCCTCTCTTCTGCGGGAACAAAGATTAGGAAGGGTCGAAAGCTTTCATTCCAAATCACAATTTCTCCATCAACGGCTTTGCTGAGGCCTGAGTTTTGCAGTCCTAATGGCTGTGCCTGCTGCTGGCTGCTCAGGTCAGGCTAGAGAGCACAGCTGGCTGTGTGATGGCTGGCGGCATGCCTGCAGGCCCCCATCTCCTACATCCAGGAATGTGCTTTAACGTTTCCAGGAAGCTGAGGGAACACAGCCTCGTATTTGACTCAGAGTGGGAACGGAGCATTGCATTTTAGCAAGATACAGCCGCGTGGAGGAAAGATCTGCATTTCAGTAAGATACAACAGGCTGAACAAAAAATAAGATACTGTTTCCATGACTTTCTTCCAGCTTAAGCAGTCTTGTCAAACCTTCTGAAAATGGCAATGGGGTGACCTTCAGGTCAGGGGCAGATGACAGCATGGAAATTGGCGTATCTGGTTTTGGTCCTGAGTCTGCTATTGACGGATCAGTGTCACTGGTGAGTGGGGTTTAAGATGGTTATTTCAAAGTTGTCATTTTTTACTATTTTATAGAAGAAATATTTCTTATCAAGAATGAAATTAACCTGGGGAATGTTGAAATACCTTGATACACCATATAACTGTCAGAGTAAAGTCTGTGCTGCATAGATCAAGTTGGGAGACCTGAGATTTATTGCAGAAATAGGTCTAAAAGTATTGGTTGCATTAGTAATAAAGTTAAAACTCATCCCTACTTCCTTGGCCCTAAGCCACACTGCTGCATTCGAATCATAAACAGTCATAAATATTAAACTTTCATTTTTTAGTGGTGTAGAGGGAGATACAATATTTTGTTTTTATTTGATGACAATGTGTAAGAAGAGAACTGGTTTTTTCTTAGCATCATATAATTTCCACCAGTGTATTCCAATGCTGGACTACACAGTGATTTAGAGTCAGTATTGATTCAAAATGTGGCTCTGCCACCTTCTAAGTGTGTAATAATAGCGTGCAGCTTGGTTGCCCCCATACTCACTGTCTCCATCTGTAAGATGGGTACAGTAATCCTCTGTGTGAGGCCCACATGGGTTATTTTGTGAGGGGATCAACAAGTCTCTGTAATCATTATAGGAAAGCCACTTAGAGTATTTTGTCCCTCCCCCAAATCCGTCATTATTAGCTGTGCCTGCAAGTTCAGTGTCATGCATTCTCTCTCCTCTCCCCCTCTCCTGTTCTTTTCCTTCTTCCAACATTACCCTCTTCTCTTTTGTCCAGACTCACTCCCCAAGTTATTTGCATTAAAGGACCGTAGAGAGTTTATATAGGAAACGAGTTTATGTTTTCTTGTTCTAATGACCTAGTGCCTTTATGTTACCTTAGAGATGTATCATGTGAGGCCCCTGTGTCTCTGCTGGTGCGTGTGTGTTGCAATGGGAGTGTTTGTGCATGTGTGACGATCTCTAAGCTTTCATCTTTGGGGTAGCTTTGTCACAGCACCCAGAAAACTTCCAGGGGTGAGGAAGGCACCTCCCTGTGTGTGTGCGAACTGGATCCATACAGTGTGATCTCTCTCTCTCTCTTCCCCTCCCCTACCAGAGTGACCACTTTGCCATGGAGCTGGGGAAACAGCCTGTAATATTCGAAAACCCCATGTACGTGACCAGAGACTGTGCCGTGAAAGTGGTTCTGCCTGCCCAGGTGAGACGGCACACAGCTCTTTCTTTCACTGGTTGCTGCTGCTGGGTCTGGGCGGAGTCCCTGAACCTCTCCAAGTGGGGAGTGTTCCAGGCCTCAGCCCTGCCACCTGCAGGGCTGACCTGACCACTTGACCTGAAAACAGCAGGAATCCTGTTTTTCTGCTCAGTTGTTGAGGCTTGGCAGCCTCGCTGAGGCTGATCATTCTGCATCACTCTGAGTCACTCATTCTGAGTGGCAGGTGTGTGAGTCCCTTCAGAAGCCTGGTAAACTCAGTGCCACCATCCCATATGGGTACGAGTCCCGGCTGCTCCACTTCCAATCCAGCTCTCTGCTATGGCCTGGGGAAGCAGTGGAAGATGGCCCAAGTCCTTGGGCCCCTGCACCCATGTGAGAGACCCAGAAGAAACTTCTGGCTTCAGATTTGCACAGCTCTGGCCTTTGTGGCCATTTGGGGAGTGAACCAGCAGATGGAAGACCTCTCTCTCTCTCTTTCTTTATGCCTCTGCCTCTCTGTAAATCTGCCTTTTAATTAAATAAATAAATCTTTTTAAAAAACTCATTTATCTGAAAGAGAGAGGTTGATTGATTCAATCTTTTCATCTATGCCGTTTCACTCCCTGAAGGCTTGTAATGGCCCATGCTGAGCAAGACCAAAGCTGGGAGTCTGAACCTCCATCTGCGTCTTCCACCTCAATGGCAGGGACTTGACGACTTGAGCTATCGTCTGCTGCCTCCCAAGGTGTGCATTAGCAGGAAGCCAATAATGGAAGCAGTGCTGGCATTCAAACCCAGGTGCTCCCATTTGGAACTTGGGTGTCCCAAATGGCATCTTAACTGCTGGGGCAAACACCTGTCCCTACAAATAGCTTTCTTAGAAGCAGAAATATTTGAATCTTGAAAGTATTTTGATAGCAGATAGCAAAAATTTACTCACATGCTAAAACAGGTAGGATATTTCTTTTGGCATTTTCACCTGAAATAAAATGAGGCCATGTATAGAAACACATCCAAATTTGAGAAAAAAGCAAATTGATGAATACAGAAGTATAGGAGAATGTGGGAGTTATCTGCCCTATAATTTATTAATTACTTATTCATGGAAATTTGGATTTAAGAGGGAACTGTGGAATTCCATGCATGTTACAGAAACATGCATGTAGGGAAGTATTAATTCTATTATGCCTATGGCTTCAGAAATTCAATGTCTTTTAAGTAGTCCTCTGAAATTTCAGAGTTTTGCTCTTAACATCCAAAGATGGGATTCTCAGTTCACCATTATGTTTGGGGAATTATTCATGGCATTCTTCTTGTAATTGGCTGCTGATATACATCCAGAGTATCATTTGTTCAAAAATATGGTGATTGGTGGCTGTAAGGAGGCATAGGGAATACAACAGAAATTGTTAGTATTAAGTTAATGGGATCAATAAGAGATGCATTTGCTTTCCAGGATTAAGGCAAGAGATGACTTAGTGGCCAATGCCCAGGATGTTAGGGAGGGAGGAATTGTGTTTAGTCCTGGGCTGCAGGATCGGCTCAAAGAATAAAAACTATGTCCATCCATGTTGGTGGAAAACAGAACCAAAGAGCTGATAGCAAACTGTAGTAATGTACTTACTGCTGGATTCTTTCAAAACTGGATAAGGGCCTTCAATGTGTTCGCAGGCAGTGGTAGCTGGAAATGTGGATGCCAAGAATTATGAAAGTCCCATAAACCCCCCTGAGACAAGTCCAGAGACAACGCCAGTGTCTGCGGGTGCTGCTGGGACTCAGGTAACAATGTCTGACTCCAGAAATTTTGTGAGATTTGGAAAGAATGCTGGAATTGCTGGGTTGATACAAATCCTAGGTAAATTGGGTAGACCTCAGCAAGCTCACAGATCCCAATATGTGTAGGCAGATAATAAAGATAATTTTTTAAAAAGCATAGATTGAGAAATTTTCCACCAAATAGCACTATATTCTAACACTGAGTTGTGAATAATGCAGTTTTTCTGCTGTATGTGTCATGTGTCTTTTTGTGTGTGCTTTATAATTTTTAATTTTAATTTTTAATTAGTCCTTAAAAGATTCAATGTGATTTGTGGATACAATTCTAAGAAAATGACATTCCTTTCTCCCTCCCTCCCTCCCTCCCTCCTTCCCCTTATCTCCCTCCTAGCCTCTTTCCTTCCCCCTTTTTTATAGTTTTTGAGATAATATTTTAAAATTAGTTTTTGAGATAACATATTTTAAAATTACATCACAGTAAAAAGGCTTAATACTTCACTGAATAAGAAGTTTAACAAGTAAAAAGCAAAAAGACCCTAGTTTAGTGAGCATATAGACAATGGCTATAAATGATAATTGAATGGAAAAATGTGTGTCGTGTGTCTATTCCCTTATATAAAGCACATTGTTCAAGGTGTTGTTGCTGTTAGCTGTACTTAGCACTAGATGGCATGGGTTTATACCCACGTCATCTATCCTATCTGTCCATCATTCACTTAATTGTCCAACCAATCATGCAACCAACCATTACTGCTCTCGATGTGCCAGGCACAGTGCTTGATATTGAGATTAAAAGAAAAAATTATCACTTGGTGGAGTTTCTGCAGAATGACTTTAGGCCTTTTCCAATTTGTAGGGTCCATTTGTTATACAACTCTGTGTTAATAGCTGATATGTTATTAGTTTTAATGGATATATACATGCAGCCATCCGAGATCTAGCTATTTGATTCTGTACAAACCATTTTACCTCTGGACGATGGTGTTCCTCATTGAAGATACTATCAGCGTATTGAATGAGACAGTTATTTTTGCTACAAAATTAGGCATTTCAGTATTCCTAGTCTCTGTCCACTAAATTCCAGTGGCATCTTCCCCAAGCATACACAAGTACACACTCCTGGTTGAAAACAATGGGATCTGGCATGTCTTAGTTCTAAAGTTCTCTATTTTTGGTCAGTAATGTAAACAAAAGCCTAAGGGTATTTAGAAACTTGATCATTTTATAAAGCTTTATTCCTTAAGTTGCACAATCCACAAATGCAATTGGCACTGACAAAGTTAACTTGGAAGTCTCATTATATTTTTAGCCATGAACCACTTCAGACATTGGCTCCTGTTCTGCTTGTTTGGGTCAAAATACAAATGTATTAGCTAAACTGATGCCAACTGGAAGAGCTTATATCTAAGTCTCTGTCCCCCTTTTTGTAATCCTTTACTTCTTTCTTCTACACAAAATTTCCATTTAATATTTTTCAAGGAAACAAACTTTTTTATTTAAGGTACATTATTTTTTTAAGATTTACGTATTTATTTGAAAGGCAGAGTGACAGAGGAAGAGATAGAGAGAGAGCTTTCATCTGCTGGTTCACTTCCCAAATGCCTGCAACAGGGGGATTAGGCCAGAAACCAGGAGCTACATCTGGGTGTCCCATGTGGGTGGCAGGAGCTCATATCCTTGGGCCATCATCTGCTGCCTCCCAGGTGCATCAGGAGGGAACTGGGTCAGAAGTGTGGAGTAAGTGGATTCCTGGCTTCGACCTGGCCCAGCCTCAGCTGTTGCAGGCATTTGGAGAGTGAGCCACAGTTTGAAAAATCTCTTTTTCACTCTCTCTTTCTTACTCTGCCTTTCAAATATAAATAAACCTTAAAGAAAAAAAAAAAAAAAAAGATCACCCTAGGTTGCCATTCATGTGCCCAGGAGTCTCACAAATTTATCTTTCATCAGTAAATAGGCTGAGGACTCAAAGTTAAGAACATGAACTCCTAAGACTGAGTTCCATGGTTCTCCAAAAAAAATTTTTTATTTTTATTTTTGACAGGCAGAGTGGACAGTGAGAGAGAGAGAGAGAGACAGAGAGAAAGGTCTTCCTTTTGCCGTTGGTTCACCCTCCAATGGCCGCCACGGTTGGCACGCTGCGGCCGGCGCACCGCGCTGTTCCGATGGCAGGAGCCAGGTGCTTATCCTGGTCTCCCATGGGGTGCAGGGCCCAAGCACTTGGGCCATCCTCCACTGCACTCCTGGGCCACAGCAGAGAGCTGGCCTGGAAGAGGGGCAACCGGGACAGGATTGGTGCCCCGACCGGGACTAGAACCTGGTGTGCCGGCGCCGCAAGGCGGAGGATTAGCCTACTGAGCCAGGGCGCCGGCCTGGTTCTCCAAATTTGCATTGATCTGCATGGCATCTCAAGGAGATATCAACGAAAGCCCCCACACTGTTTCTCTTGTTAGGAGGCACTTCGTTTCCAGAAGCCGTTCCATACCGAAGCAATGACTTTGCAGAGTTCAGGGCTTCCCTGCTTAACTGGAAGCTCCAGAGTCAGGACTCTGGCTCCATGTCTTCATCTTCCCCTTGGAGGCACCATGGACAGAGCAGGACCTCATTCAAATGGGAGCTAGCGTGAATGGCCTCTTACACTTAGCCTATGGCCACGTGCTTGCTACTCCTTCACTTGTGGGTCCTGTACTTTCACAGAGTATAATACACTGCATACAATGTGTGGGTTCCCTGGTCTCATGCCAGGTTCCTATCCTGCAGCCAGAGCTGTGGCCAGCGTTGCTGGCAGCTTTCCAGCGAGGTGAGGGCTGCCAACTGTCATCGAGGGTAGTTTCTGCTGTCCCTTGAGTGGTCATTCCCTGCCCTTTCGCCTACAGTGTAGCTATTTGCTCCTGCTGTGCCTCAGCCTCTATAAAGTAGGGATCATAAGAGCACCCACCTGAAAGGGCTGCTGAGAGGATTAGATCAGACACTTGCAGAACTCTTAGAATAATCCCTGACATGCAGTGAGCACTCAGGACTGTGCATTGTTTGAACTCTTGTCATTATAATTACAGGAGGAAATGATGAAGGGAGAGAGGCCATTCCTGAACTGAACAAGAATCAAGACTTTGTTTTAGGAAGCAAAAGTTAAATTCAGCCTTTTCCTTCCATTTTCCAGTAGCCCCAGCAAGCTCTTGGGTGTCTTGGTCTTATTGTGTTCCATCTGTATGGAAGTAGCCAGAGTGAGCTGCCTGTCAAAGCTTCTAGACTCAGTGGCTACAGATTTATAAACTGTGAACTTCAAATCAAGGATGTGTTTTGAAATCATTAGGTGAAACCCATGCAGAGTCTCAGTTATGGTTCCAGGGCCACAGGAAGAGATGAACAGGTGATTTCCTGGGCCAGGTCCCACGTTCCTAGGTCCCAAATGGCTTGGTCCTTTCAGTGAGAAGAAATTTTAAAACCTAGACAAGGAGAAAAGTAACCCACAAAAAATTCCTTTGCTGAAGTTTTTTGGGTTTGTTTTCCTCTTTCCTTTAGGTAACAAGATGGAATATCTTCAAACGAAAGCCGAAACAAACCACCAACTTTGAAAACCCAATCTACGCAGAGGTAATTTTTAGCTATTTTCCTTAGCACAGGCATTGTTTGCTCTAGATCATTTGCTTGGCTAAAGTGGACAAGCATTCAGATTTTTCTGAGTCAGCTGGTCAAGATTAACCTTTGTACCAAATTGTTGCTAGTTGTGTTAAGGGAATAAATGGCCAATTCCTGCCTCATTGTGGTTTCAGATGGACAACGAGCAAAAGGAAGGGGATGCTGGGGCCCCACCTCCATCACCATCTCTCCCTGATAAAATTTCTCCAAAAAGAGACCCAACGCCCGCCTACACTGCAACAGAAGACACTTTTAAAGATACCGCAAACCTTGTGAAAGTTGTTAAAGAAGACTCTGAGGTAT
Organism: Lepus europaeus; assembly: GCF_033115175.1. Classification (NCBI taxonomy): domain Eukaryota; kingdom Metazoa; phylum Chordata; class Mammalia; order Lagomorpha; family Leporidae; genus Lepus; species Lepus europaeus. Next base: position 112,068,354 of record NC_084827.1, on the reverse strand, counting down.
AGCCATGCCAGCTGTTTAGGGAATCATTAGAAACACATTTTTGCACATGTATTTTTTACAAACAGAAAAAATAAGTCCACATTCAGTACTTTATAAAAATATATTTTTCTCTGCCTACAGTTGGAAGTGTCTTGTGTGTCTTTTTTTTTACTTATGCCATTTCCTATTTTTACAAATAATTACCACGATGTACTATATGTATATCTTTGCACTGAAGCTATCTGAAGGTAATGCTATAAATATATTGTACATTTGTAAATTTTGGAAAGATTATCACATCATTGAATCTGCTAATAAAAGTATCTGTTGAATTGGTTGGTGATTGTTAAAATAAATGATCCAATGAGGAAAGGAATTAACTTGGCAGCCTTTAGCTATGCCTGGCAAAGAGGCCCCACACATATTTCCTTTGGAAGTATCCAGGGAAGGAACCCAGACCCTATTCTCGGGTCCATTTCTACACACCAGCACTTAATGAATGTTCAATATTACATTTCAACTTGACTAATGGGTGTCTTGCTAGAGGCCATGATATGTTGTATAGACATTTAGGGTTGATGGTAGATGCCTCAGATAGTACAACAGGTAGAAAAAGCAGTTCAACTCCACTCTCTGCATGTTTGTGTTGTCTGGCCAGAGCACTCTACTTGGGATGTGTCCTCTTGCTGTTGAGTCAACTTCTGTGTTTGTAACATCTCTGAAGAAATGTCATGTCGTGAAGTACAGGTGTCCTAGAGCAAGGACACCTTGCTATATTTAGTAGAATGTGTTTAGTAGAATGAGCTCTTTCCCCATGTGGACCATACAGCCGCTTATGCCCTTGCCTGACAACTCAGGTGGTCACTTACTCCAGTAAGTGGGACTTGGTAGCTGAATTATTAAAACCAAATCTGTGTCTTCATAAAGTAAGGTGCAACACAAATACCAGTTAAGTGAAGCCTCAACTGGGTTTTTGTTTCTGTGTGTGAAATGAAAATTATAATGACTATTTATTTCCAAAGTTGAACACGAATAGAAAGGGAAGTCATTCTTATTGAGCCTTTTTTATATCCTTTGCCTAAATCTGTACATTTGTATCACAATGTACTGTACAGCCCTGCCCCTCTCTGGAATAGTCGGTATAGTCTCCATAACGGGATCCATGGCAGGAAAACACAGCTTCCATAGCACGTAGCTTTCCTAGCTCTCTGTGCTAATCTTGCACATTTGTTGAACAATGAATGAGTGGTTGGATGGATGGATGGATGAATGAAACATGTACTACTGATTATTTTATCCCTGAGTTCTCAAGATATTTTTTGCTGCTCGTATTTTGAGTGCTGATTGTAATTACTCTGAAATGTACTTTGATTAGAAAAGCAACTGGAAATGATGCTGCTGAAAAATTTCTAATAAATGTGTATTTTATCAGAGGTCTCCCGTGTGCTTCTTAAGCCCTGGTTGTGAGTCGGTTGCATTTTGCTATATAGAAAGCTTGAGTGCTTTTTTTGTCACATCAGTTTTGTACTACTTATTCCTGGAAGCAAATCCAGACCATTTCTTTGAAAACGAATGAGTCTCTGTATTAATTTTTACTTTGCCCATGATATCCTGGAGTAAGTGGTAGCAAAGCAATCAAACAGGTCTCCAGAAACCAACAGATGTCAGAGTCTGGCCCAGCCAGTGCCCAGTGGTCAGCAGTCTCTGAGTGCTCTCCCTGGCTAATGCAGACCAGAAAGGAAAGGGACATGTTCCTGTTCCTCCGATAACCAGTGTTCCCCTCATTAGAGTCATTTGTCAAGAACACAGTGTCCCAACCCGTTACTTTCTGCACAAGGGCCAGGCCCTCCTAGCCTGTAAGCTGTTAATCTCTGAGCTTCAGCTGCTGCTTCTGCTGGGTTGGTTGTGTGAGTCGAATGTGAAAAATGTGTGTAGAGTGTAGCCCAGTGCCTGGCATAAAGTAAGACATGATCGTTAGTGTGATGAAGTTTGAGGAAGAGAGTGGATGCTAGTCTGGGTTTCTGAAAGCCTGTCACATGATTTTGATGCATACCCAGGGTTGAGAACTGCTGTTCTAAAGGGAATGGCTACCCTTCTTTAATGTCTTTGTTAATGAAGCGTATTATGGAAGTGATCGGATTTTATCTGGGCCTTTGAAGGGATGCACATACCTTGTTTGTAATGAGGATTCAATGAAGATGATTAAAAGTTTCATATTATTTTATTGTATTTTGAGAGTGATAGGAAAGGGAATAAATACTCCTATACATGGAAGATGGAAAGCCAAGAAGGCAAAAGTGGCCTGAATGTGGTCACAGCATGGATGATAGAGCCATGGCTGAAGTACACCTATCCTGGGCTCCTGTCTTATCAACACTGCTTGTTCCAACCACCTGGGGCAGATCCTTTCACAGAATTCCCAGCATCTAGCACCTAGCACCTTTGTTGAATGAGAGAACAAGCTGAAGTATGAACTTATTCTTCCACCCCTTTCCAAGTTTCCAGACCCAACTGCAAAGACCATTTCTTTAGTTAGATTATATGTTAGCTTCCCTGAGTCCTGTTGCAGCTGTAATTTCCTTGAGAAAACTCTATGAGCCAAGGGGATAGTAGAACTTGTTAAGTTCTGAGCCTTCCTTGACAGTGAAGAGACGTTTACTACAGAGCAGGAAGGATGCACACTGTTCCCAAGAACACAGTGTTACCATGGGTCTTTAAAAAGTCCGTGGAGCGGCCAGCATTGTGGCATAGCTGGTAAAGGCAACTGTGATGCTGGCGTCCCATATGGTCCCCAGTTTGAGTTCCAACTGCTCTGCTTCCAATCCAGCTCCTTGCTAATGCTCCTGGAAAAGCAGTGGAAAATGGCTCAACTCCTTGGGACCCTACTCCCACGTGGGAGACCTGGAAGAAACTCCTGGCTCCTGCCTCGGGCAGGCCCACCCCTGGCCATTGTGACCATTTAGGGAGTGAATCAGTGGATGGAAAATTCTGTCTCTTTGGCTCGCTCACTCTCTCTCTCCCTCTCCTCTTTCTCTCTCCCTATACTCTGCCCTTCAAATAAAAAAGTAATTTTTTTTAAAAAAGATAGCTTATGGAAATTGTGTATTATGAAAAACCTATGCATGGATTTCAAAAATATTTTGCACCAAAATAAACTTACCTGTTAACTCAGTTTTTCCATGAACTTTTTGAAATACCCTCATCCATGTATTGTTATCAGTTTTTGTTTATTGAGTTTTTATTTTTTGGCACTATCTAAGAATGAAGTATTTGAGGCACATACTTAACCTGTAGAAGATAAGCAACGTTGATCTGTTCTTGGCACAGTGCTTTGCAGCCATTTCCCCAAATCGTAACAGAACCAGATTCATTCAGGGGTTATTTGCAACAAAAACAATAATTATGCACATTATGGAGATGGTATCTTGGTTTTAGAAGGGAGAGTGCATTTATTTATCTTTAGTCTTTGCCAAGAACAATATTTAAACTACATGTACAGGGGCACTGTGGTGTAGTGGGTAAAACTGCCACCTGCTGTGACGACATCCCAAAATGGCATCAGTTCAAGACCCAGCTTCTCCACTTCTGATCCAGCTCTCTGCTATGGGCTGGGAAAGCAGCAGATGTCCCAAGTCCTTGGGCTCCTGCACCCACATTGGAGACCCAGAAGAAGCTACTAGCTCCTGGCTTCAGATCGGCCTGGCTCCAGCCGTTGTGACCATTTGGGGAATGAACCAGCATATGGAAAAACTCTCTTTGTCTCTGCCTCTGTTCTCTCTGTAACTCTTTTTTAAATAAATACATAAATAAATCTTTAAAAAAAAAAAAAAAAGCCTGCCTGTGCAGGGATGGGCTCTTTACCTAGTTTCAATGCCTAGCTCCAACTTGCTGGCTCTGGCTTCCAGCCAATGTGGACCCTGGGTGGCAACAGTGATGGCTCAAGTAATTGGGTCCCTGCCACCCACATGGGAGGACTGGGTTGTTTCCAGCACCCAGCTTCAGCCTCAGCCCAGCCCAGCCCTGACATTTGGAGAATGCAGGACTGAACCAGAAGATGCAAGTGTGATCTCTCTCTCTCTCTCTGCCTCTTAAATTAATTAATTAAAAAAAAAAAACCCTGTATACAGGCTCCAGTCCCACTGACAAGTAACATGGCTCATGGAATGAGTGGGCTTAAACTGGCCATGTGACCCTGGGTAAGTTGTTGCACTTCCTGGTCGAGTTAGATGGAAAATGAGAAGGTTTGGCCACGTGTTCTCTGAGTCCTCCTCCAGCTTTCAAGTGCTAGGGTTCAATGATTTATCTCTATCCCAGTCTTCATTTAGAATTTAGGTCATTTCAAACTCACTGCAACTGTTTCAGTAACTTCTAAGCTTGTTATAGCAACTTCAAAGAAAGCAAATTGAATGATAGCATATTAATTTTCATCCTCAAATCTCTCTCTCTCTAGGTGAGCTGTCAGAAAGATGCATTTTTTTCATTTATTAAACTTTTATTTAATGAATATAAATTTCCAAAGTACAGCTTATGGGTTACAATGGCTTCCCCCTCCCAAAACTTCCCTCCCACCCACAACCCTCCCCTTTCCCGCTCCCTCTCCCCTTCCATTCACATCAAGATTCATTTTCAATTCTCTTTATATACAGAAGATCAGTTTAGTATATATTAGGTAAAGATTTCAACAGTTTGCCCCATATAGCAACCAAAGTGAAAAAACTACCGTTGGAGTACTAGTTATACCATTAAATAACAGTGTACAGCACATTAAAGACAGAGATCCTACATACTATTTTTTTTAAAATTAATTAATTTTCTATGCCATTTCCAATTTAACACCAGGTTTTTTTTTATTTCCAATTAAGAAAGATGCATTTTTTTCTAAGATTTTTATTTATTTGACAGGCAGATTTACAGACACAGTGAGAGACCAAGAGAAAGGCCTTTCATCCGCTTGTTCACTCCCCAAATGACCACAATAGCTGGAGTTGGGCCGAACCGAAGACAGGAGCCATGAGCTTCTTCCAGATCTCCCACATGGGTGCAGGGACCCAAGAACTTGGGCCATCTTCTACTGCTTTCCCAGGCCATAGCAGAGAGCTGGATCAGAAGAGGAGCAGCCGGGACTTGAATGGCGGCCATATGGGGTGCTGGCGCTGTAGGCAGAGGCACTACGCTACAGCACCTGCCCCAGAGAGATGCATCTTAGAAATGCCCCTCCCCCCCCTTCTTGAAGTATCTGAGGGCTTGCTTGTCAGTCTCAGGGCTGAAAATTGCTGTGCAGGGTTCCTTTTGGCAGGAACGCACCCCCAGCCCCCACCTCCCACCCCCTGCAAACATCCTTTACAGATCCAACACTCTGGGGGACTTGTGTGGAGGGACTCATACTGAATTCCCTAAAGCACACAAACAAACCCTTGACAGAGAGGCTGGCCGGCTAGGCCTGCAGCCACCTGGGAAGAACATATGGCATCCTGCTGCCTTCTGATGGGTCCACAAATGGGCTCTGGATTAAAGGATAAACAAACCCAAAAGTCAAACAAGTGAATCATAACTTTTTTTATTCTTTGTCACTTAAACTTTTAAACATTTTAAATAGTGGTAAAATGCATATAAATATTTTAAACTTGAATTTTTAATCATGAATCTGATATCTGGGTTTTGTTATTGTTTTTAATCAAGATGGCTTTGGGAAGTCTGCCTGTGAAGGCTTTGAAAACCACTGAGAAATTGAATGTCCTTCTAAAATTCGGACTGTAGGGTGGCTATTTGGCATAACACTTAAGTCATCCCTGGTTTAAATCCCACCTCTGCTTCTGACTCACCTTCCTGCTAATTCACACCCTGGGAGGCCTCAGATGATGGCCCCAGTAGTTGGGGATACCCATGTGGGAGAACTGGATTGAGTTCTGCGCTCCTAGCTATACTGAGTTCTAACATAGGCAAGGAAATGTCCCATTTGCTGCCACCCAGTTCTGACTCCTGCTCCATCCCATTCCACTCTGCCCTAACTGCCCAACAGCTTCCTAGTCTTAAAATCTACCATAACTCTTTTTTTTTTTTTTTTTTTTGACAGGCAGAGTGGACAGTGAGAGAGAGAGACAGAGAGAAAGGTCTTCCTTTTTTGCCGTTGGTTCACCCTCCAATGGCCGCCGCGGCTGGCGCGCTGCGGCCTGCACACCGCGCTGATCCGATGGCAGGAGCCAGGTGCCTATCCTGGTCTTGCATGGGGTGCAGGGCCCAAAGACTTGGGCCATCCTCCACTGCACTCCCTGGCCACAGCAGAGAGCTGGCCTGGAAGAGGGGCAGCCGGGACAGAACCGGCGCCCCGACCGGGACTAGAACCCGGTGTGCCGGCGCCGCAAAACAGAGGATTAGCCTAGTGAGCCGCGGCGCCGGCTCATAACTCTTATCAAAACTTCTTGTCCAAAGAAAGCTTCTAGTGACTTCCATTCTATCAAGGGCAGATAAATCAATCCTGGACCATTTGCATTATCACTACCTTGCCTTCAGGTAACACTAATAAAATTTAACAAGAGCTCTTGGAGGAAAAGTCTATCGTTACATTAGTGGAATTCTGCTTGCTTTAAAAAAAAAAAAAGATTTATTTATTTGGGGGCAGACACTATGGTGTAGCAGGTAAAGCCACTACCTGCAGTTCCGGCACCCCATATGGGGGCCGGTTTGAGTCCCAGCTGCTCCACTTTTGATCCAGCTCCCTGCTAATGTGCCTGGGAAAGCAGCAGAGGATGGCCCAAGCGCTTGGGCCCCTGCCACCCATGTGGGAGACCTGGTTGAAGCTCCTGGTTTCTTGCTTTGGATCAGCCCAGTCCCGGGGCAGTTTGGCCATTTGAGGAGGTGGGCTAGTAGGCCTAGGTGGGAAGTTTCACATAGCAGGGCTCCTGGGACGCTCGAGGAGAGGCCATTGGATACTGTGAAAGGGGCACATCAGGGAGTTGGCAGGAGGCCAGACGGGCAGCATCCTTGGCTTGGGTCAGGCACTTAACTTCCCCAGGACTGGCCCTGGGCCCAGGAAAAAGGCTCCTTTGTTCTTTTCTCTGTATTCTCTTCCTCCCGGATTGTGGGATGCTCTGAGGCCACGCCTAGTACCGTTCATTCTGGGAATGCACATTTTGGATTTCATGAGCTCTTGCTAGCCTGAGAAGGAGTGGAGCCACCAGGTGACACGTTGTTCCCACGCGAAATTTATTCTCAGATGACTGATGATGTAGGTCTCAGAATGAAACCTATTCTGTGACCTCTCTTGAAATCCAGGCACAACAGGCCCCATCTTGGTATGGGAGTGGAGGTGGGTAGGGAGGATCGGACAGTTCCCTTTGCACCCTTTAGATCTTGTAGGCAGTGCAGAAAAATCTTGAATAGACTGCAGGGTAGGAATGGATGCCAAGGATACTCAGCTCCGGGACACGCTAGAAAGTGTCCCCGCAGGGGAAGAACCCAACCGGAAGAGTGTCTGTGCACCAGCTGGGATGGAAGCCAGCTGATTTTCAGCAGTCTGTCCAGAGGGGTCATTAAGGTGTGGTTCGTGTTCCTTTGCAGCAGGGCTCCCAGGAGGCCTGAGGCACTGCAGCCCCTGCAGCCATGGCCAAGGGAAGTTGTGTGGCGGCGGGTGGGGGTGGGGGTGGGGGTAAGGAAACCCTGAGAGACAAGTACTTTTTCAGGCAGCTCATCAAAGATTTACAGTGCTGGGGGAGTGGCGCTTAACCTGCTATTGCTGATGCGGGATAAAGAGGCAGGAGGCTCGCTGGGCGTGCTGAGCTGGACTCTAGAGGCCTGCGTCATGAAGCGGTCTCTTTAGCCGCCAATTTGATACCGCCGACGTTCCCAGAATGCACCCGTCACATCCGGGACCCGGGCGCGCTAAGAGCCCACCCCCTTTGCGTAGCCAATCGAGGTACCGCCCACTTCCTTATAAAGAGGGGCCGTGGCGGGGCAGGCTCTCCCTCCGCCGCCGTGGACCCTGCGTAGACGCCCCTCCGACGTGGCCTGGTCTCGGCGCGAGCTGTCCCGCTTTTACTCAGAGGTACTGTTTTCGTTTTTTTTTTTCTCCTTCTTTCTCGTTTATGAGCAATTCTTTGGCCCACTCATGTTGGGTATTTGTGTGAGCGACTCACACTTGCGCGTGAATGGGTGTTGATTCCCTCACTGCCAAGTAAATTCTGTTCCTCTTTGCACACTTACCAGTCTCCACTATTTCTGTCTTTGCGAGAGACAGTATCCTGGATCAAAGACTGATATATTCATCACTAGTGCTGCCGTGTCAGAGCTGGGGAAGGGGAGAAGATGGTCCAGCCACCTGTCAGCATCCCAGGACTGACCTGATCACCCTGGAGGAATGAGGCAGGACTGCTGGTGCCCACAGCCTCCTCTCCCCACCTGACGTGACCTTCCTGGCTGGTGCCACTTAGGGGACAAAGACACTTGGGAAATGCAGTCCCTGAAAAGGGTCGGTTACCCTATGGATTTCAACTTGGGGTCTCTTTCCCCCTTCCCTGTGGGGAGAGAGAGAGAGGGGAGCAGTATAGAAAGCTGGCCAGATGGGTACAAATGTTAACAAGCCCAACAGATCCCATAGGTATAATTGATTCAGTGAGTTCCCTGTTACGAGAAACTGATTTAGCAAAATTTCTCCTAAAGGCAGTCAGATCACTTTCCACTGCCTCCTTGTGGTCTTTCTGCCCACAATCCCACAATGAGGATGCTGGGAACTGCGGCCAGAGGACCACAAAGAAAGCAGGGTTAAGACACTGCTTGTGATGCCAGCATCCAGTAAAAATGCTGGTTTGAGTCTTGGTTGTTCCACTTCCAGTGCAACTCTCTGTTAATGTCCTTGGGAAACCAGTGCAAGATGGCTCCAGTGCCAGAATCCTGCACCCACATAGGAGACCCGAATGAAGCTCCTGGCTTCAGCCTAGCCCAGCCCTGGATATTGTGGCCATTTGGAGAGTGAAGCAGGGCATGGAAGATTTTCTCTCTCTCTCTCTGTAATTCTGCATTTCAAATAAATAAATAATCTTTAAAAAAAAGTAAAGAAATATGGTATTGGGGATTGATTCACTGGAGCAAAGCTTCTAGTTCCAAGTTAAATGCTACATTTCTCTAGGAAATCAGAGTTCTTTATGTAAGTGATGAAATATTGGGTTATCTTAAAAAAAATACTGACTTGTTCCAATGGTTCCCAATAATGAAGGTGGAGGCAAAGAATAATATTAGGGAATTTAAAAAGTAATTCTTTTTTTTTTTTTGAGGTTTATTTGTTTATTTGAAAAGCAGAGTTGCAGAGAGAAGGAAAGACAGAGACAGTGAGATCTTCCATCTATTGGATCTCTCCCCAAATGGTCACAAGGACCAGGGCTGGGCCAGGCCGAAGCCAGGAGCTTCATCTGGGTCTTCCATATGAATGCAGAGGCCCAAGTACTTGGGCCATCTTCAGCTGCTTTCACAGTGACATTAGCAGGGAATTGGATTGGAGGTGGAGCAGTTGGGACTTAAGCTGTTGCTCATATGGGATGCAGGCTTTGCAGGTGGTGCCTTAACCGGCCTACATCACAACACCAGCCCCAAAAGGTAATCCTTAAATTAACATTAACATTTCAGCCCCATCCACACTCTTGTCCTGACCCTGTCTCAGGAGAGTTGCCAGAAAAAAGAAGCTTTGTGTCCACTTCCCAGTGGAGGAACCAAGGCAGTGGGGTGACCCAATGACCTGCAGGAGGGGACAAAAGAGCAAAGGTCAACAGCAGTAAACAGGGTGCGTGTGTTCAGTCAGGAGCTGGCCAAGTCCACAGGGCTGGGAGATGAGCAGTGTTACCCTGGTGCTCTGTGTCCCTGGAGGTCATCTGTGGTCCTTGCACCTCACTTTCCACTTCTAAAAAATGTGCTCCTTAATACCTGTCTCCAGAACAATGAGGGAAGATGAAGCCCAGAAAAAACACTAGAAGGTGTTGAAGCATTGGAGAAGGTTCTCCATAGTGTACAGGAGAGGGAAGATTTCTTTCCAAGGTTGCTGGGTTCCTGGCTGAGCCCCTGGAAAAAAAGATGGGTTCATAAGAGAAAAGCAAGTGCATCAGTTGATTAAAGTTTTACATGACTCAAGGGCCTTTAGGAATGAAGACCCCAGGGAACAGACTTGCACATTTTTGAAAAATAATGGCACATTGATTTCTTTCTTTTTTTTTTTTTTTTCCGGGATCTTTTTTTTTTTTTTTTTTGTCAGGCAGAGTGGACAGTGAGAGAGAGACAGACAGAAAGGTCTTCCTTTGCTGTTGGTTCACCCTCCAATGGCCGCCGCGGTTGGCACGCTGTGGCCAGCGCACCGCGCTGATCCGAAGCCAGGAGCCAGGTGCCTATCCTGGTCTCCCATGGGGTGCAGGGCCCAAGTACTTGGGCCATCCTCCACTGCACTCCCTGGCCACAGCAGAGAGCTGGCCTGGAAGAGGGGCAGCCGGGACAGAACCCGCACCCCGACCGGGACTAGAACCCGGTGTGCCGGCGCCGCAAGGCAGAGGATTAGCCTAGTGAGCCGCGGCGCCGGCCGATTTCTTTCTTTTTAAAATGATTTATTTCATTTATTGGAAAGATTTAGAGAGAGAGAGATCTTCTATCCACTCGTTCACTCTCCAAATAGTCACAACAGTCAGGGCTGGGCCAGGCCAAATCCAGGAGCCAGGAACTCCATCAAGGTCTCCTACATGGGTGGCAGGGGCCCAAGCCCTGGGCCATCTTCTGTTGCTTTCACATTAGCACATTGGCAGTGATCTGAATTGGAAGTGGAGCAGTCAGGACTCTAAAGTGGATCTCATATGGGATGCCAGCATTGTAGGTGGCAGCTTAAACCACTACACCACAATGCCGACTCCTAAGTTTATATAGTTTTATGCTCGATGGTTTGATGAAGAGTGATCAGTTGTGGAGAAGCATAATTAGAGAATAATTGGGTGTGATCTAATGGTGATAAACTCAGCGAGACTTAGCAAGACCTGTTTGTTCAGATTCTTCTTTGTGTCCTGTGTCTTTGGCTCCTTTATTCTGGAAAGTAGAGAGAGTACCTCTTGAGTGAGGATCTTCAAACTGCTTCAGGGAAAAGGGAGGGAGGGAGGTGCTTCTTCTAGTTCCTCAAATTCCATGGTGCTTTAAGGGGTAGGAAGTATGTACTGAACCCCATCAAGGGGCAGTGTTCACAGAAGCAGCAGGTGCATAAACGTGTGTTTTCTCATATCAGGGGCAAGGTCAATGATCAAGACCAGGAGGAAAGTTAGGGACCGGGAGCTAGAGAATGTCATTGGAAGGGTGGGTTTGGGTTGGAGACAGCACTCAAGTCTCCTGAGGGGGAAACTGGGAGGATTCTTCTCCTCTGCTCTGCTCTGCTCTCCTCTCCTCTCCTCTCCCCTCCCCTCCCCTCCCTCCCCCTCCCCTCCCCTCCCTCCCCCTCCCTTCCCCTCCCCTCCCTTTCCCTCCCCTCCCCTCCCTCTCCCTCCCCTCCCTTCCCCTCCCCTCCCCTCTCTTCTCCTCTTTCTCTTCTTTCTTTATATTTCTCTCTCTCTTTTTTAAAGATTTATTTATTTATTTGAAAGGCAGAAATACAGAGAGAAGGAGAGAGAGAGAGAGAGATACTGTCCATCCACTGGCTCACTCCCCAAATGGCCACAGCAGCTAGGGCTTGGCTAGGCCAAAGCCAGGAGCCAGGAGCTTCTTCCAGGCCTTCCGCATAGGTGCAGGGGCCCAAACACCTGGGCCATCCTCTGTTCTTTCCCAGGTGCATCTGTAGGGAGCTGTATCGGAAATGGAGCAGCAGGAACTCAAATTGGTCCCCGCATGGGAAGCTGGCATTGCAGGTGGAGGCTTAAGCTGCGACACCACAGCGCCAGCCCAGAATGTTTCTTTTTTATCCATGTTGGTGTGGTTGTCATATTCCACTTGACAACAAAGCTGCCTTTTTCTTATTCTGCCCTGTGAGATGCTCTTTGCTCTGTCTCCAGCCTGCAACTCATGGGACTATCACTGTGACAAAAGCTTGGAAGCACCCCTGTTTCACGGGGGTGACAAAGCAATGTCCAGAAACTCTGATTCTTCTGAGGGTGCCAGGAATTTTGAACATGGAAGCAATTCACCTTCGAAGGACTGGGTTATTGTTTTGCATCTTCACCACTTAGCACTCTGCCTTGGGCTTGGTTTGGCAGTTGATTGGGGCTTTGTTGGAGTTCGCCCCTCCTCCTGTGCACAGGGTGGCTTTGCTATCTGGCTGGTCAGCCGATAGCTGCTCTGTGCCTGCCCTTGTCCTCAACGTGGTGGCATAGGAGAGCCTTTCCCTCACATTCGCATCTCAGAAATCCAACCAGTAAAGCAACACAACTCTCTCCCATAATTATGTTTAGTCAGCACATTCCCTGAGCTCACTGTCACATCTTGTTATAGAGACGTGCTTGCCTCCGGGGAGCCTTCCTGCAGGGCCATCTCCAGAACGCAGGCAAACAAAGGAAGAAGTATGGAAGCCAAAGTGATTATCCAGGCCCAAGTGACAGCATGGAGGGATTGTAAGGAAATGATACGCACAATTAGCGGCCTGGCAAGTTTACAGACATGACCCCGGGTACGCTCCCCAGGGTTCCCCTGAATATGTCAAGGGGGACTTTGTAGCCAACTTTGGCTTTTCATGCATCTCAGTAGTCACGAAAACAGAGCAGTGACGATGATTGACAGAGCTGAATAGTGCCTATTTATCCAGCCCACAGCTTTTGTGAGAGAGGGGAGGGGAAATGTCTGCAGCACTAGGCAGCCTGGGCTCCCGGCTGAGCCCGGCCATCTCTGTCTCCGGGCTGCACAGTGCTTTGGCTTCAGCACAAGGAGGTCAGTGGGAGAAACCAAGCGAAGGTCTTACCACTTTTTCTTTCTCCTTTATTTTTTATTTTTATTTTTTTAGTCATGGTTAGTGGCTGAATTTTTAAAAAGATCCTAAAGCATGAAGTGAGAGATTTGAGTATTCTTATTTGCATATTAGTGTCAAAACCGTGTGCCAGCACCCAGATATTTCAAAGGCTGTTGCCAAGAGCCCAGCTATGAAAGGCTTCAGCAGGGAGGGGGCCACTAGGGCCTCTGTGAGGGGTTTCAAGAAATGAGAACACCCTGAGGCTGCTGCCCCTTCTTTCTGTTCCTCTCTGGGCTTCCCCAGATGCAGCCAGTGGCGGCTTCTCCACGTGGCCAGCTTCACCCATCATGCTCCCTCTCCAGGAACGCAGTGTGTAAGCCCCGTGAGCTGTGGGTACCGGAGGTGGGCAGGACCTTGGGGGTTATTTTTCTTTTATGCCTTGGAGTATTTTTGATCATTTGGCTATTTATTACATTTATCACTGACTGATTATATTGTGTTCCTTTGGATTATCTTAGGCTCTAAGAATAGCTGGACTTGAAGGATGATGGTTTTCTCTCAGGTAGTGGGGACTTGTTTTTTATTGTGCTCTCTCTCCAGAGATGTTAGATTGAGGTAGGCCAAAACAGCTGTGCTACTGGAATTCTCCAGTAGGAAAGCTATTAGACAAAGAAAATGCTTGTTTCAAACATGATAAATTTTGATCCATTTAGAAGTGACACTTTTTTTTAAGATTTATTTATTTGAAAGAGTTACACAGAGAGAGGAGAGGCAGAGAGAGAGAGGGGGGGGGAGAGAGAGAGAGAGAGGAGAGAGAAAGTCTTGCATCCACTAGTTCACTCCCCAATTGGCTGCAACAGCCAGCGCTGTGCTGATCTGAAGCCAGGAGCCAGGAGCTTCCTCCAGGTCTCCCATCTGGTGCAGGGCCCAAGGACTTGGGCCATCTTTGACTGCTTTCCTGGGCTATAACAGAGAGCTGGATTGGAAATGGAGCAGCCGGGACTCGAGCCTGGCACTAATATGGGATGCTGGCACTACCGGTGGTGGCGTCACCCACTAGGGCACAGCACCGGCCCCAGAAGTGACATTTTGTTAGAAGTAAAGGAACACAACATGTTCCTTCCCAATATCTGTGATCCAATAGGGAATTAAGGAGCCTTGCTGGGGAGCCCAAGGATTTTGTGAGTTTCCAGTGCCCCCTAGTGTCCAAGTAGCAGCCCTGCATTTGCATGATTTAACAATGGCAAAAATAAATTAGCACAGACACCCAGTAACAAGGGGAATCTCACTTGGTTTCCATTTTTCCCTGGCACTGGGTGTTGGGGAGAGGGATAGCAACAGGGAGAGAGTTGGCTTCAGCAAGTGGCTTGTCCAATTTCCTGAAAGTTGTTTTGTCACACACCCAAACCACAGCCGTTTTATAAAGAAAGCTTTATTTATTTATTTGGAAGTCAGAGTTACACAGAGACAGAAGGAGAGGAAGAGAGAGAAAGAGGTCTTCCATCTACTGGTTCACTCCCCAGATGGCTGCAATGGTCGGAGCTGCGCTAATCTGAAGCCAGGAGCCAGGAGCTTCTTCTGGGTCTTCCACGTGGGTGCAGGGGCCCAAGCACTTGGGCCATCTTCTACTGCTTTCCTAGGCCATAGCAGAGAGCTGGATCAGAAGAGGAGCAGCCGGGACTTTAACCAGCACCCATATGGGATGCCAGCGCTTCAGGCCAGGGCTTTACCCCACTGCGCCACAGCGCTGCACAGCCATTTTAAGAGTGCAGATCATGTCCAGGACTTTGATATGTGAGCTAAAGGTCTGGAGTTCCAACTCCTAACTTGGCCACTACTCAACAGTTGATCTTGAACTAAGTACATAACCTTTTTGATGGCAGCATCCTAGAGCTCCTGACTTCATTTAAAGTCATGAGTTGATTTTCCTAGTGACCCACTTCAATGGACTATTAAAGCTTTTTCCTAAGAAATTCAAATGTTTTTTGTTTATAACTTTTATTTTTAATTTATTTTAAGCAGAGTTTCTAACACAGAAGAGTTTGGGTTAATTAGAAAATACTTTGTCCTGTTTTTACTGTAGGAGAAGAAAAGAGGGGATGATTGGTAGCCTCAGTAGCATAGGTAATTGTAAGCCAATGTAAAAATGACAGATATTTCACAGACTAACTGCTTTTGCTACTGGAAAAAAAAAAGAGCAAATTTAAACATATGAATGGGTCATTTTGAAAACTTGATTTGTGTGCATGTGAGTGGGTCATCTTATGATCTTATGATCATATCATCTTATGAGTCAAGACTGATTCCCACGTTAGTCACTTATGTGTGTGTAGTATGTATCTTTGTGCGTCACACCCAGCTCTCTCAAATCCTTGGCCTTTTTCATCTGTAAAAGAAGGCATCAATATGGCACACAGAAGGTTGCTGAAAAGGTTGTATCAGCCAATGTGCATAGTATACATTCACATAAGAAGAATCCAAAAACGGTGTCACTTTCTGCTGCTATTCATTTTCACTTGCTTTTTGCATCAACCCATTTTGGGTTGATAATGTATCTTTTGAAAGTTTCCTTGGCAATTTGCAGAAGTACAGGTGGTCTTACTTCACTTCCTGCTGAAACTGAAGCATAATTTAACCATCTAGGGACAAGATGTAGAAGGGATCTTACGCAATCCTGCTAGGAGACATCTTTACTTAGCTCTGAAAATACAAGGCAGTCAGAAAATGCTTACCACCTAAGTTGGAGTCAAAGTCAAGTGCCTTCTCATGTTCCCTCTCTAGCAGACTGCTTCTGGGAGCTGACCGGGCATCCTAGGTGGAGTTCCCTTGATTTGCTGTTAGTTTGGGTATAAATGGAAATATTTATAACCAAGTATGGTAAGTCAGGTCCCCTCTCTTTCCTGAAATGATGTTTTTCTTGTTATCTCCAAGCTGCCTTGTCACTTGAAGAACCAGGACCTCCCCAGTATGTCTCCCACTTTTTATTCTGCACTACCTTTGTCATGGTGTTAGGGCTGAGAAAGATCACTCAAGTTCAAAACCTGACCACAGAATTTCTTGTGGTTTGCACTGCGTTTCATTACACTGTACTAGAAATATGTAAGGGGAAATGCTGCTATCTCATTATTCAAAAGAAAATGGATGGTTTTCTCAAGTTCATGGTAACACAAAATCAATCAATTCCAGGCCCAAATTCATCAAAAATTTTGTGTGAGAACCTGATCTTTTATCAAGACAGTTGTGGTAGTTATTTTGGCTAATGGTATTTTTTTTATATATATATTTCAAAACTTTACATGGAAGACAAAGTAAACTGACCTCACTGCTGAATGGTAAAACTTCTCATTGCTGTGGCTTAGATGTTCTAGAAATATAAAATCACAGAGCAAGAAGGGCCCTTAGCAGCATTTATTCCTGGTGGCTACTCTATTTGGCTGTCCAAAATAAAGGATGATGGTCTCAGCTTCTACGCCCTGCTGCTGAGATGCTGGGTGAGTTGCTATTCCATCTGAGCTCTGCTCTCTTTTGTAACATTTGTATGGAGAGCAAGTGTGGTAACTATGTATGCAAAACAATTATCACAGTTTAATGAACTCTTTCCCAATTAAAACATAATTAATACTGTTATGTAATAGCTGCTCATCATTTGGCAGCAATCATCATCATCACCATAATCCTATTTCCACAGCTCTTCAGGGATGAAGATGTTGGGCTCTTAGCCCTCCATTCTGTTTGCTCTCTGGGTTTCTGTCTTCCTACTATGTGACAGAACTCTTCTCTTTCTCACCATTGAGGAAGCCCATTGCTTAATATCCAACTCTTACCCTGTTCTTAATCTGATAATGCGGTTCAATTGCCCTTACCTTTCAGGGCCTCTCTTCCCTTTTCATTGAAATTACCAGAGAGCAACTTGAAATTAGTTAGAGACCTGAGGGCTTTGTAACTCTGCCACTCTCAATACTAACATCCTTCTGGTAACTGAGGGCCCTGCCAGGCCAGTGCTCCATCTTTGCACTGTCTTCCTCCACAGCTAAGACTTTCCACAGAACGTGTGCCAATAAAAATGGTGACCAATGGATGTTTTTGTGTGATTGTTTTTTCTGCCAGTTCTTGAATTTTTCTCCTTTCATCATTTTGGGAGCCCTGCTGTGGTTCCAAATGCTACTCATCACACTTACAAAACCAGGAAGAACAAAAAACATTAAATTTCTCTTGTCTTTGTCTTTGGCCAACCCATTTGAAAAACATAGCACCATGGGAGCTGATCTATAGCTGGATTCCACCACGAACTCAAGTTAATTTGAGAAGCTACCAAGAACATGAACACTAATAGCTAACATTTTTAAAAAAGATTTATTTATTTATTTGAAAGGTAGAGTTACAGAGAGGCAGAGGCAGGGAGAGAGACAGAGGTTTATATCCACTGGTTCACTCCCCAGATGGCCTCAACAGCCATAGCTTTGCCAATCTGAAGCCAGGAGAGCCTCTTCCAGGTCTCCCAAGCAGGTGCAGGGGCCCAACGACTTGGGCCATCTTCTACTGCTTTCCCAGGCCATAGCAGAGAACAGGATTGGAAGTAGAGCAACTGGGACTCGAACTGGCACCCATATGGGATGCTGGCACTGCAGGTGGTGGCTTTACCAGCTACACCACAATGCTGGCCCTAATAGCTAACATTTATCAAGCACTATGCTGTGCTCTGGTGTGCATTCACTTGTTTACTTCTTATGCCTGTATGAGGTAGGTACTGGTTTATATAAATTCAGTAACCTACCAATTGTCAGGCCAATATTAAGGGTAAAGCTAGATTTAAAAAAAAAAAAAGACTTCTTTGTTTAAAAGGCAGAATAACAGAGAGGGAGGGAGAGAGAGAGAGAGAGAGAGAGTGTTCGTTCCGGGAGGCCCACACTGTTGGGATGGTGGGGTGATAGCATTCGATAAGAAGCAGCAGAGACAGTTTCGGTGAACATGTCCGTTTATTAGAAGTTAGGCACAAGCTTTATAGGGCAGGCAAAGGGGAGTAGCTAGCTCAGGGTAGCAACACTAATTCTATAGGATAAAGCCGATACTGGTGCCGCTATGCTTCTCTAATCAGCTTGAAGGTCTTATAGCCTTCCAGATGGTCTTATGGGTCTGGGCCACATCTGGGAGTTGTTTATCTAGCTGACAATGACAAGGCCTCTCAACAGGAAGCAGGGGTGGGGGAAATGTGCTTGGGGCCCCTGCTGCCTGCCAGCAGTCAGGTCATATGTGGGTCTCAGTGTGCCGAGTCCTCAACCAGGGTTTTTCCTGGGGAGCATGGTGTGCCATGCCCTCTTGACCTCCTGCACAGGCTAGGAAGGCAGTCTTCCGGCCAGGCACAGGATCACCCACATCAGAGAGAGACAGGGAGGGAGAGAGATCTTCTATCCGCTGGTTCACTCCCCAAATGGTCACCAACAGCTGTGGTTGGGCAGGCTCAAGCTAGGGGTCAGAAACTCCATCCAGGTCTCCCCCATGGCTTCACATGGATGGCAGGAACTACAGTACTTGAGTTATCATTTGCTGCTTTTCAGGCACATTAGTAGGAAGCTGGATTGGAAATGTAGTAGCCTAGATGTTCATCAGCACTCTATTGTGGAATGTAAGGGTCCCAAGTGGCAGCTTAACCCACTACACACAGGGCCAGTTCCCAGAGCTGGATTTTGACTCTAGCAGCTCCATCCAAGAGTTCTTGACCACTTGGGAAGTACTTCTATATAGATTTCTCATAATTTAAAAAAATATATTCATCTGGGGGAAAGATGCTTAGAAAGGTACTGAGGATTGTGCTTACTCCATGATTCTGCCAAACCAGTGCTGTGTTAATATCATTACTTGGCTCCCTGATAAAGTAACAAACTGAAAACGCAAAACAATAGAAATTTGTTGTCTCAAAGTCTTGAGGTTAAAACTAGCAGGGCTAGTTCCTTTGACTGTGTGGGGAGGGACTGCGCTAGGCTTCTCTGCATGGTTTGCAAATGACTCCCTGTCCTTGGGTCTGGGCTCATTGTCTTCCTTCTACCTGCCTCTTGTTTAGCTTTCTTTCTTTCTTTCTATATTTATTTATCTATTTTAAGATTTTATCTATTTATTTGAGAGGCAGAGTTACAGAGAGAGAGAGAGAGAAAGGTCTTCCATCTGCTGGTTCACTCCCCACATGGCTGCAACAGTCAGAGCTGAGCTAATCCAAAGCCAGGAATCAGGAGCTGCTTCTGTGTTTCCCGTGCAAGTGCAAGGGCCCAAGCACTTGGGCCATCTTCCACTGCTTTTCCAGGCCATAGCAGAGAGCTGGATCAGAAGAGGAGCAGCCGGGACTTGAACCAGTACCCATATGGGATGCTGGCACTGCAGGTGGAGGCTGAGGCTACTATGCCACAGCACCAGCCCCTAACTTTCTTTTTTAAGAAAGGGGCATCAGCCATATTGAATTAAGGCCCACCCTAATGACTTCACTTTAATTTAATTACATCTGTAAAGACTCAGTCTCAGAATAAGGTCATATTCCAAGGTATGGGGGTGGGGGGTTAGATCACCAACATATCTTTTTGGGGGAGTACATCTCAACCCCTAGTGCTCTCCTTTGTCATTTTGAGGTAGCATTCAGCATGATGACTGTATTTTCTCCCAGCAGGGAAGTAATTTACTAACAGACAACTGTCAAAAAGGTTTACCTTCTGGAATAAGATAGAGCAACATTGTTGATGCCTCATTTGCTGCTTTTAGCCAATAGTCAAGTTAGCAGATCTCTGGGAACTCATATATATATATATATATATATATATATATATATATATATATTTAAGAAATAAAGAAATAAGAGGAAAATTTCATTCAGTGTCAGCCTTTTAGAAACTGACTGTTGATGTCATGGAACAGACTCTCAGAGAATCAAATACTCTTTAGATTTCTCCAAAGTAGAATGTTTCTTCCCCCCGCCCCCAAAAGAAACCATTTATTTAATGAGTACAGATTTCATAAGTACAACTTCAGGAATATAGTGATTCTTCCCATCATACCCGCCCTCCCACCCCACCACCTCCTCCCTCTCCTATTCCCAGTCCCATTCTCCAATAAGAAAACAAACAAGAAAACTATTCATCTACAGTCAACACAAGCACTGTTCAAGGCACTGTTTCTCAAAGTGTCAATTACACTTCTACAGATTTCCTTTTAGGTGATCTATTAGTTATCACAGATCAGGGAGAACATACGATATTTGTCCCTTTGGGACTGGCTTATTTCACTAAGTATGATGTTTTCCATATTCATTCATTTTGTTGCAAAAGACTGTATTTCATTTTTTTTTAACCACTGTGTAGTGGAATGTTTCATTGTCTAAATGGTTTCCTGAAAGAATGAATTAACTTCACAGAAAGAAAAGACTTATCTTCAGAATCATTTTTTAATGGATTGATGATTCTACTTGTAAGTGCCATTATAGATAAATTATATTACACTCTTAAGAACTGTTTACTTTTTTTTATTTTTACTTTTCAAAATTTACATAAATTTTATATATGCAGTTTAAGAGCATAATGGTACTTTCTACCCTATCCTCCCTCCCTCCTTCACTCTCACCCCTCCTCATTTTTTAAATATTTTTCTTTTCCTTTTTACAATGACATGCTTTCACTTAACACTTAACTTAACACTCCACTAAATAAATAATTCAACAAGTAGTAAGTAGAGAGGCCACTGTTCCTTATGAGTATAGACAAGGGCTATCAATGATAACCAAATTTCAAAATGTCAATTTTGCCTATATACATTATATTTTTTTGCTACTCAATATATCAATTACCACAAATCAGGGAAAACATATGATATTTGTCTTTTTTTGCACCAGCTTATTTCAGTAAGCATAATGGTCTTCAATTACATCTATTTTGTTGCAAAAGACAGGGGTTTTTTTGTTCTTTTTTTTTTGTGGCTGACTAGTCTACCATGGTGTATATATATCACAATGTCTTTTTTTTTTTTTTTTTGACAGGCAGAGTTAGACAGTGAGAGAGAGAGACAGAGAGAGAGTTATAGACAATGAGAGAGAGACAGAGAAAAAGGTCTTCCTTCCATTGGTTCATTCCCCTAATGGCCACTACGGCCGGCACTGCAACGATTGAAGCCTAGAGCCAGTGCTTCCTCCCGGTTTCCCATGTGAGTACAGAGACCCAAGCACTTGGGCCATCCTCCACTGCCTTCCCGGGCCACAGCAGAGAGCTGGACTGGAAGAGGAGCAACCAAGACTAGTACCTGGCGCCCCAACCGGGACTAGAACCCAGGGTGCTGGTGCCGCAGGTGGAGGACTAGCCAAGTGAGCCATGGCGCTGGCCACAATATCTTTATCCAGTCATGAGTTGATGGATATCTGGGTTGGTTCCATATCTTAGCTATTGAGAATTGAGCTATAAACATGGTGATGCAGATAACTCTTTAATATGCTGATTTCATTTTCCATGGGGTAAATTCCCAGGAGTGGAGTGGCTGGGTCATTTGGTAGATCTATATTCAGATTTTTGAGGTATCTCCATACTGTCTCTGTAGTGCTGTAATGTGTTTATATTCCCATCAACATGTATCAGGATACCTTTTCCCCCACATCTTTGCCAGGTTTGTTATTTTTTGATTTTTGGATGAGAGCCATTCTGAGTGGGGTGAGGTAAAACCTCATTGTATTTTTTTTTAAAAGACTTATTTATTTGAAAGGCAGAGCTGGGCCAATCTGAAGCTAGGAGCCATGAGCTTCCTCTGGGTCTTCAAGCAGGTACAGTGGCCCAAGGACTTGGGCCATCCTCTTCTGCTTCCCCAGGCCATAGCAGGGGGCTGCATTGGAAGTGGAGCAGCCAGGACTTGAACTGGCGCCCATATGGAATGCCAGCACTGCAGGCAGCAATTTTACCCACTACATCACAGCGCTGGCCCTCATTGTATTTTTTATGTTTCCCTGGTGATCCTGAGCACGTTTGTCTTCTGTCTCTGGGCAAGGTCAGGAATTTAAGTTTGTCTTGATATCTTTTTCCCCCTTTTTCAGCACCTACCTCCTTTATCCTTGTCAGGGACTAAGGCCTGTTTTCGAAGCTTGAAAAAATAAAATCTCAGGCCTTGTGAAAACTGGGATGAGACATTTTGCTCATTTCCTCAAGGTTGAGAAACTAGAATTCTTATCTATCTATGTCCTTAGGGCTGTCCTTCCTGGGCTTATTCACCAGTGGTGGCTGCCCTTCAGCCAAATGCTTAGAGTACAAAAATCTTCCTTAAGAAAAAGCTGAACTTGAACTATCTAGCTTCCACCCATGACCCTGTGCTCCCTAGAATGAGCTTAATTTCTGTTTCACAGGGAAGTCCTTTAAAGTGGGCTGCTGTCTCCCCTCAGCCTCCTTCCAACTGAACAACCTCAGCTTCTTCAGCCTTTTTTCAGCTAACATGGTCTTCAGATAACCTTAATCTCTGTCTTCCACTCCAAAATATCTGTAGCTAAATAAGGGTGGGGTTTCTGTAAGTGAAGGCAATTTTTCTTTTTTTGGACAGGCAGAGTGGATAGTGAGAGAGAGAGACAGAGAGAAAGGTCTTCCTTTGCCATTGGTTCACCCTCCAATGGCCGCCGCGGCCAGCACGCTGTGGCCGGCGCACCGCGCTGATCCGATGGCAGGAGCCAGGTGCTTCTCCTGGTCTCCCATGGGGTGCAGGGCCCAAGCACTTGGGCCATCCTCCACTGCACTCCCTGGCCACAGCAGAGAGCTGGCCTGGAAGAGGGGCAACCGGGACAGGATTGGTGCCCTGACCGGGACTAGAACCCGGTGTGCCGGCGCCGCAAAGCAGAGGATTAGCCTAGTGAGCCGCGGCGCCGGCTTGTGAAGGCAAATTTTATCAGTGCTCTGAGAAGCCAGGAGAAAACCTTATGGTCTGTGTTATAAATTTAAAATGTAGGCCAAGATCAAGGCATCATTTGTGGGTCAGGGTGTGGTTACATCCCCATACATCACACTGGTGACTCTTTTTGATTTGATTATTGCATAAAACACCTCAGTCATTTCCACAGTGTGATTCTGAATCCCACACAGAAGATCCTTGTATCTTTCCCTTTATCATTTCATCTTGTGAGCCCATGTGTAGAAATCACAAAGCCTCTTTAACCTAGATTCTGCCTTCTCATGTATTCCCCTGGTGGGTTAACCAACACGCCTCTATATCACCATCTAAATCAGTCATGAAAGTGCTGTCTCAGGAAGACAACTCAGATAAGATTCCATTCAACTTTGGTGGTGAAAGAGTGGACAGTCGGGAAACGGTAGGGATTTCCAACAAGGCTTGAAGTCTTGGAAGCTTTTCTGACCAGAATATTTTTACTTCTTTCATTCAGAATGAGATTGGGAATTTTTAAAATATGAAGATCATTGTTTGTACTTCTGCTTATGGAAACAAAAGCTGTAGTTCTCAGAAGGATGTTTGCAGCAGGCAATGGAGAGTGAGCAGGAAAAGGAATAGAGCCTGCAGACCGCTGACCATTGTTTTTGTCAAGGGTCCAAGGGCATGGGGAAAGTGCCTTGGGAATCACTGGCAGGAAGCTGGCCTCATGTTCTCCTCCCTCAGAGTTTCAGAATTTCTCCTGGAGAATGACTTTGTAGTTCCAGAAAGAACTTCAAGGCCTCTCTCTCTCTCTCTCTCTCTCTCTCTCTCTCTCTCTCTCCCTCTCTCCCTCTCTCCCTCTCTCCCTCTCCCCCCTCCCCTCCCCCCCCCTTCTCTCTCTCTCTCTCCTCTTTCCTCTGTATCTCTTCTGTCTCTCCTCTCTCCCTTTCACTCTTGTCATTCAACAAGCATTTTACCAAGGGAGAATTTTAGACTCTTAGGGAATACAAATATCCATTGTGTAGAAGTTGTCAAAACACCACAACAAGATGCAGGGGCAGCACTCTGGGGGGACACTGGCTCATTTTAAGGCTCAGTGAATGTGAACTATTATTATCATGATGGCAGCAGAAATGACAGCCCTTCCTCCCTGCCCCTCCCAATTGCTTTTTGGCTCAAAAAAATAATAAAGAGTGTTCCAGTAATGAGAGCTAATAGACGAGGAAATTGGAAGGTGGTGACCTTCCATTCCTCACTGGTATTGGAGCAGAAACTTGTCATATTGAGGATGTTCTTGGTGGAAGTGTCTCTGTGAGGCAGATGCTGAACTGGTTGACCTCTGTCAGCTAAGTCAGGAGGTCCATCCACTGATTAATATTTTCTTATACCGCAGCATGGCAGTGCAGGGAGGCCCTGACCTCATTCCAGCTGTGATCCTATCATTTTTCTCACTAGTGTTCCCAGCCTCAGGGACTAGGGCAGTCTGCTCATCTAAAAAATATTTACTTTTTTTATTTACTTGAATGGCAGATAAATAGAGGAGACAGAGAGCATCTGCTGGTTCATTTCCCAAATGGCGGCAACAACCAAGTCTTGACCAGGCTCAAGCCAGGTGCTAGGAATACATCTTGGTTTTCCACATGGGTGGTGGAGGCCCAAGTATTTGGGCCATCACCTGCTGCTTTTCCAAAGGTATTTGTAGGCAGCTGGAAAGGACATGGTGCATCTGGCATTTGAACCAGTACTGTGGCATGTGATGATGATGTCACAAGCAGTGGCTTAACCTGCTGCACACAACACCAGCCACATTCTTCCCATTACTTAGTGAACAAGATACATCCATAGGGAACCATAACATTTATGGGATTTGTTCTTCCATCCTTTTTCCTCTTCTTAATCATAAAAGCTGAAATATTCAGTGTTGATCTTGGGTCAGAACAGTTGATCCAAGGTCATTACTGAGGTTAGCAAAAAGTGATTGCTGATAAGCTCTTATTTTTTTTTTTATTTGACAGGTAGAGTTATAGACAGTGAGAGAGAGAGACAGAGAGAAAGGTCTTCCCTTCATTGGTTCACTCCCCAAATGGCTGCCATGGCCGGCACTGCGCCATTACAAAGCCAGGAGCCAGGTGCTTCCTCCTGGTCTCCCATGTGGGTGCAGGGGTCCAAGCACTTGGGCCATCCTCCGCTGCCCTCCCAGGCCGCAGCAGAGAGCTGGACTGGAAGAGGAGCAACCAGGACTAGAACTGGCGCTCATATGGGATGCTGGTGCTGCAGGCGGAGGATTAATCAAATGAGCCACAGTGCTGGCCCTGCCAATAAGTTCTTGAAACAAGTAACAGCAGTGATAACTCACAGCAACAAAAAAGGAAAAAGAAAGAAAATAAGGGGAAAAAAGGAAAGAAGAAAAAAAGAAGAAAAACTTTTAAATCTCATTAGAAAATTTCAGGGCTCTGGGGAATTCCACATAAGTGATTTGATTATTTCACCATAAATGAGAAAACTGTTTGAACAGAATATTTTTAAACATAGGAAAACAATATATTTTATATGCATATGTTGCTCAAAAATCACACATCATTCTTGTGCACAATTATGATTGGATAGGAAGACTTATGTTAGATTAGTAAAGTCTTTGTTTTCATAGAACCAGAATCAAAATTCAGAAAAGTACTCTCTAAGATTCAGACCTTTATAATAAAGTGCAGAGTTCTGAGCACGGGCTTTGGATGGCACCAGCCTGGGTATCACCTTGGACAAATTGCCTGCCTGTGACTTCATTTCTCTGTCTTCAAGAAGAATTCCTGACTGAGATGTGGTTACAGTTAGAGAAATCATTCATGTAGTATACAGCAAGATGTATTAAGAATCTCACATTTACTAAGTATCAAATAACCATTGCTATTATTTTCCCACTAAACCAGTGATAATACAGGTTGTTTGGATTATCTGATTCGTAACCTAGGCACCACCATTCATTGGGTGGCATCCTATTCAAGTTGTAGTCTGCATACCTAAATGTATGAAATAATTGCATAGAATTGAAAGTAAATCTTAGATCTATGTATAGGTCTAGATGTTTTTTTTTTTTTCCAGAATTTATACCATGTGTCAATAACAGAATTTTTCCATCTTGAACTTCTCAAAAAGAATTGAAGTGGAACAGTGCAGGGCAGCCGCTGGTTATAGAAAGTGACAGAACGCTGTACTGCCCATGCCTGACCTATTTCAGGTGGAGTGTTACTTCCAGGTGCCAGTGAAACAAGACTCTGATGTGGTTCTTTCCTGGGTAGGTACTGTCTGCAAAGGGAGCTTGGAAACTCTGCTAAGACAAAATCTGCACTAAAGCTCTCTTTTAGTGTCTAATCTGCTAAGATGGAAATTAGTCATACTTTATTTTTAAACATGAATCACAGAGTTGAGGATGAGTATGTCTTATGACTATCAACAAAATTGTCTTATTTTTCAATGTGTGAAAATTCACAAAGATAGAAGGAAGGATGATGGGAGGGAAAGAGGAAGGGAATACCATTATGTTCTTAGAATTTTATCTACAAAGCACACTGAATTTGTTAAAATTTAAAGAGTAAAATAAAATAAAAATGCACACGACTCTTGGCTGACTTTGTCCTTAAATCTGTGGCTTAAATAACTTCTCAATAACTTCTAAAATCTAATCTCAATATCAAAAAGTTTTTCATTTTGAGAATGTTAACCTGTTCCTCCTCTGCAATGGGACTGTGATCTCTTGTGTTTTTGAGAATATTGGGATTAATAATATGGAGAACAGCCAACACTAATCATTTTTCTTAGTTTACTAGAAATCTTCCTCTTTAAATTGGTCTGGGTTGCCCACAACCCAGTTTCTGGAAAGAGTTTAAATAAAGGAGATTCTGTTCAACCTTGATGGCTTAGACAAATCCTGCCTGAAGGCTGAGAAATGGACTGCATGGTTTCTGATGCTCTCTTTGTGTTGTGACGCCAGGTTTCAGGATGGCTTGTCACAGAGACCAACTCTTTTAACCCTGTTTCTGAACCAACAAATCAGGGGACATCACCATGGCAACACTGAGCAGTCTTTGGCGAGGCTGAGAGTGGAACTGGAGCAAGGGAGGAAGTCCTCAAAGGCTTAAGAGAGTTATAGGAATTCAATTGAATGCATACAAATAGTACAACTAATGTGGTGGGCAAGTTTGATCTTAATATATTGCCCTTTTGTTAGAAAAGCTAATACAGGCTGATTTCTGTGTTCATTCAGTGCAGTTACTGATCACTGCTCTGTGTGCTAGCAAGGAATTCAGCAAGGAAATAGAAGGCTAAGCAAAGAATCACAGCTTCTGACTTCATGGAGCATAAGCTCTTATACAGGCTACCAATATTAACTAATACATAATTACAGACTAGTATGGAAATTGCATGTGGAGACTGCTCTGAAGTAAACTATGGAGCATAGTGAGAGGATACAAGATGGAAACAAGTTGGAATAAAAACATGGTAGTCAGTATCTGGAATTGTTTGAGCTTCCTGAAGAAGTGGTTGACATCTGTTGGATGAAGAAACAAGATGATCCAGGGAAATGGAACTTTCTGGGGAAAGCCGTGGGAAAAGGCTCTAAAGGGCAAAGCAAGGAGGATGGTTGCCCAAAATGAGACTAATGAGAAGTGTTGGAGCTATGTGGGTTATGTCATGCATTTTAATCTTTGGTCAAAGTGTGAAGGGAATACATTGAAGGGATGAAGAAATTAGTGACAAGAAGAGTAGAATAGACTCACTTCTGAACAGTTCTGATTCTGATGAGAAGAAATCACTGATGGTCCATAATGGTGAATTTTCTATAGTTGGGGCAAGGAATGACTGCAGCTTCAACAGATGATGACACTGAAGAGGAAAAGAAGTAGATGGACTGGAGATCTCTTTGCAAGGTTGTGTTGGCCTGGGGAAAGTGTTGAGGATGGGGGAGATAAAAATCCAGATTTGATTGTATTGTGTATTGTGGAGGCCCAGAGAGAGCTACAGAGGACACAGCAGGATTTTTGGATTGGACCAGAGGGAACAGTCCAGGGTTCTCCTGGCCCTTCCAAACTAAATGAGGAAGGGTCCTCCAAGCTAGATGTGGCAGAAGACAGTGTCTCAGCTGGTCTTGGCCATGGATTCTGGAGAAACTCCTGTGAGACATCCTGAGTATTGACTTTAGCCTTTGAATGTATTAAGCTCTGTGAAGGAAGGAATCATATCCCTATCTGAGGTCAGTGCTTAGAAGAATGTCTAGTCCATAATGTTTCTCCAGATATTTTATTTGTTTACTCACTCATTCATTGATTCATTCATTCATTTTAGAGGCAGAAAGAGAGAGCATTCCCATCTGCTAGTTTACCCCCCATTGCCTGCAATGGCTGGCGCTGGCTGGACAAAAGCCAGGACTGGGGGACTTCACATCTAGATCTGTAACTTGGGTGCTAGGGACTCAGTTACTTGAACCATCACCTGCTACTTCTCAGGGTTTGCATTGAGGGGAAGCTGGAATCAGGAGCTGGAGCTGCCTATTAAACTTAGGCATTCCAGTGTGGGACATGGGTATCCTAACTGAGGTCTTAGCAACCAGACTAAACATCCACTCCTATTTTCCTGAATATTTATAGATAAAAATTATTTTTCCAGGATCACAGAGGATAAGAAGTGATGACAAATTGGAGAATTGTCTAGGAACCTATACTTGAGATGCCTGATGTGGTGTCCCTCCCTTCTTCCCTCCTTCCTGCTCCTTTGTTATACCTCAAACATTGTACCTTCGCATTGGTTTAAAAAGCTTTGAAGTCACTTAGGTAGATTTTTTTTTTCCTGACAGGAAGAGTTAGACAGTGAGAGAGAGAGAGAGAGAAAGGTCTTTCTTCCGTTAGTTCACTCCCCAAATGGCTGCTATGGCTGGTGCACTGCACCGATCTTAAGCCAGGAGCCAGATGCTTCTTCCTGGTCTCCCATGTGGGTGCAGGGCCAAGGCACTTTGGGCCATCCTCCACTGCACTCCCGGGCCACAGCAGAGAGCTGGCCTGGAAGAGGAGTAACTGGGACAGAACCGGTGCCCCAACCGGGACTAGAACCCGGAGTATCAGTGCCGGAGGCTGAGGATTAGCCTAGTGAGCTGTGGCGCCAGCCTAGGTAGATGTGTGTGTGTGTGTTTTTTAAACTTTAATTTAATGAATATAAATTTCCAAAGTACAGCTTATGGATTACAATGGCTTCCCCCCACCATAACTTCCCTCCCACCCGCAACCCTCCCCTCTCCCGCTCCCTCTCCCCTTCCATTCACATCAAGATTCATTTTCAATTCTCTTTATATACAGGAGATCAATTTAGTATATATTAAGTAAAGATTTCAACAGTTTGCACCCACACAGAGGCACAAAGTGAAACATACTGTTTGAGTACTAGTTATAGCATTAAATCACAATGTATAGCACATTAAGGACAGAGATCCCACATGAGGAGCAAGTGCACAAGTGACTCCTGTTGTTGACCCAACAAATTGACACTCTAGTTTATGGCGCCAGTAACCACCCTAGTAACCACCCTGAGATGCCAAGGCTATGGAAGCCTTCTGAGTTTGCCGACTCTGATCATATTTAGACAAGGTCATAGTTAAAGTGGAAGTTCTCTCCTCCCTTCAGAGAAAGGCACCTCCCTCTTTTTTTTTTTTTTTTTTAACGGAAAGGGTTTATTGGGGAACACCCAACAGACCGGAAAGCTGATTCCAGCCAAGACTGGGAGAAAAGTCACTCATCTTTTGTAGGTAGAGGGGTTTGTCTGTAGAGAAATTTTGAACAATTATACAGCATTAAGTGGGGAAGAAGACCATCAGTACACACAGGTTGGGAGTAGAGCCATTGGTGGTAGAGTAGAGGTTATGATTACAAAGGAATGAGGCCCAAGTGTGCTAGACAGGGTCTAGAACAAAGGACAGAGTCATTATTAGAGGAGCTAAGAAAGGTGCTAAGCTACAATTAAGTTTTCTGATTGAGAGGCAAATAGAACCTGACAGAAGGGGCTTGATAATAATCTGTTGGGCTTTAGGCCTTGTAAGTTAAGAGGCCCAGACCTATCTATCTCTTCACATGGGGTACATCCTAAGGGAGGTGTGAACCTCCTACGAGAAGGCACTCGTTTGACTTTCATTACTTAGCTGGCCTGGGAGGAGAGCTGGCCAGGTAAAGGCAGGGGGCATCTCTAACAAGAAATGTATAGTTCTGCCTGTAATGTTGCTGACCCTACTTGGCCGCCCCTCAGCTGCGGTGGTCACTTTGGAAGTTGGGCTGAGTGAAGGGCTTTTCAGCTTAGAGCCAATAAGATCTGTGGCTCTGACCTGGGCATCCTTCGACTCCAGGGCAGGTCCATTTCCAGTGATCCAACTCTTGGCAGAGCTGCCAGGGCTCTTCACAAGCTGACTTCTGCTGAAGCCCAGGCTTACCACATTGAAAGCCACTGCAGTGGACTGGCCTGTTGGGTCTCCTTGAGGGCAGATCACTGTACAGATCAGCCATTAACAGGCCTGCCACCCACTGCTTCTGATGCCTAGCTTTCTCTTCCTCCTGGTTTTTGTTAAAGCAGACCAGAGGATGCAAGTCAAGGGAGTACCCAAGTCCCATCTCTAATCTTCAGTGGCCTAAACTACAAGTCTATAGTTACAGGCATGTTCTGTAGTAGTTTTTCTAAGGCAGACAATGCCCATGAGGAAAATTATATTCTCACTTTAAAACTTTCTTTCCCTTTGGTCTGAAAGGGAGGTTTTTTTCCTACTTACTGTTTACTTCACTGATGGCGAAGTAAATCTAGCTATGAAATTATAATTTAAGCTCTTATTTTGGCTATGCTATTACAGAAAAATGTTAGCCATCTCTTTTATAAGGTCTAAAGATTAAATTGTGCATTGTACAGATTCCTTTATAATAGAATTAGTTTCCTACCTTGAAGAGAATAGAGAAATGAAAGAACAAGTTGAGCTTAGAATAGAGAAATGAGGGAGCAAGTCCTAGATCGCTTGCTGACAATAGCAATATCACATGAAAACTTAGCAAACCATTTCAACCATTAGATAACAACTTAGGAAAACATTTACCATGAGGTCCAATGCCTTCTATAAATTTTAAGAATCATGTATTTGAAAATACCTCTTAAATATCTAATATGGTGTAGTTTGTTTAACCAGTAAACTTAAGCACAACCATATAAAATGTTTTTAGTTTCTTTCTACCAACAAGTTTAAAACATATGATAGAGATTCAGGTCACATGAATTAAAATGTATCTTTGATTAATTTTAGCAGCTTAAATTTATTGACAATCTTATCTATAAGCCAATTAAAATAAAACTCTTAATAAAATTTTCCCATGTGGACATACAGTATGTACACACATATAACCTAACATAATAGACCAATATAGCAATTTTAATAATAGCTTTTAAAGTCTTTAAACTCTTTTTGTAAATTGCCAATTGATTTGAATTGCTTTTTGTTTTTAGTAACCTCAGTTAACCATACTTTCTCTCAGTTGGTACTGTTAATACATTATTGGCTTCATCTGTTTACAGAGCCATCCCAAAGTACTGAATACAATAGAAGTGGCTGGAAAAAGTCCATAGGAACCTATAGGAGGGCAGCTAAACACAGAACCAACAACGCTTTAGTTTTATGAGCAGCAAATCCTATATAACTGTGGATGACAAAAGACTTTAAGTTGCCATGTTTAAAATTATAAACTCATCAACCAACAAGAGGCACTTGCTTACTTCACAGTATTTTTGAAAGCACCTTTAGGTATTTAACCCTTTAGGCCTATGGGGCTTTCTCATTAAGATAACTATCATGTCTAGTAACACAATTAGGATAACATTTTAAATAAGGTAACACAAATTTTAGCCTGAGCTTTTTTCATTTCTGTTGGCATGGTATATCTTTTTCTAGCCTTTCACTTTCAGTCTGTATGTATCTTGGTTGGAAAGATGTGTTTCTTGTAAGCAGCAAATAGATGGGTTTTGTTCCTGAATCCAATCAGCCAATCTGTGTCTTTTAACTGGACAGTTCAAGCCATTAACATTCAATGTGACTATTGATAAGTAGTAACTTTGCCCTGCCATTTGCCAAAGATATTTTCTTTTTTTTTTTTTATTTTTGACAGGCATAGTGGACAGTGAGAGAGAGACAGAGAGAAAGGTCTTCCTTTTGCCGTTGGTTCACCCTCCAATGGCCGCCGCGGTATATATGCTTTGAGCTTCCTGTGATCTTTTGCTGTGAGGTTTCCTTCCTTTACCTTCTTCCATATTGATGACCGTGTTTCTGTGTTTCTGTGTATGACACATCTTTAAGCATCTTTTGCAGGGCTGGATGAGTGGTGACAAATTCTTTCAATTTCTGTTTGCTATGAAAGGTCTTTATTTCACCTTCATTCACAAATGAGAGCTTTGCAGGATATAATATTCTGGGCTGGCAGTTTTTCTCTCTTAGTACCTGGGCTATGTCTCACCATTCCCTTCTAGCTTGTAGGGTTTCTGATAAGAAGTTTGCTGTGAGTCTAGTTGGAGATCCTCTGAGAGTAATCTGACGTTTCTCTCTTGCACATTTTAGAATCTTTTCTTTATGTTTCACTGTGTTGAGTTTGATTACAACATGTCGTGGTGAGGATCTCTTTTGGTCATGTTTACTAGGAGTTCTATGAGCTTCCTGTACTAGGATGTCTCTGTCCTTCTCCAAACCCGGGAAGTTCTCTGCAAGTATCTCTCTAAAAAGGCCTTCTAATCCTTTCTCTCTCTCCATGCCTTCAGGAACGCCTAGAACCCGAATGTTGGTTTTTTTAATAGTATCCTGTAGATTCCCAACAATATTTTTTAGATTTCTAATTTCCTCTTCTTTTCTTTGGTTTGACTCTTTCCTTTCCTGTGCTCTGTCTTCTAAGTCAGATATTCTCTCTTCTGTTTCGCTTACTCTGTTTTTAAGGCTCTCTAATGTGTTTGTCATTTGATCTATTGAGTTCTTCATTTCATTTTGATTTCTCTTCACTATCACACTTTCCTGTTCTACTAGTTTCTGTGTTTCATTTTGATTCCTCCTTAAGATTTCATTTTCTCGAAGGAGATTTTCTAACCTGTCTGGTAAGGAATTCCATAGCTCAAGCATTTGTTTTTGAACACTACTAATTGTTCTTATCATAAATTTTTAAAAATCTGTATCTTGCATTTCTTCCATCTCATCATCTTCATAATCTTGGCTTGGGGTGTCTTGTTCATTTGGTGGTGTCATAATGTCTTCCTTGTTTTTGTTTCCTCAGTTTCTGCATTTGTTGCTTGGCATTGTAGAGATATTCTTTGGATTCTCCTTCCCTTGCTGTGATGTTTTTTCTTGTTATACTGTGACTGTATTAAGTGGACTGTCTGCTTTTGATGGAGCCTTAGAGGCTTGAGATGGGTGTGCTGAGAGTTCTGTTTGGTTCCTCAGGGTTTAGGGTTTGCCAAAGGTGACACTCCCAGGTTAGGCATGGTAAATCTCTCTCTTTCTTTTTTTGATTCAGAAGGGAAGTAATTCCGCACAGCTGAACGTAATTGGAGGTAGTTAGCAGGCAAATGATATACCCACAGGAGCCAGAGATCGGAAGCTCTTTCTCAAGGACCACACAGGGAATCTGTGCTGCCCTCAGTGTGGGCTCAAATTCTCCTGCAGTTTCCCACTGGGTTGCCAAGGTTACCGAATTGTATCGTCTCTGGAGAGTACTCACGTGAATTCATTGAGTTCTCTCCCCCACCGTCTCTTTTTTCACAGTTTCAGTCATTAGCACCACATATTCACTAGGTCCTAGTCTCCTGTTATTTCACCGCCCCAGAGTCAGGTTTTTCTGCTTGGCTGAGGGCCGGTGCAGTCCTGACTGAGGTCGCCCTGCTTATGACGTATGTCCAAAATGGCGCCTGCTCTGTCTTGTTCGCCTTTGAGAGGTGAGTGGAGAGAGAGAAACTCGTGTCGTATCGGTTACTTTTTTTTTTTCCTCTCTCTTCTAGTTAGCCAGGTGAACTTTTCCCCATTGGGTTTCAAGCCTCGTTCCCTCTAGCCTCCTCTTTCTGCTTTTCCGCTGGTGTCTCGGGCTGTTGAGGTTCGGCTCACCTCGCGTTCCAGTGCTGGTGTGTTGATTCCACCGCTGGTGTCCCAAATCGTGCGCTCCCACACACTCCACGCAGGTCCACTGTGAATCACTAGTTCCGGAAGAGTTTCCTCTGCTGTTTCTTCCCCTACTCTTCCTTGAACCTGCAGTATCTCCACTTTTATTAAACTGTCTCTTCCCGGACTGTCAGTGTGCTCCCTTCCTATTCCGCCATCTTGCTCACCTCTCCGGTAGGTGTGTTTTTTAAAAAATATTTATTTATTTATTTATTTGAAAGAGTTACACACAGAGAGAAGGAGAGGCAGAGAGAAAGAGAGGTCTTCCATCCGCTGGTTCACTCCTCAACTGGCCGCAATGGCTGGAGCTGCGCTGATCCAACACTAGGAGCCAGGAGCTTCTTGGGTCTTCCTATGCAGGTGCAGGGGTCCAAGGACTTGGGCCATCTTCTGCTGCCTTCCCAGGCCATAGCAGAGAGCTGGATCAGAAGCTGAGCAGCTGGGTCTTGAATCAACACCCATATGGGATGCCGGCATGGCGGGTGGTGGTTTTACCCGCTGTGCCACATCGCCGGCCCCAATGTGTTTGGTTTTATTCTGGAGTAACATAATGTTTGGAAGAGTTTATTTGTTTTTAAAGATTTATTTATTTATTTGAAAGAGTTATAGAGAGAGGTTGAGGGTTTAGGGAGACAGAGATCTTCCATCCACTGGTTCACTCCCCAAATGGGAACAGTTGGAGCTGGGCCAGTACAAAACCAGGATCCAGCAGCTTCTTTTGGGTCTCCTTTGTGGGTGCAGGGGCCCAACCACTTGGGCCATCTTTCATTGCCTTCCCAGATGAATTAGAGGGAGCTAGATTGGAAGTGGGGCAGCTGGGACTCAAACTGGCACTCATATGGGATGCCAATGCCACAGGCAGTGGCTTTACCCCGTATACCACAGTGCTGATCCTGGTGGCATGTTTTTTTTGTTGTTGTTGTTTGTTTGTTTGTTTCCAGAAACCTTTTATTTAAGGAATACAAACTTCATACATTTCATAAATAACAACTTCAGGAACGTAATTCTTCCCGCCATACCCTCCCTTCCACTCCCACTCCCATCCTTCTTCCTTCTCGCTCTCCTATTTTCATTCTTATTTTTGCTAAGATCTATTTTCAGTTAACTTTATACACATATGATTAACTCTATACTAAGTAAAGAGTTTGACAAATAGTAGAACAAAAATAAATAAATAAATAAATAAAAACTGTTACTCAACAGTCAAATAGGGCTGTTCAAAGTCATAACAGCTCAAAGTGTCAATTTTACTTCTATAGGCTACCTTTTAAGGTGTTCTATTAGTTGTCACAGATCAGGTTTTTTTGTTTATGGTGTTTATCCTTTTGGGTCTGGCTTATTTCACTAAGTATGATGTTTCCAGTTTCATCCATTTTGTTGCAAATGACAGGATTTCAATTATTTTACCACCGTGTTGTATTCCACCATGTACATATCCTATAATTTCTTTATCCAGACTTCAGTTGATGGACATTTGGGCTGAATCCATCTCTTAGCTATTGTGAATTGAGCTGCAATAAACATGGGGGTACAGATAATTCTTTCATATGCTGATTTTATTTCCCTTGGGTAAAATGCAAGTGGGATGGCTTGGTCATATGGTAAGTCTGTATTCAGATTTCTGAGGTATCTCCAAACCGTCTTCCACAGTGGCTCTACCAGTTTACATTCTTACCAACAGTGGATTAGGATACCTTTTTCCCCACATCCTTGCTGGCATTTCTTGTTTGTTGATTTCTATATGAAATCTATTCTAACTGGAATGAGGTGAAACCTCATTTTGGTTTTGATTTGCATTTTCTTTTTTTTAAAATTCTTTTTTTTTTTTTGACAGGCAGAGTGGATAGTGAGAGAGAGAGAGACAGAGAGAAAGGTCTTCCTTTGCCGTTGATTCACCCTCCAATGGCCACTGCAGCCGGCGCACTGCGGCTGGCGTACCGCGCTGATCCGAAGGCAGGAGCCAGGTGCTTCTCCTGGTCTCCCATGGGGTGCAGGGCCCAAGCACTTAGGCCATCCTCCACTGCACTCCCGGGCCACAGCAGAGAGCTGGCCTGGAAAAGGGGCAACCGGGACAGAATCCGGCACCCCAACCGGGACTAGAACCTGGTGTGCCATCGCCACAAGGCGGAGGATTAGCTTGTTGAGCCACGGCGCTGACTTGATTTGCATTTTCTAATGGCTGATGATCCTGAGCATTTTTTCATGTGTCTGTTGGCCATTTGGATTTCCTCTTTTAAAAAAGGCCTTTTTAAAACTGGGTTGTTTGTTTGTTGTTTTCTTGTGCTCTTTATATATTCTGGTTATTAATCCTTTATCAGCTACATAATTTGCAAGTAATTTCTCCCATTTTATTGGTTGCCTCTTCATTTTGCTGAATGTTTCTTTTGTGGTATAGAAGCTTCTTAATTTGATGTAATCCCATTTGTCAATTTTGGCTTTGATTGCCTATGCCTCTGGGGTCTTTTTCAAGAGCTTGTTATCTATTCTGATGTCTTGCAGTGTTCTCCCAATGTTCTCTAATAATTTGATGGTATCAAGTCATAGATTTAGGTCTTTAATCCATTTTGAGTGGCTTTTTGTGTAAGGTGTAAGGTAGGGGTCTTGCTTCATACTTTTGCATGTGGAGATCCAGTTTTCCTGGAACCATTTGTTGAAGAGACTATCCTTGCTCCAAAGATTATAAGTTGGTTGTAGATGTGTGGATTGATTTCTGGCATTTCTATTCTGTTCCAGTGGTCTGTCCATCTGTTTTTGTACCAGTACCAGGCTGTTTTGATTATAACTGCCCTGTGGTATGTCTTGAAATCTGGTATTGTGATGCCTCCGGGTTTGTTGTTGTGTAGCATTGCTTTAGCTATTCAGGGTCTCTCTTGTGTTTCCATATGAATTTCAGCATCATTATTTTCTATATATGAGAAGAATGTTGTTGTTATTTTGATGGGTATCACATTGAACCTGTAAATTGTTTAGGTAATATGGACATTTTGATGATGTTGATTCTTCCAATCCATGAACATGAAAGATTTTTCCATTTTTTTTCTGTGTCATCTTCTATTTCTTTCTTTAGTTTTGTAATGCTCATCATAGGGATCTTTGACATCCTTGGTTAAATTTATTCCAAGGTGTTTCATTTTTTTTGTAGCTATTGTCAATGGGATTGATCTTCAAAGTTCTTTCTTAGCTTTGACATTGTTTGTGTATACAAAGGCTATTGATTTTTGTGTGCTGATTTTATATCCTGCCACTTTACCAAACTCTTCTATGAGTTCCAATAGTCTCTTAGTGGAGTCTTTTGGATCCCCTATGTATAGAATCATGTCATCTGCAAATAGGCATAGTTTGATTTCCTCCTCCCCAGTTTGTATCCCTTTGATTTCTTTTTCTTGCCTAATGGCCCTGGCTAAAACTTCCAGGACTATATTGAATACCAATGATGAGAGTGGGTATTCTTGTGTGGTTTTGCATTTCAGTGGGAATGCATCCAACTTTTCCCCCTTCAATAGGATGCTGGCTGTGAGTTTGTCATAAATTGCTTCATTGTATTGAAGCAATATTCTATATCCAATTCTATATCCAATTTGCTTAAAATTTTCATCATGAAAGGGTTTTATATTTTATCAGATGCTTTATCTGCATCTATTGAGATAATCATATGGTTTTTATTCTTCAGATTTTAATATGATGTGTCACATTAATTAATTTGTGAAAGTCGAACCATCCCTACATACCAGGGATAAATCCCACTTGGTCAGGGTGAGTGGTTTTTCTGATGTATTGATGGAGTTTGGGTTGATTCCCTCCCTTTCAATTGTTTTTACTAGCTTGAAAAGAATTGGAGTTAGTCTTTCTTTAAATGTCTAGTAGAATTCAGCAGTGAAACCATTTGGTCCTGGTCTTTGCTTTGATGGGAGGGATTTTATTACTGATTCATTTTCTGACTTGGTTATGGGTCTGTTTAGGTTTTCTGTGTCTTCATGGCTCAATTTTGATAGGTTGTATATGTCCAGGAATCTATCCATTTCTTTTGATTTGGTGGTATACAGCTCTTTGTAGTAATTTCTTATGATTCTTTTTATTTCTGTGGTGTCTGCTGTTAATTTCCTTTTTCTTCTCAAATTTTATTGACTGGGGTCTTCTCCCTCTTTTTTTTGGTCTGTTGGATCAATACTGTGTTAGTTTTGTTTATTTTTTCAAAAACCAGCTCTTTGTTTTGCTGACCTTTTGTATTTTTTGTTGTTTCAATTTTGTTGATTTTTTTCTCTAATTTTAATTATTTCTTTTCTTCTATTTTTGGGTTGGTTTGCTGTTGTTTTTCTGGGTCTTTGAAGTGCATTGATAGTTCATTTATTTGGTGCCTTTCCAATTTCTTGATTTAGGCACCAAAAGCTATAAACTTTCCTCTTAACACTGCTTTTTCTGTATCCCATAAGTTTTGATATGTTGTTTTGTTGTCTTCATTTGTTTCCAGAAATTTTCTGATTTCTCTTTTGAATTTTGCTATACCCATTGTTCATTTAGGGACATGTTGTTCAGTTTCCTCGTTTACATATGTTCCTAAGATTCTTGAGTTGTTGATTTCCAGCTTCATTCCATTGTGGTCAGAGAAGATGCATGGTATGATTTCAGTTTTTTTGAATTTGCTGAGACTTGTTTTATGGCCTAGCATGTGGTCTATCCTTGAGAAAGTTCCATGCACTGCTGAGAAGAATGTGTATTCTTCAAGTGTAGGATGAAAAGTTTGGTAGGTATCTATTAGGTGCATTTGGTCTATAGAGTCAGTTAACTCTGTTGTTTCCTTGCTGATTATCTGGCTGGTTGATCTGTCCATTGCTGAAAGTAGGGTATTAAATTACCCAATTACCCTTGTATTATAGTCTATGTCTCCTTTTATATCCATTAACATTTCTTTTATGTAGCCAGATGCCCTATTTGAAGGAATGAGTGAAGAACTCAGGTCATGAGAAAACAGGAAATAATGCCTTTAGATAAGTCTAAGAATGTGGCTGGAAAGGTTGGAAGTTCAGCAAGGGAGTTTCATTTAGATTCTAAAAATCTTGGCAGCCCTGAGAGGTCTGGAAAGTCAGGGAGTAGCATATCATGCATTCCAAAGTAGTACAGTGAGGTCCTGATCTGTAGAGTCGGCATGAGGAGGGGCCCCAGCAAACAGCGGTTGTAAACATGAGCTCCAAGGATAGGCTAACAGCAATCAGGAGAAACCAGAGAGTGGCAGGGGAAATGTCTCTGTGGCTAGAAAAGAGATGGAGATGACTTCACCTGTAGGTGGTACCAGTAGTTTCACTAACTTTGCTGAGAATTCTCTCATTCTTGCTCTGATTTTTTTCATTTGGATGAAAAAAAGGATGAACTTATGTTCCCTTAAAATTATGAACCTTATGTCCAGGTGGTTTTATGCCAATGGCAGTTTGACTTTTCTTGTGTCAATATGTTACGAACTTGAAGGAAGAGAATTCCGTCATACACAGATGTTTCCAGAAAGATGAATGCAAGTGAACAGACTTACTCATACTTTTATGAGACCATGACTTCAAGCAGCAGCTGTCAGATATTTTCTTCACAGTAAGCTTAGCATGTATAAGTACAATAGGTAATTTGTCTTGCTCTTTTACACCATCTTATTTTGGAAAAAAAAAAAAAAGATAAGTGTTGAATCCTGCCACTCCAGGCTTACTCACATACAGATTGAACAAAACTACATGAGTGGTATTGGCTGCTGTGACCTGGGGAAAGACCTGTTTAAGGAACTGTTTCTTTTGGATGGAATGGGGTCCAGAGTCAATCCAATTTAGAATCACGAATATGAGCAAGACACAGATCTAATGTCATTGTAACTGTATGCTGGAGAGAGCCTTATAGTTTAGCTATACATCTTCATGGGGCTTCCAAAACACCTAAAATGTAGGATTTCCAATGATCTCAGCTATGAATTGTTCCAGATATATAGGTCTTGTTGTTATTAGAGTCACCAGAATAAATATAAATTCTCCACCTTCTCTTTCTCTTGGAATTATTGCCTATTATTACCCTCTTTACACAAGGAAGTGATATGCATCAGTGTTCACAGTGACCTTTAATAGGATACTCATCCTCCATAGGTCCCTCCTTAGGAAGACTTGCCTTCGAATCTTTCGGAGTCTCCCTCCTATGTAAATCTAAACCCTTTCTTTGAAGTCCTCTTACTTCTTTTCCTGCTTGTATTCTTCCCTTACACTAGCAGGCTTACCTACTGTTTTTCAGCTACCCCTTAGCTTCTACCAATGTCACATCATACTTACCATCCTTTCTTTTCTTCTGCCCATCCAGGCTTACCAGGACTGAGTTCTAG
This sequence comes from Lepus europaeus, assembly GCF_033115175.1. Taxonomy (NCBI): domain Eukaryota; kingdom Metazoa; phylum Chordata; class Mammalia; order Lagomorpha; family Leporidae; genus Lepus; species Lepus europaeus. The sequence continues at coordinate 112,028,091 of NC_084827.1, read as the reverse complement.
TTCTTGAGAGATTTATTCTCAGTAAGATAATAGAATACATTTAATCCATTTACAAAAGTATGCTACTTGTCTGTTAATATTTTGATGAGATAAAATTTAATGTTTAGGAGATACTCTGTAAGACTGGAACGAGTGGTGATACAAATGATTTGGGGCGGGGGGGGTCTTTAGACTGCCTTGCATTGTACCAAGCAGGCAAACCCTCAGTGTTGGGGAGGACTTGCCTAAGTGATGCAGCATCCTTGTCATTTTCAAAGAAAGCTTCAGAGGGGATGCTGGATATCACCATTGATGGCAGGACCCCTTATTTTATCAAAAGAAACATGATTAAGTGAATCAGGTATAGATTATATCGGTAACATGATTTAAAAGGAGATGTGTCCTTGCAATCAGTCAGTCTCATAGCCCGGGGCAGGCACTTGTGGTCAGCTTATTCACACTGCCTTGGGATTAGCCAGCTTTGTACTCCGTTTCAGCAATAAAAAGTCTTGCAAAACTGCCGGCATGTAAGACAGAGGGATCCAGAAAATCTTGGCATCTTTTCCAGCAGCATAGTGAGTCTTAGGGGAGAGACTTGTCAGAGCATGCTCCATGCACTGTATCACCAAGGAGAGGTCCAGATTACTAAATGCTGAAGTGGATTTCAGTTTGACCATACCTACAAGAAGGGACAGAAACACATTTAATCTTCGGAATGAGAGGAAACGCAGAGTGGGAGGCTAGCATGCATGTGAGGGAATTTATTTTAAACTTGTCATTATAATTGAAGTACACAAGTACACCATGAGAGATTTCTATCTGTCTTGTAGAAAAGGACTTAGCAGTGCTTTCTCTAGACCAGTGGCTCCCAGACTTGGGTGGGAAACAGAATCTCCTAGAGCCATGTTCAAACCCGGATTTCTGGATTCCATTCCCAGAGTTTCTGATCTGATAGGTGTGGGGAGGGGCCTAAATATTTGCATTTCTAACAAGTTTCCAGGAGAGCTGCTCCTGCTGGTCCTGCTGGTCTGGACATTAAACTTGGAATATCACTGCTTTAAAGCAACAAGGGGAACGTGCTTCATCAAATGCATAAGGTCTCTAAGTCTAAGAAGTTATGGGTTTGATTCCTAATTTGTTTTAGAAAGTACAGGTACCAGGTTTGTAGGAAATGTGGGTGTGCAAATGCATTTGTGCTTGCGTGTGCATAAATGTGGAGATGAGAGAATGCACTGACATACTCCATTCCTCTAGAAATTCTTGAATAAAGAGAACCAACCCCAAATGTACTGACTCACGAAGCCATGTATTTGTTTTCAGATGAATGAAGTGTTTAAGTCATGAGTTAAGATATCTTTCGAGAGGTGGGTATTTTACAAGTGGTTGGTAGTGGTTTGGAGCTCCAGTCTTCCAAAAAATGGTGTTGAGAAATAGTACCCTTGTCTCATACCGTATAGAAAATTAATTTGAAATGAAATAATGGCTTACATATAAGGTCTTATAATGCAACTAGAAAAAAACATAGGGGGATAAGCTTCTTGACATTGGTCTGGGACATGATTTTTTTGGATATGACTCTAGAAGCACAGGCAACAAAAGCAAAAATGTACAAATGGGACTGCATCAAACTAAAATGCAAAGGAAACAGTTAAAGTAGTGAGGAGACAACATAAAGAATGGGAGAAAATATTTGCAAATCATACATGTGATGAAGGGTTAATAGAAAAAATATGTAAGAATTTCAACTCAATAGCAGAAAAATAATTTGATTGAAAAATGGGAAGGCATAAAATTGCCAACACACATATGAACAAAATGCTCAGTATCACTCATCATCAAGGAAACACAAATGAAAACCACAGTTTGACCTCATTTTTGTGATAATGACTATTATGAAAAGGCAAAAGGTAATAAGTACTGATGAAGGTGTGGAGATAGATGGAGATAGAGAAATTTTTTAACTGTTGGCAAGAATGTAAATTTGGATAGCCATTTATGGAAAATAGTACAGAAGTTCCTCAAAAAATTCAAAGTAGAGCTCAGCATTGTGGCACAGTGGACCAAGCCGCCACTTCTGACACTGGCATCCCTGTTGAAGTGCCAGGTTGAGTCCTGGGTGCTGTGCTTCATATCACACTTTCTGCTAATGTGCCTGGGAAGGCAACCAGAGATAGTCCAAGTACTTCGACCCCTGGTACTCCTGTGGGAGACCCAGATGGAATTCCTGGTTCCTGGCTTTGGCCTGTCACAGACCTGGCTGTTTTGGCCATTTGAGGGAGAGAATTAGTGTCTGGAAGATCTTCATCTCACTCTTGTCACTCTGCTTTTTTAAATAAATAAATAAATCTTAAGAAAAATTCAAAGTAGATCCTCAGATGCTGTTAAAATATACCTGAGTTATGTCTTTTCAAAGGGAAAATCTGTAATTTTAGATTTTCCTTTCAAACTCGGGCCCCCACTTAGCACAAATTATTTAAATAATTTAGTAAGTCTTAGTGGCTGTTTTAACTTCTGTTACCGCAGCCTGGGAAATGAAAACAGGTGACCTTAAACGTATGGTCTACTTTGTGAATCTGGCTAATCTCCAAGTCCTGATTTGAAAAACCATAGTAAGAACAACCAGTGTAGGAAGAATAATTTCTAATGTTCTATAGCACCATAGGGTAACTATGTTTAGCAGTTAATTATATGTTTCAAAATAACTACTAGAGAGGGTGTTGAATGTTCCCAGCACAAAGAAATGATAAATGTCGGAAGTGATAGATATGTCAATTACCCTGATCAGATTATTATACATTGCATATATGTATTGAAATATCATACTATGCCCCATTAAACATGCACCAATTCTATGTGTCAAACAAAATTTTAAAAGTGTAGTTTTAAAAAGAGCAATCAGTATAACACTGGGCTCAGTGCCTTCTGCTATTTCTGAAACACAAAACCTGAACCAAGGACTAGGTAAAAAATAATTTGAGAGGGAAGTTGGTGTGATACATTCATAACATTGAAAAAATATCAATGTCAATATCACAAAAGAAAGCTTTTCTAAATAAGAGATTTTTTCCCCCTAAAGTATTAAGTCTGAAGGGTTGAGTTCAGTCTTAGCCTGAACCTACATCAAACCTTCAGAGTCACTAAGGCAGAAAGAGACTATTTAACAACAATAGTCTAAACCAACAGTGTGACATGTTATTATGGGAGGTTTGTCAAACCAGGCATGTTGGTAGATATACATGCATAATGAGTGTACATCTGTGTGTGTGTGTCCGTGTGTGTGTGCACATGTGATGAGTGGTGATGGCTGGGACAACAGCCATTTACAAAACCTTGCCAGGTGGGCCTGACCTGTTTCTTGGCTATACCTTGTGAACTCCAAACCTTAAACCTTACCTTAGTCTATCTTGGCATGTCCACTGACAAAGAAGCAGGTTCACAATTTAGAGGGATGGAGTAATATACTTTGAGGTGGCACACTGTTCAACTCAAAGCAGGAGTTCAGTGAGCATTGAGAAATACCGAGTAAACATAAGCAGGGTCAGGCAGTTTGAGATGGAATAAGAGTCCTGATAGAGGCGGTTTGACCAAAGTCTTTAATGCCCCGTTTATAGCATAACGGCCAAGAATCTTAGCCAGTGGCCAAGAATAAATGGCAGCCAGACTTGCTGTGTGCAAATCTAGCTCTTTCACTTACTATCAGTGTAATTTTGAGCAAATTACTTCTTTATGGATCTACTTCTAAAAAATGAAGGTGACAATAGTCTGTACTTAATATAATTTATTCAGGGAACTTTTCCCATTTTTTTCCCTTTGTTTGAAAGGCAGAGAAACAGAGACAGAGAGTGACACAGAAACAGAGAGGGCACCCACTTCCAAAATGTTCACAACAGCTGGGGCTGGACCAGGTCAAAACTGGGAGCCATAGACTCAAACCACATCTCCCATGTGGGTGACAGGGACCCACCTACTTTAGCCATTACATTCTGCTTCCAAGGGTGTGCATTAGCAGGAAGCTGAAATAGCAGAGCCAGAACATGAATCCAGACAATCTGACCTGGGATGTGGATGTCCCAAGTGATGTCTTAACCACTGTGCTAAAAGCCTGCCCTTATTTGGGGGATTTTAAATGAAAGAGTCCACTAAAGCACTTAGAATATCGACAAGAGCCTACTAAATGTCTACTGTATGTCAGTCTTCACTATCTAATCTTTATTGTTATTCCTCCATTCCTGACTCAGCACTTTGACTTATTTTACCTCTCCTTCTATTTACCCTTCCATATTTCTGCTCCAGAAAATTTCCACCAGAGGCCAGTGCTGTGGTGTAGTAGGCTAAGCCTCCACCTTTGGTGCCAGCATCCCATCTGGGCACTGGTCATCTCCCAGCTGCTACTCTTCCAATACAGCTCTCAGCTAATAGCCTGGGAAAGCAGTGGAAGATGGCCCAGTTCTTGGGCCCCTGTACCTGCATGGGAGACCCAGAAGAAGCTCCTGGCTTTGGATTGGTGCAGCTCTGGCCGTTGCAGCCATTTGGGGAGGGAACCAGTGGATGGAAAACCTTTATCTCTACCTCTCCTCTCTCTGTCTGTAACTCTACCTCACAAATAAATAATCTTAAAAAAAAAAAGAAAATTTCCACCCAAATAATTACTTCCTGTCCTTTAGGCCTTGTTCAAACCTGACCTGTCTTTTTAACCAGCAATTTTCTTTTCTTGGTTTCAATTCCTTTTATAATTATGAACCATACTCTCTAGCACCATTTCAAGGCTGTTGTACTACCTTTAAAAGGGAGTGATTTTGTTTTCTTTTTTTAAGATGTATTTGTTTATTTGAGAGGCAGAGTTAGAGGAAGAAAGATATTTTTTATCTCCTGGTTCACTCCCCAAATGGCCACAACAGCCAGAGCTGGGTTGATCCAAAGCCAGGAGCCAGGAGCCTCTTCTAAGTCTCCCACGTGGGTGTAGCAGCCCAAGTACTTGGGCCATCTTCCACTGCTTTCTCAGGCTATCAGCAGGGCACTGGATCAGAAATGGAGCATCTAGGACTTGAACTAGCATCCCAATGGAATGCCAGCACCACAGGTGGAAGCTTTACCTACTATACCACAGCGCCAGCCCCAGCATCAGTTTTCTTGCATACTGTAGTTTCATTATTTCATGGTCTCATCTAGGTACTTTTTGTTGTCAACTATATTGTGAGCTAGTAAGGATCAAAACCTGAGCCTTCTCTATCTTTTGTAACCTCTGTAAATCCTTGAACAATATTGAGTGTGTGTTTGATGATTAACACAGAGGGGGTGTGTGTGGAGACCAAATTCTGGAGTCAGCCTGCCAAGACTCATGTCCTGGCGTGACAAGGAGAAATCATATAACCTTGAATGGGACATTTCACCTTCTTAAGCCTCTGCTCACTACTTCAACAGTTCTCTTGAGGACTAAATGATGTAATTTATATGATGCTTCACACAGAACTTGGCACTTAGTAAATGCTGATAACATGCAGAGAAGCAAGAAATGATACTAGAATCATTTGAGATGCCTGATCCATCTTTAAGATCTTATTGGTATATTATCCTGGGAACTTCGTGTTTTTATTTACATTTGCATTGCCTTCAATTCTACTTAGGATAATGAATTTCAGAGGATACTACATCTACCCAGAAACTCACGTTTTTCAATATAACTTTCTCCATACTGTTGTTTGATGTCTGGAGAGAGATGCTTCCAAATGGCGAGTTGTCTTTCAGTTATCTTGGATGAGTCTGACAATTGGGTTTTGAACATTCCTGGTTCGATGCATGAGACATGCACACCAAAAGCTTTCATGTCCCGTCTGTGAAGAGAACCCATGGAAGATGTTTAATCTAGGCTTATTGGAGAGCATTTGCTATTTGGGTGACTTTCTCCTCATGAATCTTTTCATGGGATCACAGAATTGGGTGCATTGCCAGTGAGAATCCTGCTCTATCCTCACATTTTGAAGTTCAGAAAACTGAAATTCAGGCTGGTAAAGTGAGAGCTGGTTAGTGGCAGAACAAGGAAGAGATGGGAGTGGGCTCAGTCCTGTATCCCTAAGCCATCTTCTCATCATTGAATTGATGAGTATTCAGGTGAAAGGCAGATTTCTTCTCAGTACTCAGAGTTCCATATGGTGAAATGGATGAGTGATTGGCCGAGATGGGCAAGCTCAGCCCCATTCTAGGAATGTTCGGACTGCAGTAGGAATGAGGCTATGCCGAAGGACCCAGTGTGATCAACCTTAATGTGTTTAACCTGCTTCCTGTGCTCCTGAGCAAGCTTTTCCACCACGATGCTGCAGAAAACCAAAAGCCTACTTATTTGTTAGGCACCAAGTTTTAGAGGAATCATGGTACCCCTTTCTTTAAAGTATACCCATGTATTGCAAACCAGCGTCTGGATAATGATTTTCTAAATTTAATTTCTACTTTCACCAGGGATATATAAGTATGTAATTACTCCTTTTATGGAAGTCTGGACTGTCAGATATTTTAGGAACTCCATTGGTGAAATTAGAATCTGATTTAATTTAAGAGATACTGCTTTCTAGCAAAATAACTATTATATGGTTTAAAATATACTTTACTGGGGCTGGCACTGTGGCACAGCAGGTCAAATTGCTGCCTGCAGCACCAGCATCCCCTGTGATCACCGATTCAAGTCCCAGCTACTCCACTTCCAACCCAGCTCCCTGCTAATGTACCTGGGAAAGTACTGGAAAATGTCCCAAGTGCTTGGGCCCCTGCATCCACATGGAAGACCCAGATGAAGCTTCTAGCTCCTGGCTTTGGCCTGGCCCAGCTGTGGTTGATGTGGCTATTTGGGGAAGTGAACTAGTGGATGGACACTTGCTCTGTAACTCTGCCTTTAAGATAAGTAAATAGACCTTTGTAAATATGTATGTGTATATAAATAATAAAAAATGAAAATTAGTTTAACCTTAAAAGATTTTGTACAGTATGTTACTTGCACTAATATATAAAACCTTATTTTTCCAACTTAACTGTAGTTTACTCACTTGCTCTACCTCATTCTTGAATCCTGGAAGTAGTGGTGCCAGGAGAGTGTTTGGGAAGACTTGACTACCCACCCACTTCAAATGCACATTGATTTTAGAAACATTGTTCCAATATTCTTGTGTTTATTTCCCAGGAGAACCAGATTTGGCAACCTGCTGCATGGCATAATGGAATTGTCCTATCTTTATTACTATCAGTGGAGTTTAACCTTTTCTAAGAAAGCAAATCCTAAATCCATGGTCTAGGACATGAACTCTTATATAGGCTTTCAACAAATACTAGATTAATAAATAAATAGATGAATTGAAAGAAATACTGTATCTACTTTTGTCTTTTCTCTTGCCTTGCACAGCATCTTGTAGCTGAATATCTTTCATTGGCTTCTCCAATCCCTTCCCACCATATCCTAAGAGACAGACTTGTGTTAACCATACTCTGGGCACATTCATTGGTCAGACAGAAAGAGGAAAGAGGTGGGACTAGTTATTCTTCCTATGGTATCAACACTGATTATTTCATCCCTCAAATGAAGGTGACAGTCTCTGTGTTTACAGGCTCTAGAAACTTCTCTGTACCCTAGTCTCTTCGGTTTTATTAATAGAAATGTCCCTGCTATCATTTGTCCTCTGATAGAACACTGTACTTGGGGGTGTCTCCCTATACACTTCCTATGTTTGAAAGCAGTGCTTTATGTAAATTCTATTTTTTTTTACCCAATTTTAAAATGTGTCACCACTTCCTGCTAGAACCTTGACAGAACTTGTAATTCAAGAGCTTTGAACTGATGGGGATAAATCCTGGTTCCAAGTGAGATATTCTTTTCCATTCTCCCCTTGAAAAGAGCTGAGAAACCTGGAGAGAATGCATGGAACATCTGTACAGTGATGTCAGTAGTGAGATCTACCCAGATTTATGATTCCCTGGCTCATTCCCTTTATTGGTTTGACAAACTGACCTATTAAATATTAAAGTCAACATCACTATCAGCATCATATAATAGTGCAAAGAGTTAAAGAATTAGATACATTTGGGTTCAGATCTCAGTTCTACCACTTACCAGGTGGGTGAAATTGGGCAAGTTACCTATTCTTTTATTTTTCAGTGCTATCTATAAGTTGGGAATAATTTGAAGTACTAAATAAAATGTTTTGTACATATTAAGCTTTCAGTAAGTGTTAGCAACCATTATTTCTTACTAAACCAATTAATTTACTGTACCTTAAGCTGTCGTTGAAGGCTTCCACTGCATATTTGGAGGGACTATAGCCCCCACCAGAAATTGAAATCCGACCCCCAACGCTGGAGACATTGACAATCCTCCCATGAGCTTTTTTGACCAAGGGAAGCATATTTAATGTCACACTGATGAGCCCAAACAGGTTCACTTCAAAAGGTTCTCTGTAGTCCTCCACTGTCAGCCAGTCGCTGGGAGCCAGCATCCCAAGGACACCAGCGTTATTGATCAGACCCCAAAGACCTGGAACACACAGGAAGGAAAGGAACTATAGTAGACAGCAGCACTTATATGGGCATCACCAATGTAATATACCCCCTGCTTTGCATAGTGGTGCCTTTTCTTCCTTGAAGTCATATTATTGCTTTGAAACACTTTGCAGTTTGGAGAAATAACCGCAGAGAGTGGGAAGCTAAGCTGAAATAGCTAAAGGTCTGTTACTGGAATTTATTCTTACTGTTATTCTATTCTGTTCCAGTTCTGAATGTCAAATACTAATGCTCTCCAAGTAAGAATTCTGCTTTTTCATCTTAAATGTACATTAAGTTGGTCTAGTTTTCCCTCCTTTGCTAGATGGCAGGATCAGAGAGTATTTACTAAATGTATACGGACAAAGAATGATATCAATCTACTTCCCATTTATTTTTTGTTAGAAAAAAATTAAATAATTCACTTGGTTTGTTTTATCATGGGGAACTAATATTGTAAAAGGTGTTTGAAATAACACACAATCATCTGGAGCCTTAACAAAACATTGCTTTTTATCTGTGGACCAGCATTATGGTATCATGGGTTATGCTGTTGCTTTCAACACCTGCTTCCCATGTTGGAGTGCCAGTTTGAGTCCCAGCTGTTATGTTTCTGATCCAGCTCCCCACTAATGCATCTGGGAAAGCAGCAGAAGATGATCGAAGTACTTGAGCACCAGCTACTCATGTGGGAGACCCAGATTGAGCTCTTGGCTCCTCCTATTTTTGGCATGGCCAAGCCCTGTCCATTACAGCCATTTGGGGAGTAAACCATCAGATGGAACCTCTTTCTCTCTGTCTTTCCCTCTCTCTGTCACTCTGCATTTCAAATAAATAAAATAAACATTTTAAAAAACTGTTACATTTGAACCTCAGAATCTCAAAAATCTTCAAAAATGAAGATGCAATAGAGAAAAATAGTATACATTTGTTTTTTCTTTTGTGGACCCCAATATTTTTAGCCATGAGAACCTTCATTCAAATCCACTAAAAATCTTCTAGTTCAAAAATTCAGCCATCTGAGGTAGCAGAGTCTACTAAAAATGAGGGACAAGGGGCTTACTTCTGTACCATGACTTCTAAGACGTTTAGATGCAAATTCTCAGGTCATTTTTCACCTTGCCCATTGAAAATGTGTGACTCTGGAGCTGTGTGTAGTGAAAAACGAGTCCCAGGTTTCCAGATGTTGGTTTGTAATTACTCTCATATTCTTCTATAGTTTAGCTGCAAGTTCCTTTGCTGTATATGTGGCAATAATAGTCCTTCACAGAAGAAGACCTTCAACTCAGTTCTAAATGTGCCCACTGGGACATAAGACTGGGCATAACTTGGACTGGGTCTCATGTGCACAGACTGCTTGTGACTTGGAACTACCCAGAAGCTATCCTAAGATTAGTGAAGTACACAGCTGGTATTTAAGAGACATTTTTCTCTTCTTCTTCTTCTTTTTTTAAAATTATTTAGTTATTTGAAAGAGTTACAGAGAGAGGAAGAGAGAGAGAGAGAGAGATCTTACTTCCTAAATGGCCACAATGACCAGGACTGGACCAGGCCAAAGCCAGGAACTTTTTCCTGGTCTCCCTCATGTGTTCAGGGGCCCAAACACTGGGGCCATGCTCTGCCATTTTCCCAGGAGCATTAGTAAGGAGCTGGATCAGAAATGGAGCAGCTGGGACACAAACCTCTTCCCTTATGGGATGCTGGCATTGCAGGCAGCAGCATCACCCGTTATGCCTCAGCACCGGCCCAAGAGACATTTTTTTGAAAGGCATTTAAACACTGAGCACATTTTATTTTGCCTTAGTTCCTTCCCCCTTCTTCACTCCCTGCCCCCCACCCCCTACTCCAGGTTGCTTACCTTTTTCCCCAACTTGGTTCTTCACCCACTGGGCAGTCCTTTTGACGCTCTCTGCATCAGTTATATCCAGAATCACGGTGTGAAGTCTCTCTGAGGTTTTTGCCTTTAAAGCTGTTGATCCTGATTCAGTCAGACAGGCAGCAATTACATGAAATCCTTTTTCATCAAAAGTTCTGGCTGCCAAATTTCCAAAGCCTGAATCACACCCAGTGATGAAAATGTACTTATTGGTGATGTCTGCAATCTTTAGTTGTCCTTTGTAATTCCACAGAAAGCCACAGAGGAGCAGGAGAGCTAACACCCAAATGAGCATTTTTCCTCTGTGTGTGACAGTGCTACTCCTATCTCCTACAATAAAAAGAAAATTAGAAAGAACATTCCAATTAGAACTATCAGGTTGGGGCCGGCGCTGTGGCATAGTAGGTAAAGCTGCTGCCTGCAGTGCCGGCATCCCATGTGGATACCAGTTCAAGTCCTGGCTGCTCCACTTTCGATCCAGCTCTCTGTTATGGCCTGGGAAAGCAGTAGAAGATGGCCCAGGTCCTTGGGCCCCTGCACCCTTGTGGGAGACCCAGAAGAAGCTCCTGGCTCCTGGCTTCAGATCAGTGCAGCTCCAGCCGTTGCGGCCAATTGGGGAGTGAACCAGAGGATGAAAGACCTCTCTCTCTCTCTCTCTCTCTGCCTTTCCTTATCTCTCTGTATAAGTCTTTCAAATAAATAAATAGGTCTTTTTTTTTTTTTGAAAAATAACTATCAGGTATTACAACCCAAGATTGATGAAATTGAGACAACCCATTTGAATGGTTCAAAAGTTACAAATAGCTCTCACCTGATTGTTTGGGGAATATGGTCATTTAAGTGATAAACCACTCTTCTAAAGTGCTGTAAAAGCTACAGATATATTATATAATATATAATTATTAATTATATATTTAATTATTATATTATTATATATAAATATATATATTAGCCCAAGAAATTAAATAGAAGAAAGGAGGAGGAGCCATGGTAGAACTGACACAAGCCAGTGGGTCGATGGAGGCAACTGGAGTTGTGTGGTATGATGATATTAACCTAACAGGTGAATTCATCTATGTGAAAGGCAGGATCTCACAGTAAAATTTTACTTTTATTACTTCATGAAATTCAAGAGAAGGATAACTTCACAATCTATTAGAAAGTATAATTTAAGTTTCTTTGTTCTGTCAAACTCCTATTTATTTTCAGGCCTTCAGAAAAAGGAGAGCATTTGGGTGCTGCCACTAAGAATATATTCCCATCTTGGTTTCTGTTTTCTTTAAATAAATTAATGTTGACCTTCAATCCAACTTTCAGGCCCTTGCAACTCAATGCAGAGTATGAAAGTGTTGAGGCCAGTAGTGCGTTCACCAAGAAAGGGAAGAAAATGGACAGAAATACTGAGCAATGCATAGTATCCCAAGTCAGAGGGCTAGATCTTCAAATTCCATTCCCTACAGGCAGTCTCCTGTGTGAAGAAAATCAGTTGCACAGAGGACAAAGCAAAGCAAATTAATATTGTAAACCTGAAGCTTTGGCTCTAAGTAGAGCAGAACCACCTGGAAGACTGATTTTGTCAGGGCTGCAGATAATCCAGGCCCTAACATCAAGCAGGAGGAGGGCTTCTCTTCTTTATCCTCAGAAGCTTGCAGCTGCATTTCCCCTCAGCATACGTTCCTCTCTTATGAGAGGCTGGAGAAAGGTGATCCCTCCGGAAGGAGGAAGTGACAGGAACCTGTTGGCATTTACCCCTGCCTTGGATCTGAGCCCTTGCAGGCCCTACTCTGCTAACTCATAGTCAGGGGTCAACCAAAGGAAGGAGCTCATCTGCTCCACTCCCTCCCCTTGAAGGGCCAGACAGCCTTATCTGCTTCTGTTTAGCCTGGGGAACAAAGAGTGGTCAAAGAAAACATCACTTGGTGGGGGCAGGAGGTGGTGGTGGTGGTGGTGGGGGTGGTGGTGGTGGTGGTGGTGGTGGTGGATTCCCCAGGACCTGGAAAGTTTCCTCTCAGGTCCGTACAATGTCTTCGCCCTCAGACCCATCCTTAGAACCAAGAGGGGCCTTTAATGCCTCACAAAGGACAATTCATAGATCCCAAGTTGAGGTTTAGACTTTGTGGATGCTTCTGGAATCATAGCTGTGTGTGCACACTGTGTTCAAAAAGGAGCTGTGAGGCCAAGCAATTTTATAAACTTTGAATTAGGTTTGTGTCCAACTATTTTTTGTTTTTACTTTGAACCATTTTTAGAAATTGTTCATTTATTTCTGCTTATGCTTAAGGCAAACAACGAATGCAGAAAAAAATCAATAATGCTTTATCACATCTGCCTCAGTGTTTTGGCACATTTCCTTCCAGCTTTTTTTCTGTAACATATGTAAAGATTTTTCTCTAATAAGGAATATAAACAGGAATAGAATTTGAAACACACATACTTTATTTCTATAGCTATATAAAAACAGACTATTTGAATATAATGTAATATATCTTCTTCACTATTCAAGGAATTTTTGAGCTCTGCTTTCATCTTTTTCTCCCCAAAAGATCTACAGCTAAAGAAAAAAAAAAGGGTAAAATAATTGCCAATTAATGAAAATGAAGTCAGTGGGAAAATATTAATGTAAAGTGTTTTGCTCAGGTCTGGCCTAGGTTAAAAATTACTGAATAACAAAGCATCCAATGTATTGTCCAAGTGGATTCCATAGCATTCACTGTAATTGAAACCTTCAACAAAATTACTTCAAGAAGACACATATTAGTAAGACTCAATGGCCCCTGGAGCAGAGGCAGGAAACTATTGATGTTGTCAGGTTTGCCAGGGATAAGCATAAGTGGAATAATAGTAAAATAATGGCTTATCTTAGTAGTGCACTATTAATACAGGTCTCATCTGATCATCTCAATAGCCTTTTGAGTTAGAAAGGGCATATTATTTACCTTAATCTTTAGAAGATGAAAGACCTCAAGGAAACAAGCTGATGTGCCAAGACCTTTGGGGCCTGGGATGCTGTGCCCTTCCATAGTGAGAAGCAGCAAGAGAGATACTGGTTACTGGCATCCCTGTTCTCTGTGCAGCAATAACACATTGACCTTGACTTTAGCGGCCTTTCTGTTCTAATACAACGGTTGGCACAAGTTCCCAGAGGGAGGGAAAGCAAATGAGGGGTCAGGGGGAGGAAGCCACGAGGAAGATAGGTTCTGTTCCTGTGTATAATGTTAGTTATAAACCCAAAGTGGGTAGGTGGATGATTTGGGAATCTATGGAAGCTCATCAGGCAAAGAGGCTCCACAGAACCTAGGGAAGGTCTGTGGCTAGAATTCAGAATCCACTTGGAGGGGGCAAAAATTCCATCTTTATTTTTCTAAACTGTAGCTGAAATTTAGCACACCCCTGTTGTACAAGTAATAGAAAATCACAGTAGTATTTTTAGTGACTAAATTTTTGTTGTGAAAGATGGACTCTCATTAGAACATATTGTTCTTAGTAGGTTCATTTCTGAACTGAAGGTTATTTCACAGTTACAAATGGAGGTGTCCCAACCTATTGTCTGAATCCTCTGCACTGCCAACCCTGACCTCTAGTTTTACAAAGCCTGTCCTTACCCCAGCTGTTATTGTCCAAAAGGTTCACATTCCTCTAGGTCATTGGACTAAGTCAGCCACAGACCAACATGTATCTTTGACCTTTAGTAGTTTTTAGCCAGAATATCACCTCTGAGGAGTTATTCCCAATCAGAGCCATTGGGACCATGATCTGTACACAGAAGCCAGTTAATGGCCAGTTAGTTCATTGGCCACTGAGAAGTAAATGAGTAACAGCATCCAGCAAGCCTGCCTCAACCACACTGCCAGCTGTGGTCACTTGCCCATGGCTCCCTGGTCCCAACAATTCAGACACAGGGCATTGACTGTAGTCATTTGAGTTGTTTGCTCATTGCTACATCTTCTAATTTATCTTACAGAAAACTGCTTGCGAAAGGGGTGGGGGGGGGGGCACACATCTCATGGCTCAAGGCGATAGACAGTGGTTGGGAACCCAGAACTCACAAGCAGACAAGTGGAGATTCAATGCCAGTTTCCCTACCGTCAGAGAGCCCTTGAGAAATTATTTTTTTCTGATTGTCCATGTCTCTGTAAAAGAGAGATACAGCATTTACCCTGAAGAGTAACCTGGTGACATAAAGGGACCACACCTGCTACACAGAGAGCCTTTTTGTCTAGGTCAGGATCAATCACTGGCACGTTGTGTGGGCTCTGATCTATGTATTGCTCAGATGAAAGCATGAGTTCTCAACCTCAGAACTTGCACTGTTCTGGGCCACACAATTCTTTGTATAAGGTCTGTTATAGTGTCTTTAGCAGCAACTGTGGCCTCCAGGCACTAGATGCCAGTAGCACCCCTCCTCGAGTTTTGAGAAACAAAATGTCCCTTGGGGGACAAAGTCACCACCAATTGAGAACCACTTGGCCTAGAGCTCCCTTGTCTTGAAGGTCTAAAATTACTTTTCTGGGAGCACATTCATTTGTTCTTCTCATTGATGAGACTTTATTCTTTTTATGGCCTTAATAGGAAATTTTATTACCTCTAAAAATTATTCATGTTCTGCTGCAAGCATTAGTTTCAATGATTTTTAAAAGAAGATATCTTTTTTCCTATCTGAAGGATAAGGGGCATTGAACAAAACCCAATTTATGTGTGACAGCATTTCTGATTTTAGAAATTACCAAATTAGCACTCATGGCATTTCAAGGCCTGAATTCTGACTGTTTTCAGTTGGAGTTGTTACAGGATCCTTTTGGGTGCTCTTCAAGTGAGTGACCAACTGATCCTACAGAATTCAGAATATGCTATACAATCCACAGTCCTTAGGATTCCTGGTTGACCAAGTCAAGTGGTTACCAAATGCTTACCATGTGCTAGGCCATTTTCTAGGGCCTGTGAAAATTGTCTTATTTAAACTTTATAATAATCTTTGTTTTATAGAAAAGGAAATAAATTCAGAAATGCAGATTAATCAGTTTAAGATATATTGTGGTGGTGACTCTGGCACTGACAACCGGGCCATCTAGTTCTGCCACTGTCATCAATATTCCCACTCACCTCTGGTAGTCTGGGTTCTGCAAACTCTTCTCTATGTCATCTGTGCCTCATGTGATATTTGGGTTTAAGTTGATACACAGTAAATGCTGTAGCAGGAAGAGGGGAAGGGAGGATGGGAGAAGTCTCCACCTTAGCTCCAGGGATCTGGTGATAATTGGATTAGTGTTCAAGACCTCTGAATCATCTGAGCAAAAGGATAACAGTAACTATGATAATAGAATATTCACACTTCTTCTTTTTGACAACTTGATGAAGTTTTGAGAAGTATTCATGTAACATTTACTCCATTTCTTTTTTTTCCCATTTATTAAACTTTTATTTAATGAGTATAAATTTCCAAAGTACAGCTTATGGGTTACAATGGCTTCCCCCCTCCCATAACTTCCCTCCCACCCGCAACCCTCCCCTTTCCCGCTCCCTCTCCCCTTCCATTCACATCAAGATTCATTTTCAATTCTCTTTATATACAGAAGATCAGTTTAGTATATATTAGGTAAGGATTTCAACAGTTTGCCCCATATAGCAACACAAAGTGAAAAAACTACCGTTGGAGTACTAGTTATAGCATTAAATAACAGTGTACAGCACATTAAAGACAGAGATCCTATATAATATTTTTTTAAAATTAATTAATTTTCTATGCCATTTCCAATTTAACACCAGGTTGTTGTTTTTTTTTCATTTCCAATTATCTTTATATACAGAAGATCAATTCAGTATATAATTAGTAAAGACCTCATCAGTTTGTACCCACACAGAAACACAAAGTGTAAAAATACTGTTTCAGTACTAGTTATAGCATCACTTCACATTAGACAACACATTAAGGACAGATCCCACATGGGGTGTAAGTACACAGTGACTCCTGTTGCTGACTTAACAATTTGACACTCCTGTTCATGGCGTCAGTAATCTCCCTAGGCTCTAGTCATGAGTTGCGAGGGCTATGGAAGCTTTTAGAGTTCGCTGACTTTGATCTTATTCCGATAGGGTCATAGTCAAAGTGGAAGTTCTCTCCTCCCTTCGGAGAAAGGTACCTCCTTCTTTGATGGCCCCGTTCTTTCCACTGGGATCTCACAGAGATCTTTCATTTAGGTCTTTTTTTTTTTTTCCATGGTATCTTGGCTTTCCATGCCTACAATACTCTCATGGGCTCTTCAGCCAGATCCGAATGCCTTGAGGGCTGATTCTGAGGCCAGAGTGTTGTTTAGGACATCTGCCATTCTATGAGTCTGCTGTGTATCCCGCTTCCCATGTTGGATCCTTCTCTCCCTTTTTGATTCTATCAGTTAGTATTAGCAGACACTTGTCTTGTTTGTGTGATCCCTTTGACTCTTAGACCTATCAGAGCCATCAATTGTGAGCTGAAATTGATCACTTGGACTAATGAGATGGCAATGGTACATGCCACCTTGATGGGATTGTATTGGAATCCCCTGGTACATTTCTAACTCCATCATTTGGGGCAAGTCTGATTGTGCATGTCCCAAATTGTACATCTCCTCCCTCTCTTTTTCCACTCTTAAATTTAACAGGGATCACTTTTCAGTTAAAATTTAAACACCTAAGACTAATTGTGTGTTAATTACAGAGTTCAACCACTAGTACTAGAACAACAACAACAACAACAAATACTAAAAAGGGTAAAGTATTACATTGTACATCTAGAGTCAGGACAAGAGCTGATCAGGTCATTTGCAACAAGATGGAGCAATCTGGAAAACATCATGCTGAGTGAATTAAGCCAGTCCCAAAGAGACAAATATCATTTGTTTTCCCTGATCTGTGACAACTTAGCACCGAAGGGGAAACCTGTTAAGTGAAATGGACATTATAAGAAACATTTACTCCATTTCAAATTGAAACATTATGAGGGGTGGTTGTGCAGCAATTAAGATTCCATTTAGGATGCTCTGCTTCTAGCTTTCTGGTAATGCACACTCTAAGGCAGCAGGTGATAGCGCGAGTGTTTGGTCCCTGTCACCCAAGTAGGAGATCTAAATTGAGTTTGGGGTTTCTGGCTTTGGTTTGGTCCAGCTCCAACTATTTGTAGGCATTTGGGGAGTACACCAGAAGATAGAAGCTCTGTCTTTGCCTCTCTGTCTCTTTGCCTTTGTACAACAAAAACAAAGCCGGAGGCCTTTCAAATAAATGTTTTAAAATTTAGTATATGGTAGGTTTCAAACAAAAGGAGAGTGGCTAGAATGAAAACTTTGATCTCCGAACTCCTAAACTGTGAAAAGAGGAAGAACAGCAAACACAGAAACGCATTATCAGTCAATGGGAGGACTGAAAACACCTTTTCCAAAACTTTCTATCAAAGGAACCAAAAACAGAGAAGTCATGTTTTCATTCATCCTTCTTGGGCTTGAATAGTAACTGCCTGTCTGGGGCAAGAGAAAAACATTGCACTCAGGTCCTTGTTCACTTCTGCTTGTCACCCTCTTAACTCTCTTCCTGGATTTCTTTTCCTAGTAAAAACTTAAAAATAAGAACTTTCCATTTCACTTCTCTTTATTCATTCTCCTTTACTCCTTAAAAATAAGAGACACCATTTAAAAAACAAGAACAGAACAGAGTGTCTCAATGTCATTGTCAGGTATTCTTTTTATAAGAAATATAGAGTTCTGGCCGGCGCCATGGTTCAATAGGCTAATCCTCCGCCTGTGGTGCTGGCACATTGGGTTCTAGTCCCAGTCGGGGCGCCGGATTCTGTCCCGGTTGCCCCTCTTCCTGTCCAGCTCTCTGCTGTGGCCCGGGAGTGCAGTGGAGGATGGCCCAAGTGCTTGGGCCCTGCACCCCATGGGAGACCAGGAGAAGCACCTGGCTCCTGCCTTCGGATCAGTGTGGTGTGCTGGCCACAGCGGTCATTGTGGGATGAACCAACAGTAAAGGAAGACCTTTCTCTGTCTCTCTCTCTCACTGTCCACTCTGCCTGTCAAAAAAAAAAAAAAAGAAAGAAAAAAAAACAAATACAGAGTTCTTTCTCAATAATTCCTCCTAGACCACTTAATTTTATTTCCATGTAACCTTAAGCGAGGTTTTCTGGGACAAGTCAGTCTCACTGACAGGAGTTTGTATGATTTTTATTTACTTTCAGTTTGTATCTTTATGGCTTAAATTTCATCAACAGCTAAGTTGTCCAACAGGATACATTAAACAGAGCACATATTGCCACAGGCTTCTGAACTACTTTCTTTTAGGGGTTTGCTTACACAAGCTTTCTTATTATTGACAGCAGACAAACATGTATATTTAAACATTATAAACTTGGGGTAACTTATACAGAATTCCTTTCTATGCAAACCTCTCCATTGAGGTAAAAAAAAAAAAAAAAAAAAACCTCTTTCTAACCCTTATGGCCTTTCAGAGATTTCTACTGCATTTTTCTTTAAGAAAAATGAACATTAGAGTCTAATGATAGGATTAATTAATTAATAGGACTGCAGAATTATGTTTCTGTGGAAAAAATGTTCAAGCTGGTTACCTGGACATCTGAACACAATTAAAAATTGGAGCAAATAGTCTCTACATGAAATATGTTTGCATTTGGCAACAAATGTTCTTTTGAGGCCTGATTTAAAATAATAATGATTATGATAATAACTGTGATGCTGATATAATAAAGATGGTATTTATCACTCAATGGAATGAGTTAAGTTTCACATTTTCCCTGAGGGTTGTAACTTCCAGGTGAAAGGCCTGCCCTTATTTACGTTTAAATTGTATCATAGAATTCAAAATATCCACAAGAGATGGTTTGGAATGTTCTCAACACAAATCATAGATGTTGGAGATCCTGGGTAACCTTAGTATCTTGATGCCTTGTATTCCTTCAGGGAAGAGGGTGGAGGTCAGCCTTTGGTACTCAGAGTGTGCTTTGGGGTGGTGGGACAGCAAAGTATGAAGGGCGTGGAGAAGTGTGTGTGACTTTCCTTTGGAGACTCCCAGAAGCCTCCTGGGGACAGAGCGGCTCTCCCTTCTAGCGTAGCAGTTCCAGCCCACTCTTCCCCTGGGGAGACCCATCGCACTTAACATTTGGCACGTTTAGTTCAAAGGATAAAGGCATCTTTGATTTTCTTTGGCTTCCCCTCAAAACTCTAGAATTCACCTTAACATTCATAATTCTGAATTATCTCCATTCCCTCCCAGGTTCGTTATTTTGCTAACACACTTTCTGTCAATTTTGGTAGGTTAAGAATTATTGATATAGCCATGGTTACTTTAGCTATGGTTACTGATAAAAAGTGCCAACTGGAAGAGATTACATGAGTATATTGTGTATTGCAGCTTCAGAGAAGGCTTGGAAGTAGAATCTGTCTATATGGACACAGAAAGTGTGTCTAAACCTTTGGTGTATTTTGTTCAACCATAGTTATCCTGAGCCAGAAGAAAAGGTCAGGATTTTTAGATACTGTCCCTTAAGAACGTTCTGTTCGTTATAAGCATTTAAAAACCAGCCCCCTCCCTTTAAATGTTTGAGGTAGGGATTTTTTTTCCCCCTTGCAGTTAACATTGATATTTGTTGTATAAATTTGGTACCCTTTTCAAATCTCAGAAAATACAGCACAAAGATGATGTAACATCAGCTCTCATTGTATGCAGAATCTAGCCAAATGTGTGCCGAGGGATATTAGGAGAATGCACAATCCCTATCCTTGGGCTGATGGCGTAGCAAGACATTTCAGAGTCCTTGTCCAACCCTAAACTGAATATGTCTTATTTCAGCTTTTCCCCCCTCCTGCTAAAAGTCAAGTCATAGAGAGAGAAGGTCACACCACCATCTGAAACAGCAAAGCACTGCACCATAAAATGAACAGCAAATACCTGAAGCAGGTTTTATGCTGTCATCCCAGGATCCAGGCTCAGCTGTACAATGCCAGGAATTACCCTGCTTCCTTATGACCTACAAGGCATTTTCTCACTCACTTTGGTGTATATATGTGTGTACATGTGCACATGCACACACCTGTTATAAATCAACATTTGATAATGTTGGTAAAGCAGTTGGCAGGCAGATCAGACTTGCAGTTAGTTATAAATCTGTTGCTGTAGTAAGAAACTCGTTAAAATTTCTGTGCTTTTTGGAGCCCTTCCCTCTCCAATTTCCAATTAATCTTAAGACTCATAGATGGTATCAAATAGACCCAGAGGGAAAAAGAACAAGATATGAATTCATTGTGACTCCTGGGTGCTAAAGGACAGTCAGAGACAGACCTGGAGGAGTCTAAGCTAAGATCCCAGGCCACATGGATCTCATTTCTGTGGTGAGATGAACTCGGAGTGTATCACTACCTTCCAACATATTACATTAAAAAAAATAATAAGAATAGCAACAGTTGACCACAGCTTGAAAGACAACTTGATTCTTTATGGAAGAGTGAAGAAAAATCAAAGAAAGTTCAGACTGACCTGAGAAAGGAAGAAATAAATGTCAAAACTCCCTCATCCGTTACCTTTTTAAAGTTGAATTGAGACGCAAACACTGCTGGTGGACTTGCTCAGCTGACTGCAACCTTCCTGCTGTGCGCAGGGGAAGGAAGAGTTGTGCCACTCTGACCAAGATCTTCCTGAGGTCAAGGTGCCTGTGCAAACTCCGAGAGCCTACACGTGTGGAGGCTCCTTAGGCTCTCTCCTCACTCTGTGAGTCAGTGCTTGTGACATTGAATGATGATTAAATCTCTTCCATGGATAAAGGAAGCCAAGAAGCTGTAAGTCATGTGTTTCCAAAGGAATTGGCAGTATCTTTAAGAGTAAACTAAATTTAGCTGCTTATAGAAGGAATGAAAAAAATGACTCATAGCATTCCCTTTCTACCAGTAGGAACATTTGGGCAAATTCAGCAGCTGAACTAATGTAACATAGAAGCATTTTGTGACCTGCTTGGTACATTGTTGCAATACCTTAATTTTTGAATTAGGATTATTTTTCATGATCTTCATTCTCATAACACACCTTTGTTTAGTTAGTACCCCAGCCCTCCCAAGAGAGCAAGTACAAGAAATCAGTCTGTGATGATTCTTTTTACCATATTTAAAGAAGATTGATGAGCAAGGAGACAAAAGCAATGTAATGAAACAGGATTTTCAAATGACTTATCAGTACTAATTTCTGTTTTAAGGTATAGCAAAGCTAGTTTACAGGCATGGTCTCTGGACCCGTGACCACTGAGAATAGGAAAGGATGCCTCTTTCTCTCTCAAAGTTGCTCTGTTCAGAGCATCTCAGTTGACCTGGCATTTCCCGGGGCTTCGATAGAAAGTATTGAGGCTACAGGTGATGAAGGCAAGTGATGGGGTTAATATCTCCCCTTGAACCTGATAACCTGCCTCCGAATTTTAGTCATACAGATAGGTAAGAACCGTACACCACTAGGGTTTTTTGTTGTTGTTTGTTTGTTTGTTTTAATTTTTTGACAGGCAGAGTGGACAGTGAGAGAGAGAGACAGAGAGAAAGGTCTTCCTTTGCCGTTGGTTCACCCTCCAATGGCCGCTGCGGCTGGCGCACCGCGCTGATTCGATGGCAGGAGCCAGGTGCTTCTCCTGGTCTCCCATGGGGTGCAGGGCCCAAGCACTTGGGCCATCCTCCACTGCACTCCCTGGCCACAGCAGAGAGCTGGCCTGGAAGAGGGGCAACCGGGACAGAATCCGGTGCCCCGACCGGGACTAGAACCCGGTGTGCCAGCGCCACAAGGCAGAGGATTAGCCTAGTGAGCTGCGGCGCCAGCATGTTGTTTGTTTTTTTATTTTCAGTTTCACTGTACGCTGGTTTATTGCTATGTTCCTTAGATTTCTCGGGCTCTGTGTTCCTTTGAAAAATGCAGGTGTTGGTGTTGTGGTTCATCAGGTTAAGCCACTGCTTGCAACACTGGCATTCTATATTGGAGCACCAGAGTGTGAGTCCCAGATGCTGCACTTCTGATTCAGCACCCTGCAAATGTGCCTGGGAAAGCAGTGGAAGATGGCCCAAGTGCTAGGGCTCCTGCTACATGTAGGAGATTTGGATGGAGTTCCAGTCTCCTGACTTTGGCCTGACCCAGCTCTGGCCATTTGAAGAGTGAACTAATGGATGGAAAATTAATTCTTTCTCTTTCTCTCTCACCCCCCTCCCCCTCCCCTCTTCCCCTTTATTGCTCCTCTCTCTGTCAGTCTGTCAAATAACTAAATAAATATTTAAAAAAGAAAAATACAGCTGATGACTCAGCTGAGGTGAACATATGAACAAACACATCCTTCTAAGTAGAGTTGAGACCCTACTATCACCTTTTAAATTAAATGGCGGAAGGGCTGGCATTTGACCTAGCAGGCAAAGCTACTGCTTGCAATGCCAGCATCCCATATAGGCACTGATTCATGTACTGGCTGCTCCAGTTCCCATCCAGCTGCATGCTGATGGTCTGGGAAAAGCAACAGAAGATGGCCCAAGTGTTTGGGCCCCTGTCATACATTTGGAAGATATGCATGAAGCTCTTGACTTCAGCCTGGTCCAGCACTGGCTGTTGGGACCAACTGGAGAGTGAACAAGCAGATGGAAGATCTTTACTCTGTCTCATCCTCTCTCTTCCTGTAACTCTTTCAAATACATAAATAAATCTTAAAAATAAATTAATGAAATGGGGGATCTTTTTGCTCCAAGGGAACAAAAAACCAAGACTGAATGAAATAAACTCAGGTAAATATGGAGCCCCAAATGTGCCAAACGCACTTCTTCCCTTTTAATACTCCCCAAGTCAAAGTAAGACTTTAACATGAAACCCCTAAGAGAAGCAAAACACTGATTTCAATCAACATAAAGAAAGCCACAAATTGGAGCTGGTGCTGTGGCATAGCAGGTAAAGCCGCTGCCTGCAGTGCCGGCATCCCATACAGGTGCCGGTGCATGTCCCAGCTGCTCCTCTTCCGATCCAGCTCTCTGCTATGGCCTGGGAAAGCAGTAGAAGATAGCCCAAGTCCTTGGGCCTCTGCACCCACGTGGGAGACCGGGAAAAATCTCCTGGCTCCTGGCTTTGGATCAGCACAGCTCTGGCCATTTCAGCCAATTGGAGAGTGAACCAGTGGATGGAAGACCTCTCTCTGTCTCTGTCTCTACTTCTCTCTTCTGTGTAATTCTGACTTTCAAATAAATAAATCTTTTAAAAAAAGGAAGAAGGCCACAAATCATTAACATTGGACCCTTCTTGTAGGCAGGTTAGAGCAGAATATTGTCACTGAGAGGTGGAGAGAGCCTCAGGTCATAGAGTAATGAAGGGAGAAGAGCCAACAATATAACAATAATAAGTTTTTGGTTTTTTTTTTTTTACTCAAGAATCTAATGAAGTCCTGTTTCAAAAGCTTCCCACATAGACTCTTGATTCAAATATTTAGGCTGATTTGTCATAAAAATTTGCCAAAGGGAATCCTTGCCGTGTGTCTGGCATGTCCCTCAATTCCAGTGGACCCAATTCAAGAGTTCAGGTTTAGTGCCCTGGAGTTAGAACCCTCCTTCCCCTTGTCAAAGGGGCCCATTTAGATGTTCAGTTATGGGAAGCATGTGTTAGCAATGCCTAATACAGGTTGTGTTTGCATTTCAATTCGAATCTTAAGGGCTAAGCTGTCTTTCATGCTACCCTTTTACAATGTATCTTGTAATGCATCACTTGGTTCAGAATGCTTCCTACGATAAACTTCTGGTCATCAAATATGATATATCAGTGTAAAATCATCCAGAATTCAATTATCATTTGATCTTTTCCTAGTTTTCTAAAATAAAACGTTGTACTGTAGATTTCATACAAATGTAAATTTCAGTTTTTGATAACTGGATTGTAATTATATGGGTAGTACTGTCAACAAAATGCTAAAGGTATGGTTATTTTTTTAAAGAATTATTTTACTTATTTGAAAGACAGAGTTATAGGGAGAAGTAGAGCCAGAGAGAGAGAGAGGTCTTCCATTCCGCTGGTTCACTCCCCAAATGACTGCAATGGCTAGAGTTGAGCTGAAACCGAAGCCAGGAGCCAAGAGCTTCTTCCAGGTCTCCCACATAGTTGCAGGGTCCCAAGGACTTGGGCCATCTTCTACTGCTTTCCCAGGCCATAGCAAAGAGCTGTTTGGAATTGGAGCAGCTGGGACTCAAACCGGTACCCATATGGGATGTCAGCATTGCAGGCTGGGGCTTTAACCTGCTGTGCCACAGTGCCAGCCCCAAAGATATGATTCTTTTTCTTCTAGATCTATAGTTCCCTCTTCTCCCATATTTTTACCTTGGCTATTATTTTCCAAACACCTAAACATTCCCAAATAACACCCAGACCTAAGACTGTCTTAGGCAGCGCACATCAGGTTTCTCACAACTCTACTGGACTGTAGAGGTCCAAGTAATAGAAAATCCTGAAATGAAAGTCAAATGGAGAAGGCCACTTACTCTGCACTACAGGCTGGGATCGATCCAACTCTTGGAGTATGTCTGGTGTCTCCTTTGTGAAACTGGCCAGGAGACTGAGGCTGGTGATATATGTTGACCGCCTCCTTCCTGATGTAATGATTCAATTTTCTCTCAAGATCTCTATCAGTGGAGTGTGTTTCTGCATAACTATTATGTGTCACATTACTTCACATTTTTACCAGTGTACTTGGTGTTCTTTTTCCTCCTCCCTTTGGCAATGTAAAGGGAACCTGTCCATGGGTCATCCTTCTTACACCAATAACACCTTTGACCTGCATAGCTAGAAGCTTTGTTACTCATTTAGCTTTTCATGACTCTCCTAACTGTAAAATGAAGCTGAGCTAATCTCCTGTTCCTCTCTGTATAAGATCCTTAAAAATACCAATAGTTAGGAACTGAGTCATGGAGACATTCATAGAGTCTTTGAAGAATTTCCTTATTTGCAGAACACATTCTTTCAGCTTACTCAAACAGGCGGTCTGAGGTTGAAAAATAGGATGAGGAGTATTATATGGGAGGTCATTGTACCAGAAATGCAGTGAGAGCTAGGGAGAAGATGAATGACAATAGAAGTAACTGACTGCCAGAAAAACTGGGGATTCCCAGCAATAGGGAAACTTGTGAGACATCAGGGTGGAGGCTTAGTAAGAAAAATGTGACTCCAACAGAGGGAGGAGGTGGGTACTTCTTTTGTGTGACACATGTAGGACACTGAAACATCTTTCTTGGGTTAAGAATGATCCTCTTGCTAGGTTTCCTGATTTCTTTCAATCCTGGGCTGCTTTTGCCCAGAATCTTAACTGACCTGAGGAAAGGACTAAATGGAATTAAGATCCACTGCCATATATTATCTAATTGCGTAACATGTAAATACTGTTTAGTAGGAAAGAACATACTGAGGTCCATGGAGGGGAGTTAGAGATGATTCTAAGCAGTTAAACCTTTTTCAGACCTGTTTTGGAGTATTCTGAACTGCTGTCCCTGTGCTAGGCCTATTTGGCTTATGAGAAGTAATTATGGTTAAGACTCTTTATATTGAGAAATCATTGCTGTTAGCTCCTTAATTGCTGGTTAAGGAATTTCTTAGAAATGTTTCCTCTTCTTGAATGACTCCTGCTACTAGTTAGTTCTTTGAGATTGTTTTAGAACATGGAAAAAGGATGGTCACATCTTCTGCTGGTAGATACATGAATTGCTACAGCTTTTTTAAAAAAATTATCCAGAAAAATCTATCAAAATGAAAATTATATTACTTTTTGACCCAGCAATCTCCTTCTTCAGATTTCATTTTATAAAAATAAAAGCCAGTATTGTATACCAGTGTATATGAACAAGATGTGACAAAAAAAAAAAAAAAAACAAAAAACAAAAAACAGAATCAAAGATCAAAGTAAGTGCCTATGGCTGGTGGAATGGTACATATACAAAATGGAATGCAGACAGTAAATGCATTATATTAGAGCTCTACTATTTGGGAGGCTTTTCAAGACCTCATTTTTGTAAAGTAATGAGGGAATCTACATGTGTGCATGTGCAAAGAGATATTTAAGTCAACTTATGGAATATATAAAGGAATATACAGTGTGTTTTTAATATGGGTTACTGGTACATTATGGTGTAGGCAAAACAAAAGCAAGGGTGACCCAAGAGGAAAAGGTGATATGAGATAGGCAGGTGACAGTTTAGGTCTGCTGAGCTTAAAGTCGCTACAAGCCTCCATATGTAGTTCCGTCCTCCTACATGTCAATTGAAATGCCGCCTTTCCTGGGATGCAACTGCTTCATCTGGGACCTAAGAGGGACACCTTGAAAATATTGATTTTTTTTTCATTTATTAAACTTTTATTTAATGAATATAAATTTCCAAAGTACAGCTTATGGGTTACAATGGCTTCCCCCCTCCCATAACTTCCCTCCCGCCCTCAACCCTCCCCTTTCCCGCTCCCTCTCTCCTTCCATTCACATCAAGATTCATTTTCAATTCTCTTTATATACAGAAGATCAGTTTAGTATATATTAGGTAAAGATTTCAACAGTTTGCGCCATATAGCAACACAAAGTGAAAAAACTACCATTGGAGTACTAGTTATAGCATTAAATAACAGTGTACAGCACATTAAAGACAGAGATCCTACATAATATTTTTTTAAAATTTTATTTAATGAATATAAATTTCCGGTGTACAGCTTATGGATTACAATGGCTTCCCCCTCCCATAACTTCCCTCCCACCCGCAACCCTCCCCTCTCCCGCTCCCTCTCCCCTTCCATTTGCATCAAGATTCATTTTCAATTCTCTTTATATACAGAAGATCAATTTAGTATAAAGATTGCAACAGTTTCCACCCACATAGAAACACAAAGTGAAACATACTATTTGAGTACAAGTTATAGCATTAAATCAAAATGTACAGCACATTAAGGACAGAGATCCCACATGAGGAGCAAGTGCACAGTGGCTCTTGTTGTTGACCCAACAAATTGACACTCTAGTTTATGGCGCCAGTAACCACCCTAGGCTGTCGTCATGAGTTGCCAAGGCTATGGAAGCCTTCCAAGTTTGCCGACTCTGATCATATTTAGACAAGGTCATAAAAGACAGAGTGAGGATAGTACCAATGATCCTAAGAGTGGCATTTACCAGGTTTGAGCAATTATACAGCATTAAGTGGGGAAGAGGACCATCAGTACACACAGGTTGGGAGTAGAGCCATTGGAGGTAGAGTAGAGGTTATGATTACAAAGGAATGAGGCCCAAGTACGCTAGACAGGGCCTAGAACAAAGGACAGAGTCATTATTAGAGGAGCTAAGAAAGGTGCTGTCTAAGCTACAATTAAGTTTTCTGATTGAGAGACAAATAGAACCTGATAGAAGGGGCTTGATAATAATCTGGTGGGCTTTTGGCCTTGTAAGTTAAGAGGCCCAGACCTATCTATCTCTTCACATGGGGTATATCCTTAGGGAGGTGTGAACCTCCTAGGGGAAGGCACTCTGTTGACTTTCATTACTTGCTGGCCTGGGAGGAGAGCTGACCAGGTAAAGGCAGGGGGCATCTCTAACAAGAAATTTACAGTTCTGCCTGCAATGTTGCTGACCCTACTTGACCATCCCCTCAGCTGCAGTGGTCACTTTGGAAGTTGGGCTGAGTGAAGGACTTTTCAGCTTAGAGCCAATAAGATCTGTGGCTCTGACCTGGGCATCCTTCGACTCCAGGGCAGGTCCATTTCCAGTGATCCAACTCTTGGCAGAGCTGCCAGGGCTCTTCACAAGCTGACTTCTGCTGAAGCCCAGGCTTACCACATTGAAAGCCACTGCAGTGGACTGGCCTGTTGGGTCTCCTTGAGGGCAGATCACTGTACAGATCAGCCATTAATAGGCCTGCCACCCATTGCTTCTGATGCCTAGCTTTCTCTTCCTCCTGGTTTTTGTTAAAGCAGACCAGAGGATGCAAGTCAAGGGAGTACCCAAGTCCCATCTCTAATCTTCAGTGGCCTAAACTACAAGTCTATAGTCACAGGCATGTTCTGTAGTACTTTTTCTAAGGTAGACAATGCCCATGAGGAAAATTATATCCTCACTTTAAAACTTTCTTTCCCTTTGGTCTGAAAGGGAGTTTTTTCTGCTTATTGTATACTTCACTGATGGCAAAGTGAATCTATCTATGAGATTACTATTTAAGTTCTTATTTTGGCTATGCTATTACAGAAAAATGTTAGCCATCTCTTTTATAAGGTCTAAAGATTAAATTGTGCATCCTACAGATTCCTTCATAATAGAATTAGTTTCCTACCTTGAAGAGAAGAGAGAAATGAAAGAACAAGTTGGGCTTAGAATAGAGAAATGAGGGAGCAAGTCCTAGATCGCTTGCTGACATTAGCAATATCACATGAATACTTAGCAAACAGTTTCAACCATTAGATAACAACTTAAGAAAACATTTACCAGAAGGTCCAATGCCTTCTATAAATTTTAAGAATCATATATTTGGAAACACCTCTTAAATATCTAACATGGTGTAGTTTGTTTAACCAGTAAACTTAAGCATAACCATATAAAATGTTTTTAGTTTCTTTCTACCAACAAGTTTAAAACATTCAGGTCACACAAATTAAAATGTATCTTTGATTGATTTTAGCAGCTTAAATTTATGGATAATCTTATCTATAAGCTATTTAAAATAAAACTCTTAATAAAATTTCACCATATGGACATACAATATGTACACACATATAACATAGCATAATAGACCAATATAGCAATTTTAATAATAGCTTTTAAAATCTTTAACTCTTTTTGTAGATTGCCAATTGATTTGAATTGCTTTTTGTTTTTAGTAACCTTAGTTAACCATACTTTCTCTCAGTTGGTACTGTTAATACATTATTGGCTTCATCTGTTTACAGAGCCATCCCAAAGTACTGAATACAATAGAAGTGGCTGGAAAAAGTCCATAGGAACCTATAGGAGGACAGCTAAACAAAGAACCAACAACACTTTAGTTTTATGAGCAGCAAATCCTATATAACTGTGGATGACAAAAGACTTTAAGTTGCCATGTTTAAAATTATAAACTCATCAACCAACAAGAGGCACTTGCTTACTTCACAGTATTTTTGAAAGCACCTGTAGGATTTTACAAGTATTTAACCCTTTAGGCCTCTGGGGCTTTCTCATTAAGATAACTATCATGTCTAGTAACACAAGATCATTAGACTTTTTAATTCTCAAACATTTGTATTAATAGCATTTTCCATTATAGAAACTTAAAGTCTGGTACCACGTCACATCTTGACAGTACTTCTAATATAATCCAAATAGACTGATTAGTTGGTGTCTCTATAAGATGAGAGACATAGGTCCTTCGATTTTTTCAGTTGGGCCCAAACTGGAAAAACCAAAGTCCAAGATTTACTGGAAATTTTAGAGACCAGATTGTTTGAAACTTTGATTTTTCGAATGCCTGTCAAGAATGCCAAGAAGGCTCAAAATCCAAAATATTTGGTTGAAATAAGATTCCTGAAAATCATGACATAACATAGACCAAATTTGATCATTGTTACAAGGTGATTATTCAAATCTTTGAAAATAAGCACATATTTAAATGACCCATAGCTCTTAATAAAAATTCAGCTGTTTTGGAACAATTAGAATTTAACAGACATCAAGAGAACATAATAGATTACTTTAACACATTGCTTTAACAGAGCATCAGAGTTTGATTCTATGTCAAAGAGAAATTGAGCTTCCTGTGATCTTTTGCTGTGAGGTTTCCTTCCTTTACCTTCTTTCATATTGGTGACCATGTTTCTGTGTTTCTGTGTGTAACACATCTTTAAGCATCTTTTGCAGGGCAGGATGAGTGGCAACAAATTCTTTCAGTTTCTGTTTGCTATGAAAAGTCTTAATTTCACCTTCATTCACAAATGAGAGCTTTGCAGGATATAATATTCTGGGCTGTCAGTTTTTCTCTCTTAGTACCTGGGCTATGTCTCGCCATTCCCTTCTAGCTTGTAGGGTTTCTGAAGAGAAGTCAGCTGTGAGTCTAATTGGAGATCCTCTAAGAGTAATCTGGCGTTTCTCTCTTGCACATTTTAGAATCTTTTCTTTATGTTTCACTGTGTTGAGTTTGATTACAACATGTCGTGGTGAGGATCTCTTTTGGTCATGTTTATTAGGGGTTCTATAAGCTTCCTGTACTAAGATGCCTCTGTCCTTCTCCAAACCTGGGAAATTTTCTGCTAGTATCTCACTGAAAATGCCTTCTAATCCTTTCTCCCTCTCCATGCCTTCAGGAACTCCTAGAACCCGAATGTTGGGTTTTTTAATAGTATCCTGTAGATTCCCAACAATATTTTTTAGATTTCTAATTTCTTCTTCTTTTCTTTGGTTTGCCTGTTCCCTTTCCTGTTCTCTGTCTTCTAAGTCTGATATTTTCTCTTCTGTCACCCATTCTGTTTTTAAGGCTCTCTAATGTGTTTATCATTTGATCTATTGAATTCTTCATTTCATTATGATTTCTATTCACTATCAGAGTTTCTTGTTCTACTAGTTGTTTCATTTCATTTTGATTCCTCCTTTAATATTTCATTTTCACGAGAGAGATTTTCTATCTTGTCCATTAAGGATTTCTGTAGTTCAAGAATTTGTTTTTGAGAACTTCTTAATGTTCTTATCAATTTTTTGAGATCAGCTTCTTGCATTTCTTCTATCTCATCATCTTCATAATCTTGAATTGGGGTGTCTTTTTCATTTGGGGGCATCATAGTATCTTCCTTGTTCTTGTTACCTCGGTTTTTGCGTTTGTTGTTTGGCATGTTGGAGATATTTGGTTTCTTCACTGTGCTGTTTTTTCTTGTTACACTATGGCTCTATATTAAGTGGACTGTCTGCTTTCAGTGGAGCCTTAGAGGCTTGAGATGGGTGTGGACTGAGAGCTGTGTTTGGTTCCTCAGGGTTGAGGTTGTGTCAAAGATGACACTCCCAGGTTAGGTGTGGTAAATCTCTTTCTTTCTTTCTTTTTTTGATTCAAAAGGGAAGTAATTCTGCACAGCTGAACGCACAGCTGAACGTAATTGGAGGTAGTTAGCAGGCAAATGATATACCCACAGGAGCCAGAGATTGGAAGCTCTTTCCCAAGGACCACACAGAGAATCTGTGCTGCCCTCAGTGTGGGCTCCAATTCTCCTGCAGTCTCCCACTGGGTTGCCAAGTTAGATGCTAATCTCCTGTTATTTCACCCCTCCCCCCAGAGTCAGGTTTTTCTGCTATGTTCAGGGCCGGTGCAGACCTGAGGTCGCCCTGCTTATGACCTATGTCCAAAATGGCGCCTGCTCTTTGTCTTGCTCGCCTTTGAGGGGTGAGCAGAGAGAGAGAAACTCGTGTCCGTATCGGTCACTTTTTTTTTTTTCCTCTCTCTCTTCTAGTTAGCCTGGTGAACTTTTCCCCACGGAGTTTCAAGCCTCGTTCCCTCTAGTCTCCTCTTTCTGCTTGCCCGCTGGTGTCTTGGGCTATTGAGGTTCGGCTCTCCTCGCGTTCCAGCTCTGGTGTGTTGAGTCTGCTGCTGGTGTCCCGAACTTGGGCTCCCACGCTCTCCACGCAGGTCCACAGTGAATCACTAGTTCCAGAAGAGTTTCCTCTGCTGTTTCTTCCCCTACTCTTCCTTGAGCCTGCAGTATCTCCACTTGTATTAACCTGTCTCTCCCCCGGACTAATAGTGTGCTCCCTTCCTATTCTGCCATCTTGCCGCTCTCCTCATAATATTTTTTCAAATTAATTAATTTTCTATGCCATTTCCAATTTAACACCAGGTTGTTTTTTTTTCATTTCCAATTATCTTTATATACAGAAGATCGATTCAGTATATAATTAGTAAAGACCTCATCAG
Source organism: Lepus europaeus (assembly GCF_033115175.1). NCBI lineage: Eukaryota > Metazoa > Chordata > Mammalia > Lagomorpha > Leporidae > Lepus > Lepus europaeus. The sequence goes on along the minus strand of NC_084827.1, from coordinate 111,995,814 downwards.
TTTGTACCCACACAGAAACACAAAGTGTAAAAATACTGTTTCAGTACTAGTTATAGCATCACTTCACATTAGACAACACATTAAGGACAGATCCCACATGGGGTGTAAGTACACAGTGACTCCTGTTGCTGACTTAACAATTTGACACTCCTGTTCATGGCGTCAGTAATCTCCCTAGGCTCTAGTCATGAGTTGTCAGGGCTATGGAAGCCTTTAGAGTTCGCTGACTTTGATCTTATTCCGATAGGGTCATAGTCAAAGTGGAAGTTCTCTCCTCCCTTCGGAGAAAGGTACCTCCTTCTTTGATGGCCCCGTTCTTTCCACTGGGATCTCACTCACAGAGATCTTTCATTTAGGTCTTTTTCTTTTCCATGGTATCTTGGCTTTCCATGCCTACAATACTCTCATGGGCTCTTCAGCCAGATCCGAATGCCTTAAGGGCTGATTCTGAGGCCAGAGTGTTGTTTAGGACATCTGCCATTCTATGAGTCTGCTGTGTATCTCGAGGAAATTATGGGACATGTACTCCATAGAATACTATACAGCAGTAAGAAACAACGAAACCCGGTCATTTGCAACAAGATGGAGCAATCTGGAAAACATCATGCTGAGTGAATTAAGCCAGTCCCAAAGAGACAAATATCATTTGTTTTCCCTGATCGGTGATAACTGAGCACCAAAGGGGAAACCTGTTAAGTGAAATGGACACTATAAGAAACAATGACCTGATCAGCTCTTGTCCTGACTTTAGATGTACAATGTAATACTTTATCCTTTTTAGTATTTGTTGTTGTTGTTGTTGTTCTAGTACTAGTGGTTGAACTCTGTAATTAACACACAATTATTCTTAGGTGTTTAAATTTTAACTGAAAAGTGATCCCTGTTAAATTTAAGAGTGGAAAAAGAGAGGGAGGAGATGTACAATTTGGGATATGCTCAATTGGACTTGCCCCAAACAGTAGAGTTAGAAATGTGCCAGGGGATTCCAATACAATCCCATCAAGGTGGCATGTACCAATGCCATCTCACTAGTCCAAGTGATCAATTTCAGCTCACAATTGATCACACTGATAGGTCTAAGAGTCAAAGGGATCACACAAACAAGACAAGTGTCTGCTAATACTAACTGATAGAATCAAAAAGGGAGAGAAAATATTGATATTAAGCTCCACATGGAACTCGTGGAGGTGCTGTAAAATTCCCAGGTGTTTTCGTAGCTGTAGAGGCACTGCACCACCACCTACCTAATCAAACCAGCCAACAAGTGGGATAGGCTCTCTCGCTCTCATTCACCTCAGGCCAGGCTGGAGGTGCTGTGTGGGTACCCCTTTTCTTCTCTCCTCCCTCACCTGTCCTCTCTTTGGGAAATCTTCTGGCCCACTGCCCACTCATGACAGGTATTTATCCATGTGAGGCAACGTATGCCCACATGTGTATGTGTGTTTGCTTTCTCACCTTTTGAATGAATTTTATGATTACTCTTTGTACCTTATACTTGTCTGCACTTAGAATGTTTGTCTTAGTGCAGGAAAGGGCCTAAGGTGAAATTAATACACCCCATGCCCACACAAAGGGGAGATATATATTTAAAATACTGCATTGAAGATGATATTATCCAACAGAGTGCCAAGTGAGAAAAGAGTCCTGCCCGCTTCCTCCAAAGTCCCAAACAAAAAATGTGAATTCAATCAAATCTTTACCATTCAATTACCAATTTACAGAAAATACAGAGAGTAGAGAGAGCAAATGAAACTCTGAAGGTGTAATCAGCAAACCAGTGGAGGAAACCAAAGGACACACAACTTGAATTCATCTATAGAAATAAACCACTCTCACAGAATGGCAAGGGAGTTTATGGATTAATAGAGAATTAAAAGATAGGATGATAGGAGCTGGTGCTGTGGTGTAGAGGGTAAAGCCGCCACCTGCAGTGCTAACATCGCCAATGTGTGCTGGTTCAAGACCCCGCAGCTCCACTTCCTATCCAGCTGTCTGCTTTGGCCTGGGAAAGCAGTAGAGGATAGCCCAGGTCCTTGGGCACCAGCACTCTTGTGGGAGACTGGGAAGAAGCTCCTGGCTCCTGGCTGCAGATTGGCCCAGCTCCAGCAATTGCAGCCATTTGGGGAGTGAACCAGTGGATGGAAGATCTGTCTCTGCCTCTCTGTAATTCTGCCTTTCAAATAAAACAAATAAATCTTTACCAAAAACAAGATATGATGATCAATTGCAATAAGTGGACTTTATTTGGATCCTGATTCAAAGTGATAGACCTTAAAACCACAAATCCATTTGTGACAATTGTTATAAGATAATAAAACGGTAATGCAGGCATCCTCTCTTGCCTTTTCATGTTTTGGCTGATGAGGGCCAGCTGCTGGTGTTGTAAATTACCTGTGACCGGTGAATAATAATATTTGCATGGGAATTTCTGGAGCCTACTGAAATGAGATGACTTGGAATGGCAGTCCTCACACCCAGCTTGGGGAGGATATGTTGTGGTTCTACAGACCTACCTAGCTGCCTGCCCATCCCAGAGCAAGTATGCAATTATCATCTGCAAACAGTTAATCTCCATTATCAAGAAACTTCCAACCTGGCTAACATCCTGGATTTCCTGGTTGGACCATCATCAGAATGAAGTCTGAAAATCTGCTTAATTATCAATTGACTGAACTCATTGTTTTTTTTTCTACCCTTCACCAGCAACTACTCCTTCCCTTTAAAAACCTTTTTGCTGGCTGGTTGTGTGGGAAAGAATGCATTTTTGGATCCAGAGATCACTTTTCCCCCAAGACTGCAGAGTTCTGGAAATCAACTCTTTTCCTCTTACCAACTATTATCTCTGGTTATTCAGCTGTCCGGTGGTGAGCAGCAAGGGCCTGATTGCTTTGCCTTGTAACAAGAATTAGAAATTTAAATAATAGCCACTCAGTGATATTAAGTAATTATTAATATAGTTATTTAAGAAAGCAAAATCCTTATCTTTTAGGTCAATTACTTTCCTAATTAACCTAAATAATAGTGAATAAAATGGCATAATGTCTTGGAGTTGTTTCACAATAATTTGGGGCAAAGAGAAATGGATAAGGGTGTAACCAGGCAGGAAAAGCCCTGAGTTGGTGATGGGACTGGTGCTCGGTGTGTGGGTGTTCATAATGTTATTCTGTCTACCTTTATATACATTTGAAATGACCTATTACAAGAAATTTAAATTATGATATGAACACAGCTTGTTATTTATAGAAATGTTTTACAAATATGTTTGTATTTTTTTAAAAAAAATGTAACTTTTATTATTAACATGTAGTGTTTATTACAAATTGATGTTTTTCATCATATAAGCATGCCTCAAGCATCCAAAAGCTAACTATCAATCTATGTAAGTGGATATACATGCTGTTGAACTGGCTACTTAATAGAATCATATGGTAAGTGTTATAATGACTGATCAACCTACTTCCAATGATTTTGGTGTAAGCAAAAATGTTTTTATTAAATCAAGTTTATATCAGATTCCCTGCATGACTATAAGTTTAGTCTTATCAAGGGTGCATGCAAATTTTAAAATTAACAGCGCTGGAAATGAAAAGATGGGCACGATGCACAAGGCTGGATTAAAACACATTCAAAGAGTAGATTAAATATACAGATACCTGCCTACTAAGTGTTAGAATAAGTACATTTCGATTTCTTTTTTTTTTTAATATAAAGCTTTTTCCTTTTAAAAACAAGATTTGTTTATTTGAAAGACAGTGATTGGGAGAGGGAGAGAGAGAGAGAAAGAGAAGCAGGCCAAAGTCAGGCAATATGTTCATATTTTTAAAAGAAATGAAGCAGACTAAAAATAAATTGTTTTAAAATCAATCTTCTCCTGAATTAAAGTTCAGGTCTTGTGCTTGTGCCTGGGATGAATAACTTGTCAAGAATGGACTTCCCACTTCAGTGGAAAACAGTTTTGCTGTCAGCTTTTTGCTCCAAATACCCATTCAAATTTTCACTGTTCCTTTGCCATAATAACATTTTAAAAGTAAGAATTTCATTGAGATTTCACTAAAAAAAAATCAAAAGGATTCCTTCTGGTTGTGGAGTTGAACCTGTACTTGTAAGGCAGCAATACTACCAAAACATCAATTCAATTGTTTTGGATATTAATCAACAAAACCAGTCAAGCCCAGGTATTACTTGTGAAAATACTTTGCTAGGTGTTAAGGAAACTACAAACAATATAGAACAATAACTTGGCCCTCAACATGTTTGCAATATCTGAATCAGACTGTAATCCAGATGTGCTGGGTTTGTATAGTTTGCCACATTTATTTACACGATACTTAATGAAATTTGTGAAATATCATTAGCCTTTGTTCTTTGCTGAATATAATAATGTTCTTGTCCTGTCTGAATCTAATGTAGTGAATATTTTTGGTGGTAGTTTTATATTAAAATGTGAGTTGTTAGTGTGAAAGCAAACTGCCTATGAATTAATTTGGGTACAAAACATCAGGTGTAATTCAAGACTTGCCAAAATATAGGACGGTGGCATTTGAGAAAACAGCAGAAATAGGACAGTCCCTTTCACCTTTCCCTCCCCTCTGCTCCCCCTGAAGCATACCTAGTGGCTCTTCCTCTGAGGTCTTAAGACCCTTATTCTAGAGCTGCCCACCCTATCCCCAGAGGAAAGGAATATTGTTATCTATGAAGACATGGGCACAGAGAGAAAAAATCCAAACATGAGGTCTCCCCATGATCACCATTAAATCATAGCCCTTTGTCCAATCCTACTTCGTATGACTGTCCACCTCTTCATCAAACTTCGCATAAAAAACACCCAAGCTTCCCTGCCTCTTTGGGTCTTCATTTCTGAAGTCTCCTGTGCTGGATAACGCTTCTATAGTAACTTCATGTGCTTTTCACTTGTTAAATCGGACTTTCGTTATGGGACCTTCAGCCCAGAACCTAAGTCTCCCCTGTTATATATCACATCGTGGTGAAAAGTAATGTTGGTAATGAAACCTTCCAGAAGTAAAGAGCATGGGGCTGGCTCTGTGGCGAGGCGGGTTAAAGCCTTGGCCTGAGGCGCTGGCTTCCCATATGGGCGCCGGTTCTAGTCCTGGCTGCTCCTCTTCTGATCCAGCTCTCTGCTGTGGCCTGGAAGGCAGTAGAAGATGACCCAAGTTCTTGGTCCCCTGCACCCACATGGGAGACCGGGAAGAAGCACCTGGCTCCTGGCTTCGGATCAGCGCATCTCTGGCCGTTGCGGCCATCTGGGGAGTGAACCAGTGGATGGAAGACTTCTCTCTCTGTCTCTACCTCTCTCTTTAACTCCATCTTTCAAATAAATAAAATAAATCTTAAAAAAAAAAAAAGAGCATGTCATTAGATCCGTTCTTTCCAAGTTGGCAGGCTGTGGGTACAGGAAATGACCCGCCGTGGAGTAGATCTGACCCTCTCTGGGTTTATTTCCCAGCTGTCAGTGGCACTCTGTGTAATGTAGCGTGTTTGTTAAGGAAATGTCCTGCCTGGACCTTGTGATTTGTCTTTCCCGTGTACAGGGAGCCCTTCTTGGCTGGCAGCTTCTCTGCAGGGGAGCTTGTTTCTTGCTCCTCTTTAAACAGAAGCCTTCCCTTTGCTCAAACAGGGTCACAGCACTTTGGCTTTGGCTGAGTTTCCATCTCTGTGGAGGCTCACTTAACCTTTAAGCAAAGTCCCCAGGGCCAGTAATTTCAAAAAATGCTTTTGCTGTTCTTTTTAGTGACTCTGTCATGAAGTACAAACAATTCAGTGTCACCTTCCCCCAAAGATGGAGAATAAACAAAAGAAAACTTACTCTTTATTTAACAAATAAGAGTAATACCAACAATCTCTAGTTTGCCAACTACTCTACTAGCATATTTAATTGAGACCCTACAGAATTCTTACTATATCTATAGTCGAGGAAACAGATTCAAAAAAGTGAAATAATGGATCAATTTACTTTCCTGGTTTTGCAGACCCAGTTTGTCTCACTTCAGAATCCATATTGTTGTACTTGTAATCACTATCAGAATTTTGAGTTCCTTTAGTCCATTCATTTAGCCTTTCTTCCCTGTGATATGTGTTTATATATTCACACATTTAAAGATTTATTTATTTAGTTGAACTGCAAAATGACAAGATGAGAAAGAGAGAAAGAGAGAGAGAGAGAGATCTTCCATCTGTTGATTTACTCCCCAAATGACCACAATGGCTGGGGCCTCACCAGCTTGAAGCCACAGGCCTGGAGACTGGAAATGCATCCGGGACTCTTATGTGGCTGACAGGGACCCAAGTACTTGAACCATCATTGACTGCCTTCCCAAGCACATAAGTAGGGAACTGGATTGGAAACAGAGGAGGCAGAACTCAAGCCAGGGATACTGGCATAGCAAGTGGTGGTTTAACCCACTGTGCCATAGCACCTGCCCATATATAGTTTTTATAAAAATATTATATATACTTTATGCTACTTTCTAGATAATTACCATAAATTTAATCTGAGCACTTTCTGATATCAATAAATATTATTTTATTTGGTGATTTTAAAAAATAATTTTAGGGGCCGGCCCAGTGGCATAGCAAGTAAAGCCACCACCTGCAGTGCCAGCATCCCTATGGGTGCCAGTTCAAGTACCAGCTGCTCCACTTCTGATTTAGCTTTCTACTGTGGCCTGGAAAAGCAATAGAAGATGGCCCAGGTCCTTGGGCCCTTGCACCTGCATGGGAGACCAGGAAGAAGCTCCTAGCTCCTGGCTTTGGGTTGGTGCAGCTCTGGCTGTTGCAGCCATCTGGGGAGTGAACCCTTGGATGGAAGACGTCTCTCTCTCTGCCTCTGCCTCTATGTAACTCTGCCTTTCAAATAAATAACTAAATAAATCTTTAAAAATTATTTTATTTCCCATTATATAGGCCTGCCTGGCTAATCTCTAAAATTGGGCAATTAGATTATTTTTAGTTTTTTTATTTTATGAATAATGCTTTGAACATCTTTGAATGAACATCCCCGTAATGGACAAGCTTCCCTACATCCATGCCCTTGTGTATAGTCCCTTTCTCCCTTGACTCTAGGTTTGGCCATGTGACTTGCCTGTAATAGTGGGATACAGCAGACCTGATGCAAGGACACACTTGAAAAAGATCACATAGGGTGAGGGGCATTGTGGCACAATGGGTTAAGACAGTGCTTTCAACCCCAGCATCCCGTATCGGAGCACCTGTTTGAGTCTCAGCTACTCCACTTCCATCCAGCTCCCTACCTATATCCCTGGAAAGGAGCAAATAATGGCCAAGATGGTCCCCTGCTACCTTTGTGGAAAACCCAGATCAAGTTCCTGGCCATTGTAGACATTTGGGGAATAACCAGCAGATGGAAGATTGTCTCTCTCTCTCTCTCTCTCTCTCTCTCCTCTCTCTCTCTCTTTTCTTCCTTTCTTTCTCTGTCATTCTGCCTTCCAAATAAATCTTTAAAAAGAAAAGAGTACATCGGGGCTTTTCTGCCTGCAACAAATTATGGCTGCACCATAAATCTGTGCTAGGTGGCTGGACACTGGGGCACAGCCAACAACCAGTGCCAGTTCAGTTACCAGAAGACTGCAGCCATGTGTGTGATGCCTAGAGAGACTCCCAGCTGAGCCCACTCCAGCTCTCAATCACAGAATTGTCAGTGTCAGGTCTCAAAACACAACATCTTTATCTATGGCACCTTAGAATACTGAGTATTTAAACTGAAGGAAATGGAAAAAACTGCACAGGCAGGAGTCATTCTCTGATCTCCTGCCTTTCTCTCCTTGAAAAGGGCTGTGAAAAAATGCACTAACCAAACTCCCCTGATAGTAAGTCATGAGACCCTCATTCCAAAGAAGGCATACCCTGTTTGCAAAGGCCAAGAAGAATCTGAACAGACATGCAAAGTCATCTCCACCCCACCCAGTTAATCACCATTGGGTCATAACCCTTCTGTCCCGTAATCCTACAATCATAGCTCTGCACAGCTGCCCATAGAAACACTCATCCCTGCATGTTTGGGTCTTCATTTCTGAAGGCTCTCATGTCATACAAAACTTGCATTAAGTACTTTTTATGTGCTTGTTAATCTGTTTTTTTTTTCCACAGTAGTCTCATCCGTGAACTTTGTGCTGGGTGAAGAAAAGAGATACATCTCCTTCCCTGTGTAAGCAAATGAATGATGATGGTTGTAAGCCACCAAGTTTTTGGGGTGGTATATTATACAGCAAAAGCTGTGACACAAAATTGTGTGGCACATGTTTGTTTTTATGTGTGGTTACAATAGGGTCCTTTGCAATTCCAAGATGGAACATGGCTTTGAGAGAGCCTGATGACTGCTTTTGTCTGCCAGTGGCTGCCTTATTGGTCTTTTCTCATTAACAGGTCATTTAATATAGATTTTAAGGATACCAAGTATCATTTTTTAGTTTCCTTGGCAGTAAAACCCTTATTTGGTCTCAGTAAGCAAACTGTTCATGTACTCAAATATTTACAAAGGTAATGTTTAGTGAGTCCTTGGAGAGTGTTCTACATTTTCAAGCAGTTGAAAAATTATTTAATCATTACCATCAAGTTTTCAACATAACAGCACCAATAATTAAAAAAAAAAAAAGGCTATCAAGCATGGTAACCAGTCTCACACAATGATTATCTAAAAGGTTAAGTTTTTTGTTTGTTTGTTTGTTTGTTTGTTTGTTTAAAAAAAGCCTGATTGGTTTTAGGACTTTTTTCCTCCTCTACCCGTGTGATTTGAAATTGTTGACCAAGAGCTATCTGTCCTCAATTCTTTATACTTGCAAATTTCTCAACTCAGGAAATTTATTAAACTTATTGTTTCAGATTTATTGGCTTTGCTGTTTCCTCAGAATGCCTCACAGATCCTTACAGGTCTCCATTTTCTATCATTTCTGTTGATAATCTCTTTTTCAAAATTTTCATATTTTTGTATTCTTCTACAGTCTGGAAGAATTCTCATGTTTATACTGTTAATCCTCAGTGAATGATGGGGATTCATTATGAGAAATATGTCATTGGGTGATTCCATCATTTTGTAAGCAGCATAGGGTACTTGTGGAAACCTAGGTAAGCAAAGTCTTAAAAGGCACATTATCCTCTAAGCAGTACTTCTCCATTTCACTGGAATGGGAATTCAGGAGGGGATGTTAGACGACGATCTGGGCCTTGCATGAGTGCCAGTTGTTCCTGTAGTGCATTGGCAGTGGTTCCTGCAGTCTGGTGTGGACAGAAACACCGCTGGGTGGTGTATGACTATAGGCCATGAAACTGACTCCGTTTCCTGTATTGGCTTGTTGTTCACTATTTGCAGTGGAGGTTTCAATTCTGACAGTGCATTTGTAGCTTCCCAATCTCATCCTTATCCCATTCTATTATCTTTTCATGTAATTATTTTCTCTTCCATGTCTTTTACTTTGTTTCACTTAATCTGTTTCCCTGTTTTCTATTTAGTATCCCAAATAATGTTCTAAAACTGTTTCTGGTATGAATTCTTCAAGAAATCATTTCTGGATCTGTGTACCTATATGGATTTGTCCTGGCTGTCATAACAGAACATGACAGACAGGGTAGCTTAAACAACAGAAATTTATTTTCTAGGGTCTGCCTTTGGCACAGCAGTTGAAACACTGCTTAGGACACTTGCATCCCAGGTTGTAGTGTCTGACTTCAAGACCCAGCTGCACTCCCAGTTCCAGATCCTGCTAATGTGGACTCCTGGGAAGTAGCAAGTGATGGCTCAAGTACTTGGATCCCTGCCCTTCTTGTGGAAGATCCAGATGGTGTTCCTGATTCCTGGATCCTACCTGGCCCAGCATCAGTTGTTGTGGACATTAGCGGGGTAAACCAGCAGATGGAATATCACTTTCTGTTTCTCTGCCTTTCAAGTAAATAAATAAAACTTTTTAAAAAAGATTTATTTATTTATTTAAGTCAAAGTTACACAGAGAAAGGAGAGAGAGAGAGAGAGAGAGAGAGAGAGAGAGAGAGAGAGAGACTGACTTCCATCCAATGGTTCACTCCTTAATTGGCTGCAATGGCCAGAGCTGTGCTGATCCGAAGCCAGGAGCTTCTTCCTGGTCTCCCATGAAGATGTAGGGACCCAAGGACTTGGGCCATCTTCCACTGCTTTCCCAGGCCATAGCAGAGAGCTGGATGGGAAGTGGAGCAGCCGGGTCTAAAATCGGCACCCATATGGGATGCCAGTGCTTCAAGCCAGGGCATTTAACCTGCTGTGCTACAGCGCCGGCCCATAAATAAAACTTTTTAGAAAGGATTTAATTTATTACTGTTCAAGAGGCATGGAATATACTTTTGTGTGTTATTTCTTTTGTTCAATGATTTGTAGTTTTCAGTATACAAGTCCTGAATCTCTTACATTAAATTTATTCCTAAGTATTTTTCAGACTACTGTAAATGGAATTGTTTTTCAATTTTCTCTTTGATTTGGTAATTGATAATCTATAAAACCACCGTTGATTTTTTTCACGTGTCCTGAAACTTTGCTAAGCTTGTTTCTTAGCTATAACAATTTTTTATGGCTTCTTTGGCATTTTCTCTATAAAGGATCATGCTATATATAAATAAAGATAATTTTATCTTTTCCTTTCTGACTTGAATGTCTTTATTTGTTTTCTTGCCTAATTACTATTGCTGTAATTTCCAGTGTAGTGTTGAAGTGGTAGAAGAGGGCATGACTTTTGTTTACTGATCTTAGGCGGAAGCTTTCACCATTGAGTGTGTTGGCCATGAGATATGCCCTTTATCATATTGAAGAGGTTGAGTTTTTTCCTATTTTGTTGAGTGTTTTTCAATCATGAAAAATACTGGATTTTGTCAAATGCTTTTTCCTCTATCAGTTGAGATGATTGTGAGATTTCCTCTCTTTCAGTCTATTAATGTGGTATATTATGTTGACTGAGTTCTGTATTTTGAACCACTCTTGCCTTTCTGAGATAAATCTCAGGTGATTATGATTTATAATCCTTTTACTATGCTGCTAAATTCAGTTTGATAATATTTTGTTACGTTTCTTGTGTTTATTTTATTTTGCTAAGAGATTGATGTAGAATTTTGTCATCTCTTTGGGTTTGGCTTTGGAATCAGTGTAATACTGACCTCATAGAATGACTAAGAAGTATTATATTCCTTCCTCTTTTATATTTCAGAAGAATTTGAGAAGGACTGGTAGTAACTCTTTGAATGTTTGGTAATATTCACCAGTGAAGCTGGTGACCCGGGTTTGTTGTTGTTTTTTGATTTTTTTGTTTTTTTGTAAACAGTGCTGTTAGCAACAAACTGCCTCCACTTTTGTTAGCATAACTGAATTTTGCCTTCATGTTTGAAGGGTCATTTCTCCAGGCATAGAATTCTTGGCTGATATTTCTTTTTTTCTATTAGTACTTTAAACGTCATCTTACCATTATCTGGCCTCTGTGGTTTCTGTTGAGAAATCAACTGTTAATCTGATGGAGAATCTCTTGTGTACAATGCATTGCTATTCTCTTTGTATTTTCAAGATTCTGTTTGCTAACATTGTGGTGCGATGGGTTAGACTGCCATTTGCTATGCTGGCATCCCATATCAGAGCACAGTTTGAATTCCAGATGGCCCAAGTGCTTGGGTTCCTGCCACTCATGTAGCAGAACAGAATGGAGTTCCTGGCTCCTGGCTTTGGCGTAGCCCAGAGCTGGCTCCTGTGGCCATCTGAGGGGTGAAAAGGAGGTTGGAAGATCTTTCTCTTCCTCACTCACTTTCTCACCCTCTCTGTCTTTCAAATAAATAAATAAATAAATAAATAAATAAATAAATAAATAAATCTTTTAGAAAAAGATTCTTTGGGCCGGCGCAGCGGCTCACTGGGCTAATCCTCCACCTTGCGGCACCGGCACACCGGGTTCTAGTCCCGGTCGGGGCACCTATCCTGTCCCGGTGGCCCCTCTTCCAGGCCAGCTCTCTGCTGTGGCCCGGGAGTGCAGTGGAGGATGGCCCAAGTGCTTGGGCCCTGCACCCCATGGGAGACCAGGAGAAGCACCTGGCTCCTGCCATCGGATCAGCGCAGTGCGCCGGCCACAGCACGCCAGCCGCGGCGGCCATTGGAGGGTGAACCAACGACAAAGGAAGACCTTTCTCTCTGTCTCTCTCTCTCTCACTGTCCACTCTGCCTGTCAAAAATTTAAAAAAAAAGAAAAAGATTCTTTGTCTTTCAACATTCCTATGATTAATGCTGTATCTCTGTGTGAACATTTTGCATTTATCATTTTTAGAGTCCATTGAGCTTCCTGGAATGTATAGATCTATATCTTTTACCAAGTATGGGAAGTTTTCTGTCATTATTTGTAAAATCCTTTTTTTTTTTCTTTTGTGCCTTTCTCTCCTCTCCTGCAATTCCCATCATGTGTATGTTGGAATGTTTTAGATTGCTTCATTAGTCCCTTGGGCTTTGTTTATTTCTCTACATTCTTTTTTTCTTTCTGCTCTTTAGAGTGGATAATTGCATCCTGCTTTCAGATTTGCTGGTTCTTCTGTCTGCCCAAATATGCTGTTGAACCCCTTTGGTGACTTTTCATTTCTGTTATTATATTTTCTATCTTTAAAATTTCCATTTGGTTCTTTTTATATTTTTAAAATTTTAATTGATAATCTCAATTTGTTGAGGCATTGTTCTCCTGGCTACTTTTAATGTGTTTTGTCCATGGTTTTCTTCACTTATTAATTGTTTCAAGGGCCAGCTCCATGGCGTAATATGTTAAGCATCTGCCTGCAGTGCTGGCATCTCATATGGGCACCAGTTCAAGTCCCAGTTGTTCCACTTCTGATTCAGTTTCTTGATAATGGCCTGGGAAAGCAGTGGAAGATGGCCCAAATGCTTGGGCTCCTGTACCCATGTGAGAGACCCAGAAGGAGCTCCTGGCTCTTGGCTTTGGATCTGCCTAGCTCTGGCTATTGTGGCCATTTAGGGAGTGAACCACTGGATGGAAGACCTTCTCTTTGTCTCTCCCTCTCTCTGTCTATAACTCTCAAATAAATAAATAATCTTTTTTTAAAAAATGTATTTTAAAGACAATTTAAGGGCTTTTGGTCAGTAATCCAATATCTGGACTTTCTCAGGTCGATTTTTTTTTTCCTTTCTTTTGTCCTTTAACTTGGCCTTATGTTCTTGTATATGTACATGTTTTATAATTTCTACTTCAAAATTGGACTTTTTAAAAAAAATTTATTTATTTGAAAGCCAGAGTTACACAGAGAGAGGAGTGGCAGAGAGAGAGAGAGAGGTAGGTCTTCCATCCAAAGCTTCACTCCCCAATTGGCTGCAACGGCTGGAGCTGCACCAATCCAAAGCCAGGAGCCTGGAGCTTCTTCCTGGTCTCCCATGCAGGTGCAGGGGCCCAAGGACTTGGGCCATCCTCCACTGCTTTCCCAGGCCACAGCTAGAGCTGGATTGAAAGAGGAGCAGCCAGGGCTAAAACCAGTGCCCACATGGGATGCTGGCACTTCAGGCTAGGGCATTAACCCGCTGCACTAAAGCGCTGGCCCATGGACATTTTGAATGTTATGAGATGAAAAGTATGAAAATCAGACTCTTTCTCTAGAATTTGTTGTCTTTCCTTGTTATGAATTGCAGTTTTTTGTTCAATGTCTTTCCTAAGCTATGTTTGTAAGGGATTATTTTTTATTGATCTTGAAATCCGTTTCTTTAGATTACTCATTAGCCAGTGATTTGACAAAGGTTTACTTAAGTTCCTGGAGAGAAAAAAAAGAAAAACAGAAAAGAAGAAGAGAAAACACTCTCCATATCTTTTCAGATTGGCTTGATGTTGGATGCTCCTCAGTGCTTAGCCAGCCGTCTTCAACTGTGAATCAGTCCCTCCTTCCTGCTGGTGCTTAGCTTCAAGATAAACTAGAGCTGAAAGCTTATGGTCTTTTCTTAGCATGCATCCTGCCCTGGACACACACATGGTTCTTTCAGTTCTCTGGTACATGCAGGACCTTTAGAAAATCCTCATTCTCCAAACAGTCTCACTCCCTAGGTTTTCCCTTCTAGCTTTGGTCATGTTTATTATCTTCCTCAATTATTGATTTTTCTCTCAAGTGACAACAGCTTATTCATTTGGCTTTTTGTGTGAGGAATGTCCTTCACCATGAAGGAGTTTGAAACTAGGTAATACAAAGGCAGGCCAATTGTGTTAGTTGTTTGGGGAACCCAGAGAAAGTCAAAACATATGTGATCCCTTTGAAGCAAGGTTTTGTTTATTCCCTCTAGAATCATGTGTTCATCCTGGGGTTTCATGCTGCCATCTTCAGATTCTCCACTTTGTGGGGTAAGGGGCTGGGGGAGGGACGAAGATGAGATAAATGAACACTGTAGACATATTATACTGTGTTCTAGTGATCTTCTCCTGGTAGAATGTTCTCAAAGGTACTCTAAACCTTTTGCCTATTATAAAATTCCAATAACAATGATCTTGACAGGTTTCACCAGATTTTTTTTTTTTTTTTGGTGTTTCTGCAGAGCCTCCACCTGTTAGTGCCTATGCTCAGCCATCTTTTCTAATGTTATCAATGTACTTGGGTAGTGTTAGAATACCTTTTATATATCTCCAGTTGTATAGTAGGTCAATCAATATATTAATGGAACTTCTACTTCCTAGCAAAATGATTCTGGAGGATAATGGTGTGATAGGTTTTCTTTTCTTTTTTTTTCCCTAGCTCAATGTCTGGCTCTCTGAATACACTAAAAATTAGACTATCTGAAAAACTCGGTTTCTAGAATCCACTTCTGGAGATTCTTGTCTATATTTTTCTAGAAACAATTTCAGGACTATAAGATTCAGAAGACCATGTCTGTTGTTTTCATCATGTCTATCCATAGCCCCTATCAAGATGCCAAGCTAGTATTCATTGATGAACAAATATTTGCTGAATGAATGAGTAAAGGAATGCACATACTAAAAGGCAGAAGTAGTTCTACTTGGTTCTTTCCTAGAGTTAGTGAGCATTGAGTGGGTCTTGTGCATCTGCCCACATTCCACTAATGAGAATGAAACCCTGGTTTCTTTTTTTATCTCTAATTTGTGTCCAGAATGTGGACTACTTTTCAAAGATTGTGCTCTGGGATGGATAAATTGAATGTCAAATGAGAACAGGGCAGTAGAAGTGTCTTCTTTATGTTTAAAATGAAGCAGGAATTATCAGTGAGGAAGGAGAGAAGCTAAATTCATTGGATTACTTAAGAAGGTCAAAAGGGGTGAGTGTTCAGCATAGCAATTAATATGCCATTATTAGAGCATCTGGGTTTGAATCTTGTTCTCCAAATTATAGCTTCTGTGCTAATGTATATCTTGGGAAATAACAGATGATGACTCAAGTGACTGAGTCCCTGCCACCTATGTAGTAAACCTGGATTGAGTTCCTGGCTACTGACTTTGGTGTGGCCCAGCTGTGCTGTTGCAGGCATTTAGAGAGTGAACCAGCAGATGGAAGCTTGTTTGCTCTCAAATAAATTTTTTTTAAAAAAGTTCAAAAGGCCATGGATTATGCTAGGTGTTTGGTTTACATGTTAGGATGGCTATGTCCCATATCAGATTACCTGGAATTCAAGCTAATCTTGGCTGATACAGACCTTAGGAGACAGTGGTGATGGCTCAGATAATTGGGCCCTTGACACTTATGCTAGAGACTGGGATGGAGTTTCTGACTCCTGGCTTTGGCTGTAGTCATTGTGGGTATCTGGGGAGTGGATCACCAGATGGGAGCTCTCTCTCTTCTTTCTCTTTCTCTCTCAAATAATTAATTAATTAATTTTAAGACTAATGTAACCATTAGAGATTCATCTAACATTTTATGATGATGTGAATGAAATAAAATGAGAACATAGATACTGGTGTTGAGATTAAATGTGGCAGTCTAACAAAAAATATAATTGCTGGCCCTTGCAAGGGGAAATTAAAAATATGAATACAGAAGAAGCATGAAGAAAAAAAGGTAATGTTTTCTCAGAGGTGGGCATTTTAAGTTTAGGAGCTTAGAGATATAAAGATGATGATGGAGAAGTAGCACTAGAAATTATTCCATTTTAAAATAAAACATGTAAACATGGATGTTTGAGAATGTAGTGTATAGTAGATGTCAGAAGTAAATTTTTTTTCCATTTTAAAGGCAGAGAGAAGAAAAAGAGAGAGAGAGATAAATTCCATCTACTGGTTTACTCCTCAAATGTCTGCAACAGCCAGGGCTGGGCCAGGCTGAAGCTGGGAGACTAGCATTCCATCTAGTCTTCCACATGGGTGGTGGGGACCCAAGTACTGAAGCCATCACCTGCTGCCTCCCAGAATGCATATAAGCTGGAAGCTGGAATTGGAAGCAGAGCTGCACCTTACACTGGGGCACTCTAATCTGGGATGTGGACAAATGGCATCATAACTACTGTGCTGAATGCCTGCCCTTAGATATTTTTTTCACACATTACTTTATTTTACTCGGATATAAACATGAGTACACATGATACAACGACAGTAAAACTGAAAACTAAATACAACCAAATATTAAGGATTGGTTTGAATATTATAGCCAGTGATGCTATGCCTGCTTATGATATCACCAATATAAAACTATATCCACAATTCAGTGGCCACCAAACCATTCAACACAGTTTCCCTAATTATGTGTTGTTTGAGACTGTCAGTTTGAGCATTACTGATTATTCCAGGCTCTCAGGAGCTGTAGGGACCTCAGCAGGACTTGGAGGAGACAGCTCAGTCTTGATATTGCACCAAAATGTAGCTAATAAAGGCTTAAAGTAAGTCACTGTTTGCTAGCACCAGAGTCTTCTCAGGGAGGTTACAGACAAATTGCATCATGCTTCTAGGGTAGAAAATTTGTCACCCTGAATGGCTGGCTGAAGCAATCATAAGACAGAATAAGAAAAGGATCCAAGAAATAGGGGCATGTCAGGGAGAAAAGCTAAATGCATCAACAATGGATTTTTTAATTAACTAAAATGCATATTTTATTCATTTTCTTAGTTTTATTTTTCCCAAAGAAAACTTTTATTTAATGAGTACATATTTAATAACTACAACTTTAGGAATATAGTGATTTTTCCTGCCATATCCACCCTCCTACACCCACTCCCACCCCAACTCCTCTTCCCTCTCCCATTTGCAGTCCCATTTATACTAAATTGATCCATTAAGACAAGTGGCATTTACCAGGTTTGAACAATTATACAGCATTAAGTGGGGAAGAGGACCATCAGTACACACAGGTTGGGAGTAGAGCCATTGGTGGTAGAGTAGAGGTTATGATTACAAAGGAATGAGGCCCAAGAGTGCTAGACAGGGTCTAGAACAAAGGACAGAGTCATTATTAGAGGAGCTAAGAAAGGTGCTGTCTAAGCTACAGTTAAGTTTTCTGATTGAGAGACAAATAGAACCTGATAGACAGTTTGGGCCCAACTGAAAAAATCGAAGGACCTATGTCTCTCATCTTATAGAGACACCAACTAATCAGGCTATTTGGATTATATTAGAAGTACTGTCAAGATGTGATGTGGTACCAAACTTTAAGTTTCTATAATGGAAAATGCTATTAATACAAATGTTTGAGAATTAAAAAGTCTAATGATCTTGTGTTACTAGACATGATAGTTATCTTAATGAGAAAGCCCCAGAGGCCTAAAGGGTTAAATACTTGTAAAATCCTACAGGTGCTTTCAAAAATACTGTGAAGTAAGCAAGTGCCTCTTGTTGGTTGATGAGTTTATAATTTTAAACATGGCGACTTAAAGTCTTTTGTCATCCACAGTTATATAGGATTTGCTGCTCATAAAACTAAAGTGTTGTTGGTTCTTTGTTTAGCTGTCCTCCTATAGGTTCCTATGGACTTTTTCCAGCCACTTCTATTGTATTCAGTACTTTGGGATGGCTCTGTAAACAGATGAAGCCAATAATGTATTAACAGTACCAACTGAGAGAAAGTATGGTTAACTGAGGTTACTAAAAACAAAAAGCAATTCAAATCAATTGGCAATTTACAAAAAGAGTTAAAGATTTTAAAGCTATTATTAAAATTGCTATATTGGTCTATTATGTTATGTTATACGTGTATACATATTGTATGTCCACATGGGAAAATTTTATTGTTTTATTTTAATTGGCTTATAGATAAGATTGTCCATAAATTTAAGCTGCTAAAATCAATCAAAGATACATTTTAATTCGTGTGACCTGAATCTCTGCATCATATGTTTTTTATACTTGTTGGTAGAAAGAAACTAAAAACATTTTATATGGTTGTGCTTAAGTTTACTGGTTAAACAAACTACACCATGTTAGATATTTAAGAGGTGTTTCCAAATACATGATTCTTAAAATTTATAGAAGGCATTGGACCTTCTGGTAAATGTTTTCTTAAGTTGTTATCTAATGGTTGAAACTATTTGCTAAGTATTCATGTGATATTGCTATTGTCAGCAAGCGATCTAGGACTTGCTCCCTCATTTCTCTATTCTAAGCCCAACTTGTTCTTTCATTTCTCTATTCTCTTCAAGGTAGGAAACTAATTCTATTATGAAGGAATCTGTAGGACGCACAATTTAATCTTTAGACCTTATAAAAGAGATGACTAACATTTTTCTGTAATAGCATAGCCAAAATAAGTGCTTAAATTATAATCTCATAGCTAGATTCACTTCGCCATCAGCGAAGTATACAGTAAGCAGAAAAAACCTCCCTTTCAGACCAAAGGGAAAGAAAGTTTTAAAGTGAGAATATAATTTTCCTCATGGGCATTGTCTACCTTAGAAAAACTACTACAGAACATGCCTGTGACTATAGACTTGTAGTTTAGGCCACTGAAGATTAGAGATGGGACTTGGGTACTCCCTTGACTTGCATCCTCTGGTCTGCTTTAACAAAAACCAGGAGGAAGAGAAAGCTAGGCATCAGAAGCAATGGGTGGCAGGCCTATTAATGGCTGTTCTGTACAGTGATCTGCCCTCAAGGAGACCCAACAGGCCAGTCCACTGCAGTGGCTTTCAATGTGGTAAGCCTGGGCTTCAGCAGAAGTCAGCTTGTGAAGAGCCCTGGCAGCTCTGCCAAGAGTTGGATCACTGGAAATGGACCTGCCCTGGAGTCGAAGGATGCCCAGGTCAGAGCCACAGATCTTATTGGCTCTAAGCTGAAAAGCCCTTCACTCAGCCCAACTTCCAAAGTGACCACTGCAGCTGAGGGGACAGCCAAGTAGGGTCAGCAACATTGCAGGCAGAACTGTAAGTTTCTTGTTAGAGATGCCACCTGCCTTTACCTGGCCAGCTCTCCTCCCAGGCCAGCCAAGTAATGAAAGTCAACAAAGTGCCTTCCCCTAGGAGGTTCACACCTCCCTTAGGATGTACCCCATGTGAAGAGATAGATAGGTCTGGGCCTCTGAACTTACAAGGCCAAAAGCCCACCAGATTATTATCAAGCCCCTTCTATCAGGTTCTATTTGTCTCTCAATCAGAAAACTTAACTGTAGCTTAGACAGCACCTTTCTTAGCTCCTCTAATAATGACTCTGTCCTTTGTTCTAGACCCTGTCTAGCACTCTTGGGCCTCATTCCTTTGTAATCATAACCTCTACTCTACCACCAATGGCTCTACTCCCAACCTGTGTGTACTGATGGTCCTCTTCCCCACTTAATGCTGTATAATTGTTCAGACCTGGTTAATGCCACTCTTAGGATCATTGGTTACTATCCTCACCCTGTCTTTTTTTTTTATGCAAAACTTTTTTTTATTTTTTTAACTTTTATTTAATGAATATAAATTTCCAGTGTACAGCTTATGGATTACAATGGCTTCCCCCTCCCATAACTTCCCTTCCACCTGCAACCCTCCCCTCTCCCGCTCCCTCTCCCCTTCCATTCACATCAAGATTCATTTTCAATTCTCTTTATATACAGAAGATCAATTTAGTATAAAGATTTCAACAGTTTGCACCCACATAGAAACACAAAGTGAAACATACTGTTTGAGTACTAGTTATAGCATTAAATCAAAATGTACAGCACATTAAGGACAGAGGTTCCACATGAGGAGCAAGTGCACAGTGGCTCCTGTTGTTGACCCAACAAATTGACCCTCTAGTTTTTGGCGCCAGTAACCATTGTTACTTTGTTCATTGTTACTTTGTTTGTAACATTGTTCAGACCTGGTTAATGCCACTCTTAGGATCATTGGTTACTATCCTCACCCTGTCTTTTATGACCTTGTCTAAATATGATCAGAGTCGGCGAACTTAGAAGGCTTCCATAGCCTTGGAAACTCATGACAATAGCCTAGGGTGGTTACTGGCGCCATAAACTAGCGTGTACATTTTGATTTAAGGCTATAACTAGTACTCAAACAGTATGTTTCACTTTGTGTTTCTATGTGGGTGCAAACTGTTGAAATCTTTACTTAATATATACTAAATTGATCTTCTGTATATAAAGAGAATTGAAAATGAATCTTGATGTGAATTGAAGGGGAGAGGGGAGGGTTGCAGGTGGGAGGGAAGTTATGGGAGGGGGAAGCCATTGTAATCCATAAGCTGTTCACTGGAAATTTATATTCATTAAATAAAAGTTTTTTTTTAAACTTTTATTTAATGAATATAAATTTCCAAAGTATAGCTTATGGGTTACAATGGCTTCCCCCCTCCCATAACTTCCCTCCCGCCCGCAACCCTCCCCTTTCCCGCTCCCTTTCCCCTTCCATTCATTTAAAGATTCATTTTCAATTCTCTTTGTATACAGAAGATCAGTTTAGTATATATTAGGTAAAGATTTCAACATTTTGCCCATATAGCAACATAAAGTGAAAAAACTACCATTGGATTACTAATTATAGCATTAAATAGCAATGTACAGCACATTAAAGACAGAGATCCTACATAATTTTTTTTTTCAAATTAATTAATTTTCTATGCCATTTCCATTTTAACACCAGGTTGTTTTTTTTTTTTTCATTTCCAATTCTCTTTATATACAGAAGATCACTTCAGTATATAATTAGGAAAGACCTCATCAGTTTGTGCCCACACAGAAACGCAAAGTATAAAAATACTGTTTCAGTACTAGTTATAGCATCACTTCGCTTTAGATGACACATTAGGGACAGATCCCACATGGGGTGTAAGTACACAGTGACTCCTGTTGCTGATTTAACAATTTGACACTCCTGTTCATGGCGTCAGTAATCTCCCTAGGCTCTAGTCATGAGTTGCCAGGGCTATGGAAGCCTTTAGAGTTCGCTGACTTTGATCTTATTCCGATAGGGTCATAGTCAAAGTGGAAGTTCTCTCCTCCCTTCGGAGAAGGGTACCTCCTTCTTTGATGGCCCCGTTCTTTCCACTGGGATCTCACTCACAGAGATCATTCATTTAGGTCTTTTTTTTTTTTTCCATGATATCTTGGCTTTCCATGCCTGCTATACTCTCATGGGCTCTTCAGCCAGATCTGAATGCCTTGAGGGCTGATTCTGAGGCCAGAGTGTTGTTTAGGACATCTGCCATCCTATGAGTCTGCTGTGTATCCCACTTCCCATGTTGGATCTTTCTCTCCCTTTTTGATTCTATCAGTTAGTATTAGCAGATACTTGTCTTGTTTGTGTGATCTCTTTGACTCTTAGAGCTATCAGAGCTATCAATTGTGAGCTGAAATTGATCACTTGGACTAGTGCGATGGCATTGGTACATGCCATCTTGATGGTATTGTGTTGGAATCCCCTGGCACATTTCTAACTCCACCATTTGCGGCCAGTCCGATTGAGCATGTTCCAAATTGTTCATCTCCTCCCTCTCTTTTTCCACTCTTAGATTTAACAGGGATCACTTTTCAGTTAAAATTTAAACACCTAAGAATAATTGTGTGTTAATTACAGAGTTCAACCACTAGTACTAGAACAACAACAACAACAACAAATACTAAAAAGGATAAAGTATTACATTGTACATCTAAAGTCAGGACAGGAGCTGATCAGTTCATTGTTGCTTATAGTGTCCATTTCACTTAACAGGTTTCCCCTTTGGCGCTCAGTTGTCACCGATCAGGGAAAACAAATGATATTTGTCTCTTTGGGACTGGCTTAATTCACTCAGCATGATGTTTTCCAGATTGCTCCATCTTGTTGCAAATGACTGGGTTTCGTTGTTTCTTACTGCTGTATAGTATTCTATGGAGTACATGTCCCATAATTTCTTTATCCAGTCTACTGTTGATGGGCATTTGGGTTGGTTCCAGGTCTTAGCTATTGTGAATTGAGCTGCAATAAACATTAATGTGCAGATGGCTTTTTTATTTGCCAAATTAATTTCCTTTGGGTAAATTCCAAGGAGTGGGATGGCTGGGTTGTATGGTAGGGTTATGTTCAGGTTTCTGAGGAATCTCCAGACAGACTTCCATAGTGGCTTAACCAGTTTGCATTCCCACCAACAGTGGGTTAGTGTCCCTTTTTCCCCACATCCTCTCCAGCATCTGTTGTTGGTAGATTTCTGAATGTGAGCCATTCTCACCGGGGTGAGATGGAACCTCATTGTGGTTTTGATTTGCATTTCTCTGATTGCTAGTGATCTTGAACATTTTTTCATGTGTCTGCTGGCCATTTGGATTTCCTCTTTCGAAAAATGTCTATTGAGGTCCTTGGCCCATCTCTTAAGTGGGTTGTTTGTTTTGTTGTTGTGGATTTTCTTGATTTCTTTGTAGATTCTGGTTATCAATCCTTTATCTGTAGTATAGTTTGCGAATATTTTTTCCCATTCTGTTGGTTGCCTCTTCACTTTCCTGACTGTTTCTTTTGAAGTACAGAAACTTCTCAATTTGATGCAATCCCAAATGTTAATTTTGGTTTTGACTGCCTGTGCTTCTGGGGTCTTTTCCAAGAAGTCTTTGCCTGTGCCTATATCTTGCAGGGTTTCTCCAATGCTCTCTAATAATTTGATGGTTTCGGGTCGTAGATTTAAGTCTTTAATCTATGTTGAGTGAATTTTTGTGTAAGGTGATAGGTATGGGTCTTGCTTCAAGCTTCTGCATGTGGAAATCCAATTTTCCCAGCACCATTTATTGAATAGACTGTCCTTATTCCAGGGATTAGATTTGGATCTTTGGTCAAATATAAGTTGGCTGTAGATGTTTGGATTGATTTCTGGTGTTTCTATTCTGTTCCATTGGTCTATCCATCTGTTTCTGTACCAGTACCATGCTGTTTTGATAACAACTGCCCTGTAGTATGTCCTAAAATCAGGTATTGTGATGCCTCCGGCTTTGTTTTTGTTGTACAGGATTGCTTTGGCTATTCGAGGTCTTCTGTGTCTCCATATGAATTTCAGCATCATTTTTTCCAGATCTGAGAAGAAGGTCTTCGGGATCTTGCATTGAATGTATAAATGTATAAATTGCTTTTGGGAGAATAGACATTTTGATGATATTGATTCTTCCAATCCATGAGCATGGAAGATTTCTCCATTTTTTGGTATCCTCTTCTATTTCTTTCTGTAAGGTTTTGTAGTTTTCATCGTAGAGATCTTTAACGTCTTTGGTTAAGTTTATTCCAAGGTATTTGATTGTTTTTGTAGCTATTGTGAATGGGATTGATTTTAGAAGTTCTTCCTCAGCCGTGGCATTGCCTGTGTATACAAAGGCTGTTGATTTTTGTGCATTGATTTTATATCCTGCTACTTTGCCAAACTCTTCGATGAGTTCCAGCAGTCTCTTAGTAGAGTTCTTTGGGTCCCCTAAATAAAGAATCATATCATCTGCAAAGAGGGATCGTTTGAGTTCGTCCTTCCCGATTTGTATCCCTTTAATTTCTTTTTCTTGCCTAATAGCTCTGGCCAAAACTTCCAGAACTATATTGAATAGCAGTGGTGAGAGAGGGCATCCCTGTCTGGTACCAGATTTCAGTGGAAATGCTTCCAACTTTTCCCCATTCAATAGGATGTTGGCCGTGGGTTTTTCATATATTGCTTTGATTGTATTAAGGAATGTTCCTTCCATACCCAGTTTGCTTAGAGTTTTCATCATGAAAGGGTGTTGTATTTTATCAAATGCTTTCTCTGCGTCTATTGAGAGAATCATATGGTTTTTCTTCTGCAGTCTGTTAATGTAGTGTATTACGTTGATTGTTTTGCGAATGTTGAACCATCCCTGCATACCGGGGATGAATCCCATTTGGTCTGGGTGGATGATCTTTCTGATGTGTTGTTGCATTCTATTGGCCAGAATTTTATTGAGGATTTTTGCATCTATGTTCATCAGGGATATTGGTCTGTAATTCTCTTTCAATGTTGCGTCTCTTTCTGGCTTAGGAATTAAGGTGATGGTGGCTTCATAGAAAGAATTTGGGAGGATTCCCTCTTTTTCGATTGCTCTGAATAGTTTGAGAAGAATTGGAGTTAGTTCTTCTCTAAACGTCTGGTAGAACTCAGCAGTGAATCCATCTGGCCCTGGGCTTTTCTTTGTTGGGAGGGCCTTTATTACTGTTTCAATTTCTGTGTCAGTTATTGGTCTGTTTAGGTTTTCTATGTCTTCCTGGCTCAATTTAGGGAGGTTGTATGTGTCCAAGAATCTGTCCATTTCTGATAGATTTCGCTGTTTGTTGGCATACAAGTCCTTGTAGTAATTTCTGATGATTCTTTTTATTTCTGTGGCGTCTGTTGTTACGTTTCCCATTTCATCTCTGATCCTATTGAGTTGGGTCTTTTCTCTTCTTTTTTTAGTTAGTTGGGCCAATGGGGTGTCAATTTTGTTTATTTTTTCAAAAAACCAGCTCCTCGTTTGGCTGATTTTTTGTAATGTTTTTTTGGATTCGATCCTGTTGATTTCTTCTCTGATTTTAATTATTTCTCTTCTCCTACTGGGTTTGGGTTTAGTTTGCTGCAGATTTTCTAGATCCTTGAGATGACTTGAAAGCTCATCTATTTGGTGCCTTTCCAATTTCTTGATGTAGGCACCTATTGATATAAACTTTCCTCTTAACACTGCTTTTGTTGTATCCCATAGGTTTTGGTATGTTGTGCTGTTATCCTCATTTACTTCCAGAAAATTTTTGATTTCTCTTTTAATTTCTTCTATGACCCATTGTTCATTCAGGAGCATGTTGTTCAATCTCCATGTGTTTGCACGTGCTCTAGGGATTCCTGAGTTGCCAATTTCCAATTTCATTCCTTTGTGGTCTGAGAAGCTGCATGGTATGATTCTAATTCTTTTGAATTTGCTGAGACTTGCTTTATGGCCTAGTATGTGGTCAATCCTAGAGAGGGTTCCATGTACTGCTGAGAAGAATGTAAAGTCCTTAGATGTAGGATGAAATGTTCTGTAGATATCTGTTAGATCCATTTGGGCTATAGTGTCATTTAAATCTACTGTCTCCTTGTTGATCTTCTGTCCTGTTGATCTGTCTATCTCTGAGAGTGGAGTATTGAAGTCCCCCAGTACTATTGTATTGGGGTCTAAGTCTCCCTTTAAGTCCCTTAACAAGTCTTTTAAATAAGCTGGTGCCCTGTAATTAGGTGCATATACATTGATAATCGTTATATCTTCCTGTTGAATGGATCCCTTAATCATTAAATAGTGCCCCTCTTTATCTTTCTTAACAGTTTTTGTGGTAAAGTTTATGTTGTCTGATATTAAGATGGCTACGCCCGCTCTCTTTTCATTTCTGTTGGCGTGGTATATCTTTTTCCAGCCTTTCACTCTCTGCCTGTATGGATCATTATTGGATAGATGGGTTTCTTGTAAGCAGCAAAAGGATGGGTTTTGTTCCTTAACCCAATCAGCCAATCGGTGTCTTTTAACTGGACAGTTCAAGCCATTAACATTCAATGTGACTATTGAGAAGGAGTAACTTTGCCCTGCCATTAGCCAAAGATACTTTCTAATATATGGTTTGAGATTCCTGTGATCTTTTGGTGTGAGGTTTCCTTCCTTTACCTTCTTTCATATTGGTGACCGTGTTTCTGTGTTTCTGTATGTAACACATCTTTAAGCATCTTTTGCAGGGCTGGACGAGTGGCGACAAATTCTTTCAGTGTCTGTTTGCTGTGAAAGGTCTTTATTTCACCTTCATTCATAAATGAGAGCTTTGCAGGATATAATATTCTGGGCTGGCAGTTTTTCTCTCTTAGCACCTGGGCTATGTCTCACCATTCTCTCCTAGCTTGTAGGGTTTCTGAAGAGAAGTCAGCTGTGAGTCTAATTGGAGATCCTCTGAGAGTAATCTGGCGTTTCTCTCTTGCACATTTTAGGATCTTTTCTTTGTGTTTCACTGTGGTGAGTTTGATTACGACGTGTCGTGGTGAGGATCTCTTTTGGTCATGTTTATTAGGGGTTCTATGAGCTTTTGTATTAGGATGTCTCTGTCTTTCTCCAAACCTGGGAAATTTTCTGCTAGTATCTCACTAAAAAGGCCTTCTAATCCTTTCTCTCTCTCCATGCCTTCAGGTACTCCTAGAACCCAAATGTTGGGTTTTTTAAGAGTATCCTGTAGATTCCTGACAGTATTTTTTAGATTTCTGATTTCTTCTTCTTTTCTTTGATTTGATTGTTTCCTTTCCTGTTCTCTGTCTTCTAAGTCTGATATTCTCTCTTCTGCTTCGCCCATTCTGTTTTTAAGACTCTCTAATGTGTTTGTCATTTGATCTATTGAATTCTTCATTTCATTATGATTTCTCGTCACTATCACCATTTCTTGTTCCACTAGTTGTTTCATTTCATTTTGATTCCTCCTTAATATTTCATTTTCATGAGAGAGATTTTCTGTCTTGTCCATGAAGGATTTCTGTAGTTCAAGAATTTGTTTTTGAGAACTTCTTAATGTTCTTATCAATTTTTTGAGATCTGCTTCTTGTATTTCTTCAATCTCCTCATCTTCATAATCTTGAATTGGGGTGTCTTTTTCATTTGGGGGTGTCATAGTGTCTTCCTTGTTCTTGTTAGCTTGGTTTTTGCGTTTGTTGTTTGGCATGTTGGATATATTTGGTTTCTTCACTGTGGTGTTTTTTCTTGTTACACTATGGCTCTATATTAAGTGGACTGTCTGCTTTCAGTGGTGCCTTAGAGGCTTGAGATGAGTGTGGACTGAGAGCTGTGTTTGGTTCCTCAGGGCTGAGGGTGTGTCAAAGATGACACTCCCAGGTTAGGTGTGGTAAATCTCTCTCTTTTTTGATTCAAAAGGGAAGTAATTCCGCACAGCTGAACGTAATTGGAGGTAGTTAGCAGGCAAATGATATACCCACAGGAGCCAGAGATTGGAAGCTCTTTCCCAAGGACCACACAGGGAATCTCTGCTGCCCTCAGTGTGGGCTCCAATTCTCCTGCAATTTCCCACTGGGTTGCCAAGTTAGATGTTAATCTCCTGTTATTTCACCCCTCCCCCCAGAGTCAGGTTTTTCTGCTAGGCTCAGGGCTGGTGCAGACCTGAGGTCGCCCTGCTTATGACGTATGTCCAAAATGGCGCCTGCTCTTTGTTTTGCTCGCCTTTGAGAGGTGAGCAGAGAGAGAGAAACTTGTGTCCATATCGGTCGCTTTTTTTTATTTTTTTCCTCTCTCTCTTCTAGTTAGCCTGGTGAACTTTTCTCCACGAAGTTTCAAGCCTCGTTCCCTCTAGCCTCCTCTTTCCGCTTGCCCGCTGGTGTCTCGGGCTATTGTGGTTCGGCTCACCTCGCGTTCCAGCGCTGGTGCTGGTGCTGGTGTCCCGAACTTGGGCTCCCACGCTCTCCACGCAGGTCCACAGTGAATCA
Source organism: Lepus europaeus (assembly GCF_033115175.1). NCBI lineage: Eukaryota > Metazoa > Chordata > Mammalia > Lagomorpha > Leporidae > Lepus > Lepus europaeus. The sequence goes on along the minus strand of NC_084827.1, from coordinate 111,968,029 downwards.
CTAGTTCCGGAAGAGTTTCCTCTGCTGTTTCATCCCCTACTCTTCCTTGACCCTGCAGTATCTCCACTTATATTAACCTGTCTCTCTCTCCGGACTAATAGTGTGCTCCCTGCCTATTCCGCCATCTTGCCGCTCCATAAATAAAAGTTTAAAAAAAAAAGAAAGAAAGAAAAAGAAATTGCCCTTGCTCACAGGATTGGTTTTATCTCCTTAGGCAAGTGTAAGTTTGTTGGGGATGTGTGAATTGATTTCTGGCATTTCTATTCTGTTCCATTGGTCTATCCATCGGTTTTTGTAACAGTACGAGGCTGTTTTAGTTATTAACTGCCTTGTAGTATGTCTTGAAATCTGGTTTTGTTATGCCTCTGCCTTTGTTTTTGTTCTATAAGATTGTTTTAGCTATTTGAGGTCTCCTGTGATTCCATATGAATTTCAGCATCAGTTTTTCTAGATCTGAGAAGAATGTCTTTGGTATTTTCATTGGTATTGCATTGAATCTGTAAATTGCTTTTAGAAGAATGGACATTTTGATAATATTGATTCTTCCAATCCACAAACATGGAATATTTTTCCTTTTTTTGTATTTTCTTCTTTAATATTTTGTAATTCTCATCATAGAGATATTTGACATCCTTGGGTAAAGTTATTCCAAAATATTTGATTTTTTCTTTTTGTAGCTATTGTGAATGGGATTGATCTTAGAAACTCTTTCTTAGCCGTGGCATTATCTGTGTATACAAAGGCTATTTTTTGTGTGTGTGCATTGATTTCATATCCTGCTACTTTACCAAACTCTTCTATGAGTTCTAATTGTCTCTTGGTGGATTCTATATATAGAATCATGTCATCTACAAATAGGGATAGATTGATTTCCTCTTTCTCAACTTGAATCTGTTTGATTTCTTTTTCTTGCTTAATAGCTCTGGCTAAAATTTCCAGGACTATATTGAAAAGCAGTGGTGAGAGTGGACATTCTTGTCTGGTTCCAGATCTCAGTGGGAATGCTTCCAACCTTTCCCCATTCAGTAGGGCACTGGCTGTAGGTTTGTCATAAGTTGCCTTGATTATGTTGAGGAATGTTCCTTCTATACCCAATTTGCTTAGAATTTTCATCATGAAAGAGTGTTGTATTTTGTCAGATGTTTTCTCTGCAACTATTGAGATAATCGTATGGTTTTTGTTCTTCAGTTTGTTAATATGATGTATCACATGGATTGAATTTGTGCAAGTTGAACCATCCCTGCATACCAGGGATAAATCCTGCTTGGTCTGGGTGAATGATCTTTCTATTGTGTTGTTGGATTTGATTGGCCAGAAATTTGTTGAGGATTTTTGCATCTATTTGCATCAAGGAAATTGGTCTGTAGTTCTCTTTCTCTGTTGTGTCTTTACCAAGTTTAGGAATTAGGTGATGATTTCTTCATAGAAAGAATTTGGGAGGATTCCCTCTTTTTCAGTTGCTTTGAATAACTTGAGAAGAAATGGGGTTAGTTCTTCTTTAAATGTCTGGTAAAATTCAGCAGTGAAACCATCTGGTCCTGGGCTTTTCTTTGTTGGGGGAGTCTTTATTACTGATTCAATTTCCATCTTGGTAATGGGCTTATTTAGGTTTTCTATGTCTTTGTGGTAGGTTGTATGTGTCCAGAAATCTATCCATTTCTTCTACGTTTCCCAGTTTGTTGGCAACCACTCTGTAGTAATTTCTGATGATTCTCTTTATTTCTGTGGTGTCTGTTTTTACATTTCCTTTTTCATCCCTAATTTTATTGATTTGGGTCTTCTTGTTCTTTTTTTTTTAAAGTTAGGTCAATGGTGTGTCAATTCTGTTCATTTTTTCAAAAAAAAACAGCTCTTTGTTTTGCTGATCTTTTATATTTTTTGATTCAATTATGTGAATTAGAATTTTGTTAATTCAATTCTCTATTTTTAATTATTACTCTTCTCATACTAGTTTTGGGTTTGGTTTGCTGTTGTTTTTCTAGATACTGAAATGCAATGGTAACTCATCTATTTGGTGCCTTTCCAATTGATGTAGTCACCAACTGCTATAAACTTTCCTCTTTTTTTAAAAAAGATTTATTTATTTATTTGAAAGTCAGAGTTACACAGAGAGAGAGAAGTAGAGAGAGAAAGAGGGGTCTTCCATCTGATGGTTCACTTCCCAATTGGCTGCAATGGCCAGAACTGCACTGATCCAAAGCCAGGAGCCAGGAGCCAGGAGCTTCTTCCGGATTTCCCATGCAGGTGCAGGGGCCCAAGGACTTGGGCCATCTTCCACTGCTTTCCCAGGCCATAGAGAGAGCTAGATCGGAAGTGGAGCAGCCGGGTCCTGAAATGGCACCCATATGGGATGCTGACGCTTCAAGCCAGAGCGTTAACCCACTGTGCCACAGCACCAGCCCTGATCCTTTAACATTTCTTAGAAAGAGCCAGGTGCCCTGTAATTAGGTGCATATATATTTACAACAGTTACATCTTCCTTAATTCTTATATAGTGCTCTTCCTTGTCTCTTTTAACAGTTTTTGTGTTAGCATCTGTTTTGTCAGATATTAGGATGGCTACACCAGCTCTTTTTTGGTTTATGTTGGCATGGAATATCTTTTTCCATCCTTTCACTTTCAGTCTTTGTGCTGCTTTGTTGTTGAGACGTGTTTCTTGTAGGCAGCAGATAGATGGGTTTTGTTTTTTAATCCATTCATCCAGTCTGTGTCTTTCAACTGGAGAGTTAGGATGTTTACATTCAAGGTGGCTATTGATAAGTAACAACTTTGCCCTGCTATTTTTCCATAAATATTCCTATTTTTTACTTTGGATTTCCATATATTTTTACTGGGAGATTTCCTTTCTTTATCTTCTTCCATAGTTATGACCATGTTATTGTGTTTCTGTGTGCAACACATCCTTAAGCATCTTCTGCAAGGCTGGATGTGTGGTGACAAATTCTTCCGTTTCTGTTTCTCATGGAAAGTCTTTATTTCACCTTCATTCTTAAATGAGAGCTTTGCAGGGTATAGCATTCTGGATTGACTGTTCTTTTCTCTTAATGCTTGGACTATATCTCACCATTCTCTCCTAGCCTATACGGTTTCTGATGAGAAGTCTGTTGAGTCTAATTGGAGATCCTCTGAAAGTAATCTGGTGTTTCTCTCCTGCACATTTTAGAATTTTTTTTCTTTATGTTTTATGTGGAGAGTTTGATTACAATGTGTCATGGTGAAGATCTTTTCTGGTCATGTCTATTAGGAGCTCTATATGCTTCCTGTCCTTGGATATCTTTTTCTTTTTCCAAATTGGGGAAATTTTCTATTATTATTTCACTAAAGAGGCCTTCCAACCTTCCTTTTCATGCCTTCAGGAATTCCTAGAAACCATATATTTGGTTGTTTTATAGATTCCCAATGGTGTTTTACAGTCTTCTAATTTCTTCTTCTTATGTTTGATCTGAGTGTATAATTTCCTGTGCTTTGTCTTCTGAGTCAGATATTCTTTCTTATGCTTCACCAGTTCTGTTGTTAAGGCTTCCATTGTATTTTTTATATGTTCTATTGAATTCTTCATTCCAAGATTTCATTTTTATTTCTCTTTAAGATCTCAATTTCATGGGAGAAATTTTCTTTCATGTCATGTATGGATTTCATTAGTTCATGCATTTGCTTATGATTACTTCTAAGTAATGCTATGATCAATTTTTTGAATTCCATTTTTGGTATTTCTTCAGTCTCATCATCTCACAATCTAGTATTAAAGTGTTGTATTCTCTTGGGGGGTGTCATGTTGTCTTCCTTATTCTTGTTTCTTTAATTGGTGCATTTGTTATTTAGCATTTGTGGAGATACTCGTTGGTTTCTTTGCTTGCTTGCTTGCTTTTTTTTTCTGTGGCTTTGTATTATTTCTGAGTGGATTAGTGGATTTTCTGCTTTTAGAGAGTACCTAGAGGTATGTCAACAATGGACTTGAATTGGCAATGACACATCAGGAATCTAGGATGAAGGATGAGAGGAAATAAATAGTTACCAAAGTGGTGGATTGTCATACAGGCTGTGGAAGCCATTGGAATGAAGATTTGAGATGAGTCATTAAGAGTCACTTACTCAAACTCTTCCTTCTTTCCTTTTTTTTTTTTTAAAAAAAAAAGATTTATTTATTTATTTGAAAGGCAGAGTTACAGAGAAGGACACACACACACACACACACAGAAAAAGAAGGAGAAACAGAGAGATATCTTATATATGCTGGTTTACTCCCCAGATGACCACAATGGCCAAGGCTGGCCAGACTGAAGCCAGGAATCAGGGACTCCACCCAGGTCTCAAACATGGGTGGCAGGGGCCCAAGCATGTAGGCCATCTTCTGCTTCCCTGGCAGTCAGCTGGATTAGAAGTGGAGCAGCCAGAACTCAAACCAGCATTTATATGGGATGCCACCCTCTCAGGCAGTGGCTTAACCTGCTGTGCCACAATGCCTCCACACCTTGCTCGATTTTCTTTTTTCTTTTTTGACAAGTAGAGTTACAGACAATGAGAGAGAGACAGAGAGAAAAGTCTTCCTTCCGTTGGTTCACTCCTCAAATGGCTGCTATGGCCGGCGCTGCACCTATCCGAAGCCAGGAGACAGGTGCTTCCTCCTGGTCTCCCATGTGGGTGCACGAGCCCAAGCACTTGGGCCATCCTCCACTGCCCTCCTGGGCCACAGCAGAGAGCTGGACTGAAAGAGGAGCAACCGGGACTAGAACCCGGTGCCCATATGGGATGCCAGCGCCACAGGCAGAGGATTAGCCAAGTGAGCCACTGTGCTGGCCCCAACCTTGCTTGATTTTCTTAATTCCTTGTGTTGTTTCCTGAATTCCCTATGATAAAATCTTCAGAATTTTTTTTTATTTGACAGTGAGAGAGAGAGACAGAGAGAAAGGTCTTCCCTCCACTGGCTCACTCCCCAAATGGCCGCTAAGGCTGGTGCTGCACCGATCTTAAGCCAGGAATCAGGTGCTTCTTCCTGGTCTCCCATGTGAGTGCAGGGGCCCAGGCACTTGGGCCATCCTCCACTGCCTTCCCTGGCCACAGCAGAGAGCTGGACTGGAAGAGGAGCAACCGGGACTAGAAGCTGGCGCCCATATGGGATGCTGGCACTGTAGGCAGAGGATTAACCAAGTGAGCCATGGCACCAGCCCCCAGAATGGTTAGAGATGTGTGTGTGTGTTTATTTGTGTGTGTTTGCTTGTACCTCCTTGTAAAGTAATGATGCAATTGAATTTCTGAAGCTATAGAAAAGTAAGATATATATATATATATATATATGCATTCAGCAGCTCATGAAAGAATATCCCAGTAATGATGATTTAAGTAAAAATGGCAATTATTTTTTTCATCATGTGAAATTGGTTCGTTTGTTCAACATGTCATCAAGGCCTAGGCTTTCTGCCATCCCACTCAGCTCTCTTCAGCATGTGTCTCTTTATTGTTCAATGTGAAACTTCAGAGTCATCAGACAGCTACTGGAGTTTTTGGTATCATATACTCACATACATATGTTAAATAGGAAAAAAAAATGTCAATGCAAAAGAACTTTTCCTATCAACACTGTATCTTTTCATCAGTAAGAAAATATTTCCCCAGGAAGACTTCAGCAGATTTTTGTTTACTATTTCACTGGGAAGGAAAGGAGAAGAGGAAAAGACTGATCTTGACTGGTTTAGAGTTTATCGTAGGGCTGGGATTGGAGCCCACTTTCCCTAATGTATGTCTGCCTAAACCTAAACAAATGTGGGTTTTGTTAGTAAGGAAGAAAATACTGACATCAAATAATGATTGGCAGGAAAGACAAATTAAGACAATGGGGCCGGCGCCGCGGCTCACTAGGCTAATCCTCCGCCTTGCGGCGCCGGCACACTGAGTTCTAGTCCCGGTCGGGGCGCCGGATTCTGTCCCGGTTGCCCCTCTTCCAGGCCAGCTCTCTGCTGTGGCCAGGGAGTGCAGTGGAGGACGGCCCAAGTGCTTGGGCCCTGCACCCCATGGGAGACCAGGAGAAGCACCTGGCTCCTGCCTTCAGATCAGGGTGGTACGCCGGCCACAGCGCGCTGGCCACAGCGGCCATTGGAGGGTGAACCAACGGCAAAGGAAGACCTTTCTCTCTCTCTCTCTCTCTCTCTCTCTCACTGTCCACTCTGCCTGTCAAAAAAAAAAAAAAAAAAAGACAATGGGTGAGAATCTTTAAGGAGCAATGTGATTTTGCAGACAGGGTATATGAGTTTACAGCCCAGAGACTTCAGCTGAAATCTCACTTACATGTGTACATTTTTGGTCAGGTAAATGATGAGGCTACTTTTTACTTTTCAAAAATTTATGGATATGGAATTAAAAGGTGAGTTGGTTTTGGTGCATGCATTTTGTAATTTTTATAACCAATGCATGTGAGGAGGTCCTGAAAAACATCATAGAAAAATGTATAGAATGAAAAACTATGCATGGTTCCCATTTTTCCCCACCAAAATAAACTTCATCTTTTATTTGCATTTTTCATTAACTTAAAAAATTTAGAATTGCTTACTTGAGAGGCTGAGAGAGAGCAAGAGACAAACATAGAAAAAGCGTTCTCATCCATGGTCCACTGCCCGAAAGTCTGCTATGTCCCTGGCCTAAGGCTGAAGCTAGGAGCCAGGAATTCAATCAAGGTATCCAAGTGGGTGGCAACAATCCAACCCCTTGAGCCATCACCACTTTCTCCTAGGTTCTGCTGTAATAGGAAGCTGGAATCAGGAGCAGAACTGGGTATTGAATCCAGGCACTCTGACATAGGATGCAAAGTATCAGGGCCAGTGCTGTGCGTAGTGGGTAAAGGCGTCGCCTACAATGTCGGCATCCCATATGGGTGCTGATTCAAGTCCTGTCTACTCCACTTCTGATTCAGCTCTCTCCTATGGCTTGGAAAAGCAATAGAAGATGGCCCAAGTCCTTGGCCCCTGCACCCATGTGGGAAGACCTGAAGGAAGCTCTTGGCTCCTGGCTTCAGATCAGTACAGCTCCGGCCGTTGTGACCAATTGGGGAGTGAACCATTGGATGGAAGACCTTTCTCTCTCTGCCTCTCTTTCTCTCTCTGTGTAACTCTGACTTTCAAATACATTTTAAAAATCTTAAAAAAAAAAAAAAAGCAAAGTATCTTAACCGCTAGCCTAAATGCCTGCCTCCTCCATGAAGTTTTTCAAAATACCCCCATATTTAACACCTCTGCATCTCAGTTTTGTCATAAACCAGAGAGACAAATCGTTACCTTGGAGAGATGAAACAAGTTAATATGTATCAAATCCTAGCCTGGAGCCTGGCAACCATTCATTTTTATTGTTGAGGTGATGGTAATGGAGTTTATAATTGGTAAGCACTGTGTGGTAAGCATTACATGACAAAGAAGCAGAAAGCTGACTTGAATATGATATGTTCTAGACTTAGAATGTGACACATTGTTAGTTTTGTTTCTTCTTGGTGTATTTTTTATATCTCTGCTCACCCGTACTCTAAGTGTACTAAAAGTAAAGGCATAAACAAGTCAAGAAGGAAAAATGAGCTAGTGATTATCATTAACACACACCCGTAAGTCACATGCAAGGTCCTGAAATGAATTCCTGAGAATGGAGGCAGCTGCACTTCCACAGCCAATAATTGGTTAGTGTGGAGTGGGCCGAGGCCTAAAGGTAAGGATGCTGACTGCATCTTTTAGAGCTAAGTTGTGGGCTCTAACATGTGGTCTACCGAATCTCCTGGATGGAACTGGGAGGGGGTTCCTTGTGTCATGGCAGTCCCCTCAACATTTCTATCAGAATCAGATAGAGGTTGAACTTGGCTGCAAAACTTTTATTTGATCCTATCTCAGTTTGAGGTTTGTTGCTTAATATCAGGGTCCCCTCAGTCAATTGCATTTAATTATTATTATTTTAAACTTTGACCTTTTCAAATGTGTTCCTAGATAAGGGTCAGTGAGAAGCAATGAATTAGCGAGTCACATCTGCATAGCTCCCTGCTTTAGAATGCTGTCTCATAGCCTAAGATTCCTGGTATCTTATGGGGTTATTGAGTCAGTGAGGGTGGAACTGGGAAGCTCTGACAGCCATTTGCAACACAGCAATAAAAGTGTTAACTTAAAAAATGTAAATGTTTCTGACTTCATTTTTTAGCTTTTTCAAAGCTAAAACTATTGGTTTATCAACATCTACTTGTGTGGAAAGCTTATACAGAAAGACATGGATATGATTTTATGAAGGAATTGGACTTCTGTCCAAACACATATTTGACTAATTGGTAAAACTGGTTCCTTGTTATCAACATATGTTAAGTATGACCTGTCTTACTTTAATCTAGAGAGTAGTAGAAACCACCCATGCCTTATTTATTAACCACTTGGCATAAATCACTGTGATCTCAACTTAACTGTAAACAAGCGTCCACTGTTTACCATCTCCTCTCCTGCCTCAACAAATAAATAGTTTCCAAGACCAATACATTACTTCAAGAAAGGGGGGTGTCCTGGGTAGAGCCAAGACATGAAAACGCAACCTAAGACTCAGACAAACTTGCTGTCTCCAATGACAGTTCAAGTACAACTCAGCACTGTAGGTACAATAGCTTAATGCCTGTGGCAGAATTCTGTAGCAAAATTCTCTCTGATTTTCCTCTTCTTTTTTGTTTCTTTCACCTGTTCTTGTCCCTCCTGCTATCTGGTGAGCTTTCTTAATTTTTGGAAATTTATATTTGACAGAGAGCATTCAGGGAAGGAAAAGAACTACTATACTCAAAATATTTGGTCACAAATGAAGACTATATATTTATGTGCTGCTATTCCTTGGAAGAGTGGAAACTAGAAATTCTGACAGGGAGTGGTGACAAATGGCTGTGGAGATCAATATATTTCATTTAGATCATTGTAAATAGTAGCTTGCTCACATTGTGATTCTGTAGTCTGATTTGGTTTTAGTAATTCTAAAATATGTGGGGTTTTTAGAAGATATATTTATTTATTTGAGAGGCAGAATTACAGAGAGAGGGAGAGACAGAGAGAAAGGTCTTCCATCCTCTGGTTCATTCCCCAAATGGCTGTAATGGCTAGAGGTGGGCTGATCCAAAGCCACATGGGTGCAGGGACTCAAGCCACCCTCCACTGCTTTCCTAGGCCATCAGCAGGGAGCTGGATTGGAAGTGGAGCAACTTGGACTCAAACAGGTGCCCACATGGGATGCCGGTGCCACAAGTGAAGGTTTAACCTATTATGCCACAACGCCAGCCCCATAGTGTTACTAATCCTATAAAAGGAACATGTAACATCTAAAAACACCTCATTGAGGTAACTCAATTTACTGTTTTCTAAATTTTGTCTCAAGATAATCTCAAAAGAAGCAGGATAATTTATTGTTGTGTGTGTCCAGTATTTAAACAGCTGAACAGTTAGGGCTTGGTGGAGGTTGCCTGGTATAGACAGAATGTATGGGTGGGACAGGCTGTACTGTGACCAAAGGGAAACTCAAAGTCTGTTCAGACCAGAGCCAGCTATGGGGAGAAATGGGCCCGGTTGCAGAGGTCTGAGGTGGGAGGGAATTATCCCTGTTTTTAGGACCATCAGGCCATACCACTGAGCAGGAATTTCAGGTGCACCACACTGAGCTAGCCGGTATTAGCATAAAACCAGGATTGTAATGCTGACAAGGGCTTCAGAAGTCTTGCCTGTGAGGTCCAGCTGAGGGCCATTCCTTTCCACAGAAATCATAGCCATCAGGACAGAAGTACAATGACTAAACCACAATATTTAGAGACCACCCAGAATCAGCCTCAGTTTCTCTCTCTCTTTCTCATTCACTCTCTCTCTTTCTCATTCACTCTCTCTCTCCCTCTCTCTCTCCCCCTGTGTATTTATTTAAATTTAATAAAGACATTTAATTTAATAATGCATTTATTTATTTGGGAGAGAGAGAAAAAAGTTCCCATCCCAGTGTGTAAACTATCTGGTACCCCCTGGATCCTGTAATCAATCCAGATCTCCCACATAGGTGACAGGAGTTCAGTTACTTGAGCCTTCACCACAGCCTCCCAGGATCCATATAAGCAGGATCCGGAGCTGGAAACTGAGCCCAGGCGCCATGGTGTGAGGCAGGTGTTCCAACTGTCAGCTTAACAGCTAGGTCAAACACCTATCTTTCTTCCTCGCTTTCTTTCTATATTTTTAAAAATATTTATTTACTTATTTGAAAGGCAAAGTTAGAGGGGGAGAGACAGAGATCTTCCATCTGCTGGTTTACTCCCTAAATGGCCGCAAAGGCCAGAGTTGAGTCAAGCTAAAGCCAGGAGCTAGGAACTACATTCACATCTCCTGTGTTTGCGGCAGGGGTCCAAGCACTTGGTCCATCTTCTGCTGCTTTCTCAGGCACATTAGCAGGGAGCTGGAGCAGAAGTGGAGCAGCCAGGACTTGAACTGGTGCTCAGATGGGATGCCGCTATCACAGTCAGAAGCTTAACCCATTGCACCACAATGCTGACTCCTAGATATATTTTTTTAAAAATCATTATTAGAATAAATTTCACTTAGTATCCTTACAGATAATACCTTTTGTTGTAGTGTTTATTTTTATTTAGTAGCTTATATATTACAAAAATTATTGCATATAATTTAGAAGATGTTAAAAAGGACAAAGAAGGAAAAAAATTATCCACATTGATATTTTTATAACCTACAGGTGATCACTTTTATGTTTTTATGTACACCTTCTGCGCTGTTACATGTCTACATAACAAACTTGAAATATACTAAATTTGGTAGGTAGAAAATACACAAAATTCACCTAAGTGCCTATTTGGGGGAGAATCCAAGGATTAAAGAAAGTGGAAGATTCAGAAACTATGTGGATTATTGGTTCACAGTGCTATCCTACTACACTAATATGGAGTAATCCCTGAAGACCCGTAGAGGAAATCTTTGGATATCATTGACTTATCAGGAAGGGCTTCTCTTTCAGGACTGCTACTTTACCCAGCATCCTGGAGACCCCTGGGCCAAACAGAATGAGGCAGTTCCATCTAAAGCCTTGAACATGTTGTTTTGCAGGGCAACACCAGCCAGACTCACCATGGTAGGTTATGATTCAGGAGGGTTCAATCGTGAGCCTTGAAGATGTTGGGTGTGGGGTGGGCATCCCCAAACCATTAAGATAGATGAGAATCTCAGACTCAAAATTAAAGCTTGCTAATTTGATAGTGTAATCTCTGGGAGTCAGATCAACTGGTTGGCGACACTCATGACTCATGCTGGAGGAGAACCAAACCACTCTGCCTCCATACTCACAGCAATTTTCCACCACTGGTAGATTTGCCTGGAGTCTGTGGCCTCGCCATCCTATAATGTGATGTTCATGTTCCCATTTCACAGATGAAGGAACTGAGAATGATGGAGACTGGAGTCAAGTAACTACAAAGCAAACTCAAATCTTTGTGATTCCAAAGTCCACCACTTGAAATTGACCAGCAGTCAGCCAAACCTTGGTGTTGCCCTGGACAGATTTCTAGACAATTGGATGTGAGTGGAAGGATGCCGCTTGCTGGTTTAACTTGTGAATACTGTCCACTCATCACACTCTATATTTTCTCTTTTCCTGTAGGGTAGATAAATGTCAGTATCCAATGTTGAGGATTGTAGATCCTCTGCCTGGGTCCCTAAATGACTACGGAGCAAAACACCTTCCATCACACCCATCGTGACCAACTTCCTCTCGTTAAAGGCCTTTTGGATTTTGTATGAGGGAGAAGTAATTAGCAAATAGCACAACCTTAGCTAAGTCGCATAGCAAATGAGCAGCAGAACTAGGAGATGAAGACAGTCTTCATGACTCCACAAACATGTAACATTTGGCATCCCTGTGCAGTGAATTAAACTACAGAAACCATGATCCTTCTTTATGTCTTACTTTAAAAATACAAAGCTACCCAAGGAAGCTCTAATTTAGACATTTTTCTCTCAGCCTCTGTGTCACAAAAACATAGCCAATTATTTGGTGTCAGCTGATGTATGCTGGCTTTTCACAGTTTATGTTGATTTTCATGATGATAAAAACCAAGCAAAAGTGTCTGTGCAAGACTTCCTTCCTATGTCATTTCTGTCACACCTCTGTCTGCCTTGTGAACACTGACCCTTTCTGACCTTGGACTGAAGTTCTGGTCTTACTCAGCCTGCAACTCATTCTACTGCCACTGAAAGCCATTCTTTACCTGTCTCTACCAACTTTTATGCCTCTGTTTGTCAACCACTAGCCTCACCTCTCAGCAGCCATCTTGTCCTTTTCAATGTTGCCTGCCTTTGTTCTACAACTTTCCTCACACTGTGTTTGTGACCTGGTCCCTCCCATACTTGGATGGTTAACTCAAATCCTTTCTCCAAGAATCTTTCCTTAATGACTCCAGTCCATCCTGAAGAATCCTTTTTAACACTTAAGATCCACACTGAACATTATGACACTTGATGTTCCATTTTGTTTTATTTTTATGTGCTTTACGTGTTAAGCTTTATCTTCTCTATAAGATTTAAACTTTCTCAAAGTTACTGATTGCAATAAACACAACTTGGTAACTATCATAATACCTGACAAGATGTCTTACAAATGAAAGATGCTCAGTAATTTTTTTTGAATGATTCAAGGAGTGCAGCAACAGTGACTTCTTTTGTTTGTTTTACAGTTCCTAGAACAATCCTCAGTATGGTTTTTAAAACAACTGCCAGCTGAATTCTGTCTCCATGGCTGGGGCCCTCCCTGACGATTTTTGCTATGATTTTGAAACATGGTCCAAACTTGTTTACAGTGACCTCCAAGGCTCAGCCGTAATGGTTCTCAAGCTTCAGCTTGTTGAGCCCTAATTCCAGAATGTCTGATTCAGTAGGTGTGGGGTAAGGCCCAAGAACATATATTTCTAGTGGGTAATGTTGTTGCTATTGGTCCAGGAATCACACTTTAAGAATTACTGTCATGTGAGATCATGCAGCTCTCCTGCTCTGCAGAAGCTGCACTGATTTCCTTGTTCCTTATCCATATCAGGTGTGCTCCTGCTCCAGGGCTTTTGCAATTGCTGTTGCTACAGATACCCATGCACATGTTCCCTCAGTGCCCCCTTGAGTGGATTATTTAACCTCTCTTTGCTTTGGGTTCCCCAACTAAAATGAGAATGCTGACAAGTGCACCTAGATCCCAGGCAAATTGAGAAGCCCAAAGAAGGTGACACAAACAGAAATCTTCAACTGGGCCGGTATTCAACAAGGGCTTGGCCAAACAACAGGTGATAGTATTCAACACTGAGGATCACAGTGAGGTACACTTAGGAAAGGGTTAACTCCTGCTAGGAGAGAGGTGTAAAAAATCAGCATTTACAAATAAAGTAGAAAGATGAACAAAAAAAAGGTAGAAGAAGAGATATGGCCAGACCACACCATGTGAGAAGCTCTGTGTATTTATTTGACATGTCTATTAATCTAATCCCTTAAAAATCATTAATTTCTAATTACACAGAGCTTCATCTGATGGGCAGAGCCTGAGGTTATTGATTACTCAGACCAAGGTGCAAGGGTCACCTGTGCTTTCAGAGCTTCGAACAAAAGGCTGTTTCAGGTGGTTTTTAGGTTATCTGTTGCCAAGGAGCTCTGGGGCTTGCTCTGGAACATAAGGGGCCTGCAACCGGAGGATTTTCCCTGGGTCATCTTTTAAACTGAAGGAGAAAATTTGAAGGTATTTTTTTTTGTCCTTTGTTTTTCAGTAACTTTTCAAAAATAAGGTCCTAGAAAAAGAAGAGTTGGGCATGGCCAGAATGGCAGGCATGTTTCTCAGCCTCCTGTATTCTTGCCTGTTTTTGAAGGATGATCAGCATTTTCTGAAGCCTGTTGACAAGCTCAGAGAGTTCCCCAAGTGCACTCTGGGTTTGGGGTTATGGCTTTGAGTATGTTTGACTTTTCCTCACATGTCACTGAACTGTGCTTAGTTTGGCCTATGGGGCACTGACCTGTAGGTAAATAGATAATGTTCTCGAAAAAGTTTGACTTCTGTTCAGTGCTTTAGAGTGATGAAAGCTGAAGTTGAAAAAGGTTGTAAAACTCCGGTTTTCCACAGTGGAACCATTGTTTTTTTCTGGTTTCTTCAAATCTACATAGACAGGTAAATGGCTTATACTTGCTTAATAACTTTTGGGGCTATTCCATTTAATTCTCACTTTGTGGGACATTATGTTTCTGATTGACTAAAGACTGGTCTCTTGTCATGCGGTAAATAATTTTGTGATAGGAACTTGCATAATATATTAGTGATTTTGTAATATTATATATAATACTGATGATTCTTAGTTGTGTCTTGTTTATAGAAATGCTATTTTTCCCATCCATTCTTCTTAGAAGAGGTATGTGTGTTGTGTTGAGGGTGTAGTATATGTGAGTCTGTGCTGCAGAGAAGTGAATGAATTAAATAATCTGCTCAAAGGAAAAATACCAGTGAACTTTGTTAAAAAAACAAACTCACACACTTGGTTTTATGAAAGCACACTTTTGTTTGCACTAATAATCAAGAAGCCTCAATTCTTTTGCGATATCAGTAGCCAGTTGCTAGTGTTGACCCCAGGCTTTGGTGACAGCAAGACCATCAGAGGTTGGTACCTAGCAGCCCTGGTGTAACGGCTGGTGGTGAGCACTAACCTTTTATACTCTCAGGTCTTTGATTTGCACCCAGGGCGTCTTGTAGAACCCTGTGTGTCTCCCGGTTTTGACTGTCTCAAGGCTCCCTGTGGTGCTGCTCATTCAGTCCCCTTACTCAAGTCTGTCAGTGTCCCAGACTTTCTTACGTGACCCATTCAGGTAGTGGTCTGTTCCTCTTCTTTCTCCACCCCAGCGGTGATCATTAGTGCTCTGAAGCTAAAACCTTTGATATGTCTGGTTTAGGAGATTGTCCTCCAATGTGTGTTTCTGTGTAGATAAGATTACAAATTTTATCAAAAGAAAACTTCAACCTTGGATAGGTCAACAGAGTGACACGTGATGGGCAGGTTATAGACCACATGTCATTTATAGAGGAGGACGCTGGTGTTGGCATGAGCAATTAAGACTTCTTTGGCCACCCAATTCTAGCATTAAAAAGTCTGCACAAGTGCTTAGAGACCTCAAATTCTTTTTAATTCCTGGATTCCCTTAAGTTTATTGGAAAACAGATTTTTCTGAAAGGCCTTAAAAATTCTCAATTTGTTGCAGAAGACAATATGTGGAAGTTAAAATAATTTAATATGTAAAAATGCAGAATAAAAAGGAAATAATATTGAACCTTATTTTCAGTTCTGAATTCTCTTGTTTTGTTGTAAATTGTTAAGAAATTTTGATTAAAACTTCCTGCAATATGTGATACCCAGATCAAATTAACTTAGGTGCTAACAAAGTACAGATAATGTGACATTTGCTTGTGTTGATGGGAAAAAATAATATGATGAAACACCATGGCACTATTAGACCAAAGGAAATGCCAAGTACTAAAACAAATGTTTTGTCACTAAGAACTAGTTTCTCCTGATGTTTGTGGGGTTTCAGAGACAAGCAGAGATATTTTCCAGCATTTTCTCTGTGTTCCATCTAACAACAGGGGATTAGCCAGTGGGGGGAGACGCTGTCTAATGATGTATGAGCTTCTTTCTTCATTTATGATGATATGAGAAACAATTCATCTAACATCCAATTCTGAAAACATGATGTGCTCTGTAAAAAGATCACAAGTAAAGCCATTGCTTGTTTTTTCTAGTAATTTTGGCTTTGCATTGCAGTTTCCCAAACTTAGTGTTAGAAAATTCCTGGTGATTTTGTGAATGCTTGCAAGTGACTAATATTTTCAATGCAATGGCCTTCAAAGGGCATACTCTGGATAGCACACATCTTTTAAGTACAGCTTCTTAGTGTGTTAAAAGGAAAAAGAAGTCTACAAGATTTCGAGCAATCCATCTGACCCAAGAACAAAAACAAGAAAAGAACAGCCTCTTGCATTGTGTGGTTGGCTTGGTATTATAGCTAAGCGATATTCTTACTCCCTATTAGATGTAACAATCTCACAGAATACAGCCTCAGACAAAGTTACTCTGAGATCATAATGGAATGGCACAACATAGGGCCACTTCCAAATTTTGTTTAAGCATAGAAAAAGCAAGATCGGGGCCAGCACTGTGGCATAATGGGTTAAGCCACTGCCTTCGGCACCAGCATCCTATATGGGCACCGGTTCAAGTCTGGCTGCTCCACTTCTGATCCGGCTCCCTAATGAGCCTGGGAAAGCAGCAGCCGATGGCCCAAGTATTTGGGCCCCTGACCCCATGTAGGAGACCAGAAAGAAGCTACTGGTTCCTAGCTTCATATCGGCCTAGCTCTGGCTATTGCAACCATTTGGGAAGTGAACCAGCAGAAGAAAGAAAGAAAAAGCAACATCACTGTGCAACCACAAAATACCATACACCAGTGATGGCTATTTCTTTACCCAGTCATAAAGTTGCCCCAGCTTCCTGACAGCATCCAACTTAGAGCAGCTTCTCACTTCCTTAGACCCTTCCCCAAATCACCTATTTGGAGCCGGGTACAGTAATCAGTTCTTTGTAACGCCTTCTTCCTGAGACACCCCATGGACCACCATGGTGTGTCCTCCCTTGCTGCCATGAGCAATAAGCCCATTTTGTTTAACTGCAGCATTGTTCCTGGTAGTCTTTGACCATGCTAGGCCTTGTATGAGCTGTCTTTTAGAACATTACTTTTTCATGGTGAAAAAGAGATCACGAAAGTCATGTATAAGGGCATTCAGAAAGAAGCAAACCTGAATTAATGAAACCTAATGTATGAAGTCCCCAAGGGGACACAGAGGGAAAGCAAAAAGTAGTTTGTGGGTCCACAGTCCATTGGTCTTTATGAAGTTCACTTTGTTGCAAATGAGCCCCAAAAGCAGAGTCCGGGAGAGGCAACACAGCTGAGTCTGAAAGCTTGAAGGGCAAAGAGAACAAAAGGAACCAAGGGAACATAGTAGCTGCCTACTGCTTGTGCCAATCACTTCAAAGATGCAGTGTCATTCTGTTTTCATACCAATCCCGCAAGGGGATTTTAGCACCATGATTGCCACTCTGACGTGAGACGTGGAGAAATCAGAACTGAGAAGGAGAAGTGAATAAACATATCCCATGACGGGGCTCCCCCTTCCCCCCAATTCCAGATTCCTGCTAATGCATGCCCTGGAGGCAGGAGGTGATGGCTCAAGTGGTTGGTTCCCTGCTACCCCTGTGGAAGACTCAGGTTAAATTCCTGGCTCTTGGCTTTGACCCAGCTTGTGGGCATTTGGGGAGTAAGGCCAGTGGATGAGAGCTCTTTGCCTGCCTTGCCCTTTCTTTTTCTCTCTCTGCCTCTTAAAAAACAAAAAAACAAAAACAAAACAAACAAAAATAAACATGGAAAAGCATACAAATCCAACAACATAGAATGAAGCAGCGGGCTACATCAGGATTAATGAGATGCCAATGAGTAGGTTATGGTACTCACAGTTGATCGTGAAACAAAATGTATTCATTGGGTTTGCTAAATCATTATTCTAGTTTTACAGGTTTCCAGAAATTAAAAATAGATATTGATTTTTATAGAATACTTTTTCTGCATCTATCAAAATGGTAAACTTCTTTTTACCTTAGATAATTATTGTGTTCCAAGAATCAAGACAGCTTCATTATGTATTTATTTCATAAATTGTTTAATTATATTTAACATCTTATTTAGCATTTTAAAATATGTTTTCCAATACAAAAGTATTTTAATAGTTTGTGAAATATACAGTTATAGAATTCTCTAATTATTACCTATAAAATTAGTTTCTCATTTGAAATTATTCTGTTAAAATACAAATAACACATTGACAATAACCTTGTGGTCCAAGAATATCCCCCATCAATACTATAAATCCCAAACACATAAAAATCCTACAGATATTATTTAGATATTTAAACCAAACTATGATCATAGTAAACAAATTCATTGATCAAGTACAATACATTAGAATTGTGGCTTAGAGACACTAAGAACACAATTATAGGTGCAGTTTCACCAATTTTCATAAATCTTCTAGCATAGCCCCCTAGCACTGTCTTTGTGCACCCATTCCATATAGTGCAGCACACATCATACTGAAGACTACTTCCCTTCATTACTTAGCTGTTTATTTTTTTAAAACTTTTATTTAATAAATATAAATTTCCAAAGTACAGCTTGTGGATTACAATGGCTTTTCCCCCGCATAACTTCCCTCCCACCCGCAACCCTCCCCTCTCCCACTCCCTCTCCCATTCCATTCACATCAAGATTCATTTTCAATTATCTTTATATACAGAAGATCAATTTAGCATATATTAAGTAAAGATTTCAACAGTTTGCACCCACACAGAAACACAAAGTATAAAGTACTGTTTGAGTACTAGTTATACCGTTTTAAAAATGTTTTAAAAATGATTTTAAGCCTACTTTTTTCTTTCCTTTAACATTTTGGTTTTGATGTCAAAATTACACTTCCTTTATAAAATAAGTTAGGCAGCTTTTTCTAGTTTTCTCTTTACCAAAACCATTTATGTGATATTAGAATTACCTATTATTTGGAGTTTGGTTAAAATTTGCTTGTAATATTTTTCTAGCCTCATTGTTTGTTGGGATTAGAGGCTTTTGAACATTGAGTCAATATTCTTAATAGGCATTTACTTTTAAGTTTCCTATTTCTTTCAGAATGCATTTTGATAATTCATGTTGTTTCAAAAAATTAATCTTATCCTGTTTTTCAAATTTATTACCACAAAGTTACTCATAGTATTGCTTATGATTTTAAAGTTTTCTGTTTGTTATTTTACCCTTTTCATTATCCGTTAATATTTACTTCTGATTTATATTTCTTTTCTTCAGCAGTCTTGTTGAGTTTTATCTATTTTTTAATATTTCAAGAACTAGCTTTTGAATTAGTCTATCATTTCTATATTTTTCATTTTATTTTGTTTTATATCTTATTAATCTTTTTTTGCAGTTTCTTGATTAGAATGTAAATCATGTATCAATTTTTTAAAAACCAAAAGTATTCATGATTACAAATAAACCTTGAAGTATCTTTTTAACTCCATCATGCAAATTTTTATTGACATTATGTTTTCAATATTCTATAACTTCTGTTGTGATTTCACCTTTAATCCTTATTATTTTCATATGTATCTTAAAGTTGTTAATGCACAGTTTTACTGAATATATATGTATGTTTTACTCATGTTTATTTATTTTTGTTTAATTGCATTGTCTCAGAATATATGCTCTTTAGAATAAGAGTGAGTTATTTGTAGAAATATATAGTTAGGGCCGGTGCCGCGGCTCACTAGGCTAATACTCCGCCTGCGGCGCTGGCACACCGGGTTCTAGTCCCGGTCGGGGCGCCGGATTCTGTTCCGGTTGCCCCTCTTCCAGGCCAGCTCTCTGCTGTGGCCCGGGAAGGCAGTGGAGGATGGCCCAAGTGCTTGGGCCCTGCACCCGCATGGGAGACTAGGAGAAGCACCTGGCTCCTGGCTTCGGATCAGCGCGATGCGCCAGCCGCGGCGGCCATTGGAGGGTGAACCAGTGGTAAAGGAAGACCTTACTCTCTGTCTCTCTCTCACTGTCCACTCTGCCTGTAAAAAAAAAATATATATATATATATATATATATAGTTAGTTGTATACAAAAATTAAAATTTTGGTGGTTTTTTAATGGCCAAATTTTATAAATATGTGAAATGTAATCTTTAAAATGTATATGTTGAATAAAAAAGTTGTATAGGCCAAATGTAATCTTTAAAATGTATTTCTTGAATAAATAAAAAAATTTATATGTCTTAGTTGCAGTTTTCGTTATAGGTATTAAGTAAAATTACTGATTGTACTTTTCAACGATGTTATCTGTATTTTCTAATTTTCTGATTTCTAACAAAGATGGCTTTAAATCTCCTATTGCACTTGTAGGTTATGTTGTGTTAGGCTGTTAATTATATACAATCCAATAATTAATTGATTTGTCTTCTTGTTGGGTTGGACCTTTAATTATTATATGTCCCTCTTTATCTCCATTATTGCTTTGAAAATAAGTTACACTTTTTCGGATGTTAATGTAACAACTTTGAGAAATCAGTATTTACATGATATATCCTTTAAAATTGTTTATTTGGGCAGAGAGAGAGAGAGAGAGAAACAGACCTAGCTCTCATCTGTTGATTCATATTCCAATTGCCTGCAAAGACCAGGCCTGAGCTGGGCTGGGGCCAAAGATGAGAGCCTAGAATGCAATCCAGGTTTCCCGTGTGGTTGGCAGGAGCCCATTTTCTCAAGCCCTCACTGCTGCCTCCCAGAGTCTGCAGTAGCAGGAAGCTGGAGTTGGCAGCCAGAGTCAGGCATCATCACCTAGGTGCTCTGATGTGGGACTTGGGCATCTTCATCACAAGTCTGATTGTCCACTACTTTTTTTTAGATTTTATTTTTTTATTTGAAAGTCACAGTTACACAGAGAGAGGAGAGGGAGAGAGAGAGATAGAAAGAGAGAGAGAGAGAGAGAGAGAGAGAGAGAGGTATTCCATCCATGGTTCACTCCCCAATAGGCTGCAACAGCTGGAGCCGTGCCAATCCGAAGCCAGGAGCCAGGAGCCAGGAGCTTCTTCCAGGTTTCCCACATGGGTGCAGGGGCCCAAGGACTTGGGCCATCTTCTACTGCTTTCCCAGGCCACAGCAGAGAGCTGGATTGGAAGTGGAACAGCCGGGTCTCAAATCGGCGCCCATATGGGATGCCGGCACTTCAGGCCAGGGTGTTAACCTGCTGCACCACAGTGCCGACCCCCTGAATGTCCACTTCTGATATATTCCTTTTACCTGTTAATTTTCACTCATTTTTTGTGATTTTATACTAGAACTTTTATAATCATTATAAATTTGGATCTTTAAGAATTCAGAGGTTGGTGCTGTGGCACAATGGGTTAAAGCCATGGCCTGTGGTATCAGCATCCCATGTGGGTCCTGGCTGCTCCATTTCCAATCCATCTCTCTGCTAATGGAAGGATGGAAGGTCTTTCTCTGTAACTCTCTGCCTTTCAACTAAAAAATTAAATCTTAAAAAAATCATTTACATGACCTTTTTTTAAATAGCTTGCTAGAAGTACAATTCATATATGGTAAAGTTCACCTGTTTACAGTTTACAGTTCATGGAGGCAGCATTGTGTATAGTGGGTTAAGCCACTGCTTACAAACCTGGCATCCCATATCTGAGTGACGGTTTGAATTCCAGTTGAACTATTTTTGATCCAGCTCTCTGCTAATGTGCCAGGAAAAGGCAGCAGCAGATGGTCTGAGTACTTGAACCCCTGCCACCCATTTGGGAAACCAGGATGGAGTTCCTGGTTCCTGGTTTTGGCTTGGCTCAGCCTGGGCTATTGTAGCCTTTTGGGGGAGTGAACCAATAATTGGAAGATCTCTCTTTCTCTCCCTCTCTCTCTCTCTCTCTCTCTCTCTCTCTCTCTGTCACTATGCCTTTCAAATAAATAAATTAGCATTCCTTTTTTTCCCCAAAAACATACAATTCAATGATGTTTTAGAATATTGGCAGAGTTGTGCAGTCATTACCACAAACCAAATTTAGAATTCAGTCACTGCTCATCCCCCATCCCTACTCAATGCTATCCCAGCCCCAGGCAACCAGTTACTGAATCATACTGCATCTTAAAAAATATAGTTAGCCATCATTGCTGTATTTTTGAAGCAGAAAAAGTTAGTAAAACATGGACTTTGTGTCAAATCTGAAGCCTATGTCCTGAAGTCCAAGTTGTTTTTCTACTGTCAGTAAGACTAACCTCAACTCCGTAGACATGGACATTTAATTCACAGAATGTCCCTCCTCTGTGCTCTTGGTTCTAGTTGAATGCACTTTGCCTTCTGCTGAATTTACAAAGGAGCACTGAAGCCTACCCAGCAGTCTTTGAGTTTCATCTGTCAATAGACACTGATTCAAGAAGCAAATAAAGTATAAATAAGCAGAAAGAACAAATACATTAGAAACAACCAGTCTACCCACCAATTGGAGCAAACCATTCTCTTCAGTAGTTTAGATTTATCTTTCTTCATAAGCTCATAGGCTCAATTATGGAGTTATTAAATAACTAGAAAGCAGCTTTCATCTAATATTGATTAATAAAGGTAATTTCTTGAGCCAAATTGTTTTCTCCTTTGTCTACTTTGATTAAGGAAGAGAAAAGAGATAATAATTTCAATGATTATTTTATTTTGTAGGGTTGTTGGCCACAGATTGCAGTTACCATGTCCAATTCAGTAATTCTTCGCAGCGTGAAGAAATTTGGAGAGGAGAATCATGGTTTTGAATCAGATGGATCATGTAAGTGTTCTTTGTCTGTCACTGTCTCTTGTGCAAAGAGAGGTAGGAACAAATGAACCACAAGCCAGTGAAATTTCAAGGAGCTATCCTTTAATGCCTCTTTATTCTTACTTAAATTAAACTAAAATGCCAGGAGACCCAGGAAGTGACAAAGTACCTTAGGGTACTGGCCTTGTGACCCTGAATCCCGACTTGCATCTCCTCCTCTCCATCTGTTCTGACCTGTGCTAGAGAAGACAGCATGGAGCTTAATTCTGTGGCTTCTACCAGTATGAAAGAGTCAATGACATCTTACTGTCCAGTTAATTTGTCATCTATATTTTAAATAGGTAAATTCTGATCTTTTTATTATGATTTTTAAAATTAAATTATATTCAAATAATTTTAAAAAATTGTCTTCATTTGGTATATTTTATGTAGTCAAAGGAGCAGTCCTGAACCTGAAAGATTATCCTTTTCTATAAGATAGAGATAGTATGTATGTGTATGTATATGTGTATGTGTATGGAGAGGGGAAGGGGATGAGAGGCAAAAAATCCAAATCATTTTGTAATGGTCTATGAATAAAAATAATTTAAGAAGAATATTTTCCCAGAGAAAAAAGTTGTTAATGACTATGTTATATTTTATCTTATTACTAACTGCTTTATGCATTCTTTCCATCCTGACAGATAATAATGAAAAGAAATCAAGGTAAGTGACTATTTCAATAATGCAGTGCCTTTTCCTGAATAACTCCATAGTGTTTCTTTTTAACTTTTATTTAATAAATATAAATTTCCAAAGTACAGCTTATGGATTATAGTGGCTTTTTCCCCCATAACCTCCCTCCCACCTGCAACCATCCCATCTCCTACTCCCTCTCCCATCCCATTCACATCAAGATTCATTTTCAATTATCTTTATATACAGATCAATTTAGTATATACTAAGTAAAGATTTCAACAGTTTGCACAAACAGAAACACAAAGTATAAAGTATTGTTTGAGTACTTGTTATACCGTTAATTCACATAGTACAGCACATTAAGGACAGAAATCCTACATAGGAAGTAAGTGCACAGTGAGTCCTGTTGTTGATTTAATAATTGACACTCTTATGTATGGCATCAGTAATCACCCTAGGCTCTTGTCATGAGTTGCCAAGCTATGGAAGCCTCTTGAGTTTGCCAACTCCAATCTTATTTAGACAAGGTCATAGTCAAAGTGGAAGTTCTCTCCTCCCTCCAGAGAAAGGTAACTCCTTCTTTGATGGCCCGGTATTTCCGCTGGGATCTCACTCACAGAGATCTTTCATTTTTTTTTTTTCCAGAGTGTCTTGGCTTTCCATGCCTGAAATACTCTAATGGGCTTTTTAGCCAGATCCAAATGCCCTAAGGTCTGATTCTGAGGCTAGAGTGTTGTTTAGGACATCTGCCATTCTATGAGTCTGCCATGTATCCCGCTTCCCATGTTGGATCATTCTCTCCTTTTTAATTCTATCAGTTAGTATTAGCAGACGCTAGTCTTGTTTATGTGATCCCTTTGACTCTTAATCCTATCATTATGATCATTTATGAACTGAAACTGATCGCTTTGACTAGTGAGATGGCATTGGTACATGCCACCTTGATGGGATTGTATTGGAATCCTCTGGCACATTTCTAACTCTACTGTTAGGGGCAAGTCTGATTGAGCATGTGCCAAACTGTACATCTCCTCCCTCTCTTATTCCCACTCTTCTATTTAACAGGGATCACTTTTCAGTTAAATTTAAACACCAAAGAATAATTGTGTGTTAATTAAAAAGTTCAACCAATAGTATTAAGTAGAACAAAACAAAACAAAAAAAAACTAAAAGGAATAAAGTAGTAAGTTGTTTCTCGCCAGTCAGGATAAGGGCTGATCAAGTCACTGTTTCTCATAGTGTCCATTTCACTTCAACAGGTTTCCTTTTAGGTGCTCGGTTAGTTCTCACCGATCAGGGAGAACATATGATATTTGTTTGTCCATTTGGGACTGGCTTAATTCACTCAGCATGATGTTTTCCAGATTCCTCCATTTTGTTGCAAATGACTGGATTTCATTTTTTTTTTTACTGCTGTATAGCACAAAACAGAAAATTTTTATGCACATTATACTTCCTATAAGGTAGTATATACCATACATCCTTTTTCTCTGTAAAAAGTTACTGTAATTTTGATTTTAGAAACTTATGGAATATTCCATGTGAGGTCCAAATTTCCCCTATATGTCCAG
Organism: Lepus europaeus; assembly: GCF_033115175.1. Taxonomy (NCBI): domain Eukaryota; kingdom Metazoa; phylum Chordata; class Mammalia; order Lagomorpha; family Leporidae; genus Lepus; species Lepus europaeus. Next base: position 111,943,361 of record NC_084827.1, on the reverse strand, counting down.
GAACACCACAGAATTTCTGACCTAAGTAGGTAAAGCAAAGTACAGTATCAAGTATGATTTCATGGGCACATGGGAGGTCCTCAAACCCCACTGGCAAATAGTATAAACCTAACATTTTAGTTTTTAGATATTTCTCTTTAGCTTAAGAGTTTAAATTCTCATATAAAACAAAAGCCAGCCAATCACATTTTGGAATGCTGGCAGGATTTTATGGAGTTTAATTTAGAAGAAAGAAAGGAGACCCCAAATGAATTCTTGACGTGGAGATGGTAGAAAGGAATATAGGCATTTAAGAAATTTTAAGTAATCCTGGCAGAGGGAAGTTGTGCGAGTGGTCAGGTTAGCTCTGGGCTAGACATGGGAAGGTCAGCCTGGGGCTCTGAGAGCTACTTTTCTCACGGGTTGGGAAAGAGGAAATGAGTATAGGTACAAATGAACAGCAATGAGAGGATGATTGCGGAAGCTGAGTGAGTTCTTTTGCCTTCAGAAGAGGTGAATATAGAACGGGAAGATCACCTCCAAGGAGAATGGGTCAACTGTAGAGGGCTGACCTACAGCCTTGCTGGTCCAGCTGGAGAGCACGCATTTCATTGATTCACTTCATAATGTTAACTAGTGCCCTCTAGGTACAGACACTTTTACAGGGGCTGAGTACATAAAAAAGAACAAGATGGGCAAAAATGTCTGCCCTTTAGGAAGGCATTTAGTGAAAGACATATAACAAACATCAAAAACAGAATAAAACAGATAGCATAGTAACTAAAGATAATCTACCAATTTCTTTCTAAGAAGAAAGTAAACACAGGATTAGAGATAGGAAATAGTGTGTGTGGGAGGTGAGAGGGTTGAAATTTTAATGCTTAAATTTGTTTCAATGATCTCTTAGGGAAACAGTGAAGGAGGTGAGGGAGAAGAGAATCTGAAGAAAGAGCCTGCTGGGTGAGGGAGTAGCAGGCACCAACGTGCAGAGTTGGCAATATATCAGACATGCACAGGAGACCTGAGTGTTGAGAACCAGAAGTGAGGAGGAGACAAGGTCACTGAGCTAACAGGGCCAGACTCTGGGGGGCTGTTGACCACATCTCAGCACAGTCTTGGGACACCATCCCAAGTTGGAGAGGAAGCTTGGTTTTAGGTACTTCACGTGTTGCAGGAAAACCAGTGAGATGAGTCTGGGTTCTTGTCCTGGTGTCAATGACAATTTATAAGACTAAATACAATAGTGAGAGTAGAAGAAGTGATCTTTTATTTAAATACAAGAAAGACTCCAAACAAATGGTAGAAACAAACCAAGCTGCTGAGGTCTTGTGGTGTAGGGGTATTTGTATGTCCTTACCACGTTAGCTCCAAGGAACAAAGGTAATGGTTATACATTAGTTACTGTGAAGGTCTGGGAAAATCTTAATAGAGCCCTTTCTTTTTTTTAAAAATTAAAATTTATTTATTTCAAAGGCATAGACACAGAGGAGGGAAGGTGGGGGAGAGAGAGAGAGACAGGCAGAGAGTGACAGAGAGAGGAGAGATTTTCCATCTGCTGGTTCACTCCCCAAATGGCTGCAAAGGCCAGGGCTGGGCCATGCTGAAGCCAGGAGCCAGGAGCTTCATCCAGGTTTCTCACATGGTTGCAGGGGCCCAAGTACTTGAGCCATCTTCTGCTGCTTTCCCAGGTGCATTAGCAGAGTGCTGGATGGGAAGTGGAGCAGCTAGGACTCAAACTGGCACCTATATGGGATGCCAGCACTGCAGGCAGAGGCTTAGCCTTCTACGCCACAAGAGTGGCCTCCATGGAGCCCTTTCTAACTTGTTTTAGCTAAACCTAGATCTTGTCATTGATAAATATTTGTTACGAGGGGTTTCCACCCTGTTTTGTTTAGTGTATACATGCTGGCGAGAAGCTGTGGGATGGCATTAGTCTGAACTGCTTTTGGTCCCAAGCTCCCTTGCTTGTACTAGCGTCAGTTTACCTGGAGGTGAGGCTGTCCCTGGCAGGCCCAGGTGCAAACAGCTGGATGGATGCAGAGATGGAATTTCCAAGGATGGATCTGGGGAAAAGAAGAGAGGGCAATGGTGAGAGTGTGATTCAGATGCAGGCCATGGGGTCTGAGGTGCACAGGGAAGGAAGCAAACTCTTGAGAGAGTTTAGTGACTGTGAGTAACCAAAGGATTTAAGAAACTTCGGGTCTCAGTTGAGGTTGACAAATAGTTGTGGAAGGAGGAAGGAAATGAGGAAAAAAGATGCATGGGCAGCCACAGTGCCAGTGCAGTTAAATAGGTCAGAGATATAGCTGTTCCTGCTGGTAGCAGGGTCTACAGTGTATCTGTCTGTGGAATGGGTGACTCAGGTAAAGTAAGATCCCTGAAGTTGTGGGCGGAGGGCAGGGAGTAAAGAGGAGTTAAACTCAGCTTTAGGAGAAACAAAATGAGTAACAATATGGAGGAAATACAATTTTATGGGAATTCTGGGAGTGTTCTTAAATTATTTCCTTGTATCAGCACTACTTAATCTGCTTGTCAAATTTTTAAGAATTTTCAAAATTTTAAGAAATACATTTTAAAATATTATTCAGAAGCCTTCAGTTTCCCCATAAGGGAAAGTAGGCACAAGTAAGTCAGCAGTCATGGCTAAGGGCAGATAGTTATTTGTTGGAACAGCTGGGAATACATACAACTTTTTACTTTCTCACATCTCTCAAAAAAAAAACTCAGCAGACCTCTTCTGAGCATAAGATGCAGCTATACTGTAATCTGAGTTTTTAAGATACCGGTTTTGGCCAGAATTTCCCAGCCAGTGAGGATTTTCCTTTTTACTAAAGAATGAGTCATGGAGGTACCACCGGGGGGGTTGTGGGGGTAGGGGGTGGGAGAATTTCTCATTGCTTTGGAAAGTCTGGTCTTTAAATCTCTATGCTTCCCTCCTCAGGTTACAAGATAAGAAGAAAAGTGACAGCGTTCGAATTGGCTTCTTTCAGTTGGTAATAAAATTGTGCTGATTTTTGGCATGGATTTTGTGATTGTTGAATTATTCAGGCCATGGAGGAAGTGTTAAATCTTTAGTCATATTGGCAAGTTTTAAACTACAGTGATCACCTTTTCAGTCATAAGTCTTACCTATGTGATAACATGCTGAATGATGGTTAGAAACATGTTGCTGATTAAACACACAAATCCTGACTAATAGATAAAAAAAATCTGGAAAATAATCACTAAACACATAATTGTCATTTTTTTTTTTTTTTGACAGGCAGAGTGGACAGTGAGAAAGGTCTTCCTTTTGCCATTGGTTCACCCTCCAATGGCCGCTGCGGTAGGCGCGCTGCGGCCAGCACACCACGCTGATCCGATGGCAGGAGCCAGGTGCTTCTCCTGGTCTCCCATGGGGTGCAGGGCCCAAGGACTTGGGCCATCCTCCACTGCACTCCCTGGCCACAGCAGAGAGCTGGCCTGGAAGAGGGGCAACCAGGACAGGATCGGTGCCCCGATTGGGACTAGAACCTGGTGTGCCGGCGCCGCAAGGCGGAGGATTAGCCTGTTAAGCCACGGCGCTGGCCCATAATTCTCATTTTTAAAATGTATTTAATCTATTTGAGAGAGAGAGAGCGAGACGGAGAGACACGGAGACAGAGACAGAGAGATCCCTTCTGCTGGTTCATTCCCCAAATGTCAAGTAATGTCAAGCAATGACCAGGGTTGGGTGGGGCTCAAGTGGGAGCCAAGCTCTGTCTAGATCTCCCACACCAGTGGCAGGGACCCAGTTACTTGAGCCATTACCGCTGCCTCCCAGGGTTGACATTACCTGAAGCTAGAGTCAAGAGCCACAAGTGGATATTGAAAAATCAGATATAGGACACAGATGTCTTAACTACTAGACTAAATGCCTATCCTACCCCCATAATTATCATTCCAGTTAAAAAAAATCAATCATCATAGTAATTACAACATGTATTCTTATGAGAAGTCTTTAGAAATTCCATAGTAGAGGTATTTGATCCAGATTTGCACAGGATGGAGTCTTTTCTAGGTACAAATACACATTCTTCTTCTTTAGTATTAGTCTTGAGAATCAATTTATGCCATTGCTGAATGCCCTACACAGTACGTCTGCATTGACAATGACATTAGCGATGGTGATGATTTCTCCCTACAGCTGTGGACAGATAGCAAAAAACTAAAGTGAACTCCTGGGCTAAAAGGAAGAATTCAGAGGTTAGGCAAGAAATAGCATGATCTAACACGTGATGTTTCAGATATTTGATGTACAATTATTTTCAATATAATTATTCTGAATTCCACTGCTCAATTAAGATGATTTCCACCAAATTTGGTGTTGAGAATTATTTATGAGAATCTAGTAACTAAAATCAAATAGTACTCCTACTTCTCCTGCTTTTCACCCATAGATGATCTCTCAACCCTTTGTCTTTCAAGTTTCGGTTTTCTTCATGGACTGACATTTGGCTGATGTGTATGGGAAGTTTATGTGCATGTATCCATGGAATAGCCCAGCCCGGTGTGCTACTTATTTTTGGCACAATGACAGATGTTTTCATTGACTATGACACTGAATTACAAGAACTCAAGATTCCAGGAAAAGCATGTGTGAATAATACTATAGTATGGATCAACAGCTCCCTGAATCAGAATGTGACAAATGGAACACGTTGTGGGTAGGCTGCTATTTTCGTTTATTTATTTTTTAGAGGGAGGGCCATATTTTAATTTGTGTAATTCAAAATGTAAAGGAGACTTCATTGGCCAACCTGAGGCAATATCTAATAGAACAGAAATGTAAATTTACCCATATTCCTAGACATAGAGGTTCTTTTTATCTTACTAGGTTTTTTTTTATTTATTAAACTTTTATTTAATGAATATAAATTTCCAAAGTACAGCTTATGGGTTACAATGGCTTCCCCCCTCCCATAACTTCCCTCCCACCCGCAACCCTCCCCTTTCCTGCTCCCTCTCCCCTTCCATTCACATCAAGATTCATTTTCAATTATCTTAATATACAGAAGATCAGTTTAGTATATATTAGGTAAAGATTTCAACAGTTTGCCCCCATATAGCAACACAAAGTAAAAAAAATACTGTTGGAGTACTAGTTATAGCATTAAATAACAGTGTACAGCACATTAAAGACAGAGATCCTACATAATATTTTTTAAAAAAAATTAATTTTCTATGCCATTTCCAATTTAACACCAGGTTTTTTTTTTTCATTTCCAATTATCTTTATATACAGAAGATTGATTCAGTATATAATTAGTAAAGATTTCATCAGTTTGTACTCACACAGAAACACAAAGTGTAAAAATACTGTTTCAGTACTAGTTATAGCATCACTTCACATTAGACAACACATTAAGGACAGATCCCACATGGGATGTAAGTACACAGTGACTCCTGTTGCTGACTTAACAATTTGACACTCCTGTTCATGGCGTCAGTAATCTCCCTAGGCTCTAGTCATGAGTTGCCAGGGCTATGGAAGCCTTTAGAGTTTGCCGACTTCAATCTTATTCCGATAGGGTCATAGTCAAAGTGGAAGTTCTCTCCTCCCTTCAGAGAAAGGTACCTCCTTCTTTGATGGCCCCGTTCTTTCCACTGGGATCTCACTCACAGAGATCTTTCATTTAGGTCTTCTTCTTTTTTTTCTTTTCCATGGTATCTTGGCTTTCCATGCCTACAATACTCTCATGGGCTCTTCAGCCAGATCCGAATGCCTTAAGGGCTGATTCTGAGGCCAGAGTGTTGTTTAGGAAATAAAAAAACAAAAACGGGATTAGAAATCCTTGATCTAATACATTACCAAAATTAATCACTTTATTGATTGTAGGCCTGAGCATGATACTACCGATATTTATTGCTTCTACAAAAGTGCCATGAATTTCACTTGAATCTCACATCCAAAATTTCCTACCCCATCACCTCACGCCAACTCTGTCCTGCTCCTTGGCTTTTGAGCGGTGGCTGATTAAGTTGATCCCAAGCCAGGTGCCAGAGATCTCAGTCAATCTTTGTTTCTATGGAAGAGTGGTGCGATGTTGGGAATAGAAGGTAGCCATGCAGAAAGAGTCAGAACTCATTCTGCTACTATTTTGGCAGTAAGCCTGCTGGGCTGCTCCGTAATCAGTGAGTCCATAGTGTACACAAGCTGATTCACTTTAATGGCATGGACTTTGCAGCCTGTCTCATGCTGCCTCAGGTTCCAAACAAACTCATTTGCACCTATGAACCCTCTTACTCAGGTTTGAGAATGAAGGGAAGGGCACTTCCTGGCTAGAAAATCATTTGGAATGGCTCTACAAATGGATTTACATTTTCCACCTTCATTTATGAATTTTTCTACTGGCTTGACTTCAGATCTACAAATGAGTCTTACTGAATCACTGCCACTCTTCCATAATACTATATAATGTTAGGGTCTTTCATTTACTCACTTCTTCCACTTAATTTTGTTTTTTTTTTTTCCTATTTATTTATTTATTTATTTGACAGGTAGAGTTATTGACAGTGAGAGAGAGAGACAGAGAGAAAGGTCTTCCTTCCGCTGGTTCACTCCCCAAATGGCCGCTACGGCCAGCGCTACGCCATTCCAAAGCCAGGAGCCAGGTGCTTCTTCCTGGTCTCCTATGCGGGTGCAGGTGCCCAAGCACCTTCCCGAACCACAACAGAGAGCTGGACTGGAAGAAAGAGCAGCCAGGACTAGGACCCAGCGCTCATATGGGATGCTGGCACAGCAGGTGGTGGATTAGCCAAGTGAGCCATGGCGCCAGCCCCTAATTTTGTCTTGAACAGAATGCTCCAGGAGCTCTGGGAGTATCAAGGACACAGTCATCTTGAGTCATGGTCCTTATCTTTGTGGTGCTTAGGTCTAGTCAGTCAGACCATCAGTCAATCAATGAACATTCAAATAATCACTTAGTTACAAATTGGCTGGTACTTGATGGAAAAGCACAGGCTAATGTACATGCAGAATTACCCTTTAAAGATTAACCAGTCCACTCATTAGAAATAAATTTCCTAATGTTTAAATATGAATGGTTTCCTTTCTAAACTTTGAAGTGTCTTTTCATCTGAAAGACTTAGAGCAGTGTGTACAAGAGAGAGATGAAGTTTGATGAGTCTTTTGAAGTTCTTCATTTACATTGGAGGACAGAAATGAACTGCTTTAAAAGAGTGGTCTGACAACTCTTCCCCATGGATGGTGTAGATTGAGCCAAACTTAAAAAATGCTCATGAAGATACGCTTCAAGGAAAATATCTCATACACATACCTTCTGATGCCTTATAATCTGTAAATAAATGCCAGAGGGGGTCTCACCTGAGGTGTATCCATAGGCCCAAGTGCTCATAAATGTTTGTTGGAGGAATTAAGGAACAAATCTACTTTTAGTATCTGCAGCACGGATATCCACAAGGAGGGAGTTCTCTGTGGCTGCCCATCACTCTCTCTATTCCCCCTTATAGATAGATAGGTCATAGACCTAAAGGTTAAAGGTAAGTAAATAGAGCAAGCTGGGGAGAAAACCCGAGGCTTTGGCTAAATTGATCAGAAAGCAAACATGTAAATGGATGTTTATTGTTTTCTTCCAAAAGAAAATTTCATACAGATTCCTGACATTGTATAACCACAGCTTTCTTAGGCCATTCCTTAGACAGGCACTCCTTGGCATATAAAATACTTTGTGAGTTACTATGGTCACTGACATGAGTACTATTTGTTGTACTTCTAAACAAACATGCTTGTTTAGCTTTTCTGTGGTAAGATCACTGAAAATGGACTCAGAAGCTGAGAGGACATTTTATTAACTATGGGTAGATAATCTGCTTCCAAAGTGACGCAAGTCTTCCTCTAGTTTCTTTCTTAGAAGAAGTCTATCACTAAAGATGCGATTTGTCCATCTATAAAATGGGTATATAATTCTTGGCATGCACAAGACAACTCTCTAATCTTTTTTTTAATGTTTTTTTTTTTTTTTTGACAGGCAGAGTTAGACAGTGAGAGAGAGAGACAGAGAGAAAGGTCTTCCTTTTTCCATTGGTTCACCCCCCAAATGGCTGCTACGGCTGGCATGCTGCGCCGATTCAAAGCCAGGAGCCAGGTGCTTCCTCCTGGTTTCCGATGTGGTTTCAGGGCACAAGCACCTGGGCCATCCTCCACTGCACTCCCGGGCCACAGCAGAAAGCTGTACTGGAAGAGGAGCAACCGGGACAGAATCCGGCGCCCCAACCGGGACTAGAACCTGGGGTACCGGTGCCACAGGAGAAGGATTAGCCTAGTGAGCCGTGGCGCCAGCCGACAACTCTCTAATCTTAATAACATAAGGATGCATGTGTAATGATAGGAGCTGATTTTACTCTTTTATTCAGTTTCCACATGCCACTTGTAATCTAGCAGAGGGAATCTCTGAGCTAATACCTTCCAAATGGCTTTTAATGAAAAACATTGATTAGGATTACAGAACATCAGGTGTCTTGATTATCTTATCAGAATTTCTGTTCAGAACAGTCAATAAACTAGAAGAATGGAAGAATGGGAAATTAAAATAGCATCATGCAAGTTATTTTTGTTTTCTTTTATCCAGTTAAAGTACAAACATTCAAATGGAAGCCACAAAATCTCTTATAACTTCACTGTGGAAGAAACATCTCATAATTTCTGCCATATTCTGTTAGTCACACAGACCAACTTTGGTATTGTTTGGGAGGGGTCCAGACAAGAGTGTTAATAATAAGAGAAATCAGAGGGAAAGAATGTAAATTCTTTCCACTGTTGTTTAATACATTGTTCAAAGTTCTAGTCTATACAATAAGGCAAGATGAGAAAATCAAAGGAATATAGATCTCATACTTAACACTATGAGTTATAAACTTAAAAATGATTAAGATGGTAGATTTCATGTTATGTGGTTTTAAAAATCACAATATAACATTTTTAAAATAAAAAAAAATACTACAAATCTCAAAGGAAGAAATATAACCACCTGTGTTAGTAGACAATATGATAGTGGAGGACATAGAAAGTCCCAGAGAATCGGCAAAAATCTCCCAGAACCAATAACTAAGTTCAGCAAAGTCACAGAATATATGAGAAACACATAAAAATTATACCTCTGTACCCTAGTATATAAGTATGTTTTGTATTTATAATATATATGTGTATATATATGTGTGTGTGTGTGTGTGTAATATATATATCCTGGGACTTGGTACTTTATGAAGAAAAGAGGTTTATGTATTTTAGTGTTCTGGATATCACAGAGCATGGCACCAGCATCAGTTTCTGGTGAGGACCTCATGGTACATGACATTAAATGGTGGAAGTGCATGAGAGTGATCATGTAACAAAATGCTACCAGGAAAAATAAGTCAATTAGACCAAACTTGTTTTACAGCCATTCATGCTTGCAGGAATTAATCTAACCCCATAAGAGGAGACCTGACCTGCTCCCACAAGCGGGCCTTAATCCGTTCTGAACATGGTAGCCTCCAGGCCCCATCTCTCAAAGGTCTATCATTTTCATTACCTTTTTACTGGGGATCAAGACTCTAGCTCACAAACCTTTGGGAGACAAACCATAGCAACTAGCAGTGAACATGTGTGGCCAGAATCCTATTGAATGGGGAAAAGTTGGAAGCATTTCTACTGAGATCTGATAGCAGACAGGGATGCCCACTCTCACCATTGCTATTCAATATAGTACTGGAAGTTTTAGCCAGAGTCATTAGGCAAGAAAAAAAAAAAATAAAGGGACACAAATTGGGAAGGAAGAAGTCAAACTATCCCTCTTTGCAGATGATATGATTCTTTATTTAGGGGATCCAAAGAACTCTACTAAGAGACTATTGGAACTCATAGAAGAGTTTGGCAAAGTAGCAGGATATAAAATCAATGCACAAAAATCGACAGCCTTTGTATACACAGGCAATGCCACGGCTGAGAAAGAATTTCTAAGATCAATCCCATTCACAATAGCTACAAAAACAATCAAATACCTTGGAATAAACTTAACCAAGGACATCAAATATCTCTACAATGAGAATTATAAAATCTTAAAGAAAGAAATAGAAGAGGGTACCAAAAAATGGAAGAATCTTCCATGCTCATGGATTGGAAGAATCAATATCATCAAAATGTCCATTCTCCCAAAAGCAATTTATAGATTCAATGTAATACCAATCAAAATACCAAATACATTCTTCTCAGACCTAGCAAAACTGATGCTGAAATTCACATGGAGGCACAGGAGACCTCGAATAGCAAAAGCAATCTTGTACAACAAAAACAAAGCCGGAGGCATCACAATACCAGATTTCAGGACATAATACAGGACCTGCCCTTTTAGTTCCTATCAGTTTTCTGCTAGGTTTATCCTATTGTTCTAGAAATATTCTCAAGTAATCTCTAAAGCTCTAATAGCCTTTTTTTGTTCCCAAAATAAAATAGAAATGAATTGACCATTCAGTTCAGGGGCATCTCAGAAGTGAAAAGAATCATGAACTACACATATCCTAATTTGCACCATGTAGAAATGATAGAACTGTCCTAATAATTGCTCCAAGGAATTCAAGGGCTAGGTTGGTCCTAAATATCCTCAATCCACATGAGTTTGTTCATAACTGGCAGCTGCATTTTTCATGATAGGCATTTTATCACTTCTGTTTAAAGTATTGGTAATATGCATGTACCATAAGAAATCTAAGCAAAATTTTTCTGCTTTTGGATGCTCAAATTTCATTTCACAAGGTAAAAACTAAGATCATTGACTCAGGTTTATACAGTCACGCGTAGGTCAATGATGGGAATGCATTCTGAGATGTGCATCATTGTGTAGTTTTGTCCTTACACAAACATCAGTGAGAACACTCACATAAACTAAGATGGTAAAGACACCTCTAAGCAATATAATCTTATGGAACCACCATTGGATTTGTGATCCATTGTTGACTAAAATGCTTTGTTGTATATGACTCTGTTGGAAGGATTTACTCATGATATATTACATTATTTTCACTATACCAAATAACTTAGTTTATGTAAGAGACTCTTTGGATATTCATATGTAAGTTTGTGACTTTCTAGGACTTGTCTATTCTTGGGTTTTCACTTGGTCATCATGACAGACTGGGTGTGAGTTCAAGATATTTTATCTAGTTTGGGGACTGTTGGAGGGACTGACCACAGCAGTTGCCCAGGTTTCAGGCAGTGTGACCAAGTAACATAAGCCCAGGCTTTGGTCTCAAGTAGCTTGCAATTTACTAGCAAGACAAGCATAAATATACTTCATATAAATACATTCCATAAATATACTGACAAATAGAGCAAGATTACGATAAAATTGGTGTGAAATAAAAGTTTTCCTATACTTAATGAATTATATAGCAGTACTTTATTTGAGTTCAATAAAGGGAGAAAATAATTCAATTTCAAGTCACATCAGGAAGGCCTGGTAGAGAGAAGAAAGAGCATAGGATGGAAGCATCCATGGCAAAGATGCTGCTTTCTGGTTTTCTAAAAAAATGGACTCGATATCATTTGTCTTATCCCTGAAGATCAAAATTCTCAACAATTAGTACATTGGTTTTCTGATCAAGATTTCTTATTTCCTGAAAGTAAGTTCAGAATGTGTCTTCCTTCCCCTCCCAGGCCCTTCCACACCCAAACCCTATGCCCCAACATGGGACTTCTGCTGGGAAAAGTGCCAAAGGGCTACCTTGCTATTCCCCACGGGTATCTTTGGCTTCAAGCTAAGAGAGTATCCTGGTGGATGAAGCTTCATGGGCTGTAAGCAGAAGAAATATAGGGTGAATAAAAAGCTTTTCTCCCCCATGGGAAGATGGCATGTATCTTTGTCACAGCTCATTTTGAGATGAAGAAGTTGAAAAGCTAGTTTCAATTCCTAGAAGAGATAAGAGTAAGCTCTTGATTTACAGCATGTGTAGTTCTGTAAGTGGCTTTTCAGACAACCTGTCTGGCTTGTTCAAACCTTTCTCTAGTTGCAATTGCTTTGTCACTGCATGAGTATGAATGAAAGGTGCAAAGGTGAACTGAGCCAGTGCTGACATTGAGGATCACTTTGTTTCTAACAATTGCTGATTAATTATTTCACAGTTCTAGCATCTCTCTGCCTGTAGAAATGAAGGGCATGTGTATATTTGCTATGATTAGTACCATGAGAACTATTTAGGGATTTGGTTGGATTGGTTATAATTTCGCATAGATAAAATACCTTACTCATATTTGATAGAAACATAATATACATATTTTAAATCTCTGTGTACCTACAAATGTCATCCTTGGTAGATACCACTTGTAAGTCTTAACTTTTTTCCTCTTTTGAAGGTTGCTGGACATTGAAAGTGAAATGATCAGGTTTGCCAGTTACTACGCTGGGATCGGTATCGCAGTACTTACCACGGGATATATTCAAGTTAGTAGTGCCTCCGTGTTATTTATGGTCAAGATCTGGGATCAAAGATATTACAATGAGATGCAAAGTGTTTTTATTAGCTTTTAAGCCATCAGAAGCCCTAAGAAGTACAGAAGGACTTGAGAGAATGGAGAGAGATTCTTCTGGGACAGCTAAAGAGAATTCTGGTAGTTTTCAGAGAGATGCATTACAGACTCTCTGTTGTATTGTCCTGTCCTCCACTGCCATCTCCTACTTCATCCTCTCTGTTGAGTCCAGAAATGGACAGTGGGATATTTATAGGGGAGGGTGAGTAGCCTAGAGAATGCTATGCATGTGGAGGTGGAGGAAAGCAAAATCTATTTTCTTTTCTCCCTTTCATTGCTAAAGTCTCAACCAACTGCATTCCAACTCAAATTCTGTAAATCTGAATCTAGAACCCATTGTAGATTGAAGTGATACAAGGTTTATGGTTATTTAACTCTTGTTAAGGAAGTAAAATATTTTAATTTTTGCCTTTTTCTGTAGAAAAATGATGTTGACCCTCCTTTCCATTTATTCAAGAATTCCAAGTACGGTCACTTGAAAGCAGAAATAAATCCATTTTCCCATTCTGACACTGGGGTTTTTCATGACAGGCTTGCTTTATTAGTTAAGGGAAACTTATCAGCAGAATAGAGTCTCTGCTTATGTCATGATTTTTAGCTTACATTTCCTAAAAATTGTCAACTGCAAACTACATGAATGCTTACAGACAAGCTTCTCAGGGGGACAATGTCACTCAGAAGTGACATCCAAAAATAAAGACTTAAGAGCCATGATGTGTTATTTTTGGTGCTGTGGACCTTACTTTGCCCCTGAAGCAAGTGAACCCCAACAGGGCCTAGTCCCAAAGTCAGAGGCCTGCTTAAGTGTCAGAGCTGGTCCAACCCCATGATGTTTTTGGTCGCCCTGTCCAAAGCTGTTCTGTCCCCCTTTACTCATAGCAGCAGATGCCCGAGCGCACACCTGAATTCCCAGTAAGGGTTTTATGAATGATTTCCTTGTGTTTTTCCACTGTGACATTGAAAATTTCTTAAAAAAGAGCGAACAAACACTTGTGAGATTGCAGTGCTAGACATCCCTCTCTCCCTTTACAGATATGCTTTTGGGTACTTGCTGCAGCTCATCAGATACAGAAAATGAGAAAAGCTTACTTTAGGAGAATAATGAGAATGGAAATAGGATGGTTTGACTGCAATTCAGTGGGAGAATTGAATACAAGATTCTCTGAGTAAGTAATTGGGAGAACATTTTACTATGTGTTTTTTTAAAGAATATAATAAAACTCTTGTTTCTGTATCAAATTGCAACTTAAAAACATTTTCATTTGCAATTGACACATTTTTGTCCCTTAAACTTGGCTTTCAAAGATATCAGGGCCTTTTCATATGATCACTAAAAATTGAAAACAGAATGCTGCAGTTTGGTTTGTAGGCCCTTGAGTTAAATATTAAAAATGAAGTATTATAGGAATGAGTTTAAAAAAGTAGGGTTATTTGGCCTCAAAAGGAGAAATTGGAGGACATCACAATCTGTGTATAGATAAGAGCAAACCTTACAATTAGAAACAGTTGTATATTTATGGAGGCAGTTTCTACAAACACAAATAAGCAAAAATTCCAAATATAGTTTGGAAAAAATACAAACTAAAAAATTGAATTTAAATCTAATTTATACCCAAATTTATTTTTAATCATTAATAGCTCACCAGAGATTTTGAATGGGCCCTGAGTGTTTAGAAGGAGTTGAAGACTATTGAACTGAACTGTGAAGTTCCAAGGAAGACAGAATATGGTGAAAATAAAGCAGCAGAAAGTTAGGGCCCCTAAGTACCAGCACCTACTCTGTAACTTACTATGACCTAGAACAGATACTTCACCTTGCTAGAATACAGTGGTCTTATTTCTGGACAATGCCTTAGGTGCTTTCCTTCAGTCAAGGCCCAAGTTCTTTTTGTTCCATCTGGGAATATTTTCAGGAATATGAAATTAATGTAATTATATCCACTTAATATTCTGAGGCACTTAATTTTTTGCACATTAACAATTTAGCATTTTACATATATTAATATTTGCTGCATAATAGCTTTGCTTTCCCTCTCCTGGAATGGAGTAGTATATTTTAACATTTGGATCAACTGCTTCCCTATGTAAACTATTTAAAAGTTTATGTTTGGTGGAGGAGGAAGAAAGAGAAAGAGGGTGTGAGAAGGAGAGAGAGACGGAGCACTCCCTATTTATATGCAATGACTGTGCCTGGGCTAGGCCAGGCTGAAGCCAAGAGCTAAGAGCAGGTGACAGGAACCCAATTATTTCATCCTTGCTGGCTCCCAGGGTATGCATTATCAGGAATGAAGGCAGGACTTAAACGCAGATACTCTCATGTTGAAGCACTTATTTTTTACTCCTGTTCTTAAGGATCTTACTATCTGATAGGAGGGACAAGAGGAACAAATAAGAATATTGATTGCTTATTACTTGATAGGCTTACATATTAACTAATTTAGTCCTTGTTATTACCAGGTGGGGTGGGTTATGTTACTATCTCCATTTTATAAATGAGGAAATTGAGGCACAAAAAGATGAGGTAATTTACCCAAGAAGAGCTTGAATTCAGAATCAGGGTGTCTGTACTTTTCATGGCGTATAAGCAGAATGAGTAGTGTGTGTGTGTGTGTGTACAGAGTTAATTGCATTGCTATGGGAACACACAGAAAACAGCATTTCTTCCTGGGGGATTGATTATACAGGCTTGTGACTGATGTGGAATGTGACTAGAACCTTGAAGCAGAGGGTTTAGTAGGCACAAAGAGGGAAAGAAGAGCACTTCAGGACAGACCAAGGAAAGACACAAATAAGATGGCCTCTAAAAGTCTTCTTCCACATGTAATGGACCCAAGTTGGGCCAGCTGACTTAAGGACAGACTTAGTTGGCCATGAGGAAAAGGCTTTATAACATTCCAAAGTGCAGAAAAATTTCCAAGGTTGGAGAGGTTGTTTTATCACTCAAGAGTGATGGAGATCTGGAGGTAGTTTGGAAGGGAAAGACTAAAATTTTTCAGCAGAACATTTTAATTGACAAAATTCATTTTTAGTGATCCAGCTCTTTCTTGTTTCTAGTGATATTAATAAAATCAATGATGCCATTGCCGACCAACTGGCCATTTTCATTCAGCGCATGACTTCAGCCATCTTTGGTTTCCTGCTGGGATTTTCCAGGGGTTGGAAACTGACCTTGGTTATTATTTCTGTCAGCCCTCTCATTGGATTTGGAGCAGCCATCATAGGTTTGGTAAGGACATCGTTTACTTTTCTCTGTGGGAAGACATTTTCATCCCTGAGTAGCCTCATATATGAATCTTCACTTCTTCTCCAAGTATGTTCAGTCAAAATAATTATCACTATTTTGATGTTTTGCTGAATTATTCTGCAGTATCAAATAACGTTCATAGAGTAGGGAGTAAGGATGTTTTAATATGTTTGATATTATTATATTAGCAGGAAACAATTATAATACCTATTGAGCATCTACTATTTTGCTAATCTTTTAAAGGAAGTATAACACCACTTTAAACATAATAAACAGGCTCAGAGCCATAAGGACTTAGCTGTGACTGCACAGCTGGCAGGGCAGGATTCAAGTTCAAGGGAGCCTGAATCTAATTCTCCTACCCCATTCTCTAGCATGCCTGTTGTACCCAATGTTCTCCCAAGTTCAGATGTCTCCATTAAGAGGGCACAAATATACTCATTTTGATAACTAGCACATTAAAAACTTTTCTGCACTCAGAACTATGTTCTCCATTCCATGTGATCGGTTTCAGAGAGAGGCTATCTCATCTGTTCTGACCATATTCCTGTTATGGTCTCAAGTAGTCAAGCCACAACAAAGTGTAGGAGTAGGAAGTCGGGGCCATCCCAGCTAAAAATACTCCCAAGCATTGAAATTATGATTTTGAACTCTTAGAGTGACCATGCTAAATAGCAGGTCATGGGATCATGTGCACTAATTACTTCTGTGAATGAGAAGAGAATTTAAGTGAGAAGCTGTACACAAACACACGTATGGCATTGAGCAACAGGTTCTGGTCTCTATGATGCTGCTTTATAGGAAAATATTCAGGCAGTCCACTGACTATATTGCATACCACATTTGCCAAGTAACAGAGATTATGGTTTAAAATAACAGTAGCAAAGAGCCCCCTCTGCTTTATTGGGTCACCACCTGGCTCTATTTCTATTTAGTTTGCGCAACTCAAAGAAACCTCATATCAAGAGTTTGATATGAAGAAAAACATATCAGACCCATTAAAACCTCAGCATCCTCACTGTTAAACTAGAGATAATAACCCTCAAAGTCATTGTCATTATTCAGGGCCTAATTCATGTTATACACTTAAGCACAAATCAGTCAGAAGAGATATTATTTATACTTTAATCTGTGACATCATGCAGTCTTTTTTTTTTGGACAGGCAAAGTTAGTGAGAGAGAGAGACAGAGAGAAAGGTCTTCCTTCCATTGGTGCACCCCCCAGATGGCCACTATGGCCGGTACGTTGTGCCAATCTGAAGCCAGGAGCCAGGTGCTTCCTCCTGGACTCCCATGCGAGTGCAGGGCCTAAGCACTTGGGCGATCCTCCACTGCCTTCCCGGGCCACAGCAGAGAGCTGGACTGGAAGAGGAGCAACCAGGACAGAATCCGGCATTCCGACCGGGACTAGAACCCGGGGTGCTGGCACCGCAGGCGGAGGATTAGCCTAGTGAGCCGTGGCGCTGGCCTATCATGCAGTCTTTACCACAGTGTTTCCTACCAAACACTGTCTAGCTCTACTCCAGGATCCTTTAATTTCTATAGAGAGGAATCAGGGTCTCTATAAATATGTTTTCAGCTTCTCTGCCCTCACAAATACCCCAGTACATTTAATCTCTTTCTTCAAACCTGTGATAAGTAATATATACACGCAAATGGATCATGTTTTAACATGCTAGAGACTAAACACATTGCCTAGTTAACTTGGTTTCAAACAGACTTCGAGTTTAGTTTCTCTTGTTATCTTAGTGCCCATATTCTAAGTTTGTGTAAATGTGTCACTGATTTGGAATGTTATAGTTCTGCCCTTGTCTCTTCTTGAATTCAAATCTATGCATGTCTGTTCCTGTAAAACGAAATAAGCAACTTTACTAGGCTTGATTCAAAGGCAGAATGTACACAGTAAGGCAAAGGCAGGCACACACACATAACATAACATATTAGAAGTCATCATGGGTTTTGTATGCTTTATTCTGACTTCCATGGATGAGAAACATGAACAGTTGTCAGACGTTTCTTAATACATGTGAATCACTGAATGACAGATTGGCTTCCCCAGTTACCTACCCTTCATATTTTCCTCTCTTCTTTTGCATTTTAGAGCGTGTCCAAGTTTACAGACTATGAGCTAAAGGCCTATGCCAAAGCAGGGTCCATAGCTGATGAGGTCATTTCATCTATGCGAACAGTGGCTGCTTTTGGTGGTGAGAAAAAAGAGGTTGAAAGGTTGGTTAATTGTCACTTTCTTGGAATTTTTTAATCACCACACTTCCCTGACTTTTCCCCATTTTGTGAGATGATAGATTCATCTTGGTCTACAGTACTCTGAGGAAGCTACAGCCATTGCAGCCAACTGGGGAGTAAACCAAATGATAGAAGACTCTCTATCTCTCTGTCTCTCCTCTCTCTGTGTAACTCTTTCAAATAAATAAGATGAATCTTTTTTAAAAATAAAGATTTATTTTATTTATTTGAAAGGCAGAGTTAGAGAGGGAGAGGCAGGGACAGAGATAGAGAGATCTTCCATCCACTGATTTGCTCCCCAAATGGCCACAACAGAGAGGGCTGAGCCAGGCTAAAGCCAGGAGTTTTCTCCCAGGTTTTCCACATGGGTGCAGGAGACCAAGAACTTGGGTCATCTTCCATTGCTTTCCCAGGAGCATTAGCAAGGAGCTGGATGGCAAGCAGAGCAGTTGAGACTAGAACTGGCACCCGTATGGGATGCTGCCCACTGTATCACCACATTGGCCCCCCAAAATTTTCTAAGAATAAGTGTAATCAAGGAAAAGAAATATATATACACTAAAAATATAAAACATTGATTCATGAAATTTAAGAAGATAAAATAAATGGAAAAATTACCCCATGTACAATGCTTGGAATAAATATTATTGAACTGTCCATATAGCCCAAAGTGATCTACAGATTCAGTGTGAGTCCTATCAGAATTCCAGTGTTTTTCATAGAAGTAGGAAAAAGAACCCTAAAATGTATATTCAGTCACCTAAAAGTTCCAAATAGCAAAAGCAGGCTTGAGCAGAAGGAGCAAGCTAGAGGCATCGTACTACCTGATATCAATACATAACTATAGTAAGCAAAACAGTATGGTAATATCATAAAAGCAGACACAAAGACCAATGCAACACAGTGGAGAGCCCAGCAAAAATCCACATGTTTACAGTCAGTTGATTTTTCACAAAGATGCCATGAAGTGCAAAGGGGGAAATGGCAATCTTCAGTAAATGGTGTTGGAAGAACTGGATAGCCACAGAGTAAAATGCGTAAGAATGAAATTAGACCCTTATATCAAAGCATATACAAAAATAAACTCCAAGTGGGTTAAAGATTTAAGCATAAGATTTGAAACTGTAAAACAACTAGAGGAAAACATAGGGTAAAAATTCTATCATCACATTGCTCTTGGTGATGTTATTTTTGGATATGGCATGAAAAGTACAAGAAACAAAAGCAAAAATAGAAATATGGGATTACATCAAATTAAAAAGCTTTTATATAGAAAACAAAACAATCAACAGAGGAAAGAGATAACCTATGGAAATGGGAGAAAGATTTGTAGACCATACATTTGATAAAGGATTAATATCCAAAGTACATAAGGAACTCAACTCGATAGTAAGAAAACAAATAACTCAATTTAAAAACTGGGGGAAAAGATCTGAATAGTCATTTTTCAAAAGGTGACATACAGATTACCAAGAGGTATATGGAAAAAAGTTTCAACATCACTAATCATCAGGGAAACACAACTCAAAACCACAATGTGATATCATTTCACATGAGTTAGAAAGACTGTCATCAAAAACATGTAAGATAAGGTGAAGATGTAGAGAAAATGGAAGCCTTGTGCAATATTGGTGGAAAAGTAAATGAGTACAGCCATTAGGAAAAAATAGTCTGGACTTTCCTCAAAAAATAGAACTACTATATGATCCAGCAGTCACACTAGTGGAAGAAGAAGGAAATGAAATCAGCATGTAGAGATATCTACATGCTCATGTTCATTGCAGCGTTGGTCACAGTAGCATTAGTCACAATGGAATTGATGTAAGCATCCATTAAGGGGTAAATTGATAAAGAAAATGTGGTGTACATACAAACAATAGAACACTGGTGATAACACATATGAATCTGGAAGACACGCTGAAGGACACAAACCAGGCAAAGGAAGACAAGTCCTACATGATCTTAACTATATGTGAAATCTAAAACAGTTGAATTTATACAAGCAAAACATCAAATGATGATTACCAGAGACCAGGTTGGGGAGGCGGTAGATCGAGAAAATGATGGTCCAAGGATACAAAATTTCAGTTAAACAGGAGAAACGAACTCAATAAATTATTATAAAACACACTGCCTATAGTTAATGATAGCATATTAGGAAACTTCAGAAAGTCCTTAGAAATGTGTATTTTAAAGAAAACATGCATGGATTTCAAAAATTTTTGCACCCAAAAATCTTATCTTTGAGTTCCATTTCCATGATTTTTTTGAAGTTCCTTCATATGTTTTAATTGACTTGATATAGCTGTTTCAAAACATACATGTATTTCAAAACATCATTTGGTACCCAATAAATATGTATAATTTTATTTGTAAATTTTAATGACAATAAAGACAATGTGATCCAAAATACAATTCCACATTTTCTTTGAGCCCTTTTTTATTGAACATATTTTATTTAGCTACTTGAATTATTATGTTCTCTTGATACATTTGATAAGCCTTTCAGTTAATCAAATAAAATTTAGTATTGGTGTGTTATAGGCCATTGTTCTAGATAGAGATTAATTCTTAATGAAAATGAAAACTCAAGTGGCCAAAAGAACATATTATTAAAAACATTATTTTGGGACCTGGCGCTATGGCACAGTGAGTTAAAGTGCCATCTGCAGCACCAGCATCCCATAAGGACACTGGTACATGTCCCAGCTGCTCCACTTCCCATCCAGCTCCCTGCTCATGGCCTAGGAAAGGCAACAGAGGATGGCCTAAATGCTTCGGCCCCTGGACCCACAGGGGAGACCCGGAAGAAGTTCCTGGCTCTTGGCTTCGGCCTGGCCCATCCCTGGCCATTGCAGCTATTTGGGGAGCGAACCAGCAGGTGGAAGATCTCTTTCTGTCTCTCCCTCTCTCTTTCTAATTCTGACTTTCAAATCAGTAAATAAATAAACATTTTAAAATAATTTGCTTATTTATCTAATATTTATTAAGTGCTTACAATGTTCTACATACTGATTTTAGAAAATAACCAAGCATTGGATGGAAACTCTTATTTTTATATATTATAGATCTAATGAGATGATAGCATTCTCAGTTTCTACCAAATTCACCAACTAATAGAATAGGGTCTATAATTTCTAATTTCTTCTTTTCTTTTTTCTCCCCTTTTAATTCTTTTGGTTTGTAGAGTGAAGCTACCTTACTTCTCATTTAAAAATTCAGTAGCATGTTTTCTCTATCATGAGAGAGATTACCCATTATTGTTAATAAAACAGGCAGTGTGTTTTAAAAATGGTAATAGACATAGCATAGACTTTCAGTTTGTGTCCTGTGAAATACTAAATTTCCCTGTGAATTTATTTTTTGAGATATAAGAAGGCAGTTTCAGAATGGCCGAGCTGCCAGGCAAGGCCCATCATTCATGAATCATAGTTACTGAAGCATACCTCATCCTCATGTTGAATTTGGATATGATTTCAGTTATCCATGTCCCCATGGCTGTGAACCTGACCAGAGAGGTCATTACCTAACATCTTTGCCATAGGGCAGATTTGCGGTATATGTAGTTGGTGCTAACATTATTTCCAAACTTGAAGAACAGGAAACACCCAAATAGTCTGACTTGCAAAACTGGAGCCAATAAGATTCTTTTCTGATAAAAAATACATCATGTGACTCAAGGAAACAATTCAAACACAAACTGTACTGGGTTCCTCATGTCCAAATATGCTTTTTTCCTGAAGGCAAAGCCTATGCTGCTGCTCTTCATCCATGCAGCAGTCAACCATGAGGCTTTGATAAGTTTCACCCTTTCAACATGTTTCATTGCCCATTTCAAACAAACATCAAGTAGCTACACAGACATTACTGTAGATTTGTTTCCCTAAAGCTGTTCTGTGTTGGGGGTGATTTTATAATCATTGAGTGTAGTCATTGCATTGTGGCCTGTTTTGAACATTATAACTTGAGCTGCTGCTATTGCTACCATGGACTCAAACATTTTCTCTTTACAGGTATGAGAAAAATCTTGTGTTTGCCCAACGATGGGGAATTAGAAAAGGTATAGTGATGGGCTTCTTTACTGGATACATGTGGTGTCTCATCTTTTTCTGTTATGCATTGGCCTTCTGGTATGGCTCTAAACTCGTCCTGGAAGAAGGAGAGTATTCGCCAGGAGCCCTTGTCCAGGTACTTTGCTCTTGTAACATTTCCAGCTGTTGCTGTGGTTAGTTACAGGACCTCAGAAGAGTTCAAGGATTAGACACATGGTCCAGTCCTTTAGTGATGAAGGAGGAAAACATCAATGATTTGATGGAGCCAGTCTGCAGAAATAAGCAATACTTATGCATTTTATAATAAAGAGATGCTGAACTTCTGAATTGATAATATCAACAAATTGATTGCCACTGAACTGAAGATTTTATAACTGTAAAGTGATGATTTTTGTGACTGAGTTGGAAAGATGATATGTCATTAATATGCGAAGTCAGTGGTCTCTTAGCTAAAAATTAACTGCTCATATAATTGAGTTTAATAATTGTACATGACATATGCCCAGTAGATGTGTTTGTGTAACATAATGATTTATTAAGACCTAAGTCAAAAATACCCTCAACTGAACAGGTAACACAATGCATACTTTAAGGTTCACTTGCACTGTGCCGTGCCACAGCTAATGTCATGAGTATTTTAACTTTCAGTGTCCTTTCAGTTATTCATTCACTAATAATTATTGAGCTTCAACTTTGTGCCAGACCCACACAGAATGCAGATTTCAGTAGCGAGCAAAAGAATAGGATTTTTTTTTTTTTTGCACTGATGGAATTCACAGTTTAGTGGGGGAAGACAATCATTAAATAATCATGTAAATGCATAATGATAAATAGTAACATATGCCATGGGTTGGAGTACAGGAATCTTGATGGTGCACAGCAGTAGGAGAGTAATTGGATGTGGCTGGGGTCAAGGAAATCTTCTCATCCTGCTTCTGCTGTAGGAAAACCGGTGACATGAGTCAAGGCTTGTGTCCTGGTGTCAATGACAATTTACAAGACTAGACAGAATGGTGAGAGTAGAAGTGAAGTTTTATTTAAGTAAGAAGAAGAAAGATTCTGAACAAATGAAAGGGCTGATAGAAAGAAAGACCAGGCTGCTAGGGTCTCACTGTCTAGGGATATTTGTATGTCCTTACCATGTTATCGCCAAGGAACAAAGGCAGATGTTATACAGTACTTACTGTGAAGGTGGGGACAGTCTTAACGGAGCCCTTCCCAGCTTGTTTTTGGCCAAACCTAGATTTTGTCATCGACACCTAGATATTCATGGTTGATAAGTATTTGTTACAAGGGCTTCTACTCTGTTCTGTGTAGCTGTGTGCACGCTGGGAAAGCGGTACAGTTTGTATGTGTAGGCGAGGAGCTGTGTGTGGGATGGCGTTAGTCTGGTCTGCTTTCAGTCCCAAGCTCTGTTACTTCCTCTCCCAAGGTCCTTCTTCCTTCTTAGCTTAATGTCTCTGACATTGTAGCTGGGTTCAGTTAGTGTTTGAATTCTTTGCTGAATGGCCGGCGCCGAGGCTCAACAGGCTAATCCTCCGCCTCGCGGCGCGGCACACCGGGTTCTAGTCCCGGTCGGGGCACCGATCCTGTCGCGGTTGCCCCTCTTCCAGGCCAGCTCTCTGCTGTGGCCAGGGAGTGCAGTGGAGGATGGCCCAAGTGCTTGGGCCCTGCACCCCATGGGAGACCAGGAGAAGCACCTGGCTCCTGGCTTCGGATCAGCGCGGTGCGCCGGCCGCAGCGCGCCTACCGCGGCGGCCATTGGAGGGTGAACCAACGGCAAAAGGAAGACCTTTCTCTCTGTCTCTCTCTCTCACTGTCCACTCTGCCTGTAAAAAAAAAAATAAATAAAAAATAAAAAAATAAATAAATAAAAAGAATTCTTTGCTGAATGGCACTTTTCCAGTCAGGAAGGTAAAAAAATGAAATTTTTGTTTCAGTTGATCTTTCAGGGAAATGGAAAGTAGTTTTATGTAAGATTCTTAAGTAAAATATTTTGGTTCCAAATTCTGGGTGGAACAATCAACAATTAGACAACAAGAATATCAAAGTACCAGAAATGTACTAGCTGAAAGCTTACAATTCTAGATCCATTGCTGTAATATAGCACATTTCTAAGGAAAATTAAATGGTGTATTGATTTGCACATAGAAATGATTGTCAGTGGTCAAACCACAATCATTCTAATCTGTTTCATTAAGAACAAAACAGCACATTAAAACAACTTTTAAAATTTGGTTTGCTTTTCATCATGAACAGCTGGCGTATTTTGTCCTTTAAAATATTAAATATGATTACATGTTACAATGTCTTGTGAACTTTAGACATATAGTATGGAAAGCATTACTATTATCATAATTTAGCCATATTCCTTACAACTTACATGTAACTTTGCACTTTGGAAAAGCCAGTGGAAGTATTGCAGGTCTAATATCTAACTTAAGTCCTGTGTCTTTATTAATTCAATTGCACCTAAGAATCTTTGAGAATTAGCAAGCTGGGGATAGCAGTGGTCAGCATTAGCTGCAGCTGCTTTATCTGTTCACCCTGCAGAAAGATGTGCATTGAGAAAAACCATCTTTCCCTTCATTTCATGCCTACAAAGAGAGGACAGAGAATTGAACAAGTAACACTTCTGAGGGAAGAATGAATTGGTAAATTGAAAATTAAATAATACACAAACTCCAATTGGAAACATTGAATAAAAAGCCTGTTAGCAACTGTCTAGCAAGAATCCAATTTTATGATTGTCATCTTTAAATTTCCTGCAAGTTAAATTGAGGGCTGTTTTACTCTGCTTTTAAATTTATAAGTATGTTTTATATATTTTGTAAATAATTCATTCTTTCAAATTGTTATTTTTATATATAGTTTTTTCCCAAAGAAACCTTTTATTTAATGAGTATAAATTTCATAAATACAACTTTAAGAATATAGCGGTTCTTCTCCGCATACCCACCCTCCCACCCCCATCTTACCTCCTCCCTCCCCATCCCCAATCCCATTCTCCATTAAGATTCATTTTTAATTAACTTATACACAGAAGACCAAGACCAACTCTATACTAAGTAAAGATTTCAACAATTTTTATCCCCCCTCCCACAAAATATAAACAGCTGTTTGAGAACAAGTTCTATAGGTAATTCTCATAGTACAACTCATTAAGGACAGAGGTCCTGCATGGGAAGTAAGTGCATAGTGACTCCTGTTGTTAATTAACAATAACACTCTTGGGGCTGGTGCTGTGACAGAGCAGGTAAAGCCACCTTTAGTGTCAGCATCCCATATGGGTGCCAGTTCGATTCCCGGCTGCACCACTTCTGATCCAGCTCTCTGCTAGGGCCTGGGAAAACAGTAGAAGATGGCTCAAGTCCTTGGGCCCCTGCACCCATGTGGGAGACCCAGAGGAGGCTCCTGGCTCCCGGTTATGGTTTGGCACAGCTCCAGCCATTGCAGCCATTTGGGGAGTGAATCATTGGATGGAAGACCTCTCTCTACCTCTACCTCTACCTCTACCTCTACTGCTACCGCTACCTCTCTGTAACTCTGCCTTTCAAATAAATAAGTAAATCTTTGCCAAAAAAAATTAACACTCATATGATGTCAGTGATCACCTGAGGCTCTTGATATGAGCTGCCAAGGCTATGGAAGCCTTTTGAGTCCACAATCTGTTAGTATTTAGATAAGACCATAAGTAAAGTGGAAGTTCTCTCCTCCCTTCAGAGAACTTTGATGGTCCCTTCTTTCCACTAGGGTCTCACTCACAGAGATCCTTCATGTAGGACATTATTTTGCCACAGTGTCTTGGCTTTCCATGTCTGAAATGCTCTCATGGGTTTTTTAACCAGACCAGAATGCCTTAAGGGCTGATTCTAAGGCCAGGGTGCTGTTTAGAGTGTTTGTCATTCTATGAGTCTGCTATGTGGACTGCTTCCCATGTTGGAACATTCTCTCCTTTTTAATTCTATATATTGTTATTCCCAGACACTTGATCTTATTACCAGACACTTAATTCTATATATTGTTATTACCAGACCACTTGATCTCTTTAACACTTAATCCTATCTATATGATCAATTGAAAGCTTACTAGGATCACTTTAACACATAAGATGACATTATTACCACCCAGCTTAATGGTATTTGGAATCCCCTGGCAAGTTTCTAGCTTTACTCTTAGAAGTAAGTCATAGGAATGTATGCAGAACTATACAGCTTCTCCCTCTCTTATTCCCATTCTTTTTTTTTTTTTTTTTTTTGGACAGGCAGAGTGGACAGTGAGAGAGAGAGACAGAGAGAAAGGTCTTCCTTTTGCCGTTTGTTCACCCTCCAATGGCCGCCATGCTTGGCGCGCTGTGGCCAGCGCACCACGCTGATCCGATGGCAGGAGCCAGGTGCTTCTCCTGGTCTCCCATGGGGTGCAGGACCCAAGCACCTGGGCCATCCTCCACTGCACTCCCTGGCCACAGCAGAGAGCTGGCCTGGAAGAGGGGCAACCGGGACAGAATCTGGCGCCCCGACTGGGACCAGAACCCAGTGTGCCGGCGCCGCAAGGCGGAGGATTAGCCTAGTGAGCCACGGCACCGGCCCCATTCTTATTTTTTACTAGGATTATTTTCAATTGACTGGATATATTTTCACTTAATTTATATGATTAATTCTGTATTAAATAAAGAGGTCAACCAATGGTATTAAGAAGGAAAAAAAACTGTTCCTCAACAGTCAAGACAAGGGCTGTTCAAAGCATTGCTTCTCAAAGTGTTAATTTCACTTCTATGGATTTCCTTTTAAGTACTCTGTTAGTTATCACAGATCAGGGAGAACATATGATGTTTGTCTCTTTGGGACTGGCTTATTTCACTAAGTATGATGTTTTTCAACTGGCATTTCTTGTGTGCTTCCTGAGTTTAGACATTCTATGAGAAGCTTCTATGAGTTTCTATCATTTTAACCCTCAGTTACCAACCTCTTATCCCTAACCTTTCCTACCAACCTCTGTTTATGTGCTTACACCTTAAGAAATGTTTCTTTGGGAAAAGAAGAGACATCTTTTAATGGTATATTTCTCTCTCTCTTTCTCACTCACTCTGAGGAGTTCTTGCCTCACTTATCACTATGAAGTCTTGAGTATTCATGAGCTGAGCTGAGTGTTTTAATCCGCCAAATGGATAAACAGTTAGGTTAATCTAGTACATTTTGTGATGTACACCATAATTACTGGCTCCATGGTAATTGAGCATGAATGGAAAGTGGTTCACACAAGTGACGGTAGTTAGTATCACTTGTACAGAGACAAAACTGTACTTTAGTTTTTTATGCAAAGATGATGGGGACCTGAATGGTGCAGAAGGCAGCTGTCTGGTGCCCTCTTAAGCTTTATGATTGACTAACAAAATAACAACAGTAATAGAAAGTAACAGTCATCCACTGCATACTAGATGTTGGGCATTGAGGTGTTTAATATAATTACCATATGTAATGATCACAACTTCATTTTCTAATTGGTGCCATTATACTACCACCTCAAAAAATGAATAGAGGTTGAGAAACGTGCCAAGTGGCATTGAGTGGGATTTGAACTCAGGTCTCTCTGACTTCAGGACCCAAATTGTTAACTGCTGTTTACCTGCCTCTGGATCTACCTTCCAAGGATCTGCAGAGTCCCTTTCTCCAGCACAGTATACTCACAGATAGGTTGTTCTACAGCAGTCTCTCTTCCCATGTTCCTCCCACATGATTGTCCACAGGGCTAATGAGTGTTACCTTCAGGGTGAAAAATGCTGATCTATTTGCATATGTACTGAATATTGCAATGTGTTAGCCCATGCATCCGTCCTGTCTCCTTTGCTTGTGCCCTAAGAACCTGGAGAGAGACGTTTGCATGATGCAATAGCTTGTAAAGTCAGGTTGAGTGAGACTTTGCGCCCAAACCTCAATTTAGGCTTCCAGTAAGTCAGTATGGAATTCAGGCCAAGAGCCAGCAAACTACAGTCCACAGGAAAAATGCAGCCCACTGCTTGTTTTATAAATAATGTTTGCTGTGACATGACCACAATCGTTTATTTATGTGTTACCTATGGCTGCTTTTTCACCACATGGAGGAGGTGAGTAACTGCTTCACAGTAACTATGGCCCTAGAAGCCAAAATAAACTATTGACTGTTTGGCCCTGTACAGAAAATGTCTGTCAGCCTCAGGCCTAGCACATGTGGAAGACTCCTTTGCTGAGGTAGGAGTGGCCTTAAATCAATTTAGACCCTCAGAACTTTTCTACCTGCTCCCCTCCCACCTCTGAAGCGCGGGACCTTTCTTTGTCATCATCACCTTTGCTATGCTTTATGTGACTAGTGCTTTGCACACATCATGTCATTTAATCCTCATAATAATCTTATGGCGTGTATACTACCATTATCTGTTTGTTTCAGGTAAAGAATCTGGGCCTTGAAAAAATTAAGTACCCAGCCTGTGGGAGGAACTATGTGTTGTAATTGAGGAAAAGAACAAGAAGGACAGATGAAAAGAGAATATTCCTCTCCATCGTTGGCTAGGCACTTTAGGAAGAAGGCATGAGTGGGCTAGCGTACCACCTGCATGGAATAGCACTGGCCCTGTTAATTATCCTGCTGTATGGAAATCAGAGTTTACTGGAGAGAGAGGGTGGTGGCTGGCAGACTCGGAGCCTCTCCATGGTCCAGCCACTCCAGACCCAAGAAGGAAACAGAGTGGAGAGACACTCTCGGGTAATTTGTCTCCATGTGAGAAAACCAGTGGGAAGAGTCTGGCCTGCGGAAACCATCAAAAGCTGGATCAGTCGATTGCCTGACAAAGCCTACATTTGTGCAGGAGCCAACCTTAAGCTGGCCATAGACTGTGCTGATGAAACATCCTCCCCGTGTCATCCTCCAGGCTGTGTGACAGAGCAGGGAGGACACCTGGGTTCCTCCGAGAAGCCAACTTGAGGAGTTGTCTCCTTGCATCTTCCTCATCATTATAAACAGCCCTGATATAAAAAGGAATGCTCTTTGGTAGAAATGTGTGGTTATGATCAGGTAGCTTCCCCCAAGGGAATGAAATGGCTGTTGGTGAGTCAAAGGGCAGTATCTCCAGCTCTGCCAGGAACTTGTCCAGACTTCTACCTATAAACTGCCAACAGCAGATGAGCCTGGGAGCTATACAAAATGGCAGTCGAGAGCCTGCGTTCAGATTCCACTCTAGTACTCAGTGCAGGTTGTGCTCAAGTGAGCTAGGGAACCTCCATGCATATCTCTTTTCTGTTCTGTTAAGGATTAAATTCAATAATACAGATAATGCATTCAGAAAACTACTGTGTTACTATTATTACTATGGTCAGTAGCTATGTACTAGTAGTATAGTAGTAATAGTGGCAGCAGTTATCCTAGTAACAGTAGTATAGCAGTAGCAGATCAGTACTGTGTGTACCCACATTTTGGACAGACAAACTGACCTAAGTGACTTTATTATCTGAGTGATCCTTTAATTAGGAAATTACTATAAGGCTGATTATACAATGAATCAAATTATCACATCACTATTCTAAGCCGCTTTGTCTATATGCTGTCTTGCTTAGACATCTTACTCATTTCAAAAAAGGTCTGCTTTGTAGAAAAATGATGTTCAGGAAAAAGTAAGGTAAATAATGACCCAGAAGAATTGGACTTACATTATGCAACAAAAACTCCTCCAGGTGTTGGCAAGAGGCAAAGAACTGTTGAACTTCCAAATTTCTGCCAAATAATATTTCTGAGAAACTTCTGAGTCCCCATGGATGGCCCGAATATGGTGAGCTCTGTTGGCATATGAACAAAAACACAGGAAAACCATGTCTCCCCCTTTTCTTTTCAGATTTTCCTCAGTGTCATAATCGGAGCTCTAAATCTCGGCAATGCCTCTCCCTGTTTGGAAGCCTTTGCCGCGGGACGTGCAGCAGCCTCCAGCATCTTTGAGACCATAGACAGGGTATGCTCAAACCAAAAGTGAGGGTCACCAGTGGGGGAGGGGAGGGAACGAGCCCCTGAAGAATTTACCCTCAATGTGAAAAAATATGAGAACCATATCAGTTCATTTGCCATTGACTGTAACAAAACACCAGAGGCAGGCTAACTTTATAAAGAAAAGCTGTTTATGTAGCTGACAGTGTTGGGGGCTGAAAGTCCTGACAACATGGCATGAATTCTTGTGGGGCCTCCTGGCAGATGGCTAAGAACACAAGAGAGGAAGAATGACAGCTTGAAAGAGGAAGCTAGAGAAAGACTGGGAGAGGCCAGGCTCAGGTTTTATAACCACCTTCTTATGGGAGCTAACCAGAATCCCATGATGACTACCTCAATCCCTTCTGTAGGCAGCACTGTGAATGACCTAGAGACAAGGCCCCAGCACTTTAAGGTCCACACCATCTCTACCACTCTCACCCTAAGGACCAAACCCGCAACACCTGAACCTATGCAGGTGTCAGGGGGGACAAACACCACCCAAACATTGCAAGGAGCAATTACAGTGTTCTCGTGTCAGCAACACTGATTAAGAGCTCTCATA
The DNA here is from genome assembly GCF_033115175.1 of Lepus europaeus. Lineage (NCBI taxonomy): Eukaryota > Metazoa > Chordata > Mammalia > Lagomorpha > Leporidae > Lepus > Lepus europaeus. Next base: position 111,912,750 of record NC_084827.1, on the reverse strand, counting down.
AGCTGAATCGATTCTAAGAACTGGGAATCCAACAGTGAACTAGAACAAATAAGGTCCCTTCTCTCAAACCCATACTGGCCAACTGGCAGTAAAGAAACAGGATAAGATAATATCAGGTAGTGGTGAGTACAATGAAGGAAACAAAATAGGCCAAAGTGGTAGCATTTGGGGAGAGGGAAGGAGTTTGTGGAGGTGGTTTTTGATATGAGACTCAAAGACAGAAAGTGAAGCATGCAAGGGGAAACTTTGGAGAAGAGGAGTGAGGCATGGGTTGTGAGAGCTAGGAGGGTATTACAGAAGAGCGACCTGCAGGTTGTGAAAGACTTGGCGAATTCAGAAAGCTGAAGGAAGTCCATTGTGACTGAACAGTGTGAGAAAGGCTGGAGAAGTGGGAAGGGGCCAATTTATGTAGGACTTTACGACTGAGTTCACAAAATTGGATTGTCTTCTATGTGGCAGAAAGTCTCATAACCTTGTAAAGAATCTTGGTAACAAAGCTAGGAACTTGCTGGTGAATCTCAAAGCACCCTGGGGACCAAGCTAGGGAATCAAAATAAGAGAACAGAAGGGAGAGATGGCAGCATGTTCTTTTCCCTTGGGGAAATTCCCAGGAGTGGGATGGTTGGGTCATATAGTAGGTCTATATTCAGATTTCTGAGTTATATCCTTACTGTCTTCTGCAGTGGCTGTACCAGTTTACATTCCCACCAACCGTGGATTAGGGCACCATTTCTACATCCTTACCAGCATTTGTTGTTTGTTGATTTCTGTACTAAAGCCATTCTAATGGGAGTAAGGTGAAATTTCGTTGTGGTTTTGATTTGCATTTCCCTGACAACTAGTGATTCAGAGTATTTTTTCATGTGTCTATTGGCCATTTGGATTTCCTCTTTTGAAAAATGCCTGTTTAAGTCCTTTGCCCATTTTTTGACTGGATTGTTTGGTTTTTTGTTGTTGTTGTAGAATTTCTTGATCTCTCTCTACTTTTGTTTTTAATCCTTTATCAGTTGCATAGTTTGCAAATAATTATTCCCATTCTGTCAGTTGCCTCTTTACTGAGAGTTTCTTTTGCAGTGCAGAAGCTTTTCATTTGATTTAATCCCATTTGTCAATTTTGACTTTGTTTACCTGTGCCTCTGGGATCTTTTTCAAGAGCTCTTTGCCTATGCCAAGGTCTTGTAGGGTTTCCCAAATGTTCACTAATATTTGATGACATCAAGTCATAGATTTAGGTCTCTAATCTATTTTGAGTGGATTTTTATATAAAGTGTAAGCTAAGGGTCTTACTTCATACTTCTGCATGTAGAGATCCATTTTTCCCAGAACCATTTGTTGAAAAGACGATCCATGCTCCAAAGATTGATTTTAACTCCTTTGTCAGTGGTTGCAGATGTGTGGTTGTAAATGAGTGGGTTGATATCTGGCATCTCTTTTCTGTTCCATTGGTCTGTCCATCTGTTTTTGTACCAATACCAGGCTGTTTTGATTATAACTACCCTGTAATATGTCTTGAAATCTGGTATTGATGCCTCCAGGTTTGTTTTTGTTGTATAAGATTGTTTTAGCTGTTCAGGGTCTCTCTTGTGTTTCCATATAAATTTCAGTATCATTTTTTCTATATCTGAGAAGAATGTTCTTGGTATTTTGATTAGAATTGCATTGAATATGTGATATGGACATTTTGATTCTTCCAATCCATGAACCTGGGAGATTTTTCCATTTTGTGTGTTTCTTCTTCTATTTCTTTCTTTAATGTTTTGTAATTCTCATCGTAGAGATCTTTGACAACCTTGGTTAAATTTATTCCAAGGTATTTGATTTTTTTGGTAGCTATTGTGAATGGGATTGATCTTAGAAGTTCTTTCTCAGCTATAACAGTGTCTATGTATACAAAGACTATTGATTTTTGTATGTTGGTTTTATATCCTGCCACTTCACCAAATTCTTCTGTGACTTCCAATCATCTCTTAGTGGAGTCTTTTGGCTCCCCTATAAAGAAGAATGCCATCTGCAAATAGGCATAGTTTGACTTCCATCTTCCCAATTTGTGTCCCTTTGATTTCTTTTTTTTTTCCCTAATGGCTCTAAAACTTCCAGGACTATATCAAATATCAGTGGTGAGAATGGGCATCCTAGTCTGGTTCTGGATCTCAGTGGGAATGCTTCCAACTTTCCCCATTGAATAGGACACTGGCTGTGGGTTTGTCATAAATTGCTTTGATTGTATTGAGGAACTTTCCTTCTATATCCAATTTGCTTAAAGTTTTCATCATGAAAGGGTGTCATATTTTATCAAATTCTTTCTCTCCATCTATTAAGATAATTGTATGGGTTTTCTTCTTCCATTTGTGAATATAATGTAACACACTGCTTGATTTGCAAAAGTTGAACCATTTCTGCAAAGCAGGGATAAATCCCACTTGATTCAGGTGACTGCTCTTTCTGATGTGTTGTTGAATTTGATTAGCTAATATTTTTTGAGGATTTTTGCATCTATGTTCATCAGGGATATTGGTCTATAGTTCACTTTCTCTGTTGTATCTTTTTCAGGTTTAAGAATTAAGATTATGCTGTCTACATAGAAGGAGTTTGCACCATAGCACTGGCCCAGAGGGGGTTTTTTTCCCCTGCTATGATGGCTTTTATCTTTGAACTATTAACTCTGTGGCTTAATGGAGTGTCCACTCTTTCAGTGAATACCTGGAGGTGTATGCTGGGTGTGGTTAGGGAGCTCTGTTCAGTGCTCTAGGGTGAAGGGAGTGTCCAAGGTGATACCCAAGTTGGACATGGTAAATTTCCTGTTTTTTTTTTTTTTTTAATCAGACGGGAGATTTGTTCAGCTGTGTTGGTATAATCTCACACTCACCTCCTCTCCTCAAAAGAGACCAATGCCTGGGTGCTAATCCCAGTGGGTATAATATTCATCTATGCTGCCACAAGAACTACACAAAGGATCCCCACAGTCCTTGGTGTGACACAGATCCTTCAGCAATGACCCTCACCAAGGACCTGCGCCATACTGTACCCATGCAGCCACAATATTTTCACAGTCCCAGCACACAAGACTCCCAGTCACGAGGTCCCAGTCTCCTGTCAGTTCTCCCAGCCAGACTCAGGCATTTCCTCTCAACTGGCTGCTGAGTACACGAACATGAGCTGGCACAGCTATTTTGTATGTCCAAAATAGCACCTGTCCTCTCTAAGCTACTTACAGTACACCTTTGCTGGATGATCAGGGAGAGAGAACATGCCCCTCCTTTTTTTTCCTCTAGGTTGGCAGGTACATTGTCCCCCACAGGGCTCTAAGCCAGACTCCTGCCAGACTCTTAGCACAGCTTTTTTGCCAGGGGCTTGGGCTGCTGCATTCTGGTCTCACCTCACTCCAAAGCTGGTGCTAAGACTGTCAGCTGCTGGGGTCCTGAGTTGAGTGCTACCTATTCTCCATGTAGGTCCTCAGTGTCCCTTTTCTTGAAGTTTCCTTTGCCATTTTCTCCCTAACTCTTCCCTAAAATTGCACTCTCTCTACTTTTTTTTAACTCTTCCCCTAGACTAGAGCAGTAAGCTCCCTCCCTATTCTGCCATCTTGAAAACTTTCCATCTCTATTAATTTTTCATAAATAGTATTATTCATAATATATAGTAATACAGAACTGTGTCGATAAGTAGTAGTAATTATTTCACTTTAATTAGTGAATATTTAATGTGGAAGCAACTTACCTTTAGCATATCTCTGCAGTGTTTCACCTGGTTTTTGTATGTTACATGAGTAAATCTGAGCTAAGATGGACAGTAAATGCATGTATACCTGTTCATTCCAGAAACCCATCATTGATTGCATGTCAGAAGATGGTTACAAGCTGGACAGAATCAAGGGTGAAATCGAATTCCATAATGTGACCTTCCATTACCCTTCCAGACCAGAAGTGAAGGTGAGTTCCAGTCTGCCCTCCCAGGAACAATGGACAGGTTTTGCAGGGGAGGGCACGGTAGTCATTTCCTGAGCCACAGATGGCTCACCTGCCTCTGTTTCCGGGAGAGGGAACAGCAGCCTGTTTCTCTAGCAGTTTTTGAGCTATCTCAGGGGACTCCACGCTCCTTTATCATACCCACCCTGTGCAAATCCTTCTGGTTGGCACGTAGTCTAGCAGTACATTCAGACTGAGTCACCCTTAGGGTGCTCTGTTGAAATGAGTGATAGGGCCTGTCATTGTAGGCACATGCCAAATGAACTGCAAGGCATTCAGAACAATCAAGAAGCACAGCTTCATCACCACCTCCTTAGAGACTGCAGGAGGTGAGCACACTGAGCAGGTAGAGCAGGAAGCAGCAAAGGAGGACTGCTGTCTACCTGTCCTCCTTTTCATCTGTAAGTTCATCAAGGTCATTGACTCAGTACTTACAGGAAGGTAACCTTATAATATTACATACATGTGTCTTGTATTAGGTGACTGTACATGATTATGGAAATGTACTATTTTCTTGTGTCTACAGAACAAGTATCTTTAAAGAAAATTTGCTCTACAGGAAAATTATGCTCACTCCCCACAAATGGATTTGAAATGAGACTTATTCTTCATTTTAAACTGAATATCTCCAGCCACCTTTTATTAATAACATTTCTGTTATTCCCACAGAACGGAATCTCATCTTATCAGTACATTTAATGTTGATACTACACACCTACAATATAGGGGCACACACACACACACAGAGAGAGAGACAGAGAGAAAGAGGTAAAGACTAGATGTGAGTTTCTTCAAAAAGTTCAGAGAAAATATGTTATGAAAACATTACAAATGATTTTCAAAACCTTCATACCAAAATAAACATATTTTAATCTATCTTTCTTTTATTTTTCTCTTTAATTTGAGAGGCAGGCAGAGAGAGAGACCCAGAGAAAGAGCTTCAAGTTACTACTTCATTTTCCTAAATGCCCATAACAGCCAGATCTGGGCCAGTGACAAAGCAGGGAGTCAGGACCTCAGTCCAGGTCCCCCACATGGGTGATAGGAACCCAATTCCTTGAGCCATCACTGTTGCTTCCTGGGCACTGCATTAGCAGGAAGCTGGAGTCAGGAGCCAGAATCAGGGGCTAAACCTCTGTACTCCAATATGAGACACCGGTATGGGCAACACAGCTACCTTAACTACTAGGCTGAATGTCCACCCTGAAATTCCATCTCTTTAACAAACTTTTTGGAGTACTTTTAGATGTGTATGTTTTAGGTATATATATATTATATAATATTTATAATATATGTAGATATTAATATATAGAATATATTATATAGAGACATACATTGATGGTACATATACATAAATGTACATCTCTGAGTATGTATTATAAGTATATAACTGTTTACCCATTTAACCTACAAATATAAATATATAAAACACAACAAATATATGAGTTTATATTCTGATTAGATATTTGAAGTATTTTTATTATTGTATAATACATATGTACCTAAACATCAAATGTCATAATGTATGCAAAAATCCATTGTAAAATATAAATCACTAGGCAGTACCCACTCATTTAGTAAATATTTATGAATGGATCTCTCAAACTGTATAGTAGCTATTCACAGCTCATTGTAGTTGCTCAACAAATACTGGTTGAACTAAAACACGTTTAAATCATTTCTGTCCTGTATTCTATTACTAACACCAATCATTTATTTAATAACACTTCCTTACTTAGATCCATAAATAGTCTTCATTCATACCGTAAGTATGTATTTTGCCCTACTGGGCACCACATTGTATTTTGACATTAATGTTAAAAAACAAAAGCACTAAATGCCTGCCTTCCCTGGGGAGCTTACCATCTAATGCAAGCCAGTAAGTGGAAATGCATTTGTAAACTTGACTGTCTAGTGTGAAACGAAACATGAGATTTTGTCACACAGAGGACCCCAAATCACCTTCATATGATCAGTACTAAAGTCCCCTCTAACTGGTGGAAGTATCTGGCAGATATGAGGGAGCTGTGTATTTTTCCCTCTCAAGACCTACCAGAATTTAGTCTACAGTCCCTACCTTTAAAAAAAATCATTACTTTTTTTAATTGGCACAGCACATAAATATTATACATATTTATGGATACCATGTGATATTTTGACACATGCATACATCTTACTCCTCAAACATTCATCATTTCTCTGTGGTAAAAACATTCAAAATCCTTTCTTTTTGCTTTAAAACATTGTTAATTTATTATTTATTTTACTTGTTTGAGAAGCAAAGATGGAAAAAGAGAGCTCTCATCTGCTGGTTCACTTCCCAAATGGCCTCAAAAGACTGGACTATGCCGGACCAAAACTGGAAGCTGGGAACTCCTTCTAGGTCTCCCTATATTTATTTGAAAGGCAGAACCACAGAGAGTGAAAGAGAGAGAGACAGAGAGAGAGACAGAGACCCTTTATCCACTGGCTTATTCTCCAAATGGTTGGGACTGGGCCAGCCTAGAGCCAGGAGTCTCCCATGTGAGTGCAGGCACCCAAGTATTTGGGCTGTCCTCTCTGCCCTCCAGATGCATTATCAGGGAGCTGGATTGGAATTGGAGCAGCCGGGACTCAAATTGGTGCCCATATGAGATGCCAGTGCCACAGGTGTGGACTTTGACACACATGTGAAGACTGAGTTTATTTTACTATATAATCCTCACCTGGAACTCTAACTTGTAGCTTCATTACTTGATTTAGTACACAGTGGCAATCTGAATTCTATTGTTTTCTTTCTTCTCCAGATTTTAAATAACCTCAGCATGGTCATTAAACCAGGGGAAATGACAGCTCTGGTAGGCCCCAGTGGTGCTGGAAAGAGCACAGCATTGCAGCTCATTCAACGATTCTATGACCCCACTGAAGGCATGGTGTGTATCTTCCAGGAACTTCTCAATAAATGGGGATAGAAGAGAGTAAATGATGGTACTTGTCAAACAGAAAGGCCTGTCATACTCTAACATTGTCCCGTCACAGGCATTGACTTAATGATTTTTGGCTGAATTGACAGGACAAACTTCCTGCATGGTGATGGAGCTCAGTGAATAACTAGCCCGTCCTGGGTGCTGGGTACTGTAACTATACAGTGGTAACTGTGGTAATTGCTGCCTCTTCGTTGAAGTCTCTATGCCACTTCTTTTTGTGTATATAACAAAATGATTATTGTTTCCTTAAGTTTTGAAAATTCTAAGTATAAAAAAGCTAATATGGCTAGAAGTTAACAGAGAATAGCCCTTGATGACTGCTTTGAGAAGTTCAGTTTTTAAACATTTTTATGTAATTGCACAATTCAGTATCTTTTTCTTTGAGTTTATTTTAGTAGATAGCTTGAAACTAAGAAAATGAATATTAATAATTATCATTTACTCATCACATCTTATATATCACATACTTTATAAAAAATTTCCTATTTTTACAATGACCTCCCAAAGATACATAGGCCCATTTTACAAATGAGGAAGAGGAGACTCAGAGAGATTGGGACTTGCCCAGGTCACTCAGTGAGGAAGTAATCAAGCCACAGTTTGAACTTAGGTGTGTTAAATGCCAAAGCCCATACCCTTTTCAGCCTATCACAATGTCATGTTTATCAAAATCTCCTTGATACCTTCAGATGGACTCATTTGACTTTGTTAAATGGCTTTAGTGCGCTGGGCTCTCTATAGTGCGCATAATGTTACACTGGCATTGGTGTGGCAGACACAACAGAATTTTCCTTGTTCACAGACACTGCGTTCTTGGTTGGGTATTCCTTACCATGTACCACCGTATCTTGACGTTTGATGCTTACATTTTTGCTAATAGTCATTTTTATTTCCTCCTGCTTACAAATTCAATTTCTTTTGAAAGCAATGTGTTATTTGAGTAATCTGGCCAGAAAGTAAGATTTACTACAAAAAGTGTAATATGCAAGATAGGCATCATTACTTATTTAAATTTATTTTTGAAGTCCCTTTTTGGTCGCAAATAAAAGGTAAAATATTCAAAATATTATGACTCTACTGTTTATTAAAGAATGAAAAACTTGTCCATTCCTAGGCTAAACAGTGTTAAATTAAGTAGCTTTCACATCAATCTGTGTTTCCATACTGAATTGTCCCCCAGTCAACTAGTGCTTGATTTCAGTTGTCCATAGACAAACTACATTTTAAGAAGAATTGTTTTTGTTACAGTCTTTTTTTCTCCCCATCGGTCAAGTGCAATACAACATTATCATTCAGAGCCCTGAAGCGTTACAAGAGATGTGACACTGTACTCGTGCTCTCTAGGTGACTCTGGATGGCCATGACATCCGCTCTCTCAATATCCAATGGCTTAGAGATCAGATTGGGATAGTTGAGCAAGAGCCAGTTCTGTTCTCCACCACCATAGCAGAAAACATTCGTTATGGCAGAGAAGATGCTACAATGGAAGATATAATCCAGGCCGCCAAGGAGGCCAACGCCTACAACTTCATCATGGACCTGCCACAGGTACCCCAGCCTTATCTTCTAGGAGAAACAAGAGGGTAAAAGAAAGAAGACATGTAATAGTACCCATTTTTCATTTGAATACTGAATCATTTTAAATGATTAATTATAATGCCATGTTTCAGTTTCATACCTGGAAATATACCATGAGTTGCCCTTTCATTTGAAAACATGTTGTTTGTATATAAAAATCTATAAAACTGGAGAGTTTTCTTTTAAAAAATCAACCTGTTTTGACATAAGTACCGTTTCCTTATTCCATCTTTTAAATGTGTTTAAGCAGATGCTAAATTTGTCACAAGGCAATAACTTGCACGGTGTTCCCTTCATGTCTGCCATTGTCATTGTTCCTTAGTCTGCTGTCTTAAACAGTTCCTATCGTGATCTTAGTAGGGTATCTCACATATTCAAAAACAGTTCCTTATATATTTCCATACTATTAAACTTACATGAATTTTGCCTTTGATGGTGTGCTAAGTCAAAGAAGAGTTAGTAATGGTAATTGTGTATATGGTGCTTACTGCATACTAGGGCCTGTTCTTAGCACTTCACATATTATTAATTCCTTTAATCCTCAAAACTACCAGTCAGCAACGATTAATATTCCCATCTACAGATGTAGAATTGAAGTTCAGAGATATCATCTAATTGCTCAGGGTTATACACAGCAAGTAAACATGACAGATGAAATTCTTCTGTAGATGTCAGTGATTCTGAAAACTTCCCATTCAGCCACTGGGTTATCTTTATGAATAGGATTGCAGAAGTAGGTGTGCTATAGTCTCATGGTTAAAAAGTTTGAAGAGTTAGAATCAGACTGACTCACTGCAAATCGCAGCTTCCCCACTTGTCAGCTTTATGAACTTTCACAAGTCACTTTATCCATTTGTGTCCCAATGTTTCTTTAATCATCTGTTGAGGAAAACAACAGTATCTGCCTCACCAGGTATCTGTGAGGACTAAATGAAATAGACGTAGAAAGCTCAGCATCATGCTTTTACCTGATGGGTGCTCAACTCTTATGGGTTCATACACAAGATACAATACTACCAGTGGCTCACTGTTAGATTCTAATGCAATGTGGGATGTTCATTAACTACTGCCTATCCATGGTAATGATTACAAAGCTAATTTAACCTTTTATTCACAATACAAAGACAGCCTTTACCATTATGATATAATTGTCTAACTATAGAAAAGAGAGAAGGATGTGATATATGCTTTCTTTTTTTTAAGATTTATTTTTATTTTTTTGAAAGTCAGAGTTACACAGAGAGAAGAGACAGAGAGAGAGAGAGAGAGAGAGGTCTTTGATCTGCCGGTTCACTCCCCACTTGGCTGCAATGACCGGAGCTTAGCTGATCCAAAGCCAGAAGCCAGGAGCCTCCTTTGGTTCCCCCATGTGGGTGCAGGGTCCTAAGGACATGGGCCACCCTCCACTGCTTTCCCAGGCCATAGCAGAGAGCTGGATTGGAAATGGAGCAGCCGGGACTCAAATGGGCACCCACATGGGATGCCGGCACTGCAGGCAGTGGCTTCATCCACTTTGCCACAGCACCAGCCCCAGTATATGCTTTCAACCCCTAAGATGGATTTTTAAGATCCTGGTCAATTTTTGCTTTGGTTGAAAATTTTTCTTTAAAGTTGAACTTAAAAGGAACATTTACACACCCCATAGAACCTGGGAATAAAAGCATAAATCCATTTTTATTTTATTTTTTTAGAAAACTTTTATTTAATAAATATAAATTTCAAAAGTACAACTTTAGGATTATAGCAGTTTTTCCCCCCATAACCACCCCCTACCTGCAAACCATCCCATCTCCTACTCCCTCTTATCTCATTCTTCATTAAGATTCATTTTTAATTATCTTTATATACAGAAGATCAACTTAGTATATACTAAGTAAAGATTTCAACAGATTACACCCACACAGACACACAAAGTATAAAGTACTGTTTGAATACTAGTTTTACCATTAATTCGCATAGTACAACACATTAAGGACAGAGATCCTACAAGAGAAGTAAGTGCACAGTGACTCCTGTTGTCAATTTAACAATTGACACTCTTATTTATGACATCAGTAATCACCCGAGGCTCTTGTCATGAGCTGCCAAGGCTATGGAAGCCTCTTGAGTTCACCAGCTCCGACCTTATTTAGACAAGGCCATAATCAAAGTGGAAGTTCTCTCCTCCCTTCAGAGAAAGGTAACTCCTCCTTTGATGGCCCCGTTCTTTCCACTGGGATCTCACTCACAGAGATCTTTCATTTAGGTCAACAAATCCATTTTTAACTCACATGCAAATATTAATTAGACAGTCATCTACTTTGGGAAGAGTTCTTTTTTCTTTTCTATGATAACTGTACCTATGAAAAATTACACTTGAGGAGGAAGCTAGAAGGGACGTGGTATTAGGCACCTGTCTGGAGCCATCAAATTCTCCCTTCATGGCTGGTGTGACCTTCTTCCTAGCAATTTGACACCCTTGTTGGAGAAGGAGGCGGCCAAATGAGCGGTGGTCAGAAACAACGAGTAGCCATCGCTAGAGCCCTCATCCGAAACCCCAAGATCCTTCTTTTGGACATGGCTACCTCAGCTCTGGACAATGAAAGTGAAGCCATGGTGCAAGAAGCGTTGAGTAAGGTTTGTGAAAAGTCTAAGTTCATTTTATAGGCGTGTGTGGAAATGCTTATGCTGTTTCAGGAAAGGCAGCTTTGGAGGAAGAGGAGTATGTGATACTGCAAGGCTCAGGGTATCTAGAGTTTCATTTAGAAAATATTGGTTGACTTCAATCCTCCTCACAACTGAAGACAATGTGATTTGCTTCTAAAAGGTGAGCATGTAAAATGCAAAATCTAGTGAAGACTATAATATGTAATTTTTAAAAATCTCCCCACTTTTTTTTTTTCAGCTGTTGCTTAGTAGTAGTGACCAAACCAGTGTGTGATGAGGTGTATGGCTGCCAGAAAGCTTTCTGGCCTTTACTAATATCTGCATCGACTGTTTAAGGCTATTCCTAGGGACTAAAACTCTGAGTTACTTGTAGGGTCTGAGATGATACAAAGATTGTTGTCAGCTCTGTCCTATGATCTCGTTTAACCATGCAGTATACATTCTTACAGACTCAGCATGGACATACAGTTGTTTCTGTTGCACATCGTCTATCCACAATCAAAACAGCAGATGTCATCATTGGTTTTGAACATGGTGCAGCGGTAGAAAGAGGCACGCATGAAGAACTGTTGGAAAGGAAAGGTGTTTACTTCACTCTGGTGACTTTGCAAAGTCAACGAAATCACGATCAAGCCCTTAATGAAGAGAATGTAAAGGGCAAGTGCCTTTTCCATTATACTTACACTTTTTATTGACTAGTTAACATACTTAGTGCTTTGTGGCTTTGCATGTATTTCAATACACACTGTCTGATTAGTTCTTCTAACAGTCCTGGAGGTGTGATAGATGATAAATGGAAGAACTGAAGCTCAGGAGGCCAATTTGTTTGATCAAGTCATAGAGCTAACACCAAGGTCTTTTTTTTTTTTTTTTTTTTTTGGACAGGCAGAGTGGACAGTGAGAGAGAGAGAGAAAGGTCTTCCTTTTCCATTGGTTCACCCCCCCACTGGCCACTGTGGCCGGCGCGCTGCAGCCAGCGCACCATGCTGATGCTTCTCCTGGTCTCCCATGTGGGTGCAGGGACCAAGGTCTTCTGATGTTCAATTCCACTCCCTCTTCATTGCCCTTTCCTTCTCAGAGCATATCCTGCACACTGTAGAGCTCCATTCGTTTTTTTTTTTTTAAGATTTATTTATTTATTTGAAAGTCAAAGTTACACACAGAGAGAGAGGGTGAGAGGTCTTCCATCCACTGGTTCACTCCCCAGTTGGCCGCAACGGCCGGAGCTACAGCCATCTGAAGCCAGGAGCTTCTTCTGGGTCTCCCACACAGGTGCAGAGGCCCAAGGACTTGGGCCATCCTCTGCTGCTTTCCCAGGCCATAGCAGAGAGCTGGATTGGAAGTGGAGCAGCCGAGTCTTGACCTGGCGCCCATGTGGGATGCTGGCACTTCAGGCCAGGGCATTAACCTGCTGCGCCACAGTGCCGGCCCCTGAGCTTCATTCTTATTGGTCATGAGAATCAATCAATGACTGAAAAGCATTATACTTATTTTCAAATGTAGTTGGATGCTTCAGACACTGGTTTGCCTTCTCTTTATCAGTATGAATTTTCAGACTTGGTGTTTACTCTAGTCTCAGTGAACCAACTACTCTCAACCTTCTCCACCATTTTACATTTGGACTTGTAAACTACTTTTGATAGAACTCCTATGTACTTTAAAAAAATTATTTATTTGAAAGTCAGAATTACAGAAAAATAGAAACAAGTCTTCTATCCACTGATTGACACCCCAGATGGCTGCAATGACCAGGATGGGTCAGACTGAAGCCAGGAGCCAGGAGCATCCTCTGGGCCTTGCATGTGGGTGGCAGGGGCCCAAGCTTTTGGGCCAACTTCCACTGATTTGCCCAGGCCATTAGAAAGGAGCCGGATCATAAATGGAGCATATCAGACACACACTGGTACCCATATGAGATTCTGACTATGCCACAGTGCAGGCCCCTGCTGTGTACTTTTAACATACATGAGTTATTCCAAATAATAAAGTTTGGTGGCTCTATAATTTTTGCCACTTCTAGTGAGTTTCCCTTATTTTTTCATGATTCATGCTAAGATACATATTTCTATAGAGATAATGGGCTGTTATGCAGTTCAAATGACTCAATATTGCTAAGTATTTTGAAGATTTTTATTAGAACGTGCTGTACAAGTTCTAAATCTTATGTATTGCAATAAAATTAATGGGAGGTTTTTGGCATCAGGTATGGAAATCATATTTCAGGCAAATACAGTAAATAATTGTGTTTGGCTGTATTTCTACTTATTGCATACATTTAAAAATCAATCCTGTTGTGTTCAATAGAAAAAGGTGCAACTGAAGATTACACACCTGAGAAGACCTTTAGCAGAGGGAATTATCAGGACAGTTTAAGGTAAGCGCAAGCCATGGGTAAGATTTTAAAATTTTCACATGTTCTCAGGAGCCCTCTGCAGCTGTGATTCTTCGGCACTATCTGTGTACAACAAGGACAGCCCTAAGCACACTCTCACAGCTTGTGTAATACGGATCCTTAGTTGGTATATAGACACTCAGGTCTCTGGTTCAGTTTTGCTTTGCTTAACTTTAGCTTTTTATGATTCATCATGGAAAGAATGTATGGTCAAACTGTTGTTTATTGAGTTCTGAAAGAGGGTTTTAAAAAAAATTCTGTGTTGAGTCTCCTCACGCCCAAGCTAACTGTAGTATAAAACATTGTCACTTACAGAGATCAAACTCATACCTTTAGCCGTATTCTTTAACCTGTTGAGCTGTAGTTGAATTACAAATAGCTCTGCTTCCAGAGTACCCAAAATGAAGTTAAATCATTTCTCCACTAGATAAAAATGTAAATGTACTTTTTAGCTCTTAGAGAAAACTTCCCTAAATGAGCTATTCATTTTCCTCTGGATCAATATACAGTTGTTCACTTTCAAAACATATTTTTGGAGTATGCTATTAGAAACACTGTAAAATGTAGTTTTTCATCATAGTTTGAGTTTCAATTTATAAATTATTTTAATGATAAAAGACTATATGTTAAGAAGAATTCTGCCTAAGCGTGTTTGTACATATTTATGAAAATGTTAGTCAAAGTTTTTTTCTTGAGTTAGGAGATGCTAAGGGTAATGGGATGACAACAGACCTCTCTACCATTCGTAGAGCTTTTAATGTAAGACTTTGTTCTGAGGAACAGCTCCATTATATCACTTACTCTGTCAAGTTGCCTAATTGTTTACTAAAAATAGCTAAAGAAACTTAAAATTAACAGTCGGGTAACACATCCAAGTGCTTGAAAAACATATTTACTTACTATTTTTAATATTCAAAGAACAGTTCACTAAAAAGTATTGTACTTATTTTCAAGCATAAATGATGCTTTAGGCTCCAATGTGTCTACTCTTTATCAGTCTAAATTTTCAGGTTTGGGTTATTTTCTTTTTTTCCACTTGAGAAAAAGTCTATTTAAAAAATTTAAGAAAAAGCCGGCGCCGCGGCTCACTAGGCTAATCCTCCGCCTGCGGCTCCGGCACACCAGGTTCTAGTCCCAGTGGGGGTGCTGGATTCTGTCCCGGTTGCCCCTCTTCCAGGCCAGCTCTCTGCTATGGCCCAAGTGCTTGGGCCCTGCACCCGCATGGGAGACAAGGAGAAGCACCTGGCTCCTGGCTTTGGATCAGCACGACGTGCCAGCCGCAGCGGCCATTGGAGGGTGAACCAACGGCAAAAGGAAGACCTTTTTCTCTGTCTCTCTCTCTCTCACTGTCCACTCTGCCTGTCAAAAAAATTTTAAAAAAAATTTTAAGTAATGTTAGTGTTACTGAATTTTTGAATTTGGGAAATAGCAAAGAAATAGTTTTAAGTTGCTCTATAAAGTAAAAGGTATAAAAATCACCCCAACTCTTAAGCAATTTTTATAAACATCTGACTGTATGCTTAATCAGGAATAAAAAATTGAAATAAAAAGAATCATGATAATCACAAACTGAAGTTACCAACTAATTTTTTTTAAAGATTTATTTATTTATTTGGGAGGCAGAGTTACAGACAGAGAGAGAGAGAGACAGAGAGAAAAGTTTTCCATCTGCTTGCTTCACTTGCCAAATGGCTGCAACAGCCGGAGATGGGCCAATCTGAAGCCAGGAGCCAGGAGCTTCTTCAAGGTCTGTCACAAGGGTGCAGGGGCCCAAGCACTTGGGCTACCTTCTGTTGCTTTCCCAGGCCACTACCAGGGAGCTGGATCAGAAATGGAGCAGCCAATACCAATGCACATGTGGGATGCTAGCGCCACAGGCGGAGGCTTAACCTACTATGCCACCACACCAGCCCCACCAACTAACTTCTTAAACACAGAGAATACTAAGGATTTGTTTTGGTCACTAAGTCAAAGGTGACAGTGTGTCTTGTGGTCACATCAACAAGAAAATAAATGTCTTGTTAACTTTTAAGATGAATGAAATTCTACCCAGAGTTGTTCAATTACAGCTTATTATTAGGACAAGATAATAATTTTTAATGTAAATATTTCTTATTTGGCTATAATTTCTCACAAATTCTTCAGTTCATTGGCCAAGACAAGAAATTCAGAAACACAGAAAGCAGCATTAGCCTCCTGCAGGAAAAGATGTGTAAGTTTGAGGAAGGTCTGTTAAAAATATCTCCTTGTGTATGCTGACAGACTTTTTTTTTTTTTTTTTTGCTAAAAGATGACTAAAGGGGATGTTAATGTGTACCTTATTACTTTGATTTCATCTTCTAACTAAATCCCTCTTCAGCAGTATATTCTAGATTCAAGAACAATTTAATATATAACAGCAATAAATTTCCTAAATGCCAATGCAGATAGAAGTTGTTTCCCAAATGAGTTGTCTTTTTTTTTTTTTTTTTTTTTTTTATTTATTTAGTTTGACAGGCAGAGTGGACAGTAGAGAGAGAGAGACAGAGAGAAAGGTCTTCCTTTTTGCCGTTGGTTCACCCTCCAATGGCCGCCGCGGTAGCGCGCTGCGGCCGGCGCACCACGCTGATCCGATGGCAGGAGCCAGGTGCTTCTCCTGGTCTCCCATGGGGTGCAGAGCCCAAGCACTTGGGCCATCCTCCACTGCACTCCCTGGCCACAGCAGAGAGCTGGCCTGGAAGAGGGGCAACTGGGACAGGATTGGTGCCCCGAACGGGACTAGAACCTGGTGTGCCGGCGCCGCAAGGCGGAGGATTAGCCTATTGAGCCACGGCACCGGCCAAATGAATTGTCTTTATTTGCAGTGAGAAGTTTGTACAGCTCTGAGAAAGGGAGGGGCAGACATTGTAGGCTTCTGAAAAGGAGTGTGACAGAATTCTTATGCTGGCATTTGGAGGAGTTAAGGGGGAACCAGCTGGCAGGTAGAGCACCAGCCTAGCACCTTCACCACCCATGGCCTTGTGGCAGCCTATTCTAAACAGGTGGAAAGTGGCCACAGAGACTTAGGAAATATAGTAATTACCCGAGGGGACAAGGATATAGATCTTTCCCTGTTTAGAACTCGGATATAGTCCATGTATCTTGACATCCTCCTCTTCTCCACGTATTTCTCCTTGATGTCATTGCTTTGGGCCTGCTTTTTAGGTCCATGACCATAAGCCTCACCCCTATCATGTGCTCTGCTCTCTCCAGGTGACACAAGGCTATTATTTGCACTTTCTAGAAAAGATATCCTGTCCTTATTTACCTAACCCAAAGAGATGAACATTGCTGTAGAGTTTCAGGCCAGGTAGGAATGAATGGGTAGTGTCCCAGAAATCAGTCTAATGGCAGAGAGGGGAAGTGAGCAGTGGCCTCATATATGTACATGATGAGACTTGGCAGGGTGGTGGAGAACTAGAGGTACGTACATGGAGTTGAACCTGGCTGACTTAGGAGATGGCAATGCCATTAACAGTGGGATGCAGAAGCAAAATATCACAATGATGCATGCTGCTTTCTCCAGAAAACTAGGTGAGCATATAGTAAGCAGAAATCACCTTGATAGTTGTTTTATTCTAGTTTCACCTGGATACACACACACACACAGAGAGAGAGAGAGAGAGAGAGAGATCTGAATGGTTCTAATTACATTAAAACAGCAGGTATACTATTCACTTCAGGTTAAGCTTTCTAAAGCACAGCTTTGGTAATGCTACTTCCCTTCTCCCAGATATTCCGCACTGGCTGCATCATTTAAGACTATTGGCAAATGACTGAAAACCTAATTTAATTTGGTTTAACCTTTAAAGGGAAAGAATCCACATGCATCAGTAAATAGTTCAAAGATGCTTTGGTTTTTTGCAAGGCTGGGGCTTCAGTGATATGTCCACAACAAATACAATTTCTCCCTCTCTTCTCAGCTCCAGTTTTCCACTGTTGGCTTCATTTTTCAGGAAGTTTCTTTCCTGCAGGGTTCAACATAATTGCTAAGAGTTCCCAGTGCTATATGCTTTCAGGTTAACATACAAGAGAATAGTAGTCTCCTACCCAGAAATCTACGCGCGGTAGGGGCGGGGGGTGTTTGCCTGTACTTCTATGCTTCTCATGTACTGAGTATATTTAACAAATACCCTGTTTTCTCCTGTGTCTATGCATCTGTTTATCTTGTTCTCTCAATCAGAATTACTCTTTCCTCTAGTTGACCAATGTCAAATCCAACCTTAGCCATATTCTCTATGAAGCCTTTATGGGTAAAACTTGCCAAACACTTCATTTTCAATTGAATTCCCAAAATTATTATTCAACCTGCCTTATAGCTCTTCCAAACATCAGGGTTAAGTACATGCCTTGCTCTTCTATAAGATTAAACTCCTTGAGTGAGGAGTCTGATTGACTAGTCTTTGTGTCTCCCAAAAGACCTAACGTTGGTTTGTATATTGCAGGTGCCCTAAGAGTTTTTGTTGAATGAGTAAATGAATGAAAACTAAGCTAAGTTATAGTTCAATAGCAATTTTGTTAATGCAACCCTAGGAGCAGTAAGTAGCCTGGAGGAAAATTTACCAGGGGGCCTATTTCCTACTTAAAAACTCATCTGTACCCAGGTAGCATCATATTTTAAGTGAACATCAGGGATAGCTAAGTGGGAGTGAAGTGTGGGAGGAGAGAAAAATCAAAACCAGAGCCTAAGTTAGAAGAAAGATAAAGATGATGGAGCATGGCCAAAGCAGCAATTAGCAGTCGTGTGAGTTTGGATACATTTGAGTCTTGAGCCTTTGTGGGTGAACTGGAAGGACAATTTTATCCATTCTCCTTCTCTCTCTCTCTGGCTGCATCTTAGTCTGGGATCAGCAGCTACAGAGCTTGAGGCCCAAAGTCATCAAGTTGATTAGCTCTGCTCTAAGAATAGCTTTGTCAAATCTAACCTGGAAGCTTCCCTATCTGGTTGCCAAGTGACCTACTAAGCATTTTTGTTATTTGAAGTATGTGATGTAAACTTGCACACCAGTCGAGTCCTGTTTCAGGCTGCCCACGAATGACAGACTCCCTCATCTTTCTGTTCACTTACAGAGCGTCTCTCCGGCAGCGCTCCAAGTCTCAGCTTTCTTACCTGGCACATGAACCTCCAATGGCTGTTGTAGATCATAAGTCTACACATGAAGAAGACAGAAAGGTCAGGCACCAACCACTCCTAGGGGGATGGGAGAAACCTTTCCTGGGGACTGTTATGTGCACTTTAAACCTGACAGTATGAATGTTCTAGGCAAATATTTATTAATGTTTCACTGACTCTGGTGAAATGGGAGGACATTAGGACCTGGTGAAAACTCTAAGATTTATACAATATTTTCTTTGAAACAAATACAAATTCACTTTTTAATTACTTTATGAATATGTGGTAACTAAAACTGTACTATTAAGGATTAATTAATAATTCCTAGAGGAGCCATTTTAACAAACAGGGAATGCACTTATGATATGTACTTAACTGATTTTTTTTTTGTTATATAAAGGTAGTATGAGTTTTCGCAAATAATCCACAAATATTTTTTTTAATTTTAGAATTTCCTTTTAACTTATATTAACATTGGCAAAAGCATTTGATGAGCAAAGGTATTTGATAATGCTAGACCCTACACAATCACAATTGTTGAATTAATGAAGGTCAGTTAGGTTTTATGAACATTTATCTTCTTCACAATTTTATAATACTGGCTAGTTTAAAAAGGCTTAATTTTAACGTAGTTCAAAATAGCATAAAATGAAGGAGGAGGAAGAGGAGTCAGCACATGGAAAAATATGAAACTCATCATAAGGACACAGATCTGCTGGTGTGGACATTGTCTAGCTTTCACGTGCATGACCACCTGTCAGTCCTCTTCCAACACCTTCTCGAGCTCCGCACTTCTTTCCTCAGCCCTGAGACTCTCACTTTCAATCCCCCACGTATCCTTCCTCAGAATATTTTCATGACAATATTCTTCGTGAACCTCCCTTGGAGTCATGTTGTTTTATCCTTGCAGTAAATTATAAGCTTTTTAAGTTTAGTGACATCTTATTTGTGTTTGAATCCATTTGGACACCTAGTCCAGTGGCTTAAACCAAGTAGGATATCAGTAAAGAATTAAACTAGGATGAAAAATTGAATTTCTACAGTAAAATAAACCCCAGACTGTAACATTTACCAAAGCAAATAAGTGAGAGAATATTTTATAAGCACATCCATTATGCATGATGTAATTTCAAATTATCTTCAGTGAAATTCAAGATGTGAGTCCACTAGGAAGTATTTGTGAGCAATAATTCATGACGGACAGTTTGGAATAAAGTATGGTATTCTTTATAATCTTATGACTATGACAGATTATTAAGGCTCCCCTTTGGTCTTAATATATTAATATGAAATGAAAACAGAGATCTCAATATCAAGGAATTGGTTTGAACAAATTGTGTAGAACATGTTTTCCTGAGAGCGGCAGAATGAATCACAGTTGGAGAAAACACTTGTAGCAAGTATGGTTTCTTACTGCATTTTCCCATTGAAGATTCAGCTTCTCTTCTGGTTCTGGAAGCAGCTATTTCATTGTGGCCATGGTGCTCCACTAACAACTAAAAGGTGCAGTATGTAAGAAAAGGAGTTTAGTAGAGTTTCAAGGGAGAAAGAAATAACAGTACTTGAAGTTTAAAAAGAGCAGTACCAATCCTTCAAGTTTTGCAATATTTCCTAGTTTCTGAGAAAATGATGATGAAAACAAGAGGAGGGGAAGAAAAAAAAAAAAGAGGGTGGGGAGGCGAATCTGACTATTGTTGCTTAAACTGATATATGCTTAGCACAGAGAATCACCACATTGCCCTCCAGAGGTGGCGATCAGATTTGCAAAGAGTTCTCTGAAGGAAGTCATAACATAAATGGAAATCTAAGTAAAAAACAGGAATTACTTTTAAAGAGATTAAAATGTTCCACATTATATGTTACTCAACAGCATTATAATGAAACATAAAATAAGCCAGTATAGTTTTTAAAAGATGCTACTTTATATTCTCTCTAGTTAAAGAAAATATAAAGTAAGAAAAGAAAATTCAGTGACAAGGGAAACAATGTGATTTTGCTAACTCTCCAGGAAGAAAAGATCTTATTTGGGCAAAAATTTTACGAATTCTTTAGATTTAAAGAAATAGTTATATTGTTAAAGGAAACACCACAGTTAGGCTTAATAAAATTTGACTCATAAAATTTCTAATCCCAAGTAACATTGTATAAATAGATGTTGCTCAGTTGGTATTTTAATACCTAACTAAATTCTACAAGCTCAAGGATTGACAAAATCCTTTCTTCCTTCTTTCCTTCCACTCTCTCTCTCTCTGTCTCTATGTCTCTCTCTGTCTCTTCCTCCTTCACTCCCTCCCTCCCTCTTTTCTCCCCCCCCCCCTTCTCTTTTTTCATTTGATGGAGAAGGCCAACCTTACCTTCTGTAGTTTACCACTAAAGGTCTACTTACACAGAGGAGTTATCTCCACCTAGTGGTCACTTTAGAGAACTGACTCCAGAAACAAAAGAGATGGTTTCCTGAGTTTGTGCTTCCCAAGCCAAGTGAGGTCACTCATTCTGAGCACAGAGCTAAGAGGACAGCCCATTTCTCCTTGCTGTGCAGGCTGTTCCCTTGGTTTCCATAAGAAGGTCAGACGTAGTGCTTATAAGATGAGGTTAGAATTAGAGGAAACCCACAGCCTAGGGGTTCCAGTCTCCAATATTTAGGCATCTCTTTTAGTGAAACTGAAAACCAAGGCAGAAAATATATGTGATCAGGTTGAGGGTCAAATGTCAGATATCATTGCCTTATCCAGTGGATTTGTAAAAGAGGTTTAATCCATTGGTCAAGAGAGAAGACACAGACAGGACCCATAAAAATGATTATCAGTATTTGTTCATGTGAAAAAATCTCTGCCCCTTCATCATAGTTTTCATCTTTTGCCATCAAATGTTAACCTTATTATCAAGGCAGGAAACCTCAATGAATTGGAATGAAGAACCCAGTGTAAAAGTGTTTAGAAAACAGGGCATAAGCTTTAAGGAACAAGTTATATTTCCCCCTGGCCTATACAAGGAGATGGAAGGAAACTGAGAAAAGCCCCATGGCTAGCAATGAATCATCTACATAGCAGGATGAGCAATTCATATATTTTTGTGTATGTTTTGTTGCACATGTGCACAATGGGCTCCCTTCATTCTTCTATCCAGTAAACATGACTACACACCATTATTGTGCTCAGTTTTGTTTTGGGAATGCAAAGACACACAAGAGCTCTGTCCCAGTTCCCACCATGCAGTTGCTGACAGGTACTTCTTTATAATTTTAAAAAATAATCCCTGTACTACAATAGAGTTAAAGACTCTGTAATAAGTAAACACATACATACTTTATAATTTTACCTCTCTGAGTTATTAATTTTCTGTTACTTTATTCATCTACCATTTCTATCTAGTTTTGTAAAATCAGAGAAAAAAATCTTTATTTATAAAATGATTTTAATTATATAGCTTTTTTATTCTTTTACTATTATTGTGTCACATAAAATTCTATCACTAAATCAAAAATCCATTACTCAGTGGCAGATTTTCTAATTTTTGCATCATTCAGGCTTAATAACTGTACTTGAGGGTAGTGGCAAGGTAGAGGACAATTTCCTTTAAAGTCACGATCAATGTAAGCCAACAAAAGAAAACTATTCAGATCAATTACTTTCTGTTTTTTATGTTTATCTGGGATTGAAAACTGGACAAAAATTACTTCATACTGTATTTGAATATCTTAGGTATTGTTTCGGGTTAGGGAAACCTTCAAGTGTCAGCAGATCACAGAAATTTCCATCACATGAGGTTGTAGACAGACCCTCCTGTGAGGCAGTAGCTCCTGGAAATGCTGAAGTTGAATGTCACCAGGGAGCAGGAAGAATTCTGTGGATGCTAGCTCGTCTTCACAAGCTGGTGCCACACAGCATCAATATCCAAAACATATAGTACAGAATCCTAGACCTCTAGTGGTGGGAGAAGTCTTAGAGATCACATACTGCTGAGGTGTTCATGTACTGATCTTGGACCACCAGAATAGCATAAGGAATAAGTAGCCCACTGAATTGAATTCTAGTGATGAGACCCAAGGATCCGTATTGGTAATCATTGACCCAAATGAGTGTGTCAGCATCCAGATGTGGGTCCCAGCCACTGTCTAGAACTGCAACAGGGCTGATATTCTGCTGTAGTACAGTATCTCCAATTAGCTTGAAACAATGTCCTGGATGTTCGCAGGATAAAGGAGAACCCTGTGACCAGGACAAATGACTTTACTACTCATAATGATAGCAGTAGCCAGAGTCCAGCATTTGCACTGGTTCCCTAATTCAACTGCCAGTTCCCACAGAGTAAGGCAATGAAGACCAGAGGATGCCTTCAAATGAAATGGATTGGTTATAGGAGAGGAATCCTAACCTTGAAGGGCCTTTTTATAAAGGATACGTGAGACAGGAAGCACGTCTGCCCTTTCCTTGAGGTGAAGACATGGAGTCTTTATTCCAAGACTGTTTGCTCTACAAGCATTCTTGGAAAAATAAAGTGAAAAAAGGTTCACATGATGTGCAGAAACATGGGTTATCTCCCCAAAACTAGCTGGACCAGCCCTCTCATTCCAAGGAGGCAGTGACTGAGGCCCACAGAGCTCAAGTGCTCAGTGTGATGTAGCCCACCGATAGCCATGAGGGCTCATCTAAGAACTCCTTCTTCCTATGCCAGTTCTGCTCCTGCTTTCCCTTTGCTTACAAAGTCAAAGCCTATATTACCAACCTAATTTGAATAAAATCCTGATGTCCTATTCATTTTAATATAGCTGCAAGCCAAATGGGATCCAAGAAAGCAGCTCAGGTTGGTGATGAAACTATTATTGCCTCCATTTCAAGTTCTCTTGTGGCCTGCCCTCAACATTTGCACTTTGTCATTAATACTCACTCGTTCAATTATTTCATCTCTGACAGCTTACAAACTCTAGGCAACAATGCCAGGGGAACTGTCTATTCAAATCCTTTCCCCATTTCTTAACTGGATTGATTGTTTTATTGTTGAGATTTTTTTTTTTTTTAGTTTTATTCTGGATATTAAGCCTTTGTTGGGTAAGTAGATTGCAAATCTTTTCTTCCATTCTGTCAAATGTCTCTTCACTGCATCAGTTGCTTCCTTACCTGTGTAGAAGTTTCAGAGTTCAATATAGCCCCATTTGTTTCTAGTTTTGCTTTTATTGTGCTTTGGAGGTCTAAAAGATCATTGTCTACAACAATGTATAGTGTTTCTTGTAATATTTTCTTCTAGAAATTTCATAGTTTCAAGCCTTTCATTGAAATCTGATCCAACTTGAGTTGATTTTTATATATAGTGAGAGGTAGGGACCTAAATTCATTCTTATGCAAACACATACACAAATATATATACATATTTCACTTATCCAATTTTGCCAGCACCACTTATTGAAAAGATTTTTCCCAGTGTATGTTTTGGCACCTTTTTAAAAAGGTCAGTTGGCCATACATATGTGGAATAATTTTGGGGTTCTGTATTGTGTTCCATTTATCTATGTGTCAGTTTTTATGCCAGTATTGTGATGTTTTAATTACTAAAGCTTTATAGTAGGTTTTGAAATCAGGTACTGTGAGGATTCAATCTTGATCTTTTTCCCCTCAAGATCATTTTGGCTATTTTGCAAATTTTGGGATCATCCTACCCCTCCCCTCCCCTCCCTTCCCCTTCCCTCCCCTCCCCTCCCCTCCCCTCCCCTCTTCTTCCCTTGCCCTTTCCCTCTTCTCTCTTCTCTTCTCTTCTCTTCTCTTCTCTTCTCTTCTCTTCTCTTCTCTTCTCTTCTCTTCTCTTCTCTTCTCTTCTCTTCTCTTCTCTTCTCTTCTCTTCTCTTCTCTTCTCTTCTCTTCTCTTCCACAGAGTTACACAGAGAGAGGAGAGGCAGAGAGAGAGAGAGAGAGGTCTTCCATCCACTGGTTCAGTCCCCAATTGGCTGCAATGACCGAGCTGTGCCGATCCAAAGGCAGGAACCAGGAGCTTCCTCGGGGTCTCCCATACAGGTGCAGGGGCCCAAGTACCTGAGCCATCTTCCACTGCTCTCCCAGGCCACAGCAGAGAGCTGGATTGGAGGTGGAGCAGCTGGGTATTGAACCAGCACCCATATGGGATGCCGGTGCTTCAGGCCAGGGCGTTAACCCACTGCACCACAGCGCCAGCCCCTATATTTTTCTAATTCTATAAAGAATGTCATTGATAGTTTGATAGAGATTATATTGAATCTAGAGATTGCATTAGGTAATATGGGCATTTTAACAATATTAATTCTTGGACTGGATTAAGATGGCAGAGTAGAGAGGGAGCTTCCTGCTCTAGTCTAGGAGAAAATAGTTTTAAAAAGTGGAAAGAGTGCAGTCTCAGGGAAGAGTTAGGTAGAAAACAGCAGAGGAAACTCTGCAAATTGGAGGGACACAGTAAACCTACCTGGAGGGCAAGGACATGCACAACTCAGGACCCCAGCAGCCAAGAGCCTACACACCAGTGTTGGAGAGGGAGATGAGACCAGACTGTAGTAGTCTAAGCCTATGGTGAATAAGCTGCGGGAAAAGCCTAGAGGGAATCTAGCTTGGAGCCTCTTGGAGGATAGTGTACCTGCCAAACTAGAGGAGAGAAAACAAAGTGGGGGCACATTTTCTCTCTCCCCGATCACCCTGCAACAGCATCCAGTAACAAGCTGATAGAGAGCAGGTGCCACACTAGACATACATAAGAGCTACGCCCACTCATGTCCATGCCCAACAACAGCCAAGCAGAGATTACTGAGTCTGGTAGAGAGAACAGATAGGGAGCTGGATGCTCGTGACTGTGGAGGCTTGTGTGCCAGGATTGTGAAAACACTGAGGCTGCGTGGGAGGACTCGGTGCAGCTGGAACTTTGGGCAGTCACTGTGGGAGGCCCCACAAGATCAGGCTCCCTGGTTATCCGGTGAGGGACATTGCTGGGAAATCTGAGCTTACACTGAGGACTGCACAGATCCTTTGTGTGGCCCTTCTGGCAGAACGGATGCATAATATACACACTGGGATTAGCGCCCAGGCACTGGTCTCCTTTGAGGAGAAGAGTTCAGCTGAGTTTATGCCAACAGATAAGAACAAACCTCCCCTCAGATTAAAAAAAGAAGAAGAAAGAAAAAAAGAGGATATTTATAACACCAAACCTGAACATGTCACCTCATACACACCCTTCACCCTGGAGCACTGAACAGAGCTCCTTGCACAGACCCATCACAGACCTCTAGGTATTCCCTGAAAGCAGACACTCCACTAATCCACTCAGACATAGTCCAAAGATAAAAGCCACCACAGAGAAAAAGACCAATGAGCATCTCCACAGATGCCAAATGACAATGCACCAATTCAAGAAACAAGAATAAGGAAGACAACATGACCCCCCAAAGAGCACAGCACTTCAGTACTAGATTGTGAAGATGATGAGATTGCAGAAATGCCAGAAATGGAATTCAAAAAATTGATAATAGGGTTGCTTAGAAGTAATCAGAAGCAAATGCATGAACTAATGAAATCCAAACATGACATTAAAGAAAATTTCTCCCATGAAATTGAGATCTTAAAGATAAATCAAAATGAAATCTTGGAAACAAAGAATTCAGTAGAACAAATAAAAAATGCAGTGGAAAGCCTTAACAACAGAATCAGTGAAGCACAAGAAAAAATATCCAACTTAAAAGACAAAGCACGGGAAATTTTACAGTCAGACCAAACATGAGAAGAATTAGAAAACTAAAAAACATTGTTGGGAATCTACCCAATACTACCAAATGACCAAATATACAGGTTCTAGGAGTTTCTGAAGGCATGGAAATAAAGGATTGGAAGGCCTTTTTAGTGAAATAATAGCAGAAAATTTTCCCAATTGGAAAAAAGAGAGGGATGTCCAAGTATAGGGAGCACATAGAACTTAGCAGACATGACCAGAAAATATCTTCACCATGACACATTGTAATCAAACTCTCTGCTGTAAAACATAAAGAAAAGATTCTAAAATGTGCAGAAGAGAAACACCAGGTTACTTTCAGAGGCTCTCCAATTAGATGCAAAGTAGAATTCTCATCAGAAACTCTACAGGATAGGAAAGAATGGCAAGATGTATTGCAAGTCTTAAGAGAAAAGAACTTTCAACCCAGAATATTGCACCCTGAAAAGCTCTCATTTATGAACGAAGGTGAAATAAAGACCCTCCATGACAAACAGAAATGGAAGAATTTTTCACCATATATCCATCCCTGCAGATGATGCCTAAGGATGTGCTGCACAAAGAAACACAAAAACATGGTCATCAATATGGAAGAAGATAAAGGAAGGAAACCTCCCCAAAAAGTACAAAATAAATCCAAAGTAAAGAATAGGAATATTTATGTAAAAATGGCAGAGCAAAGTCGTTACTTCAAGTCGTTACATTCAAGTCACCTTGAATATAAATGGCTTCAACTCACCAGTTAAAAGACACAGACTGGCTGAATGGATTAAAAAACAAAACCCACCTATTTGAAGCCTACAAGAAACACATCTCACCAACAAAGATGCACACAGACTGAAAGTGAAAGAATGGCAAAAGATATTTTGTGCTAACAGAAACCAAAAAAAAACCAGTGTGGCCATCCTAATATCAGACAATATAGACTTTATCATAAACCTGTTAAAAGAGACAAAGGATACTGTGTAATGATCAAGGGATCAATGCAACAGAAAGATGTAACTATTATAAATGTATATGCACCTAATTATAGGGCACCTGGCTATTTAGAAGAAATGTTAAGGGATTTAAAGGGAGACATAGACTCAAATACAATACTAATAGTGGATTTCAATATGCCACTTTCAGCAATGGACAGATGAAATGGACAGAAAATCAGCAAGGAAACAACAGAGTTAATCGGCACTATACACCAAACGGACCTAACAGATATCTATAGAACTTTTGATCTTGCAGTTGCAGAATACCCATTCTTCTCAACGTGTGTGGAACCCTCTCTAGGATTCACTACATGCTAGGATATAAAACAAGTCTCAGCAAATTCAAAAAAATCAAAATCATACAATGTATCTTCTAGGACCACAGTGCAATGAAGCTGGAAATCAGCAACTCCAGAATCTCTAGAACATAGGCAAACACGTGGAGACTGAACAACATACTCCTGAATGAACAGTGGGTCATAGAAGAAATAAAAAAAAAAATTCTGGAAAAAAATGAACAGGACAATGCAACATATCAAAACTTAATGGGATACAGTAAAACCAGTGTTAAAAGGAAAGTTTATAGCAATTGGTACCTGCATCAAGAAATTGGAAAAGCACAAAATAAATGAGCTATCAATGCATCTCAGGATCCAGAAAAACAACAGCAAACCAAATATAAACTAGTAGGAGAAAAGAAATAATTAAAATTAGAGAAGAAATCAACAAAATTGAATCCATGATAACAATACAAAAGATCAGCAAAATGGGGAAAGCATTGGAAGATGGTCCAAGTCCTTGGGCCCCTGCAACCATGTGGGAAGACCTGAAAGAAGCTTCTGGCTCTTGGCTTTGGATCGGCACAGCTCTGGCCATTGCAGCCAATTGAGGAATGAACTAGCAGATGGAAGACCTCTCTCTTCCTCTCCTTCTTTCTGTGTAACTCTGAATTTCAAATGAATTATTAATAATAATATCAGCAAAACAAAGAACTGTTTTTTAAAAAAATAAAATTGACACACCATTGACCCAACTAACCAAAAAAAAAAAGAACCCAAATCAATAAAATTAGAGATTAAAAAGTAAATGTAACAGACACCACAGAAATAAAAAGAATCATCTGAAATTACTACAAAGAGTGGTATGCCAATAAGCTGGGAAACCTAGAGGAAATGGATAGATTCCTGAACACATACAACCTACCACAAAGACATAGAAAACCTAAACAGACCCATTACAAAGATGGAAGTTGAATCAGTAATAAAGACCCTCCCAACAAAGAAAAGCCCAGGACCAGATGGCTTCACTGCTGAATTTTACCAGACATTTAAAGAATTAACTCCAATTCTTCTCAAGTTATTCAAAACAATTTAAAGAGAGGGAATCTTCCCAAATTTTTTCTATGAAGCCAGCATCACCTTAATTTCTAAACCCAGAAAAGATGCAACAGAGAAAGAGAACTACAGACCAATTTCCCTGATGAACATAGATGCAAAAATCCTAAACAAAATTCTGGCCAATCAAATCCAACAACAAATCACCTAGACCAAATATGATTTATCCCTGGTATACAGGGATGGTTTAGCATTTGCAAATCAATCAATTAATCAATCAATGTGATACATCACATTAATACACTGAAGAACAAAAACCATATGATTATCTCAATAGATGCAGAGAAAACATTTGATAAAATACAACACCCTTTCATGATGAAAAAATTCTAATCAAATTGGGTATAGAAGGAACATTCCTCAACAAAATCAAGTCAGTTTATGACACACCCATAGCCAGTGTCCTGTTGAATGGGGAAAGGTTGGAAGCATTCCCACTGAGATCCAGAACCAGACAAGGATGCCCACTGTCACCATTACTATTCAACAAAGTCCTGGAAGTTTTAGCCGGAGTCATTAGGCAAGAAAAAGAAATCAAAAGGATTCAAATTGAGAAAGAGGAAATCAAACTATCCCTATTTGCAGATGACATGATTCTATTATAGGAGATCCAAAAGACTCCTCCAAGAGATAGTTGTAACTCATTGAAGATTTTGGTAAATTAGCAGGATATGAAATCAATATACAGACAATGCCATGGCTGAGAAGGAACTTCTAAGATCAACCCCATTTACAATAGCTACACAAAAAATACTTTGATATAAATTTAACCGAGGAAGTCAAAGATCTTTACAATGAGGATTGTAAAACATTAAAGAAAGAAATAGAAGAAGATACCAAAAAATGGAAGAATCTTTCATGTTCATGGATTGGAAGTATCAACAATATCAAAATGTCCATTCTTCCGAAAGCAATTTACAAATTTAATGTGATACCAATCAAAATACCAAAGACATTCTTCTCAGATCTAGAAAAAATGTTGCTGAAATATATATGGAAAAACAGGAGACCTGGAATAGCTAAAGCAATCTTATACAATAAAAACAAAGGTAGAGGCATAACAATACCAGATTTCAAGACATACTACAAGGCAGTTGTTTATATTTCCAAAAAAACAGCTTTTTGTTTTATTAATCTTTTGTATATTTTAGTTTCAATTTGATTTATTTCTACTCTGATTATTATTTCTTGCCTCCTGATAATTTGGGATTTGGTTTCTTCTTGCTTCTCTAAGTCCTTAAGATGCATTGTTAAATTGTTTAGAGATTTTTCTATTTTTTGAATGTGGGCACTTATTGCTATAAACTCCCCTTATTACTGCTTTGGCTGTATTCTACAGATTTTGATATGTTGTATTTTTTTTTCAAGAAATTTTTAAACTTCTTCAATGACCCATTGATCATTCAAGAGCATGTTGTTCATTTTCCATTATTTTTCAATTTCTGTTGTTGTTCTTATTGATTTCTAGTTTTATTCCTTTGTGATCTAAGAAGAAACATAATATAATTTCAATTTTTAATAATTTAATGATACTTGATTTGTGGGTGAATACGTGGTCTATCTTCAAAAATGTTCCATGTGCTGACAAGAATAACGTGTACTTGGCAGTTATTGTATGAAGTGTTCTGTAAATGCCTGCTAGGTCCTTTTGTTCAACAGTGTGGTTCAGTTCTGATGTATCCTTGTTGATTTTCTATCTGAATGATCCATCAATGACAGTGGGATATTGAAGTTGCCCATATAATTATATGGAGTCTATCTCTCCCTGTAAGTCTAACAAGATTTGTTTTTATAATTGGGTAGTCTAGTGTTGGGTACAAATATAATTATGATTGTTATATCTTACTGTTGAATCAATCCTCTTATCAATATATTATTTGTCACTTTTTTATAGTTCTGTATTTGAAGTCTGTTTTATCTGACATGAGTATGGCTACTCCAGCTCATGTGTGGTTTCAATTTCGTGGTACATCCTTTTATAGCCCCTCACTTTCAGTCTATGTATATCTTTACCTGTGCAATGAGTTTCCTTTAGGCAGCATATATTTGGATCTTGTCATTTTATCAATTTGGTCCATCTTTATGTTTTGACTGGAGAATTGAATCAATTTATACTAAACATTAATATTGATAAATAAGAACTATTGTCCTTTAGTTGATTGATTACTGATTTATATGTTTTCTGTTTGTTTCTGCCTCTTATTAATTCTTTGTGCTTTCATACTTTTTGTTGTAAGTTTGAAATCTCTTCTCTTTTGTGTATGTGCTCTGTTAGTGAATTGTGTACCTCCATGTGTTTTCATAATACTTACTTCCAATGTAGTATTCCCTTCAGAATTTCTTTTAGGGTTTATCTGGTGGTGATGAATTCTCTCAGTTTTGTTTGTTTGGGAAATACTTAATTTCTCCTTCACTTCTTAAGGGGAGCTTCATTGGATTTAATATTCTTAGAATTTTTTTTCTTTCAAAACCTTGATATATCACCCCCACCTGTTCTGACTGATAAGGTTTCTGCTGTTGATATTTTTCTCTCACATCTTTTAAGATTCTCACCTTGTACTTAACTTTTGACAATTTGACTATAATATGCCTTGAAGAAGATCTTTTCTTTCTTCTTTTTTTCTTTTCTTTCTTTTCTTTTCATTTTTCTTTTTTTCTTTTTGGTTGCATCCTGTCAGGGCCTATTGAATTTCCTGTGTTAATTTCCTGTGTTCCTCTCTCAAGACTTAGAAAATTTTTAACTGAAACTTCATTCAATAGGTTCTCAAGGCATTTTCCCTTCTCTTCCCCTCCAGTTTTCATTATAATGTATTTTTTCACTTAATTGTATCCTGTATGTGTTGTAGGATTTCTCCATTCTTTTTCATTCTTTTCCTTTATTTTGGTCTGACTGGGTTATTTCAAAAGTCATCTTCAAGATCAGACATTTTTTCTTCTTGGTGTGTTCTGTTGTGAGCTCTCAACTGAAGTGGATGTGGGCTTCCAAAAGTGTGTGTCTTAAGTCTCCAGACAGTTGAGTATCAATCACACTGGAGTTTGCAATGGCCATGTTCTTGGTGAGTGGGACACAGAGAAGGCTCTCCCTTTGCCCCCATGGCTAAGCCTGAATCATTCTGGGGCTTGTGGCTCCAATAACTGTGGCCCTGGAACTGTGTTATGTGGATGAGAATTTTTCCAGTGCCTGCTGGGTGCATGTGGGTGATGCTGGAATTTATAGCATCAAAAGTCCTAGTCCCAGCAATGCAGGATATAAAAGGGACCTTGCCCTGGTCCCATGGGATGAATCCAGGTTATGCTGAGGATTGTGCATAGGCAAACATGGGCCTGGACAGTGGAATGCAGGTAAGATTTCCCCTGTGTCCTACAAGGTGGGTCCAGTGGCTCTAAGGAATATAGTACCAATAGTCATAGTCATGGAGCTGTACCTTGTCCAGGTCTCATGAGAAAGCATAGGTTATACTAGAGACTGTTCACTGGTTGTGCAAACCTCAATCAGTGTGATGCAGTTAAGGTCTTCCTCGGGTGCCGTGGGTGAGCACCAGTGTCTCTGGGACTTACTCACAGACCCAGGGCTGCAGGATACAATGTGTTTCTTATACAGAGTCCTTGGAAATAAACTCAGGTGGAATATAACTCTAACAAGCACAGTCCTGGGACTGTAGGACTCAGAAGGTAACTTACCAAAATACCAGGCGTCGATCACATGTTATACTGGTGACTGTGCACTAGCGGTTGCAGGCCTGAAGCAAACAAATGAAGATAGGGCCCTCTAGGTCCCACCAGTAAGTGTGAGTTACTCCAGTGATTGTAGCACCAACAGCCAGTCTCAGAGCTTCAGTACACACAGCAGACCTGGTTCCTACAGGGTATGAAAGGGTGGTGCTGGGGATGTGCCCTGGCTAAGAGATGCAAAGGGGACTTCCTCTGGGCTGTTGTATTGGCTGCTGCTGGCACTGAGCCCCCAAACCAGAAGATCTTCACAATCAGAGTGAGCAATCATGGCTCTAGGGGCTTGTGCCCAGTAGTTCTGCAGCTGTGGGATCCAAAGGGTCCTGCTGTCTGCCCTATGAAGTGCCCTGGCTCTGGCTCTGGCTGTGGGGCTTCTGGCTGTGACCCGGATACTTGCTGTCCCCTAAAACAGAATGGAGTTTAGCAGAGGCTGTGGGACTTCAGTTTCAGTCCAGGGCTGTGGGGACACTGAGAGGCAATGCAGGTTCCTTTTGTGGAACAAAGCAGTTGCTATGACCCCAGTCAGTTTTCTAGACTGGATTTAAAGCCAGTGAAGATCATGGAATTCTTCTGCAGTCAGGGCTTCCAGTCAGAGATGCAAGATGGTATCAGTCAGAGCAAGATGGTGTCCCTCAGTCAGGGAACCGGGGTAGGAGCCTTGGTGGCTTTGCCCCACTCTCTTAGCTGACTTTTGGAGTCTGTGCTGTTTGGAGTTCCCATCACTTCTTTACTGAAACTTTCCCACAGTCAACCTCCTTTGTTGTTCAAGTCCTTCCCTGTGGCAAAGTTCAGTGAGGAGCCTGTCTGTTCAGTTCTCTTGGTTGGACTGCTCTAATTATCACCAATTTACTATAGATTTTGAGTATATTTTAATATAGAAAGTAAAAAAAATCAATACAAATTTATATAAGCCTCAAAAATCTGTCTGAAACAGAGTAATACATCTAACAAATTATTGAATAAATGGGCTGAAATACCAAAGCCTGAGTAACAGCAGTAGCAAGGAAAAATGATGGCAAAAGCTATAGCGTTCATGGGGCTGGCACTGTGACACAGTAGGTTAATCTTCTGCCTGCGGTGCCAGCATCCCATATGGGCTCCCGTTCTAGTCCCAGCTGTTCCACTTCTGATTCAGCCCTCTGCTATGGCCTGAGAAAGCTGTAGAAGATGGCCCAAGTGCTTGGAAACCTGTTACCCATGTGGGAGACCTGGAAGAAGCTCCTGGCTTTGGATTGGCCCAGCTCTGGCCATTGTGCCCATGTGGGGAGTGAGCCAGTGGATGGAAGATCTTTCTCTCTGTCTGTAACTCTGCATCTCAAATAAATAAATAAAATCTTTAAAAAAAAAAAAGCTATAGGGTTCTGTAAACAATACTTGCCTTTAGGGGAATAAAAACTTGCTATCTCTGACACTGTAATGGCAACTACAGAGATCAGAATAGGGCAGGACTGACTAATTTTCACTCCTTGGGAAGGAAAGGTGAAACTTAGAAATCCAATGAAACACTACTTACTTCTGGGCACTAATTAAGGAAGATCTTACTAAAAACATTTAAATGATAGTTGTTGACACAAACTAATAAATATTATAAATTATTTTGTCTTATTTTAGATATCCTAACCTCCTTCAGAGTAGTAGCCAGATACTGCATTACAGAAGATTGACATTTATGTTAAAAACCATATCTTGAAAATTTTGCCAATCTTCACATATATAAATACAGCTATAGTAAAGATCCAGCATCCTTATTACTTCCTGATAGTTTATACTTACACGAAATGAGAAGAGCCACAAGCTCACCTTCAGATGAGTAGTCCTGAAGGTTCATTCTTGTCCTAGTCTCAGGTATTTCAAATTGATTCCTTAAAAAATTACAAATCACTGCATCTTGTAGATTACTCACAGACTACTCATAACCAATCCATGATTCTCAACTCTGTGAATGCCAGATGGTCTGCTGCATAATAAAATAGCTCGTGCAGGATGCGTACTGTGGATGACCAATGTATTTCTCTCTCCTCTCAAGGACAAGGACCTGCCTGCGGAAGACATTGAACCTGCCCCAGTCAGAAGGATTATGAAACTCAATGCTCCAGAATGGCCCTACATGCTGGCTGGATCTGTGGGTGCTGCTGTTAATGGGGCAGTCACACCCCTCTATGCCTTCTTGTTCAGCCAGATTCTTGGGGTAAGCAAGAAACTGGACAAGATTTATTCTTCTCATACTTTTCACATTTGTATCAGTCAATATTATTGTTTTTGGAGGTCTGCTCATTGTTTTTATATATTTAGCTCTTTTTTGTTAGCCCTTTTTTCTCATCTTTAAAGGATGAAAAATTCCTGGGGTCTCCATTACATGGAAGGTAAGAAGGTAGAGTTGAGTGCTTTCGTTTGGACTGCAACTCTCAGTCATCATGCCTGTAAAAATGATACTGTTGCTGCAGATTTAATGTTGGAAGAAGACAATTTACCTATATGCAAGCCAAATCAGAATGCAAAGCTGGTTTGTTGAATAATGCAAAAGGATTTTAGGAACAATTTTGATCTTGTGGAACAGCTAAGGTACATTTGACTTATAATAGCAGGTGTGAGTGCATGATGTACAAAATGCTCTGGTCTCCTGACTGCACCATTGAAATGGGGACATGGAGAGGAAGAGAGAAAGGAAAAAGAGAAGTGAAATAAGGCAAGGATAAACAATAAGCTTGTTTCCATTTTTTTCACTTCCAAGGCGTTTTGATATTCTCCATCTGACTTTATGGCTGTGATAACTGCAAACATTTGTTAGGTACTACCTAAGCACTTTATGTATAACAGTTCATTTAAGTTTCCTAATAACCATCAGAGGTAGCTATTCTTATTATTTTCATTTTACAAAGGAGCAAGTGAAGGCACAGGGAACTTAGAATGACCAGGGGGAGCCAGAATACAAGCCCAGTCAGAGTGACTGTAGAGAGAGGTCCAAATAAAGCCTTTTGATTTCAAAATTAGTTATCAAAATGCACTCATGTTTTCTTAGTGGAAATTTACACACACACACCCATACACACAAACCCTGTAAGTTCAACAAGGCAGGAAACCTTGAAACTAAAGAACATTTTCACTTATTCAAGCTGATAGAGCCATTAGATGATGAGGCCTGGACTAGTTCCCAGGTTTGGTTTTTTGTTTTTTTTTTTTTTTTTTTTTTTGACAGGCAGAGTGGACAGTGAGAGAGAGAGAGAGAGACAGAGAGAAAGGTCTTCCTTTTGCCGTTGGTTCACCCTCCAATGGCTGCCGCGGTAGTGCGCTGCGGCCGGCGCACCACGCTGTTCCGATGGCAGGAGCCAGGTGCTTATCCTGGTCTCCCATGGGGTGCAGGACCCAAGGACTTGGGCCATCCTCCACTGCACTCCCTAGCCACAGCAGAGAGCTGGCCTGGAAGAGGGGCAACCGGGACAGGATCGGTGCCCCGACCGGGACTAGAACCACGCTGTTCCGATGGCAGGAGCCAGGTACTTATCCTGGTCTCCCATGGGGTGCAGGACCCAAGGACTTGGGCCATCCTCCACTGCACTCCCTAGCCACAGCAGAGAGCTGGCCTGGAAGAGGGGCAACCGGGACAGGATCGGTGCCCCGACCGGGACTAGAACCCGGTGTGCCGGCGCCGCAAGGCGGAGGATTAGCCTAGTGAGCCGCGGCGCCGGCCAGTTCCCAGATTTTCTGAGTCCTATCCTAAAGAGCCTACTAGCGCGTCATACCATCAGAGTTTAATAACAATAAAAACTTACATTTGGTTTCCTCTTCTCTTTATCTCCCTTGTCATCTCTCTAGTAGAGATCCTGATCAGGAAAATGCTCCACAAGCATGAGTTGTACAGAAAAACATAAGTAATCCACAAACAGAAGTAAGCCAGTTGTGCCAGGAGAGCTGCTGGCACTTCTTTAATTTTTATACTGCCCTGTAAGGGAAGAAATCACATTAATTTTAGGGAACTTCAGGAGGTAGGAAATTGGGAACACAGGAACCTTCAACACCAATTAATTGAATTTCTGGTTGTGTAGTTTCACAATATTTTGTTAAAAATTGTTTATTAAATGTATTTTCGGCTGGCACTGCAGCTCAATAGGCTAATCCTCCACCTGCGGCGCCAGCACCCCAGCTTCTAGTCCCGGTCAGGGCGCCGGATTCTGTCCCGGTTGCCCCTCTTCCAGGCCAGCTCTCTGCTGTGGCCAGAGAGTACAGTGGAGGATGGCCCAAGTGTTTGGGCCCTTGCACCCACATGGGAGACCAAAAGGAAGCACCTGGCTCCTGGCTTCGGATCAGCGCGGTGCGCAGGCCACAGCGGCCATTGGGGGGTGAACCAACGGAAAAGGAAGACCTTTCTCTCTCTCTCTCTCTCTCTCACTGTCCACTCTGCCTGTCAAAAAAAATTTTTTTAAATGTATTTTCATTTATTGGAAAGGAAAGAGAGAGAAATATTCCATTGGTGGTTCACTACCCAAATGCAGAGAGAAAGAGCGAGAGCGAGAGAGAGACAGAGAGCTCTTCCATCAGTGGTTCACTCCTTAAATGCCCATAACAGCCAGTGCTGGGCCATGCTGAACCAAGGATGTTGGAACTCCATTCAGGTCTCTCACATGGGTGTCAAGGACCCAAATACTTGATCCATCACGTGCTTTTTCCCAGGGTGTGCATTAGTAGCAAGCTGAGTTAGAAGAAGAGCTAGGACTTGAACCAGGATGCAGGGGTCCCAAGTGGTAGCTTTTTTCCCCGAGTGGCATCTTAACTGTTACACCAAATGCATACCCCTGAAAATCTGATAAATAATGAGCTTTTATTCCCAGTAAGTACAACAACCAACATCAAAGGAATGTTCTTTTTTCACATTTTAAAAACTCATTTATTTGA
The DNA here is from genome assembly GCF_033115175.1 of Lepus europaeus. Classification (NCBI taxonomy): domain Eukaryota; kingdom Metazoa; phylum Chordata; class Mammalia; order Lagomorpha; family Leporidae; genus Lepus; species Lepus europaeus. The sequence continues at coordinate 111,875,363 of NC_084827.1, read as the reverse complement.
GAGAGAGAGAGAGAGAAGTTATTTTATTCGTTCAGTAGACAGTGATTGTCTCCTCTGGAAACCTTGCTGGGGACACGGACCATTCAGTTTTGATTCTTTCCCCCAGTGGAGTTTCCAGTCTACGAGGAAGACAAACATTAAACAGAAAAATCCACTCTTTGTTCAACAAGTATTTGTTGGGCACTTACTGTTTACCAGACACTGTCGCTGGTTTAGGAGGTAGAGTTGGGAATAAGAAAACAAAGACTGTTCTCTGCTGCCCTGAGCCCATCCTTCTAGTAGGGAGAGGCTGCAGACATGCAACCCATTGAGCAAAGGTGTAGGTGTAGAAGGTATAGAGTAGACCCAGGCTTGTGCTGTGAATGTTTGCTTTTCAAAGAAATCCAGGGTGTCAGCTTCTTTGCTGATTATTTCCTTCTGTCTTATGAAAATACTCAGTCAACTCCACCCATGTCATAGGTAGGAGCTTCTGTGGAAAGGGTTTGGCATTCCCATCAGCAGACCTTACTTTCTGAAACTGGCTCTGCTGGCTACTGACCACATACTGCATGCTCTGGAGTCACATCATGTCACTTCTAGACCTCAGTCTCCTCAACCATAAAATGAAGGATTGACAGAGATGCTCTCTAAGATCCGATCTGTACCTAGTGGTTCAGGAAATGGCCAAGCTAGAAGAAAACAGCAATTAGTAACTCCTGCCTTCAGCTTGACCACCACTCAGTAACTAATGGAGAGAATATTGTCTATGGTTCTTCTGGTCCAAAGCAGAAATTCTAGCATGGACTTACACCTGCAATTGAGCTGTCAATGTCAACGCATCATTGACATTCTCACAGGGTTGTATTGTCTACTCTCAAACTAAACAGTTTTGTGGCTTTTAACATTAGCCAAATATATTCTATTAACACCGAAAAAGTGGGTAGTACCAGAACCTAAGGAGCAAGCATTAGAAGCTGAGAAATAGGCATTTGCTTACTACAGGCTGAATGAACTCCAGCAAATGGCTTGATGTTTTGGACTTTAGTTTTCCATCCATAAGGTAAGAGTTAAATAGGCTAATCTGAAGTTCTGGAGTCCATGGTTATAATAGGTGACTTTTGAAGAATGGAAATTGTGGCATTAGAGTTTGGGGTTTCAGGATATTTGTATAGTGATTTAAAAAACCAAACCAAAAATATCTTTAAATTCCTGAATTTGTGCACTACGTAAAGTAAACTTGTGAGTGATATCATCCTGGGAAGAAGTAATGTGCGGCGGCACCGCGGCTCTCTAGGCTAATCCTCCGCCTGTGGTACCGGCACACCGGGTTCTAGTCCCGGTTGGGGCCCCGGATTCTGTCCTGGTTGCCCCTCTTCCAGTTCAGCTCTCTGCTCTGGCCTGGGAGTGCAGTGGAGGATGGCCCAAGTGTTTGGGCCTTGTACCCGCATGGGAGACCAGGGGAGGCACCTGGCTCCTGGCTTCGGATCAGCGGCCATTGGGGGGTGAACCAACGGAAAAGGAAGACCTTTCTCTCTGTCTCTCTCACTGTCCACTCTGCCTGTCAAAAAAAAAAAAAAAAAGAAGAAGAAGAAGAAGAAGAAGAAGAAGAAGAACTAATATGCTGTTTTCCAAGCCCATTTGCACCTGTATTAATAACTAGAAGGCCCTTGAAATGGTCCTAGGTGTGGAAAAACCTCATTAATTCCAAGCCTTTTCTTCTACTTTGGAAGTTATGATAATTGAACCGATTACTTTTATTTACTTCATAAAATAGGATTTGTCATTGGAATAGTACACATTGCTTTCAGGGAGATTTATTTAGCATTCAGTGCTTATTGAATAAATGTTTTTCTTTGAGCAACTCTTTATTGACCTAGTTCTAGTTATTCAAATTAATTGAAAACAATAAATAAGAATTTATCCTGCAGCTCCCCATCATTTAGGATGAATTAGGAAGATTTTGTTGTTCCTAAAATCCATTTTACTCTCATTGGAACTTGTCCATTCCATTTGCTTACCACAACAGCTTGGTTCTCAATGTTACCTGAGCAAACACCTGCAAGTTCAGAATGGACTTATGAATACTGTTTGCTACTCACTGTAGACTTTAAAAGCCTCACTCACAATCTCCATAATTTAGGGACAGGAATGTTTTCCATCTCTGGTTATTCAGAGGCAAAAGCCTTAGTCTCAGAAGGCCATGATTTTTTTTCTTTCTCAAACCAATTCCAATCAATCCCTTGATAGCTAATTGCCTTCTTAATATGATTTTATTTTTATATAGCAAATAGTTTATTCATAAACTACTTTATATATTTGTGTGTATGTATATATACATATATACACACTAATAAAGGCAAGATACTTGATTGTGGAAATCATCTTTCTTGCATCCCAGTTAACATTCTCAGATTCTCAAGTTCCTTCAATTCATTTCTCCTATCTTTCCCACTTTCTCTTCTTTCCCTTCCTTCCTTTTTTCTCTGCCTTATTACTTTAATGATTGACATCATTTCATCATCTTTTTTATCTGTATCAAAGCAATGGCTGAACCTGAGCAAAGAAACAACACAAAAATTCTGTGAGTTCTCACCACTAGCTTTCATTCACCAGGCTTCCTGCTCCATAGGAGATTAAGGTATATCATCATAATGTTCACAGCTGACTTTGTTTTAATCAGTACTGTGTTTAAAGTGAAACCATTTTTTATTTTTTTATTTTAGATCAGTTTCAGGTTCACAGAAAAGTTAAGAGGAAAGTTTGGAGATTTCCTGTCTACCCTCTGCCTTCCTCCGTATTATAAACAGGCCTCCTCTGGGGGTATAGTTATCAAAGTCAATGAACCCATGTTGACACACCATGAAGTCCACAAGTCCACAGTTTATACTAGGTTTCACTGTTGGTCTATGTTCTGTGGGTTTGGACAAATGTGTAATGGTGAAAAAAGAAAAATTTAATTTAAACATGTACATTTATTTTGTAATTATTTATATTAATGAAGTCTCTTTCTTGCTTACTATCTTTCAAAGACTTTTTCACTACCTGACAAAGAAGAGCAGAGGTCAGAGATTGATGGTATATGCCTACTTTTTGTAGCATTGGGCTGTGTATCCTTTTTCACCCAGTTTCTGCAGGTAAGAAATGTTGTCTTTTAGTAAGTGATTGAGCTATTTCCAGTGCTTTTCATATTAAAATATCTCTAAAAATTCCTTCTTTATGTTTTAGGGTTACACTTTTGCCAAGTCTGGAGAGCTCCTCACAAAAAGGCTACGTAAATTTGGTTTTAGGGCAATGTTAGGGCAAGACATTGGCTGGTTTGATGACCTCAGAAATAGCCCTGGAGCACTGACAACAAGACTTGCTACAGATGCTTCCCAAGTTCAAGGGGTAAGCTGTGGAAGTAACAGTGTTTGAGCTGTTGAAACAAAACACCTAGACTGGGTGATTGATAACAGAAACTTATTTCTCACAGTTCTGTCGATTGGGAAGTTCAAGGTCAGGGCACCAGCAGATTCATTGTCTGGAGAGGGCTTACTCTGTCTTCTTCAAGGATGGCAACTTCCTGCTCTGTCCCCGCTTAGTGGGGACATAGCAGTGGTGGTAGAGTACGCATGGAAAAAAAAAAACTCAATGGGTTGATAGTGCTATACTGCAGTACTGTCAATCCAAAAATATTAAAAATGGTATGGGACAATTTCCAATGACCTGAAATCCTTTTAAAAGAAAACCCCTGTAGATGTTTCACTTTCAATCCTACACCTTCACAGTAAGTAGATGTGTTCCTCGCAGACTTAGGGTCAATCTCTACTTATTGCTTTGCAGCCTTTCTTTTTCCCCCTAAAATTTCTGATGTGAGCATGTATCCATCAATATATCTTCTTCTACGAAAACATTTTCAATGATAGTGTAACATCATTTTAACATACTGTCATTTCTTAAAGAATTCTTGATAGGTTCCTTTTTGTTTTTTTCCCCCTTACAAACAATTTTGTGTTACTTTAATTTTTTTCTGGAGCTGGTGTTGTGGCATAGCAGGTTAAGCTGCCTCCTGCAAAACCAGCATCTCATTTGGGTACTGGTTCATGTCCCGGCTGCTCCACTTCTGATCCAGCTTCGTGCTCATGTGCCTAGGAAAGCACATGAAGATGACCCAAGTCCTTAGGCCCCTGCCACCGATGTGGAAGACCTAGAAGAAGCTTCTGGGTCCTGGCTTTGGCCTGGCCCAACTGTGGCTGTTGTGGCCATTTGGGAAGTGAGCCAGTAGATGGAAGATCTCTCTTTCTCTCTAACTCTGTCTTTCAAATAAGTAAATACATATTTTAAAAGATTTTCTTTCTTTATTTTTTTCTTTTTTTTGAAAGGCAGAGAAATAGATGGAGAGAGATCTTCCATCTGCTGGTTCATTCCCCGGATGTCCACAATAGCCAGGACTGGGCCAGATTGAGGGTAGGAGCTCAGAAATCCATCCAGGCCTCCCACATGGATAGCAGGACCCCAAATACATGAGCCATCATCTGCTGCCTCCCATGGTGCATAATAGCAGGAAACTGGATTTGAAGCGGTGGAGCCAGGACTTGAACCAAGTACTCTGATGTGAGATGCTGGCATCTCAAACAGTGTCTTAATCACTGTGCCACATACCTGCCCAAATTTATTTATTTTTTTGGTTTTTTTTAAGTTTATTATTTTATTTGAAGGAGTTACAGAGAGGCAGAGACAAAGAGAGAGATAGAGAGAGAGACAGAGACAGGTCTTTCATCCGCTGGCTCATTCCCCAAATGACTGCCACGGCCAGAGCCAAGCTGATCCAAAACCAGGAGCCAGGAGCTTCTTCCAGGTCTCCCACACGGGTGCAGGGCCCAAGCACTTGGACCATCTTCTGCTGCTTTCCCAGGCCATAGCAGAGAGCTGAATCAGAAGTAGAGCAGGCAAGACTCGACCTGGCACCCATATGGCATGCCAACACTGCAGGCAGCAGCTTTACCCACTAAGCCACAGCTCCGGCCCCCCAAATTTATATTAGTGTAAAAATAAAATTTGCCATATCATTTATTACTTCCTTGGTTCTCAAAATTCAGTCACTAGATTACAATGTATAATAATTGTGAAGGATTTTGATATGCATTGTCTCCCTGTTCAAGGAAATTTGGTAGCAGTTTCACTCATCGTTTGACTATTCCAGTGCCTATTTTCCCCACTCTTAAACTTAAGCTAAATAAGTAAATCATTACTTTTTTTTGTTGATGCGTGCTTCTTGTTTTAGCTTACTCATTAATTTTTATTTTTTCAATTGACATAATAATTGTACACATTTTTGGGATATCATGTGATGTTTCAAAATATAAATATATCATGTAATGTTCAGATTAAGCATATCTATCTCTTCAAACATTTATTATGTATCTGAGACAATGATTATAATCACCCATGATTACCCTACTGTGCAATTGAACATTGCAACTTATTTCTCCTATCTCCTATGGCTTACCCATGGACAAATGTTTCCTCGTCCCTCCCTCTCCCTCTCATCCTCTCTCCAATATCTGGCAATTACTACATTACTCTCAACTTCTGTAAGAGTGCATACGAGGGGCTGGTACTGTGGCATAGTAGGTAAAGCCACTGCCTGCAGCACTGGCATCCCATATGGAAGATGGCCCAAGTGCTTGGGCCCCTGTACCCATGTGGGAGACCTAGATGAAGCTCCTGGCTCCTGGCTTTGGACTGGTCCAGCACTAGCCATTGCAGCCATTTGGAGAGTGAACCAGCAGACAGAAGATCTCCCTCCATCTCTCTCTCCCTCCCTCCCTGTCTCTCTCAGCCTCTCTCCCTTTCTCCCTTTGCTTCTCCTCCATCTCTGTAATGCTGACTTTCAAGTAAATAAAGAAATCTTTAGGCCAGCATCATGGCTCATTAGGCTAATCCTCCACCTGCAGCACTGGCACCCCGGGTGCTAGTCCCGGTTGGGGCACTGGATTCTGTCTCGGTTGTTCCTCTTCCAGTCCAGTTCTCTGCTGTGGCCCAGGAAGGCAGTGGAGGATGGCTCAGGTGCTTGGGCCCTGTGCCTGCATGGGAGACCAGGAGGAAGCACCTGGCTCCTGGCTTCAGATCGGCGCAGCATGCCGGCCATAGTGGCCATTTGGGGGGTGAACCAACGGTAGGAAGACCTTTCTCTCTGTCCCTCTCTCTCACTGTCTAACTCTGCCTGTCAAAAAAAGAAAGAAAGAAATCTTTAAAAAAAAAAATGAAAGACTACATAGTGTCCTTCAGCCTGCAAGGAGCTTCTAAAGGAGAAATATGTAATTATCTTTTTTTAAAAGATTTATTTATTTATTTGAAAGTCAGAGTTAGGAGCCCAAGCACTTGGCCATCTTCTTCTGCTTTCCCAGGCCACAGCAGAGCTGGATCAGAAGAGAAGCAACTGGGACATGAATCGGCACCCATATGAGATGCCATAACCACAGGCAGAGGCTTAGCCTACTACCCCACGGCACCAGTCCCAATATTTTTGTTTTTTAAAAAGTACCTTCTTTGTAAAAAAAAAAAAAAAGAGAGAGAGAGAGATTGCTAACCAAGGTCAAATTTATCTTAATATTGATGTAAGTAGATTTGTGGCTTTGGTTTCTTCGAATAAGATAGAAAATATTTCAACAATATTTGTTGAATATAACAGATTTCATTTCCCACTGTTTGACATCCTCCTTCCCATCTTGAATACCAACTTACCATACACATTGGAGCTATTTGGGAATTCTGTGTTTTCATTCATTGATCAATTATGCTTCATCTATGCTAAAACTCTACATTTTAATTATCATAACATGATAAATTTTAAATATCTTGTAATGAAGATCCTTTTTTAAGATTTTCTTTATTTATTTGAAAGGTAGAGTTACAGACAGAGAGAGTAAGAGACAGAGAGAAAGGTCTTTCATCTGCTGGTTCACTCCCCAAAAGGCTGGAACGGCCGGAGCTGGGCTGATCCAAGGCCAGGAGACAGGAGCTTCTTCCAGGTCTCCTACGTGGGTGCAGAACCCAAATACTTGAGCCATCTTCTACTGCTTTCCCAGGCCGTAACAGAGAGCTGGATGAAAAGAGGAGCATCCAGGACATGAACTGGCGCCCAAATGGGATTCTGACACTACAGGCAGAGGCTTAGCCCACTATGCCACAGGACCGGTCCTGACTTTCTTTTTAAAGATGTATTTTATTTATTTGAAAGGCACAGTTATGGGGGGGGGGGGGGAGACAGAGAGAGAGAGAGAGATCTCATCTACTGGTTCACTCCCCAAATGCCTATAACAGCCAGAGCGGGACCAGGCCAAAGCTGTAAGCTGCTTCTTGGTCTCCCACATGGGTACAAGAGCCCAACCACTTGAGCCATCTTCCATTGTTTCCCAGGTGCATTAGCAGGGAGCTGGATTGGAAGTGGAGCAGCCAGGACATGAAACAGCCCATATAGGATGCTGGCGTCATAGCTGGCAGCTTTACCCACTGTACCACAATGCCCAATATTTTATACAGCATACACCAAACATTAGTCACATCTGCATAGCTGTAACTGCAATGAAGACTTGGAGCCATAAAATGCTTCTGATTAGTATTTATAGTACTTACCACAGTGGTCCACCTCCACTTATGTTGGGGACTGAATCCATTTTTTCCATCTGAACACATTTATGTTAAGGTAACATGTAACTTTGTACCAATGAACAGGCTAACTTCAATAAAAATCAAAATAATATTCTGTAATAGTCTTGTATCAACTTTAAAAATATAATTCTGGGTAGATAAAAGGTATCTGTTTTTCCCCCTCTCTCTGTCATTCTGCCTTTCAAATAAATAAATGAATGAATTTATCCATATAACTAAAGAGGAAACAGTCATCGTCACTGATAATAAAGGCCCAAGCCCAGTGCTGTGGTATTTTTCAAACAACCCAAACACATATGTGCCTGAGACACATGTAGACCATGCTTAGGACTGCGTTAATCTCAGGTGTGCTGCTCTGGCTCTGACATCTGTAAAATGAAGTTAGTCAATAGCTGAGCTTCTGAGAAGCCATGAATAAAGTAGACTTTTATTAATCCAGTTTTCAGTTATATTAGGGGATATCATTATTTAAAAGAACTTGACTTTTTAAACAAAGAACTACCATACAACCCAAAAATTCCACTCCTAGGCCCAAATCCAAAAGAATAGAAAGCAGAGGCATGCATAGGTATTTGCACATCAGCGCATATAGCAACATTATTCATAATAGCCAAAAGATGGGAAAAAAAACAAGTGTCCATCAATGGATGTATAAACAAAATGTGATATAAACATACAATGGAACATAGTCAGCCTTACAAAAGAATGAAATGCTGACATACTACAGTGAAAACGAACATTTCATTGAAAACATTAACCCCAGGGGCCAGCATTATGGCATAGCGAGTTCAGCTGTCGTCTGCAATGCCAAAATCCCATGAGTGCTCGTTCTTGTCCTGGAGCTCCACTTCCAATCCAGCTCCCTGATTATGGCTTGAGAAAGCAGTGGAAGATGGACGGCCCAAATATTTGGGCTCCTGTACCCATGTAGGAGACCTGGAGGAAGCTCCTGGCCTTGGCCTGGCACAATTCTGGCCATTGCAGCCATCTAGGGAGTGAACCAGTGCATGGAAGATCCCCCTCCATCTCTCCCTGTCTGTCTGTAACTCTTTCAAATAAATAAATAAATAAATAAATCTATCTTTAAAAAGGAGAGAAAAAAAAACATTAAGCCAGAAACAGACAGACAAATGTCTGTTTCTACTCCTATGAGGTATCTAGAATAGGCAAACTCATAGAGATAGAAAACAGAATAAAAATTACCAGGTACTTGGGGGAGGGAGGAAAGGAAGATTATTGTCTAATGGCTATAGGGTTTTGGTTGAGAATAATGGAAGGTTTGGGTATAGACGTTAGTGACTGTTATACAACATTGTGAATGTCTTTATTGACACTGGGTTGCAACTTATGATTGGCTAAAATGGTAAACATTGTTAGGAATATTTTATCACACTAACAAAAAAAAGTCCTACCTTTTTCATGTAAAATAGCCTTTTCCCATACTGATTGTTGGTAGGATAGACTCTGAGATAGGCTAATTGCTTTTGTTCCCAGGCTACTGGCTCTCAAATCGGAATGATGGTCAATTCCTTCACTAACGTCACCGTGGCCATGATCATTGCCTTCCTCTTCAGCTGGAAACTCACCCTGGTCATAGTGTGCTTCTTCCCCTTCTTGGCTCTGTCAGGAGCCGTCCAAACCAAGATGTTGACAGGATTTGCCTCTCGAGACAAGCAGGCACTGGAGAAGGCGGGACAGGTAATCTCATAGATCAAATTTCCAGACTGTATGAGGCTGAGCGGCTCTCAGACAAATGGTTAGAAATGGGGAGGCCAAAGAGACTTAAGGAAGCTGCCAGCCCAAAAACTCTCCCTGTGAGAAACCTCCCACTAGCTCTTTATATATGTGCCTTGTTCCAAGAAAGCTCTGAGGCCATGCATTTGAGCAGGTGCAGAGAAAGCATGAGGCTAACACAGAGGGTTGCGTGTTTGACATCCTCTTAGACAGACATTTGTTCCACATCTGCTTGCGGGAAGCCTGAATGGTCCGGTTTTCTGTCTGTTAGGTTTTCCAGCCTAATGGGCTCCCGGACTCATGCTGTCCACATAAAGAGGAGCTAGCATCTTTTTTATCAGCACACACTTTTTATGCTCACATATCAGTGTCAGCTAGGCTTATGGCCGATGTCCTTTCCAAACAGAATCACAAGCCACAGTCCAAGTTTTAAATATGCATTTAAAAAAGTGTGTTCTAATTAATATCTGGTCATCAGAGATAAGTGAGGGGATCACGTTGTAGACATCAGAAATCACACACATACGCATACATACACTCAATAAATTCTCTGTAATCTATATTTTGTCATTTAAAGGAGGGAATATGAAAACTTCCCAGTAGGCAGAAGCCAAATGACTGCCTGTGCCAGTGGTAGAAGCAACACATGCTTGGGCCTGACTCTCACTCAGAAGTAACAATGATTTGCCCTAGAGTGTGGATTGAAACAAACACAGGTTCCTAGTATAGACTAAAAGATAAGCATTGTACTTAAGTTAGACACAATATTTAGGTAGATTAATTTTGGGGAAAATAGAGTATTATTTTAAATTATGGCATTAAATGATCTTTGATCTCAGAAGACATCTAAAGACACCATTTTGGACATGTCAAAAGAATTCTCAAAGAAGTTAAAATGCTTTCAAGGGTAGTCACGTGTATCTCTTTTCCCCTTCCTCTCTCTGCCACAAGTGGAGGCAGCAGGGCCATGGTACGGTGGAACTGGACTGTATTTGACAAACTGTCTCACGGTCCAGTTGGGGTTCATTCCGGCAGCAGTTTGTGTTTCTGGAGTGTGCCCGCATCTCTGGCTGGTACCACATTCTGCCATTTGCACCAGATGGAATCCATGTAGCGGCTGAAATGCTGTAAAGGAATTATTTCTACCGTTTTGCTTCTAAGACTCTCTTTCGTTCTTCAGATTACCAATGAAGCCCTCAGTAACATCCGCACTGTTGCCGGAATTGGAAAGGAAAGGAAGTTTATCGAAACATTTGAGGCTGAGCTGGAGAAGCCATACAAGACGGCCATCAAAAAGGCAAATGTTTACGGACTCTGCTTTGGCTTTTCCCAGTGCATAACATTTATTGCAAATTCTGCTTCCTACAGATATGGAGGTTACTTAATCTCCAACGAGGGGCTGCACTTCAGCTATGTGTTCAGGTGAGGAATATCCAGCAATGTTTATGAAAGATGAACACTCAAGGGAGGAATAGCCTGATTCTCTCACTTAGCTTTTGCTGTACAATAAAGCAACCCACACTTGCTGGATTTATTATTTCTGAGGATTCTGTGGGTTGTCACAGTGCTTTTTTCTGGCCTGGGCTGACTCCATCAGGCTTCTGAGTGTACTTCTATGTCCACATGGCCTCTCTGATGAGAGCTGCAAATACAACAAGAGGACAAGCCCCAGTGTGCAAGTACCTTTCGGGTCTCTCCTTGTGTCACCCTTTCTAACATTTGTTTGGCCAAAGAAAGCCAAGCACAGATTAAAAAAAAAAAAAAAAAAGATATTTCTTTGAAAGAGTGACAGAAAGAGGCGAGGGGGTCGTTGGGGAGAGAGATTGATCTTCCATCTGCTGGTTCACTCACCAAATGTCTGCAACAGCCAGGGCTGGGCCAGGTCAAAACCAGGAGCCAAGTACACTCATCTGTGGGTGGCAGAAACCCAAGTGCTTTGGGCCATCATCTCAAGCCCAGATTTAAAGAATAGAAAAATGGAATTAGTCTTTTGGTGAGAGCAGTAAAACAGCCATATTGAAAAGAGATGCATAGCAGGCTGAATTAATGTGTTCTTAAAAAAAAAAAATGTATCTGTCCACTTGAAAAGCAAAGCCACAAAGAGTGAGAGGAGAGAGAGAAAGACAGAGAGGCCTTCCATTGGTTAGTTCATTCCCAAATGGCTGCAACAGCTAGGACAAGGCCAGGCTGGAGGCAGGAGCCAGAAGCTTCATCTGGGTCTCCCACGTGGATACAAGGGCCCAAGCACTTGGGCCATCTTCCACTCCTTTCCCAGGCACATTAGCAGGGAGCTGGATTGGAAGTGGAGCAGGTGGGACTCTAACCAGTGCCCATATGGGGTTGCTGGCATCACAGGCGACAGCTCTCCCTGCTACACCACAGTGCTGGCCCCAGTGTGGTCATTTTTACAAACAATCTGCCATGTTTGATTGCTGAGAAACTCTAGAGGTCTTGAGTGAGACGGTTCATAGAGCTATCATATTTGAATTCTACTCTTTGACCAAGAGGGAGTGTTTCCAGCCAATACCTAAGTAGGGACAGCATAGACCATGAGGGGCATTAGGTTCCTTTCTTATGACCAGAGACTGCTTTCCTGAGGTTAGCCTTAAGGCCTGTTTCTCACATTTGCAGAAATGAGTCCCTAAGTGTGTCAAGGCACCAGGGGGCTGGGCACACATGTCTACAGGTATGGTGGAGGATACTGAGGGGCAGATGGTCTCAGATAGCCTTGGAAGACATTAGAAAAAGCGAACTTGGTAGAAATCTTTTGGGTTTCATTCTCTATCCTTCTTACCTGTAGCTTTCCTCCAGCACTTTTATCCTGCCCTACTACACCCACTCCCACCAGGAGAGTATTTTTCTAAGTCTTTGCATATTTAAAGCTACTAAACCAAATCAGAAAACACTGTTAACTTGTTTTTGTCTAGTTTATATAAGTTTTGTTTTTTTTTTGTTTGTTTTTTTTGTTTTGTTTTGTTTTTTTTTTTGTAAAGCTAGCTTTTAAGTGTGTTTTGTTATAGCCAGGCTTTAAAAGGCGTGAGTTGAGTTGTTTGGGTTGTTTTATTTTGTCTGGTTTATTATTTATTAAACAGACAGTGTAAGAGTTCTCATTCACTGATTCACTCCCCCAAATGCCTGCTATAGCTTGGACTGAGCTGAGGCACAAGTCAGGAGGCCTGAACTCAACCCAGGTGTCTTGTATGGGTGGTAGAGAGCCAGTCACTGGAACCATTGCTGCTACTTCCCAGGGTCCGAATTAGCAGGAAGATAGAGCCGGGGCCAAGGATTGAACCCAAGTACTCCAATACTTGACATGGGCATTTTAGCCTAGAGGCTAAATGCTCACCTTATGTAAGGTTCTTAAAAATTATTTAAAACATGTAAAAATTTGGGAACTACAGAAAATTCCTGCTTTTTGACTTTGCTTTAATGGTAGGTCATCCTCCCCACCTCCCATTTTATTACAAGTGCTTTTCACTTCTTTGAGCTTTGAATTGGGCTCCTGGGGATGTCTGAGTCTTCAACTCAAGCCTAAAATGACTCCTGCTTATAAACTGAGCAGAAAGACACACCCTCTGCCTCCCGTACCCACCTGACACAGGCCCTCAGTGCATGGCAGTACTGGTGGACAACTTTGGGGGCTGACCTAATCTATACATAATCTATACAGCAACAGATCTTTCACCATATTATTTACTTCTTCATTTACTCATTTTTTTCATTGAGCAAGCACATCCTGAATATAGTCAAAGGTTGGAAAATAGGAAACAGACAAGTGTATGTTTCTCATAACATCTGAAGTATGGATTATATGTAGTTTGGCACAGAATTTATGTTTAGACCACCAATCACCATCTTGTAAACCTCTGTTGTAGATTCAAGGAATGTTAGAACTACAAAGAAAATCAACCCAATATGGTAATTTTTAAAGCCCCCTTCCTATTTCCTTTTCTTTTTTATTTTATTTTTATATATTTAAGTCTTTGTTCTCCCTCAAACAAATTTCTTTTAAAAAGAATTTAATCTGGGAGTCAGCGCTGTGGTGTAGTATGCTAGGCGTCCACCTGTGGTGCTGGCATCCCATATGGGCGCCGGTTCGTATCCCAGCTGCTTCTCTTCCAATCCAACTCCCTACTATGGCCTAGGAAAGCAGTGGAAGATGGCCCAAGTCCTTGGGCCCCTGCACCCAGATGAGAGACCAGGAAGAAGCTCCTGGCTTTGTATTGCCCCAGCTTCAGCAGTTGTGGCCATATGGAGAATAAACTGGCAGATGGAGTCTCTCTCTCCCTCTCTCTCTCCCTCTCTCTCTCTCTCTGAATGTATGTGTGTGTGTGTGTGTCCCTCTCTCTCTCTCTGTCTGTCTCTGTAACTCTGCCTCTTAAATAAATAAATATTAAAAAAAAAAAAAGAATTGAATCTGGGTGTAGTGGTCTGAGTTCTCCCTTTTCACTCATTCCATCCCTCACCTCTCTTTCATATAACACATTCCCAGTCAAATCTGAAGTGACTTGATCTTTTCCCAGCCCAACCAGGTCTAAACTCCTAAACTCCTGCCTCTTAGGTCATCACTCGGATCACACCCCATTCCTCTCCTCCTGGCTGTCTGTTTGATTACAGGGTGATCTCTGCAGTTGTTCTGAGTGCAACAGCTCTTGGGAGAGCCTCCTCTTACACCCCAAGTTATGCCAAGGCAAAAATATCAGCTGCACGCTTTTTTCAACTGCTGGACCGACAACCTCCAATCAATGTGTACAGCAGCGCAGGTGAAAAATGGGTAAGTATTGAGAAGGAAGAGGGCTGTCCTTCTGTGTGTGTGTACACACAGACCAGCCATTGGGAATGTTCAGACAATATCTTTAGCTAATACACATGGAGTATATAGTATATAGGTTCATGCCATCCAATATAGAGTACATGGGTTCATTCACATGTACTGAGAATGGACAGAGAGCATATTTATAAATGTAAAGGAGTTAAGCAAATTAGCATTAAAAATCATTCATAAAAATGACATTTGAATATGGCAGCAATATCCAAAGAGTGACATACATTCTGTGTAATATAAAACACACTTAGTTCCAAAATGAATGAAACTAGATGTCATCAGAGATGTACTCAACCAGCATGCTTTAAAATGCTGTACTGGTGTGACATGTAGGAAAACCAGTTCTTCCTTTTTAATAAAATTTAAATGATTCAATTCATCAAGATTCAGGTTTTAGCTCATGTGGTTTCCCAGATAATTAATTAAATCTCAACAAGTATCTTTTCTTCTAACTGGTACTCTGAGGAGGTGATTTTTAATTTTCCCTGCCCAGTTTTAGAAGTCTCAGGATATTCAATAGAGCAAAACAGATTTAACAACTGTGTATCTGAACTCAATTCTGAAATCTTTTAAAAGTAGTCAAATACTCTGTTTCTCCTCATCTCAGTAAAAGTAAAGCCTTTTAGTGGTCTATTAAATGTCTGGCCATTCCTAGAGTTCATAATTCAGAGAGTCTTGAGCACCCTAACATAAAATTGAGTTATTCAATTTTGCAGGACAGACCTGAAGTAACTTTCCAAGACATTTCAAGCATAGTATTATTTTAAGTCTTTGGGGGAACAGAGCTGTAGGGATTTGGACAGTTGGTGGTTTCTGTAATAATGTCTTCTAGCTATTCTCTTCCATTCAAAATGTAAGGAATGAATATCAAGGAAATCCCCCTGGGTTAAAACAGAGTAAGAGGTCAAAGGTCATTCACGTCACTGCTAAAGCCTTTCTTCATTCTATACCTGCTAGACTAAGGAACAGAATGTCATTTCATTTCATTGATCCTGTCTTTTGCAACAAAATAGATGCAACTGGAAACCATTATACTTAGTGAAATAAGCCAGTCCCACAAAGACAGATATCATATGTTTTCCCCGACCTGGGGTAACTAACAGAGTACCTAAAATGTAATGTATTGAAGTGAAAAGAACATTTTGAGATTCAATGGTTGTTTACAGCCCTTGTCTCTTCTGTTGAGGAACAGCGTCTTTTTCTTCATACTATCTGTTGAACTCTTTACTTAGTAGAGAGTTAACTTCATGAGTATAAAATAAACTGAAAATAGGTCTTTGTAAAAACTATGAATGGAGGCTGGTGCCGTGGCTCACTTGGCTAATCCCCCACCTCCAGCACCCCGGGTTCTAGTCCCAGTTGGGGCGCCAGATTCTGTCCTAGTTGCTCCTCTCTCCAGCTCTCTGCTGTGGCCCAGGAAGGCAGTGGAGGATGGCCCAAGTGCTTGGGCCCTGCACCTGCATGGGAGACCAGGAGGAAGTACCTGGCTCCTGGCTTCAGATCGGCGCAGCGCCGGCCATAGTGGCCATTTGGGGGGTGAACCAATGGAAGGAAGACCTTTCTCTCTGTCCCTCTCTCTTACTGTCTAACTCTGCCTGTCAAAAAAAAGGGTGGGGGGGACAGGAGAGGGAAGAAGAAGTCTTGGAGTGTAGGTGGGACAGATCACTATGTTCCTAAATCTGTATATATGAAATGCATGAAATTGCTGGGGCAATACAAAGCCAGGAGCTTCTTCCTGGATCTCATGTGGGTGCAGGTGCCCAAGGACTTGGGCCATCTTCCACTGCTTTCCTAGGCCATAGTAGGGAGTTGGATTGGAAGAGAAGCAGCTGGGATACGAGCCGGCACACATATGGGATGCCAGCACCACAGGTGGAGGAGCATACTACACCACAGCGCTGACTCCCAGATTAAATTCTTTTTTTTTTTTAATTTTTATTTTTTTGACAGGCAGAGTGGACAGTAGAGGGAGACAGAGAGAAAGGTCTTCCTTTTTGCCGTTGGTTCACCCTCCAATGGCCGCCGCGGTAGGCACACTGCGGCCGGCGCACCGCGCTGTTCCAATGGCAGGAGCCAGGTGCTTCTCCTGGTCTCCCATGGGGTGCAGGGCCCAAGCACTTGGGCCATCCTCCACTGCACTCCCTGGCCACAGCAGAGAGCTGGACTGGAAGAGGGGCAACCGGGACAGGATCGGTGCCCCGACCGGGACTAGAACCTGGTGTGCCGGTGCCGCAAGGCGGAGGATTAGCCTGTTAAGCCACGGCACCGGCTTTTTTTTTTTTAATTTTTGACAGGCAGAGTGGACAGTGAGAGAGAGAGACAGAGAGAAAGGTCTTCCTTTGCCGTTGGTTCACCCTCCAATGGCTGCAGTGGCTGGCACGCTGCGGCCAGCACACCGCGCTGATCTGAAGGCAGGAGCCAGGTGCTTCTCCTGGTCTCGCATGCGGGTGCAGGGCCCAAGCACTTGGGCCATCCTCCACTGCCTTCCCGGGCCACAGCAGAGAGCTGGCCTGGAATAGGGGCAACCGGGACAGGATCCGGTGCCCCGACCGGGACTAGAACCCGCTGTGCCGGCGCCTCAAGGCGGAGGATTAGCCTATTGAGCTGCGGCGCCAGCTAGATTAAATTCTTTTTAAAAGAAATTTGTTTGAGGGAGAACAAAGGCTTCCAAAAATAAAAATAAAAAAAAGAATAGGAAGGGGGCTTTAAAAATTACCATATTGGGTTGATTTTCTTCGTAGTTCTAACATTCCTTGAATCTACAACAGAGGTTACAAGATGGTGATTGGTGGTCTAAGCATAAATTCTGTGCCAAACTACATATAATCCATACGTCAGATGTTATGAGAAACATACACTTGTCTGTTTCCTATTTGTCCAGCCTTTGACTATATTCAGGATGTGCTTGCTCAATGAACAATTTTTTTTTTCAAAAAATGAATGTCATTTCATTAAATTGCTAGCTCTATACTTTTCAAAAATGTTTTAAAGATTTATTTTATTTATTTGAAAGACAGAGTCACAGAGAGAAGTAGAGTCAGAGAAAGAAAAGAGAGATCTTCCATCTGGTGGTTCACTCCCCAAATGGCTGCAGTGGCTGTAGCTGAGCTGATCTGAAGCCAGGAGCCAGGAGCCTCCTCTAGGTCTCCCGCATGGGTGCAGGGACCCAAGGACTTGAGCCATCCTCTGCTGCCTTCCAGGCACATCAGCAGAGAGCTGGATCAGAGGTAGAGCAGCCAGGACTCGAACTGGCACCCATATGGGATGCCGGCACTGCAGGCTAAGGCTTTAGCCCACTGTGCAACAGCACCGCCCTAGCTCTATACTTTGACTTTGGCAGCTTGGTTTTGAAGGCCTCTTAGGGATTGAAAACTCGGATTTAGGTATACTTTCAGTATTCTAGACTCCAGTAGGAATATATGAGGATTTAATTCCAACCCTCCCATCCACAGGACAACTTCCAGGGGAAGATTGACTTTGTTGACTGCAAATTTACATATCCTTCTCGGCCTGATATACAAGTCCTCAATGGTCTCTCAGTGTCAGTGAGTCCCGGGCAGACGCTGGCGTTTGTTGGCAGCAGCGGATGTGGCAAAAGCACCAGCATTCAGCTGTTGGAACGTTTCTATGACCCTGACCATGGCAAAGTGGTAAGCAGTGCCGATGCTTTAGAGGATGTTGTTTATGGGCACAATTGCTGTCTTCCAGATTGAGTCTTGCCAGACTCCCTCGAAAGTGCTTGTCCTGCACACTTACCTCCGTGGATATTCTCCAGGTCCCAGCCATTTGCTGGTTGACCTGATGCCACCTCACAATTTCTAACATCGTTTTCTTCCCAGTTCCAGATGGCCTGCTGACCAGTTAGGCACAGAAAACCGGGCACGCTGCAAAGCTGGAGATGAGTGTATTTAACAGAAGCGTTCACTTACTCGTAAATGGAGCAGAAAGTGCAGACTAATCAGGAAACTAATGACCAGGAATGGAAAAAGCGGGGGTGGTAAAGGACACAGTAATAAATGAGCAAGAAAGGGGACTGGGCATGAAAAAAGCTGAGACAGTTCTGGTTCAAGAAACTGAAGTCTAAAATAACACAAGGGATTTAGATTGATAGCCGTGTATGATAAAACTTTGGCAAGGGTATATGAAAAGTGGGTGAACTGCCTACTTTTCACAGCATTTTCTTCATTTCTCTTTGTTCTTTCCTTTCCTTTGAAGTTATATGTGCAGAAGATTAAAAGGTAAAGTAAAGGTTTTTAATAAAAGGTAATACCCTGCTCTGTCTCTCTACCCCACACCTCCTAGTTCTCTGGTCCAAGGCAACTGTTGTTAACTACTTGATGCTTTTAGATCTCCAGTAATCACTTCTATGTTTCTAACTGATATGGTGCTATTTCACAGTTTCACAAATGTAGATCCTGTTGACGTATTCTTAACAGATGATCTTGCTTACCCTCACCATTCCCCTTCTCCTCACTTCCTCCCAATATGGTAACAGCATTTTAACAGTCTGTTTTACATTTAGTATACTTGTGTTGCTTTTCCACCACTTACAGATAATATCTCATGAACTCCCACTTTTTAAGATGAGAATGCTAGCAATCCTTCCTTTGTTTTCACCTCTTACTCTCTTTTTACGTCTCAAGTCCTTACTATACTTTCATGCTATCAACAATACAAAATGCCTAGATTCCATTCATAACATTGATTCTCTTTCCTGCTTTCACTCTAGGTTGATTCTAAAAGTTGAAGATCAATTTTTACACTTTTTAAAATGATTGTGTAAATATTGTTCATTTCACACTCAAATAGAGAGGTACATTATCATTACATTTTCTATCTTGAGTATTTTTCTAAAATACTCTCTTTTTTCCATTCTCTGCCTTTATAATAATCCCATGTTCTTCCAATCCCTCCATCCTGCCATCTGTGCTGACAGACCTACTTGTTGCCCTCCTTTCTGTCATAGCCTGAACTAATTGTCACCTCTGCTTGTTGCAAAATTAATTATCATCCTGTGAGTTCCTTCCAGTGTTTTCTTGGATTAGATTCAGTATTTCCTAATCTTCATTTTCCGGTTTTCACCCTTCTTTTATTGGTGCATGCTCACAAGTAGTTTTCTAAGAGATGTTTCAAAACAAGAAGGAAAAAAGAAAGAACAACACACACACATACACACACACAAATAAAAAAAGGAAAAAAGAGAGATGGTTCAGATATGGATTGAAAACATTTCATTTTGTTCCATTCTTGACCATTTGTTTACAAGGCTTTTAAAGTACTTTCTGATTTCCCTGGGTAATGTCATCTTCATTGCAGTGAAGTTTGGTAACATTATGAAGAGAAATGCTGACAGAAACTTGAAAAAGGCAACTCGAGTTTCTGTTGCATATAGAAGAGAGAGGAAATAAGTGATAGATTTTGGCAAAATCTAGGGCGTTCTGAATATAAGGAGGAAAAGTTGATTGCTTGTAACCTAAATAGTCATTTCTGTGATTAACTTCAGGTGTAAAGATTTTAATTTGTTTGAAAGCATGTGGTGATAGATGAACCCGGGAAACCCATTACACAGGAAATGTTACTGCAAGTGAGAAGGTTCAGATTTTCAAAGTCAGTGCTATCCTGTCACTGAACGTGGGCCATAGGGACCTGGATCCTTCCCGTCTGACCTCTGCAACGCTGACGTGCGTACAGAGCATGTTTCTCCGCCACTCAGTGGTTGTTGCAGTCTCAGGAAGCAAGGCCCATGAAGAAGTCAGGATGATTTCTTCCATTTCCCAGGCACAACATACATTGTTATGTCATTGAAAAAATTACTGGAAATATTCTTAAGTAGAAAAACCTATTATTTTTAATCAATTTTGAAAAATTTCTCTTTTTCTTGGGGCTGGCATTTTGGTATAGCAGTTTAAGCCTCCACCTGGGACATTGGCATCCTATATGAGCCCTGGTTCAAGTCCCTGCTGCTCCACTTCCAATCCAGCTCCCTGCTAGTGAGCCTGGGGAAGCAGCATAAGATGGTCCAAGTGCTTGGGCCCCTGCCACTCATGCATGAGACCCAGAAGCCAGGCTCCTGGCTTCAGCCTGGCTCGGTCCCAGCCATTATGGCCATTTGGTGAATGAACCAACAGATGGAAGATCTATCTCTCGTCTGTCTCTCCCCTCCTCTCTGTAACTCCACCTTTCAAATAAATAAAAAGTAAATCTTAAAAAAAAAGAAATCTCCTTTGCTCTTAAGGAAGATACCTAATGCAAATATTCAATTTTCACCACTTAATTGGATACCTGTAATTTGCCCAGTACTCTCTGTGAGAGATTCTAAAGGGCATAAAACATGTTTTCTGTTTTCTAAGAACTTACCGTACAGCACATATGCAACAATTACTAAGCAGCTCTAGTATTCAATTATGTATTCAGTTGTGCCTTACAGACTCAAGTACTGTAGGAAATAAGTAGAACAAGATGAGTAAGCACTAATAGTTGCTGAGGAATGCCTTATATTTTTTCTAATAGTATTCATTTTTTCCTTTGCTGAGAATTTATCTAAAATATAACATAATCATACTTCGTATCATAATCTTTGTCTGAAATCTGAAGGCCAAATTCTGTAAAATCATTTGTTAGACATACTGTACCTTTACTGTTCTAAGTGAACCAGATCAAATGTAGACATTTGAATACCTCCACTTGACTACCTAACTAGACTGTGAGTTCCAAGATACAGATGTTATGTTTTTATATATATATATAGCAGACACAGACTGTTTAGCATGGTGCCTTTGTGACAGGTGATTCAATGTATGTTTGTTGATTGACTAAGTGATTATATTGCTTCCTTACTTGGGCCTCTTATCTCAGTTATTCAAAGATTGTTGTCAGTAAAATCAAGAAGATAGATTTGACCCTTATTTCATCCTATAGCTTTGCTTCAGAAACTCCTTTCCGTAATTCATGAAGCCTCAAAATTGAGTAATTATTCATACTCGTAGAGAATGTGCTACACTAAAGTATAAGGAAAAATTTTTTTCTTAACTGCATACTGTCCTGAATATCTTCCTCATTTGTACCACTTGTAGAGCTAGAATTTAGGTAACAAACAAGCCAAACTATAGTTTGATCCATGTTAGCTTCAACACAACTCCTGACAGGCACCACCTCTGGACATCAAAGGCAACATAATGTTTCCCAGAGTCCTCGGATTGTTGTTTCTTAATCAAAGGAAGCGTCCTGTGTAGCACTTACCTCTAGAATATGAATTTTCCTCACCACTGGAATGCTAAAGTTGAACACCCTCTGTTGTCACCTCTGTTGGCAGATGATAGATGGGCATGACAGCAGGAAAGTAAACATCCAGTTCCTCCGCTCAAATATTGGAATTGTCTCCCAGGAACCAGTGTTGTTTGCCTGCAGCATAAAGGACAATATTAAGTACGGGGACAACACCCAAGAAATCTCCATGGAAAGAATCATAGCAGCTGCAAAGCAGGCGCAGCTGCATGACTTCGTCATGTCGCTCCCGGAGGTGAGTATCAAGCTCATCGTTGCCTGTGGAGGACAGGGGCGGGGAGAGGTAGAATAGCCAAAAAGGAGGAAGCGTTTGACTCAGGGACAAGTTCAGAGGCAACACAATTTATTTCCCAGTGATCTGGGATTATCTTAGTCTTTTCAGCAAAGTAAATGTCCTCCATCAACCGACCCTTTAGTTTCAGAAAGTATTACATTTTCCATCCCAATGGATGGTGTAGAATTTGTTGAGCTTAGCCCAGTGGCAAAGCTCTGAGATTCGAAGCAGACATGGGTTTGAATGTCAGCTCTGCCACTTACCAGCCAGGTAACTGTGAGACAATTACTGATCCGTGCTGAGATTGTTCTGGCTGCAAAATGCAAAAACAAACAACAAACCATTCAAATGAAAAAATGCACTAATGGCCACCCAAGGAAAGCTGCCGCTGTTGCCACTTGATGACATCATTATTTCTCTATTTGGCAGCTGTATATGGTGGGGTAAGTTGCAACTGCCTCGGTGTCTCTTGGAGCCAGGTCCAAATGTAGCTTGTATCAACTGCATTTTTCCATCTACAGAGTGTTTCTCTTGGTGGTCAATCACAAGGAAAATTAAGACAAGGAATCAAATTGTAGCACCCAAACATCTCCTGACGTCCTTTTATAAATATTACTCAGAACTTTCCTTTGTAAGTGATTATGTAGTGACTTTTTCGTTTGCTCTTTTTGCAAAGTATCCTTAAGTCTTGGGCTCTTGGCCTGGTATGACTTGGGTAACCTAACCAGCAAGCACATAGAAATAACTATTTGCCTCATCCTGAATTGAAAAACAAATCTTGTGTGCCCCCCAGAAGATTAACTTATTCCATAAGCCTTTATTGAGCACCCTACACATTTTGTGTAAGACACTGGCTTGAGTTGGCTCAGTGCTTCTTTCCTAAACAGACTTGCACATGAGGCTCTTCACTGAGCACTTTGTCTCTACAAGGAAAAGGAGGTTGTCATGGATCTCAACTGGCTTCCTTGAACATGTGTCCAGAGACAAGGGAGGCAGAGGATGGAAATAGACCTTGTTGTGGACGGCAAGAAAGGGTAGTGGTCAAGGGAAAGGACTCAGAAGCCAGACACCGCTGAATGTAGATGGAACCTTCACTGCTTATTGTTTGTCTTTGTGCATTTTTCTTGCAACTTGGTACCTAACTTTATAATCTGGAAAACAGGGAGAATATAGCTTCTTTGAATATCAAATAACAATCCAACTAGAATAGTGCAATACCAGATGCATAGTAGATTTTCCATACATGTGGCCTATTTTTAGGTAACCTGCCCAGGCATTTGGCTAGACATTTTCCTTCCTAATTTCATCTAAAACTCAACAACAAATTTGTAAATGAGGTACTAGTACTGCATTTTTTTTTTTCACCCGAATTTGGAGCTCAAAGAAATTTAGATGAGTTGCTCAAGATCATCGAGCAAGTAAGTAGCAGAGTGTAATTTCAGCCCAAAGCTGTGTTCTGGAAGGAAGCTTCCACAGTAAAGGAATGGACCGGAAGATGTCTTAAAAGGCATTCCTGGGATTAATTCATCATGGAAAGGTTTTCCAGACAAGAGCCTAGGTATCAGGGAGTCACAAGTCAAGGAGGATCTTAAAAATGGGATCTTCTCTGGACATATGCTATGGCACAGTGGGTTAAGCTGCTGCTTGGGATGCCATCATTCTATATTGGAATGCAAGTTAAAGTACTGGCTGCTCCACTTCTGATCCAGCTTCGTGCTAAGGCACCTGGGAAAGCAGTGGATGATGGCCCTGCCATCCATGTGGGAGGCCCAAATGGAGTTGCAGGCTCCTGGCTTCAGCCTGGCCAGCCCCAGCTACTGCAGGTATTTGGAAAGTGAACCTATTGGTTTGAGATCTCTCTCTCTCTCTCTCTCTCTGTCTCCCTTTCCCTCCCTTTCAAATAAAATGAAAATAAACAAATGTTAAAATATATAAACTTAGATAAAGGAAGATATAGGTGTCAAAGTCCCTCTCATTCCCCAGCACAAATGCCAAAAATACCCTATTTTTCTGTATTCCTAAGTGAATTTGATGTCTTTTGTACGACTCATTCGCTATTCTGAAGTTGAAAAACAACCATTTAAATTCACAGAGGCGCCACTGATGTGCGCTCCATATGGCACAGTAGGAACAACTATTTTCTGCTTCTCAAACTTACCATAATTTTTCCAGAAATATGAAACTAACGTTGGGTCCCAGGGATCTCAACTCTCTCGAGGAGAGAAGCAACGCATTGCTATTGCCCGGGCCATTGTACGAGACCCTAAAATCTTGCTACTAGATGAAGCCACTTCTGCCTTAGACACAGAAAGTGAAAAGGTATGTACTGATTTTCAAAGTCTTGTATCATTGCAAATGAGTGTTTTGTTACAAGGTATGTCCTTATAAAATGGCACTGTTTTTAATTTTTTAATTTATTAACAGTGTATATTGGCACTACTTTGTAGAACCAAAGGACGATAATTGAGAGAAGACAATTTAACATAAGATTGCTTCAAATAAAACAAATTTCCTTAACTTTAAACTAAAAATTATTTTAAGGTCTTTAGGCTAAGTTCCTTTTCTGAGGTCAACTAATTAGCTTCTTAAACAAGGTAAAATAATCTAGGCCATCCGTTATGCAACTCATACAAGCATTTTATAGTTCTAAAGTTATATGACAGAGCAGCTAGGCCACATACAGCACAAATAAGGAAGTGGTATCTGATGTGAAGCTTGCATGAAAGGGGATACAACTGGGGAAAACACAGCTATGAGATTCAAAATTCATTATTAACTCCTTAAAATCAAGATTTCATTTCAGAGAGAACTAAAATGGCCTCAGTGAAAAACAGTATCAGGAATCACCACTTATGCTACCCTACACTCTTTTCTTGGTTGCATTATAGTAAACTAGGCCATCAAGTATTGTAAAATTATATAATGACTTTATGGTTTGATTCATTCTTGCTTCATGGAAATTTCTCAGTCTGTGCACTGCAATTTCAGTCATTGATGCATTACATCTTGTGAGTACTTGCTGAATCCTCTCATTTGACCTTAATCCTGTTGTTACCCAGGAAGTGTGTCACTAACCTCGTGCAGTGGTGGCTGGGGGCCAGTCAGGCCACTTTGCACCAACTTTCCATCTTCTCTTTGCAGACGGTGCAAGTTGCTCTGGACAAAGCTAGAGAGGGTCGGACTTGCATTGTCATTGCCCATCGCTTGTCCACCATCCAGAATTCAGATGTCATTGCTGTCATTTCACAAGGGGTGGTGATTGAAAAGGGGACGCATGAAGAACTGATGGTGCAGAAAGGAGCCTACTACAAGCTGGTGACCACGGGATCACCCATCAGTTGACCTGACACAAGAGCGTCCTGCACAGATGATGCACCAGTTGCAGGAGTGTGGGGGGTTCTTTTTCTTTAGAGAGGAATGTTGACATTCCACCATTACAGACATTGTCGTACATTGGGATCCAAGCTAATTTCTAATGACCTTCAGCAGTAATTCAGCTTTACATGTCCATGTTGAAAATGAAAGCAACTGGGATCCGTGTGTGTGAAAATCCAAGGTCAAGCGCTGCTCAGCCATCACCAAACGCTTCTGTATGCGGGAACCAGTTCCAATCACCAGTGGGGATGAATGACAAGGCACGGAGTAGATGAGACTTTGGACTCCTCTAGGGCAAACGGCTATCTTTTCATTCTTGAACATGCAGTGTGGCCAGAGCTGGGTCTATAATAAGCACTGTCAAATTTGAAAAGAGCAAAGGAACAAAGAGCAGCTGTGTTTTTAACTAAGATTTTCTTGCATGTGAAAACCAAGTCACTCATTTCCAAGGCTAAGGATAGGGAAAACTTTGATACACTGGATGTTCTCTGGCCAACAAAGACTCTGGGGGCCGGGATTAGCAGTAGATTCAGGGTGTAGTACAGGATGGTAGTGGTGATAGTGGTGGTTGAAATTACCATTTACTGGACTAGAATTTATCAGTGTTGCTGGAATAGTACCAAGACCTAGTACTCCCCTCTACCCCCACACATTTTGGTGTCTGTTCTTTGTTTCCTTGAAATCCTAGTCATGAAAACAGTGCATTTTACTTTGCTGTAGCTTCCTAAGGTGTTATACAAAGAGTCACTTGAAGATAGGAGAAACACACTCATGTTTGCCCCTGCTCCCTGAAAACACCACTAAATGCTATTAAAAGAATTGAAGAAGGCATAAATCCACACAAATAAAGAAAGCAAAATAATACTAGCAGGGGCCAGCACTGTGGCGTAGTGAGTAAAGCCACTGCTGGCAGTGCTGCCATCCATATGGGCACTGGTTTGAGTCCCGGCTGCTCCACTTCTGATCCAGCTCTCTGCTATGGTCTAGGAAAGCAGTAGAAGATGGCCCAAGTCCTTGGGCCCCTGCACCCACATGGGAGACCTGGAAGAAGCTCCTGGCTCCTGGCTTATGATTGGCCCAGCTCCAGCCATTGTGGCCATTTGGGGAGTGAACCAGCAGATGGAAGACCTCTCTCCCTCTCTTTGCCTCTGCCTTTCTGTAACTCTGCCTTTCAAATAAATAAATAAATCTTTTAAAAAATGATACCAACAACATTTGGGGAAACAGAAAATGAAATGGATAACTGAAATGGATTTAGAAGACAAGAGAGAACAAAAATGTGTTTCTTCAGGGAAGCCTATGAACATCCTGTTTTGTACTAGAGATCCCCCAGAAAAGCTCAGGATATAAAAGATGGGGGGGGTGCTTCCAGAAGGGGGACAGTGGGGGGTTGAAGACAGAAGAATGAGCTGAAAGGGCGTATAGAAACAGAGGCACAGAGCCCCACCCCTTCCACCTCCCTAGCCCCATCCCCACTACCCCCACTCTGCCTGCAGCAGGATCTTTCCTTCCCAATCTCGGCAGGTGCTTCCTGTGTGCGGGAGCTCGCAGACAGGCTTGCCCTAGGGACTGCAAGTTGTAGTTGCAGGGGCAACTGGCATACAGGAGACAGACAGGAGGTTGGAAGTAAAGAATTTCCAAGTGGACAAGGCAAAGAGAAGAGCCAGATGTATTTAAAAGCAAGATTTATTGAAGTCAGAGACCTCCAGCCAGAGTGGCCTGGAGGGGGGCTCCAAGAGAGGAAAAACCCAGAGGCTGGTGATAGTGGGGTTTTTAAGCACAATTTTGAGAAAGAAAAAGACTGACAAGCAGCTTCACATTCAGTTATAAGGCAAAGACACAACCCACCAAAAGACCTGATCTGCAACAGGGCTGGGTAACTTGTGTTTACAGTAAACTGTGTACAAGAAGGATTGAATCGCCACTCCCTTGCATAAAATTGGAAATTCCTACGAAATGGGGCAGGCACTTTTGACCTTGCTAAAGGTAACTTTTGGGGAAAGCAAGCATTTTGCACCCTAAATTTCCACCAGGACCACCCTGACTGCCTACTAACCTGACTCCTCTACCTCTAGACAACAGAAGATTGAAGAGTGGTTTTCTAGAGATAGTGGCCAATCTAAGAGACCAAAGGCCTTAATGCTAGGAATCCTCCAGAGAAACTTTCCCAGCAAGACTGCCATGCTGTGAGGCCCACTCACCCACAGCATGCACCCACTGCACCCACTCACTCAGAGCTTTCCCAGGCTCCTCAGAGTCTGCCATTGCTCACCAGACACCCAGGAAATATTCCAGCATATAAAGCAAAAGTGACAACAATAGAACATACAGGAGAAAGGGAATTATTAGTAACACAAACAATGCAAAGATTAGGAAAATACTCAGAGTGGTAATAAATACACTCAGTGACACAAGAGGAGATATTTCCATCTGTTTCAATAAAAACAAAAGTCTATACAAATAAACGTACAAAAAACATACACAAAAAACTTCTAGATAGAAAAAATGAAAAGTTCAATAGCGAGGCTGCACGATTCCACCAAGGTCTGCCATCACCATGTCTTGCCTTCCTCCATCTTCCTCGCAACCTACTCTGCATGTCTACTTTCTTCTTTCTGTGGTCAAGAAATGAAATTCTGCCAATAAGCAAGCCTGAGCTATGTCATATGGAGAGGTGTTGTAAATATCCCCTGCCCAGTGTTTCCTGGTAGATTACTGCAAAGATGTTCTCACAGACTAACAGGTCATGCCGGAGTTGTTGATGGTTGCCAAGTTAGAGAGGCAGAGAGCAGAGAAATGCATTCCAGTTAAGTTGTAAAAAAATGGCAGTGACAAGGCAGTTGCAGAGGAAAGATGCCGCCTGGAAACTTTACAGTCAGCACACGCTCACCCTCTAATGTTGAAGACAAAGGACTAATATCCACTCGTTTAGGTTTGCATTTCAAAGAGGCAGAAAATGAGCTCTGTGCTGGGAGACTGCCTATTTCCTGGAATGAAATGTATGGGGTATGAAAAAGGAATGAATAAGAGTTATTTTCGTTTCAAATAAGGTACCTAACCATCAGTGATGAGAGGGGAAGGGTTGATTGACCGGGACTTGAAATGATTTGGAAAAACAGTTGCTTTTTGAGATTCAGTGATACAGGAGATTACAACTTAAAAAGTGACTAAATTAAGAAGCTGCATGTTTATTTTTGCAACACTAGGGGGCATCAAAGTCTCCATTTTTATCCTGCATCCTCTGCCTCTAACAAGATTTGGTCTGTGCAGTCTTGCATTGTGACTGTTTCTCAGATGCCTGGGGTGTTGACTTAACCTGTACTCTCTGACACCATAAGCCTTTCTGTAATTCCTTAATGTTCTCACCATATGTTTGTCCTGTGATCAAACTCTGCATAACCCAGTTAAAAACTTACAGAAGAAAAAAAGAAATAGAAGGATTAGAAGACCAAGTCAAGAAAATTTCTCTGAAAGTAAAACAAATGAAAAAATCAAAGTAGGAAAAAAATGTAGCGGTACAACCCAGGTGGTGTAATTGTTAGTTAATAGCAGCTCCAGAGAGTTCAGAGAAAACTGAGGGAAAAACATGATTTAAAAAGTAATCCAAGATCATTTCCTATAATTGAAGGATAGGAATTTTGAAGCTGAAAACATTCACTGAGTATTGAATATGACAAATAAAGATCCCTTGGGCACATTATTCTGGAATTTTAGAAAACTGGGGAAAAGGAGAACTTAAAATTTTGCAGGAGAGAGAGGGAATGTGTTCATTTAATAAAGAACTTTGAGATGTAGGACCTCTTGGTAGTAAAACTAATGTCAGAAGACATAAAGATTTGCTTTCAAAGTTTGGAGGAGAAATTGTTCTATCACCAACGAAGTAGCCTCAAGAATGACAGAAGTTGGGGGCCAGCGCCGTGGCTCACTTGGTTAATCCTCCACCTGTGGCGCCAGCATCCCATATGGGCACCAGGTTCTAGTCCCAGCGCTCCTCTTCCAGTCCAGCTCTCTACTGTGCCCCAGGAGGGCAGTGGAGGATGGCCCAAGTGCTTGGTCCCTGCACCCAGACTGGAGACCGGGAGGAAGCTCCTGGCTCCTGGCTCCTGGCTTCGGATCTGTGTAGCTCTGGCCATGGCAGCCATTTGGGGAGTGAACTAACGGAAGGAAGACCTTTCTCTCTCTCTCTCTCTCACTGTCTAACTCTGTCCAAAAAAATATATATCTATATGACAGAGCTCTACAGCAAAGTCTCAAGATTTTACCCACTATGCACCTTTTCTCAGGAAAACACAGGGTAAGCTGCTGATTAGTATGACCACATCCTATACTAGAGTGCCTGTTTCAATTCCTGGTTTTAGTTCCTGACTCCAGTTTCCTCCTAATGCAGACCTGGAGAGACAGTGGTGATGGCTCAAGTGACTGGATCCCTGTAAGCCATATGGAAGCTTTGGCTTTGGCTGGAGCCAGTCCTGGCCATTCTAGACATTTGGGAAGTAGACCAGTAGGTGAGAATGTACTCTCTCTTTTTCTCTCTCAAATAAATAAATCAAAATCAAATAGTTTAATAAAGATTCCAGAATATTTTGATATACTCTATAGGATCACAATTAGGTGTAGTTTGCAGCATTTATTGAAGAATTAAATGTGAATTTTCCACCCTAATATCAGAACATTCTCCTCAGGTTGCTTTAGGATCTCACATTATAATTTCAACCAGGGATTTGATTTATTAAATATTACTTGTGCACACAGAATTACTGTGTAGTGAGACCATATAAGGATGTTACTAGAGGTAAAAATTTTCAAACTTGGTTGCTATTTACAAACACATTTTGAGATAAATTTGCATATACATGTGTCCCATATATGATAAGCATTATGTTCATTTGTATTTTTCTAAAGTTTCAGATCAAGCAAATAATCTTACCTGCATATGAGATGGCAGGTGAAAATAATTTTGAGGGACATCTAAATCTAATTCCAATTTCTTTCCCACTGTGTTCAATTAAATGCCCAATTAATTTAAATGGATAGACTGTAAATAAAGCAATGCACATGATTATCATCTAATTAGCACTGGCCAGCATTATAATGTACTCATTAGTGAGTTGTATGGTGTCCTAAGGCTCATAATGAGTAATCAGAGCACATGTGAGTGGCATGTCACTCTCTGGGTGTAACTACTCAACCCCATAAATCAGCTAGGACAAAATGTGCCACATAGCAAGAGAGAATAATACACAACCGGCTGATGAATTGGCAATTTACTCCTTCCTATACGATAGGCACTGTTACTACCCTCGCACACAGAGAGATAAATGTGAGAACAGACTGGCTGGATATAGAAAGGGAAAATATTCACCCAAGGTGACACAGAACAAGCACCTGCAACTCTTATGATGGAAGACAAAAGAAGAAAGCTTTGTGTTATAAGTGTATAGCTTTCTAGTACATCAAGTGTAGAAACAAAGTAAGAGATGATCAATGTTTTAATAAAATTTCTTGAAGCTTGAAATTTTAAATAAGCATGTAAACATGCCTATGAAGCACTTTGCATCCTTAAGTGCAGTATGTTGTGAAATCATTTAGCAGACTGTAAGGAGAGAAACGCAGCTGTAAGTTGCATTCATTATTATATACACGAGAAATCATTATAGTAGGTTTTGTTGGTTTGCTTGATACCCAGTCCAACATCCTTTTCTGTTCAGCGCATAGAAAGTAAAGTATTTTCCTACCCAGACTCCCTTGCAGCTAGAGGAGCCTGTTTGGTCAAAGAAATGAAGTATAGGCACCTGGCTCCATGTAGACCGTGTCTTCCTGAATAAAGTTTAGTAGAAGAACACCTGCCTACTTTCTCCCTTGCTGCTTTCCCTGGATATCACAGCCATGCTGTGATCATCTGCACAAAAGCCACACCTTGGATTGGCAGGGGAGAAGATAGCCTGGTCTTCATTCTGGACATCTGTCAGCTGTCACTTCAGCCTTGGCTACCTACTTCTATCCCTCTAATTACAGAGAAAAAGACTTCTCTCACTTATATCAGCCATTGAAATAGGGTTTCGGTGTTTTTTATTTGTAATTTTTAATTATGGATGAACATAGGGCCAGTGCTGTGGTACAGTGGGTTAACACCCTGGCCTGAGGCGCTGGCATCTCATATGGGCACCGGTTCGAGAACTGGCTGCTCCACTTCCAATCCAGCTCTCTGCTATGGCCTGGGAAAGCAGTAGAAGATAGCCCAAGTCCTTGGGCCCCTGCACCCACGTGGGAGACCCAGAAGAAGCTCCTGGCTCCTGGCTTCAAATGGGCACAGCTCTGGCCGTTGCAGCCAATTGAGGAGTGAACCAGCTGATGGAAGACTTCTCTCTCTCTGTCTCTCTCTCTGCCTCTCCTCTCTCTGTGTAACTCTGACTTTCAAATAAATAAATAAACCTTTAAAAAATTATGGATGAACACAGTAGATTATCTTAGATACTTATTCATAAAAATGTTGAAACATACATACAAACAAAATAGTTTAAGTACTGGCATGTGCTCAAATGACCTTCAAACATGACTTTTTTAATCTAGAGACTTCCAAAAATAATTTTAAAAAAAAAAAGATTTACTTATTTGAAAGCCAGAATTTAGAGAGAGAGAGAGAGAGCTCTTCCATACACTAGTTCACTCCCCAAATAGCTGCAGTGGCTGGAGCTGGTCTAGTCTGAAGGCGGGAACCAGAAGCCTCTTCCAAGTCTGCCACGTGGGTGCAGGGGCCCAAGGACTTGGGCCACATTCTGCTGCTTTGCCAGGCGCATTAGCAGGGAATTGGATCAGAAGTGGAGCAGCCAGGACACAAACTGACAACCATATGGGATGCCAACATTGCAGAAAGAAGCTACACCACAACATGGTCCCCCAGAAATACTTATTTAGGGAAGTAATTCATCTGTCTTTTTTCAGATATCACTGCACTGGAAGGAGAATGGCAGTTCTTGTAACTCGTGCTTGTGATTTTCTAGGTACATTCCTTCCACACCGCTGATTTTGAATGAAGGAAACTGTTACTTTGGAACCTGGTGTTTCATGGTGTTTCATGATTTTGTTTTCTGATCCTCTCATAAGACAAACTGCGGTGAGACTGGGAAACATCTGGATCCCATTCCCAGTATGTTACCAGAATTGAAATGAAAGTGGCTCAAGAAGAGGATGAATCTGAAAAGGGATGGGTTAGCAAAGAGAGAATACAGAAACCAGATAATTCATAGCTAGAAGTCAATTTTCTTCCTAGCGTACAGGCCAGAGGTACCCATGGAATCCACCCAGAGCTTCAGCAGATGAGACAAGAACCAATGGGATCTCCCCCAAGAAGAGCCCATACTGAACACAGCCTTGCATCTCTAGCACCTAAAAGCACTTAGGAAATGTCTGTCAGGATGGTGGGGAGTACAGTTAGAGAAAAAAAAGAAAAG
Organism: Lepus europaeus; assembly: GCF_033115175.1. NCBI lineage: Eukaryota > Metazoa > Chordata > Mammalia > Lagomorpha > Leporidae > Lepus > Lepus europaeus. Next base: position 111,842,788 of record NC_084827.1, on the reverse strand, counting down.
CTCTATGGGGAGCTGAGTGGACTTGAAAAGCTTTTTGGAACTCCATCTCTGATTTTTCCATTTATCGTGGCCGTCCTCAAAAACCTTGGCATCATCTAATTTGATGTTAGAGGTGTGCCACATTCAAGAAGCACATTTCAACAGCCATGAAGAATTAGAATGTACGGATTGTCTTTATGTCATTGAGAGACCCATAATTAGCCTACAGTTCAATGTTGTAGTCACTTGTGTACACAGCACCCCTGCTGAACAATCCAACACTGCCTGCCACACGGCAAAGCCCCTCCTCCTCACTTGGCCTGTTAGCATCCGTATCTCCTCAGTGTCTCTTTCAGCAACAATTTCCTCTTTAGGATGCTGAAGAAGAGGAAACAGAGTTGGTGATTTTGATAGGTAAGCAGCAAGCCTATGGACACTCTCATGCTAATAATGTTGTCCCATAACACCAGTTAAATTATGTCTCCAGGTATCTCTTTTCACAGCTATAAAACTCAAATTCTAATTAGACGCTAACACTTTAAGTACTGAAATGTTTTCTATAGATCCAAAATTGTTTTGTAAAGTAGCACATTTCGACATGGAGTACTTTTTAGAATTTATAGTCTTATCTATTGCACATAAGGAAAATTAAAGCAATATCTAGAGAATACATTTTCCAGGGTCTTCCTTCTCAACTTTTGCTCTTCTTTATAGAAAAATAAGCAAGTTATACCTCTGGAAGTCTGACACAAAGCAGTACTTCACAAAGAGCAAACAAAAGAGAGCAATTGGGTGGAAAGTGAGAACATATTAAATTTGGTTTACTGAGACCTTCAGACTTGCAGGATGAACTTTCCATTCTCTGCTCCGACTAAGCCTTTCAGTTCAAACCCCATACACGGAGGTCACTGGCATCCAATGGCCCTGCAGAGTCACGGTATAGAGCCGGACTAGGAGGTAGGTCTGATGACTCCAGGGTTGTACTGCATTCCAGAAGCAAATTTCAGCAACCATAAACTGCTAAGCTCCATGAAGTCTTTTGTATCTGTCCGTCTGTATTTGTGGGCACCTGTCTTTTGCATTCTGAGACCCTTTAGGAACTGCAAGTGGCCTGTGGTAGACCCTCTTGGTGGGCTTGGGTGGGCAGGGCATCAACATTCCAGAACTAAGAGAGTAAGACAAGAATGTAATCGGAAGCTCAGATGGCAACATGTACATTTCATTTGCCAAATCAGTACAGTCTTCAGAGAGAGAAATAGCAAGGGCGCTACCATTTCTTTCATTCAAAAAATTGTAAAAATACAGACTTTGGGATGGTCATGGAGGAAAGGAGCTCAAGCATGTTTTGATGCAGAATTACTCAGCTTAAAGATGAGGGTAAGGGGCCGGCGCTGTGGCATAGAGGGTAAAGCTGCCACCTGCATTGCCAGTATCCCTTATGGCTGCTGGTCTAGGTCCCGGCTGTTCCACTTCTGATCCAGCCCCCTGCTAATGTGCCTGAGAAAGCAGTGGAAGATGGTCCAAGTCCTTGAATCCCTGCACCCACATGGGAGACCCAGAAGGAGCTCGTAGCTCCTGGCTTCGTATTGGCTCAGCTCTGGCCTTGAGGCCATTTGGGGAGTGAACCAGCAGATAGAAGACCTCTCTCTCTCTCTCTCTCTCTCTCTCTCTCTCTCTCTCTCTCTGCCTCTGCCTCTTTGTAAATCTGCCTTTCAAACAAATAAGTAAATCTTTAAAAAAAAATAAAGATGAGGGCAATATGTGTGAAGCAGTGATGGGAGAATGACACGCCCACATGCCCACTTTTAGAAAACTCCTTCCATTAAGGGCCAGTTGCAAGGGCACAAATGACAGTCTGGGTAATACTGTTCATGAGACAACACTGAGTCCGGGAAAATGTCAATTCTTTAAGCAGGAGTTAGAGAGATGAGATTGGCTCGACTGACACGCGGGGGTGGGGAGAGCCGTGGTGTGTAGCAGGGGAGGCCTTCGTCTTCCTTAGCTGTGCATTTCTTTCCAGGCACACATGCAGCCTGCTGCTCCTGCAGAGCACGCAGACCATCGGGAAACCCATGTCAGCTCCCACGTGGGCCCACACTGGAAATGGGCTGCAGTGCTGCCAGAGCCGATGCTCTTCCTTGCAGTCCCTGCGCTGAGCCACCCCCGCCCACACACACCCATACACACAGCCACCCCGTCTACCCGCCGTCCCCGGGCTCAGCAGCATCATAGCTGTTGCCCTGCACCTATTACCTTTCCCTATACGGCCAGCACACAAGAAATTTTTGAAAAGTTCATGAACCCTCTTAAAAAGGGCATGTCGCCATAAACAAGAGTGTCAAATTGTTAAGTCAACAACAGGAATCACTGTGTACTTACGTCTCATGTGGGATCTGTCCTTAATGTGTTGTCCAATGTGAAGTAATGCTATAACTAGTACTGAAACAGTATTTTTACACTTTGTGTTTCTGTGTGGGTGCAAACTGATGAAATCTTTACTTAGTATATACTGAATCAATGTTCTGTATATAAAGATAATTGAAAATGAAAAAAAATTGGTTTTAAATTGGAAATTGCATAGAAAATTAATCAATTTTTAAAAAATATCATGTAGGATCTCTGTCCTTAATGCGCTGTACATTGTGATTTAATGCTATAACTAGTACTCCAACAGTATGTTTCACTTTGTGTTGCTATGTGGGTGCAAACTGTTGAAATCTTTACTTAATATATACTAAACTGATCTTCTGTATATAAAGAGAATTGAAAATGAATCTTGATGTGAATGGAAGGGGAGAGGGAGCAGGAAAGGGGAGGGTTGCCGGTGGGAGGGAAGTTATGGTGGGGGGAAGCCATTGTAATCCATAAGCTGTACTTTGGAAATTTATATTCATTAAATAAAAGTTAAAAAAAAGGGGGGGGGGCATGTCTGTGCTTTCCTGTCTTTGAACGTGTAAGAAATGGAGGGAAAGAAATGTGGACTTGGGCCAGCTTGTTCCTCCCAGGCTCAAGATCAACCATCCCACATAGAAGAAGGGGGAAAAGGTCATGAAAAGCACCTGTTATGGGAAAACCATGCATGGATTCAAAAATGCACCAACATAAACTTATCTTTTATTTCTCCATGAACTTTTTGAAGTACCCTCATATCATTCTTAGGTCACAGATTTTCAGAGATCCCATGGCAAAATGTTAAAGAAAAAGAAAAGATTCTAAGAAATTAAAAAATTTAATACAGAAGACAATTAATTGGTCTTAGAGTAACCTTTATAACCTCAATCTTTGAATTTTCTCCCTTCTTTAGAGCAATCACTTCTGTGCTGTCAAAAGAAATGAGACGTGATTTTTTTCTGAGTCATTACTTTGATCTCCATCAAAGGCTAGCAAAGACAGTAATTAGTACTCCACACCAAAGCAGCCTCAGATTTGACACAAAACTGCTTGTCCCTTGCAAAGCTGAAAATGAAGCACTTCTGATTCTTAGAATTTTCTCATGAGTTGCTGTCATGTGGCAGAAATTTCTGGGTTTGTTGCTGCTTTTTTTTACTTTTCATTTGGGAGGATTGCTTCTTATGGACCTTTTCTACTGCAAACGTGGTTTAAAAAGGAAAACAAAATTAGGACTTTAAAAATCAGCAAGGTTGGGGCCGGTGCTGTGGCATCATAGGCTAAGCCTTTGCCTGTAGCGCTGGCATCCCACAAGGGCATCAGCTCGAGTTCCGGCTGCTCCTCTTCCCATCCAGCTCTCTGCCTTTGGCCTGGGAAAGCAGTAGAAGATGGCCCAAGTCCTTGTGTCCCTGCCCCTACGTGGGAGACCCGAAAGAAGTTTCATCGCAGCCATTTGGGGAGTGAACCAGTGGATGGAAGACCTTTCTCTCTGTCTTTCCCTCTCTGTCTGTAACTCTCTCTCTCAAACAAATAAATAAAATATTTTTTAAAAAATCAGCAAGGTTGCACCACACCTACGTGGACTCACCATCTGAAAGCACTAAAGGTGAGCAGAGGAGAAAAAGCTAGGAAGGCCACGCAGGTTCGTGGCAACCGGGAGATCTACGTGTTTATCCAGAGAGCTCTTTGCATTTTCCAGAGTGACCGGGACAGACCAGCAATGACAGCAAAATCCTCAGGAGCATCTGGACACTAGAATTGTTTTTGAACATTTTCTGAATATCCGCAGAAGTACTGGTGCAGGCTCATGTGTATGCTAGACTCAGAAAAGCCGGAAAACTTGGTCAAAAAGTCATCCAGCCCCCCAGCATGTGGCCGTGAATATTGAGTAAAGCACTGCCTGATTTTGTGGCCCTTAGGTTTCTAGGTCATGGCGCAGAGAGGAGAATGCAGACTCCTGGGTGTGAGACACCAGAACTGAGAGTCCAAGGAGAGCAAGGCAGGTAGAGCTCACAGGAGAGTGAGAGAGGAAGGACCTGCAAGGACAGAATCCTACATCTGCAGGGGTCCCTCAGGAAAACGCAGCAGAACCTATTAACTTAGAGCAGTTAGCAGAAATCCATGTCATCCTGCATGAATGTGGTGTAGGTGACAATACAAAACAGCCTTTGTTTTCAAGGAGAAGCACTGTGGGACTCGTGCTGTCCAACTCAGTAGCCACTAGGCACATATGACTACTTAAATAAAAGTAAGTGAAGTTTTAACATGCAGTTCCTTGGTTGCATTTCAAGAGGTCAGTAGCCACATGTGGTTGGTGGCTGCGTATTACAGCACAGATAGGAAACATCTCCATGGGGCAGGAATTTGGCCCAGTGATTAAGATGCTAGTTGGGATGCATGCATCTCATATCAGAGTGCTGGGGTTCAAGTCCCAGCTCCATTTCTGATTCCAGCTTCCTGCTAGTGCACACCCTGATAGGCAGCAGTTGGTGGCTCAACTACTTGGGTACCTGCCACCCACATGGGTGACCCAGATTGAGTTTCAGGCTCCCAGCTTCACCCTAGCCCAGCCCTGATCGTTGTGGGCATTTAGGGAGTGAATCAGTGGATGGCAGATCTTTGTTGGCTCCTGGTGTTTTCTCTGCCGTTCAGCTAAATAAGTATAAATAAGTAAAAAAGCATCCCTATCATTATAAAAAGTTCAGTTGAAGAGTACTGGGATATATAAAGTCAATGTATGAATCATTCTTTTTAAAACCAACTCTTTGACTTCCTCTTATATAAAGACTTTCTGTGTATGTACATACCAATTTGATCTCAAATCTATTTATGGATTTTGAGTATGTAAATAAGCATTTAGAGATACAAATTTTAACTTCAAAGATACCTTATAACATTTCTTTAATTGCCCTTCTGTTACAGTGAAATAGGGAGAGAAGTCACAAATTGAATCTCCTACAGGAAACGTCCAATCAGTGGGCTGTCAAAGAGACTCAGCAGTCTTCTTGATTGCTAGTTTCAGCAATAATAAATTCTTTGCATTTCTTTTCAAAAGTATGTATGATTGGACAGTTTCTCAATTTACTTGCCTAGCTGTTCTCATCCTGAAAGCTCATCACACTGACATTTTTCTCCTAAATATGTAAGCTGTGTAGACATTTTGAATATATGGATCTGGTAACAGTAAGTCAAATGAGCACAATTCCACTTCTGACAAATAAATTGGAAGCAGAACAGTCTTTTCCATCATTATTAAAGGCAGGCATTTTCTCCAAGGCTGTAGGAGCTGCTGCTCTTTCTGCCTAAGCAGCTTCAATTGCAAAAGCATTTTCCTGCCATCTGGCTCTCTCCAGGAGATTTCAACTAGAATCAGAGGGGAAGTCTCTTCACATGGGGCTGCTAAGGCTTTATGGTAAGTAGAAGTAGAGTCGTTGGGGATTAATTGTAGAAAATTAATCCACTTCTCATCCTACTCCCTCTCAAAGAATCACGTGTCACCCAACAGACAGTGCTTCAGGGTTGTTGAAGAGAGTCTCTCGGTGGGAATGGAGAATGGCTTTAATGGAACAGTAAAGCCTTAAAGCAGAGTGCCCTGGCTGTTAATGCCCCAGTTTCCTCCAGTCTTGGTGGGAACAGGGTGAGACTGTGCTGGGATGGAGGGTTCTTCAAGACAAACATTACTAACCTGGTATGAAGCTTTGACAAGGGGCTCTGAGACAGGACTCAGATCTCCAACATGTGCAGAAGCTATGAGGCAAATCCATCATAAAGACTTGGTGGGGACCGGCACTGTGGCTTAGCCGGTAAAGCTGATGCCTGCAGTGCCAGCATCCCATATGGGCACCGTTTTGAGTCCCGGCTGCTCCACTTCCAATCAAGTTCTCTGCTGTGGCCTGGGAAAGCAGTAGAAGATGGCCCAAATCCTTGGGCCCCTGCACCCACGTGGGAGACCCAGAAGAAGCTCCTGGCTCCTGGCTTCAGATTGGTGCAGCTCCAGCCATTGTGGCCAACTATGGAGTGAACCAATGGATGGAAGACCTCTCTCTGTCTCTCTCTCTGCCTCTCCTTCTCTCTCTGTGTAACTTTTTCAACTAAATAAACAAATCTTTTAAAAAAAATGTTAAAAGACTGGAGTGAGGGATGGTGCTGTGGCATAGTAGACTAAGCCTCCACCTGCGGTGCCAGCATCCCCCATCAGTGCCGGTTCATGTTCCAGCTGCTCCACTTCCGATCCAGCTCTCTGCTATGGCCTGGGAAAGCAGTAGAAGATGGCCCAAGTCCTTGGGCCCCTGCACCCACTTGGGGGACCCAGAAGAAGCTCCTGGCTCCTGACTTCAGATCAGTGCGGCTCCGGCCATTGCAGCCATTTGGAGAGAGAACCAGCAGATGGAAAACCTTTCTGTCTCTCCCTCTTTCTGTCTGTAACTCTACCTCTCAAATAAATAAATAAGTAAAACTTTTTAAAGAAAAATCTAAAAGACTGGAGTGACCTTCTAAAGGTAAAATGTAAAAGGGGTGTTGAATTTTCACCTCAAATGTTTCATCAAAATGAAATAAATTTCATTCTTAAGATAATCGTTCCTCATGCCTCAGTTTTGTTCTTAAGAATCAGTTACCTTTAAAAAAAAAAAAGCTATTTAGTGTGTTTTATAAAAAGTATTTAGTGTAGTCTATAAATGCACTTGGAAAGGGGCCAAGTGTATTTTTTTTAAGATTTTTAGAGGTTTTGTTATTCCCAACTAGAATCTTGTCAAATAGCCCTCTCTTTACCTATTTCCATAAATATTTTTGGATTATTTAATATGTTCTCATCTAAAATCATTCATGTATTTATAGTCTTGAGAAAGTTTATAGAAGACATCAACATGTAACAAAATCAGACAAATATTGAAAACTTTACCTAATATATACTAAGCTGATCTTCTGTATACAAAGAGAATTGAAAATGAATCCTTACATGAATGGAAGGGGAGAGGGAGCGGGAGAGGGGAGGGTTGCGGGCGGGAGGGAAGTTACGGGAGGGGGGGAGCCATTGTAACCCATAAGCTGTACCTTGGAAATTTATATTCATTAAATAAAAGTTAAAAAAAAAAATCAGACACAATTCTTGAACTTGATTGAAATGAGTTAACAGGCTAAAGTTCAGAATTATTGGATACAATGAGGGGAAGAGCTCTTTGCTGAGAAATATTGATAGTAAAATATTTATAGTCTGTGAAGAATAATTTTCTAAAGTAAAGCTGTGGATTTCCATCGCAGTTTATTACACACAAAGATTAATTCCAGCAAATGGATATAAACATTTAATGTTTTCCTGGTTGACTGAGAAAGGCACTTGATTTCCTTGGTTTTGGAAGATTGGCTCCTAAAAATAGAGCATGAGAACGTCATAGTGAAGGGACAAGCCTTTTTTAGGTAAATAAGAGATAAATCTTTTTTGGCAAATGTTCTGGCACAGTATCTTGAGCAGAATTTATTGAAATATTGAGAAGCATTACTAAGTGCTTCAACAGAAATCAGAAGAAGTTCAAGTCTAGACAGTAGCCCCTCCGGCTCATTTCCCACGTGTGTTCTTACATGTTCATATGTAGGGCCGTTACGGCTCTGTTAAAACCCTGCATGAGGGAGTAAGTCAAACTGATAAAGTGTCATTTCTGGAAAAATAGTTGTCTTACACGGCAATCATCGCAGAACCTAAAAAACAAAAAAGGCATTCGCACTTACTGCTATTTTTAATTATGGAAAACAAAATCCAGTGTCCTGGGGATGTGCATCCTAAAGTCTCGGGTTCAAATTCCTGTTCTAACAGTGGTGTAGCCGCAGGCATCTTTGCTCTCCAGGATGGACCTCTCTTTTCCTTATCTTTGAAAACTGAGGGGGTTGGGTTTGACACTAAGATGCTGACAGCAACCAGAAGCAGACCAGCCTGATGTGTTGTTTACGTGCTGAAGGCTGTGATAAAATGGACCTGTCCATGCCTCCTCACGGGCGACAATCCGGATTCACTTCCAGGCAACTCTCTCCGGCAGGGAAGGCAGGCCCTGTGTGGCCTCACTGTCAAATTTTTAAAAATATACAGAAATTCCGATTTTTATGTCAAAGAGTCTGGTTTTCAAACGTGGTAAACTAAAACAAAACAAAAACCTCGGTGAAGGCCAAGCTAAACCTACGCGCGGGCGGAGCGGGGCGCGACCTCGGAGGAGGAAGCTGCGGCTCCGCGGGTGTGGGGAGGAGACGCCGGGGCCTGGGCTCTGGGGCACTTACTCCTTCTCGATCTAGTTAGTTTTCTTTTCGCTCGGCTTCATTAACATGTGGATGCAGTAGGGAATCAGAGCGACCACGGTCAGAGGGATGGACGCACTTTTACAGAAGGACAGCACATAAAACAGGTGCTCCGTGTGAGTGGGGATCTTGACGAAATGGTAGAGCTGCAGCGTGGTCAGCGAGGTCATGGCGCAGAGCACCCGGAAGCTCAGCTTGTAGCCGTTTTCCCCTCGGCAGCTCAGAAGGAACATCTCAGAGTTGATTGCAAAGCCCAAGCCAAAGAGGACCCCGAGGTTTCTCACCAGCCCAGCAAAAGGCGTGGTGTCGATGTGGATCCAGTCGGGGTTGGCGCACCACTTTTTGGCGATGGGAACGGACCAGAGCAGGTCAATGTCGAGCAGTCTGAGAAGCAGGTAGAAGCCGAGCGCAAACAGGAAGAGGAAGAGGTTGGTCTTCAGGTAGGTGCTCAGGCTGGCCGTCTGGATGCCTGGAGTGTGTTCAAAGGCCTCTGCCACCAGCATGCCTGGGGGTTGCAAAGAGACACTGACGTATGAGCCCTTGAGCGCCAGTGAATGGATCCTGCTAGGTTACTGAACTTAGCCGTGGAGTTCAATGATATAGGGCTTTATCACTGGTCTTGTTTACCAAGTTCTACCAGCTGTCTAACTACAGACACACCTGTGCCCCGTGGTCTTTATTTATAGTAACCCAGCAGGATCAGTGGGAAGTCAGTCGTGGTGAGTGACAACCCACTCCATAGTCAGAGCACTGATCTAGGGGCTTGCAATTAGTATTTCAATTGCCGTAGCCAATTAACTTACAGAGCCCTTGCCAAGTGTGTGGGGCTGAAAGTGTGTGGGGAACAGAGCTTTAGGATTACAAAGCAGTTGCTTTTTGAATGTAGTCCACAGCTATGGGATCATCACTTCAGAAAGAGTGGCATGGCTGACACTTGGAAGGTCCCTATTAAGTCTTCCCAGCCTGGACACATGCACACTGCCTCAAGCGATGATTTGGGAGTTGAAGTCAGTTCTAGTGTCACTTCAGAAAAACCCATCTCACTACACAGGCACTTATGCCATTAAGTGACACTGTGCCATTGTGTACCTGGAGGCTAGGAGAGATGTGTTGAACCACTTAAGATCATAGGATAGAACATAGTATCTGCGGTTCGTCAGAATTACCCCTGAAATTGAAGAACTGATTACCACGGAGAATCTGACACATAATACAAATAAAGCTAAAACTTTAAATAACACAACTAAAGGTAAGTGATCATATTTACCACCAATTACTCCAAGAATAACTTGATGAGGAAAATGTGTTGCTATGAATACTCTGGAGATGCAGACACTGATTTGAATCAACCAAAAAAGACTCCAAAGAAATGACCAGGTCAGTCTACAATAAAAGAATACATAAGTATAAAAAACCAAAGAAATTGTATTGCTTATAAATTTAGAGGGGGGTGATACCATCTCAAAGGAACTGTCTCACAGTGATGTAACATCATAATTCTAGAATCTTTTTCAAAATGTTTCCGTGTGTGGATGGATTTAAAAGGCTTCAACAGATTTCTCAATGCATTAAATGCAACTAATACTATGTTATGAGATTTTAATAAATGCTAAGAAATATAGGGGCCAATATAAGGGGTCGTAGTAGGTTAAGCTTCCACCTGGCATCTCATATGGGCTCTGGTTTGAGTCCTGGCTGCTCTTCCTTTGATCCAGCCCCATGCTATTGGCCTGGGAAAGCAATGAAAGATGGTCCAAGTGCTTGGACCCCTGCATTCCTTATGTGGGAGACCCGAAAGAAGCTCCTTGCTCTGGGCTTGATTGGCTCACCTCCAGCCATTGCGGATATTTGGGGAGTGAACCAGCAAATGGAAGACATCTCTGTCTCTCCTTCTATCTGTAACTGCCTCTCAAAAAAAAAAAAAAAAAAAAAAAAAGAGAGAGAGAGAGAGGCAATCGGTCAATCTGACAACCATGAAATAAGAATATTGCCTAATTGCCTTAATGAAGTAGAGGAATTCCTAATGGCAAGCATGATCAAGAATGAACCACATCTGTTTGTATTCCCTGTCATGTGTTTCTTGATTTTCACCCTCCTCTGTCCACCTTTCTTTACCTGAAGAAACTGCCACTCACATAAAAAGCCCAGAAACAGGCGGGCGCCATGGCTTAACAGGCTAATCCTCCGCCTTGCGGCGCCGGCACACCGGGTTCTAGTCCCGGTCAGGGCACCAATCCTGTCCCGGTTGCCCCTCTTCCAGGCCAGCTCTCTGCTGTGGCCAGGGAGTGCAGTGGAGGATGGCCCAAGTGCTTGGCCCTGTACCCGCAAGGGAGACCTGGAGAAGCACCTGGCTCCTGCCTTCGGATCAGCGAGATGCGACTACCGCGGCGGCCATTGGAGGGTGAATCAATGGCAAAAAGGAAGACCTTCCTCTCTGTCTCTCTCTCACTATCCACTCTGCCTGTCAAAAAAAAAAAAAAAAAAAAAAAAGCCTAGAAACATTCCATGAAAGGCAAGTTCTCATTGAGTTTAATTTCCCAGACTCAAGAGTCCTGATTCCTAATTTTTGTTAAGATTTAGAAAAGAAACAAGGACTTGACCTATGGATTATATCGTTTTGATTAAAACCAACAATGTGCAAAAAAAATCCTAAAAAGTTCAGAGGGGAAAAAAACCCTGAAAATTCAAGCAACGCTTGTTTTTTGAAGAAAATTAGCAGTAATGAGTTCAAGGCTTTATTCCTGATATTCAGACCAAAATTTGGTTATTTAAAGACTAAGGAATAGAAATGAAACACTGAAGTAGGAAGATGAATAAACAAGGATTTGATAATGTTAAGGTGAGGAGCAGCCATAGAATTTTTTTAATTAAAAAATTGATATAAGAACTTTTTAGAAGAAATGTGTATTTCCCCAGATTTGGTAATTGGGAAAATTAGAAAAAACTAAGGTTTTTCTGGATTCCTACTTGGAAAATTATCTAGGAAGAGAAATGCTAATTTCTTTAAATTATAACACCTTTCTATTTTTGTTGGTGTTTAAAGTTGGATAATGAATACATTAAGACATACAGGTCTCATTAGAATAATCTTTAAAATTGTTCACTTTCTTTGCTTATTTATTTCTTAAAGTATCCAGTACTACTCTAAAAAGTGGAATATGTCATGGATCTTGGACTTTTTTGGAGAAATTTTATATCATGGTATATGCTATACCATCTATTTTTTGAAAGTTTAACTGACAAATCTTATATCAGATACCCTAAGAATTTGTGACTGAAGTTGTGCTAAGGATTGTTTTAATGATGGTTAGAAGATTTCAGGAAAGAAGAGAAAGAAACAGCCCAATTCTGACAAACTTTGAAAGGTATTTTGTAATTTAACTTTATTAAAGTTCTGGACCTTAAACATTAAGAAATCTACTAACGTCAACTCTACTAACATTCAGGTGTAAGTTGCTTCTCGAATGTTTTTAATGAAAAAGTTTTCAGAGTCTTTAAAGCTAGAAGGTGTTACTGGTGGCAAAGAATTGGCAAAGAAGGAAGCATAAGTTTACTAAATAAAGTGATGCAGTCAAAAGAAATGTTGATTCCCAGAATTTAAGTTAATCTTAAAACAAGGAACTGTGTGCATGAAAATATTTCCTTTTATGATTTTAGATGACTTATTTGTGATCTACTAAGATAATTATTATATTTTGGAAATCTAGAGGCACATTTAGCATGTCACTAACGAGTTAAACATTTTCAAGCCTTTAAAATGGGAATAGCTGTGAGCTAATTAGGGCACTATCAAAAAGCAAAATGTTAATTTTCTATTAATTTTGCTGTTTTAGCCATGGTAGATAGAATAAGCACATTTCATTGAGTGACTTAAAATACACTCAGTGAAGCTGGAGTCAGACTGACCTGTGCAGAGTGACAGAGAACTTGTCCATCCGACTGACAGTGTGGCTCAGGGCAGCTGTTACCATGACGTACCAGACACACGATGACCCCATTGCATGGCCAGACGGACTTCCTGCAACAGCAAAGTGTCCATCCATTGCAAAGGCGGCTAGCTAGGTGTCAAGATAGAAGCTGTGCACTGGAACAGCAAACTCATGAAAATTACAAATAATTCAGATTTTAAAAAATAGGGCAAATGATGGTTAGAAATAGTTAGAACTAAGGAAAATTGAATCTAATTGATCCTCAAAAGCACCATTTCCAGTTTTCCTCCCAGATTTTTCAATCTCATTGAATTCCAGAAACCAATATATTCAAGGCTAATTAAAATGTTGGACTATTACACCAAAATCTGCCAGAACCCTATTCATGCTTTTTATCTCATTGTTTTTAACTGAAAAGAAAAATCCTTCTGGTGGATTATGATTCAGTGTATTTTCCCTGGGCTGAAAAGTTTGCTAAATGCTATGTTTGCTATGCCTATTGTTTTACTAATTGACTTTCAAATGAGGAGCTAGCTACCTCTATGCCAGTCTCCTGGCTGCTGCAGTGAGAATCTTTGTTATGAAATGAAGCAGGAGGAGAAGCTGTGAAGGGGGCATTAATCCTGGCAGAAAAAACCTACTAACAGATAGCCTTTCTGCCTCTGCTTCAATGTTCTCCTGATTTTTCACCTCGTGGACATTCATTCAGTTAAATACCAGTCTGTCGTGAGGGGTGGGGGGCGGGGTGAGGGATATTCCTCCTTTATTTAACAAAGACAAACCCGCTTCTAATCTGCAAGAATTTTCAGTCTTTTCTAAGCTTCAGTGAATTCTATATCTCTAAAGGGTGAATATGGAATGCAGTGTTCCCCTCCCTCTCTTCAGAAGTCCTAGGATAGACTGAAATAGCATTTCAATTGTCTCGAAGGTATTGTTCATGTATTCATCACACATTAGTTTCACAAAGAAGAAATACATCATCTTTGCCCTGATGGAACTCAGTCTAGGCTGTCAGGTGTAAAGAGAATTAATTATAGTGTAGTATGATTAGTGATATAAAAGACATGTATATTTTTATGGGAATGAAATACATTCAGAAAATTCTTTAAGAACTTTCACATTCACTGTATTCCAGGGTTAGTTTCAAATGATTCAAATAACAAGAATTTTATATTATGTAACAAACTTATTAAAATTAAAATAGCATGTCATTTTCTGTATATTTTTAAAAACCTTCTTACAGTCTTAAGCTCAACTTCCATGATAAAGATTTTGCATTCATTTAGAATTTTACTTCTAGTAAAAAGGAGATGGTCCAAGAAGCCTACTTATATACTAGCATATAAAAGAAAAACATTTCAAGAAATTATACTCAGGTTAGAGATGATATTTTCTGGCACTAGTAATATGGAGAACTTCCTACCTTTCTTATACAAAATTTGTCTATTCTTTCCTTGCTCATGAAATTCTCAAAAGACCAAAGTAACTTTGAAAGTTTCTCAGCAGCATATAAATCAACAATTCTGAAATCTTAATATAGTTCCTCGGGAATTTGTTCCAGCTAGCTGTTGTTTGTTTAGTATCAAACAATGACATTCTTCCAAAATGTAAATCATCAAACATAAAATCATTTGGGGGAGCATTCTCCCAACCTTCCCTTTCACAAATAACACTGGAATTTGATTATTCATAAGACTCATTCTCATTAGCAATTTTAATGCCTGTGAACTTTCAGCATGCCCACCTAACCCATTTTGATACTTATATATAATAGCATATTGTTTATCATATAATACTCACAAATTATGACTCTCTGTTGGCATGTCTTCTGTAAGTTGAAGCTACTGTAACTGCTTACCTGGACCTGTTTCACAGGTAGTGGGGAACTGTTCGAGGCATGGGCTTGAGTGATTTGGGTAAATCTGAGTTTCTTGGACCCACCAGTAAGGCCGATGACCAAATAATATCCTGTATTTGAAGAAATGTAAATGTGTATATATTTTTAAATACAGAACTACTACGTAATTGAAGATTAGATATTTTTTCCTATAAAAATGACTCAAGGACAGGGCCCATGGGGAAAGCTCATGGTTATTGTGCTGCACCCCACAGAATATACAAGTGTTGCCTGATAATCAAAATAACCAAATGAAAATGATTTTAAGTAATAACAAATATAATAAGTAAAGTGATTTAAAATATAAAATGAGACTTTGAGAGATCTTGGATTCTAGGCTTTCATTCATTACAGAAGATGGTAATTATTTGGATGTTACCATCCTATTTTCCCATAAACACAGGGACTTTTTCCTTGTGGGAAGTCCTGTGGTGCTTTGGGTACTTAAACCGGGAAGATCAAAATTGTTCCTGAAATCACCAATCTGTTTACTATGGTGCCCTTCACTTAACTAACTTCTCGGTTAATCACAGAATATGTGTTACAGGGTTTTGGAATTTATAAATCAGTTAAAGTATACATTTCTATGCTTTTTATAAGCTCTATTTATGAATCTGGTGTTTCAAGTTAACTGGTACGTTTGAAAGACTTTCCAAGTCAAACTACACGTACCTGAAATTTGATCATAAACCAAAGCTACAAATTAAAGAATAAGTTTTAGGAAAAGTGAAACAAAACAAGTCTTACCATTTAAATATAAGATTGAACCAATCCCCAATGACTGCTACCCATATCATCTTGGTTCCAACTGTCTGATTAAGTTGAAACCAAAGTGGAAAATAAATAGAAAAGATATTCCGGGGGTCTCCAACATTGGACATAAAATTTAGAAAATTGTAGTAAGCCCGATAGTCCTTCTGCAAATGCTGAATAACGAGCACTCCATTCCTGTGAAGGAAATCCATCTTGAAAAAGAGACAACAATTGGAGTTGAGGAGTTGAGGTGCTGTGAGTCGCACCGTTTTTATATGGTACCCTTGTGGTGTGCCAAGCCATTATTGTAACATGTGATGCTGACCATCTGGGGAGAGGGCATGTCGGCCCTCTGCTGGAAAGCTCATTTGTTTATGATTTTAATTGGTGGTAAAGAGGTGAAGTACATGTTGATCTGTGTCAATTTGAGGGGAAACTTGGACAGAAGCACAATGAATTTCTTATGCAACCTCCCTTTTACGTGAACAGTTGGACTGTGTTTGCTTGAAATTTTTTGCACAGTTCATTTCCTTCAAGGGCAGACATTAACAATTTCTATGCTTGGCTAGAAGACTACAAAAGTAATTATTGCATGTCAAATAGCCCTTTAAGCCATGCATTTTAATTTAAGATAGACTGTGACTCACTGACTATTTTATTGGGTCTTTGAGGAAATGGTTGAGTAAATACTTGGACATAAAAATTCATATGACAGATTATTTGCTGATCACAAACTTTAAATAAAAATAGTTTGATACTCCCTTGTTATTAAGAGTGATAGGATACATTTAGAAAAGGGAAAGAAATATATGGAATATATGAGGTTTGGAAGGAAATGGGTTGCTTTTTGAGGCAACAAAGTAGAAAAAGAAGTTACTTGGGTCATAGAAATGTGTGAGGACTGAGTTGTGTTTTTTATAGACTAGAGAGTAGGGGTAACTAGGATTGGGGTGCTCCTCATGTGAAAAAGATAGGAATAGATTTCAGCCTATTAGGAAAATGGTTTGTTGAAAACAGAATATTTCGGGGGAAATAAGTGGGAGGCATCAAACAAAACAGGAGATTGGGAATAAACAGAAGGACAATACAAAAAGACCCAGGGATCCAAGTCAGGGACGCTGGTTTTCAAGAGCCAGGAGGATTGGTGTGAAGGAAATTGAGCCCTACCCGGTGGCAAAGGTGGAGCTAGGCAACCTTATTTTACTATTGAGGTTGTTTTCTTTGGTAATCACAGCATCTGTCACTAGAGAGCTTTCTCACAGACTATGAATATCAGTCTGGACCGTTCTTAGAGTTGTGTCTCATCATTTAACAGCACCGTCATTTAGGGAGCTCTGCCATTTATTGGTACCTGCCTGGCCTTTGTTGCCTCCCTTGGAAACAGTGCACCCACTGACCAAAATCTTGGATGTTGAGGCAGGCATTTGACCTACTGGGATGTCTGCATCCCATTTTGGAGTGCCTAGGTTCAAATCCTAGGTCTGCACTGAACTCCAGCTTTCTACTAATGCAGACACTGGGAGACAGCAAATGATGACTCAAGAAGTTGGGTTCCTGCCACCCACTTGGGAAACATGGATTGAGTTGCTAGCTCCCAACTTCTCCAGCTGTTGTGAGCATTTAGGGAGTGAACCAACAGCTGAGTGTGCTTTCTCTCTCTCTCCCTCTCATTGTGTGTGTGCATATGTCTCTGCCATTAAACTTAACTACATATCTTTTGAAGTATTTTTTAAAATGCCATACCTTAGTCCCACCCTAGGTCAGTTAATTTTCTGGTGATGGGATTTAGGCATAGTATCATAAAAGAACTTTCCAAGGTATTCCAATATAGAATGGAGGTTTAGAATCATTGTGCTGAAGCAATTCATATGAGGTAGTAGCCTGGACTGATGATCAGTGTCTATGCTTCTGGCTTTTTTGTTTTGCAAATTCAGGTTCTGTCATTTCCATATCTTTAATGAACCATGAGGAAGGACCTAACTTCTCTTTTTTTTTTTTTCTAAATGTTTGAGCTACATGGTTCATAATATGCATTTTCTTCAAAATGTTTTGTCCTTAAATCAGGGTGTGAATGACATCAAATGCATTTGCTTTCCAATTAAAAATTAAGCTTCATGCTTGTTGAGCTCTTCAGAGTCTGTGGACTATGATGAAGGTGACAGCCCACTAGCTTTTGCTTGCAGGTGGTTGATTTAGAAAGGCTGTTTCCTGGGGCCTATCTGGTTCTAGAAACCGTGAGACAATTGACTGAAGCAAAAGAGCACTAGGATTTGTTTTGCACACCCTCAGATTGGCCAAATCTGCTTATTCCTGCTGGCTCATCACTGTTAGTCTTTTCCTGTCTTCAGCAGTCCTCCCTCCTCTGGGCAGCATCCTTGCCACCTCTCTGACAGTGCTTTCTCTTAAATATTCTTTTTTCTTAGGTTTTTGTATAAGTCTCCCAGAGCTGCTGTAAGTACCAGACTGGGTGGCTGGTACAACAAATGTTTATTTTTCTCACAATTATGGAGGCTGCAAGTCTGAAATGTGTTGGCAGAGTTAATTTCTTTCTTTCCTTTTTCTTAGAGATATTTGTTTATTGATTTGAAAGTCAGAGTTACAGGATAGAGAGGGAGAGACTGAGAGATTGAGAGAGGGAGAGAGAGAGAGAGAGAGAGAGATCTTCTGTCCACTGGTTCATTCCCCAGATGGCTACAACAGCCAGGGCTGGGCCAGGCTGAAGCCAGGAGCCAGAAGCTTCATCTAGGTCTTCAAATGGGTGACAGAGGTCCAAAAACATGGGCCATCTTCCACTGCTTTTCCCAGGCCATCAGCAGGGAGCTGGATCAGAAGCGGAGCAGCCAGGACATGAACTGGTGCCCATATGGCATCACAGGAGGGAATTTTACCCACTATGCCACAATGCCGGCCTGCAGAGTTAGTTTTTTGTTTTGTTTTGTTTTGTTTTTGACAGGCAGAGTGGACAGTGAGAGAGACAGAGAGAAAGATCTTCCTTTGCCGTTGGTTCACCCTCCAATGGCCACCACGGTAGGCGCGCTGCGGCCTGCGCACCGCGCTGTTCCGATGGCAGGAGCCAGGTGCTTCTCCTGGTCTCCCATGGGGTGCAGGGCCCAAGAACTTGGGCCATCCTCCACTGCACTCCCTGGCCACAGCAGAGAGCTGGCCTGGAAGAGGGGCAACCAGGACAGGATCAGTGCCCCGACCGGGACTAGAACCCAGTGTGCCGGCGCCGCAAGGTGGAGGATTAGCCTACTGAGCCACGGCGCCGGCCCCAGAGTTAGTTTTTTCTAAGCCTCTCAAATGTGCTTGTAGGTTACTGTGTCTTCCCTTTGTCTTCACGTGGTGTACGTCTTGCACCTGTCTATGTCCAAATCTCTTCTCTTAAGAACACCAGTTACCCTGGATCAAACTCGGCCATGTGACCTCATTTTATCCCCTTTTTAAAGACCCTGTTTCCAAGTACAGCCACCTGTAAATGGAGACAAGTTTAGGCCAAACTTAACTTGATTTAACAGGCATTCTCGGGGCCGGCGCCATGGCTCACTTGGTTAATCCTCCGCCTGCGGCACCGGCATCCCATATGGGCGCCGGGTTCTAGTCCTGGTTGCTCCTCTTCCAGTCCAGTTCTCTGCTGTGGCCCAGGAGGGCAGTGGAGGATGGCACACGTGCTTGGACCCTTGCACCCAAATGGGAAACCAGGAGGAAGCACCTGGCTCCTGGCTTCGGATCAGCGCAGCGCCAACCGTGGTAGCCATTTAGGGAGTGAACCAATGGAAGGAAAACCTTTCTCTCTGTCTCTCTCTCTCTGTCTGTCTATAACTCTACCTGTCCAAAAAAAAAAAAAAAAAAAAAGGCATTCTCTTAGCCAGATCTCTTCAGTCCCTAGTAGTTCCTATCCTGAGCTGATTGATTTAGCATCAGTAAACTTGAAATTGTATACAAGGTATACATACTGGTGTGCATTTTTTGGAAGACCATTTCTTGGCAACTTTCTTCACAGCCTGTGTCAGCAATCTTTGCTTCTTCTCTTGCTTTGTCTCTGCTCCATACTTGTGGGCCAGTTCAAACAGTTGAGTGTCTATGTGGCCATCAAAGGGCTGGGTGAACAGGTTACTCACAGGAAATTTCTGTGGCTTATAGAGAATAGCCCTTTGCTGCTGCAGCCAAATGTGTGCGTGCATGGGTGGGTAGGGGAGGACATTTGACAAAATGAGTGAGATCCATTTGGGGATGAAAGTCCTGTCCAATGCCAACATTCTTAGGATTCTTATCAAACGTGAGACTTACCTCCTTGTTGGTCTCCTGCTTCTTCCTCTTGGCCTTCTTTCCTTTCAGCATCTTTTTGGGCAGCTGGAGGAGAGACCACACAATACATTCTTATCATAAGATGAGCCATTCATCACTGAGTTATAGTGTTCACTATAATTCAACATCATTCCGAGATATTTGACATTAACTCGTGTCACTGATGCAGTGGAAACAAACAGAAATGTGTTTTGGAGCCACTGACCTTTAATGTCTCTGCGTAGCTATTATCCTTTACCACAAACTTATCTGCCTTCTATACATAAATTGCATTTGAGATCTCTTCAGTGTCACCTTGCAATGTAAAATGGATTTATTTCAGACCAAGTTTAGACTTTAATGACTTTCAGAAAATAATTACCTCTATTCTGGCTAGCATCCCAGGAATATTGGCATTCCATAATGACATTATTATAAATGATCCCACAAGAGCTACTCCAGGCACTCCCTCCACTAGTCCCATTATATGCTTTTCTCCAGAAATGATCAAGACTCATACATTCATAAAGTCTTAATTTTTTTTTTAAATCATGCTGTGGTTTGAATAGGATTTGGTTCCCAAAGTCATGCAGATTTTCTCCCTAGAGTCACAGATTGGTGGTGCCAGGATGGTATTTGGGAGGTTGGTGTAGTTGGAGGTCTTTTGGTCTCTGGTAGGAGTGTACACTTGGGAGTGGTTCTTGTGAGAGGATTGGTTAGAAATCTAAGTTGGGCCCAGCTGCTTTCTTTGCTTCCAGGCTCGTCATGTGATCCTTCCTCTACATGTCATTGCTACCCTCCAGCCTTCCCAGACGGACAAACTGAATCTCCAGAACCATGAGCTAAAGTGAACCTCCTTTCTGTATAAGTAGCCTGTGCTAGGTATGCAGTTATACAGGTCAAAAGCTGACGAAAATCACCAAAAGACTCAACATAGTTGCACCCTAAATAGTGCTAGAGTGATTAGTATGTGTAAGACAATGTAAACTTTAGCACACATCCAGCTCATCTCGGGGGCTTGCTAAAACACAGATTACGGGGACCTATTTCCAGAATCTTTGATTTCAGTAAGAATGGAGTGGGACCTGATTTTTCCCTCCCTCCCTCCCTCCCTTCCTCATCCCCCCCCATCTTTTCCTTTTAAGATTTATTTATTTTGAAAGAGTGACAGAGACAGAAAGGGGGGAAGAGAGAGATAGAGAGATTTCTTCCTTCTGCTGGTTCACTCCCTAGATGGCTGTAATGGCAAGGACTGGGCAAGGCCAAAGCCAGGAGCTTCATTCAAATCTCCCATGTGGGTAGCAGGAGCCCAAACACTGGGGCCATCCTCTGCTACTTTCCCAGGACATTAGCAGTGAGCTGGAGCAGAACTGGAGCAGCCAGAATGCAAACTGGCTCCTATATGGAATGCCACATTATAGGTGGTGGCTTTACTTATTGGTCCACAGTGCTGACTCTGAGTCCATTTCTGACAGGATCCCAGATGATGGTGATGTGTGGGGAGCCTCACTTTTGAGTGAGGAACTTCGTCTCTGGGTAGGCAGCTGCACTTCTGAGAAGCACTAGTATAAGACATTGATTCTTGCCTGTACTAGAAATGACAGGATCTTGGAGCTGGTGATCTAGTAGGGGAGATAAGATATTTACATAAGTAACAGACCCCTAGAAGTGGACAGATAAAGTAAATGGAAAGCAGGAAAGGCAGATGCGACTTTCAATCTTTGCGACTAGAGAGATTGTTGTGGACTGGGCCTTGCAAAATGTAGACCCAAAGAGAAAAGTATATTCCAGAATATAATGTACATAATATCATTGTCACACTTGAATACATTAACATTAATTGATGAATATATTGCTTTTAATCTAAAAAAGAAATCCCTATTTTTGGCATTTGTGAGATAGTTTAAAAATTACTGGCTGGCGCCATGGCTCAGTAGGCTAATCCTCCGCCTTGTGGCGCCGGCACACCGGGTTCTAGTCCCAGTCGGGGCACCAGATTCTGTCCTGGTTGCTCCTCTTCCAGGCCAGCCCTCTGCTATGGCCCGGGAAGGCAGTGAAGGATGGCCCAAGTGCTTGGGCCCTGCACCCCATGGGAGACCAGGAGAAGCACCTGGCTCCTGGCTTCAGATCAGCGTGGTGCGCCGGCCGCAGCGCGCTGGCCGTGGCGGCCATTGGAGGGTGAACCAACGGCAAAGGAAGACCTTTCTCTCTGTCTCTCTCTCTCACTGTCCACTCTGCCTGTCAAAAAAAAAAAAAAATTACTTAGGCTGGTGCCACAGCTCACTAGGCTAATCCTCCTCTGCCTGCGGCACTGGTGACCCGGGTTCTAGTCCCTGTTGGGGCGCCAGATTCTGTCCCGGTTGCCCCTCTTCCAGGCCAGCTCTCTGCTATGGCCCGGGAAGGCAGTGGAGGATGGCCCAAGTGCTTGGGCCCTGCACCCACATGGGAGACCAGGAGGAAGCACTTGGCTCCTGGCTTTGGATAGGCAAAGCATGCCAGCTGCAGCGGCCATTGTGGGGTGAACCAACGGAAAAAGGAAGACCTTTCTCTCTGTCTCTCTCTCTCACTAACCCTGCCTGTCAAAAAAAAAAAAAAATTACTTAGTTAGATTCATAGAGATAGACAATAGAAGACTGGTTCCACTCTACGTGAGGGACGAACAGAATGGGACTTACTGTTTAATGGGCACAGAGTTCAAGTTTTCAAGATGAAAGGCATTCTAGACATGAAGAGCGATAGTTACATAATAGCGTGATACAGCTAATGCCACTGAACTGTACACTTAAAAATGGGGATTTGGTAAATTTTATGTGTATTTTACCACAACATTTTGCTCACTACATTGAATGTTAGAATACCTTTGAAATACACTCTTTTTTTGTGCTTTGTTCTGAAGCTCTAATATCTTTAATCTTCTAAGCAATTTTATTGAGGCATAATTTATGTCTCCTAGACACCACCATTATAAATGTACAATTCAGATCATCTTCAGTATCTGTAGAGTTGTTGAGAATCACCACAGAGCATCACCCCCAGGGATTCTCGTGTGCCCCTTTTCAGTCAGGGCTTGCTTCTGCCCCCAGCTCCAGGAAACCACTAAACTACTTTCTGTCTCTCTCGTTCTACATTTTCTGGTTATTTCTTATAAATGGAATGTAGTCTTTTGCATCTGAACGTTTTCACTTAGCATAACAGTTTTTCAGGAATAAATATTTTCTCAGTATGCATAAGCCTTTTTAGCCAATTTCCTGGGCTTTGAATTGATTGCTTTTGATAATTTTGGCCACTTTTATTGTTTCTTTTCAGGAGAAAATATGTAGTGACTTCTTCACTGCTCCCTTCTGGAGATCTCAGTGTTTCATTCATTTTACTTTTTAATTCTGGGGGGAAGATGAAAGAATGCATTTGAAACCCAGTGCTAAAGATTGTCCATGTGGATGCGGTGCTCCAGTTATAGCACTTATCAGAAGTCTCATTTTCTTGAATGATCTATTCTAGTGCTTTCTGACACAAGCCACACAGAAATCTAGAGGATTTCAAATTCCCATTCAAGAGTCTTAGAAATGCAACAAGCATTTTGTTTTTTTTTTAAATATATATTTATTTAGGGACTGGCGCTGTGGCATAGCTCGTAAAGCTGCTGCCTGCGATGCCAGCATCCCATATGGGCACCAGTTTGCCTCCTGGCTGCTCCACTTCTGATCCAGCTCTCTGCTATGGCCTGGGAAAGCAGTACAAGATGGCCCAAGTCTTTGGGCCCCTGCAATCGCGTGGTAGACCTGGAAGAAGGTCCTGGCTCCTGACTTTGGATTGGCGCAGCTCCAGCCATTGCAGCCAATTGGGGAGTGAACAAATGGATGGAAGGCTCTCTCTCTCTCTCTCTCTCTCTCTCTCTTTCTCTCTGCCTCTCCTCTTTGTAACTCTGACTTTCAAATAAATAAATAAATCTTTTTTTTTTTTAAAGGCAGAGTTATAGAGAGAGCGAGCTTCCATCTGCTGGTTCACTCTCCAAATGACCACAGTGGCTAGAGCAGCAGCCAGGAGCTTCTTCCGGGTCTCCCACATGGGGTGGGCATGGGCCCAAGTACTTGGGCCATCTTCCACTACTTTCCCAGGTACATTAGCAGGGAGCTGGATCAGAAATGGAGCAGCCAGAACTTGAACTGGCACCCATTTGGGATGCTGATGTTGCAGGCAGTGGCTTTACCTGCTATGCCCCAGCACCGGCCCCAACAGCAAGCATTTTCTGTGTGTCATAGGTTCCTAATCTGTAATCCTCAGGGAGAGCTTTCTTCCCTTCTGAATTCTTAGTAGCTTTTTATCAATTCTTACCTTCTCAGTGAAAGTATTTGGTGGGGGAGGGGTTCAGCATAAATGTGGATATCACAGAGATCCTTATACTAATTAAGGTGGGAAACTTCAGGCGTAAACAATGTCATTCCTCATTGTCATTTCTATCCTCAGCTGTGCCTTAAAGATTGCAATACCTGCTCAGCAGGATATGTGCCATAGAGGATGACTCTTCTCTAGTACTGAATGATCCTTCACCCATTGGAGAAGATATTAACTTTTTAAGGGAATAAGTGGGACTGTCATTGTGGTATAGCAGGTAAAGCTGCTGCCTGTGGTGCCAGCATTCCATATGGGCACTGGTTCGAGTTCCAGCTGCTGCAGTTCCCGTCCAGTTCCCTGCTAATGTGCCGTGAAAAGCAGCAAATGATGGCCCAAGTACTTGGACACCTGCACCCACATGGAGACATGGAAGAAGGCTCCTGGCTTCTGCCTGGCCCAGCAGATGGAAGATATCCCTCTCCTTTTCCCCTCCTCTCCCCTCCCCTCCCTGCCTTTCCAGTAAATAAAAACTTTTAAAAAATAATAAGCAATGGAGCTTTCACTTACTCTGATTAATTCTTCTTATAACAACTACCTAGAAACACCTCCAGACTTGGAAGATATTCCATCTTTCTATTGCTTACCATAAGGAAAACCAATCCTGATAGGTCTATCTCTATATCCCAGAGAAGGCAGTGCCATCTCATGACATGGCACTTCAATAAAACTTTGTCGGGTTGAAATGAAAGGACCATAAATGTGGTGATGGAGGTGTTTGGCTGGTGATAGGGAATGTCTGCTTTCTCCTTTCTAAACCCGAGAATGCTGGCGGCCCTGTTATGTGTGCTAAGCAGAAAGAAGAGCTGGTTCTTAGGCTTGAGGGAATTACAGAAACATCATTGAGCCAAGAATCCAGAGATGAAAATTTTGATAAATGACACAAATTTCCCCCTCACACCTTGATTGAGGGATCCTAAGAAAGAACAAAAAACAATGGCCCCTGGGGCCACCTTGAAGACTTCACATTGGTGGGGCAATCACTCCCCTTATTACGAGGTCTGAAGAGAGCTAGAATGTTCACTCAACAGCCTAATAAAGGCCAGTGTAAAAACTCATTGAGTAATTCATCCACATGGGGTCAGGTCATTACCTTTCCATGAATCTTACTAATTACCATATTCACTAATCCATGGTAGTGAAAACCCTAGACAGGAGCACCATCACTCATTAAGCTTATGTTCTGAGAAGACCAACCAATGGATGTTGCTTTGAGGTATATACTACAGGATATTACAACCAGAAATTCTTGGCACCAGCAGTTGTTGTGGCACAGCTGGTTAATCCAAACCTTGAGACACCCTTATTTCATATTGGAGTGCCTAGGATCAGGCCCCATCCCCACTAGCTTCCTGCTAGTGTGCAACCTGGGAAGCATCAGATCATGACTCTGGTACTTGAGTCCCTACCACCCATGTGGGAGGCCCAGATAGAGTCCTTGGCTCCTAGTGTTGGCCTGGCTGAACCCTGGCTGTTGCAGACATAAACCAGTGGATGGAAGATCTCGCTCACTCTCTCCCTCTCTCTCTGTCTCTCTATTTCTTTTCTTCTAAAATAAAAATAAATAAATATATGAACAAAAAAAGTTCACATGCTTAAGAGAGTTCTTGGGCAAATATTTGTAAAATGAAAGAAGATATCACGGCAAATTAAGTATGTCTTAGAGTATTAATATTCTTTAGGATGGAAGTTGAATTTCAAGTACATTGTGTTAAACATTAATAGCAGTAGCTTTCCCTGATTTTACAGTTTATTTAGTTTATTTAGTTCTTGGGAACAGAATGGCTGATATTTGGTACCGCTGAGCATGCCATTTACACATTTATTTCATTGGTTTTGTTTGGATTGTTAATGAAAAGAAACAGCAGGGAAGTCCTTTTGACCTATAATCAGGGGCTTTAACAAGCATACCACGGTCAAAGATGAAAATAAGAACTTGGACTTCCTAGTCATAGGCATCTTTATTTTCTACTATTTATATGTTCTCTGGTCCTTGCCCTGTTTTTCTTTTTTCTCAGCTTTGCCAGTACGGTTGAAATAGCACATCTGTCTAACCTATCTGGGGTTCCTGGACAATGCAGCTTCTCCACTTTTTAATAAGTAGGAGTCTAATGGCTTGTGCCTCTTTCCTGTCTTCAAGCAGTATGGCAGATGGTTTTGACGGTGTTCTAGTCCCTACCAGTTTGAAGTTCTTCAAGATATGAACAGTTTGTTCTACTAGACCTTGAAAACGGGCTGTAGGAGTGCAAAAGGAGGACGCTTTTGCAAACAGTAAGAACTTACTATGAGAACCACCTGGATGTTTCTGTCCGCTGTTAATTGGAGTCAACGTTACAGGATAAATATAAAGAAGAGAATATATCCGTCACAAGAGTAAGGTTAAAGCTCAACATTTACATTTTCGCAGAAAGCTTTATGTGAAGCTGATGAAAGGACTGTCCTGGGGCGAGCCCTTCAGAAGTTACTCATACTTCCCAAGGCGCAGTTTAGAGTGGGACTGTGGCTCAGAAAAGGACTACGAGTTCCAGAATGCACGTCTCCCCGTCTGTTCCCGCGATAATTCTAGGAGTTGCGTTCAACCAATCCCTTCATGGAGAGTCTGTGCCATTAGCCAATCAGAAGGCGAATGGAAGCGGAAGCGGTTGGCGGGAGGGACGTTGTGTTTGAAATCAGACACTTGGCGCGGCTGCGGGAGCTGAAGACTGGGCTTTGGCTGGAGGTGGCGCAGATTTTAGTGCGTGGAAGGCGGCGGGGCTCAGGCGTGCCCGCCAAGGTGAGGGAGGGTGGGTGCCGAGCTGGGCCCTCCTGTTGCGGTAGGAGACCGTGGGCTTGGGGACGGGCGGCATTTGTGAGATGCGCGTCCTTTCGCTTCCAGCCTTTGGGCCTGGCGGGGTGGGTAGCGGCCTCGCCGAAGGGTTGCAGGTTTCGCTGAACGAGATGACTCGGCCCCTCCTGGAAAGGTGACTGGTGCACGTCCTGGACTGAGCCGTCTAAATGCCCACTCGGCCGTCCGCTTTCCTGCTCGCGTCGGGCTCGGGAGAGGCGCCGTAGACTTGTGGTTTTTAGGGGCCGGGCGGGGAGGGGCCCCCCGACTCTCCATGCTGGACTCCGGAGGGGATAGAGTTGGACGTCACCTTAGATGTCACCAGTTTTACTTGTGATAGAAACGGAGTCGGTGCCGTTTCCCAGGATGCTAGAGTGCCTCGCACACTTACCTACTAACAGGGCCTGAGGAGGTGAAGGCGCCTTGGATTCCTGCTGCCCCTTTAAGCACAGTTAAGCCCGGGGCACTTGATCTACCCTGAGTATCTAAAGTTAAAGGTAAGTTGCTGGCCGTTTTCGCCCAAAAGCTAAACTGCCAAAATGCACTAGATTGGAATACGTGGTTGATTTGATCTCAGTAACTTTAAAAATACAGAGTGTGTTCTGTGTGTCTCGTAGCATTGCCTTGCAAAATGGTGGAGGACGAGCTGGCACTGTTCGATAAAAGCATAAATGAATTTGGGAGCAAATTCAGAAGCACTCTGAGTGACGCTCCTTGTCAGATGGTGGGGCTAAGAGACGCCTACAAGGACTCGGTCAAGTCACTTACAGGTACCTGCTGTCTTGGAACGGGCTGTTTTTGCAGTTCTTGTTTATTTTCTACTATTCTTTAAGCTGAATTGAAAGTTCAATTTCTTTTTCAGAAAAACTGTCTGTGAAACTGAAGGAAGAAGAACGAATGATTGAGATGTATCTGGAATATAAAAATCGTACGTGAATAACGGTAGCTCAAAGTTTTTTTAGATTACGCATCTTTATCACGCAACCGCTCATACATGTGAGGCAGTGCACTGTGTGTGTTTATACACATGCTATATGTACAGACACATTCATATATAAAAACAATACATTCATGTGGCCACCAGCCAGCTCAAGAAATAGAACATCTCGTGTTCTACCTTCCTCTTCTCCAGCTGTCTAGAACTAACCTATTCATATTTTTGGTTAGTATTGTTTTTGATTGTAATAGAAATAGCATGATTTTTGTTTCTGATTTATCCTGATTTTTCATTCGGCATTCTACATGTGAGATTTATCTAGGCCAGCATATATATATGTATATATACACACACACACACACACACATATAAACATGTTTGCTTTTACGATGGAAATCCTAGCGTAGGGATTGGCAGGTTGATGTTTCTCAGCTCCTTGGGGTAGGGTTAGTAATCTGAGTCTCTCTGTACTTTTGCTGCTGTTGGTAAAATCCCTTTTCTTTGCTTTGCCCACGTTACCAATTGTGTGGCTCATGAAGACAGTTAACTTCCTTACCTTTGATGGGTTCCTGTGCCTGACTTTTTCCCCGTGTTTACTTTCTAAACTGTCTGAACATTTCCATGCCCTTCCACTGCTTCTTTCATTCCTTCTGTAACTGTAAGCAAAAAGAAAAAACTTGCTTGGCTGTGTGTATGTAAGAGTGACGTTGAATTTGGGTCTTTGGTCTGTAGAACTCTTAAGGCTTAGAAAGTTAAGTTTGAAACTCATTTTTTATAGTAAAGTACTCTCTTAAAAAATTCCCTGTAATGTGAGCTTATACTCTAAATGCTGTAAAAAAAAGCACTATCAATTTCTTCTTCTAAAAAAACTTTATACTTGAACAAAAACATAATTTATCTAAATTCAATGACTATTTGACTGCTATTGCCCAGCATTAAGGAAGCAGCCATGTATAAAGTGAAATCTCACAAGTTAGTGGTGTATGGCCTGGGAAGCCACAATTAAAAGATATTTTAATAGTTGGTATAATCATGGAATGGGGGCTAAGTGAGTGCAGAATATGGAGGGCTTGACTCTTCCAGTGAGCATTGCAGAATATTTAATAACTAACATCTACCTAAAGTACACCACGTGTCAGGTCTTATATTAATCTCTTTGCATATATTGACTTCTTGAATCCTAAGAAGTCTAGACACTGTCTTTACCTGACCTTATAGATGAAGAAGTAGGTACAGAGAGATTAGGTAACTTGCCCAGGTCAGGCAGCTAATAATGAATAAAAACACGATTGAGCCTCTGCATTGATGCTACCACACTGCCCTGGCGAAGATCACATAGAGGTGGGGAGGGGAAGTTTGTCAGATTCATCTCTAGATTCTGAGAAGGGGGAACAGCAGTGTGACAGAAGCAGGAGAGTTGGTTGAGTTCTGGGACGGCTAGAGTACAGTGTGGGTGGGAGGGGCAGAGAAGTGGCCAGAAGGAGAGCTGGTTGGCCAGGGCGTGGACATCATATGTTGTACAAAGAAGTTTAGGCTTATTTCTTAGGAGATTAGGAGTTGCTAGAGGATTTTAACTAGAAAATGATACTGGGTTTATAATTCAGCAAAGCACTCTTGCAGTTTCACGCATAATAAGCAGGGAGTGAGATGGTGGGTACAGAAAAGCCAGTGCAGTGGTCCTGGCAGACAACAAGGATGTCTTGGGTCAGTGACAGTCTGAGGAAGTAGACTCGTGTGCACTGGGCTGACAGTAAGGGTGTGGCCCAGCATGATCAGTGGTGGTGTGTTTACTAAGTGATGCATTAGAAGAGGAGAAAGGTGTTTCTAGGGGAGGGAAAGATGCAGGTGGGTTGGTTTTTTAAATGTGTTAAGGGAATATGTTGAGGTGTTAGGTTTTGGGCCTTGCGGGTTGTGAAGTCTGATAAGCTGTGGGTATATCTATCTGGCAGCCAGCTGGGGAAGTGTTCTTTTCTGAAGTTAAAGATTTGGTCATCTTCAGTGTATCTGAGGGGTTGAGGTTGTGGACGAGTGTATAGGGTGAAAGAAGAAAGCCTCGGATAGTCATGAGTTGTTCTGTGTTCAACTCTACATACACCAGCTCCTCCATTCCTCATGACAGTTTTCAAAGTAGGTATTACTTTTATTAGTCTTCATGTTTGTGATGAGCTCAGAGAGATTGTGATTTGCTGCAATCATATTGACTCACATTCAGAACATTATATTGCCTCCCTGTAATTTGAGAGGGAGGTAAATTGAAGGGTCAGAGTGAGCAACTGGAATGCAAAAGGAGTTAGAAGTTCACAGAAACTGAAGAGGAAAGAACTAAGAGAGGCTGTTGTCAACACTGGGAAGTCACAGATAGGCCCACTGTGGTGAAGTCTGATGCCGGTAATATTTTGGGAGTATCATAGGTGGTAGAGATTCATTCAGTCACTTAATATTTGTTGAGCTGCTACTCTGTGCCAGGTACTCTTCTGCAGAGAGACTGCAGAGAACAAAATAGCCCTAGTTTGTGGCCTTCCTTGAACATCTGTTCTATCTAGTTATCACATAGAGGAAAATGAGCTGTTGGTAGCTCAATTTTGATTAAGCCACTGCCTGCAATACCAGCATTCCATAAGGGTGCTGGTTCAAGGCCTGGCTGCTCTGCTTCTGATCCAGTCCCCTACTAATGTGCCTGGAAAAGCAGCAGAAGATGGCCGAAGTTTTGGGCCCCTGCCACCATGTGGGAGACCCAGAAGGGATTCCTGGTTTCTGGCTTCATGCTGGCCCAGCCCTGGCTGTTGTGGCCATTTGGGGCGTGAACCAGCGGATGGAAGATATGTCTCTCTGTCTCCCTCTGTGTAACTCTGCCTTTCAAATCAATAAATTTTTAAGAAAGAAGAGAAGAGAGACATTTATTCTGGGCAGATCCGGAGGTTTTTGTAAGATAGAGATTATCTTTTTTCTACATATGAGGGAGTTGAAATTCATTGAGGTTAAGAAACTTGCCTAAAGTCAAACATTAGGTAGACATCAGGTCTAGGATAGCAAACAAAATGCTCTCCTCTTCTTTCCAATGCATACTGCATTCTTTCCAGTGCACCATACTTTGACATTTTGGAAGGAAGTTGCAAGGGAGGGCTTCTGTGCTGAGTGCTAGAGAATGTTTGAAATACAGTTCCTGGGGAATGAAGAAGCTGCCAACTGTGTATGCATAAGATAGTAGCCATGTAGGGGCCAGCACTGTGGTATAGTAGGCTAAGCTTCTACCTGCGGCGCTAGCATGCCATATGGGTGCCAGTTTGGATCCTACCTGCTCTTCCAATCCAGCTCTCTGCTAATGGCCTCTGAAAGCAGTAGAAGGTAGCCCAAGTGCTTGGGTTCCTACTCAGAAGAAGCTCCTGGCTCCGGCTATTGTGGCCATTTGGGGAGTGGACCAGTAGATGGAAGACCTTTCTCTCTCTAACTCTACCTCTCAAGTAAATAAATACAATCTTTTTTTTTTTTTTTTTAAAAACAGTTTTTTTTAAAAACAGTTCAACTGTTATAATAAAAACACAAACATGCTATTTCTATGTTTTTACATTATTATTGGGTACTGTAACCCTGTGAAGTATTGAGTGAGGCAGCAATTGTGAACCACTATTTAACAAACAAGTGATGGTTTTCCAGAAGTTTTAACATGATGGGGGTTCCTGAGTAACAACTGATGAATGGGATTGGAACTGAGACTTTTTGACTTTAAATCTGGATTTCTTTTGCAGTATAATCCTACTAAATAATTTCTATTAAATGCTATTGTATTTCTTTCTGGAAATTCTGATGTTTATTTTTAAAGTGTACTTAATATAATATAATTGCTGGCCACATAATATTTAAGCCAATGACAGATCACATATCACAGTGGTTCTCTCATAAGATTATAGCTGAAAAATTCCTATAACCTGCTTAGGTCTCGGCATTGTGCTACAGTTGCCGGTTCAGTACAGTAACATACTGTATAGGTTTGTAACCTAGCTTCCCACTAAGGCAGACATTGGCAGCCAGTGGCGATTGCTCAGGTCGTTGGATTCTTGCTTCACACATGAAATACCTGGATTGCCTTCTGGCTCCTGGCTTTTGAGCATTTGAGGAGTGAAGCAGCAGATGGTTCAGTCTCTGTTTCAAATAAAGAATTTTTTTTAAAAAGCATAGGATAGCAAAGAGTGTTTTTGTAGTTATTAATATTAACAGACATAACTATACTTACCTATATATTAATTATTGGTATAATTTATAAAAACTGATGATTTTGTGGTATTTGGTGTTATAAATACAGATTTTCAGTAGATTTTTCTTGAGTGTTCTAGATAGATGTCTATTGTCTAAATACATTGGCAATTATCTTTTCCTTTCCAGTGGTTTCACTGGTTATAAGTTTTGGGTTAGCCAGAAACTTTTAGGGAAAATTTTCAATAACAGTGACATCAGATACCCTTGGAATGCCTTTAGTGTTTAAGTAAATTACGAGATAAGAGAGGTTTTATTTTGTTTTATCATATTAAAGAAATATCCTTGTACTTCTGGATTAAGAATCACTATCAAGAGTGGGTGTTGAATGTATAAAAACTCCCTTCAATGCTTGTTATTTGACGGTTTTCACTACTATTATACCTTCATTGTTAATTCTTAATATACACTGTGTTTGCTCTTAGTTTATTAATGTTAATATTTTATTAAATATTTTTGTACTTATGTTTTTAATTATGTGGTTGTAGGTAGAGGAATCATCTTTATTGATTTTAGTTTTCAGAATTTGTTTACTGCATAAAATATGCCTGCTGCCTATTTGCCTTCTTCCCCTTCTATCTTTTTGGTATGATCCAGATACTTTATATATATAGCATTAGAATTAGTGTTTTCTTCAAAGCCCATGTAAAGCCATCTTCTAGGGTCTTGTTGTCTATGGTGGTGGGTTTAATTTATGTACTTGGAGTAGGTGAGCTGATTTTTGGTTTAATTTAGTATTCCCACATAAAATACATTCTGTCTCGTTTTTGTTTTCAAACACAAGTAGAAAAAGAATAGAAATTTTTTGTCTTTTACAGTTTTTAAGTCATTAGGAAATGTACATCAGTTAAAACATTCTTTATTAATCTTATACAAGTTAGTACATTTTGGTCTTAGATAAATGATAGTGTGAAACATATGTATTTTAGCTAATATATTGTACTTCTTACAGAGGTCAACAGACAGAATGAGTTGATTCAAGAGAAAAAAGATAACTTGTTAAAACTGATTGCTGAAGTAAAAGACAAGAAGCAGAAACTGGAAGACCTTAGAACAAACATCCAGGATCTTAAGGAAGAGTATTCTAGGAAGAAGGAAAGTAAGTTTCCAGTTGTAAACATATTTAAAACATTACCCTAAATTTCAGAGTGATGTTTCACAGTTATTATGTGCATCTTGTTCTTGTTCCTCACTTCAAATGAGTGAAAATACCTCAGGCTTAGCCAGCCACTCCTCTCTGCAAGGTGGCAGTACAGTACAGATAACTAAGTGGGCTGTTGTGGTGTTGTTTCATTTTGTTTTACTTCTCTCTGATTTCTACAGTCACCAGAGTAATACTGAAATTGACCTGAGAATTTAATCAAGCAGAGTGGGAGACAGTGTCACTAAAGAAGATTTGCCTTGGAGAAACCTTAGTGCTATTTATGAAATAAATATTTCTTGGCCATCTATTATCTGCCAGGATTTAATGTGAGATATGTGCATTACATCTTTTAATTCCGTTTTCCATGAACTTTTTGAAGTGTGCTCACAGGAGTTTTACATACCATGCTGCAAGACCTTTTTATTTAGAAAACTTCTTTATGCAAATGAATGCTTCATTTAGAAGGCAGTCTTGGCCTTTTTATGCCCACAAACTAAACAACCAATTCATTACATTTCTAAAAGAGCTAGATTTGCTTTCTTTCTTTCTTTTTTTTTTTTTTTTTTAAAGAATTATTTTATTTTATTTGAAAGAGTTACAGGGAGCAGTAGAGCCAGAGAGAGAGGTCTTCCTTTTCACTGGTTCACCAAATGACCACAATGGCCAGAGCTGAGCTGATCAGGAGCCAGGAGCTTCTTCCAGGTCTCCCATATGGGTCCAGGGGCCCAAGGAATTGGGCCATCTTCTACTGCTTTTCCAGGGCATAACAGAGAGCTCGATTGGAAGAAGAGAAGCCAGGACTTGAACTGGCGTCCATATGGGATGCTGGTGCTGCAGGCTGGGGCTTTAACCTGCTGCACCACAGTGCTGGCCCCAAAGATTTGCTTTCTTAATGCTTTATCTTATAGAGTTCTTATCCAAGCCTGAATTATGAGATTATTTTTCTCATATGCTAAGTAGTACTTAGGAACAATTGTACTAGCTTAAAAAAAAAAAAAAAAAAAAAAAAGCATTCTAGGATAGGGTGTTTGCCAGTGTGGTAAAGACCCCTCTTGCGTTCCGTGACAGTGCCTGGGTTTAGGTTAAGGCTTAAGTAGTTGGGTCGCTGCTACCCATAGAGAAG
Source organism: Lepus europaeus (assembly GCF_033115175.1). NCBI lineage: Eukaryota > Metazoa > Chordata > Mammalia > Lagomorpha > Leporidae > Lepus > Lepus europaeus. The sequence goes on along the minus strand of NC_084827.1, from coordinate 111,808,608 downwards.
ACCCTGGCCTAGGCATGGCCCAGCCCTGGCTGTTGCAGGCATTTGGCGAGTAAACCAGCAGATTGATCTCTCTGTGTCTGTCTTTGTCTCTCTGCCTTTAAAATAAGTAGCTAAATAAGTGAATTAATTTTTTTTAATCCTAAACTAGCATGACATAAGGCTGACTTGTTATGAGAGATGATTTTGCTTCAAGGAATAGAGTATTTTTCCCATGAAGCAATTAGCATATCCTTAGCTATCCAGAAAAATTAAAACAATGTAAAGGAAGTCTTTCTTTTCCTATGATGGATAGCCATGCAAGTCCATGGGTTATGTATTCATGCTACAGCATCATAAAACAAGGCAGAACTTGCTTTTCTCCCCCTCTGTACATATAGTCTCATTTTTTTTTCCTTCCATTTTGAATGAATAGAAAGCTTTTTTTGCTAATCAGTGGAGAAAAACCCAGTACATACAGATTCATGTGCTTGGCATTACATTCATAGCTTTTTTTTCAAGTTCTTATAAATTCAGTGAGTGTTCAGTATTATTTAAAATATGTAATAACTGTGTGTATGTGTGTTTAAACCGTAGCTATCTCCACTGCCAACAAAGCTAACGAAGAGAGGTTGAAAAGGCTGCAGAAATCTGCGGACTTGTATAAAGATCGCCTTGGACTGGAAATTCGAAAAATATATGGTAAGTGTATTAATATAAGTGAATCATGGAGATTTAAAAAGTATGTCTTCTGTTAAGGAGTATTCTTTTTTTTAAAGACTTGTTTATTTGAAAGAGTTACACAGGAGAGAGAAGGAAAGGCAGAGAGAGAGAGAGGTCTTCCATCTGCTGGTTCATTCTTCAAATGGCTGCAATGGCCAGAGCTGCACCGATCCGAAACCAGGAGCCAGGAGCTTCTTCTGGGTCTCCCATGTGGGTGCAAGGGCTCAAGGACTTGGGCCATATTTTACGGGTGTATCAGGCCATAGCAGAGAGCTGGATTGAAAGTGGAACAGCCGAGACTCGGAGCGGTGTCCATATGGGATGCTGGCACTACAGGTGACAGCTTTACCTGCTTTGCCACAGTGCCTGCCCCAAGGAAAATTCTTAGAACATTTCTAGCTAAGGGACTGGCATTATGGCTCAGTGGATTAAGTTTCCTTCTGCAACTCCAGTTTCCTATATGACTGCTGGATCAAGTCCTGGCTGCTCCACTTCTGATCCAGCTCCTTGCTAATGTGCCTAGGAAAGCAGTGGAAGATGGCCAAGCCGTTGGGTCCCTGCACCTACATGGGAGACAGGGATGGAGTTCCAGGCTCTTGGCCTCAGCCTGGCCTAACTCTGGCCATTGCAACCATTTGGGGAGTAAACCAGTGAATAGCAGATCTCTCTCTTGCTCCCTCTTATCCAGCTCTGCATTTCAGATAAATAAAAAATAAAAGTATTCTTCAAAAATTTCCAACCAAAATATTGACCACATTATTAACTTTTTCAGAAAATAGGACGTTTCAAGTTTTTTTTAAATCACCTAAGGATAACTGCTGATGCTTTATTTATCAAACATTATATACAAATATTTTTGGCATGTTTATCAACATGCAAATATTTTTTTTTCTTACTGGCATTGTGTCAGCATTTCTCCAGTTGCTGTAGCCTTCATAATGGTAATTTTTTTTTTTTTTACCATGATTCAGTCATTCTATTAATACAGCATAATTCAATTTTTTTTACCTAATGTTTAGTACATGCATTGCTTCTAACATTTGGAATCTGCCAGTTTTTAAAATGCTGCAATGAACTTAGACTTCCTTGTTTAATAGTGCAATTTCCATAGAATTGTTTTCTAAAAAGGAACTATTGGTAAAAGTCCATATTTGTATGGCTGTTATGTGTAAATGTGCTAATTTTCTGCAACATTTGAGCTTTGATGATTCAATGGGAACACTTTCAGGTTTCAGCATAAACAGATGTCCCTCTTAATCTTTGGGGGATTAACTTCTAAACCCTTATTGGATGCCTGAAGCCAAGGAGAATACCAAATCCTATATATACTGGGGTCTTGCCTATGTGTAGGCACTTATGATAAGCTTTTACCTTTTTGCTTAAAGGAAGCATGAGACTTTTCTTTGTCATCTTCAAATTCATCACTGCTCCTATGCTAGTGAAGTAAGAGTCACTTGAAAACAAGCACTGCCATGCCGTGACAGTTGGCTGATGACTGAGACAGCTAAGTGGCTAACAGCAGGTGACATATACAACATGGATGTTGGACAAAGGGGATGATTCACATTCCTGGGCCGGAGGGATTGGAACCGATAGGGTGCTACTAAGCAGCTGCTTTCTCACAACCCTGCAATGTAACCTTATCTCTTCAACTGCTAGTTTGATACGCCCACTTTCCCAGGATGCACCTGTCATCACAATCCAGGGCATGTGCTCATACCCCATCATAAAAAGAGGCTGAGGACAGGCAAATGCTTGGAGGCACACCTCTTTGTTTTATGTGCCACCCTCGCTCACTCCTGATTTTCCTCCACGTGGAGCAGCTCACACTCACACAAATGTATGTTTATTCTCTGATTGGTAAATAAATCCTGTTTTCACTTGTGTGTGTGTGTGTATGGGTATATGTATGTATCCACTTGGAATTCTTATCTCTGTGGGACTAGGGACCTTCAATAGAGATTAAAATATTCAGGCCCGCATAATAACAGCAAGAGATTTCACTGGGCTCCTATGAATGGTACACAATTTAAAACTTGTATGAGTTCTTTATTTCTGAAGTTCTTTATTTAATATTTTTTTAAAGCTTTTTTGTTTATTTGAAAGAGTAACAGAGAGAGAGAGAGAGAGAGAGAGAGATCTGCATCTGCTGTTCACTCTCCAAATGCCTTATAACAGCCAGGTCTGAACCAGGCTGAAGCCAGGAGGCAGGAATTCCGTCTGGGTCTCCCACATGGGTGGCAGGGTCTCTTAACTAGCACTCAGTTACGTGATGCCAACATCACAAGTCTCTGTGTGCCAGGCCTCCAGCCCCCATCTGATCCTTTATTGACCATGGTTGATTGGAGGTAACTGAAACCACAGATAAGGGACTCTGCTATAATTGTACTCACAGCTAGGATTTATTGTGGCAAAAGGACAAAAAAAAAAAAAAAATACACAGGACAAAGTCTAAAGAAAACCAGGTACAAGCTTTTGAGAGTCCTAATGTAGTGGAGTCCAACAGGATGTGTTTAATTCCTGCAGGACTGAATTGTGACAACACGAGGAAGCTTATTAGACTCAGGAGCTTGGACTTTGTGCATCTTTTCTCTTTGCTGGCATTGCTGTCTGCTGTCCTAAGTATGGCTGTACGCTGTGGGAGTCCTATGAGTCCCAATAGTGAGTCCTCAAGCCTGGGGTCATTGTAGGGACCCAAGACACAGCAGCGTTGAGTCAGTCAAGTGAGCAGGCTCTTTCTAAGGTACAGCAGCCTCAGGTAGGGGACAGTTTTGTGGGTGTGAGGCCTCAACCTGCAGGATCTGACACTGATATCCGGGTAGGTAGTAGATAGTATTAGAATTAACAGATACCCAGAATTAATTGATTGCTTAGTGTGTAGAGGAAAACCCCAACACATCTGGTTATGGAAGTATTCTGTGTCGATGGTTGAGTGAGAGAATGATGAAGGCACTTTGGTTTTATTTTCCTTAAGGAAGAGAAAACTCAAACCCTTTATTTTACTTAATTGAATAGCTTAGAAAATATTTTTCCTTGGCTTGAATCCCTGCCATTACTATTAACAGTTTAAAGATTCAGTGTACTGATGTAATTCTTTCATTTTGAAGTTGAATGTCAAGACAAATTTTTTCAAAGTTTCTGAGGATTTCTTTTTGTAACTAAGAAAATTTTTAATGAGATTTTATATGCTTTAGAACAAAACTAAAATGCATATTAATTTATACTTCATTGCTGTCATTTTTTATTTATACTAGGCATTTACTCCTTTAGGAGCATATGAAGGTCTTTTGGAAAACAAGCTTTCAGTAACCGTAGAATGTCAAATCTGTTCAGTGATTTGTGTGTGTGTGTGTGTTCTAACAAATATAGCGTAAAATTCACCATTTTGACTTTTACAAAAAATTTTAACAGAAAAATTTTGTTTATGGGGTACCATGTGATGTTTCATTACAGGTATACATTGTATAATATCCAAATCAGGGAAAATAAATTTATCCTTCCACATATTTAACATTTCTTTATAGTGAAAACATCCAAAACCTTACCTTCTAAGTTTTTTTTAAAAAGCACAGAAATGTACAGAATATAAGTAGTAGCTATAATCACCATATTGTGCAACTGAATGCCAGAACGTGTAGCTGTAAACTAGTACTCATCAATCAATCTGTCTGCATCTCTCCCTCCCCAACCTCTAGCAACCACCATTATATTCTTTACTTCCATGAGATTAATTATATTCTTCTATGAGATTACCATTGTTTTAGATTCTACTACCAGGAAGATCATAGGATATTTGTCTTTCTGTGCTTGCCTGGCTTATTTCATAATGACCTCCAGTTCTTTCCATGTTGTTGCAAATAACAAGATTTCATTTTTTTCATGACTGAGTAATATTCTGTTGTATATATGTACCACATTTCTTTTATTCATTCATCAGTGGATGGACATTTAGGTTATTTGCATTTCTTGGCTATTGTGAATAGTGGTGCAGTGAACATAAGAGTGCATATGATTTTGACAGATGTATTTTGTTTTCCTTGGATATATACCCAGGAGAGGGACTGCTGAATCATATGGTATTCTATTTTTAGTTTTTTGAGGAACCTCCATACTGTTTTTACACAATGTACTGATTTACCTTCCTACCTATAGAGTAGCAGGGTTCTCTTTTCTCCCCATTCGTTGCAACATTTGTCTTTTGTCTTTTTGATAATAGCCAGTTGTGCTGGAGTGAAGTGATAATGTCATTGTGGTTTTGATTTGCATTTCCCTCATTTTAACAATTTATATGTAAAATTCAGTGACATTAGTTAAATGCACAATATTGTGATAATTGCCAACCACACACTATTTCCAAAAATTTTCATCATTCCAAACAAAAACTCTGTATCTAGTAAATAATAAATCTCCATTCCTCCCTTCCCCAGCCCCCAGTAACCTAATGTACTCTCTGTCTTTATGAATTTGTCCATTTGAGGTGTTTGCTATAAGGGGACACACACTGCATTTTGCTTATTTATTGGTGGACACTGAGTTCTTTTGGCTTTTGTGAATAGCATTGCAGTGGCCATTGGCAAAGTTAGTTGCTTGAGTCTGTTTTCAGTTCTTAGAGCATATACCCGGGAATGGGATTGGTAGGTCATACTGTGTTTTCTGCTTGTGTATTTTATCTTTTTGAAGAACTGCCAAAATATTTTTCATAGCTGCTGCACCATTTTACATTCCTATCAGGAATGAACAAGGGTTACAGTTTCTCACATTCTTACCAGTGCTGTTACTTCCTCCTGTTTTTATATAGTCATCCTCTTGAGTGTGAAATGGCATCGCAGTAATTTTTTTTTTTTAAGAATTATTTATTTGATGGACAGAGTTACATACAAAGAGAGGGAGAGACAGAGAAAGGTGTTCATCTGCTAGTTCACTCCCCAAATGGCTACAAAGGCCAGAGCTGAGCTGATCCGAAGCCAGGAGCTTCTTCTGGGTCTCCCACATGGGTGCAGGGGTCCGAGCACTTGGGCCATCTTCTGCTTTCCCAGGCCATGAGAAGAGAGCTGGACTGGAAGAGGAGTAGCTAGGAGAGGAACCAGTACTCATATGGGGATGCCGGTGCTGCAGGCAGAAGTACCAGCCCCATATCAGTTGTTGTTTGCATTTCCCTGGTAACTAATTTTGTTGAGGAGTGTTCCTGTGCTTATTGACCATTTGTAAATATTTGAAGAATTATGCATTCAATTCTACACCCATCATTGCATTACATAGGTTTTTTAATTATTGTTCAATTGTAGGAGTTTTAATGTACATTTAATGTACATTAAATTAAAACTTCTACAATGTACATTAAATGTACTTAACTCATGTCGGATGTATGATTTACATATATTTTCTCCCATTGTGTGGGTTGTCATTTCATTCTCCTGATGGTAACCTTTGAGAAGGGCTGTTTTTAACCTTAATGAAGTTAAATTTATTTACTCATTTGTCTCCTGTGCCTGTGTTATATTGAAAATACATAAGGGGTGGGCATTTGGCCTAGAAGTTAATGTGCCAGTTGGGTTGCTGGCATCTCTTTGATCAGAGTACCTAAGTTTCAGTCCTAGCTCTGCTCTGAATTCTGGCTTCCTAATGATGTGCACCCGGGAGGCAGCAAGTAATGGTGCAAGTATTTGGCTCCCTGCCACCCATGTAGGAGATCTCAGTTGAGTTCCTGGCCTTCAGTTTCAGCATGGTGGAGCCTCATTTATTGTGCACATTTGGGATTAAACCAGCAGATGGCTACTCTTTTTTTTTTTTTTTTTTTAAGATTTATTTATTTATTTGAAAGGCAGAGTTAACAGAGAGGCGGGATCAGGGGAGAGTGGAGAGGTAGGGAGGGAAGTAGGAAGGGAGAGAGGAGCTGGGCCTATCCAAAGCCAAGAGCCAGGAGCTTCTTCTAGGTCTCCCACATGGGTGCAGGGGTCCAAGGACTTGGGCCATCTTTTACTGCTTTCCCAGGCCACAGTGGAGAGCTGGATTGAAGTGGAGCAGCCAGGACTCAAACTGGCACTCATATGGGATGCTAGCACTGCAGGCGGTGGCTTTACCTGCTATGCCACAGCGCCGACCTCAGATGGCTACTCTCTGTCTGTTTCTGCCTGTGTTTCAAATAAACAGTGAATGAGTTTAAAAATAGAATTTATTTTTAAACTAATCTGTAACTTGCATTTGGAGATACTGGTTAAGTGGATAATACATACTTAACAATGGAGGTGTTGATCACAGTGGTAAAACTTATCTTTGGAAGTTTTGACATTAAAATATTCTCAAACTAAATAATTTCATATTTTTTTCAGGTGACAAATTGCAGTTTATTTTCACTAATATTGACCCTAAGCATCCTGAGAGCCCATTTTTGTTTTCTTTGCGTCTAAATGAAGCAAGGGACTATGAAGGTGCGTATCATATCTCCTACCTGATGTTTAATACAGACATCCCCAGATTTTATTGCATCACAGCATAAAGTAATTTTAAGGAAAGTAATATTCCCACAAGTTATTGCTTCCTTTTCCTGACTTGCTTCTTGTGCTAATGTCTTCTAAGGGTATGAGTATAGTGTTGATTTGTAGATATTATCTAGTTTTCTTAATACATAACATCTTGGCCAGCGCCGCGGCTCACTGGGCTAATCCTCCACCTGCGGCGCCTGATTCTGTCCCGGTTGCTCCTCTTCCAGTCCAGCTCTCTGCTGTGGCCCAGAAGGGCAGTGGAGGATGGCCCAGGTGCTTGGGCCCATACCCGCATGGGAGACCAGGAGGAAGTGCCTGGCTCCTGGCTTTGGATCGGAACAGCGTGCCAGCCATGGCAGCCATTTGGGGGGTAACCAACGGAAGGAAGACCTTTCTCTCTGTCTCTCTCTCTCACTTAAAAAAAAAAAAAAAAGGAAAATTAAAAAAAAAATACATAACATCTCTTTGGGATGGCCCAGTGCTACAGTGGCTAGAAAGTTTAAACAACTGAAAGTCGCTGCATTTCTTTTTTCAAAATGTTGATTGTTTATTTTTATTTGAAAGGCAGCAAAAGAGAGACACAGAGATATAGGTCTTCCATCCATTGGTTCACTCCCTCAAATTCCTGCAGTGGCTGGGCCTGAGCCAATCTGAAACCAGGAGCCAGGAACTCAGTCAGGGACACAACTACTTGAGCTGTCACCAGCTATCTCCCAGGGTGTACATTAGTAGCAACCTGGAAGTGGAAGGGGAGTTGGGACTGAAACCCAGACCCAGACAGTGATGTCGTAAATGCTTGCTCCAATCACTATATTTCATAAGCATATATGGCTTTTTCATTTAGCTTTGTGGTTAAGGCACTGTGTCCTGGAGACAGAGGTACACGTGGTGCTGGTAGGAGAGATCATGTCTTCTCAAGGCAGATCTGTGAAGACTGTAATCGAGGTGGGGAGGAGGGATGGTTTCAACCACGGTGGAGCAGCAACAACCATTTCTGTGGTAGAGGAGGATTTAGATGAAGGACGGACGGGGTGGCTGCAGAGGCTTTAACAAGGGCCGAGACAAGGACCTCCAAAATGTGTGGTCATACAGAGATCCTGCAGCCTTGTGAAGATGACATAGTTTGTAAATGTAGCACAGATGAAAATAAGGTGCCTTGTTTCAATGTTGCTGTTTATTGAGAAAACAAAGAACAAATTGGTAAAGTGGATGAAATATTTGGACAACTTAGAGGTTTTTTATTTTTTATTTTTATTTTTTTCAGTTAAATTGTCAGAAAGCATGAAAGCATTTTCTTTTTTAAGATTTATTTGTTTATTTGAAAGGCAGAGTTAGAGACAGAGAGAGAGAGAGATCTTCCCTCTGCTATTTCACTCCCCAAATGGCTGCAGTAGCCGGAGCTGGGCTGATCCCAAGCCAGGAACCAGGAGTTTCTTCCGGGTCTCCCACACAGGCACAGGGGCTCAAGCACTCGGGCCATCTTCTACTGCCTTCCCAGGCCATAGCAGAGAGCTGGATCAGAAGAGGAGCAGCCAGGCTAGAACCAGCACCCATATGGGGTGCCGGCACTGTGCCACAGCTCCGGCTCTGGCATATTCCTTTATATAGACCCGTATAAGCTACGGCCACTGCAGAGGTTTGTACCTTGACCTCCAGATGAGAAAGGATCTGCAGAGGGCGGTGGTGGAGGAGCTTGAGGAGGAGGAAGGAGGTGGAGGTGGCAGAGGTGGTGGCTTTAGAGGTAGAGAGGAGGCGGGGATGGGGCGTCTGAGGAGGAAGAGGAGGTGGTTTCTGAGGGAGACGATGTTACATGTAGTGGTGGAACAGACTTCACCAGCTGACGTCTGCATTCATCTGCATGATCTTTTTTTTTTTTTTTTTAAAGATTTATTTATTTAAGAGAGTTACAGACAGAGGGAGAGCTAGAGAGAGGTCTTCCATCTGCTGGTTCACTCCCCAAATGGCCACAACAGCCAGAGCTGGGCCAGTCAGGAGCTAGGAGCTTCTTTCAAGTCTCCCATGCAGGTGCAAGGGCCCAAGCTGGGACATATCCCTGTGCCTATATGGGATCCTGATGCCACAGTGGAGGCTTAACCTACCACACCACAGTGCCAGCCCCATTTTTTATTTTTAAGATTTATTTATTTATTTATTTATTTTTTAACAGGCAGTTAGACAGTGAGAGAGGGAGACAGAGAAAGGTCTTCCTTCTGTTGGTCACCATGACCTGTGCGCTGTGCCGATCCGAAGCCAGGAGCCAGACGCTTCCTCCTGGTCTCCCATGTGGTTGCAGGACCCAAGCACCTGGGCCATCTGCCACTGTCCTCCCGGGCCACAGCAGAGAGCTGGCCTGGAAGAGGAACAACCGGGACAGAATCCAGCGCCCCATCCGGGACTAGAACCCGGGGTGCTGGCGCCACAGGAGGATTAGCCTAGTGAACCACGGCACCGGCCTAGATTTATTTACTTATTTTAAAGTCAGAGTTAGAGAAAAGGAAAGACAAAGACCTTTCTCTGTTCACTTCCCAAATGGCTGCAATGCCTGGGGCTGGGCCAGGCTGAAGCCAGCAGCCAGGAGGGTCTTCCAGATCTCTCACGTGGGTGCAAGGACCCAAACACTTGGACCATCTTCCACTGCTTTAGTAGACTATTAGCAGGGAGCTAAAGTTGGATCAGAAGTGCATTCAAACTGGTGCCCATATGGGATGCCAGTGTCACAGGTGGCAGCTTAACTCACTAAGCCACAGTGCTGGCCCCCATGTGCTCTACCTTTATGGAATCGAAACTTGTTTCTTGAGCAAGGCTTGAAGGTATGCTAATTTTTGTGACATTGGAACTAAGATGTCAACTTCATATAAAAGAACAGTCAATTTCATTCTTTTTGTTTGTTTGTTTCAAGATGTATTCCATTTATTTGAAAGGCAGAGTTACAGAGAGAGGTAGAACCAGAGAGAGAGGTCTTCCATTTGCTGGTCCATTCCCCAGATGACTGCAGTGGCCAGAGCTGAGCTGAGCTGAAGCCAGGAGCCAGGAGCTTCTTCCAGGTCTCCCACGCAGATACAGCGGCCCAAGGACTTGGGCCATCCTCCAGAGCTTTCCTAGGCCACAACAGAGAGCTGAATCGGAAGTGGAGCAGCCAGAACTCGAACCAGCGCCTATATAGGGTGCCTGTGCTGCAGGCCAGGGTGTTAACCCATTGTGCCACAGTGCTGGTCTCTAATTTCATTCTTAAAGCGTGAAAATGTTTCAGTGTTTTGTACAGTGCCTGGCACCCTGTGGGTGCTTAATAAATGAACAGACATTTTCATTTAAAACAAAAAAGGCACTTCATGTCATATCAGTGCTGGGTTTGATACCCATCCCAGGCTTCTGACCCCAACTTCATGCTAATACAGATCCTGGGAGGCAGTGCTAGTAGTTGGGGTAAATTCCTGCCAGCCGTGTAGGAGACCCGGATTGAGTTCATGGCTTCTGACTTTGGGCTTGCCTAGAACCAGCCAGTATAGGCAGTTGGGAAAGGAACCAGACAATGAAAGCTCTCTGTCACTTTTCCCCCTCAGAATGAGTGAATAAATAAATAAAAAAACTATTTAAAGTGAAAATTAAAGCTTTTGTAAAGGCTGTAGCCTCCTAAATGTGAATATTGTAACTTACCTGTGTAGATGATTTAAAAATCAAGTGCAACATCATCAGAATATTATAATTTATTTTTCTCAGAATAATTAAAAACTTTCACATCTTGAAAATGCCACACATTGATGGTATAGTTTAGTTTTATTCTTTTAATATCTTTGTATGTGTAATCTTTATGGGAATTCGCTAAGGTGGTTTTCGGGTCATTAACACCTGTGCTTTCATCTTAAAGCATTTATAGCTTGACAGATTCTCAGATCAATTGCTGGCTTGTGTCCTGTTGACTCAGATCCTGTTCTTACAGAATTTACATTTTGGGAATAAATTCATATACAAGTGCTTAGTTTTTTCTGTGAGTGCTAGATTTTCTAAATATCAATCTAGGGAACCTACCAACCTACCTTTCTAATTTCTAGTTTTCTCTAATTTTCTCATTTGATTAATAAGTTCTGTGAATAGCACTGTTGGAAAAGCAAGAGATGTCTTTCTTCCTTATTTAAATTTGATAGGCACAGAGAGAGAAAGACAAGGGGAGCTCACATCTGGTACATTCCCCAAATGCCAGCAACAGCTGGGGCTGAGCCACACTGAAGCAGGCAGACCTCCCACATGGGTGGCAGGGACCTAACTACTTGGATGCCAACTACTTGGAATGCCACTATACTTGCTGCCTCTCAGGTTGCACATTAGCAGGAAGCTAGAATCAGGAGCAGAGCGGTGACTCCAGCCCAGGCATGCCCAGATGGGTTGCAGGTGCACCAGTCAGCTTCTTTTTTTTTTAAATTTATTTATTTATTTATTTATTTTTTTTATTTTTTTGACAGGCAGAGTGGACAGTGAGAGACAGAGACAGAGAGAAAGATCTTCCTTTTGCCGTTGGTTCACCCTCCAATGGCCGCCGCGGTAGCGCGCTGCGGCCGGCGCACCGCGCTGATCCGATGGCAGGAGCCAGGTGCTTCTCCTGGTCTCCCATGGGGTGCAGGGCCCAAGTACTTGGGCCATCCTCCACTGCACTCCCTGGCCACAGCAGAGAGCTGGCCTGGAAGAGGGGCAACCGGGACAGGATCGGTGCCCCGACCGGGACTAGAACCCGGTGTGCCGGCGCCGCTAGGCGGAGGATTAGCCTATTGAGCCGCGGTGCCGGCCCACCAGTCAGCTTCTTAACCATCAGGTCAAATACCTGCCCCCCCACCACTTTTGTTGTTGTTTGTTTAAGACTTCTTTATTTGAAAAGCAGAGTTACAGAGAGGGAGGCACAGAGATCTTTCATCTGCTCTCTCCAAATGGCTGCAATGGTCAGGGCTGAGCTAGGTCAAAGCCAGGAGCTTCATCTGGGTCTCCTCCATTGGTGTGCATATGCCGTAGCTGTGTCACAGGTGGTGGTTTGACCTGTGCCACATGCCAGGCCCTTATCACCACTACGTTTTTAATGAGCTCCATTTCATGTGTAAAAACTTCAGAAATGTCTTTCCATAATTGGAAGTTATTAAGAATTGGCATTGAAAGATGTTCTTTTTTTAATCCATTGGGCAGCAACTAAAAGTCAGTGAGGCTGAAGTTTTGCTGAAAAACATGACTTAGCAGGTATTGAAGCAGCCTAAATAGTTTAAATGTGTAGATTGAAGGTGATGGGGAACGGCATTCTACATCATTCACTTCTTTCATCCCCTGAGTGCCATTTGTTTAAATGTAAAGCAAGGTATAATATTTAAGATAGGACTATTTTGAGTTTTACAGGAGAGGTCCAAAAGATAGTTAGGATATAAAAATGAAGGGTATAATTTTATTCTCAAAGCATTTCAATAAAATTACGAGTTGATATTGAAATCTGATGAGCTCATCTAAATTGGAAATACTTCTGTCCCATACAGAAAAGAACCTCATTCAAATTGTTTGCATTTGTTTCTCTTCTAGTGTCAGATAGTGCTCCTCATCTCGAGTGCCTTGCGGAATTTCAGGAGAATGTGAGGAAGACCAACAATTTTTCGGCTTTTCTTGCCAATGTTCGGAAAGCTTTTACTGCGATGGTTTATACTTAATATGTAAATAGTATATTAAAACAAGTTTGCTTTTTCTATCATGTATATCTTTTTAAAAATATTTCTCATCTATTGTCTGTACATATTTTGAGATTTTTGTAATATTTTTGTGTGGTATAGAGGAAAGCAAAATATAGCACTCTAGAATATGCCACTTTGGCATAAATATCTTTGAAACGATGACAAGAGGAAGCTCAGTCAGAAAAGCTTTCTGCCTTCCCCTGGTTTGCCTAAAAGCAGGACATAAATTTATAAAGGTGTCTCCCTCTCCCCACACCTCTCTTTCAATGGAAATAATTCTCACCAGCTCAGATATGGCCACCAATGGACACTGCAGACAAACATTACTCCCTTAGTTTAGTTCTTTTTTTTTTTTTTTTAAGATTTATTTATTTTTAAGTCAGAGTTACACAGAGTGAGAGGGAAAGACAGAGAGGTCTTCCATCCACTGGTTCATTGGCCGCAACAGCTGGAACTGCGCCAATCCGAAGCCAGGAGCTTCTTCTGGGTCTCCCATGTGAGTGCAGAGGCCCAAAGACTTGGGCCATCTTCTACTGCTTTCCCAGGCCACAGCAGTTAATTTACTTATGTATGTCCCTTCTTCACCTTTTCTCCTTCCGGAAGCCTAAGACTGCCTTCTTTTGTGTTGTCATTTCCCCAACAACGTATTGTTCTGCACTGAAGATACGCTATAAGCCATAGTGCCAAGCCACTGCTTTGAGTTACCTTTCATTGAAGTCTCTTATATGGTGTGCAGTACACATGCTGACAGACTGGCTACTTCTGCTCTTGTTAATCCTTCTTTCATTACAGGGGTCTGTTACAACTATGAACTTGTCAGGGTTGAGAGGAAATTATTTACTCCCCGATAGTTTTTTGCAGTTCAGGCAGGAATTTCTGGGACATTGCAGGCACTCCTGATCCTGAGAAATGGGATTCTGGGAGAACTGGCAGAAGCCAGAAGAGAAAGAATTCTTACCAAAGTCAGCTTTCCCAGAATTCCCTGTGTAGTGTAGTATAACCCCTGGGAACGAGAAGGTCAGAACTTTGCTTTGTTCTTTTCCTTTCCGTTGAGACTGGCAGAAGAAAAACAATTGTAGAAAATTGAACTTCTGACTCTTGTGGATTTGGTTGGGGTACATATTGATTATTGATTTTTAGCCTTTTAGAGGTAGTCTTTTTTTTCCTATATCTTTTGTGTCATTTGTCAACCCATTTGTCTTGTCATCCTAAATATAGAATACCTATAAAAACTTAAATTGAGCAATAAATATACCACTTAGGATAGTTTTGAAATAATTTTTTTTTTTAGAGTTCTGTTCTTTTGAGAAAAGTAACCGATGTTGATTAGAATATTTGGAAATATTTTTCATTCATTATGGTAATGGCATGAACTTTACTACAAGTTAATTTTACTAAATTTCAACTGAACAAAAGAATGTGTACATAACTGATATGTAGTATGAGATGCATTCGTGAAAGTATTTTCTAGAACTAGTTTGTCATTTTATTTCAAAGAAATACACATTATCAAGGAGATAATGTGTCTCACGTTATCCGTGTTTGAAAGTAGCCGTCCTGCAAACAGCGTGGCAGTATGTACTGCAGAGTTATGCGTAGCGTAGTGCCCTGCAGTCTGACAGACTCTGCTGTCGCCACTTGCAGTTGTTGGTTGAGAAGTTGTGACCTGTGTGCTCGGGAGAATCATCATTCTTCAGATACCCGTAGTGGTAGAAAATCCATGGTCAAATTGGTTTTTTTACAATAGTATGCTCACTGGTTATGACTTGTGGTACTTCTTCAAAATACTGGATTCCAAGGCACAGGCACCATGAGGGAAAACACACTAAAGTGTACTCTGAAACAGACAACATTGATGAAAAAAACAATCAAATATTCCACACTATTAGAAGTAGCAAATGGAATTGGCTTTTGCTCACTCAGATAATTGATGCGTGTATTATAAGTATGTGGATTATTGACAGATTTTTGAACAAAGATCTCATAAACTTGTTGGATTTCAAGAACTGTCTGCTCAGCATACCTAAAATGATGCAATGAGAAAGAAAACTCAATACTCCTAGAACTACTGTTATCCAAGATGATATTGGATGTTACATGAGAAACCATATTATTCTCAAGTAGCAAGAATGATGATATCAAAGCAAATCATGTGGAGGCCAGTGCTGTGGCATAGTGGGTAAAACCACTTGCCTACGGCACTGACATCCCATATCGGTACCAGTTTGCATTCTGGCTGCTCCACTTCTCATCTGGCTTCTTGCTGATGCACCTGGGAAAGCAGTGGAAGATGGCCCAAACACTTGGGCCCGTGCAGCTATGTAGGAGACCTGAAAGAAGGTCCTGGCTCCTCGCTTCGAATCAGCACAGCTCCGGCCATTGCAGCCATTTGGCGAGTGAACCAGCAGATAGAAGATCTCAACCTCGATCTCAGGTCTCTCTCTCTCACCCTGCCTTTCAAATAAATAAATCTTGAGAAAAAAAAGTCACATGAAACCAACAACATATCGTCCAAATTGTAAAATAACTGAAGTGTTTTGTTCCTTTCCACCAAAAATAATTGTTGAACAGGTCATGAATGTCACTTCTTTGTATATTGTGGCTTATAGCTGTAAAAACTATATTGTCCCAGTTTCTATAGGACAGTGTTCATTTTTAATAATAAAGGATATGTAAGCTCCAGATTATGATTTCCAGTGTATTTTAATGTATCTGTGTCAGTTTCATTGAACTGTTTACAGAATTGCCAACTTGAGACTTAATGGGTTAAAAGGAGTTGTATAGGACAAAACACAGTTATAGGTCCTATAAGTATATCGCTTGAACTTCACAGACTAGTGAATTTACAGTTCTAACCAGACTAGCATCTGTATAGACAAACTTTACTTTGGGCCACTGACAAAAGAAAAACAGATGAGATTCTCCTTTGGACGCCAGCATTCTCTGTGTTCCAGGGTTGTTTGAGTGTATTTTGACTGTCTTTGGGGATGGTGCACTTGAGGGCATTGCATCTTTGTACTTCTTTGAAGATATCTTGTGCATCCTTGATTAGACCATAAAAGCCTATTGGTCTTGGTTCTGAATCACTTGGTAAGTAACTTTTGCTTTAAAAAAAATTGGTATTACAGGAATATTTACTGTTTGTTCCAGCTGGAACCTGATGAGATTTGAAAATGATCAAAATTGTTCTATTCTCTCTTGGCTCCTCTTCCTCCCTTGGGAGCTTTTTAGCTGGCTTGAAAGTCCTTTCTTCAAAACCTAGTACTGTGTCTGCAGTAAATTCCTAGAACTCCTCCAGCTTCCTCAGGAAATCTTTTAAGTGACTATCTACTTGGTTCTGGCTTTGGCCTGGTCCAGGTCTGGCTATTGTGGCCATTTTAGGAGTGAACCAGCAAATCGAAGATTCTCTCACTCTCGCCCTGCCTTTCAAACAAGTCTTTTTAAAAAAGAATGAAGATTGAAGATGTTGGGGCTCAGGACACTACCCCAAATTATGACTGATAGGATATGCCACCCCCAAATTACTTTTTTGGAGTATTTTCTCTGAGTTATTCTGCGACGCTGTAGACACTGGAGTAGCTCTGAAAAGCTGTCCCATTGTTAAATTTACATGTGCAACAGCATCTGTAAAATGTTAAAACTCCCTGAGAGTACCTGCATAACAAGATAATCTTCATTCATCAAGATTGCATGCCTGTTCCCTCCTCCCCTCCAAGTTTCAAGCCCTAATGACTTTTATCATGATTCCCCTCCCCTGGAATCTTAGGATTTGGATAGCCAGTATCCTTGCCGAACATAGATGCAAAAACTCTGAACAAAAATATTAAACTGAATCCAACACTACATCACAAAGATCATACAAATGAGTTTTATCCCTGTGATGTAAGGGTGGTACAACATAAACAGGATTAATAGAAACCATATGATTATCTCAGTAAATGCAGAGAGCATTTGATAAGATTCAGCATGCTTTCAAGAATAAAAAAAAAAAAAGCCAGATTAGATATAAAAGAAACATACCTCAAAATTACAAAGGCTATATATGACAACACCTGATATACTCATTGGTCTGATCTGAAACAACAAGGATGTCCACCTTCACCCCTCTTATTCAATATAATACTGGAAGCATTAGCAAGAACAGTTAGAAAGGGATAAAGGGCATCAAAATTGGAAGAGGAAACCAAAATACCCATATTTGCAGATGGCGTAATTTTGTATATAGAGAAACCTAACCACGCCATCAAAAAGCTGTTAGAATGGATAAACAAATCCAGTGAAGTCAGGTTATGAAATTAACACACAAAAACCAGTGTTTCTGGAAAATCATTTGGATGACCTCTAAGGGCCCAGGTGTTAGGGGCTTGATTCCTTTGTTCCTTTTATTAATGGGATCCAGCATCTCCCTGTCCACAGTAGTTTTGAATCAATTGCAGGTGGAAGCCATTTCTCTGGGTGGTCTTACATTTCTCCCTAGGTCAGCTTGTCCCAGCCATTGTCTTCTCTGGTGATGGGGAACAGGGCCCCTACTGAGGGGCTCATTACCAGGAGAAGATGGAAGTTGATCAGAGAAGGAACAAACCTAACAGTGATGGACTTAGGAGAATTTCTGATAGAATAAGATTGGGAATTTTAGCAGAAGTTATCAAAGACAAGCCAAGACATAAACACTTGTTTACTTAAATTTTAAGTGGTAATCACATTTTTGTTTCCTGTTGCTGAACCTCTGATTTGAAGTTTTCTCTTAAGTATGCTTCAATTATGGAACCCTATTTAAAGGCCCCTCCATACCTCAGAGGTTTCCCTTCAGCAGTTACTTGGAGAAGCTATTGCAAAAGGAACTTGGGTGGCATTTGGCACAGCAGTTAAGTCACTTGGGACACCCACATCCCATACCAGAGTACCTACTTTGAATCCATGCTCCACTTCTGATTCCAGCTTCTTGCCAATGCCTACCGTGGGAGGCAGAAGATGGTGGCCCAATTACTTGGCTACCTGCCATCCACCTGGGGGACCCAAACTGAGTTATGGGCTCCCAGCTTTGGCCTGGCCCAACTCTGGCAGTTGTATTTAAGGAGTGAACTAGTGGATGAAAATCTCTTTCCTCATCTATTTACCTTTCAAATAAAATGAAAATGATTTGCAATTAAAAAATTAAGCTTAAGGATATACTATAAGTAAGACCAATAACTCATCCTGGAAAAATAATGCCTATATTTAAAAGATCCAACAAGAAGGAAATTCTAGCCCTCCTGTTAAAAACAGTTCTGTAGATAGTGTTAAAATGAAAGGAAAAAAGCTCACTAGAAATGTGTTTTAAAAAATAAATGGATCCCTCTTAGGTAACTTAAAGCCATGTCACCCCCATCCAGAGGGCACTGATAACTTTGATAACCCATAGGATGATACCATCTTATATGGAATGTAGTCTAGACCAATTTTACAACAATAACTAGAGCTAACATAGATATTCCAAGTATAAATTCTACTTTGAAAGTTCAGAAATTTCACTAGAGTGGCTTGAGGAAAACTAAGGTAGACATTCTTCAGTGAAAACTCAGGTGTACATTAGCTAAATAAGTTATGGAATGAAGGAACCACTTCATCTTTTTTGTGAAGGAAGAGCTTAGAGAAATTCTTCCTTTAAATTCAGATCACTAGCTAAGTCAAAAATCAGGATAGCCAATGAGAATAGAGAGAACTGAGAATAACCTCTGGAGATAGGTTACCCATAGCTGGAGAATCAGACATCCAATCTGTAATGTTCCTTAAAAACTAAGAACTCAAATTCTCTCTCTTTTTTTTTTTTTTTTTTTGGACAGGCAGAGTTAGACTTAAAGGAGTTTCCAATATAGCCCATAAACTATCCTTATGTTTGTTCATAACACTATGGAATTGTTGAGTTCTGATGTACCTGCAATACAGGAAGATAAAAATTCTGTAATTAAAGTGGGTTTTTGGTACCGTGGTTAAGACACCACATTGATTTGAGTCCTGGCTCCACTTCCCTTTTTAGCTTCTTGCTAATATTCACCCTGGGAGACGGTAGGGTGATGGTTCACATACTTTTATTCCTGCCACTCATGTGGGAGACTTTGAGTTCCCTGCTCCTGACTTTGGGACATCTTGGACACTTGAGGAATGAATCATTGGATGAAATATCTCTCTCTGCCCTTCAGATAAATTTAAAAATAAATGTTAAAAAACCTAAAAACGATAACTATGGAATTTCTACAAATTGAAAGATCTATCTTATTAACTGTCAATACTGGTACCAGTATGATTGGCCAAGTTATGGAAACTTCAGATAGGTGAAGATTTAGGAACCCATCACACAATATCCTTTAATGCAAAAGTTCAGAACAATGAAAACTATAGGCAAATTATTTAACATCTTTCAAAAACCTAGAGATAATCTTAATAAATATAACCAAGTGCAACAAAGAAGATTCCAGAATGAAACCCAAACTTACTCTAAATAACTTGAGGGATATAGTAGGAGTCAGCAAAGACCTGGTACTCATAATCCTTTTAGGAGAAATAATCTCTTTGAAATGTCAAACCAATGAAAAACTATTGAAAGGATTATTACACCCAACAATAATAACTCTTGTTGGTCCAACGTGATGCCAGCTTAGAACAAATAGCTAATCCTTTTTTAGCATTTTTCTGTATGCTTGATACTTTTCTAAGCCTTTAACTTGTATCTACTTAACAGCTTGTGAAGTGTGTACTATTGGTAACTTTGTCCTATAAGTAAGAGATGTAAAGTAGAGTTTCAGTAACTTCAAGTCACATCCCCTAAGTGGTAGAGCCGGGATTCAAACAGATGACAACACCTGAATCCAGGAGCTTCACCTGGACTACACTTTATTGCCTTTCTATGCTGTATTGCCAGGCAAGTAGTCCAAGACAGTTCTTTCCAGAGATTCTATAGAAATGTAATGATTGGGGGTGGGGGTGGGGGAAGCAAACCATGTTGAAAGCAGAATATGTTTTATCAAGATCCTTAGGAAATAGCCTCATTAAAATGCCAAAGCAACTGCAGATCTCAGAGAAACAGCAGAGTACCTGGCGTTTAGAACCCTGAGAGCTCATTGAGAACATTCTCTAGGGACAGACACACAGGTCTTTGTGGGAATGGTAGACGGGAGGACTATTGACTTGTGCCTAAGTTGTCATTTATTCAATCAAATATAAAGGCCTTAATTTTTGAAGCATTACATGTACCATCTGAGGAATATGCTGACATAGATAATAAATTAGCTTGTATTTATTTTAAAGTTGACATCTTATGAAAATTGTACTTTGAATAATTGATAATACACATGAAGGGCAAACCCAGCTATCTTATTAAACTTGCTCTCTTTATGCATTGTATTTAATATAGTGTGTTGTAACAATGAAATAATGAAAGATGCAGAGGTAAAAGATTTTCTTAAATGGAAAAATATGTGCAAGCAGTAAAACTGATGGAAATGGGATCCAAATGAAGTCAACTAATTACATTTGGTAATAAAATGGAAAAACAAGATCTCAGAAATTAAACTCAATCACTATATTAAGTTTTAAAAAATGAATCAGCATAAAATCTTCTAACGAGTTCTAATGATTCAAAGTTTCAATTTCCAAACTAATGAGTATTAGAAAGTGTTGCTTCTCTTCCAGTTCAGAGGATTCCTGTGCAGAGATAATTAATTATGTTTTAATTTGTGTATCATGGCAGCAAATTACCTACTTAACTGTCACCTAGCCAAATGTCTATTACATAGAAGAAACTTAATAAATATTTATTAATATTGAACACTTTATCCAAATTCAATAGAAAATGATATAATGAGAAATCAGGGTTACACACTTCAAGAAGAGCTGGCTTGTTCAATAACATTTGCTAGCACGTTGCTGAGATATTTGGCCCGTTTTAGAGAGTAAAGATGGTTCTATTGGCAAGTCTTGACTCAGTGATAAGCTAATAGAAAATGAAAAGTCCAGCAAATGGAAGAACTTCAAGGAAGAAGTTGTTTTACTAAATGTTTATGAGAATTTTGGAAAGAGGCAATATTTGAGATTCAAATAAATGTAATCAGTATAGTGGTTAATCTTGAATAGTCTGACTTGTTTTGCAAAAAGCTCTATTTTCCAAAACAATATTATGGAAGAAGTTGAGAGTTAGGATGTGATCCATTTTTCATTTTATATAACCTCACACAAGTCATTTAACTTTTAGGGGGTGGTGTCAGTTTTTGCATCCAGCCAAACTCTACCATCTGTGGTTTCCCAGACTTGCCATTTTCTTTTTGTTGATCGGACTAAGGGCATTTTCTTCTATTACCAGTTAATTAAAAGTAATTATCATGAATGTTTATTGGATCGTATTTTCCTGAACCTATAATAGATTTTTATCTTTATGAATCTTCTCTTTACTACAATGAAATACCTGAGGCATCCTAGTTGTGAAGGGGAGAGACATTTATTTAGCTCAGGTTTGGAGGCTGAAAGGCAAATGACATGATGCAGGCTTTGGCAAAAGCTCCATGGCAGATGGTGGAGCAGTGAATGGAAATGATCCCATGATGAGCCAGGAAGAAGAAAGAGACTGGTCAGAAATAGGGCTTTTGTGCCAGCGTCCAGGAGAATTCCTCTCTGAGGGCAGTCCCCAGTGCCCTAAGAACCTCCTGTGGGGCCCTACTTTCTAAAGGTTCTGCCCCTTCCCAATATATCCCACTGGGGACCAGGCCTTTAACCCATGGAGTGTTGGGGGCTGCCCAATCCAATAGCCAAACGAGAGCATTCTGACCTTGACCCCCAAGATGCATTTTTCCATCCCCAAGGGCCCCAAAGTCTTAACATTCTGGCACTGCTCAGAAGTTCAAGTGCAATGATGGCTCAGGTACTTGGGTCCCTGCCACCCGTGTGGGAGACCTGGATCGCAGGCATTTGGAGGGTGAACCAATGGATGAGATCTCCCTTTCCCTCTCCCCCTCCCCCTCCCCTTCTACCTCTTCCTCTCTCTCCCTCTTTCCCTCCCTCCCTCTCCATCTTGCTCTGCTTTTCAAGTAGATAAACATAAATAAAAATAAACATTTAAAAGAAGAGATTTCTGAGATGCCCTTGAGGCCTACCACCCCTTGTTTTGCTGATAAGCAAGGGCTCATTTTCATCTGTGCTGGTCCCTTTAGCAAGGGGTTCCTCCACCACATCCTCCTGTCCTGAATATACTTCTTGGCTCCTGGCCAGGCTGGGATTTTTCCAAGTGCTTCCATTCTCTTTCCTTTTGATTATTCATGGTTCCAGAATCCTACCGTATGCAACTAAAAGCAGCCGAGCAGCACCTTCAGGTCTTTTGCAATGCATTGTTTGGATCTTTCTTCCACCAGATATCCCAGTTCATCACTTTGAAATTCAGCCTTCCATAAAGTCTAAGGGCATCCTTACAGTGCAGCCGGGTTCTTTGCCGCAGTGTAACAAGGTTGGTGTTTAGGCCAGTCTCCAACAGAATCCTTACCTTTGGGTCACACACACCACCATCTAATCTCCAAGGCACTGCAGCTCTTCCTTACTCTTCTCATCTGAGTCTTCATCAAACTGCTCTGCTTAGAGCATTGTAGGCTTTTTTAAAGCCTGCTCTTCCACACTCCTCCAGCTTCTGCCAGAAATCCTATCCAAAACTGCCTTCACATTTTGTTGGCATAGTTGTAATATTGGTTCTTTGTTCATCATCCACTTCTCAGTATCAGCCAGCTTTTCACTACTGTAACGGTATACCCAGATCAGGCTCCTTCATAGAGAGAAGGCGTTAACTCCTGGGTTTGGAGTTTATAGTCCAAGACTGGGTGAGCTCCATTGGTTTAGCTTCTGGTGATGGCATTCCTGCTGGCAGGGTTCCCAGGTGGCACATCATATTACATGACGAGACAGGGAGGGTGCATGTCTGTCTATGTTTCTTTCCTTCTAAAGAGATCAGGGTTTCATCATGGGAGCTACATCCTAACAACCCCGTCCAACTCAGTCACCACCCAAAGGCCCCATGTCCTAACACCATACCTGGACTCAGTTTCTACTCTCTTAGTACCTTAGTACCTTTGAGAACTAAGCTACTGAGATTTAGGAACAAACATTGAAGCCATAGCAACCCATTAATGTGGTGATTTATATTCATAGGCTTTAAAAATTGAATCAGATTTACAACTTATCCATGATGGCCAATCTTTTTTTTTTTTTTTTAATATGGTGTTGGCTTAAGTTTGTGAATATTTTGTTTTGAATTTTTGCTCCTTTTCCCATGAATAAGATTTTCCTTTGGATATTAACTTTATCTGGTTTTGGCATCAAGGTAATGTAAGGTCCCAGATCTTTGAAAATAGTTGAAATATGTTCCTTTTGTTTTTTCCTACTTCCTGAAAAAGTTTGTATAAGATTGCCTGTTTTTGTGTGAACCTTGTGATTTTTTGTTGTGGGAAGTTTTTTTTTAAACTACTCAATACAATTTTTTTAAAAATGTTGCCAGGGTTCTAGTCCCAGCTCCGCTTCCAGTTCCAGTGTCTGCTAATGTGTGCCCATGGAGACGGCAAGTGGTAGTGTTCTACCTTTTTCTTATAAATACTATTTATGTCCTTTTCTCTTAATGTCTCTCAAGGTTTGCTGATATTTATTAATCTTTCCAAGAGCTAATGGATAGCCTTGTTTATCTTCTACTTTTTTGTGTGTGTCATTAATTTCTACTTTTCATGTCCATTACTTTCTTTAGGTTGATTGTGCTATTATGTTGATAAATTCCTGATTAGGATGCTTAATTTATTTATTTTAGCCTTTCTCCTTTCTTTAAGACAGTAATTTTAGCTATTTCCTAAAAACAGCAGGTTTTTTTTTTTTAAAGATGTATTTATTTATTTGAAAGGCAGAGCTACAGAGCTACAGAGAGACAGAGAGAGAGAGAGGTCTTCCATCCACTGGTTCACTCCCCAAATGTATGCAATGGCCAAAGCTGAGCCAATTATAATCATGGAGCCAGGAGCTTCTTCTGGGTCTCCCACATGGGTGCAGGGGCCCAAGGACTTAGGCCATCTTCTACTGCTTTCCCAGGCCATAGCAGAGAGCTGGATGGGAAGTAGAGCAGTCAAATCTTGAACCGGCACCCATATGGAATGCTGGCACTGCAGGCAGCAGCTTTACCTGCTACACCACAGCATTTCTAGCATTTTCTAATTTCCATTAAGGTTTCTTCTTTGACCATGAATTGTTAAGTTGTATGTGTGTTCATGTACATATGAATGCACTCTTACGTGTACAGGCAGGGTCACAATCCTGTTCTCCAAATGTGTAGTCCCCCCCCCCCCCCAGTTATGTTTTCCTTAATGACTTCTATTTGTGTTGTGGTAGATAACTTCCAGGGACTTACTTTGTGGGCTGGTGTGTAATGCAGCGGTTAGATTAAGTGCTTTTTATTCTCATCTGCCTGCAGCAGTCCCTGCACCCTTCTCGTCTGCCCAGCTCCTACTCAGCCCATTCTTCCCCAGACCTCCTCGATTCTCACTAACAGCCGCCTTCTTCTTCTTCTTCTTCTTCTTCTTCTTCTTCTTCTTCTTCTTCTTCTTCTTCTTCTTCTTCTTTTTTTAATTTATTTGACAGAGTTATAGACAGTGAGAGAGAGAGACAGAGAGAAAGGTCTTCCTTCCGTTGGTTCACTCCCCAAATGGCCACTATGGCTGGTGCTGCGCTGATTTGAAGCCAGGAGCCAGGTGCTTCCTCCTGGTCTCCAACGTGAGTGCAGGGCCCAAGCACTTGGGCCATCCTCTACTGCACTCCTGGGCCATAGCAGAGAGCTGGACTGGAAGAGGGGCAACCAGGACTAGAACCCGGCACCCATATGGGATGCCGGCACCGCAGGCAGAGGATTAACCAAGTGAGCCATGGCGCCGACTCCATTAGTAGCCTTCTTAAATGTCCTCGTGACCTTGGTTATGGAACGCCCCTGTTACAGTATTCACCCTGTGTTTGTGTTTGTGATAGAGGGTTCTTTAAGGACCTGAACTCTTATTTTTCGGCCTGGTATCTAAGCGGCAGTTCCATTTCCTGACCTCTCTCCACAGTACGTATGTCCACATCTACAGCCCAGGCCCAAGACTCTGGTCATGGTGGTGTGAGGAAGCTGGGGTACTGTCTCCCCTCAGGAAACGAATATGAAACTGGAAAAACCATTTCGGGGCAAGCAGCAACCATTCTGAAGGCAAGCGACAACGCAAGAAGTGTTTCCTTATGAAAAATTGCTGTTGCACGGAGTGAGGGCAGTGGACGCACAGTCAATATCGTGGCTGGCTCAGCCTCCTAATTCCCAAGGCAAACACCAACTAGAAGCACCATGAAGCGCTGCTGCACACCCACCAGAACGGCCAAAACTGAGGCAACAGGTAATACTGGGGACAGGCAAGGACATGGAGCTGCTGAACTCTCACGTACTCCTGGTGGGGATGCAAAATGGTGCAGCCAGCTTTGTAAGTTTGGACATGTTTGGAAAATAAATAAGTATACAATTCCACTTCACTCCTAGGTGTGCATGTAAGAGAAATGAAGGGGTGTCCACAAAAAGACTGTACTTAAATGTTCATAACACACAAATAGGAGCAGCCCAAGAGTTCATCAACTGAAGTGTTAAGTACACATATTGAAATACTACTGAGCAACAAATAAGAAAGAACTAATATACAAAGAAACCTGGGTGAAATGCAAAATCGTCATGCTGAATGAACGATTTTGTATGACTCCATTTGTACAGAATTCTAGAATAAACAATATTCCAGAAAGCAGATCGGTTGTTGCCTGAAGTTTCTAGGGATTGACTAGAAAGGGGTAGGGGTAGGAGAGGACTTTACTGTGCTGGAAGGTTTCTTTGTTTTTGTTTTTGTTTTTTTAAAGTAAGTAATTTACTTGAGAGAGAGTGAGAGAACAAACTCCCCTCCACTGGTTTGCTCTACAAATATCTGCACCAGCTGGGCCAGATCAAATCTGGGAGCTGAGCATGTCATCCACGTCTCCCATGTGGGTGGCAGGAACCCAGTTACTTGGCCGTCACCACTGCTCCCCAGCTTTGCAGTAGCAGGAAGCTAGAGTTGCCTGAGCCAGGAATGGAACCCAGGAATTCTGGGATGCAAGCGTCTCAACTGGCATCTTAGCTCCTAGGCTGAAACCCGCCTCCCAGAAGTGTTTGAAGACTCGATAGAGGTGGTCGTACAAGACTACTCCTGTGAAAGGAATATGGAAGTTGTCAGAATCAAGATAGAGTTGCTTGTGTCAACCGTAACAAAAGCTTAATAAAACCAGGAGGTTATGAAGAAAGGTTCTTATGCATGGTTGCCTGATAGTAACTGTCATAGAATTCTGTCAGAACTACATCCCTCAGAGGCCAGCACAACTCTGTACAAAAAATACTTCTACAAGGACATCTACCCAGAATCTTGTACTAAAATCAGCCTGGTTATTCATCACTGGGGCCTAAGATTCTCGTTGCAAAGTATCTGATGTGATCTTCCTCATGTTCATGTGTGACAGCTTCCTCTTGTCTCCAGCTCTTTGAAGAGACCCATAGTCTATTAGTCTCAGCATATGCACTCCCATTGCAATGCTGTGCTATTCCCAAATAAGGATTGTTCTTTGGACTCTCCCCCCCAACCCAGTCTCATTCTCATCTCTGTTGTTGTCTGATTTATTTTTTAGATTTATACTACTCGTTTATCAAACTCAACAAGTTAGACTTAAAATGAGTAAATTTTATTGTATATAAACTATACCTCAATAAGTCTTTTTTTTTTTTTTTTATTTTACAGGTAGAGTTATAGACAGAGAGAAAGAGAGAGACAGAGAGAAAGGTTTTCCTTCCATTGGTTCACTCCCCAAGTGACCACTATGGCCAGTGCTGCGCCTATCCAAAGCCAGGAACCAGGTGCTTCATCCTGGTCTCCCATGCGGGTACAGGGGCCCAAGGACCTGGACCATCCTCCAGCAGAGAGCTGGACTGGAAGAGGAGCAACCGGGGCTAGAACCTAGTGCCCATTTGGGATGCCGGCGCTGCAGGCGGAGGATTAACCAAGTGAGCCACAGCGCTGGCCCCATCAATAAATCTTTTTTTTTTTTTTTTTTTTTTGACAGGCAGAGTGGATAGTGAGAGAGAGAGACAGAGAGAAAGGTCTTCCTTTTTGCCGCTGGTTCACCCTCCAATGGCTGCTGCGGCCGGTGCATCTCGCTGATCCGAAGCCAGGAGCCAGGTGCTTCTCCTGGTCTCCCATGCGGGTGCAGGACCCAAGCACTTGGGCCATCCTCCACTGCCTTCCCGGGCCATAGCCGAGAGCTGGCCTGGAAGAGGGGCAACCGGGATAGAGTCCGGCGCCCCAACCGGGACTAGAACCCGGTGTGCCGGCGCCGCATGGTACCGACCCATCAATAAATCTTTTTAAAAGTGGAAAAGAATCATACCAAACTGTGACTTTGTACATGTCAATAATTTCATATTTTATGTAATGCTTTGTTTTTATTTTTTCCCCACCATATTGCGATGTCTTTGAGAGTAGGGCTTAGTTTATTTATTTTTTGAATCTTTTTCACTTCACCTCTTATCTGACAAATAGCTCCACACTAAAATGTTCGGTGAATGACCAGCTAGCTGTGTAAGTGCATAAATAAATGAGCAAATGTGTGAGTGGGTAAATGGATTGTTACACGTGGCCTCTGAAACTGCTCTCTGGCTTTCAGATTCTAGTAATCTATCTTTTATATATAGTGACTATTCAATGAATCATTTTGCAAAAAGAATTTCATTATGATGGTAGGATAAAAACGCCAGGAATGAAGTGAAATCCCAAAGCATTTTTCATGTGGAAAAAAATTCAATCTTGAGTATAAATACCGCTCCTTGGTTTATTTTTAGAAACTTCAGCTTATCTACTGGGGTTAAAGTGTTCTGATTAATCAAGTCTTCTGATGGATACATTAAAACACTATCAGGCATTATAAAGGGGAGAGAGTGCCAGCTAACATGTAAGAGCAGAGGCCATAAGCTTATGCCCTGCAAGTTTACAATATGATGTTTTAGACCTATTATTCTGTGTCATAAAATGCACTTTACCTTAAATTTGCTAAAATAAACCAAAGGGTGTTATTTAGGTTAATGATTACCTTTTATTCAGATGAACAGTGTTTGGAATTTAACTTCATTGCCATTCTTTCTAATATCATAATAAAAACTTTTCTTGTAAAGTGATTAAATAGTCACAGCATGCAAAGGACAGAATCTTTTTTTTTTTTTTTTTGACAGAGTTAGACAGTGAAAGAGAGAGACAGAGAGAAAGGTCTTCCTTTTCCGTTGGTTCACCCCCCAAGTGGCCACTACAGCCAGTGCATTGCGGCCAGCGCGCTGCGCCAATCAGGAGCCAGGTGCTTCCTCCCTGTCTCCCATGTGGGTGCAGGGCCCAAGCACTTGGGCCATCCTCCACTGTCTTCCCGGGCCACACAGAGAGCTGGACAGGAAGAGGAGCAACCGAGACAGAATCCAGCACCCCGAACGGGACTAGAACCCTGGGAGCCAGTGCCGCAGGCAGAGGATTAGCCTAGTGAGCCGCGGCGCCGGCCAGGACAGAATCTTAACTGTTAAAACAATTCTATAAGATTCCTTTTAAAACACACCTTTAGGGGGAGCATTTTCTCTCCAGTTCAACACATCCCCATCACTTTCCAAAGTGTGACATTTAACCAGTTTCGTCTATTAATGTTACCCATCTGCCTCTGGCAGTGTTTACATTTGTTTCCTTGTTGGAAAGATTAGACCCGGCTAGTCCAGTGGGAACAGTATTGGTTGTATCGATGATGAATCACACAGGCAAGCAGAGTTTAGATTGTAGCTAAACAGCAGCTTTTCCTTTCCTGTCCTCTAAATCTGAGAACCTGCCCCTTTATCTGGCTGCAGGCTGAGAGGCTGGGGGAACGCAGAGCCTCTGTGCAGGGCTGGGCGCTGGGCGCTGGGCGCTGGTCGCCGTCTGAGCACAGGTGGCGGCAGAGAACAGAGGTGCCGAGGCAGAGGAGAAGCAGGGAGCTCTGGGAAGGAGAGGCCAGGAGAGGGCATGCGGCAGGGACAGCTGTTGGCTTCGCACTGTCTGGTAGCCAGGTGTGGCCCCTACCAGGCTCTCCTTCTCCAAGGAGATTATCAGGTGGCTGAGAAAGAGGAGGGAGCGTCTTCTCTGAGGGTGTGTGATGTAGGCCAGAGTGCCCCTTCTTCCTCTTATGGAAGAACATGAATGGGAGGAGAAAAGGAAAGGGGTCCCCAACCGGGGAGGGCCCCACAATGGAGAAAGACCTCCGGCTGCATCTCCAACACCGCTCATCTTGAAAAACTTACTGGATCAACAGCAGGGCGTGTGTGTGTGTGTGTGTGTGTTCCATAAAACGGCATTTACTAAAGCTGGCAGCAGGCTGTTTGCAGTCCATGACATCCTAGCTTACTGCTCCCAGCACTACTCCACGTTTCTTTTTAGGAACCTGCTCCCTGGGTGTATGGGTTTTCTCTGCGTTCTCCACAGCGCTCCTTGTCAGCTGGGCCTGCTATAGTTTAACCAGCACCCTCAGGATGCATTCCAGGGAGCCAGTGGCCATCCAGTGTACCATTGCTGGAGTCACCAGGACTGTTTCTTGAACCTCAGTTGCAGGGTTTCCCTCCAGGGTCTGACTGAGCATGGAGTGGGGGTGGGCAGTTTGCATTTTCTAGCACATTCTTGGTGACAGTGCTGCCAGTCCAGGCTGCACACTTGGCAAACCACCGAAGTGAACGATGACCTTGAGCCCCGGGGTGAAGAATACTGTTTGCCAGCCAGCTGAAATTGGGATTGATAGCACCCTTGCCACCTCCTCTACGTGACTGGCCTGGCCCCAGGCACTTGCAGGTGCACCCTGACATGCCCCTGCACTTTAGAACCAGCACTTCCTCCATTCAGTTCAGTCTGCCTCTCCAATTCCATAGTTCCTTTGAGGAATTAAAATGTTACTTTTGCCGGCGCCGTGACTCAACAGGCTAATCCTCCACCTAGTGGCACACTGGGTTCTAGTCCCAGTCGGGGCACCGATCCTGTCCCGGTTGCCCCTCTTCCAGTCCAGCTCTCTGCTGTGGCCAGGGAGTGCAGTGGAGGATGGCCCAAGTGCTTGGGCCCTGCACCCCATGGGAGACCAGGAGAAGCACCTGGCTCCTGCCTTCGGATCAGTGTGGTGCGCCGGCCGCGGCAGCCATTGGAGGGTGAACCAACGGCAAAGGAAGAACTTTCTCTCCGTCTCTCTCTCTCACTATCCACTCTGCCTGTCAAAAAAAAAAAAATGTTACTTTAATTCTGTGCAGGTCCATGCATTCCATCCTCAGAGAAAAGCTACCTGCTCCTGTGCCTCTCACCCCTGAGCTGGGTCGGTATCCCCTGGGCAGAATTCCCCTAAGCTCCAGCATCCACACTCCCTCTTGGTTTCCCCACGCTGATCTCTCTTCAGTATACATGACCAGGATTCTCCAGCGTGCAGGTTTTCCCACTCCTGTCCCTGTCACTGCTCGGTGGAGAGACAGATGACCCAGAGCCTGCACCATGGATGGCAGTGTCCCTGTATCTCTCACTCCATCCTCTCTTACCTCCAGCTCTGTCCACTTAGCTCCCTTCTCTCTGTGAAAGGCCCTGGCTCCTCTCTGCTGTTTCTCCCCGTCTCTCCAAGTCTGAGTCCTGGCTTTTCATACCCCGGCCCCCACCCCCAGGCCTGTCTTCCTTGGGTTATACCTTCTTCCTGTGTGATATCGCAAAGGACAACAGGGCATGTTGTTAGGATTCTAAGGCACTTCTCTTCAGTCAGGCTTTTTATACCTTAAGAACATCAAGTCTTTGGGGAAAGAGGGGTTTTTGCCTTAGAAGGGGGAACAATTAAACTAAGCGCAAACTGTTCATCAGTTAAATGATTATAATACTGCATAGTGAAACTGACTTTATCCCAAATATATGATTTTTTTCATGAATCAAAAGCCACTTTAGGTGATTAAAATACCTGTTGTCATTATGAGTATTAATCATCAGGGGTAATTGAATTGCACCACAATGAAATTAATAGCTCTTTCTACTCAGAGAATGATGGATAAACCACTTTTTGCTCTACTAGAAAGGAGATAAAGTAGAAATGTCATCTCCTCTGTGTTCAGTGACAATCTGGCTGCAGCCTCTCTGGCTGTATTTCAGGTTGTTAATGGTGCTAAGGACTTCGTGACATATGAAACTGCTTGGTGGAGCCTAATTAGTAGTTTTAAAGCATTCATGTTAAAAATTACTTTATTTTATATAGGAGACTTGGGCACATAGTTCATCCTCACTGCAGTATGCACTTGAATTTAGTCCCAAGTCTAGTGGCTACCATCCCCATCTGCCCAGCTAGAAAACTCTTGCCCTACCGAAGAAAATATTCAACAAGTCTGCCAGATCCAACTATAGTCTCATTTTCTCTAGTATATTATTTTTAACTTACTTTTTTTTCATTATACTATTATTCATATCTATGCATTATATAGTCAACAAAAATCTATTCACATTGCCATTGGAGCCTATATGCAGTCTGAAGCAACATACATGGTTTTTTCTTTTGTTATTAAATGGCTTTTTACTTTCATGAATGGATATTTAGGCATTCCACACACTTTGTAAAATGATGTGTGCTTTGAGAGGCAAGCTTTTACAATTGTTAGCAAAGGTAGACTTGTCTTTTTGGAGCATACCTTGAGTTTGTATATTTATTAGTAAAGTAGCACATATCTGATTCTTTGAATAGGGACCTGGAGGACTGTTCTTTCATACTGGAGAATCAAGTACCTAATATCATCAGTGTGTTCTGTTGTATATACTGAAGAACCCTGCAGAATTTCAGTAAAAATCCACTTTCGGTTTGTTAAATACTTTCTTGGGGAGCCAATGAGAGGGAGACAGTATCCTCATGATACAATCAGGAATCTCTTCAGAATTAGTTCTTATAAAGACAGTTTTGGTCATGTTGATCCAAGTAATGCAGTGCTCGCAGATTGGGAAAAGGCAGAATTTTACTTTTAGTTTCCCCAAACACTATCTCGCTTGATTTTGGAGGGCTTGGAAATACCCAAGAATTACCTTCTATAGAGTTAGAAATGTGCCAGGGGATTCCAATTCAATCCCATCAAGGTGGCATGTACCAATGCCATCTCACTAGTCCAAGTGATCAATTTCAGTTCACAATTGATCATTATGATAGGACTAAGAGTCAAAGGGATTGCATAAACAAGACTAGTGTCTGAAAATACTAACTGATAGAATAAAAAGGAGAGAATGATCCAACATGGGAAGTGGGATACATAGCAGACTCATAGAATGGCAGATGTCCTAAACAGCACTCTGGCCTCAGAATCAGCCCTTAAGGCATTCAGATCTGGCTGAAGAGCCCTTAGGAGTATTTTAGGCATGGAAAGCCAAGACACTCTGGCAAAAAAAAAAAAAAAAAAAAAAAAAAAGGAAGAAAAAGAAAATACCTAAGTGAAAGATCTATGTGAGTGAGATCCCAGCAGAAAGAATGGGCCATCAAAGAAGGAGGTACCTTCCCTGAAGGGAGGAGAGAACTTCCACTTTGACTATGACCTTGTCTAAATAAGATCGGAGTTGGCGAACTCAAAAGGCTTCCATAGCCTTGGCAACTCATGACAAGAGCCTAGGGTGATTACTGATGCCATAAACAAGAGTGTCAATTGTTAACAACAGGAGTCACTGTGCACTTATTCCCCATGTAGGATCTCTGTCCTTAATGTGTTGTACAATGTGAATTAATGCTATAACTAGTACTCAAACAGTACTTTACACTTTGTGTTTCTGTGTGGGTGCAAACTGTTGAAATCATTACTTAATATATGCTAAATTGATCTGTATATAAAGATAATTGAAAATGAATCTTGATGTGAATGGGGTGGGAGAGGGAGCGGGAGATAGGAGGGTTGCAGGTGGGAGGGAAGTTATGGTGGGGGAAGCCATTGTAATCCATAAGCTGCACTTTGGAAATTTATATTTATTAAATAAAAGCTAAAAAAATTACCTTCTAGAGAATTTGTGTTCCTGAAAGTTTGTGCCATTGTTAGGAATGGATCTCTCATTATCTTATCCATGATTGGCTCTGATAAAATCTCTGTATCTCCTAGAAAAGGGGAAGATGTAGTATGACAGACAGCTTTGCCATTTAGTGAGAGAGGGGCATGTGTTTTGGATGATGCAGTAAAATCCGTCAAGTGGAGTTTTGTGCTGTCTTTCGCAAGGTCTTCGCTTCAGTGCAGGTGCGGGGCATAGGCTTTCTTGATTGCCCATGGGGTTTTCCGTTTTCTTGGTAATTCAGCTTGTACGTGAGTCACCAGCTGTAGATTAGACATTTCTCTCCAGTTCCCAGTGTGCGTGTTGCCTATGGTCATTTAAAATGCTTACTCTGGAGAGCGCTGTTCGTCAGGTTGTCTTCCTCCGACGGATCCCTCGGCTTGGCCTTCCGTAGTTCTAGTCTGAGATTGCTACACTCTCTGCTCATGAACCCCAGCTCTCTCCCCTGACCATGCATCTTCAGAGCACAGCTCAGCTTTCCCGCCTTCCAGTTGGATGAAGGAGGATTTAAATCCCTCGGCACCTGCCGAATTTCCCTTTCTGCTCCTAGCTGGGGGAGCTGTGCGTCCTTAGATGGTAGTCGTTCATGCAGTACTCAGGGGATTCAGAGTTGTCAGTTGTCTTTATTCATTTTATCCAATTTGTTCGCCAAGTTATCTCTATCAAGGCAAACCTCCGCATACGCACGATAGGCCGTGTTTACTTGTTCTCGTCTCACAGAACGTGTTTCTTCATCTTTTCGAGCTCCTGTAAGCTTTTCTTCCAAAAACCTTATTCTTTTACTCAAGGGGTTTTCCCTCTCTGAAGCTTTGAGTCCTATTTTGCAGCAGCTTCATCTCCTGAAGGTATTGAGACTGGAGTCCCTGATGTCTCCTATGGGCTTGGTCACGATTCAGAATGCAAATGTCATCAGAGTGCACCCCTGACAGCCTGACACCAGGGCCACCGAGTCCCCTTTCCCCAGTGTTTGGAGACCAGGAGTCACCAGGAGCTTCTGGTTTCCTCCAGGACACCGCGGCTTCCCCAGTGAAGGCAGCTGCTGTCGGTGCGCTGCGTGGGGACTCCCATCTCTTTTGCTTCGGCCACTCCAGACCAGCACGGCCCGGCCCTATGGTGGGGGAGCCCATTTTGTCTGGTTTGAGACCATAGTATTTCTTAGGGGCTTAACAATTATTTGTCACAGAGGCAAAAAGAATTTGCAGTGACCTTCCAAAACAGGAAAGCCATTTATGTTGCTACACAGCACAGCTGTGAAGAGAGAGCGATCTCTTTCTTTGAAAATGACTTCCAAAGGCTTTGAGTCCAACAACCATTATCATCATTTTCCCTATTCAGAATGGTCCAGTATGGGCTGCAGTCAATTGCTACACAATTTTTTATCTATCAAGGCCTAATGGAAATAAGAGGGAAAGGAAATATAAATTCAAACTCTCTGCTCATGGTCTAATGGCTCAGTATTCAGCCAATTTTCTACCTGCAAAAAGCCTTCATTAATACCCCATTAGGGGTGGCGTTAAAACTCCTGATCTGTTCTTCAAGGCTGTAAGTTATGTCTCACATAACAAATTTTACGGGAGTTCCTCAGCTCCGCTATCTATATCTATAAATATCTATCATGTTAGTTATCTTCTGCTATAAGGACTGTAGCGGCACAGTCTGGAAAATTCCTCTTGAATGCATAAAATCTGACAAATGTGAAAAAGCATGTATGGTGCAGGGGAATAATGGAATGAGTTTTAATTACTCCTGCAATGCCCAGGACACAGCTTTTTTTTTTTTTTTTTTTTTTTTTTTGACAGGCGGAGTGGATAGTGAGAGAGAGAGACAGACAGAAAGGTCTTCCTTTTTGCCGTTGGTTCACCCTCCAATGGCTGCCGCGGCCAGCGCATCTCACTGATCTGAAGCCAGGAGCCAGGTGCTTCTCCTGGTCTCCCATGCGGGTGCAGGGCCCAAGCACTTGGGCCATCCTCCACTGCCTTCCCGGGCCATAGCAGAGAGCTGGCCTGGAAGAGGGGCAACTGGGATAGAATCCAGCGCCCCAACCGGGTCTAGAACCCGGTGTGCCGGCACCACAAGGTGGAGGATTAGCCTGTTAAGCCACGGCGCTGGCCAGGACACAGCTTTAAAGGACGGATTCTATTTTAACACAAAAGTAAACGTGCCCAGGTGTTGCTGTCAACACCATGACCTCCCATCCAGAGCTGTGTGTGCTTCCCGGGCAGACTTATGTCCTTTTTTTTTTGAAAGATGCTGCAGGTATCATTTCCATACTAAATTGATCCTCTTAGAAAGAGTTCTGAGGCCTTAACCTTTTCTCATTATGGGGAACTTGAGGAAACAGCATAAATCTTCCCCCTTAAATATTCCATGTTGATAGTGAAGGTGGGCTTCTAGAACTTTCCATTCAGACTAGAGACTGCTTAGCATCTAAAGTTCCTTTCACTTGGAAGTTGCATAGGGCAGTTTTTCCACAATGACCTAAGTCTCTTTTTCAGAGTTAGCCGGTGAATTTTTCAAATGGACAAAGAAGACATGATGACACAGGCACTGCCTCGCTCCTAAGCCTTCGCTGTCTTGCTGTTGGTTCTCAGGGTACCCAGGCTCGCTTGGCTCACATTTGACCTCACTCTAAGAGCAGTTCTTGCAGTGGGCCAAGGGTGTGTGGACCTCAGAAGGTCACTGGCTCAGGATGGAACCCCACACTACTCTGAGGTTGTCTGCCTCGGATCTAGATCACTTTTTGCCGCGCTGCGGACTTGGTCTTTCATTCTAGCACTGCCCAGCCTGGCCGTCTCACTGGCATCTTGTTTGTCTCCATGCTTCTTGGACTTGATGTATGTGCTTCCTCATCTCTCAGGCCCTGCTTGACCCATCAAAGGCCTTCTGTGTGCTGTTGCCACCCAAATCCAGAGCAAAAGGACAGCTAAGCCCTAGTCACTGGTGTGCCACCAGATAACTGTGAGACTTCAGGCAAGCGGCTGAACCCACCCTGGCCTTGGTCTCATTCTCCGTGACACAGGGCATTGTACTGACCATCTTTAGGGTCTCTGAGAATTCAAAACTCCAGGAACCAAGAGCCTCTTCCCTGTCCCCCTCCACCCACCCCTGTGTTACCCATCTCTGCAAATACCCACAAGTGCAAAGTGCTGGGATGTGCAGGCAGGGCTCCATCACCCATTTAAACAGACACAACTGTAAAGATAACAGCATTTTATCTGTATTTGCGTCACATAATTTACAGAGCATGGAAGGCAGCACGTTCAGGATCTTGTTTCATTTCTGCGTTGCCATGTTCCCAGCGCTTGAAGGTAGCTCCTCCACGTACGCCGCAGGAAAATGGCCCTTTTTCTCATTTAAGGATCCAAACCACCATCCTTCTTCCTTTTTCTCATGTATAATCACGATGTCACCTGCAAAAATCCACACCTGCTCAGACAAATGTGTCTCGGCAATTTCAGTTTCAGCCTGAGTTTTCGGGACATTCTGCTTTCAAGAACTGACTTGGCAGAAGCATTTTCTGCACTTGAGTCGCGTGAAGCAAAAGGCATTGAGCATCTCTGTATGAGCCGGGCATACGCCAGAGGATGCAAACCAGACCAAGGTCATGGACAACTGAGTTATGCCATGAAGAGTTTGCATAACAGCAGAATCTCGTTGGGCCACATGTCCCTCTCTGGCTGCCTGACTCACTTTCTATACAGTGGATGGGTTGTAACCAAACTCTGTGTTTGTGTCTGTACATTCAGGGTTTCACAAGCTGGTGGCTGCGATCATTTGGAATGCTGACTCCTGAGGGTATGTCTCTGCTAAGAATCTGTTGTTAAGGTCAAGACAGCATCTCTCCGTTATACAGTCCAAAATTCTAACAGCTTGGCTCAGAAATATAACTTCCCATTCATCAATTTCATTAACTTTTTAAAAAAGATTTATTTTATTATTTGAAAGGCAGAGTTGCAGAGAGAGAGAGAGAGCAAGCACTGGACTAGACTGAAGCCAGGAGCCGGGAGCTTCTTCTGGGTCTCCAAGGTAGGTGCAGGGGCCCAAACACTTGGGCTATCTTCCACTGCTTTCCCAGGTGCATTAGCAGAGAGCTGGATTGGAAATGGAACAGCTGGGACTTGAACTGGTGCCCATTTGGGATGCCAGCATCGCAGGCAGTGGCTTTACCCACTATGCCACAGTGCCAGCCCTTTTTAATAAAACATCAATTTGAAGACAATACATTTTCAAAGCAGTGATTTGCATAAATAGAATTCTAAAGAAACACAGCTCTTGTTTAATTCTGCAATTGTTTAGAAATGTCATTCTAGTACGAATAACCCTAAATCATAACCTGATGCCCCAAATCATTTAGCTAGCCCCTGTTTAGAGAAAGAGACAAAAAGAGGGTCCTTTCTCCCCGGCCACTTCTTATACAACAAAATGGAAACATTTATGGGACAAACATGGGGCACAGTGGTTCAGTCGCTTCTTGGGATGCCTGCATCCCATATCAGAGTGCGTGATTCAAATCCTGGCTCTTCTGCTTGCCGTCAGCTTCCTGTCTGTGCGTGCACTGGCAGGCAGCAGATCATAGCTCAAGTGCTTGGGGCTCTGTCACCCATGTAGGAGCCCTGGACTGAGTTCTGGGCTCTTGGCTTTTTCCCTGGCCCATTCCCGGCTGCTGGGGGCATTTGGGAAGTGCACCAGCAGATGGAAGATCTCTCTCTGCTTGTCTCTCTCTTTCAAATAAGGTGAAAATAAATTTTTTTAAAAAAGTAACATTTTCTTTCTTCAAACTTCCTTTTTGAAGTTTTATTTCTTTTTAATTATTTGGAAGACAGAAAGAGATAGAGAGACAGAATCTTTCACCCACTGATTCTCTCTCAAAATGACTGCAACAGCCAGTGCTGGGCCAGGCCAAAGCCAGGGGCCGGCCAGGATCTCCATCCCAGCTTCTCACATGGATGGCAGGGTCCCAGGTACTTGTGCCATCACCTGCTGCCTTACAGAGCGCACCTGGCAGGGAGCTGGAATGGGAAGTGATGCCAGGACTCCAACCTGGGCATGCTGACTTGGGATACAGGCATTGCAAGCAGTGCCTTAACCACGGAGCCACCAAAGCTTCATTTTCTGTAACATCATTCTGAGGTAATCTTCCATGCTTTCTTTCATTCTTTCTCCCAGCATTTCCCACCCCCACCCCCACCCACGCTGAAGAAGACTGTTAAGCTCCTGTCTGTCTTTTCTTTCTCATAAATCACCACTTGGTTTCTTAGGGTCATTCTCAGTCTAAGCTCTCCCTCTAATGAGTTCCCTCGAGTCAGTAGATTGACACAATCCATTAAAATGCACAGTGATTTGAAATTGTCTTGCCAACTTCCCTAAGCCTCCAATGTCATGTTTCATTTCAAGAAAGTACTTAAAGTATAAGTGGGCTCTGCAACCCAGAGAGAACTAAAAACAAACAAGATCATCAATTTGTTGTGAACTATGTTAACTTCAACACAGGACCCCTGGTCCTTGGTAGCATCTGGGAGATGCACTTTTTATTTCCAAGACAAGGAAAAGTGATTTCCTGGAGAAATGTGATGGGCTCTGAGAAGGAAGCAGCCCCAAGCAGTACCAAGTGGGCGGCCTCCTTGTTGCTGGGCTGCAAGTTCATCTTGATTTGCCGTGGGCTCTGAGAGTCTCATGCTGGTCACATAGCCTTTTCTCCTACAACACAAC
This sequence comes from Lepus europaeus, assembly GCF_033115175.1. Taxonomy (NCBI): domain Eukaryota; kingdom Metazoa; phylum Chordata; class Mammalia; order Lagomorpha; family Leporidae; genus Lepus; species Lepus europaeus. The sequence continues at coordinate 111,769,872 of NC_084827.1, read as the reverse complement.
TCGTAAAGATCCTTCCATTTCTAGTTCATCAGTGTCCAAATGTGCTTGCTAACAGGACACCAAAAGAAAGTTGAGATTGGGGCTGGCGCTGTGGCATCCCATATGGGCGCTGGTTCGAGTCCCAGCTGCCCCACTTTCGATCCAGCTCTCTGCTGTGGCCTGGGAAAGCAGTAGAAGATGGTCCAAGTCCTTGGGTCCCTGCACCCATGTGGGAGACCCGGGACAGGCTCCTGACTCCTGGTTTCAGATTGGCTGAGCTCCAGCTGTTGCAGCCATCTGGGGAGTGAACCAGCAGATAGAAGACCTCTCTCTGCCTCTGCCTCTCTGTGACTCTGCCTTTCAAATAAATAAATAGATAGAATCTTTAAAAAAGAAAAAAAGAAAGAAAGCTGAGGTTATGGACTTTTTCTTGTTTAATACTGAGGTTTATATAATTTGTAACATAACCCTTTTCCTTGTTAAATAAAAATCCTTGGCATAAAGAAGGGGTTCTGATTCTTTAGGCTGTCCATACAGCCCTTTCCTGAGAGCTAAGTGGACCGAATGTTAAGCTGAGTGCCAGTTGATCTGTTTTTTTTTTTTTTGACAGGCAGAGTGGACAGTGAGAGAGAGAGAGAGACAGAGAGAAAGGTCTTCCTTTGCCGTTGGTTCACCCTCTAATGGCCGCCGGGGTAGCGCGCTGCGGCCGGCGCACCGCGCTGTTCCGATGGCAGGAGCCAGGTGCTTCTCCTGGTCTCCCATGGGGTGCAGGGCCCAAGAACTTGGGCCATCCTCCACTGCACTCCCTGGCCACAGCAGAGAGCTGGCCTGGAAGAGGGGCAACCGGGACAGGATCGGTGCCCCGACCGGGACTAGAACCCGGTGTGCCGGCGCCGCAAGGCGGAGGATTAGCCTGTTGAGCCACGGCGCCGGCCAGTTGATCTGTTCTAGAGCTTGTTCTACACTGTCGGAAGTCCCTTCCCTGTATGCTAGCTGCCAAAAAGTACAAAGGTGGGGCTACATCCCCGGCCCGTTGCTGGCACCCCACCCTAGTGGCACTGTGAGTACGAGCATAACTAAGTTTCTCAGTTCAAATCCAGCGCCACCACTGCCTATAGCCAAAATGCAAGAACTTGACATTTCTGTGCCCCAGTCTCTCAGCTTATAAAGTGAGAGTGAGGACAAGTGACAACACCTTGCAACAATGCCTGGCATGCGGTAAACACAAGTCAGGGGCAGCTGGTACCAGTAAGCTTCAGTGTCTCATGTGCTGTATCTTGATCTTCTGAGAGGGGTGGTCATAAGTCTCACCTGCTTTGCCATGATGTGGTACCATAAGGCTGCTATGCTAAGACAAGGTGTTATTCATGTCAGGTCAACCATGAAAGACAAATAAAATAATTGAGAATGAATCTTACCTTTTACCAGACTCAATTCATCGTCTTGCCTGGCTTGGAAAGAATATAAAGCCTTGCCAAGACTGTTGCCGGGCGGGGCCACACCAGAGGCTGAAAGTTGGATTACATTGGATTAATGGACATGCTGCAGAGTTTAACTGTATTGAACTGTTCTCAAAAGCAAGGTTTATAATTTTACCTAATAGGCATTTGTTGATTCACCATTTTTGATGTACCTATTATGTCTAGTATATATATATATGTACGTGTGTGTGTGTGTGTGTGTATTAGAATATGTATATTATATAACCGAAAGTCATCATACAGGAAATAATAAGCCTGGAGAAAAAGTTATTGTCATAATAGTAAAGCTGACCATTTAAAATTACATGAGCTTGGGCAGTTAGATAATAGTGATGGTGCTTGCCTGGAAAAACATCCACCAGTTTTGCTGTTCAGGTAGGGGGCACACATACTAGTTTCACTCCGGAAGGGAGATTTGGAGCATGAACTTCTATCATCATCCTCTGGTGCTTGTGGAACTGTTTTCAAACAATGCAACCGTGACTCGAACACATTGTGTGGGCCGTAATGCCCTTTTTAGAATTTATTTTATTTTTATGTATTGAAATACTTGTTTTATTTATTTATTTAGATTTATTGAAACACTTTTTTTTCCCAATTTCTGATCAAGAAATTAGGGAGTTGAGATTATGGTAGCCACAAGCTGAACAGTGGACAATGAGTTGCATGAGCAAGTTTGTGTGCTTATGTGTGGAGAGGTGAAGTGCAGTACGTTGGGAAGGCGAATGACTGAAGGCAGATTGCTGAACAAAGGGGCTGGGTAGATCATGAGTTCCAAGCCCAAGAGTGGCCCAGAAGAACCACCTGGGTCACCGTTTTTCTTGCAAGGAGGACAGAGTTTCCATGGAAGTTTGCAGGAGACTGAGACAGCTGCTGAGCTCTTCACTGTGGATTAGAGGTGCCTGTGGCTAGCAACTGCAGGCTGCTTGACCGAAGAGATGCCAGCCACCTGACACCGCCTCTGCCCTGACTTCTCATAAGATAAAATGCATGCCCCAGCCTGCATGCTCCTGGACTCCTTCCCACTTAAAGCGTTGCATTTGTACGTGAAGCTGCAGATTCTATTAGATGAATCAGTCTCAGCTGAAATGCAGGGTTTTTTTTGAGCAAACATAGGTCAGAGTGCCTAGTTATTCCAGGCAGTGGGTTACCTGCAGATGAAGAGCTTGGGTGGTTCTGCCCGCCAGAAGATGCGCAGCTCACGGCATTCTCCAACCTCTTCGTCAAAGTAGGCCGAGAGAGCTTTACGTAACTGTGCATATGCTCCTGTTCAAATAGTGAGAAAGAAATTATTTTAAGCAGCACTAATATCATAAGTATTCATGAAAAGTAGCTTTGTAGCTGTTTTCCCCTGCAATTTGTTTTTTTTTTTTTTTCTAATGGAGGGGGCGTTGTAGAAATAAATTATTCAGTACATTCCTAAGCTCTACCATGATTAAGCTTTGTTTCTGAAGCCTCCATATTTTCAAAATTCAGAATTTCCACATACAATTTGCTGTATTGTATAACCTATATTTCCAGTTCTGTCTTGTATGTCTAGGCCAAATAATAATATTTATAGCATTACTTCTATGAATTACCCTTGAAAAATATTCTAGGCTATTTGCATATAAAAATAAAGACTGCTGCTTAACCCCTAGTCTCTTTCTGCTCTTGATTTGATCTTGTACTAATTACACAACTTCAATTTTAATTGGCTTAATGCAAGTGAAATTATTATAGCTATAATGACTGAAACCATTTTAGAACTCCTGAGCCTCTTACAAAGAAAACCGTCCCTTGGCACATGCTCAATTGGACTTGCCCCAAATGGTAGAGTTAGAAACGTGCCAGGGGATTCCAATTCAATGCCATACAGGTGGCATGTACTAATGCCATCTCACTAGTCAAAGTGATCAGTTTCAGTTCATAATTGAGCATAGTGAGATCCTAGCGGAAAGAACAGGCCATCAAAGAAGGAGGTACCTTCCCTGAAGGGAGGAGAGAACTTCCACTTTGACTATGACCTTGTCTAAATAAGATCAGAGTCGGCAAACTCAAAAGGCTTCCATAGCCTTGGCAACTCATGACAAGAGTCTTGGGTCATTACTGACGCCATAAACAAGAGTGTCAATTGTTAACAACAGGAGTCACTGTGCACTTATTCCCCATGTAGGATCTCTGTCCTTAATGTGTTGTACTATGTGAATTAATGCTATAACTAGTACCCAAACAGTACTTTACACTTTGTGTTTCTGTGTGGGTGCAAACTGTTGAAATCTTTACTTAGTATCTACTAAATTGATCTTCTGTATATAAATATAATCAAAAATGAATCTTGATGTGAATGGGGTGGGAGAGGGAGTGGGAAGGGAAGGGTTGTGGGTGGGAGGGAGGTTATGGGGGGGGGAGAAGCCACTGTAATCCAAAAGCTGCACTTTGGAAATTTATATTTATTAAATAAAAGTTTAAAAAAATCCAAAAAAAAAAAAGAAAGAAAACTGTCCTTTCATCACAAGTTGGTTACAGCGCCCCCTCTGGTTATGAATGGAAAACAGCTACAAGCAAGAGCTACTCTTGAGCATTCACCTGCTCATCATCAATTCCTTTAGAGTGCAAACACTGGAAAAATAGGTGGGTGTGAATTTTAAAAATTGTGCTCACGGATTCCCCACGCTCTGCACTATGTTAAACACATTAAACTAATCAATATACCAGAAACACAATTTCAGTAACATTTCCATTACATAGAAATTTTACTATAAAAGCCAATTCAAAGGATAAAGTTAAGAAACAATGAAGAAGAAGGATTCCAAGGTGTGTTTACTCCGCGCCACTAGGTGGAGGATTAACCTCTTGAGCCATGGCGCCAGCTCAGAGTCATAAGGATTTAAGATGAGGAACCAAAATCATGAATATTCATATATAACATGAATTGTACATTAAAAAATCTGAAGGTATTTCCAGACAAATGGCTAGACTCAGTAAGTAAATTTACTAAGATACTGGATACAAAGTCAGTTAGAAAAGCTAATTGTATCTCTGTATACCTGCAGAAATGATAAGGAGATGGCCATACTAATTTCCATGAATTTGATCTGTACACATGACATACATGTGTTGAAATATCACACAGTACCCAAAAAATATATGCAATTAATACATGTTATTGAAAAAATTCTTTAAAAATTCTCAATTAGGATTTGGAACAAGTAGCACATACAGTCCCCAAAACATATTTGCCCTGGTGGTACTTTGAGCCACTGTGCCCAGCAAACCCAATCAAAACATTATAAATCTCTTCACTTTCACCTTTTCTTTCCATTTGAAGATGCAGTTACTACAGGGATGGCTGGGCTTAGGTCTTTGCTCCAGTTCTGCCAATACGGATGAAAGTTTATAGGAGTTTGCTTGCAGAAGGTCCAGTTTCAGACTGTTCTGTGGATACATCATTTGGCCATGTGAATAAACGTCCAGAAAACCAGAGCACAACTGGCTATGGAAGGGGGACATCAGGATGACTTTCAGAATGGCAGAGAGATCTAGACACACACGTTCAGCTCACACAGACATGCACAGAAACTTGCAGTCTCTTCCTGTCCTTGGGTTGACCCTGAACTAGACACTTTATAGTTACTTCTTTGTCAGGTTGTGTTCAATCAGGGTAAACCAACTAACAAAATCTGAATATTGGAAGGGTCCTGCTTACCCAACCCTCTTCATTATCCCTTTCTTTACTACTTCAGCATGGGGAGTCCTAACCCTAGTGTCCCTGCTAGGGGGTCACAGCCATGGACAGAATCCCTGTCATACCTCAGATTAAGACAAAAGCTCCCTTGCTCCTGCCATTAGAAGCTGATGCATTTGAAAGCATTATAGATTGAATTCAATCCCTCTTCTTTGTGGCACTGTTTCTGATACCTGAAGACAATATCTAATCTAAATGTCTCCAGTTTTCACAGTGATTTCTCATATATCTTGTCTTGCCAACATTATTGATTCAACTACTGCACTTGAGGCACCAAGAGACAATGAAATAGGAAAGAAGTTAAGAAGCTTTCCATGGGCAACATGAAATCAATGGGTATTCTGCTAACTGCCCGTTTGATGTTATTATTCCAAAGTGGCCAGAGTGTCCATCATCCCAGGAATGTCAGGGCTACTGGAGTCTGAGGTCTCAGCAAAAAGACCAGGAGGCCCAGCCGCTGCCCTTCTTGGACCATCTCCTCTCCCCAGCCTTAGCCCACTTGAGACCCTTGCCTCTAAAGTTAATCCTTGCACCCTCTGAAGCTTTGCCCTCACACCCCAGGCTGCCTTCTTCCTTCAGTGTGGCCACATCTTCCCTTTCTCCTGTGACTCTTCAAGGACTCTGATATCAACTGGAAAATAGCATCTTAATGGGAAAGATGCTTCTCAACTTATATCCTGATAAACCCACGTGAGCCGAACATGTCTCAAGAAGAAATATATCTAACCTACTGGACATCATAACCTAGCCTTGCCTATCTTAAACACACCCAGAACACTTACATTAGCCTACTGTTAGGCAAAATCATCCTGCGGAAGCTTATTTTATAGTAAGGTGTTGAATATCTCAAGTAACTTACTGAGTAGTGAAAGTGAAAAGCAGTAGTTGAACGGGTACACTGTCACATAAAGTCAGAAAATCATTAAGTCAAACCATCATTAATTGGGGACCATCTGCATTAGTTTTGGAGCTCCTCCTCTGAGCACTTTGCTAGCATTTTCTAAATAATGCTTCATCCTTTCCAAAGCCCTATGGTGAAGATGTTAATAAACCCATTTTGCAAATGAGAAAACTAGTTATCCCAGGTCTCTGGAATCAGCAGAGTTAAATCTGCAGGTCTTTATGAAAACAAACCTTGCAATTACAGTTACTTTTCTTAAAGTGCTCATGGTTTGCAGACCCTTAAGGAATCACTCTAATTTGGAGACAATTCTTTTTTTTTAGTGCCCTCAAGAGGACACTAAAGCAAAAATTTCTAGTAAGTTGGATTTTTTTCCAGACCCATCCAACTGCTTACGAAGAAACTGACCTGTGGGCTCTCTGTCTAGATTGTTCTATGTCATGAGAAAGGAAAGGCAAACAGAAGGCATATGGGCCAGAGAACAAGTATTCTAAAAATAATCCTTTCATCACTACATGCGCTCTATAAATATTTACCTCATCCATTAACGCTGCTGTGTCTTTCTGGCTCTTTGCATCGGAGAAGGAAGAGCTGCTAGAGTACACATTAAGCATTCGTTCCAGGCCTGAAAATAAATGATGTTCTCAGTGACCTTCCATCCTGCCCTGGTAGGACACAGCTAGGAGTCAGGCACCCCCTAAGGGAGCCTAAACCCAGAATCCAAGCCAAATGCTGGGGGAGGAGTTTCTGTATGTGGTTGTTACTACGCTTTTCAGAATGAATAATGATAATGGAACTCACTGTTCATTTAAAATACTTGTGCTTAAATGTCTTATTATTTTTCAACATGAGATTTTGAATTTATTTCAGTTGAACAACAGCAATGATCCCTAACACGTAATGTTAGTATCTTCCTCATTATGGTATTCACATCATTAAACACTTGGGTTTCCTATCCAATATTACATAACTTTGAATTATTGTGGGCCACAGAAAACCTGCTATGCAGATCAGAATCATCACTGTGGAGTCATTTTTATCACCTGCGTTGCTTTAGGGCTTATTCATGTTGAATCAAACCTAATTTTTATGGGTAGATTTGAATTTAAACGATCTGCATATTGTTTTGAGATTCAGTAAAAAGGAACAAACAAAAACCCCACACAGTTCCTGTGGATAGGCTTACCATGCTTTAAACCAAACAAATGGTCTCTCATTCCAGCCAATTTCAGAAACACAGTGGAACACTGCATTTCAGGAAATGGTAGTATAGTATTTATTTATTTTTCACAAATAGACCAAATGTCATTTTATATTTCTTGCTTTCTCTTCTCTTTTTTTTTTTTTTATTTTTCTTTAATCCTACAAGGTAGGATATGGTTGTTTAAATGAGATGATGCTTGCCCAGGTCAACAAAAGCACATTAATCTTGACTCTGAATGAAACCTCTGAGCATGATACTCTCCCTTACTGGGAGATCACTACACACCTTCTTTGTCTCTTGAGGCTTTTTCAATGTCTTTTTCCAGTCTCGACAATTTTGGTTTTATTAGAGATTTCCGTCTCTCTTTATCCATTGCATTGTTGGTATCTTCTTCCTTTAGGAAAATAAAAGGCTATTAAACAGCTTAAGGGGAAAAAGCAGAAGTTGGCAGTCCCAGTTGCACTGACTTTCACAGACTGCCTTTAATTTTACTTCTATGGAAGAAAAGAAGTTTAAAATAAAAGCAAGATAATCTTTGGTTTTATGCACATTTTTTCTATCTGTTCTAGTCCTTATTAAGAAACTGCCTCCTGGCTCACATCTTCAGCGAACATGGTTAAGCGCTTTCTTCAACAGATCAAATGATTCTTGGAGGCTGAGTGTTTTTATAGCTATTTCAGATTCTTGGTCATTTGTTGATTAGAATCTCATTGTTTCCTGTTTCACTTTTTTCAAGTTAGAGTCCTTTCAAGGCTCAAATGCAATATAATATATGTGACTCGGGGCAGGACTTCTTCAGGAACAGAACAAATTGTACTGAGTTCAGTGTGGGTGCTTGGTACTGGGAACACATGAGCTAAAACACCTGCTCTGCTCACAATTGGTTTATAATTTTGTTAGGTCTTGAACTTGCAACGGAAGGCCTCATACATCCATGGATGGTGCAGACTTGAAAGACAGGGACAGAGGAGAGCTTCTAGGATGCTGGAAGACTTCAGCAGGATTTTCCAGACAAGTGGAAAGAGGGCACAGGGCACTCCTGGCAGGAGAAATGGCACAAGCAAAGGACTGGGGAACACTCTGAAATGTATCATGAATGATCAATAGATCAGTTGTTTGAGTGATAACAATAGGAGAAGTAGTTGTCTCGGTAGTTTAGGGCTGAAGAAAGGATTCAATCATGTAGGTATAAGAACTCACTAGTGATATCTGAGTTTTCATGTGCAGTATTTCAAGGTTTGAATGGAAAAAAAGAAAAAAAATGGGGTTGGGAGGTGGCCTATCATGAATATAGCAGAGGGACGGAAACCCATGCAGTAAAGGGGAAATTGATACTGCAGGAAGAATGTGCAGGAGGCCAGCTTCTCTGATACGGAACAAGAAAAACGAGGATCCTGAGTGCTGGTATTGAGATGCTTTAGCGAGATCCTCGTGAAGAGACGGTAGTGTGAAGTTTAGGGCAGGGAGTAGCCTCTATACAATAACATATAGATAAAACCACTTTATGCACTGTAAAGGTTTCTCTGTATTCTTTATTACATGCAATTTTCACAATAACTCTATATGGTTCATTTTAGTTTCTCCATATCTTATGACACAGAGAAACAAAGAAGGTCCGAGTTGAAAGAGCTAGTAGGTGTGTATTCCTGAAACTCAATTCCAGGACTGTGACCCCAAAGAGTCTACCACTCCTTCATGTATCTGCTCACAGCTGAGCTCTCACTGATTGCAAAGATGCCTTTCTCCAATCCCAAATCCTTCTGTGTTGGAGAAATACGAAACATAACTCTAGCTCATGTGCAAACCCAAGACTTCATAGGATTTCTTTAGGATACCTGTTGTTTAAACAAATATTTCCAGGCATAGATTAACTCTGGATCAACTGGAGGATGGGGTATACTATCAATTAACAACTTTATTAAATTCATCCTTCCCTTCCAAAGATTTGTTAGGGAAAAGCCATATAAAACTACAGGCACGATCTTTTGAACTTGACATTTACAGTATCCTTATAAATATTTTCACGTTGGTCACCAGTCCTCCACTTTTTGTCTTCAGATTGTTCACCTATCTTGCCTGGGCCTTGTAGATTGCATAGTACTGACTACAAGCCAGTATACACTTAGTGCCAAAGACCATGAAGTCAGACAGTGTGGTGCTTTGCTCTAAGTTTATCAAGAACACTCTATTCACTCCTTTAGACACATGGTCCTTTCTCTTAAACCAGAGACACGTGGTTGGGAGTTCTAATGCACTGACATTCCACAGAAATCAGAAATTCCCATGTGCAGGTGGATTAAAGATGTATCACTGTGGCTGCTTCGTATCATTTCAGTAGAACCAAGGAAAACGAGCCTTATTGATTGGCAGCTTAGTCAAGAGGGGCATTTTCATTATCTTTTGAAGAAGTAGTAGATACATTGTAATCACATATTTTCCTTCTCAGGGCTCACCTACGCTGTTTGGAAGAAAACAAAGGGACTTTCCTCGGGTAATCCGATATTCCTTTTCATTCCTATCTATCTCTACCTTCGTTTCTGCTTTGAAGAGACTTTTTGTTATTGTTGTTGACATACTTTGCCTTTGCCAGGGGAGGAACAAAAGATAGTTTCAAAAATAGTTGATTGTTTGCTGCTGTCTGGAGGGTGGGGAAGGGGAAAGTCCATCAGGATTCGTTGCTGTGCCCAGTCAAACCACCTCTCCCTTCCCCCTCATCTCTTGTTCCCAAGCAGGCAGCCAGGATGGCGACTTCAGGTGGTTTAATCTCGAGGGAGGACAGTGAGTGGGCTGGTTCTACGTTTCAGAGAGGGATGAGATCCCCTGCCACCCCACCCCAGTCAGGGCCCTGGAAATCTGAATTCAACAAAACAGAGGGCCTGGGGAAGAGCTCACAGAAATTCATTCTGCAAATTTTGCTGATTAAGATCAGCCCTACACTCGAACACTATGATTAAGACTACAAGAGGCAGCATATGTGGCTCTGTCCAGGGATGCTGATCAATTTCCAGTAAGGAATTTTATTCCTTTATTGAACCACCCAAACACTCTCAAAACAAGCCTCAGGCAACTTGGTCCAAGTGTGTGAAGAGAAGAGAGCATGGAAAGTGCTGATTCCCACCCCAAGTACTGCCTTCGTGTAGTCTCCACCCCCTGAGCACTTACTGACTTGCTTTTAACAAGTGGATGAGATGCCACTTAAGCTTGTGGAAGACTATGACGCCTTCCTGGGCACTTGGACTCTCTTGGATCACTTATTCTGGGAGAAGTAGGCTGCCGTGTTGTGAAAGAGAGAGAGAGACCCACATGGAAAAAAACGTTGCCAACAGATAGAGAGCCAGAGGCCTGGCAAAGTCATATGAGTGACCTTGAGAATGGATTCTCTCCCGGGCTTTGAGATGTCTGCCACCTTGGCTGACACCTTTCTGTAGCCTTGGGCGCGGCTCCGAGGCACCCAGCTACACCATGCCTGGAATCCTGACCCACATACACCATGAGATAATAAATGTTTGTTTTTAAGCCCTTAAGTTTGGAGCTAGTTCATTACATTGCTATTTGTGTAGACCATGAATACAGGTACCATGTGCTATAAAATAATTGTTTCTAATTCATGAAATGTGTCTGCCTGGCATTACCCTTCGAGAAGACTGCTGTGGATTGAATTTATCTCCCAGAGTTCATGTGTTGGAAACTCAGTCATCATTGCAGCAGTGCTAAGGGGGACAGGGCCTGTGCGAGGTGGTCAGGTGATTAAACCTGGGGGGTTGATGTTGCAGGAGCGGCTTCATCATCACATGAGTGGGTTTGCTATAGTTTGACCCTTTCTTGTTCTCTCTTGGCATGTGAAGCATCAAGGCACCAGATGAAGGCCCTCACCAGAGGCAGCCCCTAGATGTTGCACATCTCAGCCTCCCGAACCACAAGCACATAGCCTCTGTTCTTTATCACTCCCCAGTCTGGTATTCTGTGATAGCAACACACAATGGACAAAGACAGAAAATGAAGATTCTGTCCAAAGCTCCTACCTTTCCAGAGAATGCCAGAGTCATTTCCACTGCCCTGTTTATACAGACTTAGAAAAAAATGAACATTTTAATTTACCAAAAAAAAAAAAAAAAGTTTCCATTACAGTTACTTTCCTTTTCTTCAAAGTGCATCCCTCAGAACATGAGCGGTCCCCTGTTAACTTCGTGCCATTCCATACTTACAAAGTAATCAGTTAATAGCAGCTCGGACTTGGGTTCTGTTGACGATGTTGTAGTTTCTTCCATCAGAGCCTGGATGTCTTTCTCAATATCAACCTTGCTGATGGCACAGTGAATCTGTGTGTGGCACTGCAATGCCAAGGAAAGCAGAACATGGTTGCTAGGGCAATATCTCCTGTCAGTTCTTACCCAGAAAGTACCAGAAATGGAGAGATATGCACTACTCACTGCAGTCAGCGTTTGGCCAAAAAGAGAAATATGTTGGCTGTACTGGTTTAGGTTATTGCATAAAAGTTGAATTCTTTCCTTCTCCAGCTCCAGGATGCTCTGAAAAGGGTAGACAAGGAGGCAGGATCAGCCAGTTGTCATGTGAAACGGAAGTCACCCATCAAACACTGGCACATGAGAGGAAAGCTTGAACAGACTGTCAGGATTGACTCTGGACGCCATCATGCCGCAGCTGCAGGGCAGGAGAGGGACATGACAGCCCGTCTGCCTTGTTATCCCCTCTTTACAAAGGATAACCTCATAACTTTCCCTGGCTCTCTTGCCCCAAAAGGCATTAGGCACAGGCTGTATTCAAAAAGAAGGGGAAGGAAGGGGGACACAGAAACATTGAGGAAATGTTCGTGAGTCCTAGAGAAAGGGAGTACAGCCCAGAAAAACCCAGGCGATAGCTTGAAAATGTCCTTAGACCCTCGATATCCTAGAATCATTGTCTAGTGTTTCCAAGATATTCTGTTAATCTGCAGGGACAAGGATGATGAGACACACACCCTCTGTTTAAAGACACAACTTGGGGCCGGCGCCGCGGCTCACTAGGCTAATCCTCCGCCTGCGGCGCCAGAACCCCGGGTTCTAGTCCCAGTCGGGGTGCTGGATTCTGTCCCGGTTGCTCCTCTTCCAGTCCAGCTCTCTGCTGTGGCCCGGGAGTGCAGTGGAGGATGGCCCAGGTCCTTGGGCCCTGCACCTGCATGGGAGACCAGGAGGAAGCACCTGGCTCCTGGCTTCAGATTGGCACAGTGCGCTGGCCATAGCGGCCATTTGGGGGGTGAACCAACGTAAGGAAGACCTTTCTCTCTGTCTCTCTCACTAACTCTGCCTGTCTCAAAAAAAAAAAAAAAAAAAAAAAAAAAAAAAAAAAAAGGAGAGAGAGAGCTTGGAAGGGCAGAATCCCCATAATCCTGGCCTAAAATTGGGCCTGGTGGGTGGGCAGAGTCCACTGTTCAAAGGTGGGAACGTAGCCTCCCATTTAGTGTGGGATGATGACAATTCCACTGTTGGACTTTGATGATTTGGGCTAGGAGGGAGTGACTAAAGACGGGAGGGCACGCACGTTGGTGATTAGACTCTTGCCACTGACTTTGGGCTTTGAAAGAAGTGGCAGGTGCCAAAGACATGCTCCCCACCCTTTAGTAAGGTCTAGGTCAAGCCTCACATTCTTTGTTTGCTCTCAACCCACCGCACCAGCTCCTCCACACCAGGGATAGAGTACTCAGCAAGACTCTTTCATGAAGAGGGTTTTGGGGGCGTCACATTAGCAAAGGGTGGAGGACAGACGGCTGTGCACCAAGGCCTTAGGTGCGGTGAGGGAGGTGGGGTGGAGAGAGTCACACAGGTAACTGGGTCCCCCCTTCCTGCCTCTCCTGGTTCCTCTGCAGGGGCCCCCTGGCCACATCCAGCACAGTGTTCCTCTACCTCCTTGTGGTGTTATTTCACCTATGGTATACAGTCATTAAAAATCGAAAATGTTTATATTTTTATATTACAGCAGAATAGACATGACATAAAATACGTGTGGCAGTAAAAACATAACATGCGTAAGAAGTGTACATTTTAAATACATTCACACTGTTGTGCAACCATATGGTCATCTGTCTGCAGAAATTTTTTCATCTTATAAAACTGAAGCTTTGTATCCATGGAATAGTCATTCTGTATTTTCTCTCTCCCCAACCCCCGACAACTCCCATCCTACTTTCTGTCTCTAAGTACCATAAGTAAAAGGACTCATACTGTATTTGCCTTTTGTGTCTGGATATTCCACGTAGCATAATGTCTTCAAAGTTCATCATTGTGACAGCCTGTGCCAAGTTTCCCTCTTTTTTTAAAGCTGAATATTCTCCTATGATATGGACATGTATGCCCCACTTTGTGTACCATTGTGAAGTCACTTTAACACTGCTTTTACAGGCAAAAAAGTATGTAAGCTTAGTAACTGTGAACATCTATGCCAATCACACCCAAATTAAGATTTTTATGCCAAGCCTGTAGCTGTGCCTTTTTTAAAAAGATTTTATTTATTCATTTGAGAGGTAGAGTTACAGGCAGTGAGAGGGAGAGACAGAGAGAAAAGTCTTCCGTCCGTTGGTTCACTCCCCAAATGGCTACAACGGCTGGAGTTGTGCCGATCTGAAGCCAGGAGCCAGGAGCATCTTTCGGGTCTCCCATGTGGGTGTAGGAGCCCAACCACTCGGGCCATCTTCTGCTGCTTTCCCAGGCCATAGCAGAGAGCTGGATTGGAACAGGAGCAGCCGGGACTAGAACCAGCACCCATATGGGATGCTGGCGCTGCAGGTGGAGGATTAACCTATTGCGCCACGGCGCCGGCCCCTGTGCCTCTTAGTTGCATCAGATGCTATACAATTTTTGTAAGTTAATGGGCACTGAATGCTTTGTTTCTGCTGGCATCACCCAAGTCTTTCTCCAGAATCATAGGCACCAGCCATTTGAATGTAGTCACGTGCCCCATGGACGTAGAGCGATGCACGTAGCCTACCAAACATATTGGGGCAGAACAGACATGTCTCTTAATCAGTATGTAAAACCAATTCTGCTCAGTTGTTTGAATCTCAAGTATGACAATTTTCAAAAAGAAAAAGTTCTTACCCTATAGAAAAAGATATAGAATCAGCTGTTCGAGCTTAGCCTGATGAGCACAGGATGGGGAGAGAACAAAAGCCAAGTATGAGAAAACATTGTGCTGAACCACGAGCATCGATCTGATGCTAGAATAACCAGTGTCCCTTGGTGGAGATGGTAATGTTTAACAGACTTTAATTACATTTCAGGGAAATCATTAAAATGATCTATGTTTGCACAGGAAAAGAGACTGAAATAAATTCCACTGTGCAAAGGGGAAATCCATATCTCATTTAATGAATTATTGCTTTCTATTATCTTCTTTTTATATAAAATGGGCAAGAGAGAAATAAGAGACCCTGGAGGACCTCAGACCATCCCCTTGTGCTTTCACAACAGCGCATGTGAAGAAAATGTGGCCAAAGAGTTTTCAGGAAACAGCGGATCTGGAGCCCGTATGGGCCCAGCCATCCCAATCATTCACACTTTCCACTGGATCTTTTTGACGCCTTCTCCTGGCCTTAGGCTTGTACTACAGGAGGAGCTTGGAGGGACTTCATTTTCATTTCAGTTGTTTTCATAAAACTTATAAAAGAAATAGGCTCTTTCTAGAAACTTCGGGATGTGTAGAAGTCACCTAACATCATTCAGAGATTCTGATTTTGCACGTATAGGGAGGCACTCAGGTATCTGAATTTTAATAAGCACCCCAGATGCTTATAGACATCATCCTACAACCACAAGGTCCACAAAGAAATAGTTAAAAATCATCCAGAATTCTTCCACCCCAAGATGGCCGCTGTTAGCATTCTGCTGCATTTTAGTCTAGGTCTGAGTGTATGTAAGATTTTAATATCTAATTAGCCGTCAAGTTTTTCAACTTTGATATCCTCTTCTTGTCACTTAATCTTATCATGAGCAGTTTCCCACACCATTAGTCTCCAAATGTATTCATTCATGTAGTGTTTCCTTTAGTGTTGGCTAGGTGAATTATTTCTGCCCATTTACTTTTAATGTATTTTCAGCAGAAATCTGTGTCTTGTTTTCCCACTGCTTTGTCGAGATAAGTTTATGGAAATGAAATTACCTTTTTCAACAGGGATCTCAGGAGAAAATTAGGCACTAGTGTCCTAAAACATCTATTGTATACAGTCATGTACCACATATTGACATTTGGTCAATGAGGGACCACATGCAAACAAGGATTTCCTTCTTCTTCTTTTTTTTTTTTTTGGCACCAAAGTAAACATCTTTTAAATTAATTATTTGAAAGTTAGAGTATGAGAGGGAGACAGATTTCCCATCATCTGATTCACTTCCCAAATTCCTGCAATAACCATGCCTGAGCCAAGCCAAAACTGGGAGCTGGAAACTCAGTCCAAGTCCTCCACATGGGTGGCAGGAACCCAACTACTTGAGCTATCACCTGCTGCTTCCCTGGGTGCACATTAGCAAGAAACTGGAATTGGGAGCTGAGAAAGAACTCAAACCCAGGCACTTTGATAGTGGGATATGGGTGTCCCAAGGGACATCTTTACTGCTGTGTCAAATGCTTGCCCCAATACATTTCTCTTTTAAATCTATTTTCCATGATCTGTTTGAAGTACCTGCATATATTATGGTCCCATAAGATTAAAAGGGATCTGAAAATTTTATAACTCTGGTGACATTCCAGCTGTCATAAGGTCACAGTGCAATGCATTACTGACATGTTTGTGTTGATGCTGCTGTAAACCAGCCTATGGCACTGCCAGTGGTGTGGCACTTACTCTTACATGCAACACGTAATACTTGATAATGATAGTAAGCGATTATATTGCTGTTTATATCTCTAATGTGCCAAACATTTTATTGCTATTTTAGAATGTACTCCTCTTCTTACAAAATCATGTTTATTATAAAGCAATCTGCCATGGTATGCCAGCAGCAACCTCCTATATCTTGCGTTTACCACGTCTCATGATTGCATCAGGAGACAGGCTCAGCCCATCAAGGGTTGTGTAAGTGCACTGTCTGATGTCCCCACAGCAATGAAATTGCCTAGCCATTTATTTCTCAGAACTTTTCACCATGGTCAGATACCACCTGGTATACTGAGTTGCTATCTGCCTGTACCCACAATTGTACTACTTAAATGCCATCCTTGGGAGACCTAGGGAAACAATTACTCCATTTTCTGTGGGTAAGATGAAGAACACTGGTTGAAAATGGGAAGTTCACTTTCATTTCTGTTTATTTGATAAAGAAAAAGAGAGAATGTGTGAAAGAGATTTTCTTAATTTCCTAACCACTGGTTCACTCCCCAAATGCTCACAACAGCTGAGGTTGGCCAGGCCTAAGTTGGGAGCAAGGAACTAAGTAGACATCTCCTACATGGATGGCAGGGACCCAATGACTTGAACCATCACCTGTGCCTCCCAGGGTGTGCGTTGACAGGAAGCTGGAATTGTGGGGACTCGAACTCAGGCACTCTGATAATGGATGCAGTCATCGGAAGTGGCATCTTAACCACTCCACCACCCATCCACTTCTGAGAAAAGGGAACATTCTTAATGCACTTGACACATATTGTGAACAGCTCTCTAAAATAATTCCTTCAGGAAGTGCTATCAGTACCAAGCATTTGATTCTTCCTAATTCTCAGGAGTATGGCTATTGTTTTTTAAAAACAGATTATTTCTATCAGCTATATTGTTTCTTCTTGGAAGTCAGAAAATGTGGCTTATGAAGTACTAAGTCTAATTTTGCCACTTGGCTTGTGGAATTGATTTCACTACTTAATAGGCACACTTAAGACTTTATGATATTTTTCACAGTATGTAGTAAACTGCCTTGAACATAGCTCAGTGAGTATCTTCTGAAATAATTTTAAATCCAACTTCTAGAGTAATAAGGGGTAAAAGGACACTTCATCCAACTCTAAAGTGAATTCTTGTATCCAATTTTTACAGAAGGATAAAAGGAAAACCAAAAAGAAGAAAAAAAAAAACCAGACAACTCAATTGTTCCACTTCCATCTGTCAACTTATAATAAAATTTACCTTTAATTTCATTCCACTCATCTTTTGTATATCTCTACATGAATCTGATATTATACTCCTGAGTTTGTAAACAGATGAAAGATACAGAATTCAGAGAGTAACATGTAAGTCAATGACCTGTTGGTAGGGACTAGGTATATATAAGCCAAAGAAATGCAAAGTGCAGACGTCATTACTGGGTCAAGGATGACTTGATAGGGGCCGTCTCATATTGAGTCTAATAAGCCTGGGCTGGTACTCGAGAAGCAAGTGACGTGCACAGGATGGTGGGCTAAGATGATATGCATCAACTAAAAAGGGAAGGGAGTGAAATACTGGTGACTTCCAGTATAGTGGCAGCAAAAATCCAGGAAATAAGTCAGAGAGGTCGAAGGAAACCCTTCTTTTACTTGAGATTATAATTTTGAGTACATGCTCTATGTGGATCAAATTCTAATATATTTTTTAAAAAGCACCTTGGTCTTAAACACTAGTAAAAAGCTGAAGTTGAAAGGAAGTCTCTGGAATGTAGAAGAATGTATATCTTGTCACCATTAAGAAGATTTTGTAAAGAAAGAAGATAATTTCTGTGATGCTTCCATATAAAAATTGGGACTGGTGAAAGAATGGGTGGAGAGGGAAGGCGTAGGAAGACCTTAACAGGCGAGAAAGATGCTGAGGTAAGGAAGAAACATTTGAATGCACAACGTACCTGGTAGCAGTTTCCTAGTGTGTTTTCCCATTTCAGTCTGGTGGAATAGCCGGCCATGTTTTTTTGATAGTAATTTTCATCTTCCTTTTCCAACTTCTCAGTTGATTTTTTCAGCTTATTGAGGAGCTAAATTAAAATAGCATTATCATACATTCATTAACACTTTTATGAAGTCTCTTTGGAATTTCATACAAAGAATTATCTGTGACCCAATGATATGCTTCTTATTTTTCAGTTAAAGTCATGAATATTAAATACAGATGACAAAACCAAAGATTTTTTTCAAGAAAAAAAGGGATGGCAGGACCAGAAGGAAACTCAAGGGTTTTCAGTATGATTTTCCAAGGCAATCAAGCCCCTTAAATCTGAAGCGATTTGTCCACATTCATCAAATCAAGAAGGCGGCCAAATGTCAGTGCATTTGAGAATTGCCAGTGCAGGTCAAGGATCTGCAACTCAAGACGGCAGTCACCACCAGACTTGGCAGTCTTGTAGGCCCCTGTGTTTCTTAGAGATGGTTGGGGTCATGTCACTTTTAGGACTAAGTTTTTGAACAGGCCCAGCTCTCTTTCTGTCTGACCATCCTAAAGCCAGCAGTAGAGCTTTGGAATTAGATTTCCAGAAGGAGAGCCCAGGTTCTGGCTGCAGACAAGTTACTTAACTTTCATGAACCACAGGTTTCTCAGCTTTGTGGTGGGGAGATGACTATAGCTTCCCTGGGTTGCTCTCAGGATCCAGCAGCTGTGCATATAAGGCATGTGGCACAGTGCCCAACACCTGGACCACACTCAAACACTAGCGAGTATAACTGGTACTAGTGAAAAGGCCAAGACATACAGACACCCAATATGTATTGTAAGTTGTGGACAGCTTCACAGTGGTTTCCTGTCGCCCCACCCTCCAATGATTTGCTCCTTCACAAGAAGCCTGCTGCCAATCACCAACATTTGCATTCTGATTGTTAGATCATCTAAAAATCAAAATTATACAAAACTCTCTGGACCAGAGTAACTGAAACTGATGATCAAAATGCCCAGACAAGTAATTTCACATCTCAGAAATGAGGAAGTTGGATTACATGAATAATTCTCAGAATTTAGAATATCTAGCAATGACCTGGGATACTTGCAAAATAGCAAATCCCAGAGTCTCCCAGCTAGCAATACTGAATAGCCCTGCCACGAGATTAGCACATCTGAACTTTCACGCCCTCCTCAGATAATCCTCAGGCACATGGTCTCGGAACCATACTTTGAAGAACGTCAAGGAATCCCTGACTCAAGCAGTTTAGGAGTTTCAAGGACAGAGACAAAAGCTTTTTACTAATGACTCTCTTTCTGTGTAAGGACATTTTGGGTAATGATACAATAATGAAGAACATTTATCCAAAATACTGGATGTTGCTGCCACTCACTTTATTATTCCAATTGCTGTGCTAGCTATTCAGCTGTCCCTTGGCTCCGATGTATGACCTACACAGGACACATTTGGTTTTGTATATCAAGTGTAATGACCACATTTCTCTGTAGAAACATGAGCCTGTGAATTTTAACTTGATAACACCACAGTAAGTCGGCTTGGTGAGTGCCACGGTTATTCTTTGCTAAGTCACTGTCCTTAGATTCTTACTGAGAATGCGCAGATCTCCAGAGATGGGAACTTTGTGATTTTTTTTAAAATCACCCCTTATATTCATCAGCTACAAGACAGAACTATGGACTAGAAGTTTCTGCATGGCAAATTCACAGCAAATAGTCCCAAATAGAAAGAAAAGAACATAGACTCCTAGGGTCTCATTGAAGATACCTCCATTACTAACATTTGTCTAAGATTGAATTATTTTTCCTTCCCCCTTTTCCTCCCCTTGCAACAAACATCCCATTCATTTAGTCCACACACATTTCTTGAGTGTCTGCAATGGGTCATGTGCAGGGCTTTGGAGACAGAGGCCCCTACAGACCACTACCACCTGTGTGGTAGATCCCAGGATGGCAGGAGTAGTTAAGTGGCACTGGGGCACCCAGGGAGGCACCTAAACTGTCCTTGGAATTGACGTGATAGTGAAGCTATGACTTGCCATATAATAGATGCTTTTAAAAAAACCCACATGAATAAACCTGAAATGAAAATAGGAATTGTTGGAGCAAAATAGCATGACTTGATACAAAAAATTCAATGTTGGTGAGGTTGGAGCACACAGTTTGAGAGGACTGTCAGAGAGGGAGCTGAAGTGATGGGCAGGGGTCAAGTCAGGGAGGGCCTTGAAGGCCACGGAAATGAGTGTGGCCTTTATTCTGGGGTCCCTGTAAAGCCTTTCCAATGGAGAATGATATGCTTGGATACAAATTTCAGAGAAGAGGACTCGGCTTTGTACATGGGAAATACACACGATGGGGCAACATGGAAAGCCGAGGCCCATCTGTTGGTTACAATAAATCAGGCAAAAGACGAGTAGCCAGAGAAAGGGAGAGGGAGAAGGAGAGGGAGAGGGAGAGGAGGAGGAAAAGTTCAAGAAGTATTTGGTTTAGGAATTAGATCTGGAAGAATATGATGGGTGATGATATTCAAAGACACAGAGAGTACAGGAATAAGGAATATCTTTGATAGAGCAAAGTACCAGGTCTGGTTTTAGATATTGATTTTGAGTTGCCAGAAAGTAGTTTAAAGACTGGTGTAGGCTGGAGTTACACATTTAGGTATTGGCAGCATAGATATGGTAGTCGCATCCTTGAGAGTATATTTAATGAGTACCTATTATTTATTGAGTACTTGGTATTGAGAGTACTACTTTGGACACAGGAGATAACGATGGTGAATAAAACAGAGCGAGGCCCAGGAGAGAAATCTTCAGACACAGGAATATAAAAAGGCCAGGCAGAACAAGAAAAGTCCATAAAAGAGGCTAAGATAAAATTTTCAAAAAGGTAGGAGGAAAACCAAAAGATGAAGATGTTGCTAAATTAAAAGAAGGGTTTCTAGAAGGTGGAAATAAACAACGCCTAAGGATTCGAAGTTCAACAAGGTCAGAACTGGAAAGCGCTCGCTGGCTTTAGGAGCAGGAGGGAATTATCTCTGATGGCAAGGACACTCTGAATGGGATGGTGGGGAAGCTTAACAGGAATGGTTTAACAAGTAAACAAGAGACGGGGCAGTGGAGACTGCATAGCTGAGCCTTTCCATAAATCTTAGTGTGAAAAGAAGAGATGGTAATTCTTAGGGGGGAACAGGAGCATCAGCATGCAAAGTTGTGTCTCTAACGCTCCCTGCTCTCCCAAGGTGGAGGTGTGATGGGACCACTCCCAAATTCACCTGTTGAAATCCTACTGCCCAATGTGATGGTGTTAGAAGGTGGGGCTTTGGGGAGGTGATCAGATCATGAGAGTAGACTCCTCATGATTGGTTTAAAGGCCGTATAATAGGATCCTTCCTTCTGCCCTGGGAGGTGGCCGCAGAAAACTGCCATCTGCACCCTGGGAGAGGGCTCTCACCAGAACCCACTCATGCTGGCCCCCAATCTCTGTCTCCAGAACTGTGAAGAATAAATGCTTGGGTTTTCCCCTTTTTTAAAAAAATATTTATTTTATTTACTTGAAAGGCAGAGTTACAGAGAGAGAGGGAGAGACAGAGAGAGAGAAAGGTCTTCCATCTGCTGGTTCACTCTCCCAAATGGCAGCAACAGTAGGAGCTGGGCCAGGTCAAAGCCAGGAGCCAGGAGCTTCTTCAGGACCTCATAGCTTTCCCTAGGAGCTGGATCAGAAGTGGAGCAGCTGGAACATGGTAGCACCTACCAGGCCACCAGGCCACAAAGCCACCCCACACTTTTTTTTTCCAAAAAAATATTTTTTTATTTGAGAGGGAGAGAGAGGTAGAGACAGAGAGAGAAGAGAGAAGGAGAATCTCCCATCTACTGGTTCGCTTCCCAGATGGATGCAATGGCCAGGGCTGGGACAAGCCAAAGCCAGGGTCTGGGTCTCCCACGTGGGTGGCAGGAGTTCAAGCACTTGGGCTATCTTCATTGCCTTCCCAGTCACATCATCAGGGAGCTGGATCTGAAGTGGAGCAGCCAGGACTCAAATGGACTCTGACATGGGATGCTGGTGTAGAAAGGTGTGACTTAACCCTCTGCACACCTCCCGCTCTGTGTGTGTGTGTGTGTGTGTGTTTAGCCACTCAGTCTCCAGTAATTCATGATAGCAGCCTGAATGGCATTGAGAAGACGATGCGAAGGAACCATGAGACAGGGACTGTCCAAGATAGAAGAGAGAGGGGGATGATTAAGAGTGGGAGAGGCGGGACAGGATGGGACGGGACAGGCGCACAGGGTGAAGACTCTGCCTCTCCAGGGCAGATGTGCAGATGGTGTTGCTGTGATGTAGGAGCCAGATCGTCCTCAGGGAGTGGGTGCTACAGCAGGAAGTGTGAGGCAAGTGGAGGTTTGGATCAGCTCTGGTGAGAACAAGGACTGTTGAGAGATGGGAAGAAGAGCGGAGAAGCACAGGGGACCGGCTCGGGCTGGAGACAGCGCGTTCTATGTGAGATGAGAAAAAGATGCTGCCTTGGCTGTTCAGCGGGAGGCCCGGAAAAAGCTGCTAGATTAAGCAATGAAGAGGAGATGGGTCTGTGATGCAGCCACAGCCAAAGGTCATGGCTGCAGGACCAGCGGGAGGAGGTGGGGACCGTGAACATCTGCCTCCCATTAGCTAGTGGAGGAAGCAAGAATTAATTCACCACTTAGCTGTGTGAGTTTTCTTCTTGTTATTGCTTGACATCAACAAAGAATAGCTGCTAATGAGGGTTCAGTAGGCCTGGGACAGGCTGTGGTGCTGAGCGTTTTAATGCACTGTGGGCTAGCATTTCAAACTCTGAAGACAGAAGAACCTTGTAAAACCTTGCTAACAATGCTGCCTTAAGTTACTCAACTGATAGTTTCTTTCGCTGGATAGAACCACTTGCTATGGCATTTTCTTTTCCTTTGAAAATGGTTGGGTTTGGGGCCAGCGCTGTGGCATAGTCGGTTAGGCCTCCGCCTGTGTGCTGACATCCCATAGGAGCTCTGGTTCGTGTCCTGGCTGCTCCTCTTCAGATCCAGCTCTCTGCTATGGCCTGGGAAGGCAGTAGAAGGTGACTCAAGTCCTTGGGCCACTGCACCTACGTGGGAGACCCGGAGGAAGCTCTTGGATCCTGGCTTCAGACCTCTCTGTCTGTAACTCTGCCTCTCAAATAAATAAATAAAATCTTAAGGAGAATGTTTGGGGTTGCAGTGGTGCGAGCTGTGTTTCCAGATGGGGACTGTACCTCCTTGGGGGAGATACTGATCTTATTCCTGCACCCCAATATCATTTGTGTTCCTTTTTGAGTAAGAACAGTTATCAGGCTTACTCTTTTTTAAATTTTTTTTTAAATTATTATTTTTATTTTTTGACAGGCAGAGTTAGACAGTGAGAGAGAGACAGAGAGAAAGGTCTTCCTTCTGTTGGTTCACCACCCAAATGGCCACTATGGCCGGCGTGCCGCGCCGATCTGAAGCCAGGAGCCAGGTGCTTCTCCTGGTCTCCCATGCGGGTGCAGGGCCCACACTTGGGCCATCCTCCACTGCCTTCCTGGGCCACAGCAGAGAGCTGGACTGGAAGAGGAGCAACCAGGACAGAATCCGGCACCCCAACCGGGACTAGAACCCAGTGTGCTGGCGCCGAGGCGGAGGATTAGCTAAGTGAGCCGCGGCGCCAGCCTAGACTTACTCTTACTGAACATATGAATGGACATATGAGTAGATGCATGTGGACAGACGCGGGTCCTGAAGTGGCCTGGGGAAAGAGTTGAGAGTCTGCTGCATGGGAAACTGCCATGGGCCCTGGCGAGTGTCTTCCCCTCCAGCCTCCTGGGATATGTGGCCGTTGGTATGAGCCTGGGTCAGGTGGATCTGCAGACTTTTTATCAAGCTCCAATTAAGTCAATTATATGCAAAATGCACAAATATCTTGGAAATATTTCTGCCAAGAACCATAGACTGCTGTTACTAACGATGCACGCAAGGAAGCTGTAATAAATGTCCGAGCTGAGGTTTTTCTCCGGCTCCTGGTCATGCATGCACCAATATGCACGTGAAAAAGCAAAACTGGGATGACATCGTGAGAACTGACAAGATGCTGATGAAAGAACTCAATTATTAAATTACTTAAAACAAAAAGTCACTGGGTGGACTGTTAGGATTGTGAATTTGTGTTTGCTGTGGTTAAGGCTAAACCTTGCCCTAAGTGTATATTTTGCCTGAAAATATTGCTTGATGATTTTGTAACTACATCATGATTTGCTAATGATTTAAAATATTATTTCATCTTTATCTTATCCTGTGAACATTCTACTGCTTTTTTTTTTTTTTTTTTTTGACAAGCAAGGTGGATAGTGAGAGAGACAGAGAGAAAGGTCTTCCTTTTTGCCGTTGGTTCACCCTCCAATGGCTGCTGCGGCCGGCACATCTCGCCAGGTGCTTCTCCTGGTCTCCCATGTGGGTGCAGGGCCCAAGCACTTGGGCCATCCTCCACTGCCTTCCCGGGCCATAGCAGAGAGCTGGCCTGGAAGAGGGGCAACCGGGATAGAATCCGGCGCCCCAACTGGGACTAGAACCCGGTGTGCCGAGGATTAGCCTGTTAAGCCACGGCGCCGGCCCATTCTACTGCTTTTTAAGAGGCAGAGAAACAGAGCAATAGCAGTGAAATCCAAGTGTCCCATGTGAGTGCAGGGGCCCAACACACCATCACTGCTGAATCCCAGGCTCTGCATTAGCAGAAAGTGGAACCGAGAGCTGGCGTCAGGCAGAATCTTTTAACCTCCACTTTTTAATGCTTTATAGAGTTCCTCAAATACTAGTGTGCTATATAAGGACTATGCATAATATGCAAATTACAGTTAAAGTATATATATTTAGACTTAGGTGGCGTGTGAGCTGAGAATTGCTTTTATTAATAGGATTCCCTTTCAAAATTTGGACATTGGTTTAATTTGTCATGCCAATAATATTTTTCAAAATTTTTATTTTCATTCCATCCAAAAGACAGAAGGAAAGAAAAAGAGAGACAGTGAGAAAGAGAGAGAGAGAGAGAGAGAGAGAGAGATTTCCCATCCACTGGTTCACTGCCCAAATGCACACAACAGCCAGAGCAGGGCGGGCTGAAGCCGGGAGGCCAGAACTCCAAACAGGTCTCCCATGCAGGTATCAGGGATCAAAAAACCCAAACCAACATCCACTTTCCCCGATGGATGCACACCAGCTGGAAGCTGCATCAGAAGCGGAGCAGCCAGGACTCGAACCAGTCATTTTAACGTGGGATCCAGGTGTTTCAAGTGTGGGCCCAAGCTGCTGAACCAACTACCCGCTCAGTAATACTTTTTAACAACAAAAGTGAATCCGGAATGTCTTGGAATCCTCTTTCACGTGCTGCCAAGCTGCAGCTCTGCAGGGACCCCACGCAGAGGGAGGAGTCGGCTGGTTCTCTCTTGCGGGGTGGGGGTGGTGGGCGAAGGGCACGCAGCGCATCCGTCTCAGAGCCACACGCACCCAGTCGGCTGGGACAGCTTACCTTCCGCTTCTCCTTTTCAGTTGCAGATTGCCTGGAGCTTTCTACAAGATGGAAAAGGGCTTCATGCTTCTTGGTGCTCGCCATTAATTTCTTCTTGGCCTAGAGTAAAAAACACACACACAAGAAAAAAAAAAAAAAATGGAGAAGAGTTCTTCTGTTTGGATCATGGGCTAGCTTGAATGATTGTTCATTTCTCGTTCTTCCTTCCCACCCTCACCTCAAAAGCTGCCTAAAATAGCAGGCAGTGCACACAGTGCCCTGAGAAGCACAGTGTATCTATTCAGTACATGGATACACTCGTGAGGGTTATAGATTCTGCTAAATCACTGAAGGCCAGCATTTTTCTAGCTAGCAAAGTGGTCTTACCGCAGAAAATACCACCACAGACACTGAAGACTTCCAGCGTGATTGTCTTAAAGGAATCTGGACCACAACTGAAGTGGTTTTTAAATGCTCTCTCATGGGGTGGGTGCCGCTGTGGTATAGTGCCTAGAGCTGCTGCCTGGGCTGCCCGCATCCCATGTGGGCACTGGTTTGAGTCCCGACTGCTCCACTTCTGATCCAGCTCTCTACTCATGCACCTGGGGAAGCAGTAGAAGATGGCCCAAGTACCTGGGCCCCTGCATCCACGTGGGCGACCTGGAAAAACCCCGGGGCTCCTGGATTTGGAACAGCCCAGCTCTTGCCATTGCAGCCATTTGGGGAGTACAACAGGTGCAGGCTTAGCGGCATCTCCCAATAAATACATTTTTAAATACATCTTTAAAAAAACAAATGCTCTCTCACACGTTGCAGCAAAGGTAGACATCTTGCTCCCTGATGCCCAGGCTTGGGAGCTGGGCATGTGCCAGGTATCCTGTGAAACGCTGGCCCTAGGTTGGGGTGAGAGACACACAGAGGTGACGGGGAAGGAGAAAGCGTTCAGCCCCCCTCCTGGTGCCTCGAATCTCAGAGCGGGTTGTGATCAGACCCGTTTCCTTCTCTACACATGGAACTTGGCTGAAGCTGGAGTCAGCCTCTCAGGCACTGAGCTCTAAGACTCTCTGGCTTTTCACCTCAAGGCTGCACAAACTGTCAAGCCAGACAATGAAAGGAGCCAAGGAAGCCTGCCTGTCCGAGGGCTTTGATCTTGGGAATCAGAGGCAAAGCCTTCTGCCTCTCAAAACCAGCACGCAAAGGCTGTACATGGGACAGGAAGGAGCATGGCCCTCTTCCCCCATCTTCAGTTGGTTACATGCCTGCTGACGGATGGGGCTGTGAGGCACGTGCACTGGCTCTTTAAGGCTTGCATTGTGCTTCCCAAGTAGACTGCACTTCATTATCCACAGCCTGGATCTCTTGAATTGCAATTGGGGAGAAAATTAGTATGGCTCAAGAATTTTATGTTCTCTAATTTCTCTGTCATCCTTCATAAAAAATAGTATCATTTCACTTAGCAAATGACTTGGTAGGAACTGGGAAATAATAAAAGATGCTTTTGGTTCTTGGAAGCAGTTTTAGCTCCTGAGCATCATTTCTGGATTTTGGTCCATTGTGTTGAATTTCCTGTGAAAGCTGAATATTGAAACAAAATTGATTTTTAGAAGTAAATGCATTTTAAGAAGGCTCATAAACTGGAGAGCAAAACTGAAAACCAATGACTAGATATCTTTTCTGGAACATTAAATATTTATTACAAAAATGATCCTTGCCATCTTGCTTTTACTAGGACAACTACTGTTAAGGAATCCCTGTATCGCAAACATTTCTGGTTGTGGATTCCTCAGTTTCAGAAGCAATTCCAAGACCACCTGTTTCTGAGGGCATCTGGTTATTTGGTAGTAGAGGATGTTTACTTGCAAGGGTTCTCTTTGGACACAAACTTGGAGATGAGAAGAGAAAATTTTAACTCTTTGAGTCCAAATTGCCTCAGAGGATCACTGGGTTTTCTTAGTAGATCTTTCCTGCTTCAAATAACTTCTTCCTGTACTCACTTCTTTTAGAATAGTCTTCTGTACACAGGGACTCTTTGTTATTATCACTCCTTAAGAACTTATAAAGAGTTTTTAAAAAGAACTCATAATAACATGCTCCAGCTTCTCACGTCAGATCGCAATTCCTCTAGTCAGCATTCATTTTCTATTTTCTGTTCAAATGGTATCTAGCCATCTTTTTTTTTTCTTTTTTTTTTTACAGATTTATTTATTTGAGAGGTACAGTTACAAACAGAGAGAGGGAGAGACAGAGAGAAAGGTCTTCTAACTGCTGGTTCATTCCCCAAATGGCTGCAATGGCTGCAGCTGGGCCGTTCAGGAGCCAGGACCTAATTCCAGGTCTCCCACATGGGTGCAGGGGCCCAAGCATGTGGGCCGTCTTCTCCTGCTTTCCCAGGAGAAGACGAGAGCTGAATGGGAAGAGGAGCATCTGGGACACGAACCGGTGCCCATATGGGATGCTGGCACCACAGGCAGAGGCTTAGCCCCACCACGTAACTTAAGACACTAGAAAACAAGGATCATCTCTTAGTGCAGTGTTGTGCTTGAGTAGACCATATAAACGTGTGTGCATTCCCCTTCACATGTCACTACCTACCTCACGCCATGCCCCTCTCACTATTGAGAGAGAGATCATAAACCCTCTTCTACAAATGAAAAATCCCGAACTCAGATGGTAATAGCCACTTTCCCTAAATTGCAAATTATACAGAGACCATCAGTACAAGGTAATGGTTAAGAGAAGTGACATTGGAGCCCAATGACTTGTCACAATTCTTGGTCCAACTGTTATCCTTTGAGAAAATGACTTAACTCTCTGTGTCTCAGTTTATCAATCTGCAAAATAACAATGCAAAGTCCCATATCACATTGAGTTGTTGTGATGATTAAATATACAAATATGTAGGACTTGGCACACAATTGTTAATGCTATGTATTTGTTAGCTGTAAATAATCATACTTAGAGTGTTGCTCTTCTATTGATTAAGCTGGAAGACATATCAAGGTAACAACTCAAGTGAGGAAACATTTTTCTCTTCAGTTAGCATTTAGAAGTACTAATGCTAGAACAGGTGCTCATACTTGTGCAAAGGCAAAAAGGCTCAGTGCCAAAAACGGAGTTCACACTGTGATATTTGTGCATACTTGCCTTAATTTGCTGATTCCAGTTGCTAAGGACAAGGTTAGCTGTCTTCTCAACTTCATTATCAAGCTGTTGAAAGGGAAAACGTTATTGCTTTCTTCTTGTTTAGTTAAGGCTGTAGACCAATTGTTTGTGCCCCACCCTCCCCAAATTCATAGGTTGAAGCCTTTTCCCACAATGTGATGGTATTAGCAGGTGGGCTCTATTAATCAGATTTTCATTACAAGTAAACACCTAGGACAGACTACTTATGAATGGAAGAGGTTTATTTCAACTCATGGCTTTGGAGGTCTGGTTTCTTTCTTTCTTCTTTTCTTTCTTTTGTTCACTCTCTTTCTTTTAAAAGATTTTTATTTATTTGAAAGGCAGAATAACAGAGAGGGGAGAGAGAAAGAGAGATCTTCTACCATTGATTCACTCCTCAAATGCCCACAGCAGGCAAGACTGGGCCAGACTGAAACTTGGAGCTCAGAATTAAATCCAGGTCTCCCACATAGGTGGCAGGGACCCAAATGCTTGGGCCATCACCAGCTGCCTCCCAGGGTGCACATTAGTAAGAAGTTGGAAACAGAAGTAGAGATGGGATTCAAATCCAGGTACTCCTGAATTCTTAATTATAACTAACTTCCTTTTATTTATTATTTATTAATTTTAGCATTTGCAAGACATACACACAAGAAAGAGAGAGCTCCCATCTCCTGGTTCACCTCCCTAACGCCCACAATGGCTGAGACGGGGCCAGGCCAAAGCTGAGAGCCGAGAATTCAATCCAGGTCCCTCATTCTGAGTGGGAGCTACTTGAGCCATCACTGTTGTTTCCCAGGGTGTGCATCAGCAGGAAGCTAGAGTCAGGAGCCAGAGCTGGGTGTCAGACTCAGGTGCTCTGATGTGGGACGTGACCATCCCAAATGGTATCCCGAACATGAGGCCAGCACCCATTGATGTTGCCTGGGGACATAGCTTGGAGGGCTTAACGACCGTGTGACACATAGAGGAAAAGGCACAGGAGCACAAATGAAACTTCTGAAAGAAAGGTACAGAGGACTAGAAGTTACCCTGAAAGAGGACCAGATACCCCAGAAAGAATTGCTTAGTTAATTTTCTTTCGTTTTAAGGATATCTGATGATTGTACTCATTATTGTCTTTTCATAATCTTAAGCTAATTAGCATAGAAAAGCATCTTTTTAAGAACTGTGCTTATCATTTTCTGTTTACAAGTTAAATGAAGAAATTGAAAGAACAAAGAAATACAAAATAATAAAAATAACAAACCTCCAATTCTGCCACCTAAAGATAATTCTCAGTAACATTTTGGGAAGGGTCTTCCTGCTTTTTTCTATCCATTTTTGGTAACATTGGGATTATATTATTTTGGCTTTTTCATTTTCTTTTTTTAATCTTTTTAACATAGCATTATGTTATGAAAAAGTCTCCAAGTGATTGAATTCCTCTATAATAAATTTGATAAGAGTCTCATAGCATTCTCAGGCTTGAATTCATAGTTACTTCTGACTGCAGGAGTTCCCACTTTTTCACTATGATAATAAGACTCTTGGTTTATTTTTATGATAAATTCCTGAAACCTAGTACCACTCTCAGAATACCTTTTCCTCCTTGGGCCAAAGACAAAAAAACTGGGGAGGAAGAAAGGCTTAGACTCACTGATTTTCTCTTCTTCTCTTGTACACTCAGGATTTGATGAGTCGGTTTTATCGCCTCCAACTCAATTGCTCTGCCGAGTTTTCTGAAAATAGAACATCAAAGACACAGAAGCACCAGATGAGGGTTTACATCTACCTTCCAAATTACTTTCCGGGGAAATAAAACGGTGTATTCTGGTGTGTGTATCCAGTGCAAATTTGAAGTGGGATATTTGCACTGCATCCACTTAGCACCGCAAACTCCCTTTGGGTTTGGAGGGAAGCCAGGGTCGGGGCTGGGAGCACTCACTGATGCAGGTCTGCTGTGGATTTCATGCCCTCCGCGGCCCAGGCCCAGGCGCTGCTCAGACAGCTAGAGGCAAAGACAGAGGGCGACAGGGATGAGCATCCTTTCCGCAGTAAACGCTGGGAAATAAAACACGGCGTCTGATCGCCTGCCGTCAGCCGTTGCACGCATTTCCCCAACCTCATTTCAGTTTCTCCATGAACTTAAATTCCGCCCAGGTATTTATTTGCACTCCAGTCATTCTGTATGCTGCTTTTTCCTTAGGCATTTGAAGCTTAGATTTTCATTTTCTATTTCCGCTCTGCAGGAAATCGGGGTATGCTAATGGCCAAGGTTGGGAATGGGCTGGTGACAGGAGGCCCCCCAGACCGTCTCCGCAGGAGGGTTAGGAAGTGGCTCTGCAGAGAAGACTCAGCTCCCAGCAGCCTGTGGAATCCAGGACAATAAACTCAGCACATGAATGAACCTCAGGGACCGCGGGTCTGTGTGGATTCGGGTGCAGAGCGAGGGGAAGGAGCTGCACTACCGTCAGAGTGAGGATGGCATAGAGGTTTGGCCTCCAGGTGCCGTAGTTTGCACCCTGAGTCTGAGCATGGGGAAAACTGGATGCAAGATTGACGTCCAAAGGCATAAAACAGCACCAGCAGCTACCACATGCCTCCAGTGATGGGGAACTCCAGAGCAAAGGGCCTGTGCACGGAGGAGGCGGATGGGTGGGTGCTTGGGGCTGGGAAGAGGAAGATGTGCCCACAGGCACAAGAACTCTTTTGTAATGAAGAAAATGCCTGTTGGGAGGTACACAGTGCACACGTGTGTCAAAACTGACCAAGCCATGTACTCAAAGTAGATGCTTATTATGCCTTGTAAATTAAACTTCAATAAAGTTCATGATTTATAATGATGCCAGGCACACCTTTGGGGAGAGAATGTCACATTTGCCCCTCAGTGGAGCTGGGCACAGGGCGGCGAATCAAGCATGTGGGCCTCTAAGGACCACAGTCTGAAAGAAGAGTCTTCCCATTGTTTCCTGCGAGCCCTTGAATAATCAGCTTCTCTCCCCTCACTTAACTGATCTTTGAAAGTAGAAGTACTGTAAAAGCACCCGACACAGATGATGGTTTGGAAAAACAGTCAGTGAGTGTGTGTTATTAGAGCCTGCACTAATCCTGGTGGACGGAACATTCTGGATCAGCCAGCTCTTTGGCAGCACAGTAAGGCGTGTCTCTGCACTCCCACCCCTCTTGTTCTTTAGGAGGGAATTAGAATCAAAGTAATGAACATTTGCGGAGCTTTTGCTCTGTTTCAGGTACTCTGCTGAGCACATTTCTTATATTATCTCATTTAATCCTCCGGTAACCTTCCGTTTCCATTTTAAAGAGACATTGCGAGCTAAGATAAATTTGTTCTAGATCTTTCGGTAAGTGGTAGAGTTAGAATTCAAAACTGGCCAGTCTCAATAAAAGTCTATCCATCACCAACCACTGTGCTCTCTTGGCTCTTCTGTAGTCTACTATAAGGCTCTCTAAAAATAAAAACAGAGCTAAAAGCCAAGGCAATTTCAAAATCATCTCTTGCTCTCGCCAGTGATGCCTAAGGCAGAGTGGGCATTTGAGCCCTGTTAGGCTTCTTTTTGTCCTTCCCTTTTTCCCTCTTTCATCACTCTTAGAGGTCTTTGCAATAGCACTACTGGGTTAGAGTTAGTCTGCATGCATTAGTCAAGAATTTTTATAGGAAGAATTTTTATAGCAAATTAGCACGCATGGATCATTTTTAGAACACCAATATCTTTTTCTCCTCCAAAACAAGAAATCTACTTCACTCTAAGTGCTGCAATATAGAAAGACTATGAACCAGTATTTTTTAGCACCTGAGGTGCTAAGCTCTTTGGATATATTATCTCATTTAATGTGCACTCCTCTCTGCCCCCATACACAGGCATATGTAGTCACATATATATATATATATATATATATATATATATATACAATGGAGCAACAGAAAAAGGGTCTTCAAAAAATTCATGGAAATACATACTATGGAAAACTTACGCATAGATTTAGAAATTGTTTTGCACCAAAATAAACTTGTTTTGCAATTGCACATTTTCACAAACTATTTGAAGGACTTTGCGTCATGACTCTGTCTAGGTAGAGGAAAAACCAATATATGGATAGGTTGGGTGATGTGTCCAAGGTCACAGCAGAAACAGTGATTCACATTTCCAGACTCCAAGACCTTGTGAGGCCGGCGCCGTGGCTCAACAGGCTAATCCTCCACCTTGCGGTGCCGGCACACCAGGTTCTAGTCCCGGTTGGGGCGCCGGATTCTATCCTGGTTGCCCCTCTTCCAGGCCAGCTCTCTGCTATGGCCCGGGAAGGCAGTGGAGGATGGCCCAAGTGCTTGGGCCCTGCACCCACATGGGAGACCAGGAGAAGCCCCTGGCTCCTGGCTTCGGATCAGCAAGATGCGCCGGCCGCAGCGGCCATTGGAGGGTGAACCAGCAGCAAAAAGGAATACCTTTCTCTCTGTCTCTCTCTCTCTCACTATCCACTCTGCCTGTCAAAAAAAAAAAAAAAAAAAAAAGATCTTGTGACTGAACCACACCACCGCCCAAGTTAAATATTAACACCGAGGTCTGTGATGAATGTGGGCTTGGGAGTCATCAAGACCAGGCATGGATGCAGCTCTGCGACTCGTCTGTGTAAGCTCGCCACACCTTGGGTCCTTACCTGGAATAGGGATAATAATGAGGCCTCCCTAGGGCTGCTGGGAGGCTGGAACATTTAGCACAGCGCTGGGCACACAGGAAGTGCCCCAGAGCTGGAGCCGTGCCCGACCTGAAGCTGCCACAGTTGTAAGCTGGAATTGAGAACTTGTGTTGCTTTTTCTTATTCCTAACGACGACGTTTGCCTTACCTCCGCCTCGATACTTACTTTTTCCTGGTGTTCTGTAATGCTTTGTTCAGCTTGAGTGCCAGTTTCTGGAGTCCTTTGGCATAGCTGATCTCCAGGTTTGCCCTGTTAGTAAAGGGCCGGTTCAATAGGATAGGACACGCTGGCCAGAAAACAAGCAAAGCCACACACACACACGCCTATACACACGTGGAAAAGGACTCAAGCTGAAGTGTAATTCCTACACGTTTATTAAAAGGATTCCGGTCTTCAGACAAATCCTTAAGGATATCCAGGAGCATCCAATGAAGGGGGAATGCTTTATTCGACCTTCTTTTACGCCGGTGGTTTGGGTCGAATTGTGTCTCCTGAAAGATGTGGACGTTCTAACCAGCAGTGCCTGTGAATGGGATCCTATTTGGAAATAGGGTCTGTGCAGATGATGTTCAAGTTAAGATGAAGCCATTTGGGGCCGGCGCTGTGGCATAGTGGGTAAAGCCACCACCTGCAATGCTAGCATCCTATATTGGCGCCAGTTCGAATCCTGGCTGCTCCACTTCCGATCCAGCTCTCTGCTATGTCCTGGGAAAGCAGTGGAAGATGGCCCAAATCCTCGGGCCCCTGCACCTGCATGGGAGACCTGAAAGAAGCTCCTGGCTCCTGGCTTCGGGTCAGCCCAGCTCCAGCCATTGGAGCCATCTGGAGAGTGAACCAGCAGATGGAAGACCTCCCTCCCTCTCTCTGCCTCTCCTTCTCTCTGTGTGTTACTCTGACTTTCAAATAAATAAGTAAATAAATAAATATTTTAAAAAAAGATGAAGCCATGAGGACATGTCCCTGTAAAGTGGGGCAGTTTGGACGCAGAGACAGATGGGTACATGGGAGAGCACCTTGTGAGCATGAAGGCGGAGATCTGTGTGAGGCACCTACAAGCCAAAGAATCTCGGATTGCCAGCAGCCTGCAGAAGGTAGGCGGGCAGGTGCAATACATGCTCCCTTACAGCCCTCAGAAGCAAGCAACCAGGCTGCTGCCTTTACCTAGCCCTTCTGGCCTGCTGAACTGTGAGATGATACACGTGTCGTGTAAGCCCCCTGGTCTGTGCCACTTCGTCATGGTAGCTCTAGCAAGATAATGCACTAGGAAGGAACAGAAAAGTGCCACACACAGGGCAGCTGTCCAGCACAGTCTCTAAGTCGCCACTCGGGATGCCCACATCCCTTGTCAGAGTACTTGGATTTGAGTTCTGGATCCACTCCTGATTTCAGCTTCCTGCCAATGCACGGCCTGGGAGGCAGCAGGTTATGCCTCAAGCAACTGGGTCCCTGCCACCCACGTGGGAGGCTCAAATTGGATTCCCGGCTGTTGGAGAGCTCTCCCTCGCTCTCCATCCCTCCCTCCCTCCCTTTCAAGTAAATATGTAATTTTTTCTTAATTGAGAAACATAGAAAACTGGTTTACTTATCTTGAGACATTAGCTCTAATGAAATTAACTCTGGATTATGATAGCTGGCAATAAAATGGTAGATTATGACTGAATTAATTAGATTTATTTAGTTATTTGAAAGAGTTACGCAGAGAGAGGAGAGGCAGAAAGAAAGGTCTTCCATCCGCTGATTCACTCTCCAATTGACTGCAATGGCCGGAGCTGTGCGGATCTGAAGCCAGGAGCCAGGAGCTTCCCCTAGGTCTCCCACAAGGGCACAGGGGCCCAAGGACTTGGGCTGTCCTCCACTGCTTTCCCATCCAGCAGAGAGCTGGATCAGGAGTGGAGCAGCCAGGAGTCGAACCGATGTCCATATGGGATGCCGGCACTGCAGGCCACAGAGTCGGCCCCAGTTTCTGTTACTTTCTAAGGCAGAACAAGACTCAGCAGCAAATCGGGCCATACCCTCCAAAGCCAGATTTGGGGGTTCCTCTGGATAGACTGACACTCTCATCTCAAACCGACTTCACATGTCCTATTTCCAGGCCCATCTGTTGCTAAAATGAGGGCATGTCCTGTTCCTCTCACTTTTGACTGTAGATAATGTTCAGTTATCTTATGCCTTCTGTCCTTATAAGGAGCATAAGAGTGTTTGTTGCATATTTTTAAATGTTTTAATTCTATTTTTATTGTAAGGTATCTTTAAAACTATTTATGACTTTGTTTCATCTGGAAAGCAATGCCAGAATTCTTTGGCAGCTAACTTAATACCTGCGCATTTGCATACAAATTAGACTCACTGTCCCAACTCAGACAGCTCTCTTACATAAGACAGAATCCACAGGTCACAAGCTACTGATTTGTTGTTAAATTTCTACCCATTTTTCACTTTTTATACAGCTGTGCTTTCCCACTTTTAAAAAAAGATTTATTTATTTATTTATTTATTTGAAAGAGTTACACAGAGAGGAGGAGAGGCAGAGAGAGAGAGAGAGTGAGGGAGAGAGGTCTTCCATCCACTTGTTCACTCCCCAATTGGCCACAACAGCCGGAGCTGCATCGATCTGAAGCCAGGAGCCAGGGGCTTCTTCTGGGTCTCCCACATGGGTGTAGGGGGCCAAGAACGTGGGACATCTTCTACTGCTTTCCTAGGCCATAGCAGAGAGCTGGATCGGAAGTGGAGCAGCTGGGACTCGAACTGGTGCCTGAATGGGATGCCGGCACTGCAGGCGGTGGCTTTACCTGCTACACCACATTTTTTAAATCAATACATTAAAGGCTGTGCATACTGATGGGGTACAATGTGATGTTTCTATACATGTGTTCATTGAGTAATGTCCAATCAGGATAAACATATTTATCTCCTCACAGATTTAATATTTGTTCATGGTGAAAACACTTAAAAAGTCTTTTCATCTGTTTTTTGGAGAAATATACAGTCTATGTCATTATCTGAAGTTACCGTACTGTGCAATGGAACACAGAGCTTCTTGCTCTTATCAAACTGTAGCTCATTATCCATTAGTCAGTCCTTATCTTCTCCTTTCCAGTACTCTCCCGGCGTCTGGCCATCACCATGGTGCTCTCAACTTCTGAGACCAACTTGTTTAGGTCCAGCTTAGGGGTGGGATCCTGCAGTACTTGTCTTTCGGTGCCTGACTCACTTCACTGTACACAACAGCCTCCAGTTCCATCCACATTGTTGTAGATGACAAGGTTGCATTTTTTTTTTAAGATTTATTTTATTTATTTGAAAGACAGAGTTACAGAGAGAGGTAGAGACAGAGAGAGAGAGAGGTCTTCCATCTGCTGGTTCACTCCCCAATTGGCCGCAACGGCCAGAGCTGCACCAATCCGAAGCCAGGAGCTAGGAGCTTCCTCCAGGTCTCCCATGTGGGTGCAGGGGGGCCCAAGGACTGGGGTCATTTTCTACTGCTTTCCCAGGCCATAGCAGAGAGCTAGGTCAGAAGAGGAGCAGCCGGGACTAGAACCGGCGCCCATATGGGATGTGGGCGCTTTAGGCCAGGGCTTTAACCCATTGTGCCACAGCGCTGGCCAAAGGTTGCATTCTTTTTTATTGCCCAATAGTAATCCATTGTTGACACGTACTGTATTTTCTTTTTCTTCCTTCCTTCCTTCCTTCCTTCCTTCTTTCCTTCCTTCCTTCCTTCCTTCCTTCCTTCCTTCCTTCCTTCCTTCCTTTCTTTCTTTCTTTCTTTCTTTCTTTCTTTCTTTCTTTCTTTCTTTCTTTCTTTCTTTCTTTCTTTTTCTTTCCCTTCCTTCCTTCCTTCCTTCCTTCCTTCCTTCCTTCCTTCCTTCCTTCCTTCCTCTCTCTCTGTCTCTCTCTCTCTCTTTCTTTCCCTCCCTCCCTCCCTTCATTCCTTCCTTTTACTTATTTGAAAGGCAGAATTACAGAGAGCAAGCTATTTAAATGCCTTCCCACAAGTTTGAGCTGTGTTCACCCTGATGTCAGAGTTCACTGCTTTCTAGCACTTGGAACAGTTGAATATATAAATCCTCTCCTAGCCCACTGCCTGCTAGCACTTGTTAGCACTTTGCTTTCCAGCTCTCCATTCTTTCTCGAATGCAGCAGATGATATATTTATAGTGTTTGGCTCACAGGCTTGGGCAGAAAGCAAGTTCTTTTTTTTTTTTTTTTAAACTCATGTTATTTATTTGAAAGGCAGGCTGACAGAGAGAAATGGAGAGGTGGAGCTGTCCCCTGTGCTGCTAGAGCAGCCGGGACTGGAACTGGTGGTGTGCTACGGCATGCCAGCATTGCAGCAGGTGGTTTAACTCACCGCCCCACAACGCCGGCCCCACAAAACGAGTTCTTAATACATGTGAATTATTTAAATATGATCGTTATCCAGAAGGACCGGTAAACAGAGCACCCCAGGTATTCACAGGTAGGGACAGCCAAGGAGCAAGAATTCACAGTTTGCTCACCCATCCTCTCACACAAAATCCTACATGGCTGCTAACCCAAGGGCGAGGTTGCCAGGCCCAGCCTCTTCTTTGGAATCCCGTTGTTCTTACAGGCTGCACTCCGTGTCTCGGGGGCGAGGTGGAGACAAGAAGGCCCACCGCCAGGAAGGAGTGTGTGTTCCTCTGTCATTGACTTAATGGGATTCACTCAGGGGCGAAGGAAGCTGGGTTTTGGTGGCAGGGGAGGGAGAGGCTCCTGGTTCCGGGCTTGCTCTCAGGGCATTGGGTTCTTCCTGTTTCAGTTGGTCATCTTTGTCCCACACTCCAATATTTCCCCAGCTTTACATGAGCATGGCAAGAAAGCAGCCTATGGAGATTCAACTGCCCCCAGCATGTCTTGCATTGGACGCCTTCATTTTTATGCACATGTGTTTTAGGGGTAAACGGGTGGCTCCCAGGTTGCTACTCAGAGTTGCTCTCCTGTTCTCCTGCACGTGAAGAGTGTGCCTCCTGACGCCTTCTCCTGACAATGTGTCCACGCTGCTGATGCTCCGCCCGCTCTCTGCCCACATGCAGCAGAGTGCGGCACTATTTACCGGATGCCTTGCTACCAGGTGCTGATCTTAGGGTATTTTGCTGTTGAATCTATGATCATCCCTATAAGGGAGACACACTCTCCCACCCATTTCATGGAGGGCAAGATTGAGGCACAGTCACTCATCTAAGAGCACACAGGAAAGACGTGGTGGAGCCAGAATTTGAATGCAGTCTGACTGGAGAATCTTCCCGCTGAAGCACTCCATCTCCTATCTCTGAAGCCACGGGGAGGAGGCTGCAGGTGGAGGTTTCTGGGGGCAAAGTAACTCTGCCTTTCATATGCATTTGGAGTCATCACAGGTTCTGGAGCCGCAATGCACAGACCAGCTCCCCAGCCTCTTTCCAAAGCATCTATGGCATGGTAAGGTGTGTTGGGGTGCACGGTGACGGTGTTAACTGTCAGGAAAAGTGGGGAAGGAGGGGGCCTCTGAAGGCACACGTCACCAGCCTAGCCCTGCAAAGCTGGGGTGACTTGGACACAGCCTTTCTGAACACCACCATCATTCTCTGTGTCTGCCTGTGATTTATTGAGGACTCCAAAGAGTTTTAGAATTGGTGTTCAAATAAACCAAGAAAAGCAAGCTAGAATCATCTGCGCATCTCTTCTCGCATGTAAAGCCCTGATGGCTATTTTGGGAACCTCAGGAGATGACTCGGCAAGTCAGAAGGAAAGGGAATGGCACGTAGCCCGGAGGGTGCACTGTCACCGCGCTCCCTGCCACTGAACCCCTTCACTTTAGAAAGCTGCAGCAGGGCACACGTGTGGGCTTACAGGGTCTGGCCCTCAACAGCTTTTGTCTTAACAGATGTCTGTGGTGAAATTCCTCCCTAGGAAAAAGCCTTTTTTCTGTAGGAAGCCACATTCCAAGTGGCAAGTGCAGAGAGAGCTGCCGGTTTCCTAACTTGGAATGTTTGCCGGGGGAAATAACTTTGTGATGTGACACTTCGTGCTATGGTCTAATGGAGTGTTCGCTCTCTCTCTCTCTCTCATTAGATCGCTAGATTTCCTTTCAGAATTCCTGCCGAATAGAAAGAAATGCTCTTTGTCTTTTCCCAAGACACAGGCAGCAGTGCAGAGCCCCACTTAGACTGGTTCCTTCCAAGTCCCTTTAAGCTGCTTTCTCATAGTTTGCAGCCTAAACAGGCTGACTCCGGAGAGGCAGAAGCTATTCTCACATTAATACCTTATCGAGGGGCTGGTGCTGTGGTGCAGTGGGTAACGCCCTGGCCTGAAGTGCTGGCATCCCATATGGGCGCCGGTTCTAGTCCCAGCTGCTCCTCTTCGGATCCAGCTCTCTGCTATGGCCTGGGAAAGCAGTGGAAGACGGCCCAAGTCCTTAGGCCCCTGCACCTGTGTGGGAGACCCGAAAGAAGCTCCTGGCTCCTGGCTTTGGATCAGTGCAGCTCTGGCCGTTGCGGCCATCTGGGGAGTGAACCAGCGCATGGAAGACTTCTCTCTCTACCTCTGCCTCTCTCTGTAACTCTGTCTTGCAAAAAAAGTAAAAATAAATATTTTTTTTTTAAAAATCCCTTATTGAAACAATCAGGAACAAGCTTTTAAGCACTCTGTGCTTAATTTTCTGGCCTTCCCACTCGTTCCCCCTTTCCATTCTGTAGCCACCATAGCCGAGGGAAGATGCCCCTCCGAGCGCTTTTCTTGGCACATGTGGAGAGGATTATGTAGGCATCCTTCCATGGCTAACTCAGCCTCAGAATATCGCAGTGAGATTTAAAGACTCAAGACCAGGGAAATAACTTGCTCTGGCTTTTAATCCATTTATATTCTAATTTCCTTTCAGCAGTCAAGGCAGGCCAATGCATTTTCATTAGCAATAAAGAAGACTAACCAACAAGGCAGTGACCAATATGTGACTTAGATTTAAAAGTAAACTAGACCGTTGAAAGAAAGCCGAGATGGAAAATACATGGTTTCAGGTTGAATGCTTTAGACAGGGCACACATTAAACTGCAAGAATAATATGACGGACCATGTAATCAATTCTAGCAAAGCCTGCTCTAATAAAATTAAGATTATAAAAAGTGACTTAGTCAGCCTGTAGCCACCCCCGTGTCTAGGTGGAATTAACTCAAATTGAGCTAAGGCTTTCTCATGCTTGAAGAAGGCAGGTGGCAGGGGCCTCCCTCTGTCATGGCTTAGGAAGGAATTTTCGTCATCCCCGGTCCTCACCCAGGGTACCTCTCCTGTGGTTTACATCTGTTCTTCACCAGCAACAGCTTTGGGCCAGGGACTGGCAAGCGGGTGTTCTCCACCCAGGCTTTACCAATTTGTTCTTTGAAAGACAGTTGTGAGTTCATCTTACAAACAGGTTGAACTTAAAATTGGTTTTAGGCAATTTGAAAAAATTTTCCAATCAAAGTTCTGTTTCTGGCTAGCCAGCCCCCTGCGTCCTTACTGAAGGCCTTAACCCTGCTTCCTGGGGTGTAAACAAAGGAGAAAGGGGAGGATGAGAGAGGGCGGTGCCCTCCTTGGCTGGCCAGTCACTACAGGCCCAGGGAACGCGTGCCCCATGGTAGCTTTATTTATTATTTTTAAGATTTATTTTATTTTTTCAGAAGACAGAGTTACAGAGAGAGGTAGGGACAGAGAGGTCTGCCATCTGCTGGTTCCTCCCCAAATGGCCACAATGGCCAGGGTTGAGCTGATCCAATCTGATCCAAAGCCAGGAGCCAGGAGCTCCTTCTAGGTCTCCCATTTGGGTGCAAGGGCCCAAGCAGTTGGGCCATCCTCTGCTGCTTTCCCAGGTGGGACAGCTAGGACTCAAACTGGTGTCCTTATGGGATGCCGGTGCTGCAGGCTGGGCTTTAACCTGCTGCGCCGCAGTGCTGCCGTCCCTGCGCCTCTACACCCTCCACCTCCAGCCATGGGGGCTCTAGCACTCCTGCTCCTCCTTGCCTGCTCATTTCCCAACTGAGTGCACGTGTGTGTGTGTGTGTGTGTAGCGGAGAGGGGTATTTGTTAGGGAAAGCCAGGTAAAGTCAAGAAAGGTGGTTTTCCAAATGTTGTATCTGGGACACAGAATGTTATACAGAATCCTTGCATGTCATATAGATACTAGTGTGGTCATTCTAATTGGATGGGAGGGGAGTGAGCGGAGAGCAGGCCTGCACATTTAACCTCGTCCTCCCCCTCCAGGGTACCCCCACTGAGCTGCATGTGCTTGATGACAGCTGACATCCCTTCCCACACAGAACCTTATGACTCCACGAAATGAGCTGGATCAGGATACCTGTCTAGCTTTTGTTCCATATAATATGCTACATCTTATATTAGTGAATATTATTGACATGTCCATTTATTGCTACTCAGAAATAGCCTAAGGCGAACTTCTTCAGAGTTCTGAGTGCTCGAAGGCCCAGAACCAGTCACACATTAGTGCAGCTATTCACTTGGTGAACATCTACTGCATACTTACTCTGTGCCAGGCCCGTGCTACTCAGGTGGGATGCAAAGATCCTCAAAGACTTCTGCCTACCGTGGTGAGACAGAGAGTAACCGTGTGGAGCAGTAAGAGCTAGAGCAGAGGAAGCACTCATTCTACATGCAGACCCAAGAGGCATGATTTTGATCCAAGGAAGGCCTGCCACAGCGGGATGATGGA
Organism: Lepus europaeus; assembly: GCF_033115175.1. NCBI lineage: Eukaryota > Metazoa > Chordata > Mammalia > Lagomorpha > Leporidae > Lepus > Lepus europaeus. Next base: position 111,727,681 of record NC_084827.1, on the reverse strand, counting down.
AGCTTGAAGAACGAGGGTGAAGAAGCATCTGCCAAGCAGGCAACACAGCCCTTACTGAGGCAGGCACCCCTGCTGCTGCTGGTGGTGGTGGTGGCGAGGAACTCACCCACGGTGGGGGAGATTTGCAAGTGGTTCAGTAAGAAGGAGGGAAAGGACATGGGGAGTTAGAGAGTGGATGGATAAGACTGCAGAGCCTAGAGCTTGAAGATCCTCTTCTAAGATGCTATGAGGGTTGGATTTTATCCTAAACGGCATGGGAGTCTTTGAAGGATCTTAAACAGCGACAGGTCCTCAGAGTGAGAGGTGCACTAGAGACAGGATCAGGGCCTTGAGTTGAGGTAATTTTGCTCGAATTTGAAAAAAAGGAGACCCTCTAAAGGGACACAGCTTGGAGCCAGGACGAAAGCTTTGAAGGATGCAGGTGGATTGGATTTGTCTCCACGCATCCCACCCAGCCAGGTACCTTTTTGTGTACTATGCAAACTCCATGGTATGAGGCAGCACCTCTAGACAGAAGAATAGTTTTAGATACTTTTTCCAGAACAATATAACAGGGCTTTAAAAAAGAAAGCTATGCCCTAAAGGGGAGTTAGGAAAGAGAAATATGAAGTCTTGGTTATGAGTTGAGAAAGAAGTAGTTGTAGAAATGGGTGACACGCAGGTATTGGACTTGTTTGGGTGGGCAGCAGTCTCAGTCCACAAGGAAAAATCCAGAAGGAGGACCAACTTTGCAGAAAAGTTGATACTCTCTGGTTTGGATGTGTTGGCTTTGTAGTGCCGTGGGAATCTGGGTGGAAACAGCTAATGCACTGTCAAATATATCTTTCGAAGTACGGTTAAGACATGCCGACTACCAATACACATTTGGCGGTCATTGCTACACGGCAGAACTGAAGGCATGGGAGTGAAGACCACCAAGGATAATGCTAGAGCGGAAAAAGTGAGCATTTCTCGGGGATTCTCTCAAAGGTTCTCAAAAATTGAAATCCATTTTTTTATTCTTTTGTTGACACAATCTGAAACAAATCATGGATGGCACAAATGGCCAACTAAAGTTTCTCTTTCTTTTCTTTCTTTTTTTTTTTTTTTTTTTTTTTTTTAGTGTCCAGAGCAGCAGTTCTTGCCTGGTATTAAGCGTTCTTACAGAAGAGCAATTGATTTTCCCATAAAGGCCTGTTTAAATATTTGCTGTCAGAGTGCAGGGTGCCAGACACTTATAAATAGTTTCTGGGAATGTACATTTGTCTCTTTAAATTTGATCTGTGATTGTAGGAAGGTGAACTTGAGGACTTTGTCATTAGGCATCTTAGGAGCCGCTGTCTGTCTCTGGTCAAACCTGAGTTTGCAATTGCACAAAAGGAAACTGAAGTAACCAACTGGCCAAAGAAGTGAAGCATGACCATGCATTGTAGAATATCCTGGCAAATAGGGTTTTAAAAACAACCGCAGTTTCTATCACCACCCATTAGAATGAATGCAAGGAGGCAGCTGAGCCTGGAAAGGAAACATCGTCTGGATTTCCAGCTTTGATTGTGAGGCCGCCTCTTCTATCCACCTGCTAATTCAGAGCTCTGTGGAGCAGAACCACATGCAAACACCCTCTTAAGCAAGGTGCCTGGAAGTGTCAACTGCCAAGGACAGACGGTAAAGACCTTGTTATAATGATGCAGGTGTAATAACTTCTAACTTTTTATTTATTTATTCACTCAACCTACAATTACTTACTGAGTGCATTTTAGTTGGCAGGCATCCCTAATTCAAAGCCTAAAGTACTCCTTTACTGTGTCTTTCATTATGCCAGCCACTGGGTTTGCCTCCATGATTTTCTGTGTCATAAACTTCACTGGAAATGTGTGCCGTATGTATTCCAAGAGTACTATTTTACTTGTCATGTGGGATTTTTCTTATGGTATTATACTTGTCTCCAACCCTAATTAATAGGATAGTTTGATTTGAAGACTACTGGCTTTCTAGGTGCTTAAAAAATAGCAACAATAACAAGGGGAAGGGTCTGGTGTCATTGATATATCTGTAATAGACCCATGCATTTATGAGGAAAATAAGCCCTGGGCTCATTTCTGGACAGCTGGTGGGAATCAGCCTCTTAGGTGTGTCATGGCAAGTAATTCTGAATTTACAGAACAAGGAGAAAGCTCGCCTACGGCCATTCATCCTTGTGACAGGTGTAACACGGACAGCTTAAACACCACAGGAAGAAGTAGTGACCTCAGAATCCTATCACTCCCGCAGGAGAGAAATGAGCCAAAGCTAGGAAGTGCAGCTGACACATCGGAACACAGGAACACAGTGTGCTACGTTTTCATAGACCGACGGAGTGTTTGTGTCCCTTAGGAAGCAGTTCTCCCCAAAGACCGCCTCCTTAGGGTGGACAAACATCCTCCAGGTTAACTGCATGATCAAGAGCTGAGCAGGGGGCAGGGCAGGGCGATCGAAAGCACAAGAATGAGGAGACATTGCAAATGCATGTATATCAGGGTCAGTGTAAAGTAATGACAAATGGCATTTTGGTTAAGGGTGGGTGATTTAATTGCACAAAGTTAGCTTTACAAAATGTTTAGGAAAGTATTTACTACATATGTGACCCAATATCTAGCATTTTTTTTTCTCTAGGCAGAACATGAGACATTCTTTGTATGTATGCAGTACAGTTTTTGTTTTCTAATCCAAGAATGGCTTGGTCATTTTGCTAACCTATAGCATTCTTTCTAGATTTTCAAATTCTAAATTAGGCTCCTTATGGATGCAAAAGCATGAGGGGAGGTATCTTCAGAGCCTCAGCTTGTTCCAGGCTGTAAAAGGGCGGGTGGAGGGTTTTACACATTCGTGGGGCCTGGGAGGTGGTGGCCTGGGCAAGTGGTGACTTCGAGGGAGACAAACACAAGGAGTGAAGGCTCTGTGCACAGAAAGGAGAGTGATGTGGACACGGGAAAACTAAGAAAGCAGTTTTCAAGCAGTGACCCCCCCACACGCCCCCAGATTTTTTTAGGTGCGCTGTTGAGCCTGTGCTTTGTCTCCAGCCTTCCATCTTCATGGCTCTCTAGCAGGTAGTATCTGAACTTTATGACACTAAATCATCAAGGACCAGATGACCGCAGGACAGGTCAAGTGTGTGGCTAACGTGTGAACAGATTCTTCCTGATCACAGGGCACAAATGCTTTCCAATCTCGGTCATGAGTTGAATTTTTAAAGAATAATTAGTCTTATTTAAATAATTTCCTTGAGACTGATAAAAACATTTTTAGACAAGAAAATCTTTCCCAAATGGATCCACTCCCTTTCTCTTTCATGGAATCTAACCAATTTGGCCATTAGAATGTCATACTCGAACTTTTTTTCTTGGGGCTGGTGTTTTTGTCGAGCAGCAGGTAAAGCCGCAGCTTGCAACACTGGCATCCTGTATCTGAGTGATGGTTGAGTTCCAGCTGCTCCACCTCTGATCCAGGTTTCTGCTAATGCACCTAGGAAAGCTGCAGAGGATGCCCCAAGTATTTGGGCCCATGACATCCATGTGGGAAATCCAGATGGAGTTCTGGGATCCTGGCACTGGCCTCCCCCAGCCCTGGCCATTGTGACTACCTGAGTGAACCAGCAGATGGAAACTCTCTCTCTCTCTCTCTCTCTCTCTCTCTCTCTCTCTCTCTCTCTGTCTTGTCCCCTTTTTCTCTCTGTCACTCTAGCCTTCAAATAAGTAGATACAACCTTTAAATTAAAAAAATTTTTTTTTCTTTTTGACTCCATTTGTTAAGCCTGGGCTTTTCTTTAGAAAGGCCTGGTTCAGCTTTCCCATATCTTTCTTTGGCCTCATTTATTGGTTCTGATAAAGCTAATCTTCTCTGGCCTTGACCCACGCACACAGGATGCACTCAATCCACAGCACTTTTCCTCATGGCACATGAACAGTGTTTTAAACATGGGCTGGCTTTGCTCCCAGAAGCAATCTCTTTTCAAGGTCTCTTTGGAAGTGTTTATTGCAGAGCTGTGTAGGGGAAGGTCTGAGAGCTCCTTTATGACCCCAGTCTCTGACTCCTCTAATTTTAAGCAGGGATGTTTCTAATGTTGTTGACTGACTTAAGCGGGCTCATTTCAGCACAGCGAGCAATTTTACTGACAGTCACACCTGTATGAAAGGGACAGAACACTGAAAGTGGTGGCTTTTCATTCATCCGTCCTTTCTTTCATTCATCAGGCATTCAGCAAAGAAATCAAAAGGGGGGTCAGTGCTGTGGCGTAGCGGATAAAGCTGCCACCTGCCATCCCGGCATGCCATATGGGCTCCGGTTCAAGACCTGACTGCTCCACTTCAGATCCAGCTCTCTGCTATGGCTTGGGAAAGCAGTGGAGGATGGCCCAAGTCCTTGGGCCTCTGCATCCTTATGAGAGACCCGGAAGAAGCTCATGGCTCCTGGATTCCAACTGGTGCAGCTCCGACCATTGTGGCCAATTGGAGAGTGAACCAGCGGATGGAAGACCTCCCTTTCTCTCTCTTTCCTTCTCTCTCTGTGTGACTCTGCATTTCAAATAAATAAATTAATTAAAAAAAAAAAGAAAGAAAAATGCCAGGTTCTAAGAGCTCAACACACAACAATCAGCAAGATATAGCCTCTTCTCTTGTTGGGGAGACAAAACTGTAAACTAATAATTGCCCCTGGTTGAAAAGTACAATACTGAGCATATACAGCAGGTGCATCATTGGGCCCCGGGGGCAGAGGATGAACTCAAGCTATGCAATCAGAATACACTTGACAGAGGCTTCCCAAGCAGAATTATTCCTGTTGTTCGTTTGTTTTTACGGTGCTCAATTGATAAATGTGTAATAGAGGAGAATCACTCTTAAAACCAATCTCTCAAGTACCAAAATGTAGCACCACATGCTGGAAAGTAGGACAGCCTGTAATCACTCCTCCAGCCACATCACTTGCTGCAACTGCAAAACAAGAGCTGCTTATTGCAAACATCTATTCTGTACCTTTGCTGAAGAATCGATGTGACCTGCTTGCAGAAATTCTCTCCATTTTGAGAACACTCCTTTAAGTTCTTGTATACTTTATTATACTGAAAAACAGCAGCAACAACAAAAAACAAGAAACAATGAGCAGGAAGATTATGATAGGCGTCTCTACATTCAGAAAGCTGCAGGAATGACCACTGCCTACATCAATGACCACACAGCTACACGGATGCATCCTTTTTGCTTGAGTTCTCCAGTTATGGATGTAGTCTCTTCTGTCTGGATATAAAAGATCCTCCAGGAATTGTCAAAAGCAGAGCTGGTTTGTGTGCTTCTTCCATAGGCCAAATGCAAGCAGCTCGGCAGCGAGTACACTTGGAGTCTGGTTTCTGGCACCCAGATAGTTGTTTCAGAGAGGTTAACAGTACATCCTGAAGGACACCACATAACCACTTTGTGCCTTGACTCAGACACTCCAAAATAATATTTCTGGGGCTCCAGATAAACCACGGGCCACTAAGGTGAGCTCTTCTTGGTTTAGTTACAAAATTGTAAATGAATAACTTATCAATAAAATTTTGCCCTGGTTCTCCCCCCACACCCCGTGCCTCATTTAAATCCAATAATCAGAATCTTATAATAATAAATTGAACCAAGTATTTTATGTAAGCAAACTTTTATAAATTCATTCACATATGATTTAGCCTGCAGATACAAGAACTCAAGTAAAAAGTTTTGTCATTTGATTTCTACCTCCACCGTGTCATTCTGAAAATTATAATTGCAAATTTAGACATTGATGACCACAGATTTTCAAGTGCCCACATGGACAGGGCTAGTGTCAGTTGATTCTGCAGCTTTTTCTGACACAGAGCAGGTGAACTAGATGATGAAGCATTCCCCCCCCCCACACACATTCTCATTGTTTCCAACTGGGAGGTACAACAGCAGATTGCATTTTTCAAAAGATATTTTACTACATAAGAGGACTAAAATCCATGGAGCAAATGCCACATTGGCTCTTTGTGCAAAGAGTCAACCTCTACCAGTGCTTCAATGTCTCCGGCATTCCATTGGAGACCATGCTGAGAAAGGGAAAGGGAAGGGCACTCACACTTACTGAGTCCCCACTGTGTGCCAGGCGCATTCACATACAGGAACAACCCCCCCCCCCCGCCCCCCTGGAAGCCTGCTGTAGCACTGTGTGTATGGTGCTAGCATAGTAGTAAACAGAGAACCTGGGACCACAGAGCAGGACGAACCTAAAGACGTGACCTGAGCCAAGTCCCTACATTTGGGGTCGCAACAATAAAATACCTACAATATGGTAACAATCTTAGATATACTAAACTCTTCCATCTTCACACAGCGACTTATCTGTCCTCCTAATGTAATAAAGAAAGCTGTGATATTTGGCAACCGAGCTTTTCTAATTTATATTCCCCATAAAATTAACTTACCTTCTAGGAATGATATAAAGCTATTAAGACCTCCTTCCTCTCCTTGCAGGTACACTGGGGAAATGTTTCACTTTTTTTCCAACTTAATATTTTATTTATTATTTTGAGATGGCATATTTTTAGTTTACATTACAGCCAAAGGTTTAACGCTTCACTAAATAAAGAGTTCAACAAATAAGCAGCAAAAAGACCAACCGAAAAATAGGCAAGGGCTATAAACAATAATCAAATGAAAAGATGTTCAACTTCACTCGTATAAAGTAAATTTTAAAATAGACATAAAATCATTAAAACTGTAGTAGTATATAATTTTTTAACAATTTGGTACAGATTTAAAACCAAGTTCAAGAAAATTCTGTATTTTCAGTAAAACTGATATACACAGGCATTCCATTCTTCTTTTGTTTTGGATTTATTTTTAATTTTAGCTCCCACAAATGAGGAAGAACTGCAGAATTTGTTTTCTGTGTCTGGCTTATTTAATTCAACACAATGTCCTCCAGGTCCAGCCATTTTGAGGCAACTGGTAGAATTTCATTTTTTTATAGCTGAATATAGTCCATAATACACACACACACACACATTTCTTTACCCATTCTTCTGATGATCAACACCTTAGTTGATTCCATATTTTGGCTATTGTAAACAGTGCTGCTATAAACATGGTGGTGCAGGTATCTCTTTGGATACAATGTGTTGATGTCTTTTGGGTATATATCCAGTAGTGGGTTTGCTAGATCATATGACCAGTCTATTTCTGTTTTTTAAAGAAATCTTCATACTGTTTTCCACAGTGGCTACACTAACTTACATTCCCATCAACAGTGTAAAGGAGTTCCCCTTTCTCCACACCTTCTTGGAGAGTATTTTAAATTGGTAGAAGTCCGCAGTAAAGAACTTATTTAGCTCCGTTGTTTACTCCCGTGTTACCTACATTTTCCATAAGCCTTTTATTTCCTTCCCATAACACCTAATAGCATCCCACAAAACAAAGCATACCTGGGTGTCACAGAGGAAAATCCATAAATACTTAGCAGGATACATGCTGCTAGCATGGGGTAATTTCTCCGCCTCCCTCGCTCTCAGGTAAATAGATTTGTGACCAAATGCTGTCCAAAGAGATGTAGGTTGAAGATTTGCATGGGGTTTTGGTGATGGTGTCTTCTTCCTCTTCCCTGCCTTCTGCACTTGGAAATGGCTGCTGATGTCAAAAAGTGATACTGAGGCTGGACACCCTGCACTTAGATTATACTCACAGAGGAGAAAAGAGCCTAGGTCCGGTGGCTATAGAGACAAGACCTCAGTCCTCTACTTTTGGACTTACTTTATGTGTGAGAGAGAGACAGTGAACTTTATTTATTTTTTAAAGATTTGTTTATTTGAAAAGCAGAGTTACAGTGAGGGAGAGGGACGGGGAGAAGTAGAGACAGAAAGAGAGGGAGAGGGAGAGGGAGAGAGAGAGAAAGAGAGAGAATCTCCTACCCACTGGTTCACTCCCCAAATGGCCACAATGGCAGGGGCTAGGTTAGGCTGAAACCAGGAGCCAAGAGCTTCTTCTGGGTCTCCCATGTGGGTGCAGGGGCCCAAGCACTTGGGTCATCTTCTATTGCTTTCTCAGGCACATTTAGCAGGGAGTTGGATCAGAAGAAGAGCAGCTGAGACTTGAACTTGTGCCCATAGGGGAAGCCGGCACTGTAGGCGGTGGCTTTACCTGCTATGTCACAGTGCTGGCCCCTAGATATTTCTAAATAAGTAAAATAAGAAAACCACAGGACTTACAGAGAAAATCACAGAATAAGATTCAAACAAATGAGAAGACTTACAACATTGCTTAAATGGGAAGCCTAAATACCATTAAAAGTCAATTTCCCCAAATTTATATATATGCACTACAATTCCAATTAAGATCCCAACAGGAATTTTTAAAAATTGTAATTAAATGAATGCTTATATAGGAGAATAAATGCCCAAGAATAGCCAAGGAAATTATAAGAAAAAGACTACTGTTTAAAAAGACAACAAACAGAATGTGTCTTATTTCTATAGTGTAATGTGTAATATTTCTATAGTTTTTGGTAGTAAGCACATAATGTGTGTCATTAATTTCTGTATCATGACTATTTTATGAAACAAAAGTATTTCACAATTTAAAACAAAGATTAAAAGACTGTTCATCTGCATATGAAAGATTCCAAAATAAGAATGTCTTCTTAAAGTAGGGGCCAATGCTGTGGCGTTGCCTTGGTTTGAAGCATGGCTGCTGCACTTCTGATCCAGCTCTCTGCTATGCCTGGGAAAGCAGTAGAAGATGGCACGGAGTCATTGGGCCCCTGCACCGGTGGAGGAGACCTGGAAGAAGCTCCTGGCTCCTGACTTCAGGTTGGCGCAGCTCCGGCTGTTGCAGCCATTTGAGGAATGAACCAGCAGATGGAGGACTTCTCTCTGTCTCTCTTTCTCTGTCTCTGTCTCTCTGTAACTCTGACTTTCAAGTAAATAAGTTAATCTCTTTTTAAAAATTACTGTATGCGTAGGGGCGGGTGTTTGATGCCAGTTGGGATGCCCATATTCCCCAGCGGAGTGCAACCTGACTCCTTTCCTGATCCCAGCTTCCTCCTAATGTGCACCCTTGGGAGGCAGCAGGTGATGTTCACAATGATTGGGTCCTCACCACCCATGTAGGAGACTCAGATTGAATCTTGGCTCCTGGCTGCAGCCTGGCCTAGCCCTAGCTGTTGACTCTCTCTCTGCCTCTAGCCGTGTAACTCTGCCTTTCAAATAAATAAATAAGTCTTTTTAAAAAAGAACTATCTAGCTATATTATACTGTATGAATTTATATATTGTCCTTTCAGTTTCTCTCTCCAGCCCACAGCCAAGCAGAAAACTAACGACTCAAAACAAACAAACAAACAAACAAACAAAATACCCACAAGGCCATGGGCAAGAGAGAAAAGTACAGATGTAAATGTGTAGTCAGTGTTTCTGCTCTCACACACTCAGGCTAGGGCTGGGGTTGCGAGAAGACAAAGTGGAGAGGTAGATCGGAGAGTTTTGCAATCTTCAGAGTGGGAACAAGGAAAAGAAACTCCACCAGGAGAGCCAGGAGTGGAAGAGATTGGGAGATGAAATGTCCTAAGGGAAGGGCCCCCGCAGTCCACGTCACCTGAAGGCGACGCATTCATAAACGCTAAAGCAGACCCCAGAGAATATCTAGTTTGCACACAACATCCTGAGAGAGAGTAGGGGGCTTTGGATAACTGGTGTGAAGGTAGGGGCATGCAGGCAAATCTTGTCCTCTGCCTAAGTGAGACCTCTCTAGGTGCTTGGGCTGCAGGGGCTGCTGTAGTTCCCAAATTTAGGAAGCCATTGCTCCCTAAGATCCGGGCTTGGCTTTGCCTCAAGGGGACTAGGTTTAGTAAGCAGACCACCCTGGCCGGCGCTGCGGCTCAATAGGCTAATCCTCCGCCTGCGGCGCTGTTACCCCGGGGTTCTAGTCCTGGTTGGGGTGCCAGATTCTGTCCCGGTTGCTCCTCTTCCAGTCCAGCTCTCTGCTGTGGTCCGGGAGTGCAGTGGAGGATGGCCCAAGTGCTTGGGCCCTGCACCTGCACGGGAGACCAGGAGAAAGCACCTGGCTCCTGGCTTCAGATGGTGCAGCGCGCTGGCCATAGCGACCATTTTGGGGGTGAACCTGTCTGTATCTCTCACAGTCTAACTCTGCCTGTCAAAAAAAAAAAAAAAAAAAGCAGACCACCCTGAAAGTGTAAACCAGGGACTGAGACCTCAGTTGCCTGGTTGGCTGTGGTGCAGAGTGTGCTTGTCTTCCCAAAGGCATTCAAGTTCAACTTTCTAAAGTAAGGAGTGGCTCAATCCATGCACCGTTTATGACTTCAATTGACCCTGGGGCTGCCTAGATTTTGCAAGACGGTCTTCTGCCATTTAATAGACAATTATCTTGACTTTTTCACATACACAGGAAACATTTGCACTAGAACAGTATGGTAAATGGATGAAGTTGCTCCAGGCAGAGGCAACTGACCCATGGCTCTACCACCCTCCAGCCACCTCTGCCAGTTCAAGGCCTGAGTGGGTCCCTGCTAACCCATTCTTTAAACTCCAGGATGCTCACTACCACTCCTCAATACATTAGGTTGTTGCTAATTTAGTGATAAGGGAGGAATGTTGGGCTTATCACAGCAATGGAGAGAATCTTTACCTTTGATCCTCTGTTCAGTGTGCTGGAAACTCCCCCAGCAAACCCTGATCCTGACTAAGATAAAGGTGACATCAATAAATAATAGCATTGCTAACAATATTTCCATGATTTTGCTTAACTCCGTATTTGCAATCAGTGTTTCTGCGCCTTTCTTCAAGTACCAGCTACTCAGACTTGAAAACCCCAAAATAGACTTTCCTGAATGCTAAAGCAGACCCTAGAGAATATCTAACCCAGCACACGTGTGTGTGGTATGTGTGTGTGTGTCATGTAATCAGAAACTCTCGGACCATTTCTGTTTTCTGTGAGGGAGTGAAACATCTTGGCCTCGACTTTTTCTTCCTTGTTTCTATCTCTCAACTCCTCCCCAGCCCCTGGCAAGGAAGGGGTTCTGGAGCACAGTTTGATTTACAGCTATGGCTCAAAGAGCTAAAGGCAACCTCATCAGGCAGAGACAGAGCTGGGATTAGAAATATTAGGTAAGCAAATCAATTAAAGAGCCCATCAGAACGCAGTCTGTTTATAGATGGCTAATCAGTATAATTGCACTAAGCTTGGTAAGAGTAACCTCCACATGTGACAAGCAGTACAGATGTCTGCTCAATGTCACCAAGAAGCACAAGCAGAAAGGTTTGCTTTGGTTGGAGCCATGGGAAAGGTGAATTTTTGGTGTTCTTTTCCTGCCCATTGTGCTTTTGAAAACTCCATCTCATACCAAACATTCACGCTAGGAAGAATCCAATATTGATTGTACATCTCAAGATGAATTAATGTTAATATATTGCTTCTGTCTAGGACCATTAATAGCTAGGGGGAGAAATGCTATGGTATTCCCTCCTCTTGAAGGGGCTTTCAGGCTGGTGGTGGAATAGTTGGGAATTTTCTGAGTCTCTAAAAAATTTTCTCACATAGAAAACTGGTCTACAAGGACATTTGTTGTCAGGTCATTGGACAACATTTCTATACAGCACTAAGGCAAACTCTGCTGTATTAATATTGCCATTACAAAAAGTAATCTAGGCAATCGACACATGAAATGCCCAGATAGATGACTTAAAAACAATATAAAATGTTTATGTCAAGCTTGACCTGGATGTTCATTCTGGCTTTCATAGTTTAAATGATTAAGAAGCTTAAATTATTCTAGACAAATCTATTATTTGTAGATGGTAGTATGAATTTTTTTGATAAGAATAATTCTCATAATGCTAAATTAGCAATGATTTATTGTTAAATTTAATTGAATGCACTCTTGTTGGATGCCTTTCCTGTACCAGGCACAGATTTCATGGGAATTCTGATTCATTGGGAGGGCTATTTTAAAACATACCCCTCTAATTAAGGGATTATGTGTATTTAGTAGTCATCTGTGTAATATTTGGAATCCCCATGGCAGGTGGTAATAGATTATGTGATACAGAACTTTACACACATAGTCTGCATCCTGCGTGAGTGCTGGCTCAAGTTCCAGCTGCTTCACCTCCTCCCAGCTCCCTACTAATGCACCTTGGAAAGCATGGAAGATGGCCTGTGTCCTTCGGCCCCTGCCACCCACATGGGAGACCTGGATGAAGCTCCTGGCTCCTAGGTTTGACCTAGCCCAGCCCTGGCTGTTGAGGCCATTTGGGGAGTGGGCCAGCAGATGGAAGACCTCTCTCTCTCTCTTTCTCTCCCTAACTCTGACTTTCAAATAAGTACATGAATAAATCTTTAATAAATAAATACATAAAGCATAGTCGACCCTGCCCTCTCTTCCTCTAACCTTTCAGACTTGGAAACCGAGGTCCAGGAAGTGTGGAATGGCATGTGACACAGCTCACTGATGCGCCCTGGGGTACTGTGGGCCCCATGGAGCCACGCAGGACATAGTCTAACTCTTTCTGTATCTGCTGGAGTCCCTCAGGAACCACGAACCGTGACTCACCATCTTCTGAGTTAGTGCCAGTCACCATCTGGTCACCCGGGCACCTGAGCCAGGTCACTAATCTGAGAAGCCTGGCGCTGCTTCCATATCTGATGCCAGGCCAGAAGAGGCTGACTGTACAGCCCTAGAGGCTCGCTGTGACAGGTCCCCTTACCTGCATACTGCACAGTACAGAAAAATCAAAACCTGGTTCTAGCTTGTTGTTGCTCTCGATTTCTGGCAGGTTGCTTCCTCAGTTGTTGTTGTTGTTGTTGTTGTTGTTGTTTTTAAGATTGGATTCTTTGGGATACTCCAATTCTACTTCCTTGTACAAGGATTTGAGGATGATGCCCCATCGCATATTTTGAGGTTTAGAAGCTCAGCTCTTAGGCATCAAATCCAGAGCCAGCTCTTTTCCTTGTCAAAACCAGAACCTCAAGAAATCTTCCTCAGCAAGTCCTGAGACTCTCGGATTAGTTAAAACCCTGCATAGCATCTAGGCAATCTTTGCACTAACCTGGGGACATTAATTTGCAAATTGACATTACCCTGGCTTTTTGAGGTTAAAGGCCCAGCTATCAGTATATTTTGTCCAGTTAGCAAAGAGATTTAAGTGCTTGTTTTCCTTTGTACTAGGGATTGCTTCCATGAAATTTCTTTCACTTGGAATAACATTTTTAAATGTATGAAATAAAATAACACAAAATTACAAAGGAAATGAATTATATTAATATATATTTATAGAAATATATTTTTAAAATTATGACATTATGTGTGTCTTTTTATTAACACACTAAATAACAAGTGTTGAGAATTGCCAAAATTTCTATGTTGGGCTGAATATAAACAATAATTTTAGATATCTGCAACAATTGTAATGCTATATAAAAATATGTGTAGTTTAGGCCAGCGCCGTAGCTCAACAGGCTAATCCTCCGCCTAGCGGCGCCGGCACACCAGGTTCTAGTCCCGGTCGGGGCACTGATCCTGTCCCGGTTGCCCCTCTTCCAGGCCAGCTCTCTGCTGTGGCCAGGGAGTGCAGTGGAGGATGGCACAAGTGCTTGGACCCTGCACCCCATGGGAGACCAGGAGAAGCACCTGGCTCCTGCCATCAGATCAGCGTGGTGCGCCGGCCACAGCACGCCAATCGCGGCGGCCATTGGAGGACAGTGAGAGAGAGACAGAGAGAAAGGTTTTCCTTTACCGTTGGTTCACCCTCCAATGGCCGCTGCGGCTGGCACGCTGAGGCCAGCGCACCGCGCTGATCCTATGGCAGGAGCCAGGTGCTTCTCCTGGTCTCCCATGGGGTGCAGGACCCAAGCACTTGGGCCATCCTCCACTGCACTCCCTGGCCACAACAGAGAGCTGGCCTGGAAGAGGGGCAACCGGGACAGGATCAGTGCCTTGGGCCCCTGCACCCGCGTGGGAGACCTGAAAGAAGCTCCAGGCTTCAGATCAGCACAGCTCCGGTTGTGGAGGCCATCTGGAGAGTGAACCAGTGGATGGAAGACCTCTGCCTCTCTGAAACTCTGCCTTTCAAATAAATAAATAAATCTTTTTAAAAAATGAATTTAAATAGAGATGTGTTTCCCATTGATTGAAGCTCATGCAACTCAGTGAGTCCCATACATGTAGACCAGGTTGAGAATTATAGTTCAGCTAAGACTTTATGTATTGTGTTTTGTGCAACCCCATGGACTCATGGAATGGACATTTTGCAGGGAGTTGAAGCGTTGGGTTCTTTTATAAGACTATTGAGTGTTTCATGAAGCTTTCACTTGCAATCCTCCCCTTGTTTTATTATATACTCAAACTTCAGCCTCATCTTCACACAGCATTGTTCTCTCAGTACAAGTCAGGACTGTACCAGGAAATCAACTTGATTTGGAGATGAAACAATTGCAAATAAATAAATATTCTGTGACTTTTAGAAGATTTAAAAACCCAGGCTGAAGGGATATCCGCCTCCTTTTGACTCCCGGATACGCCTGTAGAGATGACCTTGAGAGCAGCGGACAAGGACAAGGGTCCCTGGGACAATGGCTCAGCCTAGGGCAAGGGACTAGTCAGCACAGCAGGGGCGCAGCCCTCACCGACACAGTGTTGTGGTGATGTGCTGCCTTGGGGCTGTACAAAGGTCCTGATCTGAAGACTGACAAACAGACGCTGGGCTTCCAGTTCCTCTTCTTCCCTTCCTCTCTCCCCAGTTCCTTCCCTCCTTCTCTTTGTCTCTCACCCGCACACACATTCTTTCACTGAATCCTAGTCTCAGTGCCCCTCTTCCGGTCTAATGCCCCTGTCTTTCATCTTTGGTGACTATTGGTGCCAATTTCGCCTCCATTTATCCCACCCCTGTGCCACCCTCCAGTCCCTACGCACTACAATGACATCATCCAGGTATTGGTGTTGGGGCCCGAGAAGATTTCACAGTTTAGTGAGGACCAGACTCAAAGAGAGTAAGAAGATAAGCAAACAGAGAGATAAACTCTAAAAGAGACATTTCTGAAAAGTTGTACACGATTACAGAGGAGAGAAGACTGAGTTCGAGGTAATCTAAAAATTTCACTTCTAGATCTATAAACAATCATATTGTTGGAATTTGTTGCCACTAAATATTTTCGCAAATTATTTTATATTTAAAAAGTAGTACTGGGCCAAGCTGGTTGCTATGTTTTATCATTAAAATTATTGCTCATATGTGAGTTCATCTCTTTCAGCTTACATGATCCTTGAGCTCAGTTTGTAGAGTAGCAGCTATAATTCCATTTTGTCTAATCATGTGCTTTCCTTATCCATTGAATAAATAAAAGGAAACCAATAATCGTCTGTTGATCTTTTGCTTTGCGGCTGTATTACACTTTCACTTGTCTACCTCGCCAGTTTGTTCTTTTTTTTTTTTTTTCAATTTTCTTTTAAAAACCATGAAGGACAACTGCAACCCCTTGCCTCTGATGTCATAAATTTTAGTTATTGGGGCGAGAAATTGGTGATTCCTAACTACTTCGTTTCCAAAGCTAGTATCTCCCTGCTCTTGCTTCTGGTTCCCTGAATGGCATCTCTGCTCACGCTGCTAACCACTTCACAACGGCTTTGGACTTTTGGTCAACCTTGTGTTTTGGAAATGCTCCTAGGACTGGAGTAAACATGCTGGTGAGCCAGTCTGAGAGGCACCAAGGGCTGGGTAGAGTGGCGAGTCTGTCTTCCTTTAGGACTTGCAGTCCTTGACTCAAACAACACGGGAAACAAAAACATTCCTCCTTAGCTTCATTCTCAGAGCCAAACACTGGCTGATGACATTCTGTGGGTTTTTGTGTCTGTCTCCTACGTGATATTGGCACCACTGGTGTGTGCCTTAACAATGTTTTCTAAACAGCCTCCATCTGGATCCAAATACAATGCCATACTCGCTCAAATGTTTTCCAAGTATATGGAATGAAAGGTGACAATTACCTGTCTTGTCGATTCTTAGAAAAAGGCCCTGCTACATACTGAACCAAAGAAAATCCAAGCTGTCGTGCCACAGCCAGTACCTAAACGTGCTTGGTTTCTGAGCGTCTCAGATCCATTCATGTCCATATCTACCCCCAGCCTGCCTCTCACACACAGACACACAGATCGCACCAAGTTACTCACCGAACAGTCTGCCAGTGGGTCCCGCATGTTGGAGTGGTTTTTGTTCCTGTCTTCCTACCTCCAATCCAGCATTCTGAACTCAGTAATCAAGGCTGGGTGGGGCCCGCACTTCCGGGATTCAAAGGCTCAGCATACGTCAGTCCTTGTCAAACATACCAAGGAGGAAGTCCCAGCCCTGGACTTTCATCCAGTTTGTTTCCTGAAAAAGCAAAGAAGTTCTCTGGGCCAAAAGAGCCAGCGGGAGATGGTGAGAAGGACTTCTGTAAATACTGGGAGGGGGTGGGACACTCAGTCCTGAACACAGTGGCCCTGAGAGCAGGCCCAGGGAGCGTAAGGTGTCCCAGTAAGTCTGGCCCTCAGTATCACAGGGCGGGGGATTCACAGTCTCTCAACTCGCTGTGCTAACCATGTTGTGTGTCTTCTGCATGTATTTTACTATTCACTGACATCGTGGGGTCCATGGATCCAGACAGAGGCTGCCTCTCTCAGTGTTACTTAACTCCTAGAGAAAGAAGTGTGCCTGTGGGCCCACTTTTGATAAGAAGGTACTGCAAAAGTCTCTGAGAAAATGGACCTAAAGGATACGCTTATTTTGGGGCAAAAAATATTTTGAAATTCATGATTTTTTTCATAATATGCATTTCCATGGACTTTTTAAAAGACCCATCATGTGCATGGACTTAAAATTTAGTTTTGCAGAACTGACATTGTAGTGTAGGTGAAGCCTCCACCTGCAATGTTGGCAAGCCATATGGATGCTGGATTGAGATCCAGCTGCTCCACTTCTGATCCAGCTTCCTGCTAATGTGCCTGGGAGAGCAGCAGAGGATGGCCCAAGTACTTGGGCCACTGTACCCATGTGGGAGACCCAGAGGAAGCTCTGATCTCTTAGCTTTGGGCTGGCCCAGCCCTGGCTGTTGCAGCCTTTTGGGGAGTGAATCAGCAGATGGAAGACCTCTCTTTCCTCTCTCTGTAATTCTGCCTTTCAAATAAATAAAAATAAATTTTAAGAACTTAAAAATTTATTTTTGTGCAAAATAAAGTTATCCTTTTTTTAAAAAAAATTATTTATGCATTTGAAAAGCAGACTTACAAAGAGAGAGAGAAGAGACGGTCAGAGAGAGAGATTTTCATCCACTGGTTCACTCCCCAAATGGCCACAACAACTGGGGCTAGACCAGACAGAAAGCAGGAGTGGGGAGCTTCTGTGGTCTTCCCATGTGGGTGCAGGGGCCCAAGCACTTGAACCCCATCTTCTGCTGCTTTCCCAGGCACATTAGCAGGGAGCTGGATCAGAAGTGAGCTGCTGAGCCTTGAACCGGTGCCCATATGGGATACTGGCTCTGCTGACCACTGTGCCACGACATTCCCCATCCCCCAAAATTATCCTTTATTTTCACTCTTCTAGCAGTTTTTTGAAGTATCCTCATATGCAACGCAACCAGTCAGAGCCCAAAGCCCCAACCACCTCCCTTAATTCATACACCAAATCAATATCCTGCTGCCCTGTCAATCCCAGGCCCAGTATTGAACTAGGGACCTATACCTCTAGAGCTTTCACTATACAATGCCCTGAGACGGCTATGAGGAAGCAAGGCATGCATTAACTGCCTCTCTAGGCCTAACTCAATCTGATCCTCACTCATTACCCAACAGGACCAAAAGGCTAAGCTAGCAACTGGAGACAGATTTGCCTATGTTCAACTTCATTTTTCATCATTCCAAAGTATAGAAAGAACCAGAAATCAGCCAGCAGCAACCTTTATTTAATTATTTATTTCTAAAAAAGATTTATTTGTTTATTTGAAAATCAGAGTTACACAGAGAGAGAAGGAGAAGCGGGGTGGCGGGGGAGGGAGAGAGAGAGAGAGAGAAAGAGAGGTCTTCTATCTGCTGGTTCACTCCCCAGTTGGCTGCAATGGCTGGAGCTGTGCCGATCAAAGCCAGGAGCCAGGAGCTTCTTCCAGGTCTCCCATGTGGGTGCAGGGGCCGAAGGACTTGGGCCACCCTCACTGCTTTCTCAGGCCATAGCAGAGGGCTGGATTGGAAGAGGAGAAACCAGGATTCGAATTAGTGCCCATATGGGATGCCAGCACTGCAAGTGGCAGCTTTGCCTGCTATAGCACAGCTCCAGCCCGAATAGCAACTTTTAAAAAATGTAATTGAGATACACACAGAGAGAGAGAAAGAGAGAGAGAGAGAGAGAGAGAGAGAGAGGCGGTAGAGAAAACTTCCATCTGCCTGTTCACTCCCCAAATGCCTGCAACAGCATGATGAGCTAGGGCCAGAACCAAGAGCCAGGATCTCCATCCAGATCTCCCACATGGGTGGCAAAAACACAGTTACTTGAGCTACTACCATTGCCTCCCAGGGTTTGCATTGACAGGATATGTAGTCAGGAGCTGGATCTGGTAGTTGAACTCAGGCTCTCTGATATGAGACATGAATGCATATACCACTAGGCCAAAGGCCTGCTCCATTCTTTTCTTTATTTCAGAGAGGGGAGAGGAAGAGGAAGAGGGAGAGAGAGAGAGAGAAAGAGAGAGAGAAAAAGAGCACTCACATCTATTGGTTCATTCTTCAAATGTTTGCAACACCCAATGGGCTAAAACTAGGACCTGGGAACTCAGTTCAGTTCTACCATGTGAGTGTGTGAGTGGCAAGAACCCAATCACTGTGGCCGTCACCACTGTGCATTACCTGGTGGTTTTTCCCGTTTCTCCTGAGCTTTCTCATGCAAAAGCAGGTCATTTACCCATCTCGGCTGATCTTGGCTGGGGTTGGCAGAGCAGCTTTTTGTGCTCTGCTGGACACACGGCTGGCTGCGGGCTGGCTGTTGGCTAGTGGTCCACCCCAGCTATTCCCCAGATATGGGAGAGGAGCCAGGAGAATAAGTGAAAGAGCTTAAGGTCTTCTAAGGTGCAGGCTTGGAACTGACACATCATCATTCCAGCCACCATGGGCCAGGCCAGACTCAGGGAGGTGGGTTGAGATTCCACCCCTGAATGGGAGGAGCTAATATCTCAAGGCCAAGGGCAGAGACAGAGAGCAGAGAACTCGGATTTGTTTCACCTTCCGTCTACTACAATGGCGGGTCAATATTTGTTCTTGAGTGACCGGAGAGATAAATCAGAGAGGACTCAGGAGGGGTGGCTGGTGTTTGTCTGCTTCCCTGTTTCTCGAATCCAGCCTGGAGACCAGGTTGTAAAGAGGAAGAGGGAGAGAAACAAGAAGAGCCGAAGTCTTGAGGGGTTTGGAAGAGGGACGCTCTCACACCCAGCCTAGATGCTCTCTGCTGAAGAACGCAGGAGAGCGGAGCAGAGCCGGCTTCTCTGTTGGCTGCAGCAGCCGCTGAGGCTGGGGAGGCACCTTGACAAGGAGGTCAGAGCAGGTCAAGGTGAGTGAGCTTGTCCTTTCACATGGAGAATTCCCTGAGCCCTTGATTTCCACACGTGACCCACAGAGACCTTGGTGGGAGGGGAGAGGAAAGGGCTGAGTCCCTCTGATCAAGGGAGGCAAAAAGCCGGGCAGCTTTGCCAGTCACGTTCCTGCGGCTTCCCGGCAGCTGCAGGTGGGTGAGAACTGTCTATGCAGGGAAGCCTCTCAGCAAGGGGGGCCTGCACCGCTCGGGTTACCCAAAGGTTAGACGCCAAGGCCTCCCTGGGTCCTAGTCCACAGACGTGCCTGCAGTCAGTTGTTCCTGCCGCAGGTTCCTCCTTGGGCTTCTCTCCGGCTCAGCCTTGCACTTTGACCTCCCAGGTCATCGGCTTCTGGCTTCCGGCATGGCCTCTCTGCAGAAAGAAAACCGGAAATGGAATTGCTCTGGGCCTGGCCTGGAAGCCACTGCCCTGGACTCCATCTGTCACACTTTGTGCTGCCTCTAGGGAGAGTCAACAACGTTGGTTCACATTTATTAAATTCTCCTAAACAAATATCAAGTGTTGGTAAGTTGGGAACAAACAGTGGCCCAAATGTGAAGAGCCTAATTCAATACTTGCCTTGGAAGTTTCTTTTTGCTTTTAATATTTGTTTATTTGTTCAAAGGCAGAGAGAGGTCAGCGCCACGGCTCACTTGGCTAATCCTCCGCCTGCCGCGCCGGCACCCTGGGTTCTGGTCCCGGTTGGGGCGCCAGATTCTGTCCCGGTTGCTCCTCTTCCAGTCCAGCTCTCTGCTGTGGCCCAGGAAGGCAGTGGAGGATGGCCCAAGTGCTTGGGCCCTGCACCCACATGGGAGACCAGAAGGAAGCCCCTGGCTCCTGGCTTCAGATCGGCGCGGCACGCCGGCCATAGCGGCCATTTGAGGGGTGAACCAACGGAAGGAAGACCTTTCTCTCTATCTCTCTCTCACTCTCTAACTCTGCCTGTCAAATAAACAAATACAAGATTATTAAAAAACAAAAACAAATGTAACTTATTTAATCATCATAGCAGCCATTTGAGATAGGTATGTATGATTTTGAATTTTGAAATACATGTAGGGAAACTGGTCTCACGGGGACTCATCTGACTGCAGTACATCCATGTTTACTTACCCTGCTCTCCTGTCACTCAGCCCAGACAATAGGTGCTAACTGTCCAAAAGCTAAGGCTGGAGTAGCAAACATTTAGTTCTGTGCAGTAACGTAAACAGGTTGAAAAGTAATAAGTTCGGTGCCTATAAAGAGAAAAAGATCTAGGCTCATAAGCAGGCAGACTTCAGCACATCTCTGAAGGCTGGGCTTGTGGAGGAGTCTGACTTTCTAGCTCCTCCTGATCTCTTTTGTTTTTGTTTTTAGACTTCAAGACATTTTTTTACTTTCCTTCTGACATCGTCAATCTTGGCTTATGTCATTATTATGAGTGGTTAATCTGCATGATTTTAACATCTGAAATAAACCATGTATTGATTTAGAATAAGAAAATACAAGTAAAGTTTTATTTATCTATTTGAATGGCAGAGAAGCAGGCACACCCACACCCATGGAGAGAGAATCACTAGTTTATTCCCCCAAATATCTTCCATAGCTGGGAAGCTGGGGCTGGGTTAGCTTGAAGATGGCAACTGGGTCTTCCACATGGGTGACAGGGACCCAACTACCTTAGCCGTCACCTCTGCCTCCCAGCCTGTGCATTAGCAGGAAGCTGGCATCAGAAGAGGAGCCTGGCCGGATTCTATCCCGGTTGCCCCTCTTCCAGGCCAGCTCTCTGCTATGGCCCGGGAAGGCAGTGGAGGATGGCCCAAGTGCTTGGGCCCTGCACCCGCATGGGAGACCAGGAGAAGCACCTGGCTCCTGCCTTCGGATCAGCATGATGCGCTGGCCGCAGCAGCCATTGGAGGGTGAACCAACGGCAAAAAGGAAGACCTTTCTCTCTGTCTCTCTCTCACTATCCACTCTGCCTGTCAAAAAAAAAAAATCTTAAAAAAAAAAAAAGAAGAGGAGCCTGAACTTGAACTCAGGCACTCTGGGGTGGGAGGCAGGAGTCCCCAGCAGTGTCTTAACTGCTATTCCAAACACCCACACCCCTCCTCCTAAATTCTTAAAGGATAACAATTATGCTAATTTTAATTTTTATATTTTGAAAGATTTCTTTATTTGAAAGAGTTTAGAGAAAGAGGGAGAAAGAGAGAAAGAGGTCTTCCATCCACTGGTTCACTCACCAAAAGGCCACAATAGCCAGGGCTGGGCCAAGCTAAAGCCAAGAGCCAAAAGCTTCATCTGGGTCTCCGACATGGGTGCTGGGGCCCAAGGACTTGAACCATCTCTGCTGCTTTTCCAGGTGCATTAGTAGGGAGCTGGATTGGAAGTGGAGCAGCCGGGACTGAACGCAGGCACTGCAGGTGGCAGCTTAATCTGTTACACCACAGCCCCAGCCCCATTTTTAATTTTTTTAAATCAGTTTCTCTTTCAACTCCATTTTCCATGAACTTTTTAAAAATTTTATTTATTTGAAAGACAGAGATAGAGAGAGAGAGGGAAAGAGAGAGAGAGTTTTCCATTCTGCTGGTTCACTCCCCAAATGACTGCAATGGCCAGAGCTGAGCTGATCTGAAGCCAGGAGCCAGGAGCTTCTTCTGGGTCTCCCACGAAGGTACAAGGGCCCAGGGACCTGGGTCATCTTCTACTGCTTTCCTAGGCCATAGCAGAGAGCTGGATAGGAAGTAGAGCAGCCGGGACTCAAACTGGTGTCCTTATGAGATGCCGGTGCTGCAGGCTGGGGCTTCAACCTGCTGAGCCTCAGCGCTGCCACCCCTCCCCCCCCAATTTTAATTATTTAATAAGAACTGATAGATGGTCTCAGTGCACCTTGTTATTTCATACCTCCAGGACCCTTCTGTCTTTATATTGGCCCTGCCAACATGTATTCATCTCCGAAATGCAGCTTGTGTCCCTTTTCCAAGATAAAGAACACTTTGTGTTTGCGGCCATCCTTTGCACACACCTGTTTCGAGTCATTTATCCGTTGGTGGTGAGACTAATTAGTGTAGAGGTCTGCCTCCCACACTGCTCAATGAGCTCCTTCCAGCTTAGCACCCAGAGCGAAGTAAATGTTCAATAAGGCATTGCATTCATTTGATTGAATTAAATGCTGAGAAACTGACCCCATTAGCAAGCTGCCCTTCACAGGCAAGGCAGGAAATATTCCCCATGGGCGGCCCTGTATCCTTAGCTATTAGGAAGCAGAGTTGGAAACAGTGAAGAGAAGAACTTGTTGTCTTCTGGCAGGAACTCTGAAATGGGACATGGCTCAGAGCCCTCGGAAGCCTCTGGCACTGAGTCACAGTGGCCTTGACAAGCAGGAAGCTGAGAAGCAGGCAGCAACGATCCCCAGGGGCCACTTAGAGAACTTTCTTGGAGATGTGTTGGTTCAAAAGATATAAACGGATGAAGTAAGGAGAGTCTTGGGACCCAAAATAAAATCTGAGTGCCCTAGGGTTAAGAACAAGCTTGGGCAAGCTGGAGTTCTAAAATGAGGCGAGTTCAGAAAAGTTTGCCGAGAACATCTAAGAGAGTTTTCACTATGTTCACAGCAAGCTGAAGGTGAAGCGACAGCACCTGGGCTACATTCGGGCGGCTGGCCTACTGTTACCCATGCCAGAGCGAGCTGCAGGGCTCAGCCAAGATGGTGGGTTCCAGGCGCCAGGGGGTCAGGCAGAGCGGCTGGCACATGACTCCCTGGACCTGCTGCCACAGAGGTGCCATATCTTGACATATCATCCCAAAGCCAACCCCTACTTCTGATGCCCTTGGCCTGTTTATGCTTACAGAGGAGCAGTTATGTCTGTCACCGTTTTGGGCACGTGAGAGCCAGGGACAGTGCTTACAATATATGACATCCCTCCCACTAGTCACTCTCAGAGCGAAGTGTAGAAGCAATCGCATTCTGATTAAATCACTTCTTATTTTAGTTTCTGGTTTCTGCAGTGATTAGTTTTCTTAATTTGCATATGTAACCGAAGCTGAAAGATAGATTTCTAAAACCTTGCCTGAATGCATATATACATATATATATATAATTATTACCTTGTCTAAAGCCTCAGTATGGAAAAAAAACTTCTATCTGGTTTAGAACTCCTAATGGCTGTTTTGAAGTGTAGCAAAGCAGTAGGGGCCCACACTGATACTGTTACTGTTAATAGCTGATCTAATTTGTAGCACCTTAGGTAACTTTTATGCTCAGTGTGTACTAATTACATTGTGGGTTTGTAAATTGTACAAAATAAGCATTTTACCTCTTACCATTTCATAAAAATTACCTAACTTTAAAATCTGAATCCAGATGGCCATAATTAACTTTCTTAATGTGTACAAACAGCCTGGTTGGTATTCAGAGTACTAGTGTTTAATGTTTATTATGCATGCCCAAGTTTCATATATATTAATTTTAAAACTCCTGGTGTTAATGGAGAAGAAAAATCAAATAGACGGATTTACATAAAACAAAGTAGCATAAATTTACTTTTCCCCAATAAGCCCTAGGGAGTGATGACTAATGGATGACTAATTAGCAGCCGAATCATCCCGCAGCTGTGATTTATGGCTCTAACTACCAAAAGTAACACATAAGAACAAGGAATTTCACAAATGCAGGTTTGCCCACATGACATTATCTCTTCATTTGATCCTCTATATTAATATTCATGTGCCATCATTTACTTTTTCTGAACTTACCTATGATCAGTCTCATAGATCTCAATTAAAATGTGCATTGGAGTGTCTGGTACAGAGTTTTTCTTGTCTCCAGGGTAAATTATGAGTTTGGCATTTTTGCATTTGTAAATCAAGTGCCACCTACAGGATTTATTTGCCTTTTCTACCTTGGTCCTTTCTCTACTTTATAAATCACTGCTTTCTATTGGTTTCCTATAAATCATTGCCAGGTTCTGGAGGTAGAATCTTGGAGAGAAAACAAAGCACTCCAAGGGTTCTTTGCTGACTCCTGCAGCAGAACTGAGGCGCTGGGGCTGGGTGTGGGCAAGGGAGAGGGTGTGACTCTGTACTCTATTTCTTTTTCCACTTTTGGGATTTTGTATGCATTACCTACTCAAAAAATATATTTTTTTAAAAAAAAATCTTTATATAAAAAGGAGAAATAAAGAGAAAGAGAGGGAGCAAGCGAGTTCGATTGTCCATCCACTGGTTCATTTCCCAAATGGTTACAACAATTGGCCTGGACCCAAGATTCAATCTGAGTCTCCTACATGGGTGGTAAGGACCCAATCATTGTGAACATCACCTGCTGCCTCCCAAGGCTGCACATTAGCAGGAAGCTGGCATCAGGAAAGCAGTCAGGTTGCACTCCGCTGGGGAATATGGGCATCCCAACTGGCATCAAACACCTGCCCCTAAGCATACAGTAGGCTTTTTTTTTTTTTAATTTTTTTTTTTTTTAAATTTTAACAGAGAGGCAGAGGCAGAGAGAGAGAGAGTCTTCCATCTGCTGGTTCACTCCTCAAATGGTTGCAATGGCCAGACCAGGCCCATCCAAAGCCAGGAGCCAGGAGCTTCTGCCAGCTCTCTCACATGGGTGCAGGGGCCCAAGCACTTGGGTCATCTTCTACTGCTTTCCCAGCCCATAACAGAGAGCTGGATTAGAAGTGGAGCAGCCAGGTCTCGAATTGGCGCCCATATGGGATGCCGGCACTGCAGGCAGCAGCTTTACTTGCTACACTGCAGTGCCGGCCCCAAGTACAGTTTTAAAGAAGTCCTTGCATACCCCTGGGACCAAGTATCCTGTGCACACACTGTGTACTTGTTCAGGTAGTCTTTTATGTAACTGTCAAAAATCTTCCTTTTTATTTTCTTAGTCAAACTGTTTAACTCCTAAGCCAGCTTCTCCTACAACTCTTCCATAGTAGTTCTACTGAAAATCATTCTTTTATTTTGCCTCTTTGTAACATTTTACACAACTGATAATTATAATTCATCAATGTGTATCCATTCATACACTCACTCACTCAATGACCTCCCAGGAAGCACTCTGTTCCAGGAGGGACACAAAGATGACCAAGCTTCAATCTCTCTCTCTCTCTTTCTCTCTCTCTCTTTCCTTCTCCTTTTAGAAGATTTATTTATTTATTTGAAAGGCAGAGTTGCAGAGAGAGAAAGAGAGAGGCAGAGACAGAGAGAGAAATCTTCCATCTGCTGGCTCATTCCTCAAATGGCTGCAATGGCCAGGGCGGGGCCAGGATGAAGCCAGGAACCAGGAGCTTTTTCTGGGTCTCCCATGTGGGTGCAGGGGCCCAAACACTTGGGCCATCTTCCGCTGCTTTCCTAGATGCATTAGCAGGGAACTGGATCGACAGTGAAGGGGCCAGGACTCCAGCCAGTGTCCATTTGGAATGCCAGCTCCACAGGCGACATCACCCTCTACGCCACAGGGCTGGCACCTCAATCTCTTCTTTCGAGGAGCACAATTTCACGAAGGAAGGTCATACATTATGATAGATTGTACAAACCAGGCCTTTATAGAAATGTGCTGAGAATTCCAAAGATGTACCCAGCTCAGCCTGGCTGGGGAACGGGGGCATGACAGAAAATGCTGGTAAGAGATGGTCACACTTGCTGATGCTTGGAATGCACCCATTAACCGAGTTTACATACAGAATGTTGCTGTATCCAGAAAACTGGAAACATTTCAAGTATGCCTCGAGCACAGTTTGCATAGGACCTTACAGTGGAAGAAGCTGGGGAGAGACAGGTGCCACGTTTTAACCTTAACCCTGAAGTGATTGGAGCCACACAAGTGTCCTTCATCTGGGATTTGAAGCACTTTTTTTTTTTTTTTTTTTTTGCATTTTATACTGATAGCAGTACAGAAACTCTAAGGAAGATTGAGATAAGGATCAGGAAGATCCTTATCTTATGCTGCCAGGAAGCAGGAGAAAAACGGTGAGGCTCTAACAAACATGGAGAGGAAGCCATAGTTTTTTAAAAGGAACCAGCAAGACTTGATGATGATAAAATGTGTTGGGGATAAGTATTGAGGGAGTGGGGAGAAGGAAGAATCTAGAATAAAACTTAGTCCTCTGGAATCCTACCCCAAATCCCCTTCTCTATGTACTCCATAGGACACACTGTGGGACAGGAATTAATAGAATCGGCTTTGGAGTGTGGAGGTTCAAAAGCTGTCTACAGTACATATTCAGATGTTCCTTTGGGGGAAATTTCTTTACCCCTTTCAGTCTCCTGATATGTAAAACAGAAATAATAAAACCAGACCTTAGAGCAGAGTATACATGGTAAGTGTTCAATAAACACAGCTGCTATTGTTACTGCAATCATGATAATTTTATTTTTCCAGAATCAAGATACTAAAGACAATAGTATTTACACTTATGAAACATTAAAAAGTACAAGCATTCTAGTTCAAAAATTCACAAGAATTAACATAACTTACCAAATCTTTTAAAATTTTCAAGAGGAGCCCCCATTGTGGCATAGCAGGTAATGCTGCCCCACCTGCAGTGTCAGCATCACATATGAGCACCAGTTCTTGTCCCAGCTGCTCCTCTTCTGATCCAGCTCTCTGCTATGGCCTGAGAAAGCAGTGGAAGATAGCTCAAGTGTTTTGTCCCCTGCCACCCATGTGAGAGAACTAGATGAAGCTCCTGGCTCCTAGCTTTAACCTGGCCTAGTGCTGGCCATTGTGACTACCTGGGGAGTGAACCAGAAGATGGAAGCTTTCTCTCTCCCTGTCTCTCTGTAATTCTTATTTTCAAAATAAATAAATCAATCTTTAAAATAAAATAAAAATTTCAAGAAGTTCTAATTAACACATTTTTCTCTCTCACCTAATATCCCTTTGATGGGCTGAGGCATTGCATCACTTTATTGATTTTTTTTAAAAAATTTTATTTATTTGAAAGAGTTACACAGAGAAGGAGAGACAGAGAGAGAGAGGTCTTCCATGCACTGGTTCACTCCCCATTTGGCCACAACAGCCGAGCTAGACCCATCTGAAGCCAGGAGCCAGGAGCTTCTTCCAGGACTCCCACGTGGGTGCAGGGGCTCAAGGGCTTGGGCCATCTTCTACTGCTTTCCCAGGCCATAGCAGAGAGCTGGATTGGAAGTGGAGCAGCTAGGACTCAAATCGGCGCTCATATGGGATGCCGGCACTGCAGGCGGTGGCTTTACCTGCTATATCATAGTGCCAGCCTACTTTATTGCTCTTGACATTCTTTTTAAAAATAGACATTACTGGGGCTGGCACTGGCGCAATGGGTTAAAACCC
Organism: Lepus europaeus; assembly: GCF_033115175.1. Taxonomy (NCBI): domain Eukaryota; kingdom Metazoa; phylum Chordata; class Mammalia; order Lagomorpha; family Leporidae; genus Lepus; species Lepus europaeus. The sequence continues at coordinate 111,699,791 of NC_084827.1, read as the reverse complement.
TGGCCTGAAGTGCCGGCATCCCATATGGGTGCCGGCTCTAATCCCAGCTGCTTCTCTTCCGATCCAGCTCTCTGCTATGGCCTGGGAAAGCAGTAAAAGATAGCCCAAGTCCTTGGGCCCCTGCATCTGTGTAGGAGACCCGAAGGAGGCTCCTGGCTCCTGGCTTCGGATCGGTGCAGCTCTGGCCATTGCGGCCATGTGGGGAATGCTGATCTGAAGCCAGGAGCCAGGTGCTTCTTCTGGGTCTCCCATGTGGGTGCAGGGCCCCAAGGGCTTGGGCCATCTTCCACTGCTTTCCCAGGCCATAGCAGAGAGCTAGATTGGAAGTGGAATAGCTGGTACTCAAACCAGAGCCCATATGGGATGCTGGCACTGCAGTTGGAGACTTTACGCACTATACCACAGCATCAGCCCCCCTTTCTCCTCAAAAACCTTTCTCAACTGATCCTAGAGCAACCTCTCTCTCCTCTGAAGTTTTAACTACTATCCTATCCAATATATTTGAGATGAAGACAACGATGATGATAGCAATATCTTAGATCTATAGAGCAACTACTATTTTCAAAAGCCATTGACCTTTATCATTAAATTTGATAGATACACTAGAACAAATATGAGGGTACTTCAAATTTTTCATGGGAAAATATAATTAAAAGATAAGTTTGCTATGGTGCATTTTTGAAATGTATGGATAATATGCAATTTCTGTGAATTTTTGAAGACCCCTTATGTTATGTCTGTTAGAGCTATCTTGCTCCACTTAAACAGCTGCTGTTGTGCCCTGCCTCCTTAACTAGATTGAGAACCCCTTCACTGTAGCAGCTTTGGTGTTGACCTCTTCATACCCTTCCCAAAGCACAGCATAGCGTTTCATACAGAACTGCTGCTCAATGCATGTATCAACTTAATTTTCATGCGACTTTTACTGCATTCATGATCATTCTAGCTCTGTGTGTTTTTAGCTTCTACCATAGAAACTCCTTCATATGCCTCAGAAATGACTTGTAAGGACTACAACTGAGAAATGGCAGTGTTGGAACTGTAGCATCTCAGTGTTCTTGGTTTATGTACCAAGTAGTACTTTGAACTGAGAGAGAAAAAAAGAACTCATTGTTCTTTAAGACTCTAGGGACCCTTGTGAACTCACTCATCAGGCTCCAACTGGCCTGATATCTTACATGTTGTTTTACTTTTAAAAAAATTATTAAAGATTTATTTACTATTTATCTAAAAGGCAGAGCGACAGGAACTACACCTGGGTTCCCATGTGGGTGATAGGAACCCAAAGACTTGGGTCATCATTTGTTGCTTCCCAGGTGCATTAGTAGAAAGCTGGATCGAAAGCATGGAGTACTGGGACTTAGCCAGACACTCTGGGATGAGATAAGGGCATTCCAAGCAAGAGCTTCACCTGCCCCTGCATGTTTATTTCTCACTATCAGATAGCTACACATACTAGCAACCTAGGTCAGGAGAAATAGTAGGAGCTAAACATTTAACCCTCATGAATCAAATAACTGCTAGACCAAAACAAGGAGAGCTAGGTAATTTCCCTTTCGTTTCTTGTAACCTCCTCACTCTGCAACACACCAGCCCTCACCCAATACCCACCCCTGGAGTATCCTCTATGAGCTGTTCAGACCCCTTAAAAAACCCGGACCTCTCAATAATGAATCCTCCTACCTGGGTACCTTCCATCCTTCCAGTCTTCAGTGTGTCAGATTACTGAGATGTTCAGACTCATTCCTTTTGGACCAGTGTCTGGGTTATGCATTTGCCCTTGCATGTTCCAAGGCCTAGGCTGAGGAATAAGGTATACATTTTGTGATTGCAACGATGTCATGAATTTAGAAAATGCAGCCCCTTTAGACGAACTTCTGATGTAGTTGAGAGAGCTAAGCAATAGCATATTGCAAAGAAGGACAGTAGGGATGAACACCATAGGAGGAAAATGGGAGATCGGTAAGGACAATTAGGAGACAAGAGAAAAAGCAAGTGGAGAGTTCAAATACAGCAGAAATCTCGGCACCCCGAGTCATCAGAAGCAAGTGCAGTGGAATGACCCGGGAAGCCTACCCATAGATTCTGTGAGCACTCAGGTTCAGGTCAAATCACAACTCAACTGCTTGTTAGCTGGATGACAACAGATAAGTTACTTATCTCCGTGGAGCCAAGTTTCTTCATCTAATGGTTATGCATGTGCTGGTAAGTGTTTCACAAAATGGCTCATCATGAATGAATGAATGAATGAATGCCCCAGTTTGCAACATTCACTGATTTTGGATACTTCTAAAGTGGCTGATTGCAAGCTATCAAATTAAGGTCACTGAGCAGAGAGCTGGAAAGAAATGCACAGTGGCTCATCATTATATAATGTTTCCACAATCTAGATACAATGTATGTAAAACACCCTCAAGAACATTGATAATAGAGCACAGGAAATCCACCAAGAAGTGATGTTTTGGAGTGCGTATTACCTATATTTTAAAATACAGTTTTCATTATAAATGTATATAACTTAATAGCCAGCTCACAAAATTTCAGAAACTTTAACAGTCAGCTCATACAAACTGCGATGAGCTGGCTCTAACACAATAGTGATAGACCATGAGATAGTTGGTCCTTATTGGTGGAGTCTGTATTTTTGAATTTACCTACTCCACATACTCACTAAAATTTATCTGTAAACCCAGAATCAACGTTTGTGACTTGTGTTGGTTAGTTTTATGTGTCCACCCAACCGGGCCGGCCGTGGGGCCCCCAGATTTTTGGTTAAAACAAGTTCTGGGTGTGTTTGTGAGGGTGTTTTTGAATGGGATTAACATTTGAAGCAGTAGACAGAGGAGAGCAGGTTGCCCTTCCCTCATTCTATTCACTAGATCAAAAAAGCTGCACAAGGGAGAATTTGCTCTCTCTCTCTGCCTGTCTTTTCCAGCTGGGACATCAGCCTTCTCCTGCCTCCTGGTGCTCAGGACTTGTGACCCTGACTAGAGCTTATGTCACTGCTGTCCTGGCTCTCTACACGGACAGCTCTCCTGGGTCCCCAGCTTGCCAGCTGCAGATCTTGGTCCATAATGTTTGCGTGAGCCAATTTCTCCTAGTTCAATCTCAATATTTTTTTTCTCTGTCTTAATAAATAGATGTGTGCATCTATCTATAGGTATTTATAGAGATATAGATATAGGTGTTGGAATTGCTCAAGTCTGGGATCAAGTTATAACTCAACTGCTTGCTATTTGGGTGATTCTACTTAGTGCCACGATGTTTTCATTTTTGTGCCTTTTCTTGGTGACTTCACTGCTTAAAATGGCCTACAAGTGCCATGCTACAGTGCTATCTCGGGTTCCCAAGTGCAAGAAGGCTGTGGTGTGCCTTATAGAGAAAATAATAACCCACATTCTGGTATGAGTCATGGCGCTGTGGGTTGTGACTTTGATGTCAACGACCCAACCATACTTATGAAGTAAGGTGCTTTAAATCAGAAACACGTATAGGACAAGGTTATGTATTGATCACTTGAGAGTTGTGGTCAGCGTCTCACAAGAATCGAATCCTGTATTTCTCCTAGGAGCAATGCGTAAGTGTTCACTAATTCAGTGCTGACAGTCACTTTATAGGACACAATGGCCATGAATAACAAAAATAAACTGTTTCTACTTTTGCAGCGAAAACTTTATCGAGACAGTTTTGTATCTGATATGATGCTGAGCTCACAGTAGTAAAGACCTGGGAAGTCTGTTGTCTTCTTCCTCTCACCTCTGTGTCCCAGCAAGTGGGATACTAATTCAGGCAGGCTCATTCCCATGCAACTAGCAGCCATGAACTCTACCAACTGCTGGGGTTGTCATTTTTGGCCGCTCACTTTCTCCCACGAGGTGCTTTTTAAATTGCTCTGCTCCATTATCTTAAGTCCACCAGATACCTTTAAACTACTCAAAGAAAGCTGCTGACAATGACAATAGAAAAGAGCCACCCTCAGTCAGGAAGTGTGACTGCCTCCCGTGGGTTCTCCTCTGGCTGTGGCTGCCAGTCTCTCATATGTTTTTCAAGCTACTTTCCTTGAAGGGATCTGGGGGCCTTTCCTGTCCCAGATCTCAGCATCTTTGCAGCAAAACCTTCCCTTCTTCATTCTCTTTCAAGACTTATTTTGTTGCACATGGGTTGGATCTTCAGCCTTTCTTTCTTCCGGTGGCTCTGTACCCATCCTCTGCCTTGTCACTGACGCCCACAATACATGGATGTTGTGATACCAATGACACAGGAGGAGTTTGAGAGGAAGATTTTCTGTCATGGTTGCAATGAACATTGCTTATCCTTTTTCTCTCTCTTATTGATGATGCAACCATGCTACTCACTGCTCAAATCTCCAAAAGATTCCCCTAACCCTAAAACCTCGCCCTTACCAGCACGGGATACAGACCCTGGCAGTGAGAGAGGTCTCAGAGGAAATCACCCCGATAACACCTTCATCTTGAACTTGTACCTTCCAGAACTGTGGGAAAGAAATATCGTCGTGCAATGTTTGCACAGTTCTAAGTCACAGAGTCCGTGGGACTTTATAGCAATCCTAGCAAACTATGCTCATTGTTTCTTTATTTTAAACAAGTTTTTGATTCACAGAACGACTGTGTGGAAGGTACAGATATTGCCTTCACACAGGTACAACCTCCACCATTGTCAACATCTCCCACCAGAGGTGTGCAATTGTTACAGCTGATCAGTTTGCACCACATTATCACCTGAAGTCCACAGTCTACACTGGACTTCACTCTGGCTGTTGTACATTCAAGGGTTTGACCAAATATGATATAATCACTATATCCACTCTGAGTGTCACACAGTGTCATTTCAGTGCCCCAAGACTTCTCTGTTTCCCACCTGTTCATCCCTCCATCCCCCAAAACCCTTGGCAACCACATTAAAGTAGCTTTGTCTTTTGTAGGATGTCCTATAGTTGGAATCAAACAGTATGTAGGCAACCTTTTTACTTGGACTTCTTTCACTTAGTAATACACATTTGGGTTTTCTCCACATCTTTTCATGAGTTGAGAGTCCATTTCTTTTTAATAATGAATAATGTTTCATTGTCTGGATGGGCCAGTTTATTTATCCATTCACAGAAGGACATCTTGGTTGCTTCCAATTTTCATAATTATGAATAAAGTTGATGTAGACATCCAAGTGCAGGTTTGCATGTGGTGTGTTTTTAACTCCTTTGGGTAAATACTAAGAGAGTGATTACTAGATTATATGGTAGGAACACATTTAATTTTTGAGGAAATTTCCAGAGTGACTGTACCATTTTGTAATCCTACCTGCAATGAATGAGGGTACCTATTGCTTCACTCCACATCTTTGTCAGCATTTGGTGTTGATGGTCTTCTGGATTTTGGCCACTCTAATACAGATACAGTATTTCCCATTGATTTAACTTGCATTTCCCTGGTGACATGTGATGTGAAGATTCTTGTTTGTCATTTTCTTTTCCTTACTAGATTCTAAGTTCCACAAAAGCAGGGACCATTTCTGTCTTATTCATCACTGTCCTTAATGCCTACACTTCCTGGCACCTGGTGTCTAAAGGCTATTGAATAATTGAACCATGTATCCAAGGACCTGGCCTTTTGCTGTTCAATTTATCTTTGGCTATGTAAACATTTCTCATTACTTATTAAGTTAAAAATTAAATAAATTCTTTAAAATTTGAAAAATTTATTTCAAAGGCAGGGAAACAGAGATGATGGATATCTTTTGTCTGCTGGTTATCTCGTCAAATGCCTGTGAACAGCTGGGGCTGGGCCTGGAACTCCACCTGGACTCCCATGTGGGTGGCGGTGATCTGAGCACTTGTGCCAGCATCTTCCATTTCCCAGAGTGCACATTAGCAGGAAGCTGGAGTTGAAAGTGGAGCCAGGGGCCAGCACCATGGCACAGTATGTTAATCTTCCACCTGCAGCGCCGGCATCCCATATGGGCGCCGGTTCTAGTCCTGGGTGCTCCTCTTCCAATCCGGCTCTCTGCTGTGGCCTGGGAAAGCAGTGGAAGATGGCCCAAGTCCGTGGGCCCCTGCACCCATGTGGGAGACCAGGAGGAAGCTCCTGGCTCCTGGCTTCAGATCGGCGCAGCTCCGGCCGCCAACGCAGCTCCATGAACCAATGGATGGAAGACCTTTCTCTCTGTCTCTCCTTCTCACTGTCTGTAAATACATTAAAAAAAAAAAAAAAGAAAGAAAGTGGAGCCAGGACTCAAACCCAGGCACTGTGCTACCAGGTGTAGCTGTCTCAGGCAGCATTTTAACTGCTATACCAAATGCCCGCCTTTAAACAGCCACTTACTTGAAGAATTGCTTCAAAACTTAGTTGTGGGCCGGCGCCGTGGCTCAACAGGCTAATCCTCCGCCTTGTGGCGCCGGCACACCGGGTTCTAGTCCCGGTCGGGGCACCGATCCTGTCCCGGTTGCCCCTCTTCCAGGCCAGCTCTCTGCTGTGGCCAGGGAGTGCAGTGGAGGATGGCCCAAGTACTTGGGCCCTGCACCCCATGGGAGACCAGGAGAAGCACCTGGCTCCTGCCATCGGAACAGCGCGGTGCGCCGGCCGCAGCGCACTACCGCGGCGGCCATTGGAGGGTGAACCAACGGCAAAAGGAAGACCTTTCTCTCTGTCTCTCTCTCACTGTCCACTCTGCCTGTCAAAAAAAAAAAAAAAAAAAAAAAACCAAAAAACTTAGTTGTGAGTTATGAGTGCTCCATCTAAGACCTTCTTGGCCCATCTTTGTTTTGAAATTTTGTTTCATTAATTCTCCAGTTCGCCACACCTTCGTCCCTAGTTCCTATCAGCTTGTGTCTCGCCCCATCTAGTCTCAGCCCTGCATCTTCCTCCCTGCATATCTGGGCCTAGGATACTGGCAGAACAGGTGACTTCCCTTCCCCACAGCCAGCCAAGAAGTCCCTCAGCTGATCCAGCGTACAAGTGAGGGAAGCTGCATTTCCCACAGAGAAACCCTGAGTTCAGAACCTGTCAACGTGCTTCTGATGACCCTCTTGCCCCTAATTGCGGATAGCTTAAGTAGTATCAGTTCTCATCTAACTGTGTCCATTTGTTTTTCCAACAAACACTACTTATGTCCTGTACCATGCTAGGCCCCGTGTGAGGCTTGAGGAATACTGGCTTTACCAGTTCATTCCATGCGCAGATCCCCAACCCACTCCCTCCCCTTCCCCACCAGTCCTACTTCTCTGTCCTGCTGAACTCTGTAGCCTGGGTCTCCCAGGCTCCACACTGCTGACTTGCTGGCAGAGTTTGGCCAATACCAGGACATTTGCTACTCATGTAGGTGTCCAGCCACGACAGGTGGCCTCTCCTCCTCCTTAGCCCCCTCACTGGGTGGTAATGGGTTCCCACATTTGCTTGCTTCTGGGTGGTTACCCCCCTTGTTTACCTGTCACCCAGTTCACGTCTAGGAAAGTAATGCTTTGTGAAGCTTCTGCAACTTCACCACCGACAGTCACATTTTTCTCGCTTGATCTCTAATATAGGATTTATAAATTTTTAAACTTTCTGTATTTAGGAATGATGTCCGTCTTGTTTCCTCAAGCCATAGCACGTGGAGGAATAATCGAGGGTGCGGTCCCAGGCTCCAGACATCACAATGCCTGGTTCTGATCCCAGGGGATCCTGGTGTCCAGCCCCTGCTTTGTTGTTGGATCATCTTTCAATGCTGTCGGTACTATTACTCTTCCTGTCAAAGCTAGTTCAGGGCTGGCAGAGAATTCGGTTGGATGTGGCAGCCCCAGCAACAAGGGAGCCATTTCAGAGATGCTGAGTTCTATTGTTTCTATTCGGTAGAGATGCTCATAGTGTCAGATTATGCTGTTCATAGAACTGGCAGAGTGCACGGCTTCCAGAGGGTTGTATTTTCATAAAAATCCATTTTTTTGTGCCTTAGAGAAATTTCTGCGGTTAAATTTATCAAAATAATGCATTCTTGGAATCAGATTGTTGATGGGAGTGATTATTTTACAAGATTTTTTTTTAAACCATAAAACTGGTTCTGGTGGTGGGGTGTCTGGCTGAATTACTGTGCTATTTTTGTGGCTTCTGAAAAACTCCATGATATGAGCTCAGAGCAGAAGAGCAACTTGGGGAAGAGAACTTCATAGGAAAGGTGGACAAAGTGGGCAGAAGGTCTAACAAAGAGGGCACAGAGCAGGTGCCACCAGCGATGCCCCTATGAGGCACAGAGAGGAACAGCTCTGCATCATGCTTTGGGTTGCTTGTCCTAAGTCTTTTTTTATAATTTGGGAAAGGCAGCATAGTCTGATGTATTTAAATTGGTATCTCTATAATCATTTTTTAACAGAAGGAAGTGCTACATAAAATTTATTTTATTTATTTGAAAGGCAGAGTTACAGAGAGAGAGGGAAAGACAGAGAGATCGTCTAAGCGCTAGTTCACCCCCCAAATGGCCCCAACGTCCACAGCTGGGCCAGACTGAAGTCAGGAGCCAGGAGCCAGGCACTTCATCCAAGTCTTCCACGTGAGCTGCAGGTTCACAAGCACTTGGGCCATCTTCTGTTCCTTCCCCCAGGCCATTAGCAGGGAGCTGGATCTGAAGTGGAGCAGCTGGGACTCAAACCACAACCCATACGGGATACTGGCACTGCAGGTGGCAGCTTAACCTGCCATGCCATAATGCCAACCCCGCTACATAAAATTTAACACTGAAGTTTTTGTATTTTAAATAGAAAGAGACTGAGAGACAGAGCTCCCATCCACTGGTTCACACCCCCATGTGCCCACAATGCCTGGGACTGACTGACCTGTAATGCAATCCAGGTCACTCACAAGAGTGGCAAAAACCCAAGCACGTGAGCTATTACTGTTGCCTCCAATGGTCTGCATTAGCAGAAGTCTGGGGTTAGGAGCCAGAGCCCGGAATCAAATCCAGGCACTCTGATATGGGATGGGGGCACCTCAACTGCTAGGCTACATGCTTGCCCCCTATTTCTTGATATCTGAAGACCTACCATAGAATATAATGAACGAATAACTTTACTTCTCAGTGATCCTGGTGACATTGGGATTTGAGGAGTTTGTAAGAAGTAACTGGGGTGAGGTGAGCGCTGCAAGAATTTCACCCAGGAAGATGTGCTAAGTGCCCAACAAGAGCTGTTCACTACCCAGAGCAAAGGCCACTCAGACAGCATTCTTTAATACTTATCTTTATTATGAAAGTGTTTCCAAAGTCAAATGATCCTTAGAATAATGATTGCTTCCAGAGATCAAGAATGAATAATTATACTTCCATATAAAAATCAGCAAAACACAGTAACAATACACAAAATAATTCTAATCGGCTAACAGTACATCATTTCACTTCCGACAGAGATGCTCAAGGACTGAATTGTCTTAAGAAAACAAGTGGATTTGTCACCTCTCCTATTTCTCACTGCAAATTGAAAAAAAAAAATCAAATCCAACATCTAACCCCCGCTTTCTCCCCGACAACAAATGGTGTGGAGGTGAATGACCATGAGGTGGGCAAAGAGTTGATAGAAATCATGAGTTTTGGGGCCTTAAGGAAACTTTGGGAAACCAAGTGTGTGTGTGTGTGTGTGTGTGTGTGGGCGGGTGTTTTCCATATGTGACACAACGGAGCTCCAAATTAAAGTTCCAGTATCACCACTTCATGTTTTTAATTAGAGAGCTCGTTTCTTCTTTACAAATTCCAAAGGGAAGCCTCACAATGACAATTAAAAAAATTACTGTCGATTAAAAAAAGGAGAAAATAATCCCAGTGAAATCTAACTTTTCACTGGAAACAGAAGCCATTCCAGCAGCTGCTGTTCCCTGGTTTCCAGGCCCTGCAGCATGAGCGGAAGCCAAGGTCTCACTGACCTGGGTAGGCAAACACTCTTGGGCACAGTGTTTCAGAAACACGGCTTGCATGGCTGATCCAGAGGCTACTGGGAAATCCATCGCAGGAAAATGGCAACATCCCAGTATTCTTTTACCAGGAGGCTGAAAGGGAGGTGAGTGAGTGAGATTAAAAAAAAGGTCCAAGGCTGATGATCCCCATCCACCCTTTCCTGGGCAGTGCCCTGTGCTATCCTGCTGCCAAGATCCAGTGCTTGTGTGACCTGGTGGCTTCTCGCATTGTGCTGTTGTAAATGCTTTCCTTTCGAGCGCCTTAGGAGTAGACTCAACTGGGAAATACCTGGAAAAGACCAAGGTTCTCCTTTGGGTGTTTACAGATATTATTAATGATATTTATGATGCTCTGTGTTCTCTAATATAATTGTCTCCTTGAAAACTAGCAACAGCTACACTACCTCTGTTAACTGGAGGACTTCCCACAGCATCTAGGATAGGGGTCCTCAGCATCTACGGAGTGCCCCCTAGGGGAGGGGAAGGGACACTGCACACAAAAGCAAATGAACTAAAACGTGGCAGGTGAACCAGTGCTAAGACTATGTGTTAATTTTAAGAATGGCACAATTTCATTTTACCAAGAGAAATCTAAATGGTCTCTGGAGACAATATCTTCAATTAGAAAAAGTATCTTTCTTCATTTTTGTCAAGAACTTGTTTATGATTATTGAGCTATTTATGATTATTTTTCCATAAATAGGATGTTGGACAGCAGTAACTGTACAATAACTAAAGCTCACTTAATTTTCTCTCTCCATATGGATTATGTAGGCCTTGCAAAAGCCACATGATCACTTTCCTATCAGACTGACTTGGATCCAGTTTGATTTTTTCTTACTTGGATGTTAGAAACCCTTCAGAGCTACTATTATTTACTCACAAAGGAGAAATTAGCAATCAAGAGAAAAAAGTAGCCAAGTAGAACCTTAAAACTGCATATGCCACATGAAATGTAAACATTTAGTCTTTTATTTCCCAAGGATTTCTTGAAGCTTCTTTGGATATAATGACATCACATATAGTGAGAAAGAGAATCTTTAACACCTTTGGAATTATTCAGTATACTTTTCTTCAAATTTAAAAAAAAAAAAACAGTCAAATACTCTGGCAACTTTGGCATTAAGATTTCCAATAAAGGACCAAAAATAATTATTTCAAAAATCATGAACAGACTGGGGACAATCACAGGTATCTATAAAGTTCTTTCTAGAGAACAGATGGCTCCTCAGCAAAATCTTGGCTAAGCTGAAATACAATCTCACTTTTTACTTAGCCCCAATAACAACGAGGTTGTTAGACAAAGTGGACAAGTCAGGCCCTTTCTATCCAAGATGAAGGCGTTCGGTTTGCTTGGATACTTAGAATGGGAGGTTGGCAACACAACGGGACACTGTGAGGTTCAGCCACCAACTGGCCTACAGGTGAACTCATGTGATGCTCCTTCCTGCCCGCCTTTCCTGCCTCCTTCACCTTTCCTAGATGCTGGGGCGCTATGTGACGGCACCTCAGGACACCCTCTGCCTGGCTGCCCAGCAAGAGTGGAGTGTCACTAAACCCTGCGGTGAGGCGGCCATCGTAGGCATTTGTATAACACAGACTTGAATAATCCAAAATACTGATCAGCGCTCCCCCACTGTCAACACCCATGGCACTGCATTTGGAAACGTGAACTGTACGTGGCTTCTGTGCTGCCCTTGGGTGCCCTGCGACCTAGACTCTACCTCGTCCAGCTCTGTGGCTTGGAGGCGGGGAGGGGGTGGGGGAAGGTTCCGCCACTCTCGGCTGTGTGAGGGGCAGGAACAAGCAGGATGCTCAACAGCGAGAGTGAGAGAGAGACAGAGACATGTCTCAGGCCACGGTGGATGGATTTTATGAAAAGAAGGTGGAGAAGGATGAGTCCGTGATATTTTGGCTTTATCACGTTTTTGGAGAAACACACCTATACATACACAGATCACACATTTTTATATCATTTATTGACCTGAGGCCAAATTCTACTTAGTTTTCTACTTCTCCCCCAACTAAGAATTCCAGAAAAGCTATAACATTGGAGAAGAAAGCACTGCTTTCCTGGACTCTATTCTACAGACCCCTTTTTACCCTGGGAAGGTTTGAATGTGACCGGAAGGAAGGAGGTATCCACACAGGCTAAATTACTGAATGAGAAACAGCACTCCCACTAACTACAGCTGCACTGACAAAACACACTTCCAAAGCTATGGTGTGGCCTGGCCCAAGCGGAACATCAGACCCCTCACCTCTGTTTCTCTCTCAGCCTCAGCAGCCCACCAAGGGAGAGCAGTGGATAGAGATGTACTACTCTACTAAAAAGCCTACAGACTCCGTTTTGATTAGCCAGGAAGAACTCTTTGCTCTAAAATACAAAATGAACTAAAAATCTGTAGGGATGTAGAGGACTGTGTTAAATGACTGCCTGCAGCCAGAGAGGTTGCGCACACACCCAGTCCTTCTAAGCTACTTCTGAGAAAAACAAAACAGTGTTTGGATTTGCCTTTGCTAATGACAGGCTCAATTCACTGCACATTATGCACTTCATCTAACCTTAACTTTAGGAGCTGATTCTTCTGATGGGCCGTTCCTGTGCCATAGTGTCATGTGACCCCAACAGCGCCGCACGGTGGCTCTCTCCTCACGTTACCTGCTGCTAAGACCTGAACCCGACGCCAAAATGAGACAAAATATGTTCCCTGTGTTAGTCGATATGGAGTGGAGCTCTCACCTCAAAATCTGCAGCCAAAATATGGTTGCTATTACCTGTTATATAGCTGCATTTTAACAGATGTTCTGGTGACTAACAAGTACTTTTAAGGTTTAAAGACTAGTCTCACAGACTCAACCATGCACAAGCTACACTCCCAGACACACGCCTGTCTTGTGAAATAAAAATAATACATTTCTACCAGCAGAACTAGTTGCATTGTTTTCTCAATAAATAAGCAGATTTTCAAGCCTCTTCCCTCTGCTCTGGGCTATAGCAGAAACATACTATTTTGTAAGTAGGTACAGAAAGATTTAACATTACTGCCAGTTTTGGTTTAGGAACATTCCTTTAACTACTAACTTACAGGTTGAAAACTGTGGGCGCAAAGCTATATTTTAATTTTTTTTTTCAAAACACAGAATTGACTGTGACTGGCTCTGAGCAGGACAGAATGTACTCTCTGCACTTGCTGCTGTATTCACCTAGCTCTCATCCACACATTTTTGTTTTTGCATTTGTATTCTGGACCCCTGTTTTAGGCAATGGTCTTTTTGATCTATAAAGTATCTGTAACCCGACTTCCCTCCCTCTTACGAAAAGTTGGAAGAAAAGATAAAATCTTTGGCTTACATTATGTAGTTTTCTTATCTGCACATCAATAACACTGCCATGGAGAAGACAGGGAAACACATTCTCCAGTCATTTTGCTCATTCTTGTACTGCCATTGTCCAAAAGAATTTTTGTTGTTTCTCTAGGAATAGATCCATTTGGAAAAGAACTCCTGGAAATCAAGTAAGCTTTCACAGGAGCACACAACAGACTGGGAGACCAACGCTGCTCGGTTCTTAGTGAGGAGAAAGTCATTCTGGGACATGTTTGAGAGAGAAGCAATCGGTGAAATGGTCTGCATCCCACTGGCTTCACTGGCAAAGCTGAAACCTCAAGATCAAATAGTAGAGAGGGTTTTTGCTTGAAAAGCAGTTGCAGCGAAGTACCTTGCACTGGAGATGATCTTGGCTAACTCTTGAAAGAGTACTTCTTTTCCATCAAAACACACTTTGCTTCTTGTGTGTGTGTGTGAGGGAAACCAAAGAAAACTGCTACTTGCAGGGGTAGTGGGAAAACCTTGAAAACTCAGCTGCTCTCTTTACCTTATTCCCAGAATACAATGCCAATCCCCAGTATCAAAGTGATTTCTTTGTATATAACCATGAACTTACACCAGTATTTTCCTTCAGAGATGGAGCGCTGACCGCATCAGAGAATTAAAAAACAAACAAAAAAACCCACAAAACAACTTTCTGCAATCTACAAGGTTATGCCCCAACCAGCCACCATACTCACTGAAGTCATCTTGGCTGTGTGCACAAGGAATGAAGTGTATTCCAAAGCAGGTTCCTACCGAAAAACTCTTCTAGTAACTGTCCTCTTTCATCTGAACTGCTAACTGACCAGGAAGAGTGACAATTAAAAAATCAAGTCCATCCTGCCTAATTTTTACATGGGGAGAATGGCCACTGCTGTAGAGGCAGTTTCAAATGGGTACTGTTAACACAAAGAAAGCAGAGCTATTCAGAGCGCTATGAGAATCTCGCACTGGTTGTGCCTGCTCTAAGTGCCAAATCAAGCTGATGCTCCTAGCACTCCGGACAACAGCAACAGAAAGGGGTGGAAGCAGACAGAGCATCTCCTCCACTGCCAGGAACCCAGAGAGTAGAAGGAGTGAGGAAACCCTCTTTTGTCCACAGATTTACAAACAAATACAAAAAATAAATAATATTCTATGACAGTACAAATGCAAATACTGTTCCCTTGTGTCAGTTACACACAGCATGCCTACATATAGAATGGTAATTCTTTGTCATTCACAGACAGGACATATGGCAGTGCACTATTCAAAATGCTTTGATAATCCTAATTTTTGTTTCTGGTGCTGAGATATTATGAAAGGAACTGCATTTGCAATTTATTAAATACTTCCAGGAACAAATAGTTCACTTTGTTCGGGACTTGTAGTTTTGAGTAATTAATCATCCATGGAGCAAGGACCGGTCAGGAGATACCCATTGGTACCACTGGTCCCATTGGTGGTTGTCGCAGCATGCGGGGTCTTCCCTGGAAGTTCTGAGTCCTCCTCATCTGAGCTGGACTCAATGTCACTTCGGTCATCCTTGGACACCTGTGGAATACAAGAAGGTGAGCGTAAACAGTTCCTAAGGATTCATAAGGAATGGCATGCTCAGAAGCACATGCAATCGTATAGGAAGCTAAACTAATCCAAGTGTTAAAAAACTAAAGAACATTGGCTGGGCCGGCGCTGTGGCTCAACAGGCTAATCCTCCGCCTTGCGGCGCCGGCACACCGGGTTCTAGTCCCGGTCGGGGCACCGATCCTGTCCCGGTTGCCCCTCTTCCAGGCCAGCTCTCTGCTGTGGCCAGGGAGTGCAGTGGAGGATGGCCCAAGTGTTTGGGCTCTGTACCCCATGGGAGACCAGGATAAGCACCTGGCTCCTGCCATCGGAACAGCGCGGTGCGCCGGCCACGGCGGCCATTAGAGGGTGAACCAACGGCAAAAAGGAAGACCTTTCTCTTTGTCTCTCTCTCTCTCTCTCACTATCCACTCTGCCTGTCAAAAAAATAATAATAAAAATAATAAAAAAACCCTAAAGAACATTAAGAATATCACCACAGCTACCATAGCTATACGCTTCCCTTCATTGGAAAGACACCCTTTGGGTGACAAAGTCTGTTGTGAAAGAATCTAAGTGGCATGATGGAAGGCTGAATGTGTTGACTTCTTTAAGGTACACTTTGATATTCAGGACATACTAGACCATGAATCCCACTCCTTCCCCAAGAGTTCTTGTGCTACAGCAGTGGCATTATAGGAATCGGTACAGGTGAATCAATGAACTCTCTGCTCTTCACGTTCTCCCTGAGAATTATTTAAAGTCAGCTCCTAGTTAATCACATTAATGAAGATTTTACTAGCTCAGATTGTTAAAAAAAAAAAAAAAGGTCATTCCTGTTTGACTTTGTAATGCATTGTTTTATGATTTGACATTTGTATGTCTGCTAAATTAATTAGAAATCATGTTTTATACAAGCAGATCACCTGACAAGCAATGGCAAGTAACATTTTCAGAACCTGCTGGCTGAGATGTAAAATCTACTGATGGGATCATTAAGAATTGGCTCCCATCTCGCCAAGTTTCTCCAATCCTCTATTCAGTCTCATTAAGTAATGAAAATGGTAAAATAAGGCACTAGGGTATAAATCTATACATTGTCTTAAAGGACGAAAACACTCTTACTAACTAGCAAGAAAGTAATTTTAGGGGAAATTAAATAGCTCTGTAATTCTAAATTATATGGTCATCATTTTTAAGGTTGTCAAATAACCGAGCACCATTTACTTATTTTTTTTTTTCTTTCAGTGGGGGTGGCACCTAGTCATAGACATCTCCACAGTCAAGTCTCCTGTGATTCTCCAGGGAGTGGGGTTGGGGAGCCAGGCACAGACTCCTGGGAGGTCTTTAAAATTAGCTGGGGACTTCCCCCACCCCTGCAATGTGCCACCACCACACACCAACTTGAGAATCCTAGAATCCACCCCAAAATCATTACTGTGAGAGAAATGTCATCTCTCAGGTGGGTGGGGACAAGAGAAAGAGAAACTAGAAGTATTGCTCCACTCCAGCCAGTGATGGAGGAAATATCCTAACACTGAACCCCACTGCAATGGATCTTTAGATGAGGCTGGACTCACAGAGACATCTCCAAAGTGACTGGACAATAAGGGTTCTTTAATGTGGAAAACATGGGTCACAAAGACAGCATTCCAATAAAGCTCCACTATGTTTGTAAGACCATTAGTCACAAATTAAGCTGCTCACAGTGAACTCCCAGTTCCAGCAAGTGACTGGTTTGCAGTCACATGCTCTGTAAGATGATTATAAACTGCATTTTGAAAATCTATACTTATGTTACCTTCAAAGAAAGGACAATGTCTATCTTCTAAGATCTCCAAATAACCCACAGGAAAATAACTCAAGGGTAAGGTGAATCTTACTATCCTATATGGGAGCTGCAGTGGCAGTTACAACATTCTGAAACCAGAAATCTGGAATGAAGTGCAGATCGTCTGTTGGTAAAGCTGAAGCAATGAGCTGGGAGAAGTCAGTAAGTCTGATGGACATAGCAGGGCAGTACGACTGCAGGGGATGTAATCCACAGCACCCCTGCATCTTTAGTTATTGTCATTCTTACAATAATGTGCACACTGACTTAAACTGCATCCAAATGAGGACCAGAAAATTTCAAATAAAATGTGTCTTCATGTGAAAGAGGAAGAGGTCACATAGACAAAGGAACTTTAGCTTCTAAACAATTAACTGTTCAAAACATTTTGGCTTGATATAGGAGCTGATGCTGAGAATTGGCTTCTTGGGACATGACTGTAGGTCTCAACTTCCCCTGTGAGAGGGAGGCCAGTGGTCATGTGCTACCCTGGGGCCCTGGACAGAAGAGGCCAACAGCTGATGCCCAGGGTTCCACTCTGCGCTGCACTGATTCTCTCCTCTTCCCTGCAACTCCTTCTGTTTCCCATACTTGCCTTTGGTCTATTTCTGTCTTTTAGTAACATAGTAAACAACGGTGGAAGAACCTCTTCTCTGATGGATCATGCAAACTTTAGCAGAGTACAAGCTTGTACAGAAGGGCAGTAACAGCTATTCCTACTATCCTTTACAGCTAATGGAAAACTAGAGCATCCAGACAGTGCCAGCGGATTAGACAGAACAACAGGAAGGGGAAAAAAGCGTTTGAGTGGCCCTCCAACAGGCAAGTGGCACCCAGGACAAGGATAGCGAGCGTAAGAAAAACTTACATGTAAGGGGTTCCACTTCCCAGCCTTCCAGGGGGGCAGAAGGAAGAGAACAAACAATGAATATAAGAAACTGTCACAGAGAAGGAGCTGGAAAGTCACTCTATACAGAGGGGCTGGGGCGCAGCGAGCTTTCTTCAGATCAGCCTCATGAGACTATTTTAAACCACAGAGATTGGAACACATTTTTGCTGGAAAAGTCATGAATGCATTTATTCAATTGGAGAGAAAGGGTTGTTTAAATGGACAGACTGTACCAAGCAACCCTTATCATAAAAGGGAGTCATTACATTTCTGTCAGTATAAATATAATCAGAGAAAGACCAGGGGAAATACAGAGAGGAAGCAAAAGAATACAATACATAAAATATCATCATTACATATGCAGATCACTCGGCATCAGCAGCAGCAAAGCAATATTGACAATGAGAAGAAAATGAAATTTTGCTTTGTGTTTCTAGGTGGCTTTTGCTCAACTTTGGAAAAAAAAAAACACCAGTTTTTATGACACCTGAAATAATAAATAGTTGATTCAGAGGAACCCAAACCATTTTCTTGGACATATTGAAAAGTATGAGTTGTAGCTTACCTTGCCTTTTGAAACAGCTTTGCAAGCTATTTTGACAATCAAGTAAGACCAGAAGCAGTTCAACCCTTGTATTAGCAACAGCAGGAGGTTAAAAACCCACCAGGAAGGGTAAGGTCCAACGATCTCCCAACTTTCAAATAATGTGGTATTTAACACCCTAAGGAGAAGAAGAAAGTCATTACCCAACACAGCACTTGGCTTTCAAAAGGTTACTTCCTGGAAGTTTCAGGTCAACAACACAGCTTTAGTACGCCTTTCGGGGGCGGATGGCGAGAGCTGAGCAGGCACTTAGAAGCGGCGCCACCTGAAACACTGTCCTGAGGCCACGGCCCTCACTTTGAGTCTAGCTCACAGTACAGCCTTCGCTATTCACTGGTTAAAAGCCGCAGTTTTCCCACACAAGGCTCACCGTCTCCACCATTTTTAAGTGTGCAGCTCAGTGACATTAAGAGCATCCATGCTCCTGTACAACCATCACCACCACTCATCCTCAGGAGTCCTCTCTCTTGCAGAACTGGGCATTAAACAACAACCTCCCATCCTTTCTGTGCCCAGAAACCACCACTCTGCTCCTTGTCTCCATGTACTGCACTACTCTAAGTATCTCACCTAAGTGGGTCATCTATTATTTGTCCTTTTTGGCTGACTGATTTCACTGAGCACAAGGTCCTCAAAGTGAACACATATTGTAGCATGTGGCAGGGTTTCCTTACTTTCTAAGTTTAAGTGAGTTAGGCTTGCCGATGCTCATCATGCTATTGGGGTAAAGCGGTCTGTCAGTCCTAGGCTAGTGGTATTGCTTGGCTACTGCATTAGGTGTCTACACCACATTTTGCTTATCCACTCATCCACTGAGACAGCTGGGTTGTTTCCATTTTTTGGCTATTGCAAATGCTGCTGCTATGAGTACAGATGTACAAATATCTCTGCAACTATGCATCTTCTGGGTGTACACCCCCAAAGTGGAATTGCTGGATTGTATAGCTTTCCCTTCATTTTTGTTGTTATTTCTTCCATTTTCATTTTCTTTTGGTTGTGAATCTATATCAAACTACTTGTTAAAAGTTCTGCCCGGTCTTTGAACTTGCTTTTTGTACTTTACATAAGTGTGAAAAATACCATTCAATGAGGTTGCATCTAGAAGGAAGTAATTCCAGAAACACAAGCACAAACTGTAAGCCTAGCAGAGTGAGAAGCACAGGGGGCCTTACGCTATATCTATATGCTAGGGGAACTGTGAATTTTGTGAGGGTTACCCTCTGAAAGAATGGTAATTGATATATATATATATATAAATGATAATAATATAATTGATATATAATTGATACATATATATAATTTTGAAGTAATGAGTACTGCAAGGATTTTTTAATGAAAGGTATTAGAGGACAATGAATATATTTACTTTTTTTCTTATTTTATCGTTTTCAATAATTTAATGCCATGTAATATCTGCCCACCTTTATGAGGCACAGCACAACTTTAGCAAATGCATGCAGTGTAAACTGATGAAATAAGACAGTAGCAGCCCTACCTCCCCAACCTTCCTCCATGTGTGGAGCCCCCAGCGCCTCTCCCTCTAGTTTTGTACCCAGTGTATTATACCTTAGTGTGAGCTCTAGTTGCCTTGCTGTGCGGTGGAACACTGCATTTAGTTTTAAGTGTATGTACTTCAGTTCAGAAAATTGGTTGAAGTAACTGGTTCTCTGTAACCCATGCTCAGAACCAGAATGGGATGGCCAGCTGTGGCAGCTAGACCAAGGCTGGTTTAGTGCTTTGTTCTGGTCTCTGCATCTGAGCCTGTGGAAGCTGACCCATGTCTAGGTGGACAACACACAGTGGCTAAGTGGGGGAGAAGAAAATCTCTCCAGTTTAAGATACAGACCACTCACACAAGAAGAAAAGACAAATACACAGGGAGTGTTAAAATAAGAAACAGGACGATGAGTGCTTTGAGAGAGATTACAGACCTGGTGAGTTCACAAAAGCAAAAGAAAATATTTACTGCAGTTAAGAGTTTTAAAAAAAAAGACAATGAAAAAGGGACATGAATAGATTCCTTATTCTCAAGTTCAGCTTTCCCTGTTATAAACTAGAATGAGGCTAGGAGAGTTTGTCTTTAATTTTGTCTCTAAAGCAATGCACAACGAGCATATATATTAAGATCCTTAAAAAAAATTGTGTGCAATCAAATTTGACAACTCATTGAAAATATCACATCCCAAGGAACAGTATTATTCACTGGAGAAAGGGGACTAATTTTAGAAAATCTATTAACATAATATACCACAGTTATTGGCCAAATTGGAGCAAATCTAATTATTTTAATGACATCAAAGACATTTGGTAATGTTCGATTCCCCATTACTGATATTAAAATTTTATTTATTTATTTATAATTTATTTGAAAGAGAGACAGAGACAGAGATCTTCCAGCTGCTAGTTTATTCTCCAAATGTCTGCAACAGCAGGGGCTGGGGCTGGAGCCAGGTCAGAGCTCAATCTGGGTCTCACATGGGTGGCAGGCACCAAAGTACTTGAGCCAACACCTGCTGTCTCCCAGGGTGTGACTAGCAGAGCTGAAGTGGAGGCAGAGCTATGACTAGAATATAGGTACACTGATCTGGGATGTGGGCATTCCAAATGGCGTCTTAATGCAGTACCAAATGCCCATCCCTGATAGTCAGAAAACAGAACTATTTGGATTTATTATGATTTTAACCCTCTTAAATTAGTACATCATTAATGAACACCTGAATGACTTCCATTAAAGTCAAGAACAAACCATGAATTGCTAGTCTTTCCATTATTATTTAATATTACTTTGGCAATTCTAGTCATTGAGTATGGCAGAAAGTTAAAGGCTTAATTTCAAATACATAAACATGAAATGTCTACAGATTTCTAAGGAGAAAACAAGGGGCTGGTGTGTGGCATAGTGGGTAAATCCACAGATTGCCCCATCAGCATCCTATATGCACGCACGTTTGAGTCCTGGCTGCTCTACTTTGTCTTTTTTTTTTTTTTTAAGATTTTATTTATTTATTTTATTTGAGAAACAGAGTTACAGACAGAGGGAGAGACAGAGACAAAGGTCCTCCAATGGCTGGCTCTCTCCCTAAACGGTTGCGAGGCCTGAGGAGGGCCGATCTGAAGCCAGGAGCCAGAAGCGTTTTCTAGGTCTCCCACATGGGGGCAGGGGCCCGAGGACTTGGGCCATCTTCTACTGATTTCTCAGGTAATGGCAGAGAGCTAGATCGTGCTCCACTTCTGATCCAGTTCCCTGCTAATGCACCAGGGAAAGGCATTGCGGCCATTTGGGGAGTGAACCAGTGGATGGAAGTCCTCTCCTTCTCTCTCTACCTCTGCCTCTGTAACTCTGCCTTTCAAATAAATACATAAATCTTAAAAAAAGAAATATCTAACCATATTATGCTGTGTATATTTATATATTGTCCTACCAGCAGATGGAAGACTTCACTGTCTCCCTGTCTCTACCTCTCTCTGTAACTCTGTCTTTCAAAAAAAAAAAAAAAATTCTAAAAAAAGGGGTTGTCAGTGAAGAAACTTAAAAACAGCCTCATGCATGTAAAAATTTAAGTAAAACTGCATTTTGTGTTCTATTTTCACTCATTTTTAATGATCTGTATCTCTGTTTAAATATGTGATGATATTTAGGCTTTGTTTCTGTTTAATAAGGCTTTTTGCCACTGAATAAATGAAGGCATGTATCTTTTTGAAGATATTTATAAGCTGTAAATAGAAATTGGTTGAAACAATAAAAACAAGAAAAATTTTCCTCTTTTCCTAATTCATGATTAAATAATTAGAAAAAACCAAGTTATTTATAAAAAGGACTAAATAAGTTAATAATGCTTGTGCATGTGTTCTCCATAAAGTTTGTGGACAAACTAAATTGAAAGATAAGTTTATTTTGGTGTGAAAATGTTGAAATCTATGTAAAGCTCTTTCAATCACATGCATTTGCATGGACCACTTTGAAGACCCCCTCATAGGTGTGGGATTTAAACATTTCTGACATTGAAATAAACTTATCTTTTCATTTCCTTTCCATGAACTTCGTGAGGTACCCTTGTTTATTATCCTGAAATGCAGTGGTCACTTTAAACAGCAGTTTGCAGGCTGGGGTTCCACAGGTCTAAACAAGGCTCCCCTCCGTGGCAGTGAAGGTGGAACCCACTCCTGATTCTTTCATCTCCAGCAACTTGCAGAACACCTGGAAGTCACACATTCCCTAGCTGTGTTTGTTGACTGACCCTCTGTTTGTGCAGCAAGCAAATAAATGAGAACTCACAGAAGGAGCCAGTTCTGCCTCTTGACATGCACTCTGACACCGAGAGAGAACGCCGTTTCACTTGAACAGAAAGAGGTCTGTATAAACAGCAACAATGACTGCACGGTGCTATTCAGTGTGAACTAGCCTGTACAGCCTTTATTCATTACAAATTAGCCTTAGGGTAGGCACTAGGACTGATGCTATATCTTGGCTTAGTTTGAAGGATGTCAGAATGGTTGCTAGTGACATGGCGTTCACATTAATTTCTGAAACGCTACATCAGAATTTGTAGGCTTTGTCATGACAATCAGTGGTACCCTTGAGCTGCCACTCAAAAGTAACAGTACCTCTCTGAAAACGGAGTTGGCTGCCTATATACACTGCGGAAAATATGTTCAATGCACCAAATGGCCATATCTCCTAGTTGAGAGGCTAGGCAAGAACAAAAATGTACTAGGAATTTTGACTGGGGAAAGAGATAACATTATTTCCCTTGGACTTTGAAAAACAGGAAACCCCTTCAAACACAGCAGTATTTCTATAGAGGAAACTGCCCTCTTTTTGGGTAAACTATTAAACTGATGATTACAGGAGTTTATTTTTTGGGAGATCAGGGTTAGGAAGAAATGTGTTACTGATGCTACTATAAATTGATGGTGTAGAGCTCAGAGCAGTGGTTACCTCTGAGAGAGGACTGACCAGGATGCGGGGTGAGTAAGACTGCTAGATGCTGGAAACTTCGATGTCTCAGGTGATGACTTCACGGGTTGCCCATATGTAAAACTTCATATAAGTAGAAGTTGAGCCAGCTTTGCACTATACTGAACACATTAATTCTACTTAGTAAATGAAAATGGAAGAAAATACCCTGTAGGGCAGACGAAACGCATATGTACTCACACCTTCTGACTTGAATAATTACTGTAACATCAGCGTTTCCCCTCACAATAATTTGCATTCAACCTACAGCCTCTAAGAAAATAATACTTTTTCCTCCAAATAATAGTTATCCTACAGTATCAAACCTCTGCTATGCAAGGAAATAAAGGGAACGAGGTCATTTTTCTCTGCATTAACGTTAGGCTCACTGACCACTAGATGGCACATCGTGCACACACAAAGCATGCCGCAATGGGTCTATTCTGCCAGAACCTTTGCCAAAGGTGAGTCCGGGCACAAGTCAGTTGATCTCTTCCTCCCAGCAATCCCATCAAACAATGAAATGAAGGGGCTCCAGTCTGAGCTTTTTTTCTTTTTTGTGTGACTCTTGGCAGAAATGGATTACTGGATTCCTGTAGGGCAACAGCGGGACTCCTTGCAATTCACTGGCGATGTGCAGGTGCACGTGTTAGCACCCCAATAGCTTAGCCCTGATGGCTTGTTTTAATGGATATCTAATAAATCATAACAATTTCATGAGGCCATGCCCTATGGTTTACTTTTGCTCATTCTTACCTTTTATGGATTCTTCATCTTAAATGTAATTATCACAGAGATATTACAAGGATACATTCATACGGAAAAGCTCACAACCGTTTTTTATTAAGCAAAGAAAATACAGCACTGCCTCATTTTAATAAGATATTTAAGACAGTGGTCATTTGCATTCTGAGCATCAGTGTGACTTGATGCATTTCCTGTCTCAGGATGGAGGAGTCTCACTTAGCACAGTGTAAAAATCACTACTGGAATTTCATTTATCCAAAACTACCTCCAGTGCTTAATCTCTTCATTCTTATTGTGGCTTCCAGGTGAGAGTTTACATTTGTTATCTTTAATACACAAAATTAGGTGAACACTCGCACTCAGTCCTATGCATCTCCTGGCTGAGACACCAGTTAAGATGCCTGCACCCACATTGCAGTGCCTGGGTGCAATGCCCGCCTCTGGCTCCTGACTCCAGCTTCTTGCTACTGCAGATTCTGGGAAGCAGTGGTGATGGCTCAAGTAACTGGGTTTCTGTCTCCCACACTGGGGGGCAGGGCGTGCATTGAATTCACAGTTGATAGCTTCAGTCTCAGCTATCTGGACATTTGGGGAGTGAGCCAGCTGATGGTGCTTTCTCTCACTCTCTTTTCTCTGCCTATCAACTTTTAAAATTTCAAGTCAAATACAGTTCACTGACAAACAGGTAGGAATGGTTAATGGTAATTGATCTCATTGTATAAGTGAATTTACAGGTATGTGTCTTTGATGGGAGCATGGCAAGTGACCACAAGCTTTGCCTCCGCCCCTGGACTCTTCTCGACCCATGAGAAAATTCCATCTGCGTCTCAGGTTGTACGCTTCTAGAACAATCTATATACAAACCACCACAATGTCCTGGTCAATCCTCCTTCAAAGTAAACTCTTTCCAGAGAGGGGCAAGATTTCTTCTCTGGGAAACAGTCAGAGTTAGGGCCTTACCTTCAGGACTGCCAGTGAAGATAATGCCAACAAAATACAGAATGTGCTCTGGGGTAAAAACTAGGATGCTCTTTACTTCCGAGCTTTTGAATGGTTTTGACTTTGCTCACCCAGACAGACCTCAACATACAGCCTATACATGCATCTGAACTCCACAGAACAAATAAAGAGTGGACTCTACTTAAAGATTCCCAATAATCTACTAGCATGTTTTGCCTGTTTTAAAGTAGATTCCTGGGGCTAGCGCTGTGGTGCAGTGGGTTAAGGCCCTGGCCTGCAGCGCTGGCATCCCATATGGGCACTGGTTCCAGTGCTGGCTGCTCCACTTCCCATCAAGCTCTCTGCTATGGCCTGGGAAGGCAGTAGAAGGTGGTCCAAGTGCTTGGGCCCCTGCATCCACATGGGAGACCTGGAAGAAGCTCCTGGCTCCTGGCTTTGGATCAGCTCAGCTCTAGCTGTTGCAGTCATTTGGTGAGTGAACCAGCGGATGGAAGACCTTTCTCTCTTTCTGGCTCTACCTCTCTCTGTAATTCAATCTTTCAAATAAATAAAATAAATCCTTAAAAAGAAAAGTAGGTTCCTATAAAAACACATCTAAAATTTACTCTGAACAGAAACCATTATACACTTAAAAGCTGAAAGTCAAATGATCAATTCACTATTGCAAGTAACTCTCTTTGCGCTATTTTTATATATGTTAATAAAAGCTCCAGGTATAAATATCACCTTGGTCAAGTACTGGTCAGTCAAAATAGCTCCAAGGCTTAAAATCTTGTACCAAGACAGCCATACACACAGCTAGGATTTCTTTCAACATGGGTACAGTTCCAAGTTCCTTATTTGGGGAGGATAGATAAGGCTGATACCAAGTTCCTTGTTTGGGGATGATAAGATTGATACCGAGTTCCTTGTTTGGGGAGGATAGATGATCTTGAATAACAAATTCACTAATCTACCAATCTATGGCAAACATGGAAGCAATATCTGTACTCCTGACAGGTATTTCAACTTGAACATGGATAAAACATCCAGCCTTCATTTAGCAATGGACACACTAGACTGTATTCCTATCCAAACAAGACATGAGGTCAATAACTTACTTTTAAGTCATAGCCTGGCCAGACTTAGGAATCAGTCTCCCTTATCATAGAAAGTTTGTAACTGGTGGTTTCCTGGCTGGACAGAGGTTTTCCTCAAAATTAGTCGCTGCCTTCTTGATGCCTCATTTGGTGTCTGCTCCAGTCCCGACTCCCTACCCTGCCTTGCCTGCCTGTGTTCCTCATCTATAAACGGAATCCCGCTAACCAAAGCTGGTCATTCAGAACACAACCAGCGTCCAACATGCTTGTTTTCAACACCGTTTTATCTCTCTGTTGCCTATTTGCTAATTAAGTAGACTTCTGCAGGGTTCTTTTATAACTGTTCCTGAGTAATTACTATGAATTAAGCACTTTGTCAAATGTTGTATACATTGTTTCATTACGTCCTTTCAACATCTCTGTGAGATCCCCATGTAGCTGCAGTACTAATGCTGCTTAATATTTATTTATTTATTGACAGGCAGAGTTAGTGAGAGAGAGACAGAAAGGTCTTCCTTCCGTTGGTTCACCCCCAAATGGTCACTACAGCCAGTGCACTGCACCGATCTGAAGCCAGGAGCCAGGTGCTTCCTCCTGGTCTCCCATGCAGGTGCAGAGCCCAAGGACTTGGGCCATCCTCCACTGCCTTCCCGGGCCACAGGAGAGAGCTGGACTGGAAGAGGAGCAACCAGGACAGAATCCAGCACCCCAACCAGGACTAGAACCCGGAGTGCCAGCGTCACAGGCGGAGGATTAACCTAGTGCGCTGCAGCGCCGGCCTGCTTACTATTTATTGAGCATTAACTTTGTGACAGGAATCTGGCTCAGGCATTCCACGTTAACACATAGGTATTGTGGCTATTCCTGTTTTTCAGGTGAAGAAATGGAATCACAGGGAGTATAAATACCATTCCCAAGGTCAACTCTAGGAGGTGGAGGGGAGATGGGATTTGCATGCACCTGTCTGCCAGTCCAGCCCTCCAGCGCTAATATTGTTTTGCTCACTCTACCCAGTCTGCTTAACCCTTTCTTTGTTCTTCACCTTGGCTGAAGCCTAGAGCCAATCTGGCACCACAGTATGATGGAGAAAATGCACAAACACAACTCTGCTTAGCATTTGTGCTTATCATTCCCTTTGGCCTGTCCTTCTCTGCTCTATTTCCTGCAATGTTTTATCTCTTCGGCTCACAAACTGATTTCTGGTAGCCTGATACCAGGACCTTCCTGCTTAACTCCCCATTTGGGCTTCTTTAACTGGTTTTCCCATGTTGGCCCTCCCTTTTCCACTAAAATTCCAACAGAATTATTTCCTTCACTATGACCTTCTCATGTATATGAAAGATCTTGTTCTAAATCAACTCAGAAAATGGGAGTGGCAGCCTTGTACCCCTCCCTCACTCCTTTTTTTGCCTTTCCTTTAAAAAGGTATACCACATGCACATCTCAATATCTTGTAGTTGAAGAAAAGGAGGAATGATGCTGACTCCTGCTGGGCAGGTAGAAATCTGAGAGACTGAGCAAATGCCTTGGACTCTACCAGTTTCTAAGAGTATAAAACCACCCTCCCATCCCCCCAGGGTAAGGAGGGAAGAAGAGGCTCTGAAACTTCCCCCAGCTTCTCAGGATGCCCTCTTTTTGGCTCATGTCCATTGTGGGGAACATTCTTAGCAAGGTCAATGGCAGGCCAAGTTCTCTCGGGCCCAGGGAACAGAATGCTCACCACTTGCCATTTGTGTCCTTGCCTTTTACCCCCTTTCCCTTCCCTTGGGGATCTGAATGGTACTTTTTATAGGGATGAAAGAAAATAAAAGCTAAACACAAACTAAGTTAGAGCTCTGGTTGCGGGATTGTTTTAGTTTTGACACTCTGGGTTTAACCAAGTAACTCAAAGTGGAAAAGTCTGGTCATTGTTAGAATTCACTAAACTCAGGCCGGCGTCGCGGCTCACTAGGCTAATCCTCCGCCTTGCGGTCCCGGTCTGGGCACCGGATTCTGTCCCGGTTGCCCCTCTTCCAGGCCAGCTCTCTGCTGTGGCCAGGGAGTGCAGTGGAGGATGGCCCAAATGGTTGGGCCCTGCACCCCATGGGAGACCAGGAGAAGCACCTGGCTCCTGCCATCGGAACAGCGCGGTGCGCCGGCTGCAGCGCGCCAACCGCGGGCGGCAGCCATTGGAGGGTGAACCAACGGCAAAAAGGAAGACCTTTCTCTCTGTCTCTCTCTCACTAAACTCACCCCCAAGGGACCCCACTGGCCTCTGACAAGCAGGCGGAGAGACAGAGACAGGGGTATTTTCCATCCATTGCTTCACTCCCCAAATGCCACAGCTGGGGTTGGACTGGGCCTAACCCGGAAGCTATGAACTCAGCCCAGGTCTCCTACCTGAGTGGCAGGGATCTAAACACTTGAGTCATCTACCACCTGCTGCCTCGAAGGGGGTGCATCAACACAAAGCTGGACCTGGGTGTAGAGACGGGACTGGAATGCAGGCACTCCCACATGGGATATGGGCATCCCTAGCTGTGCCTTAACTTCTGGATTCTATTGGAAGTGTTACCACACTTTAAAAAAAAAATCTCTGTATTTAAATATTTCCAAGGGGCAGGTTTTGTGGAGTAAACAGTTAAGCCACAGTTTATGATGTCTGCATCTCAAATCAGTGTGCCTGAGAGTCCTGGCTACTCTGTTGCAGATTCAGCTTCCTGCTAATGTGCCTGGGTAGGCAGCACAGGATCCCAAGTGCTTGGGCCCCTGCTACCCATGTGGGAGACCTGGATGGAGTTTCTGGATACTGGCTTTGGCCTGGTCCAGCCCCAGCTATTGCAGCCGTTTGGAGAGTGAACCAGAGAGTGGAAGATGAATCTCAATTTCTCTTTCTCTGGTTGTCAAATTCATAAATAATCTTTAAAAAATATTTCTGGGATTTCAACTTCTGTTTTATCTTAGATAATATCTCTGAAATTTTGGTAGTGTTGCTACAAACAGAAAATGTATCACAGACCTGCAGTCTGGAGGGATACCCTGTAGCATGTTATCTTTATTATCTTTTGGC
Source organism: Lepus europaeus (assembly GCF_033115175.1). Classification (NCBI taxonomy): domain Eukaryota; kingdom Metazoa; phylum Chordata; class Mammalia; order Lagomorpha; family Leporidae; genus Lepus; species Lepus europaeus. Next base: position 111,670,835 of record NC_084827.1, on the reverse strand, counting down.
TGCAAGAGGGACACAGTAAACACACTTTCAACAAAGAGTTGTCTCTCCAGGGTGAGTCAGCATTGATTAAACTGAGTTGTAAGATGCTCAAAATCAAGGGGAAAAAACAAATACTTAAAAAAAAAAAAAGAGAGAGAGAGAGAAAAAAAATCCTAGGAGAGTAAATGCAGAGGTTTAGGTAGGGAAAATTTGCTCTTGCAGGCTTCACAAATTTGAAAGAAAAACAACACACATAGCACTATGTGCACTGAATAATAACAAGTACATTGATCAGTGAAAACATAATCATAATCATAGCATTGTGGTTAAAAATAAATGAAATAATGTTAACTATTGGAACAAATGCTATAGAACACCATAGATCTGCTTGGGAGTACAGACTGAAAGTGAGCTTGCTCAGAAGAGAACTGACAATACTGGCTGTTATGGTCAACTTAGAACACCCAGAGCATAGGCTCATTCTTAGCTTGCTAGTTCTATGATGTTGTGTCTTATTTTTTCTTGTTTATCCAAGCCTAGTTCCTCAATGACAAAACAGAAGACAGATAAGTATGAAAGTTTTCTAAGCTCTAACATAAATAGCTTTATGAATTCTTATATTTTCTGATTTATCTAAAACTTCACTGTTCTGATTTTGCCACATGTATAAGATACCCTGTATGCACAGACACATTACATTCTTCTCAAGTGAGACTTGCTTGTTTCCCTGCATTAAATCAAGGTCAAAAAATGAGAAAACCAGAGGAAAGATGTTGTTTTGTATTTTTACTTCTAGATATATGGGGAAAACGAAGTAGAAAACAAGTATAAATTCCTATCTCTAGGCAGAAATGACAAGTACAAAGCCTTGAGCAAATGCAGTGTTTATGACAGCAAACCTCTGCACAGCTCTGGCTCCAGAGAACCCTGAACCTGTGCCGAACCTTAGCTCTCAGCAGCAGGGCATTTAAACCAGACTCCAGTGTCTACAGGGACTCCTTGCTAAGTGCTCAGCTTAGGTGTGCTGCAACTGCCAGTCAGAGCCAAGCTCCCTGTCACACTGCATTCCTAGTTTCCACATGTCACCAGGCAGTCACGAATACACCAGGCTGGACTGAACGTGATGTGACAGCAGAAGTAAGGGCCCACATCTCCCCTTGCTACTGAATCCAGCCAGACTGGAAGCTACCAGCTACAGGATTGACAAGGCTGTTCTCTTTCATTTTCAACCTGTGTACATGGCTTGAGGCAGGCACTATACAACTTGATACCAATGGACACATTCTAGTGTCCAACAGAAACAATATTCTTCAGTTTTCTCCTCCTATGACCAATGCATTGAATACAAAAATGACATCTTAAAAAGTTAATGAGATGTCTAAGTCCCTCCTCACTCACCAATGCAACTGAACTCGAGAGGAATTTTAAGGTGAATAAAATCTGGTGTCTATATACAACAAATGAATTTACACATAATGGCAGGACAATCAGACAGTTGTACTGATTATTAAGACAGATGTCAAAATAAATGTTCCAAGCAAAGGGAACACTGTGAACACAGGCATGTGTAAGCTAGAAAACCAAGGTTCATACACAAAGGATCACTTATAGTTGAACATGGTACTTGTGAAGTATTACTAAAAGAAGTAAAATGAGGGGCCAGCGCTGTGGCTTAGTGGGTAAAACCACCACCTGCAGTGGCGGCATCCCATATGGGCACTGGTTTGTATCCCAGCTGCTCCACGTCCGATCCAGCTCTCTGCTATGGCCTGGGAAAGCAGCAGGAGACGGCCCAAGTCCTTGGGCCCCTGCACCTGCATGGGAGACCTGGAAGCAGCTCCTGGCTCCTGCCTTCAGATCGGCCCAGTTCCTGCATTTGCAGCTAACTGGGGAGTGAACCAGCAGATGGAAGATCTCTCTCTGCCTCTCCTTCTCTCTGTGTAACTCTTTCAAATAAATAAATCTTTTTTTTTTTTTAAAAGAAGTAATACGAGTTGGCATCATTCTGTGAAAGTTGTTTCTTGCTGGGACTGGAAGTTTGAACTTAAAAAGTTCAAGGAAAACTGCCCCTTAAAAACCAGGAAAATCCTGGATGCCCAGGGAATGGGTTTTGATTCAGGAAGAATCTTAGGGAATCTGTGTTTGGGATGGTTTCCATCAGGAAAGAGAGAGAGTAGGAGGGCACTGCAGAAATCTTGGCAGCAAGACATAGGGATCTCTGAGAAAACAATGAGAGAGAAAATAGGGCCTTTACTTGATGTAGCTGGCCTTTAGCAATGCTACCCAGTGATTACAGTTCATGGAAACAAGGGCTGCAGGGAGGCGTGGGGCAGTGAGGGAAGGGGGAACAGAGAGAAAGGGGGTCCTCTTCTGAGAGCAGAGTCAGGGTCTTTTTGATTTTGTTTGTTTTTTTAAAGATTTATTTATTTTGCTTGGAAGGGAGAGAGAGAGAGAGAGAGAGAGAGAGAGAGAAAGAAATATTGTTCATCTACTTGTTCACTCCCCCAGATGGCCTCAACAGCCCGGGCAGGGCCAAGCTGAAGCCAGGAGCTTCATTTGGGCCTCCCACAGAGTTGGCAGGGGCCAAGCACTTGGGCCACCTTCTGTTGCCTTCCCAGGAACATTAACAGGGAGCTGCATCAGAAGTGGAGCAGCTGGAAATCAAACTGGCGCCCATATGGGATGCAGGTGGTGGTCTTCCTGGCTCTGACACAATGCCACCCCAGGGTATACTGTTGAGAAGGCTCCCAGGGGTCTGCATCACCTGCCCATGCTCCAGTGCTCTCCTAGGATAGTACCTACGTGACAACAGCGAGCCCCAGGGCAGCTTACATCCTCTGCTATACCCTCTATCCCTTTTCTCTTGAGGAAAGGTGATCAGCTCATTGGTCACAGCGGGCTGTGAGTATTCTAGTAAAGTTTCCACTGCATATTCTTGCCCCCAGATGCTATTAATCTGACACTTAGAGGTTTGTTTGTTTTTTTTTTTTTTTTTTTTTTTTTTTTGGGACAGGCAGAATGGATAGTGAGAGAGACAGACAGACAGAGAGAAAGGTCTTCCTTTACCATTGATTCACCCTCCAATGGCCACCTCAGCTGGTGCGCTGCGGCCGGCACACCATGCTGATCCGAAACCAGGAGCCAGGTGCTTCTCCTGGTCTCCCATGTGGGTGCAGGGCCCAAGCACTTGGGCCATCCTCCACTGCACTCCTGGGCCACAGCAGAGAGCTGGCCTGGAAGAGGGGCAACCGGGACAGAATCTGGCGCCCCAATCGGGACTAGAACCCTGGTGTGCCGGCGCTGCAAGGTGCAGGATTAGCCTAGTGAGCCGCGGCACCGGCCGACACTTAGAGTTTTAACCACACACTTGTGATGGGCACAAGAATCAGTTTTCAGGTAATAAGACTTTTGGTCTGGGTCAGTGCTATCATCAACTTTTAGCCCAATGGTATACCTACCTTTTGTATTTATAACATGGGAGCAAGTAACGGAAGCAAGAGGAATGTGGTTAATTATTAAGAAAGTTCATTGTGATTAACTTTATTAAGTGTGTACTGTATGCTTAACACTGCCAGAACTGTGAGGAATACATATTCATGGACCTCAAGTCACCCACAGTCAAGCTGAGGAATTGGGGTTATGTATAAATTGGCACATTCTATTTGGCTGGTAACTTTACAACTGTATCAGGATGTGCATATGTCCTGAGCCTGTGATTTTTGTTCCAACCATGTTTCCTAAGGAAGTAATTCAGAATCTGTAAGAAGATGTATCCATAAGGATGTTCCTTTAAATATTATTTATAACAGCAAGCCACTGGAAACCTCCCAAGTGATGTCAAAGAATGGGATTCTGATAATGACTTTTTCACATGGCAGAATACTTTGTGGCTGGTAAAATTATGTTAGAGAAGAATATTTAATGAAATAGAAAAATGCCTAGAGCACAATGTTAAATGAGAAAAGCAAAGCTGGAAAACAGTAAGATGTATGCACTGGATGATCTCATTTTGGTGAAGAACAAAAGATGTAATTTTAAGCATATGAAATGCTAGAAACAAAGACATCCAACTGTGAACAGTGGTTATCTCAGACACAAAACTGGGATGAAACTCCTTGCTTCTTTATGATTTTCTATATTCTACAAAATTTCTATAAATGAATATTTCTTACATATATAATCATATCAATCTTAGCTTAAAAATCACGATCATATGAGAATGATAATATATAGCCAAGTGTCAACAAAAGCCAATAAAGGTTTTAGTTGGGGCAAAGAACATATTAGATTTTCACAGAACTGCATGGGTTTCCAGAAACACGCCCTCCTCCCTAAGTCTCAGAACCCCAGGTGGGCAGCGGTATTTGGTCAGCTTCCTGCTCCAGAAGAGGAGACAGTGGCAGAAAGCTCCCCCTGTGGATGACCCGGCCACGGCCCTCTGTCCACTCAGGCTGTTTCCTGTGAGTGGGAGACTGGCTGGGGCAGCCACAGGAGTGTGTGGCTCCTGGGAGTTTTCAGAAGGTAGAGTCCAGAGAAAAGGAAGTTCCACATGTGGGGAAAAGGACCTGCCTGTCTGCGATGGGCGTGCACGTTCTCACTCCAAAGAGGTTATTTTTATCCCATCAGAACAAAGGAAGCAGCTCTGTAGATTCGTACAATGTGAGTGTGGGCATTCTGAGTGGAGAGGGTTCAGCTTAACACACACAACACCCACATTTGATAACTGTCCCTGGGGCGTGGGTTTGTCGTCTTGTTTGGAGCGGTATTGGTCAGAGTGCCAATCTTCAGAGCCTGTGAAACCTGCGGGGATGCTCACTCTCCTTTATTGCTTCTTTAGGTAGTGGTTGGGCAGATGCAATATATTTTGCAAGTGATAAGAGAGGGCTTCTAGGAACTATGGGTACAAGACCCAGAAGCTTGTGTTGGGGGAAGGGAGGCAGGAAATGGTAAGAAAAATGAGGGAAGAGATAGAGATGAAAGAAAGAAAGGACAGGGAGGCACATACGGAGGGCTGAGAAAAGAGCAGACAGAAAGGGGAGACAAGAGATGTTTTCCTGGGGCATTACACTGAACTATACTGCGGATCAAAGGCGGGCTTCCTACAAACTCAAGGTGGTATTTAATATCAGCACATTTCTGGAAATAAATGTTACATTACTGAGAAGAGAGCCCCAGACAGTCATGCCTTCGAACTTAGGAGAGGTAATGCTTTGTGCAAAACCTAAGGGCTGAGTTTTACAGGTGTTCCCCTACCTGCAACTGCCAGGCTGGGAGTCTGCTCGGGGTGGGCAATGTATGAGCAAGCTCAGGACATGCGCGTTCAGTTTACTGAGAAAGCAAGAAAGACAAACACAACTTGACTCAAGCAGTGCCCAGGCCAGTTGTTTGGCGACAGCCAGCAGACTCCGGAGTTAGACAGCTGTGAGTTCTTTTGCAGAAATCACTGCAAAAACATATCCAGGTGGTGGCTCCGTGATTGTTGGTTTTATTTAGTAAAACTTATATCCCTATACTCAAAAGACAGTGTACAGAGTGTCCTAAGGGGTTTTCATCTAAAAGTAAGTTTTAAAACATTTAACTGGGGCCAGTGCTGTGGTGCGGTGGGTTAACACCCTGGCCTGAAGCGCTGGCATCCCATATGGGCGCTGGTTCGAGACCCAGAGACTCTACTTCCAATCCAGCTCTCTGCTATGGCCTGGGAAAGCAGTGGAAGATGGTCCAAGTTCTTGGGCCCCTGCACCCACGTGGGAGACTTGGAAGAAGCTCCTGGCTCCTGGCTTCGGATTGGCTCAGCTCCGGCTGTTGCAGCCAACTGGGGAGTGAACCATCGGATGGAAGACCTCTGTCTCTCTCTCTCTCTCTCTCTCTCTCTGCCTCTCTTCTTTCTGTGTAACTCTTTCAAATAAATAAATAAATCTTTAAAAAAATCATTTAACTAACAAGACAAGGTACTCCCTTGTGTTTCCACTAGTTATATTGGGTTTAATTGTGCTTATCCATTCAACTTCAATCATTTCTTTCCATAGTCCCTGGTCATGAATACCATGCTTACAGCCAAGAAGCAGAATTTAAAACCTCTACCATATGGACAGAAATAGCAATAGTCAAGGCCACAGTTTAAATGGCAGAGGAAATTACTCACGCACAGTTGGCTACATGAGTGTACAGGCTCTAGCTCCTTGTCAGGAGGGTGGAAGGCACCTGTGTAGCACCTGACACAGTTTTTGCTCACCTACCTCACGGGTGTTGATAAGAAAAGCGAGGCCTACTCAAGGGAAAAGTGTCAAGGAATACCCACACAGTTAAATGAAGAAACACAAGTGGCTTATGAAAACAGGATGAGAATGCTCTGCTGTATTAGTGATCCAACACATACAAACCAAAACAAGTTACACATGTCAAAGTCCTTGGGCTGATGCGTCATGTCTACGGCCTATTTTGAGGTGACCTGGCATCTCCTGTGTGTGTGTGTGTGAATGTGAATGTAGGAACTGCAATAGATACTGTCAGTGCTAGCAGTTGATGAGTGCCACCAAGGGTAATACACATGTTTTCTATTTTTTTTCAAATTTCTGTCGGTTTGAAAAGATTAAAGCTAATGAAAAGTGATAACATCTGAATGATCAGACCATCAAACGTCTATTAAAAAGACAACAAAGCAATATTATCAGAAATAAAGTGAAACTAACACTCTCACATGTGGTTGGTCTGAGACCAAGTTGGTAAAATCTTTATAATATAAGGATAATTTGGCCATATATAAAAAGAATATTTAATAATTACTCTAACTTAAAATTCCTTTTTGTAGTTAAAAGTTCTTTAAAGAAATTAGGATTATCAATAGAGATTTAAGTTCAAAGATGTATTCCCAATACTGCTTTAAATAGCAAAGAAATGTATAAATCCTTAAAATTATGCATAATGATAAAATGTTATTCATACATTAAAATCATGTCTCCCATTTAATGACATGAAAAATTCTCACGAGTTAATGAAAAGTGGAAAAAACAGATTAAAAATTATATACACACAACATGTCTAATTTTCAGAGGAACATATTTTATATATAATTATAAAATATGATTAAAAGAATATATTAAAATGGTAATTAGCATTAGCTTAAAATGTTTTCTATATTTCTCAAATGCTAATAAGCAACAATCATTTCAAGCTCTCAGGGATGGGTCTCTAAGAATCTAATCTTTGCCCTTTCAGATCAGTTCAGAAACAGTTATCTGTGCCAAACTCTCCTTGGGGTGGAGCTGAAGCTGTTTCCAGTGTCTGCTCTGAGCATGGCTGGAAACACGCAGGGGCACCTAGCAGTAGCACTCAGGACTTGAGCCCGTTGTTAGTTTTAGGGTTAACATCCTTTGAGGTAACATCCTTCGTGTGGCACTCAGCTAGGATTAGAGAAACAAATCCAAGTTGAAAAACCCCAGGAGGCCAGAATTGACCTGGTAGGTTACTCTGCCCAGCTCCTCATGGAGACCACAAGGAGAAGGCGATGGCAGAGTGGGGGCAAGCTGCACTCTTCGTGAAGGCCTCTGGTAGAGACTACACATCTTTCTTGGATGCTCAGTGATGATACAGTGAAATAGTAAGATACATTTATTAACAAATAAGCAGCTGGTAATGAGTAACAATAAGGTTCTGTTAGAAGATCCCTTTCATAAGATACCCATATTCTTAAAGCTCATTCCTACTCTGTTCTCAGGCTACACTTTTCCACTGCCAGTGACTGTTAGCTTGGTAGAACCTCTGTCTCTGTGTTTCTACAGTGTGCTGGGAGGGACCTCCACAGAACTAGCAAGAGGGCAGCCATTCTCTGAGCATACATCGCCTGCTGGGGAGGAGGCCAAAAGGACATGCTACTGGGAGCTCACACAACCCCTCCACTAAACTCTGCCTACTTGAATTTAGGGGCTCTTGAGCTCACCTCACCAGACTGCAAAGACCAGCTGTTCCCGATGAGAACAGGGGCATGGACAAGTAGACTGGAGTGTCTCCGTGGGTCCCTGTAAGCCCTCCCAGCACTTGCTAGCACGGAAGGTGGGACGAGAAAAGGAAAGGCTGCTTGCTTGGGGGCTGAAAGCCCCTTCTTCCCAAACTACTATATTCTGGGGAGGACTTTGAAGACAGATACTCTAAATTAAATATACATGCAACTGGAGACCACTATACTTAGTGAAATAAGCCAGTCCCCAAAAGACAGGTATCATTTGTTTTCCCTGACCTAGGGTAACTAACAGAGTACCTAAAATGTAATGTATTGGAGTGAAATGGACATTTTGAGATTCCATGATCGTTTACAGCCCTTGCCTCTATTGTTGAGGAACAGCGTTTTTTTCTTCATGCTACTTGCTGAACTCTTGACTTAGTGTAGAGTTAGCCTTATGAGTATTAAGTAAACTGAAATTAGATCTCTGTAAAAATTAAGAGTGAAATAGAAGAGAGAGGAAGAAGGGTTAGAGTGTAGACAGGAGGGAGGTAGGGTGGGAAGTATCACTATGTTCCTCAATCTGTATATATGAAATATTTGAAACTTGTATAACTTAAGTAAAATTTAAAAAAATAAGTATGGCTTTCTATCATTCTATATGAGTACTTGTCCAGGTCATAATATATTTTATTTAAGAATTATTAAGTTTGAATTGTTACTCAAATATGTGGATGTATAGTCTTAGGCTTCCACTTGCATGCTTACCCTGGATTCCCCAATACTATGTGAACTACAGCTTTTTAAAAATTAATTAAGTAATAAATGAGCCCTAGAGAGAGGGAGGGAGAGAGAGAGAGAACGAAGATGAATATCTCCCCATCTACTGGCTCATTCCCCAAATGCCTGTAACAACGGCTAGGAGCCAGGAGCTCAATCCAGGTCTCCATATATGTTGTAGGAACCCAACTACATGGGAGGTCATTGCTGCATTGGCAGGAGACAGAGCTGAGTGCTGAATCCAGGAACTTCACATGGAACACAGAAGTCTTAACCACTAGGCTAAAAGTAATTTCCTTTCATCAGAAGATTTCAGAAATATGGATTCTCCCCTTCCCATCTGAGTGCCACCTGCCTCAAGAGGCGCCTGCTCCATAGGCCAGTTTTCAACCTGCCTGCTCACTGGAGTCACCTGGGGAGCTTTAAAAGTAATGATGTTTGTTATGCATTTCCAGATATGATTATTTAATTAGCCTTGAGTATGGCCTCCATGTTGGGATTTTAAAGCAATCCCCAGGCTGGCGCTGCAGCTCACTAGGCTAATCCTCTGCCTGCGGCCCTGGTACCCCAGGTTCTAGTCCCAGTTGGGGTGCTGGTTCTGTCCAGGTTGCTCCTCTTCCAGTCCAGCTCTCTGCTATGGCCCAGGAAGGCCGTGGAGGATGGCCCAAGTCCTTGGGCCCTGCACCCACATGGGAGACAAGGAGGAAGCTCCTGGCTCCTGACCAGCCATAGCAGCCATTTTGGGGGGTGAACCAATGGAAGGAAGACCTTTCTCTCTGTCTCTCTCACTGTCTAACTCTGCCTGTCAAAAAAAAAAAAAAAAAAGCAATCCCCAGACAATTTCAATGTGTACACAAGTTTGGGAACCACCTCTGTTTGTTTTCTATTTCCTATCAGTAGTCATCTTTTTAAAAGAACTGAAATCTTGAAGAACAGTTCTGAAAAATCCTTCCTGCTCTCAGTACAGACATGATGATTATGGGTCATTTATGATTGCAAATGACTGAATGATATTTACCATGTAAAATTCAGTGTTTAAAATGTTCTCCCTCCCCATTCACTTGAACAAGGACAGCCAAATCTTAATCCTTAGGATCTTATTGTCAACGTCTATACATTGCACAACTCAGGGATATTTGAGGACCAACTTTCCAGCATCTTTTGTCCCCTTCTTTACCCAGAGCCACCCAAAGCTTACATTTAATCTCCCAGGAGTTGCAGAAATTGTCTTTAGAGGAGAGGGTCTGAAACTTGAGTTTGCAAGCCAATTCAGAAAACAAGTAAAGGCTGATAGTGGAGGAAGTGCCTATAGAATCAGGTAAGGGAGTCCTAAGCCAGAAAAGATGATGGGATTACCTGGACTCTCTGTTCACATAAAACTCATACTAAAAATGACTCTTTGCCACAAAACAGGACAATCCTCCAAAAATATTTTAGCACAGAAATCATCCTTTTCTGTTCAGATATTAAAATATTTTTGTTCCATTTTGTGTCTTAAGTAAATATCCAGTTGATCTGTGTTGGACACCAATGAGTATTTGTGATTCATAATCCACATTTTGATGACTTGAGGCATTTGACATCCATTGATAAAAAATTAATTTTTATTAAATAAAACTATTCCCCCATTAAGTTTCCTAAGATATACCACCAGGGTATTATGTTTTAAATGCAAGAGAAGATCAAAGGAGATTATTACATTGATTTTTTTTTATTTTTTTTATTTTTATTTTTGACAGGCAGAGTGGACAGTGAGAGAGAGAGAGACAGAGAGAAAGGTCTTCCTTTTGCCGTTGGTTCACCCTCCAATGGCCGCTGCGGTAGCGCCCTGCGGCCGGCGCACCGCGCTGATCCGATGGCAGGAGCCAGGTGCTTATCCTGGTCTCCCATGGGGTGCAGGGCCCAAGGACTTGGGCCATCCTCCACTGCACTCCCTGGCCACAGCAGAGAGCTGGGCTGGAAGAGGGGCAACCGGGACAGGATCGGTGCCCCGACTGGGACTAGAACCCGGTGTGCTGGTGCCGCAAGGCGGAGGATTAGCCTAGTGAGCCGCGGCGCCGGCATTGATTTTTTTAAAGCCATTTGTACAAGGATCCGACTAATAATTCATTATGTCTCTGCCTTACCTCATGTTGCTTCTACTGAGGATGGCAACTATAAATAAGGGCACTGCCCTTGTGTCTTAACTAAGTGGGAGGGTTGAGGATGGCCCAAATAGCATGAGGTTCTGGAGGAAACCATACCTTTACCTAAAACATTGATCCAAGTGGCGATCACTCTACTTGGAAAGGCAACCAAGTGACAAATGAGCCACCACCCCAAGGAGAGGAGTATCAAGGGGCAATAGGAAATGGTCCAAATGTTCAGTGATATTGAAAAGTTACAGGGATAATCATACCCATTAAAGTCACTTTCCATCTTTTACCCTGCCCATTCAAATTAGAATAAAACCCAAAAGCCTTACACCAAGGGCCACAAATGTCCCTGATTTCCATCTCTCCTACTTTGACATCTACGATTTTCCTCTTGTTCATCAATATTTCTGTTCCAGGAGTAAGCCAAGGCCATTCTCACCTGAGGGTGCTGGCACTAGTGGTTCCCTCTGGCCTCTTCCTATGACTTATCCTTTAATGTGTGTCTATCTCATTTTAGATATTTGTGATTTTGTTGCCTCCTACTTTAAAGGATAAGTTCAAAGAGGGCAATGGTTGGGAGCATTTAACCCACCTTGGGTTTACTGAGGAACTTATGAACTTATTGTAAAATACTAGCTGCTGATAACGGGGGACATTTGATCAATTTCCATGCCAAGCAAACTGATAGCAGTAGGGGCCCTCACTTTAGCAGTCAGAGAATGCCCCTGCTGGACACACTGATTGACAGAGACTGAGCTGGGTTGTTCCCCACACTTCTCCAGAAATAGTTATACCCATAGACCTAATTTTTCAGTGCACTGTGCCATGATAATTGTCTTTGGCCTGTTTACTGCCAAGACTTTAGTTTTAGCAAAAGCATTAGACACGCAACAGGAAAAAGAATGAGAACATTAGGCTCCTGAAAATAATGTTATTAGAATGGTAGGCAATAAAAGGGATGAAATCTCACATTGAATCTAACTCAAAGTGACTTTGGGAAGCTGTTTAAAGTGAACCGCAAAACAGGCAGAACTGACACAAATTGCAGTATCAACAAAATATTAACCCTATGCATTTTGTCATTATCTACCAGGATTGTTTTTCCTCTGCAGAATAAGAAAAACAACAGTCAAGTCAAAACTCAATATAATTTTCCTCTTAATTCTCTGGCTAAAGTTGAGCCCTCAACAACTGTGGGGCTGCCAATAATGAGCCCAGACTTTGAAATAAAACTAGGCTGGAACTGATGTCAGCTGTGTAACCTGGGAATTCCATGTTATTCCCTTGCCTCTTGCATTGAGGAACTGATGCTCCAAGAGCCGTACTGCTGCTAGCATCCATGGTCTCTATGTCTGGGTGGCAACAGATCTGTAAGCAAGCCTGCCTGAGCCAAGGTCATGCAATAGCCCTGAAATAAACATTTTATTTATTTCTATAAGACTTGTCTTGCTATCACTATGCCCAGTCACACAGAAAAATCATGCTTATGAGTCTCCAGTTGGTTTCCAGCTAAATTTGTCCCCTTTTGTTCTTCTTCTTCTGTTTCAAATCCATATATACATAGCTGCCTGCCTGGTACATCCTCTTTAGAATTTATGAGGCACCTCTGAAACCAAACTCATAATCCCGCAGGCCCAACTCTTTATATTCCAAGTAACATAGTTTGCCACCACCCCTACTGTCACTGCTATTATTAATCAGAATAACTTGAGATGTACGCACTAGTGCTTTCATTTCCAGATGTTGCACATCAGTAAGCCAGGGGTAGAATAAGTAGTTCATTCACCTGGAGTCACATAAGACAGCGTGGAAGAACCAGAATTTCAACACATTCAGGATTTGTCCGGAGTTCATTCCATTAACCTCCACCTCCTTAACTCAGTTAATAGCTCAGTCTTCACTGACTTATTAAAACTGTCATTACCAATTTTTGTCTCCATCTTTTTCATAACCATCGTGGCTACATGCCCCGTCAGTGTCCTAAATCCCCTTGGAATTCATTCACTTCTGTCTGCCACCACTCTGCTCAGAACCACTATTCACTTCTACCTCCGTGCTAGTATGACAGACTTCTAGACTCAGCGATGTCATTTCAATAGTGAACATAAATAAAAAGGTAATGTGAGCAGTGAAATCATGTGGCAGCATTTGGTAGATAATATATATCCAGAATACACACACACAAGCATATATATATATATATATATATATATATACATTTCAAAAAATTAGACTGTCACTGTGACTAACTTCAGAACACTGAAATTATTAAATGCTGTTAAATCCCAGATTAGCCCCTGGCCAAGCCAACCCAGACTCATTCTTCAGGTGGTAGCTTCAAAGTCATTCTTCCAGGAAGCACTGTTTGACACACAGAACAAACTGGATCCTAACAGTAGCCAATATGTCTTCATAATACTCAGCACAGTATAACTAGGGGATTGCTGTTAGCCCTCCTATCTTGAAAGCATCTTAGAGGCAAAGATGGCAGGGACTGGCATTGTGACATAGTAGGTTAAGCTGCCACCTGCGATGACACCAGCATCCCATATGGGCACCAGTTTGTGTCCTGGCTGCTAATATACCTCAGAAAGCAGTGGAAGATGGCCCAAGTGTTTGGGGCCCTGCCACCATTGTTGGAGACCTGGAAGAACATCCTGGCTTAAGGGCTGATTCTGAGGTTGGGAGTGCTACTTAAAGGGATTGTCTTTCTATAAGTCTGCTGTATGGACTGCTTCCATGTTGGAGACTTCACTACTTTTTAATTCTGTCTGTTCTTGTTTGCAAACACTTAGTCCTGTTAATATGTACATTTTAACTCTTGATCGTATCTATATGGTCACTTTTTAAACAGGCTGCCTGTAATTAGATGCATATACATTTTTAACAGTCACATCTTTCTGTTGAATCGATCCCTTAATCACAAAATAGTGCCCTGCTTTGTTTCTTTTAACAGTTTTTGTGTTAAAGCCTTTTTTGTCTGATATTAAGATGGCTATACCAGCTCTTTTTTGGTTTCTGTTAGCATGGAATAACTTTTTACACCCTTTCACTTTCAGTCTGCGTGTATCTTTGTTGGTGAGATGTATTTGTAGGCAGCAAATAGATGGGTTTTGTTTTTTAATCCATTCATTCAGTCTGTATCTTCTTTCTTTAAGGACTTATTTATTTATTTGAAAGGCAGAGTTACAGAGAGAGAGAGAGAGAGAGAGAGAGAGAGAGAGGGAGAGAGGGAGGGAGGGAGGGGGAGGGGAGAGGTGGGAGTGGGAGTGGGAGGGGCAGGGGCAGGGGCCTTATATCTGCTGGTTCACACCCCAAATGGCCACAATGGCCAGAGCTGGGCAGATCCGAAGCCAGGAGCTAACAGCTTCTTCCAGGTCTCCTTCATGGGTGCAGGGACCCAAGGACTTGGGCCATTTTCTACTGCTTTCCCAGGCCATAGCAGAGAGCTGGGACTTGAACAGGTGCCCATATGAGATGCTGTCACTAAAGGCAATGGCTTTACCTGCTATGCCACAGCACTGGCCCCTCTTCTGTATCTTTTAACTGGAGAGCTGAGGCCATTTACATTCAGGTGACTATTGACAAGCAATGACTTTGCCCTGCCATTTTTACATAAATATTCCTATTGCTTACTTTGAATTTCCTTTGTTCTCTTACTGGGAGATTTTCTGCCTTCACTTTCTTTCATAGTGATGACCATGCTTCTGTGTTTCTGCGTAAGAAACTCATCTGTAAAGCTGGATGAGTGGTGACAAATTCTTCCAATTTCTTTGTGTGATGGAAGGTCTTTATTTCACCTTCATTCATAAATGAGGGCTTTGCAGGGTACAGTATTCTGGTTGACAGCTTTTCTCTTAAGACTTGGAATATATGTCGCCATTCTCTCCTAAACTGTAGGGTTTCTGATGAGAAGTCAGCTGTGAGTCTAATTGGAGATCCTCTGAAAGTAATCTGGCATTTCTCTTGTGCACATTTTAGAATCTTTATCTTTTATGGTGGGGGGTTTGACTACAAGGTGTTGTGAAGATCTTTTTTGGTCATGTCTATTAGGAGTTCGATGTGCTTCCTGTACTTGGATGTCCTTTTCTTTCTCCAAATTAGGGAAGTTTTCTGTAATTATTTTACTAAAAGGCCTTCTAATCCATCCTCTTTCCATACCTTCAGGAACTCTTAAGAACCATACACTGGGCTGTCTGATAGTATCTCATACATTTCCAACAGGGTTCTTAAGTTTTATAATTTCTTCTTTGTGGTTTTGGTCTGACTGTAAAATTTCCAGATATTTGTCTTCTAACTAGGATATTCTTTATTCTGCCTCACTGAGTCTGTTCTTAAGGCTTTCCACCTTATTTGAATTCTTTTAAATTCTTCATATCTAATATTTGTTGATTTCTATTTAAGATCTCAGTTTTGTGGGAAAAATTTTCTTTCATGTCATGGATGGATTTCTTTAGTTTATGAGTTTGCTTACGATCAATTTTTGAATTCCATTTCTGGCATTTCATCAATCTCTTATTCTTCACATTTTAGTATTGAAGTATTCTTTTGGGGGTGTCATGTTGTTTTCTTTATTCTTGTTTCTTGAATTGCTGTGTTTATTATTAGGCATTTGTGGTGATACTTTTGTTTACCCCTTGTGATGGATTTTATCTTTGGACTATTCCTCTGTGGCTTAGTGGAATGTCTTCTCTTTCAGTGAATACCCAGAGGCATGTGCTCAACGTGGTCAGGGAGCTCTGTTCAGTGCTCCAGGGTAGGGGAATGTCCAAGGTGACACCCAAGTTTGATGTGGTAAACCTCTTTTTTATTTTATTTTTTATCAGAGGGGCAGTTTCTTCAGTTCTATTGGCATAGTCTCACGCTCACCTCCTCTCCTCAAGGGAGATCAGTGCCTGGGCACTAGCCAAGGTGGTTATAATATTCATCCACATTGCCATAAGAATTACACCAAGGGGGGTGGTGCTGTGGTGCAGCAAGTTAAAGCCTTGGCCTTAAAGCACTGGCATCCCATATGGGCGCTGGTTCTAGTCCCGGTTGCTCCTCTTTCAATCCAGCTCTCTGCTATGGCTGGGAAAGCAGTGGAAGATGGCCCAAGTCCTTGGGCCCCTGCATCCAGGTGGGAGACCCGGAAGAAGCTGCTGGTTCCTGGCTTTGGATCGACGCAGCTCCAGCCATTGTGGCCATCTGGGGAGTGAACCAGTGGATGGAAGACCTCTCTGCTCTACCTCTCTCTGTAACTCTTTCAAATAAATAAATTTTTTTTTTTTTTAAAAAGAGCTACACAAAGGATCCGCACAGTCCTTGGTGTGAGCACAGATCCTGAAGCAATGACCATCACTAGGGAATCAGGGAGCCCCGAGCACGAGCATGTGGAGCCACCACAGTGACTGTCCAAAGTCCCCGCCACACCCTGCACCCTCCCATGCAGCAACACTGTTTCCACACAGTCATGAGCTCCCAGCCCCCTGTCTGTTCTCCCAGCTAGACTCAGGCGTCTCCTCGGCTAGTCGCTGGGTGCACAGACACAAGCTGATGCAGGTGTTGTGTATGTCCAAAATGATGCCTGCCCTTTCTTGGTTAGTTACAGGATGCCGATGTCGGGTAGTTAGGGGAGAGAGAAGTGTGTGCCCTTTATTCTCCTCTAGGTTGGCAGGAACACTGTCCCCCACAGGGCTCCAAGCCAGACTCCCCCCAGGCTCTTCCTGCAGCTTTATCACCAGTGGCTGGGCTGCTGCAGTCTGCTCTCACCTCACTCCAAAGCTGGTGCTGAGGCTCTCAGCTGCTGGGGTCCTGAGCTGTGCACGTCTACACCCTCCATGTAGTTCACTATGTCCCTCTAGTTTGCATGGAGTTTCCTCTGCTGTTTTTTCCCTAATTCTTCCCTGAGTCTGTGTTCTCTTCACTTTTTTTAACCTATCTTTCCCTAGACTACAGCAGAAAGCTCCCTCCCAATTCTGCCATCCTGACTCTCCCTCTTGAATATTTTTTTAAATTAATTTATTTATTTGAGAGGCACAGTTACAGATAGAGCGAAGGAGAGAGACAGAGAGAGAAAGGTGTTCCATCTGTTGGTTCACTCCCCAAATGGCTACAACAGTGGGAGCTGAGCCGATTCAGAGCCAGGAGCCAGGAGCTTCTTCCAGGTCTCCCACGTGGATGTAGGGGTCCAAGCACTTGGATGATTCTGCTGCCTTCCCAGGAACATTAGCAGAGAGATGGACTGGAAGAGGAACAGCTGGGACATGAACCAGCACCCATATGGGATGCCTGCACCACAGGCTTAGCCTGCTACGTCACAGGCTGGCCCTCTACATCAAATCTTGTTCTTATTCATCCTTCAAGGCACAACTTGAATTATTATTTCCTTGGTAAATTATCTTTGCTCCACTGCTCAGAATTAGTCAAAATTTCCACTACATCCTCACTCCAAAATTGTCTGCCTCTGTTTACCGCTTCTGGCCATCTGGTTACAGCTGGCTTTTCAATGGCAGGACTGGACTGACAACTCTTGGGGACAGGGGGATGGTATTCACTTTGTAGCCCTGATTGTTGTCCCTGAGTATGAAAAAGTTTTTGATAATTTATATTTGGTGTAAAAAAGAATCTCAAAGGTGTCTTTGACCAATAACCTATTAAGAAATCTGTGATGCAAACTCCAAATTATAATGTTCAGTTTTTTGTTTACTTTTAAATCTATACCTTTCAATTCTATCCTGTGGAGTGACAATGAACATTAATATAAAGCTTTAAACTTTCTGGAGTTCTAAACTTCCATAGTCTTAGTTCAGTGCACACACCATGGTATTAAAATAGTCATTTTATAAGAAAACCAATTTAGATACACACCAGAAACATAAAGTGACTATTTTCTGTTTGGTTCCTGATAAACTGCCCTTATTTATCACGTAATTATTACCACCATCTGTAGTTTAAATTTTTCACACCACCCACCAGCATGGCATCCCAGACTAAAGCTGACGCACATTTCTTCTTGGTCAGATGTAACGAGCTCTGTGCAAGTCATTGTTAGCAGGAAGCAACACTCTGACATCCTTACCCAACTTCATTTGTTACAGAGGGAATCTTGGATGAAGTCAAACAATTCACATTTGAGCTTCCCACCCTGGATTATAATACAGAGCTAAATTTAACATTAGGTTTTAAACTTTTACTATTGGAAATTATTAGAATACATGAATAGGAAGAAAATAACGTATTTCCCCACCCCCTCAATATACACTGTGCAGTTTCTCCAACAGTGGTTAACTCAATCAGTGAGCTTTCACGAGCCCCTCCTTCCCTCTGCCCTCCTTGGATTATTTAGGAGCTAATCTCTGATACCATCTAATTTTACTTCTCTATATTTCAAACTCTTAATAAAAGAAAAAAAAAAAAAACCCTCAGCACAGTGCCATTGTCACACCTACAGACATCAACATTAATTTGCATTCCCCCACTGGTCCTATTGTGATCTTGCTCCAGAAATAGTCCTCACTGAATATTTCTCCATAAACGGCTCACAGGCTGTCTGTAAACTGGACACATGCCAATCAACTATTACAATACCAATCTCAGGACAAAGAAAAATTGGCTTGCTCCTCAAATGCCATTTCATATGGAATGTGGCTTTTGGAAGTGAGCTGCACATCATATTCTTTGTTTCATGTATGAGGCAAAGAGCAAATCATTTCTACCCACATTGCTATGTCAGGCTTGATGGTCACTCTTCTTTTGGAACCTCGCCTAGGGTCACAAGCATGGAGAATGTCATGCAGGATTTTATATGTACGTGTGAACAATTAGTCTTAGACATTACAACCACTCATTTTATATTCTCACATCCCCTATAATGAATTTCTTATGAATTCTTTAAGAATTACTTTAAAAAATCAAATGACATATTTTTCAAAAGGTTGCTGCATATTTTTTTTCCCTTTCACATTAGAGGAAAAAGGCAACTTAGGAGATGGAGTGTCTCTCTGTGAGCCAATATTGAATTTTCCATTGTTGGGGCTCAGCCTCTCTCTTGGGAGGCACTTAATTGAATCAGTCTTGAAAGGTTTTCATTGTGTTTTTCTCAGAGCCTCTTATGGATTGCAGGCACATTCACAGTGAGTGAGGTCTAATGGAAGCTGTTGTCATCCTATGCCTCAGTCCAGTCTCTGTCACAATTGCTCATGCTCTTAAGAGGCTAGTATGCTATCAGGTCAAAAAGAGGTCAAGGTAGACAGACATAGGAAGCAGTGGCTCTTCACAGGGAGCAGAAAACAAATGGTGGAGAGAAAGAGATGGTACGATCACACAGCTAGTCCCCTCAGTACAAATTCTAGACAAATTCACCCAGGTATGGAGTCAGATCCACACATTTACCTGATAAGGACAAGAGTACAATAGAACCTTGTTATGGTTTCTGAGAGAAAACTAGGTACAAGGGGAAGGGCAGGCACCAGCAGCATGCTATCAACAAGTCTGTAATGTTGCCACCTGCTAAGCCAATGTTGTCTTTACACATGCAAGATCTCAATCTAGAGCCTGGAAGGAAAATGCTGGCTACCAAGTGAAATGTCTTGTCTCTGATGCAGTATTGCAGCTGAATTATTCCTAATGTTTCCTATTCTAATTCCAACTGTCACTTTTATTTTTGTAGGGTCTTATTTCTTCAAAGAATTCTCCTGTGCCACAGTAATCTCATCAAAAATCAACCATGTCTCATTTAATATGAGCTGTATTTTCAAATGAGCTATTCACAGTGCTATATAGTTCTTTCAACCTCTAAAGGTCTTTGTATTTTTGCTTTAAAAATTTATTTATTTGAAAGGCAGAGGGGGGAGGGAGGGTACAGAGAGAGAGAGAGAGAGAGAGAGAGACAGGGGTAGTTAGTTCCCCCATCCTCTGATTCACTATCCAAATGCCTACAACACACAGTTGGGACTGGGACAAATCACAGCTGGAAGCCAGGAACTCAGGTCTCCGGTATGAGTGGCAGGACTCAACTATTTGAGCCTGCTGCTCCTCAGGCTGATCCCAGACACTGTGATACGAGAGGCACCCATCCTAACCACTGCACCAAATGCCTGCCCCTCAAGGTCCTTTTATGTGAATTCGTATTTAACATACATAAAAACCCTTTGCCAAGGAAGTCCTTATTACACTTGCTTTCACTTGAGGTCAGGGAGCAGAGTGATAGTTTGGTCAAGTTCGCCAACAATAGATTAGTATCAAAATTAAAACTAGAACAGGATTTTAAATTCCTGCTTCAGTTTTTGTTAAAGTTTATTTACTTGTTTTCATCTATTTGAAAGGCAGAGTAACAGAGGGAGATGTGGGAGATGGAGTGAGGGAGGGAAGGAAGAAGGGAGGGGAGAGGGGGAGAGGGGTGGGGAGAGGGGGGAGGGAGAGGAAGGGAGACAGAAAGAGAGAGAAGGAGTGAGGGAGGGAGAGGGAGAGGGAGGGGGGGGAGAGAGAGAGAGAGAGAATCTTCTACCCATTGGTTCATTCCCCAAATGCCAAATACCCACAAGAGCCAGGGTTGGGTCTTCCATGTGGGTGGCAGAGGCCCAGGCATTTGAGTCATCATAATGCTTCCCAGGAGGCATTAGCAGGAATCTGGACATGAAGCAGAGGTGGTGGGACTCCAATCTGTACTCTGATGAGGAATGTGGGAATCCCAATGTTGACCCAATCACTGTATCGTAACCCTGTCCCTAGTCTAATACTATTTCTTCATTATCTTATTTAGGAGCCTTGTTTGAAAAATAGTTAATTTCTAGATTATTGGGAAACAGTATTGCAATATTCTTGGCCAAGGGGACTTCAATGACACATTCTAGACTACATTCATATGTTCGTGTATGTTGTCCTTTGTCATCTGATTCAATTAGGAGTGACAGTTTTTGTGATTGAAAAAGCAAGTGAAAGAAGACAATAATTAAAAATATATATATATATCTTAAGCATATATATGCACCTTCATCAGTTATTTTTTGAAATATAGGTTATCCTTTTGAATATGAGTTATCTGGTTAGCCTTCCTTGCCTACACAATTCTTGAAATGCAAAATCTACCATGATTATAAACATTTTTATAGTATAAAAATAAGAAACAGAATTACTGCTTCATCTGCCCCTAGGGGAATTTGTTCTTGCTTAAACTTCTAGGAGGCAGAAGTGACTCCTGTAGGCACCACAATTTATAGCACTTTAGTCTTACCATGACCTCAGTTGAATTAGTTGCAAACGATATATATCTTTTTTTCTTTGCATGGATGCATGGAGAGGATGGGAAGAAGTTTGTTAAAAAGCGTTAGGTGACCTTAAATTGCATTCACATTGATAGCTGCAAATGAGCCTAGCGCAGATCTAAGAAGTCCTCTGCCGACTGAATCATCAAAGTGCTACACTGTTCAGCTGAGGAGGGGTGAGGCATAAAACTCAGGCTGTCAACCTAACACACATATACCGGGTAAAGAACTGGCCCATGTGAGAACAATGTGTACTTAAATGCTTTGATTTGGGGGTGATGGATTTTTAATTTTAAACATATAAAGCCTAGTTTTTACTTTTATTCTCTAAAGATTGCTCTACCTTACGCTCAAGGGGCTGAAATTCTAGTGTCATTTGCTAGGATAATGATTGTATGCAAATGGAGAATTTATTTTTGTTTAAATAAACAAGCAATGTCTCACACTGTGAAAATAGCAGGTTGACTCCCATATTCACCAAGTAGCAGGAGGCATGAAATGAGTTCTCCCTTTGAATTCATCCTGAAACATGTTCCAGATGCATATAGATAGATCACTAAAAATAAACCTATTTGCTCCTTTTGTTTTTTGTCTCACTGCTAAGCAACTTTTAAAACAAAGTCTGTGATATAGGATGGGTTCTTCATTATCACTGCTCTACAGAACATAATTGTTTGTAAGACTGCTAAATAATGTACATTATTCCCAAAATATAATCTGATTAGCACTGCTGACTACTGATGGACAGCCAAACACTGCTATGTTGGGGTGTGTGCACCTTTTATTATTGACCAGTTTATTCATTTGAATGGTTCTGTATTAGCTTCTTATTTCTAGTGGCATAAGCTATACCAAGGACAAATGCTACTCAGATCTTTCTAAGACTGGGTTTTTCTTTCAGCTGTAAAGAGAGCAGGCAGCCCTTGGAACCTATGCAGGTGTTTGAACCAAGGCACGGTCCTGCTGGGCATCTCCAGGCAATGACTGATGATCATCTTATTTGTTTCCTTCTATATACTGAAAAGTCCATGTCCATGCTCTCCTCTTGCTCAATACCCACTCCCTTCCTCAATAAGAATCCTTTGCAGCAACTGCTCTATAAAGATTTCTTCCTGGAAGATCACCAACCTGCACATAATTGGCAAATCACAGAATTAAGAAATACTTGAACTAGAAGGTGTCTAATATTTATTTAATTCTCCCATTTAGAGATAACCATGCATGCACACTTCCACAATGACCAGTGATCTCATGTACCTGTTCTCCCTGGCAGTATTTGATATTGCAGACTGTTCCCTCTTTCTGAACAACACTGGATAAATAAAGTGTTGTCAATCTGACTTTTACTGATCAGTTTAGAGAAACCTGAGAAACTTTCCCAAGGATGAACTGTATTCAGGCACAAGAAAAGATTAACATTACAAGTGTCTGTTTCAATCCAAGTTCTTGGGAGAGACACCATCACCCTCTAACTCACCAATGCTTCACCATCACCATGCTTCAAGCTCCCTTCATAATCATCAGAAGTGGGCCAAGCAGCTGCCCAAGATGCTGGCATCCTACATGGGCTCCAGTTTGAGTCCTGGTTGCTCCACTTCCAATCCACCTCCCTGCTAATGTGCCTGGGAAAGCAGTGGCAGATGGGCCACACACTTGGACCCTTGCCACCCACATGGTGGATTTGGATGGAGTTCCAGGGCCCTGGCTTCAACTTGGTCCAGCCTCAGCTGTTGCAGCCATGTGGGGAGTGAACCAGCACATGGAAGACCCCTCTTCCTCTGTATCTCCCTATCTTTCTGCAACTCTATCTTTCAAATAAATAAATAGCATCTTAAAAATGATCATCAGAGGCTTTTGTTATGACTAGAAAAATTCACTATAACTATAGTCTTCTTCCTGTACTACAGTTCTTCTATATTTTAGAAAAATCAACTTTATGTGTTATTCTACAGTGAGATACTCATTGGATTAAATGGCAACTCTAGTAACTATGGTCAGAATTTTCTCTCCCTTTGCCAGTAGCAAAGTACATCATTTTTCATGCCCAGAAGTTCTCAGATGTAGAAACAGTAAGGAGCAGCAAATTGTCACTGCATACTAGAACAAGGACAGGGTGTTCATTTGAAGAGGAAAACTAGCCCTCTTGCTTTGCTTAGGAGGAAACATTCTGGATCCGTTCTTACGTGATTTGGAAATCTACTTGGTTATTCTTCAGGGTTCTCAAGATGCTGGCCCAGGGAAGCATATTCCGATTCTGGTTCTGAAGATGATACACAAATTGTAAACCTATTTGTTCATGTAAATGCAATGGCATTGCTTTATGTAAAATTTCAATACCATTAAGGCCTTTATATACTTGGCAAATATATTACTCAATATTATTTCCTTTTGCAGCAGGAAATAATTGATAGTCTCACCACGTTTTAATTACTAAAAAGCAATGCCCCGGGAATTCATGAAAGCAGCTGGTGTATTATTTATTTGATGTTGATAAGAGTAAACAAAACTATCATATAAACATACACGTATATAGCTATTTGATATGTATACCTAATAGTTATATCTATTTATCTATCTGTATCACATATACACAAGATGGCACCACTTTATTTCACATCTCTGTGATGAAAAGTAGGCCAGAAGATAAAAATAAACCATGATTCCAGTTGTGCATACAGCTATTTTCAAAATAAGGCAACCTTTCATGATCTTCCCTCAAACTTTGAAGGATGAATAGAGATCAAGTCTCCAAAAAACAAAGAGAAAAGAGAAAGAGAATAGTGACAAGTCAGTATATCCAGTGTGGGCACCGCAGTGCCCAGTGCCCTACGCACTATCCTTTCAAAGAGTTCAACTCAAGCAACCGCGGTAAGGGACAGTACAGGGGAGAAGTGCGAGGAAAGGGGCAGGTGGTAAAGAGTGGAAAATTGGAGTAGGACAATTAGGTCGGGTACGAGGGCTCAGGGGAAGACAGAGTTAAATTACACTACTGTGGCATTCAGAGCATTTCTCCTTGGTTTTGGAGGAAGCAAATAAAAAGGTTTATGCCTTATGAGATCGAAGTAAGTCACAGAAACTCAAACTATTTGTTTTGGGAGAATGCTGACGCGAAGGGGGATTTTAATTTAAGATGCAGACTACATCACAGAGACCTGCTGCTCCGGTTACCACACAAACTGCCGGCTATATAGAGAATGAGATGCAATGAAGCCTAGAGATAGGAGGCGGGGAAAGGAGGAACTGTGAACCACACCATGACAACAGTGCTTCTGGAAAGTGCCACGGGTCTGTTACTGAGGGTAGGAGATGTAGCTAAACTTCTCCTTAACTTCTGAATGGGGGTGGGGAACATAATTTGAATGAATGCAATCATACCACTAGGAGGTAAGGGAAAGGGGGCTCATGAATAATTCATTGCTTAGAGAGGCAGTCAAGCTCTGTTTCTTCCATAGGTCCTAACGGCAGCTTCGGCCTATTTTGGGAAGCACCTGCATTATTTCAGGACGCTACTGTACACACACTTGGCTTATAGGACAGGGTGCTGACCTTCTTTTAAAAAAATTGTTGACTTTGCACATTGTGCTCCTAACATAATGTAGACTTCTGGGAAGGGAGGTAATTTAAAGTACGTGTACACAAAGAAACATTCCTTTAGTGCTCTGTATACCTTCTGAACTGACTGAATAAGACAAGGTGAAATGGTGCTTTAACATCAGCTTGCATCCATGGCTTTACGGTGGTATTTGCCCTTCAGCAGCAGCAGCAGACAAGAGAGACTATCCTTAGTTCTCCCTGGGCTAGGCATAAGGAAAAGTAGGTGGGCTAAAATCTCGAGCAGTGGAAATGTAATAATAACTAGATGCTTTTCCTTATTTTGTTCATTTATTCTTAACCAAAGCACACAATAATAGTCATTAGTAAATACTTTGCTGTTACTGAAGGTTCACAATCTTTGGTGCTCCAGGTCTTCATCCTTAACACCAGTGACGGTTGCAGAGCACAACAGGTGTAGTGTGGAAGAGACCAGGTGGGAATGCAAGTGACCTCACATACTGCCTGGAGGTTATTTTGGTAACTAATCCCCAAAATTTCCTTATTTGATTAACATATGTTATTGGGTAGTAAATTATTCTATTTTATTGCATATATCTTCCTATATTTATTTAATTAAAAGATCATCTAAACATGTTAAGTAATTAAAATAATATATCTGTACCTCTCCACATTTAAAAGCATTTGGGATTGTTTCAGCCTGACCATTCTTACATGACCTCTAAAGTATTAAACATACTCAGAATCATTTCAGTGCACATGTTTGCCATGGGCTTTTGGAACAAGCCTTACAAGTATTTCCATGAATGCTATATAGTACATTTCTTTGCAGATGCTCAATATATAACCTAAAGGTCACAATACAATGTATGAGGGGCTTCAAAAAGCTAGAAGAAAAAGGAATTAAAAAAAAAAAAAAAGAGGACCTAAATGAAAGATCTCTATGAGTGAGATCCCAGTAGAAAGAACGGGCCATCAAAGAAAGAGGTACCTTTCTCTGAAGGGAGGAGTGAACCTCCACTTTGACTATGGTCTTGTCTAAATAAGATCGAAGTCGGCGAACTGAAAAGGCTTCCATAGCTTTGGCAGCTCATGACAAGAGCCGAGGGAGATTACTGACGCCATAAACAAGAGTGTCAATTTGTTAAGTCAACAACAGGAGTCACTGTGCATTTACTCCTCATGTAAGATCTCTGTCCTTAATGTGTTATTCAATGTGAATTAGTGCTATAACTAGTACTCAAACAGTATTTTACACTTTATGTTTCTGTGTGGGTGCAAACTGTTGAAATCTTTACTTAATATATACTAAACTGATCTTCTGTATATAAAGAGAATTGAAAATGAATTTTTTTTTTTTTGACAGAGTGGACAGTGAGAGAGAGACAGAGAGAAAGGTCTTCTTTTGCCGTTGGTTCACCCTCCAATGGCCGGCGCGGCCAGCGCGCTGTACTGATCCAAAGGCAGGAACCAGGTGCTTCTCCTGGTCTCCCATGCGGGTGCAGAGCCCAAAGCACTTGGGCCATCCTCCACTGCACTCCTGGGCCACAGCAGAGAGCTGGCCTGGAAGAGGGGCAACCGGGACAGAATCCGGCGTCCTGACCGGGACTAGAACCCGGTGTGCCGGCACCGCAAGGTGGAGGATTAGCCTATTGAGCTGTGGCGCCAGCAAAAATGAATCTTGATGTGAATGGGATGAGAGAGGGAGCGGGAGATGGGAGGGTTGCAGGTGGGAGGGAAGTTATGGGGGCGGGGAGGAGCCATTGAAATCCATAAGCTGTACTTGGGAAATTTATATTTACTAAATAAAAGTTGAAAAAAAGAAAAATGAATTAAAATGCAAGGCAGGTGTTTGTATGGTAGTTGTGCTGCTGCTTAGAGTGCCCACATCCCATACTGTGGTGCCTGGTTTGAATTCTGGCTGCTCAGCTTCCCACAAAGCTTCCTGCTTGTGCACACCTTAGGATGGCTCAAGTACTTGGGTCCCTGCCACTCAAGGAAGAGACTCGGATTGAGCTTTGGGCTCCTGGTTTTGGCTTGCAGACATCTAGGGAAAGAACCAGTGGATATAAGATATCTCCCTATTGGTCTTTCCATATTAAATAAAATGAACATAAATAAATATTTTTAAAAAGATGTTTATTTTGGTACAAAAAAGCTGAAGACTATATATGACAAAGCCTCAGCTAACATTATATTGAAGGGGTAAAAGCTGAAAGCATTTCCTCTAAGATCTGGAGCCACTGTCAATGCATTTGTTGAATACATTACTGGAAGCTTTAGCCAGAGTAATTTGGCAAGAGAAAAAAAGAGATGGTATACAAATAGGAAAGAAAGAAGTCAAATTATCCCTGCCTACAGATGACATGATTTCATATACAAAGAAACCTAAGACTCCACCAAGAGTCTATCAGATCTAATGATGAATTCAGTAAGAGAATAATGAATTCAGAGAGAGAGAGAGAGAGAGAGAGAGAGAGAGAGAGATCTTCCATCTGCTGGTTCACTCTCCAGATGACCATAACAGCCAAGGCTGTGTCAGGTAGAAGCCAGGAGTCAGGAGCTTCTTCTGAGCCTCACATGTGGGTGGCAGGGGCCCAAACACTTGGGCCATCTTAAACAGCTTTTCCCAGGCTATTAGCAGAGAGCTGGATTAGAGGTGGAAGTGGAGCAGCTGGGACTTGAACTGGCACACAGATGGGATGTCAGCACTGCAGGCCATATCTTAACCTACTATGCCACAATGATGGCCCCACAATACCAGATTTTAAGACGTACTACAAAGGTATAACCAGCCGCGGCGGCCATTGGAGGGTGAACCAACGGCAAAGGGAAGACCTTTCTCTCTGTCTCTCTCTCACTGTCCACTCTGCCTGTCAAAAAAAAAAAAAAAAAAAAAAAGGTACTATAACCAAGACACACAGACCAATGGAATAGAACAGAAATTCGAGAAATGAACCCACACATCTACAACCAACTGATCTTTGACAAAGATACCAAAAACATGCAATGGACAAAAGATAATCTCTTTAAAAAGTGGTGCTGGGAAAATTGGATATTCATACACAGAAAATTGAAACTTGATCCATACATGTCACTCTAGACAAAAAGCTACTCAAAATGGATACAACCTCTAAATAAAGACCTGAAACAATGAAACTGTTAGAAGAAAATATAAGCACTCCAAAAGCAATAATTTTTTGCCCCAAAATCATAGGCAACAAATGCAAAACTAGACAGATGGGATTATGTCAAACTAAGAGAAATCTTCACAGCAAAGGAAACAATCAATAGAATGAAGAGACAATCAACTGAATGGGAGAAAATGTTTCCAGACTATTCATCTGCCAAAGGATTAATATTAATATTCATATTACATAAGGAATCCAGAAAGCTCACCAACAGCAATAGCAATCCAGTTAGGAAATGGGGCAAAGGATCCAAACAGACATTTCCCAAAAGAAGAAATACACGAAAAAAATGCTCAGTGTTACCAGCCATCAGGGTGATGTAAATCAAAACCACAACGCACACTCATCTCACTCCAGTGAGGATGGCTATTATGAAAAAGACAAGTAATAGCAAATCCCTGTGAGGATACAGAGAAAAGGGAACTCTTACATATTGCTGAGGGGAGTGCAAATTAGTACAAACATTACGAAGAATGGTATGGAGATTCCTCAACAAACTTCAAAGTAGACCTGCCATATGACCCAGCAATCGCATTTCTGGATGTATATCCAAAGTCAGCATAGGAAAGAGATACTTGCACTGCTTGTTCATTGAGGACCATTCACAACAGTCCAGATAGGAATCAAGCTAGGTGTTCATCAGTAGATGAAAGGATGACAAAATATGGTATATATGCAAAGGAATATTATTTAACCATAATGAATCTTGACATCTGCAGAAAAAGGATGAAACTGGAGATTATGTTAAGTGAAATGAGCCAGACCCAGAAAGACAAATATTACATGTTCTCTCTCACATGTGGAGATTACAATAAAATACATCTGAACTTAGAACAGCAGTTACGAGAGCAGGGAAAGGTAGGGATGGGGAGGGCACTGAGGGAAGCTGGATAACACACACCATAACACTGTCAGAAGTTACCGATCTGAGTATTCAAAGAACTGGAAGAGAGGAGCTGGTAACCTCCAAACACAGAGAAATCTATGGAAACTAAAGGCTAATTTCTTGGCTAAGCTGGTTTTATGCTGTGTATATATGTTGAAATGTTTCACCGTAGCTTGTAAAAATGTGTAAGTATTCTATGTTAATCAAAAATCTTTACATAATAGAATAATTGGAATCCGTGCATAGTTGTGGGCATTTGGGAAGTGAACTAGCCAATGGACAATCTGTTGCTTTCTCTCCTCTTTTTCCATGAGCTTTGTGAAGAACACTTAAACACATAGATTTCGAAGAATGTTTGCACCAAAATAAACTTATCTTTTAATTCTATTTTCCATAAACTTTTTGATGTATCCTTATATTAGCCAACAAGGCATCACATCAATAAACAATACCATTATTTTCCAACAATTCTTTTTTTTTTTTTTTGACAGGCAGAGTGGATAGTGAGAGAGAGAGACAGAGAGAAAGGTCTTCCTTTTTGCCGTTGGTTCACCCTCCAATGGCCGCTGCGGCCGGTGCATCTCGCTGATCCGAAGCTAGGAGCCAGGTGCTTCTCCTGGTCTCCCATGCGGGTGCAGGGCCCAAGCACTTGGGCCATCCTCCACTGCACTCCCTGGCCATAGCAGAGAGCTGGCCTGGAAGAGGGGCAACCGGGATAGGATCCGGCGCCCCAACCGGGACTAGAACCCGTGTGCTGGCGCCGCAAGGCGGAGGATTAGCCTGTTAAGCCACGGCGCTGGCCTATTTTCCAACAATTCTAAGGCATGGGTTGTGACTGTGCAGGATACAAAGTAGTCTAATACACTATGTGAAAATTAGCTGTGAGTTTATGTCTGTCCATTCAAAAACTAAGACAGTGAAATTCAATTGTTGCAGTTATGCTGAGAGATGGACAGTTTGTTATGATTTGAGATGGGGCACCTCATAGATACCAAGATAAACCAGATGTGAAATCCTCAATGGTGACTCGGGATGACTGGAAAGAACTCTCTTACAGAAGTAAAAGTCATTACTCCATGGCAAATGCCCAAAACAGCACTTCTGCCTCAGAATCAACCCTTGGGACATTCGGATCTGGCTAAAAGGTCCATGAGAGTCTCACAGGCATGGAAAGCCATGACACGGTGGCAAAAAACAATCTAAATGAAAGACCCTGGTGAACAAGACCCCAGCAGAAGGAACAGGCCATCAAGGAGAGAGGCACCTTTCTCTGAAGGGAGGAAGGAACCTCCACTGTGACACGGCCTTGACTAAACAAGTTCAGAGTCGGTGAACTCAAGGGACTTCCATAGCCTAGACAGCTCATAGCAAGAGTCTCGGGTGATTGCTGACGTCACAAATAAGAGTGCCAATTGTTAAATCAACAACGGGAGTCACTGGGTACATGCTCCCCACGTAGGATCTCTGTCCTTAATGTGTTTTACTATGAAACTTAAAAACACTACTAATCGAACAATACCCTATACCTTGTGTGGTTGTGTGAGTGCAGCCTGTTGAAATCCTTGCTTAGTATATACTAAGTTGATCTTCAGTATATGAAGGTAATTGAAAATGAAACTCGATAAAGGGCGGGATGGGAGAGGGAGAGGGGAGGGCCACGGGAGGGAGGGAGGTTGGGGGGGAAGCCACAACAATACAAAAGCTGCACTTTGTAAATTCACATTTATGAAAAAAAAAAAAAGTCATTACTCCAGAACACTTCCTTGAATTTCCTAAGGCAGGGTAAAAGACATTCTTTTTTTTCTTTCTGTTTTTCCTTTTTTTTTTCCTTGCTGCCCTTGGATCTCTTGACAATTGCTCCTCTCTGTGCCTCTCTCAGGAGCCACTGTGCAAAACAGAATCAGCCAGCCCCACCAGGCTGCTAGCCCCAGTTTGCATTTTTAGCCAATCTACTTGTTTATCTATAGATTTATCCAGGCCCACCAGGCTGCTAGCCCCAGTTTGCATTTTTAGCCAATCTACTTGTTTATCTATAGATTTATCTATATCTATATCTGTAACTATACACACACACACACTGATTTTTCACTTCCTTACTTCCAACTCATCGGTATTTTGCATTATAAATTAAGCATTTCTGCTCTATGATCTGTTGTAGGCAATAGTTCTACAATATTTAGGGAACAATGGTATAGTTCTGTTCCTATCAATTCTGCTCATCAAAAACAGTCTAGCCCTTGGAGTGCTCCTGAGCACTCAGCTACTGAGTTGCTGCCATCTCTGTCTTCGCCTGTACCTATTTGGTATCACGAGGCAATGTGTGCTGCAAAGTACCAGTCACGACTGTGTCAAACTGAATGGGAAATTCTAGAACTTCACCAATCTAGTTGACAAAATGTGTTTATTTAAACATATATCATATTTATGATATATATATATAGAGAGAGAAGGGGAAAAGAGCAAGTGAGCATGGGTTACCATCTGCTGATCCATGCTCTGGATGGCTGGGGTGGGGGCACCAAACCTGGAAGCCAGGAACTCAACCCAAGTACCCCTCATGGGTGGCAAAGACCAACTATCTGAGCCTTCACCACTGTCCCTTAGGGTCTGCATTAGCAGGAAGCTGGAGTGAGGAGCTGAAGCCAGGTAACAAACCCAGGTGCTCTGATATGGGACATTGGCATCTTAACTGCTAGGCTAAACACCTGCCCTGACAAATACCAGTTGGTGGTTTTATAGTGCTGGATGTTCCTGGGCATGTGGGCTAATCAATATCTACGACTCCCAAATCCATATTGTGCCCAACACAGAACAGTCTCATAGTGAAAGTGGGTTAAATAGATCTATAAAGAAATGGCTCCTTGTCTATGAGGGATTTGCAGAGTGTTTTCTCTCTTGTCTGGGAAACAATACATAAAGACAGAAAGTTAAATGATAAAATATGATTAAGGCCCAGCCCCACCAAGGACAAGATTATCCTTGGTTCCATCTCCTTCACAACACCGCCATTCTCAGAGATGCACTCAGAGGCATGGGGGATGTTCTGCAAATGAAAGGACACAGCCAGGGTGTCCCGCACTGACACTGGGATTCTGCAGGGAAGGTTCCTGGGGTGGCTCTGCTTTTAGTCCAGAGAAGTAGCAAAGAGCAGGCACAAGCCCATCTACAGCAGAGCTTAGGACAATTAAGAAGGAGAGGAGCGCCTGTGACAACAGTGATAAATTGGGAGGAGAGACCCAGGGTCCAAGGTCAGGGTGGTGAAGGATAGAGAGGGAGGAGAGGACTAGTCCGGTAGACAACCACACCTTAGAGTGACATAAGCAAAGAGAAACTGAGCTGATGGCGCCTCTTCATTTGCTAAATTACATCCCATATAGCATCAGTTCTCTCAAGTAAGTGAGATCCTTGATCAAATGTATAATTGTCAAATTTCTGGCCCTTGCATTTTTCCCATAGGTGGATTACAAATACATTTTTATAATACATTAAAGAAAATTTTTTTTCCTCTTTCGCTCAGCAAGGGATTCTCTGTAGTGAATGGAGGAAGGGAGGGCACACTTAACAAGACATTGATTTGCTATAGAGAGCATGTTTTTTGTTGTTTACTCAAGTCACAAAAGGAAAAAAAAATAACTCCTTAACTGAGAGCATATTTGGTCTGTACCCCTCCCCTCATAGACAATATTAAGGATATTGGTGGGACCGGCGCCGTGGCACAGTAGGTTAATCCTCTGCCTGTGGCACCAGCATCCCATATGGGCGCCGGTTCTAGTCCTGGTTGCCCCTCTTCCGGTCCAGCTCTCTGCTCTGGCCTGGGAAAGAAGAAGAAGATGGCCTAGGTCTTTGGGCCCCTGCACCTGCATGGGAGACTGGGAAGAAGCACCTGGCTCCTGGCTTCGGATTAGCATAGCTCCGGCCATTTGGACCATCTGGGGAGTGAACCAATGGACAGAAGACCTTTCTTTCTCTCCCTCTCACTGTCTGTAACTCTATCTCTCGAATAAATAAATAAAATCTTAAAAAAAAATTGGTACTCTTTTTTTTTTTTTTTTAATTTTCTAAGGCAGACAGGATTTCTACAAGACAGTATTCCAGGGCTGAGTACATTTAGTACATCACTTCCCCTTCCCTAGTGCCTTAGTTATACTTAGCAGATTAAATCATAATGGCCCATCCAAAGAGTTGGCAAACTTCTGGAAAAGGACCAGACATTAAGCGTATTTTAGGCCCTGCAGGCCATAACTGTGCCACAGCTATGCAATCATGCCACTGTAGCAGAAGGTAGCCAAAAGTAACACATAAACAATGCTGTATTCTAACAAAACTTTATTTATAAAAACAGTCACTGGGCTGTTTTTTCCTACAAACACTAGTTTTGTTGCTCCTTGGTAGAAGCCTTTCAATCCTGATATTAAATTTTTGTGTTCACATGAAAAGAGACAAAACATCTTGATATTATTTCAACCCTACCTTATGTAGTAGAAATTAACTAACAGTAATAAATATAGGCATTTAAAAAAATGTATCAAAATACCTAATGGCCAAAAGATTAGGTTTCATCCTTTACCTTTAAAATATATTTAACACAAACTAGTGCCATGCAAATTTAAGAGCAAATTCAGGAATTTCAGGGGAAAAAAAAAAAAACCCCAGCATTTCCAAATTTGTGAATTAAGTCTAATCAGTCAATTTTCAGCTATTCAGAAAAGTAAATGTGCCATGTTACTTTGACCAAATATATTTTAAAAAATAAATAAGAAAAAAGCAGTTATTCTCCTATGAATTAAGCTTAATTTCAAATCTTGGCATGAAAAATGCCAAAAAGATGGCCAAGCCTCCTCTGCATCTTATTTTTTTTTCTTTTTCAACTGCAGAAACTTGTAGAGTAGACACTGGCAAATCATTCCTCGGTTCTGCAGGAGAGCTCAAAGGCAGTCATGTGTTAAGAAGGCACACACTTCTGCCTGATCAGTGGCACATCCCAAAGGCACATGCCTGATTCTAAGTCTCCTGCAGCCAAGGAGCTGGCACTGGGTGACAGATGAACAGGACATGCAGCGTCATCTTTAGGCCACAGGAGGAGGTTCTGACAAATGCGGCATGTCCATTCTTGGCAGGATAACAAGTTGTGAATCTGTGAATAGCAAGGACAGAACTAAGCTGTGCTTTATGAAATTCCGTGAGATTCTGTGAAAAGTAATAGTTCTTTCTGGTGGCTAAAGGCAGGTTAACAGCTAAGATTTGAGGGAGTAAGGGAAACTGTAAAACTTTGGCATCACAGGCTTACTAAGGATAGAAGAGGCAAAAACAA
Organism: Lepus europaeus; assembly: GCF_033115175.1. Lineage (NCBI taxonomy): Eukaryota > Metazoa > Chordata > Mammalia > Lagomorpha > Leporidae > Lepus > Lepus europaeus. The sequence continues at coordinate 111,636,821 of NC_084827.1, read as the reverse complement.
GTTTAGACCTCATGATTGGAGAGGGTGCTTGAAAACTTTTTTTCAAAAGTACCTATGGTTCCTTCATCTTGACTAGCTGGAGATTATAAAATGCAATACAATTTCTAGTCCTTGGCAATAGTGGAAATACCCACTTTTAACAGTAACAGCACATTTTGAAAAATGTTTAATAAACGTTAAGTACTTTATAGTTTTTAAAGCTCTTCTTCAAACAGTATTTCATTGATCCTTAATGTGTCTGTTATGGTAGTCGAGTGTTTCTTATTATCCATGTTTTACTGATGAGGACTTGGGTACAGAGAAGTACGTCTCTGATCTTCAGACACCGTGAGGGAGAAGTAGGACTCAAATCAAACAGTCTTCCTAACACTGTACAGTGCCACTTCCCTGCCAGGTCCTCTGTGGATTTGCCTACTTCTTTGCCAGCTTCTCATCTAATCGGAGATGATGACATTTATGATATCGTATCTTGGTGGAGGCAAAATGATAAAGGCAATAATTCTTAAAGATAGAACAACTGCCAGAGATGTATCTCATCAATTGCTTTTTAAATTTTTTAATGTATAAAAAGGGAACAAATTTCAAGTACTTCATATATACAGTTTTAAGAGCATAATGGTACTTCAGAAAGTAGTACTTTACTGTAGGAAAAAAAACAAAAACAAAAACAAATGGAAATAGTAAGGGCTTCTTGAATTGAACTGGTGTCGAAAGTCCAGAGTTCAGAGAGCCTGGTAAATCATTGACTAAATGAATCTGTTTTCCCTGTGCAGTAAGCGAGAAGCAGAATCTATCTAACTTCACAAAGATGTCAGGAGATCAACTAAAAAACAAAACAAAAAAACAGATGTGAGACCATTTAGAACTAAAGACTATCTAACTCATCCAATAAATATTTATTGAGTAGCCATTGTGAGCAAGGCATTATGATGGATGCTATGATATTGAGCACAATCTACTATCTGCTCTCTGGCAAATTGAAACTACAGCTTCATAAATTTTGAGAAATTGCTAGGAACATCAGGGACTACACACAAATAGAGTTCAGTAAAGAAAGATGCAGATCAATGAAAATGGTAATAGCTTGCAATGATGGATAGGTTTTTTTTTTTTCCCTCAAAAAAGACTAAATCACCCACTGATGACAAAGTAAAGGCTAAAAAAATACATTGTTGGGGCCAACACTGTGGCATGGTAGGTTAAGCCTCTGCCTGAGGCACTGGCATCCTATATGGGCACCAGTTCATGTCCCAGCTGCTCCTCTTCTGATCCAGCTCCCTGTTAATGGCCTGGGAAAAGCAGCAGAGGATAGCACAAGTGTTTGGGACCCTACTACCACATGAGAAACCAGGAAGAAGCTCCTGGTTCCTGGCTTCAGATCTGTAATTAAAAAATATTAAAAAATAACCAGCTCCAGATGTCGTGGTTATTTGGGAAGTGAACCAGTAGATGGAAGACCTCTGTCTCTCCCTCTGTCAATAACTCTGCCTTTCAAACAAATAAATAAATCTTAAAAAAAATACAGTGTTGTGTTGGACATAATTTTCCAAAAATTTAAATGTAAGAGAAAATATTTAAACTTTTAGTATTTTTTTAATATTGGTCAGATTAAGATGATACATGTATTTGGAGTACCAGTGGTTACCTTTTTGGTAATGGTAGTGCAACAGTATCCAAATATAGTACTGGGGCTTTCAAATACTGATTGTTACTCAAAATAGTTCAAGGAACATAATAAGTAGAAGTTTGACTAAAATTTGGTCCTGACCATATAGACTGTAAGAATAAATTATGGGGCCGGTGCCGTGGCTCACTTGGTTAATCCTCCACCTGCGACACCAGCATCCTACATGGGCACCGGGTTCTAGTCCCGGTTGCTCCTCTTCCTGTCCAGCTCTCTGCTGTGGCCCGGGAAGGCAGTGGAGGATGGCCCAAGTGCCTGGGCACCTGCACCTGTGTGGGAGACCAGGAAGAAGCACCTGGCTCCTGGCTTCGGATCTGTGTAGTTCCGGACGTAGCGGCCATTTGATTTGGGGGGTGAACCAATGGAAGGAAGACCTTTCTCTCTGTCTCTCTCTCTTTCTCACTGTCTAACTCTGTCAAATAAAAAAAAAAGAATAAATTATTATATATTTGGAGAAAACATTAACATGAAAGTCTATTGTAAACTGTATCAGCAGTGAAATGACCTTATCTATAGATGTCATTTGATAAAGGGACAATCAAATTCGATAAGAATGTTAAATGATAATTCCTACAAGAAAAGTCTTAAGTCATCTGCTAAATATTCATCGATTTGATAACTCTTGATAGAGTAACTATATCCATATGTTCACTCAGGATTTGGCAAATAGCTATGTAATTATGGTAGAGGAATGTTATTATTGTGAATAGGAAATACAGACCAATTATCTTGGCTTCCAAGATAGTTATATTATGAAGTTGTATGTTAGCAAAATGTCTGTTGATGCTTCTACAAAGATCAGCATCATAGAACTGCAGGAACAAGACTACTTTAGGGTCATTATATGATTCAATCATATGGGTATTAATTCAAAATAGCAATGTATTACCAATAGAAATGGAAAGGAAATCTACATTTTGAAGAATGGATATAACTTTAACAGTTGATTTGATTTACTGAAACTCAGAATCAGAGAAGGCAAGCATGGAAGCCAGTGAAAAAGGAGACTATAGAAATGGACAATGTTTATTTAATGAAGATAACAAGTAAGAGGGATAGAAGAGTTTTTGTTTGCTGTTGTCATTCAATATTTGCTGAGATGCCCAGAACAAGGCACTGTATAAAGCTCCAGGGTCAGACCTAGGCCAAAAGGTAGAAATATTGGGAGGTCCATTGTGACAGCCTGAGGAAGGATGCTAACAATTACTGCTATGCAGAATTGGAGGGGGACAATCTTCAGAGGAAGAGGATTTCTTCCACAGCCATTACCCAGGCACTATCTGAATTACGTGACTATAAAGACCTCTTCCCAAATTTGATAGACTGGGAACAACAAAAAGCCAGGCAAGGGAGTCTGCTGGGAGACTGTGTGCAATGAGGAAACAGTAAATTGCAGCTGCTGTCTCATTAATTACCCTCTAGCCAAAACAGGCTGGCAGGTTGCACGGCCAAGGGCAGCACAAAGGATATAAAGATTGCGCTTTCTGGGCTAAGTCATGTCTTGGGAATAGCAAGGCCAGGCATTGGCTGGGGTGACCCACAGAGGACGATGGCGCCATCAGGAAGGAACAACGAGGACAGATCTCTTGTGATGCCCTGCATGGGAACGTGTGGAGGTGGGCACCGCAAATGTCCTCCAGTGAGAAATGATCACCACTGCCCTGGACAGCAGCCCAGGCTGGAGAGAAAGGGAGAGCACTGCAAGAATGGGTCTGCCTTCCTGGCTTTGTGAGACACGATGAAGCGTTTCCCACACAGGACAGATGACTCACTCTAGGAAGCAAGCCATGGATACAATGTGGGGTGACTCCACGAGGGGGAAATGAATTCAAAGGTAGTGAATGTGGAATGGCACCAAAACAAGCTTGAGTCACTGGAGTTTTGTGAAGATGATCATAATAAAAACAGTAACAAGGCAAGAAATGGTATGGGGATGATTCCACACACACAGAATGAAACCAGATCCCTATCTTCCACTGTATACAAAATCTACCTCAAAGCAGAACACAGACCTAATCAAAGAGTTAAAACTACAAAACTCTCTGGAAAAAAACACAAGGATAAATGTTCATGATGTTGGATGTAGCAATGGTTTTTTATATACGACATCAAAAACACAAGTGACAAAAGAATAAATAAATATAATAATTTAAAAATGTTGAGCATTAAAACATACCATCAAGGAAGTAAGAAGATAACCCCAAGAAGGGGAGAAAATATTTGTAAGTTTTACATCTTGTAAGGGACCTGTGATCAGATATATAAATAACAAACTCTTACACTAATAAAGAGACAAATCCATTGAAATAGGTCAAAGATTTGAAATGCACGTGAGAAGCACAATACCATTTCACAGCCACCAGGATTAATATAATCAAGAGGACAATGACAAATGTTGACAAGGATATGGAGAAAGTCAAATCCTTACATGTGGTGTTACACCCTTAAAGTAGTGTTGCAATGTTGTAAGAGCTTGGTAGCTCTTTAAACAGTTAAACTTACTGTGTAACTGTACACCTAATTCCCAAAGAACTGAAAACAGGGTTCACACAAAAACTTGTACACAAATGCTAATAGTAGCATTGTTCATAACAGCCACTCTATCACTTGGTGAATGAGTAAATACAACAAGCTACAGCCATATGATAGAATATTATTCATCAATAAGGAGTGAAATATTGATGTATATCATCACATAGATAAACCTTGAAAATTTTACACTTCCTGAAAGGACTCAATCATAAAGACCATGTTGTATGAAGCCATTTATATAAAAAGTCCAGAATAGGCAAATATACAGAGACAGGCTGTAGATTAATCACTGCCAGGGACTGGTGGAGGAAGAATGGAGAGTGAGTGCTGATGGGTGTATCGTTTGGGAATTACAAAAATATCCTAACAGTGACTGTGGTGATGGCTGCACAACTCTGTGACTGTACTACAAACCACTGAGTTGTATCATTTAAAAGGGTGAATTTTGTGGCATGTTAAATATACTGCAACATAGTTGATGTTTTAAAATCAACATGCTAATACACATGTAAATCTCTACTCCAGTATATGGTTAATTATCTAAGAAGGATGCCCCTAAGTCTTTTTAAATTAACATTTTTCAATTAAAAGGCAATGCATACTTACTTTAGAAAGATTAAAACAGAGAAAGTAGAAACAGAGAAATAATCTCTCATACAACTGCATCCCAGAGACAACTTGCTACAAAGGTAACTTCCTTTCTGTTTTGCCAAACTTTGTAAATTTTTAAAAATGAGGCTCTAGTACTATGTCTTGCATTTCTCTTGTTGCAGCATTGACATTTCCCCACATGCATGCCTCTGACAGTAGTGCAGAAGCACATGCAGGGACACTGGCAGAGAACTAGAAGAGTGGTTCGTTACCATGCTGCACCTTAGCATCCTTAAAAACCCATGTTCATGGGGTAGGTGTTTGGCTCAGCAGTAAGGATGCTGCTATCCCATATCAGAGGCCCTGGGATCAAGTCCTGGCTCCACTCGGAATTCCAACTTCCTGATAATGGTAGGCTGCAGGTGATGGCTCAGGGACCTGAGTATCTGGCACCCACAAGGGAGCCCAAGGTTGAATTCTTAGACCCTGGCCCACTCCCAACTCTTGTGGGCATTTCGGGAGTGAATCGGTGAATAGAAGATCCCCTTCCCCCACTTTCAAGCAAACAAACAAACAAAAAACCATGCTCAGGCTACATCAAGAACAATGAAATCAGTGTTTCCAAAGGTAGGGGTTGGGGTCTCAGTTGCACTTCAAGAATCCAATGCACAGCCACAGGTAGGAACCACCGGGTGTGTGGTATGAGACTTCTGCCATCCCAGATCTCAGCTTTCGCTTCTAGAATACTTGTGTTTAGTCCAGAGGCTGTATTCTGAATTTATTTTTACTTACGGTGAGGTTAAATTTTTTTTTAAAATAATTTTGTCATTTCTATTTCTCTGAACTATTCAGTCATTTCAAATACTTTATTGACTTATTAGCATTTTTTCTCACTTTTTAAAAAAGATTTATTTATTTGAAAGGCAGAGTTAGAGAGAGAGAGAGAATTACAGAGAGAGATTTTCCATCTGCTAGTTCACTTCCCAAATGGTCACAAAAGCTGGAGCTGAGCTGATCTGAAGCTAGAAGCCGGGAACTTTTTCTGGGCCTCCCACTCAGGTGCAGGGGCCCAAGGACTTGGGCCATCTTCTGCTGCTTTCCCAGGCACATTAGCAGGGAGCTGGATTGGAAGAGGAGCAGCCAGGACTTGAATAAGTGTCCATATGGGATGCCGGTACTGTAGGCAGTGGCTTTACCTACTCCACCATAGCACCGACCCCTCATTCTTTTTTTTTTTTTCCTAAGATTTATTATTCAAAGGGAAAAGTGGGGTGGGGAGAGAGAGAGAGATTGAGATTCTTCCATTCTCTCTAAATGGCGGCAACAGCTAGGTCCGGGCCAGGCAGAGGCCAGGATCCAGGAACTCCATCCTGGTCTCCAACATGGATGGCAGAGGCCCAAGCATCTGAGCTGCCTCCATTGTATTTCATTGAGGCACATTAGCAGACAGCCAGAATGGAAGATTAGAGTAGCCCAGATCCAAACTGGCACTCTGATAAGGGATGCTAGTGTTGCAAACAGCAACTTAATTTGCTGTAGCACAATCCTGGCTCCTGTAACTCATTCCTGAAAGACCTTTTGTTTCATACTAAATAGGAAATCTCAACTTTTTAAGAAAAGTCAGTGCTGACCTAACAATTACTATGAATATATTTTATTTACCTCTATAGAGATAATAACTAATTTAATGGCCACAAAAACCTCTTAGGTAGATAGCAACATCACTCATATTTGAGGGATGAGATGACAAAGCTGTTAATGGAGGGTGAAAAAGGATATGAACCCAGGCACTCTGATTCAAATGTCCCAGCTAGCCACAGCACTGTCATGACTCACATGAACAACAGCAAACAGTAGACCTAAGAATGTCAACCCAGATGCCCAGACACCAGTAAATATGTAGAATCTGGTTACTGACAAAAGCTGTGGGATTGGTTTTCTTTTTCTTCTAGAACTGCACTCTCCGATATGCTAACACATGACTAGGGAATATGCGCAATGTAGCTAGCCTAAATTTAGAGACACAGTGATATGAAACATATCTGATTTCAAAGATTTGGCATTTAAAGAGTGTAATTGTTAATATTTTAAAAATTTTAATATTTAATTACTTAACATTGGTATGTTAAAATATTATTTTGAATGCATGGAGTTAAACAAGTATGTTATTTAAATACATAATACCTTTTTGCTTTTCACATACAAAATCACCATTAAGACTGAATGATATTTCTGTTGGGTGGTGTTGTTCCAGAAGGGTGTACTGTGGCTGGAGCAATGGTGTGTGGTTCGAAAAAAAGCTGATCATGGTGGATGCTGTCCCTGAGGAGCATGGGTCAAAGATAAAACAGAGAAGGAGCCAGGTGTTGCTAAACCCACCAATTACAAGCATTTCGATGGCTCTTGAGGGAACACAGATATAGTTAGGAGCAACCTGGAAGGTACAGCTGGTGATTCCAAAGAAACTGGTTGAAAACAAACAGGGATAGAGGGAACAAGGAATGAGTTCATTTTTATTTTTAACCTGAAGTACATCTTTGAAGAAACAGGTCTATGAAATTCTTATTAGAAATGAAGTCCATTCTATGTGCACCTTCTCATCCACAGGTGAGTGGCTATTTAGCATACATATTTTATCTGGTACAACGTATTATTTTCCCAACAGAGCTCCTCAGGATATGCAACAAAATTACTCCAATATTGATAATCAATTTATATTACCTATGTCCAGTAAAAGTCCAGAAAATAATTTATAGACTTTAGTCCTCCTTCCCCGGATTAAAATAAACCAGAGTCCAGAAGGGAGGACCTGTAGGAATTCAACAGCAAGTACCTCAAGAGAAGTCCTAGGTCTAATTTAATTCTCAGCATCCAGGCAAACACTGGTTACACAGCAAGTAACCAATAACTCTCCACTAACACCCTAGAGAATGACAGTCCATGGATGTAAGCAATATGGGAGATCAGAGACTAGGCATTTTGGACTAATAAGCTCACTGCTACAGTGATGACCAAGCAAATGGGGCAAGTACTTAGACGTGTCAATCCAAAGTTGGAAACACCTCCTAAAACATGGCTTCGTAGTATTTTTTGACCCTCCTCTATCTGTAGAAAGACTGCCTTAAAAAGAATTAATCCTGAGTTCCAAAAGACCTTTGACAAAAGTTTTTCATATACTTTTTAACAATACAGGGAAACAGTAGGCAAGATGACAGAGCGATTGGAAGGCTTTAGTTACCAGTGGAAAAATTACACAGAAGACAGTGTTTGGGGGATTGAGGTCAATCTAAAAAAATTCCCTAGTGGTGTACCAGGAGTCCCTCCTGCTCAATACTTTTCTTCGGTGAGTTGCAGCAAGCATAAAAGGCATATTAGCAAGTAACATAAAGCTGGAAGGGCTAAGCATCACATTAAATGTCATAAAGAGTCTTCACTTGGGGTAGGATAATGTCTGAAAATGGTATGATGAAATCTAACAGGAATAAAGGTAGTGTTGGTAATTAGGTATAAAAATAAGTCATAATTACAAATAAAAACATAAAAATGCAAAAAACTCAGGATAAGAGAGACCTAATCTGGCAGCAACTCCTGTGTATCAGATCACAGAGCAATGTGAAAGTTGCTTAAAAAGCTCACTCCAGGATGCTGTGCTAAATAAAATTGTTAATTCTCTTATATTTTGTACCAGCCAGCCCACATTCAGAGCATCATGACGAGGAATTCTGGGGAACACACAAAGGAGAACAAGTAGCACAGTGGAAAGGATTACAGAGGCTTTCTGAGAAGAAAAGCCTACTAACGACGAAATACTTAAACTCTTCACTCTGTTGGGAGCAGGTGTTTGGCTGTCAAGATGCCCACCTCCCACAATTGGAGTACCTGGTTCTAGCTCCTGACTCCAATGTTTTGCTAACGAAGCCCCTGAGAAGCAGCGGTGATGGCGCAGGCAATTAGGTTTCTGCTATCCAGGTGGGAGACCTTGATTGAGTTCCCAGCTCTTGACTTCAGCCCTGCTCCAGGCGAGACCACTGCAGGCAGTTGAGGAGTGAACCAAAGTGTGGCAGCACTTGGACTCACTCTCCTGCCCTTCCTCCTGTCTCTCTCATACATATATACATACTTCCATTTTAAAACCTCCACTCTCTTGAGAGTTTCCCACTAGAAGTGGTGCGGTACACTCATCCTATTTTCCAGAAGGTACATTTTTGAGCAGGGGAGGGAGCATAAATCCCCCAGGACAAAATCACAGACAACATACACAGTTTACAAATAGCTTCATGGGACTCTACACCAGTTTAGAAGTTAGTGTAGAGGTTTAGAATGACGTAGTTATTAGTTTAGAAGTTATAAAGACCTGTATTTCATTTAAAAAGGTACTTTGTATGTTTGTTTTTAATCTCTGAAGCAAGGTCCCTGATCAAGGAAACCAACAGGAAAATTTTATCGTGGACAGAGGAAGTAGGGGAGGAGATCAGAGGAGCAGGTAACCTGAGTGTGCCTTGTCAAAACTAGGATTCCCCAGTCTAAAAGAATTTTTAAAAATAATTTCATAATATCAACATGAGTTTTTTGAACCTTGTTATTGACACTAAAATGTACATAATAATGATGTTCATTACACTCCAGTAATTGAAGCAAGATGAAAACAAAGGTCATGTAAGCACTAACATAACTTACTGGGCATACCTGAAAAGGGTTTTATTCACTAGATGCACAATTGCAACAGCAGCAGATAGAGAAGTGATTCCTTGTATTATAAACAGTAAATGTTTCTCTCCACGAGTTGTTTCTAAAAATGTGGCTGTGCTAGGAGGCATACTAGCAAGTCCTACAGCATTTGCAGTGTAAGCTCCTGCATTGTGTTGAGTTACCAGGACTCTCCTAGGCAGTATGGGTCATCACCACAGGGCATACCTTGGAGCTATTATATTTGTAGCATGATACAATTGCTGTGTTCCGGGGTCTATGTGTTCACTAACTCTTCACTGCCGAAACCTTAAGAGCTTTCACCTACTAACCTGAAGGAAAGAGAAGAGCTGTGTTTGAATTGTAATTCCACCCCTGATTGGACAGTAAGCAGATCAAGGTACTGCAGAGTGATGCTAACTTCTTTAAACCAAGTTGTCAGCAGGAAAAGCTTTCTATCATTCTTCTGAGAAGGCATTTCCTGCGTTTTGGTTGAATTTTATTTAAATTCTTAATGCTAGTTCTGCTAATAATCTTGAAGCACCTCCAACCCTGAAATAATTACGGACACATTATATGTAAAATTGTTTTCAGCGTTTCCTACCCACAATCCTATTAAGCCATAATGAGGTTTTACAAATGTCTGTTGCACACACACAGTGCTGCTGCTTAGAAATGAATTTCATAATGACTAAGCGTTCAATAGGGCCGTGACCCTCAAGGAGAAGTTGTGTATGTGTGAATGTGTGTGTGTGTGTGTGTACTTCTTTAACAGAACCCCAGTGACACATATTATTCACTTAGAGCCCCAACTTTTTCTACTAGGATGGAAAGTCATGATATTACTGCATCCTGTTATTTCTCTATGCTTTCCAATTTCCATTGTTTTAATTCCCCATTCAAATCTTTCTTTCAAAATGCAAAAAGAATCTACCAGCAGTGAAAGACTTCATGTAGTATGGAGGTTCTTCCCCACCCCCTTCATTCAAGCATTGCTTTCCAGGAAAAAAGATTAATGGCAGTGGACCTATTTCCTGTGGAAAGGACTGTCAAATTCCATCAAAATCCGTCATATCCCTCCCTTAGTTCTTAACACAAGAAAAGACATCCGCACACTCAGGAGCCAGAGACAATATCAGGGGTTATTTTTGAGTTTTCCCTTCCATCTGCTTTAGCTATAACCACAGCTGATGAGGAGAATCACTCTGCACAGTGGCTTGCAAGCCAGCAGAACCGTCAGGAAGATGTTAGCAATATAGATTGCTAAGCCTCAGCTCTGGATTTTGACTTGGCCAGCAAGGGGTTAGGCCCAACAAATGTGGGTGCCTAAGACATTCCCAGGTACGGTTGCTGCTGCTGGTCCAGGAACAGCTTTTTGTGAACCTCTGGAGGAGGTCCCTAACACACAAACTGTAGCAGCACCACCCTTCCTTCCTTCATTCAACCCCCTGCAGATGAGGTTCTTCTGTCACACTCGAGTGTCTCCAATGACAAGCAGCATTCTGGGGCTTCAGGACCTAGGGAAGCCTCATCCTTTCCAAACCATCATGTGAAAAACGAGTAAAGAGTGCAACTTTCTTCTGGACGGAGATATCAGACTGTTTCTCAAGTCCCTCTCCCGCTACCTTTAAGCTTCTTACTAAGTGCTTGGAGTGAAATTCCCAGCTTACATAAAAGGAGTGGCTCTGTCATTCAAGAAGACTGGCATACTCACCAGAGAGGAAATATACCCAGTCGGGTGGTGATGAAAACCATGGCAAACATAACAAACAGGAGATCACACATTTTCTGAAACTTGGCATAGTTTGCCATTTTGGCAGCCTGCGAAAGGAAGGAGTGTGACATATTAATTTAGTTAAGCTGATAAATGAAAAGTTTCTTTCAATATGCATGAGTTCCCTATAAGATATAACTTATGAGGGGCATAAAATTGCCTGCTACTTTGAAATGTCATGCATCACGCATCAGTATTTATAAATTACCCGTAAGTTGAGCGAAATGCAGTATTAGCCATAACTAGAACCACTGACTATCACAGATTTAATGCAATATTCAGCAACCTGAAAAATTCAATTATATGGTTGATTTCAGGAAAACAGAGAGAAAAATAAGAAATTCTTGCATTATAGATGGCATTAGCAAGCCAAAGTCACCATCACAGAAATTTGGCATAACGGGTCAAAACAGAAGATACTGGATAATCCTTTAAACCTTTAATGGGTTCAGAATACCAGGGCCACAAACTTTGTGGAGACTCTGTGGAGCTTTTATGCATTTTTCTTCCTTTCTTTGTAGAATTATAGGTTTTCTCTGAACAGACAGAGTTCTGGGGGAAGACAGTTTCTTGGCTTACTTTCACAAACTTAGAAATGAAGAAAGTGTCAAGATCATGTTATTTCAACTAATCCACTGAGGTAGACTTTTCAGTTACATTAATGGCTCATTTTCTAGATGAAAGTCACACGTGGTCAGAGTATCTGTGAGAAATACTCCTACAACTTATGACAGTGATTCAAGTGACCACATTGTTCGTTACAAATTAGTCTAGGGGAGAAATTACATCTCTCTCTCTCTACCATCTCTCTCTCTCTCTCTCTTTTTTTTTTTTTTTTTTACAGATGATTAGATGATTCTAAGCAAGAACGTGTGAGACACACAACACAATTTTGCTTGATGACCTCTTTTCACATTTTTACAGAGTTTGCAGCACCTGCACTTCGGGTTCTAAACTGAAGATATCTTCTGAATTCATAACATTATTTTCTACTTGGAAATTTAAATTAGCTGAGTCAACCTTGAAAAAGATTGTTGACAGTATCCAAAGAAGTTACAATTTAATACTTAAAGTAAAGCACAGAGCCATGAAAGAAATGTATTGCAGGGGCTGGTGCTGTGGCAGAGCGGAAAAAGCTGCCACCTGAAGCGCCAGCATCCCATATGGGTGCCGGTTTGAGCCCCCACTGCTCCACTTCCGATCCAGCTCTCTGCTGTGGCCTGGGAAAGTAGTAAAAGATGGCCCAAGTGCTTGGGCCCCTGCACCTGTGTGGGAGACCTGGAAGAAGCGCCTGGCTCCTGGGTTTGGACAGGCGCAGCTCTGGCCATTGCAGCCATCCGGGGAGTGAACCAGCGGATAGAAGACCTTTCTCTCTCTCCCTCTCTGTGCCTCTGCCTTTCTGTAATTCTACCTTTCAAATAAATAAATAAATCTTAAAAAAAAAATAAGAAATGTATTCCAAAGGGGGATATCTATTAATGGAGTGGAAGCCAGGATTATCAGCTTTGAATTTCATGAATAATTTGGGTGTAACATGTAATTATGTTAAAAGAAAGTGCTCCTTCTGCTTTCTTCTGGCTAGGTGAGCCACGTTATTTTTCTTTTATATTCATTCACTAGACTTCAGCAAATAAGCATTAAGCATTGACTCTTCCGAAATGTCCAAGGCTGTGGAGCTCATTTTGAAGGGCTGACAGTAGATATAGCTCATCAACTGGACAGCCTCAAGCATTATTTTATAACGTTAAAGAGAATCCAGGTGGTGAAGAACATTTGCTTTAAGCCACATGACTGGGATTCCTGCAGTTTTGTTTTTTTTTTAATAGCTAAAAGTAATAGATGGTAATTCAATTAATATTTTCTGAATCATGACTCTAACCACCATTTCCACAGGCTTTAAGGTCAGCTGGTTGTGCAGGATTGATTTCAAAACTCAGGTTGCTGTGTAGATTTCTACTTCTAAGCAAAGTTAATATTTAACCAAATGATAACCGATTTTCAGGGAACTTCCATATGCTAATCACATTCTCCTTTAACATATGGTGAATTGAGTTGAGCTTGAATCACTTGAAAGTCACAGTGTCAAATGGTTACCTATCTTATCTGGAGTATGAGGAGTATTTTTCTTAAAGGGGCCAGAATAATTAATAAAGTACTGTATTTACTTCAAATTTTAATTGCTTTTATAGTAGATTAAGTTTTATGGCCTAGGATTTCTGCTTATAGAGCAATAACAGATCATTGGAGGGCATTTCTATATTCACAGTAACAGTAAATGTTTCTTTTTTTTAAGATTTTTATTTATTTATTGGAGAGGTAGAATTACAGACAGTGAGAGGAAGAGACAGAGAGAGCAGTCTTCCTTCTGTTGGTTCACTCCCCAAATGGCCGCAACGGCTGGAGCTGCACTGACCTGAAGCCAGGAGCCAGGAGCTTCTTCTGGGTCTCCCATGTGGGTGCAGGGGCCCAAGGACTTGTGCCATTTTCTACTGCTTTCCCAGGCCATAGCAGAGAGCTGGATTGGAAGAGGAGCAGCCAGGACTAGAAACGGTGCCCATATGGGATGCCTGCACCGCAGGCAGAGGATGTGTCACAGCGCTGGCCCCAACAGTAAATGTTTCAAAGGAGGTAAAACTGTGGCCCAACAGTGACAAAAAATCAGAATCCAGATTCTAAGACCCATTTCTACATGGAATTTATATTACTATAAGCTAATTTTGATCAGTTATATATATTTCTTAATATAAAGTGAAAAAACTTTTGTTCAATCATATAATATGGAATATGACTTTGTACATCATTAAGAATAAGTGCCACATCAAGATTTGCCTTAGGAATTTTAAATGTTTTTGAATATTTTAGTTATTTATTTATTTGTCTTATCACTTTAATAATTCTAAACTATAAGGGTTTAGAAATTTATTTTAATATAACCAGTATTTCCACACTCTTTTTGTATTTTTATGCAAAGAAAACATTTCTATTTATAATTTGCAATTCATATACAACTTTCACTGTAAAAATACTAGAGCAATACGTGTGTTAGCAATAAAAATTCTGATGAGGGGCTGGCATTGTGGTGCAGCAGGTGACTCTGGCATCCCATACGGGCACCAGTTCATATCCTGGCTGCTTCACTTCCAATTAAACTCCCTGCTAATGACCTGGATAAAACAGTGCAAGACGGCTCAAGTGTTTGGGCCCCTGCCACCCACTTGGTGATCTGGATGAAGCTCCTGGCTTTGGCCTGGCCTACCCCTGGCTGTTGAGGCCATTTGGGGAAGTGAACCAGTAGATGGAAGATATATATGTCTCTCTTTCTTTCTCTGTCTTTCCATCTTTGTCACTTTGACATTAAAAATAAATAAATATCAAAAAATTATGATGAATATTTAATTTCACTGGTATATGCAGCTCCCTTTAATAAATAGTTAAATACCTTTTCCATATAAATCAGTATGAAACTCTTTACACAAGAAAGAAAACCTATTCAAATAATGGTCTTTCTATTGTGAAATCATACATTCCTTAAGAGTCAAGTAGTAAAGATTTTCATTGTTCTATTAATCTAGAATGCTAACATGATGGCCTTTTTAAAATTAAAGTTTATATTAAAGTCGCATTATCACCAATTTAATCCACAAAGAAATCCTGCAATTTCAAAGCAGTCATTAACTATTGACCCTAAGCACCATATAGCATAACAGAGGACTCCTGATGATCTTGGGTACTTCCTCAATTCTGGATTTTCTGTTTTTTTTTTTTTTTTTTTTTTTTTTTTAAGATTTATTTATTTGAAAGGCAGAGTTAGAAAGAAGGGGACAGAGAGAGATCTTCCATCCACTGGTTCACTCCCCAAATGGCTGCAAAGGCTAGTGCTGGGCCAGGACAAAGCCAGGAGCTTCTTCCAGGTCTCCCACATGGGTGAGGGGCACAAGTACTTGGGCCACCTTCTGCCATTTTCCCAGGCGCATTAGCAGAGAGCTGGATTGGAAGTGGAGCAGCTGGGACTCGACTGGCACCCATTTGGGATGCAGGCACTGCAGACAGTGGCTTTACCCGCTGTGCCATAGCGCCAGCCCTGCATTTTATGTTCTTAAAGATGAAAGAAATCTCTTACCTCTAGAAGTGCATCAGCTGAATCATGAAGACAAAGGACAAGGGTGCCTACTCGGGCCATATTGTTGACATATGAAAAGGTAATCAAGAAAATAGTTACAAGGTGGTGCAGGAACATAATGCCAAAGTCCTTGAGGAAGGAATAAAGAAACAGCCATGTTAGGGTTTAGCAACATCACATTTCCATTCATTCATTCAATCATCAAACCAATGCTTACTAAGAACCTCCATGGACATAGCACTGGGATACTAAAATGAAAAAAAAAAATATAATTCCTATATTCAAAAAGCCCACCATATAACAGGAGAGACTCACAGGAGACAAGTGACTATGGAAAGTGTGACTGATGCTGGGTCAGAGGCCAAATCATAAAGGGTGTGTTGTACTAAACCCAGGAATTTGGAACTATGGGAGAAATAATCGCAAGGTTTCAAAAGAAGAAAATTACTTGGATTTGAACACTAGGAAGATTCTGGAGGTGCAGGTGGTATTTTTGCTTGGACTGTGGCATCTTCGTTGGGGCAACAGGCTATGGCACTAGGACACAGGACCTTTGGGAGGCAATCAGGTCATGAAGCCAGAACCCTCATGAATGGAATTAGTGTCCCTTTTGGCACATGAAGATGCATATAGAAGGTGCCATCTATGAATCAGGAGACAGGCCCTCCCCAGATATCAGATCTGCCAGTGCCTTGTTTGATTTTAGACTTCTCAGCCTCCAGAGCTGTGTGGGAAATTAACTTCTGCTCTTTATAAGTTACTCAGACTATGGAAGTTTTTTTTTTTTTTTAATAGAAATCCAAATGGATTAAAAAAAGCAATGACTGTTTTTTGTTATCTCACAGATTTCTTGGACTGTGCATCTCAATGTTAGCATCATTCCTTGGAATATCCCCATTGAAATCCTAATTTAGTGGCTTTTCTAATGGGTACCACACAAATGAGCCCTGAATTTTAAGTATTATCAGCCCATATTAATTAAAATTAATATTTGCAGAATAAATAGAATTGACCATCCTTATTTTGGTCAGCTTCAAAGGAGCTGTTTCTTGGTGTAAGTGGAAGGATCATCCTTCTCTGATATTACTTCCTCACTATCTGGATATGGTTTGCTGTGATATGGAATTTCTGTTCATTAGAAATCCAGTCTCCCTTTTACTGACATTTTAGTTTGAGTCTAGCTTTGTGCGTAATAAACTTGAGTATCTCTGGAACTTAAACGCCAAGATTGGCCCTAATGTAGCTCTACTTGAAAGCTTTGGACTCCCCTACAGATGTTCATCTAGAGACAAATAAATCAAAGTGAAAAGCATGGCACAAAACTGACCTATGAACAGATCCTGCTTGTGAGAAAGAGCAACCTTGGGGTGAAATCTGGAGGAATTTTTTTTCTAAATTTCTATCCTAGGAGGTCAATATTCATTTACTCACTGAAAGTCCTGTTTGAGTATGTACTGTGTTTCCAACACTGTTTTAAGCTTCGAGGATAAATAAGCCAACAAAATAGATGAAGATTTCTGCCTCTGTGAAACTTATATATTCTAGTGAGGGAAACAGACAATAAATGCAATAAGCAAATGGTCTCTCCTGTTGCAAGGTAGAAAAATCCCATGGGAGAAGGCAGGAAGACCACTTGTGATATGGAGGGTAGTAGGTCCCAGTTGCTGGGGGCAGCAGACTGCAATACCAGAAAGTAGGGTCAAGGTACACCTTTGTAAGAAGGGGACTTGAAGATAGGGAGTTAGTGACACAGGTAGATGAGGGCAATGTTCCTGGCAAAGAAAACAAAAAAGGCCAAGGCTCTGTCCATTATCTTTCTTTCCTAAAATACTCAGGGAAAAACAAGGAGGTTAGCGTGGCTGGAGTATGGTAAGAGAGGGAGAGAGGAGTAGACGTTAGAGTGGCAAGATTTTATTTTTTTCACCTTCTTCTTTCTACCTACTACCTTTACAGTTGGGTCTTCTCATCTGTGGGTTCTACATTCACAGATTCACCCAACCGTTGATCAAAAACATTCAACAAGTTGCACCTATACTGAACACATATAGACTACTTCCATTGCTATTCTTTAAACAATTGAGCAAAATGACTATTTATATTGCATTCATATTAGATGATTTAAAGTATATCGAAAATATACAAAGGTTATAGGCAAATACCATTCCATTTTGTACAAGAGAATTGAGTATCCATGGATTTTGTTATCTGTAGGGAGTCCTGGAACAAATCCCCAGGGATACCAAGGAATAGCTGTGTTTAAAAGAGATTAAATAATTTTGGCCGGCGCCGCGGCTCACTAGGCTAATCCTCCGCCTTGCGGCGCCGGCACACCGGGTTCTAGTCCCGGTCGGGGCACCGATCCTGTCCCGGTTGCCCCTCTTCCAGGCCAGCTCTCTGCTGTGGCTAGGGAGTGCAGTGGAGGATGGCCCAAGTCCTTGGGTCCTGCACCCCATGGGAGACCAGGAGAAGTACCTGGCTCCTGCCATCGGATCAGCGCGGTGCGCCGGCCGCAGCGCGCCAACCGCGGCGGCATTGGAGGGTGAACCAACGGCAAAGGAAGACCTTTCTCTCTGTCTCTCTCTCACTGTCCACTCTGCCTGTCAAAAAAATTAAAAAAAAAAAGAGATTAAATAATTTTGTAGAACAGAGAAGGAATCACTCCATTATTTAAGTCTTGGTATATATCATTTCAGGTAACATTTATGCTCACAGATGAATTGGGAGGTTAAGGTGTCAGAAATAAAATTATTTGTGGGCTTTAAAAACTTGATTATATTTATCACATTTGAATTTTTTTTTTTTTTTTTGACAGGCAGAGTGGATAGTGAGAGAGAGAGAGAGACAGAGAGAAAGGTCTTCCTTTTTGCCGTTGGTTCACCCTCCAATGGTCGCTGCAGCCGGCACATCGCACAGATCCGAAGCCAGGAGCCAGGTGCTTCTCCTGGTCTCCTATGTGGGTGCAGGGCCCAAGAACTTGGGCCATCCTCCACTGCTTTCCCGGGCCATAGCAGAGAGCTGGCCTGGAAGAGGGGCAACTGGGATAGAATCCGGCGCCCCGACCGGGACTAGAACCCGGTGTGCCAGCGCCGCGAGGCGGAGGATTAGCCTGTTGAGCCACGGCGCCTGCCACATTTGAATGTTACAAAGCACTTAAAATTACTCATTAATTTTACTCCCAGTCACTATCACAATGAAAGAGGGCTGAGTTTTAAGTCTTACAGGTTTCTTCTCAATTCCTTTGAAATACACATCTTTTTTTTTAAAGATATATTTATTTGAAAGGCAGAGTTACAGAGAGGCAGAGAGAGAGAGAGAGAGAGAGAGAGAGAGAGGTGTCTTTCATCCACTGGTTCACTCCCAAAATGGCTGCACTGGCTGGAGCTGAGCCGATCAGAAGCCAGGAGCTTCTTCTGGGTCTCCCAAGCAGGTGCAGGGGCCCAAGGACTTGGACCATCTTCTACTGCTTTCCCAGGCCATAGCAGAGAGCTGGACTGGAAGTAGAGCAGGCTTTGCCACTATTCCACAGTGCCAGCCCCTGGAACTATCCTTAAGTTTGTTCTGAGAGTCAGTGTGGGCAAGAGTTGTAAGGTGGGCAGATGTTCAGCAAGCTACTCTGAGTTTGTCCTGAGTGACACTGGCACCAGCAGTGAGGTCAGGCAGAGTTCTCAGATTTAATTTCATCTTTTACCCGAGGAGAACGCAGAGGTTCTAGAGGGGTCTCCTTTCCCTCTGCAGCCACTTTGTCTTCACGGCTTCTGTTCTGGTCCTTGATTCACTGGATCAAAGGGGCCCTTGCTTCTGGACCCTGACGTGTCGTAACCTAGCTCCATGGTCATCTTTCCTACAACTCAGAGTATATTCTACTTTCTATCCTCCAGTTCAATTTAAACAGCTAGGTTTTGCTGAGTTTGTCTGTGATTAAGGCAATTTCTACTTTAAAACAAAAGACCAAGAAAGTTAAAACCTAGGTCTTATTGATGTGTCTGAACTCCCAAAGAATGTATGCATTTTATTCATCTCCCTGGACAATTATGAGCCACATATTGAAGGAAACCAATCTGTAGTCCAGGCTCCAATTCTAAATATTTTTTAAAATTTTTGTTAAGAGTATTAGTTTACTCATCTGTAGAATTAAGAGATTGAATCAGGCTATCTTTAAGCTGTCAGTTCTATAATTCTAGGCCTGTTAGCTACACTTGGAGTCTTTAATCTACTAACTCCATTTCCATAAATTAGAATGAGACAAATAGACAGACATGCATCCTTCTCATTCAGTAGCCCAGTAACTGTTGACGTCACTACAATTTGTCAACTTGAGGTTTGAGAGATCAATTTTTTTAAGATTGATTTATTTATTTGAAAGTCAGAGTTACATAGAGAGAGGCGAGGCAGAGAGAGAGACGTCCTCCATCCACTGGTTCACTCCCCAGATGGCCGCAACAGCCAGAGCTGTGCTGATCCAAAGTCAGGAGCCAGGAGCCCCTTCCAGGTCTCCCATGCAGGTTCAGGGGCCCAAGGATTTGGGCCATCTTCTGTTGCTATCCCAGGCCATAGCAGTGAGCTGGATCAGAAGTGGAGCAGCAGGGTCTTGAACCAGCGCCCATATGGGATGCCAGCACTTCAGGCCAGGGTATTAACCTGCTGCACCACAGCGCCCACCCTGGCCCGAGAGATCAATTTCAAAAAGTTTAATTGCTTCAATTGTTCTGTGTAGGGTGGGCACTGTGGTACAGAGGTTAAGCTACTGCTTGGGATGCCTGCATCCCATATCAAAGTGCCAGTTCCAGTCCTGGATTCTCTGCTTCCAATCCAATTTCCTGCTCATGCTCCTGGGAAGACAGCAGATAGTGGTCCAAATATTTGAGTCCCTGGCACTCACATGGGAGACCTGGATGGAGTCCCAGGCTCCTGGATTCAGGCAAAACCATCACTGGCTGTTGTGGGCATTTGGGGAGTGAACCAGTGGATAGAAGATCTCAATTTCTCAATCTCTGTCTTCCCTCTCCCTCCCATTACTCTGCTTTTCAAATAAATAAATAAATCTTTAAAAGTATGAAATACTTGCTTCTGTGTATACTTTAGTAAACATATAGCTTACTTTCCTCTTCTAGAAAGTATAACATTGTAAACAATCATATTTATTTATTTATTTATTTTGACAGGCAGAGTGGACAGTGAGAGAGAGAGACAGAGTGAAAGGTCTTCCTTTACCGTTGGTTCACCCTCCAATGGCCACCACAGCCAGCGCGCTGCGGCCAGCGCACCGCACTGATCCGAAGGCAGAAGCCAGGTGCTTCTCCTGGTCTCCCGTTGGGGTGCAGGGCCCAAGGACTTGGGCCATCCTCCACTGCATTCCCTGGCCATAGCAGAGAGCTGGCGTGGAAGAGGGGCAACCAGGACAGAATCTGGCGCCCCGACCGGGACTAGAACCCGTGGTGCCAGCGCCGCAGGCGGAGGATTAGCCTATTGAGCCGCGGCACCGGCTACATATTGGTTTATCACTAGGATAAACAGTATACTAGTTTCCTGCATGAGGCCAGATAATTTTAAAATGAAGTACAACTATTTCTCTTATTTTCAATTAACCTAGTCTCCAAACTAGTCCCAATACATTGATGGTGGACACTAACGTCAGAAGAACTGTGTGTCTTGCCACAGTTAATTCTGACTGCCTACAGCAGAACCAAGTATTGCAAACCTGTGCCACCTGTTGGCCTACCACTGTGCTCCTCCATTTAGAATCACATTTAAGTCTAGTTCTCAGCTCACTGGCAGAAGGCAGCGACCACAGCCTGGGGTTAATGAGTGACTATGTATAGGTACAACTTACTGGTTTTACCTATATCTGAATTTCTGATGATAATGAGGTATCTAGGGTTTTCCTAAGTCATTAAGGTTGGATAATGCCAAAATGCCTTATGTACAACAGTAACTACACTGATGATATCCGCCGCTGGAAGGCAGCCTGGCTATTTATTACTTGTGACTCCATTATACCTGGGGTATAAGTGTTCTGCCAGACAATAGCTGCTTCAAGACAATGGATCAATTACAGTATTTTCAACTGTTTTCTACACACAATTCCATGAAAACTCTGGTGCTGAATTCAACAGCTCAATGAGATTATCTTTTACCCCTGCTTAATACAGTTTCAAGTGAGGTCCTGTACCAGAACAATACTCTCCACATTTCCCATTGTTCAGCTCTCAATGGTTACTCTTGGCTCACTGAATGAGAGCAAGAGGTTTTTTTCTATTTAATTAAAAACGCAAATAAATAGAAATTTACTAAAATAGTTAATGGAGGATTAGGATCACTTTATAATTAAGTTTCTAAATTTGTATCTGATATAAACGTCCACAAACAACACAATTCCCTTAACAATGTGGCAAGGCTCCTTTAAAAATAAGAACCTTGTTTTTCAGACAAATGTTGCTTTGTGAAGATGATTTGTGCATAAATCCCTTGGTCCTGGAAAGTATTTATTACTGAAGGGCTCAGAGTGATGCCTATAGCAAAAGATGAATTTTAATTTTAGTCATATCTGTGCGAATATAAAGAAGCATGAATAATTGATTTTGTCTTTTACATTTCTGCTTCAGAAAACATTAGACAAAATGAAATACCTTTCACAACAACCATGCAGTTATTATTCTGTATGCTACCTCCTCTCAACCCTGATACATTTCTTTGAGTAGGCACTGAATCCAGTCCAAATAACAGCTTTTAAACAAATTGTCAATGGGGATTTTATCAATGCAGGGTGGAAAACGTCCATCCTAATATTTGTAACTGCTGAAAGTGATTAGTGTGTAGAAACAAACATGGCTAGAAGAATATTAGCAGTTTAGGTTGGTAATGTTTCCCTTCATTTTCTGAAGCAGCAATTAAAAGAGAGCTTGTTGTTTCTTGTTAACCCTCATACTGAAAACTGATCCCAAAGCCCTTATTCAAAACAGACTGGCCCTGCCAGCTACTTCAAATGCCGTCCCCAACCTCCTGCTGTTCTGTCATAATGGTTTCATATTGACACCCATCTGTAAGGGCTTCTATGTTCCCCTCCCACCAGATATTTACCCAACCTCGGCCCCTTTTTCCAGTGGCTTCTCCCAAATGTTAATTTTCAGAGACAGGAAACAATCAGAGATAGTCTTGACTCAACCTCAGAGTTCAGTCTGAAAGGCAAGAATTCAAGGATGAGTCATTCATTTTAAAATCAAAATCTGGTAAGAGAGTGCGGCTTTTCTCCTTATTACATTTCTAAATAGCATGTAGAGAATCTAAACCAGAGTTTCTTGGTCTTCTCTGTGTAGTGTCCACAACAGAAACTCCTGGGTACGGGTAAAATTCCAGCTACCTGGGGTCCATCCTCAACTGTTAGGACAAGAAGCAGTATCTTTAATTAGTTCTCTAGGGGAATTTCACGCACAATAAAATATTAACACCACATGGCCAGAGGGATCCACCTCTTATTAAGACAGAAGGCTGAGGTTCCATACGATGGAACTCCCATCACAGTGATTAGCCTAAGCAGAGTCTTCAAAATAATGTTCGATCTGAGCAGACACTAGATATTTGCCTATGAAAAAAGTCAACCATTTTTCATTTTAAAAACATATACATGACACCATATACAACAAGGAATTTGTTTCTTATGCCCCCAACTGCTGGGAAAAGTATTATTAGTCTTATGTAGCCTCTTTGGCAAATAATTTTTACAATTGAGTGAAAAAAAAAAAAAACACTGGTGAGCTCTCTCATAAAAGGAATAACAATCATTGTGATTTTAACTGAGGGCTGATTTTGGTGTATGGAGCTGGTGAAAAATAGGAAATGTTTCTGAAGTACAAAGTTGAGGAAAGGTGCTTCTCTCCCAGGTGCAAACGACATGCATCCACTTAATAAACAGAATTCGTAGAGTCTAACTCACATGAATGGATGCCAGGTAACTAGAATGAGGTGACCCATCCCATAGATTTTCAAACTCTCTAGGAAACGGACAGCAGCGGAGTTGAAGTTTGATTTCATTTTATGACAAAAAGGTAATAAGGGAAGTCGCCCGTGGTTTTTGTTCTTTTAGATAGTGGTTTTCTTATATGAATATTCAAAGCACATAGGAATTCAGGTGTTTTTTTTAACAGAGTAACATGCTATTCTCTAAAGGTCAATAAAGTTCTCTTTCTCTTTACTGGGATTGTGCAGAGTTGGGGTAAAACTCAGTGTGGGCAGCAGGAAGTGGACTTCAGGCAGGTAACTTGGCAATGGGCAAGGGAGAGCAGCCACTCAGGCTCCATCTACCTCCACACCAGGGTGAACAGGCAGAGGGAGATGGTAAAGATTTCAGATAGAGTTGATATATGCCAGGAATAATCACTCTTAAACTGCTTATCTATTGAGAATATTAAAATATAATACAATCTCTGGAGATGGGTAGCTACAGAACTAACAGCATGCATATATATACAAAAACTCTAAAAAACAAAATCCACAAAGCCAAAAACAGTGTTCTGTTAAATCTTAATGTTAAAATTGTGTTATAGAGAGGGAGGAGATGTACAGTTTGGTACATGCTCAATCGGACTTGCCCCAAATGGTAGAGTTAGATACATGCCTGGGGACTCCAATTCAATCCTATCAAGGTGGCATGTACCAATGCCATCTCACTAAGTCAAAGTGATCAGTTTCAGTTCATAATTGATCATAATGATAGGATTAAGAGTCAAAGGGATCACATAAACAAGACTAGTGTCTGATAATACTAACTGATAGAATTAAAAAGGAGAGAATGATCCAACATGGGAAGCGGGATACACAGCAGACCCATAGAATGGCAGATGTCCTAAACAGCACTCTGGCCTCAGAATCAGCCCTTAAGGCATTCATATCCAGCCAAAAAAGCCCATGAGAGTATTTCAGGCATGGAAAGCCAAGACACTCTGGCAAAAAAACAAAACAAACGAACAAACAAAAACAACCTAAATGAAAGATCTCTGTGAGTGAGATCCCAGTGGAAAGAACGGGTCACATCAAAGGAGGTACCTTTCTCTGAAGGGAGGAGAGAACTTCCACTTTGACTATGGCCTTGTCTACATAAGATCGGAGTTGGTGAACTCAAAAGGCTTCCATAGCCTTGGCAACTCATGACAAGAGCCTTGGGTGATTACTGACCCCATAAATAAGAGTGTCAATTGTTAAACCAACAACAGGAGTCACTGTGCACCTGTTCCCCATGTAGGATCTCTGTCCTTAATGTGTTATACTATGCTAATCAATGGTATAACTAGTAATCAAACAGTAGTTTACACTTTGTGTTTCTGTGTGAGTGCAAACTGTTGAAATCTCAAGATATACTAAATTGATCTTCTGTATATAAAGATAATTGAAAATGAATCTTGATGTGAGTGGGATGGGAGAGGGAGAGGGAGATGGGAGAGGTGGGGTGGGAGGGAAGTTATGGGGGCGGGGGGGAAGCCACTGTAATCCAAAAGCTGTACTTTGGAAATTATTAAATAAAAGTTAAAAAAATAAATAAATAAACTGTTATAATAGAAAAATCACAAATCATTAGAGTAAAAATGAAATATTCTACCAGGAATTCCTAGCAGTTTAATTCACTGACGCATCTTGTCTTGTGAAGATTTCTAAAACAATTAGTAGCACAAGTTCTAAAGGTTTGAGAGTTTGATTTAAAAAAAAAAGGGGGGGGGGGCTGGCACTGTGGCATAGCAGGTTAATGCCCTGGCCTGAAGCACCAGCATCCCATATGGGTGTTGGTACTAGTCTCGGCTGCTCCTCTTCTGATCAAGCTCTCTGCTGTGGCCTGGGAAAGCAGTAGAAGATGGCCCAAGTGCTTGGGCCTCTGCACCCACATGGGAGACCGGAAGAAGTTCCTGGCTCCTGGCTCAGATCGGCATGGCTCCAGCTGTCGCAGCCATCTGCAAGATGATGGAACCATGGATGGAAGACCTCTCTCTACCTTTCTCTGTATCTCTTTCAAATAAATAAAATTAAAAAAATAAAAAGAACAAAGAAACAAGGGACTGAACAACTGAGACACTCAGGGTGATGTATGGAAATCAGCTGGTTCTGTGTTGCTCCACATGAGAAAAATTCTACCTTTCTCTTAGCAGCGCATGAAGTGAAGAGTTTCCATGATGCATGCAAATGTCAACCTCTGGGTGTCTTAAATCACTCACAATGTATCTGGTTGTTGTATTTTTAACTGGATGTGAATTTCTGGATCACCACTGAGTATGCTTGAATAGACCATTCAAAGAAAGAAATTGCAAATAACAAGGCTTTTCAAAAAGCGTAATTAGAATTCACTTTTATTTTCACAAAGTCTCTAAAAATGTTCCCTAGGGTACATATTTAATGGGGATATTTGGAAAGGATTGAAAAAGTGTGACTGATTTGGAAAATGTTTGTTCAATTAAAAGTGGAGTAGTCTTGGCAGGAATGGATCAATTATTCTCTTCTCTAAAATCTGAATAAAATTCCATTCATGCTAAATCTAGAGCTGAATTCATTTCAACACTTTTCCCCCAGTGGATTAGATGTTTCCCCAACTATATACAGATTTAGGTCACTGAGGGAGATAACTGTCAAGAAATTAATTAAAGACTTTGAATTTACTATTGTTACTACTGAAAGCTTTTAAAATGTGCATAGATGTGACTTTAGTATATCTAGTAGCCAATCTCGATTCTGACATCCCCACACACATACTAACACAAATACATCAAACATACATATATCAAGTTATTCCACGTTAGAGTGGAGACAAGGCAAAGGGCCAGAGATTTGTGCTTGTCAATAAAGTTTTACTGGGACACTCTCAGATCCATGTGTTTACTTCCTGTCTGTGGCAGCTTTCTTGTGACGGCAGCAGGACTCGGTTGAGTAGTTACAACAGAGACTACATGTCCTACAAGTCTGAAACATTTATCTGTCCCTTTACCAAAGTTTTATGGCTGCTGGCTTAGAATCACATCAAAGGGCATATTATAGAAAACTTTCACATGTTATCTGAACGTGTTTGTGGCAGTTACATGGCCTCACTGCCAACTTTACCACATTTTCTTCAAAGAATGTGTAACATAATTAATTTTCATAGCTCTTCTGAAGATTCCCATTAAACATTGTTCTCAAAATTCAACTCAGAATAAATAAAGATGGCAGATAGGACCATAAGAATTCTCATGATCAGCTGCAACTTCAAGGCTACTTGAAAAGCAAGGAGTTTCTCCACCAGGTTCTAAAAGCAAGGGCTGTCTGGCTTCAGTACGACTTTCGCTGCTGCTAGCTGTGTCATGACTTTGTGGCTTCTGGAAGCAAACATAAATGAAATAAAGAACTGCTGTATAAGCTGCATTTACCCAATCTTCAAGACCAAGAGCTCATAATCTTGTCTGCTGTGAATTATTTAGTTAATATTTAACCTTCCATTGATTATATTACTGTGGAAAAGGGCACAATAAAATTTTATTTGCATGATAGAAAACAACAAGATAGTACCACTGATTCACTTTTGGTGGGCCTGGCCCAGGCATTGAGCTGGATTTACAATACCCCAGAGTCCGTCTTCCTGCTTTCCTCCTCTCTCCCAACACACACACACACACACACTTTCCAAACACACTCTGCTTCCATACGATGCAGATTATTTTTAGTGAATAATACAAACATGTATTTTTTTCTCATTGAACTTAAGGTCCTCCGAAGCTCCCCATTACTCCTTGCCTCATCACAAATGCTTGGAGTTGAAGGCCTTTATGCACGACACCTTCTGGGCCCTGTGTAAATCACCCTTGCCCCAGTCACACTAGGCTGTAATGGGAAAAGTCACTTCTGAGACATGGAAATTAAACCCCGCCTAACAGTATCAAGGGATTTGTAGGTTAACAGACTTAACTTGATTTTTTACAATAATCCCTGGAGACAAAGGCAACGACAACATTTTTTTGATGCCAGTTAAACCCATTTGAGTTAAAAACAAAAACAAAAACCACCCTGAATGATCAGTAGGGGGCAGACTATACTCAACTGGAATCAGAATCATCCTCATTGACCATCAAGCTTTTAAGGTTCAAGATGACAAAGGGCAATCAACCACTTGATTTTGTGTGTTGGATGGAAGATGAGAAAAGTCTTCCTCAGGTCAACCAGGCTGGGATGCTACTGTACGCCGTCAGCAGGGATTCAGGGCAACTCTTGCTATTATCATCAGCCCTATCTTCCCCTCTTGTAACTCCATTTCCTTCAGCTACCTGAGCTGCCCTGCCACCATCCCTGACAATCACCCAGAACTCTAAACTGCAGAATTTACTCGAAGCTGCTCTAACTTACCGCCACGCAGACCTCTGGCCATGCAGGCGTTTCTGCCTGCTTTTTCTCCAAGCCACACTCCACCTTGACTACCTGGTGCACATCTGTTTGTCCAGTGATTCCCAGGCACCAGAGGCTCTGACACTGAGATTTATTCTTACCAACAATCTTGTAACACAGGGAGCACTTTGACCTTCACTTTATATGGAAACTGAGGCACAGAGATGCTACCTGATTTTTGCAAAGCCACAAGGTGGGGACAAGCTGAAACCAGATCTGAGTCCAATTCTGTGGGCTCCTAGGCACCACTGCAGGCTGCTCTCAGAAACTAGCACATGAGGAAAGACTGTGAGGAAGGAGGCAAGAGAGAGGCCACTCTGGGAAATATGAGTGAGAGACGGAAGAGCAGGACGAGGTCCACTCTCAGGAGGTAGCAACAGATGGGGAGCAGGGCTGTCCAGGACCAGTCATCTGACTGTGAGACCTGAAGATGCTTAAGAGACTCTCCCTTGGCAAAGGACTTGGAGGTTTGATGGCCAGAGCAAGTCATTAATTAAGGAAGCCTTTGAATTAAGTCCTAAAATGTTGCCCCATAAAACATTTGTTTCCCAGATAATAGTGTTCTATTGTCCTCCCACCAGGCTGCACACAACACTGGCCTGAAATGCTTCCATCACAGTCAGCAGCTTGCTAAAATGAGCTGTTTCTTCCCTGCTTGCATTCTGAAGACACAGCAGGGAGAAAGAAATAAGACAGAGGCCCAGCACTCGGGGATACCTGCCTCAGAAGAAGTCCGAGCTGAAGTGGCAGAACATTACAACTCCAGTCCCAAGCAGATGCTTAAAAGAGCACCTGGCACCTCTGTGAAAGGGAGGTTAAGTGGCCAGTGTCTACCAGTCGCAGCACTAAGGTGACACAGAATTCCACATTATTTTTAATCCTTGTCAGGATGAACAGATATCCTTTGGTGTGATGTTAGCTTTTTGAGCAAAGAAATTTCTGGGCATGCTGACCTGTCAGGTACGACCTGGAAGTCACAGTCCGAGGAAAGGCCAAGAACAGTCTAGGCCAGCAGGTGGCACACATTTTGGTGTGGTCTCAACTTTCTCAACATGGTCTCAACATTCCTTTATATTCTTAAAAATTTTTGGTGATATCAAAGACTTTGTTTATATGGATTTTAACTATTAATATGTATCATATTAGATGTTAAAACTGAGAATTTTTGAAAATATTCAAAGTACATTCAACTTGTTGCTATTGGTATTTTGGTTGAAGTAGGTGATGAAACTCCAATATCAGATAAATAAATACTTGGGAAAGTGAGTGTTTTAATAGGTGCTTGTGAGAGCTGTAGATATTCTTTGATACTTTACCAAAACTTGGCAACTTGGACATTGTTAAAGGTTAGCTGCAATGCAGAATCTAAAACCACATCAATAAACTTTCCATATTCTGTTACATTGAAACATACTGGTCTATTTTGACTTTTGAATGCATCTTTCACTCATGCATTTTGTAACACCATGCATTGATCATTTGGAAAAAACACTGGTTCATTGAGTTAATGATACGCTTTGTTATACAATATTTTTTAAAAATTATATGTTAATATCATTACCAATTTCATCAGAAATGTCTTATGTACAAAGACACTACCATGTTCTCACTGGTGGATACAAGCCTTCCAAAAATCTAATGTTTGCTTGAAAACTTGAACTTTCACTTTAACAAATAAACTGCCCTTCTTCAAACAACTTGACAAGCTCACTTTGTACACTTCCAGAGAAATGCCTGTCATATATACAAGTTGCAAAACATAGGTTGTCGGTCATTCCTTCAAGTAAAAATGGGGTTCTAATGGGGGAAAGGGCAGCTAGTTCCACTCAAAACACAAAGAACCACACGTGAGTTTTCACGAGACACCATTGTGTACTGTTAGGCAACAGAAGTTCTTTATGCCCACTTCTGCCTTCAGCACACACATTTTGAAAACGTGTATTCAACAGCAGGTAGTTGATAAAATGAGTATCTTTTACTACTTCATCAAGAGCATTTTCAAGTGAGACTGATGCTTTCTTCTTCCTGCAAGTGTGTGGCACTGCAAAATACCATGGCTACTAGTACAGCTTGGAGCGGCTGCCAGCAATTCTGCCCTCCACTATTTTTTGCACTCTCTGTGCAAAATTCAACCCAGTGAGAGAGGCAAATGGCATCTCCGTAGTATTATGAAAACGGCTTTGGCTTACAGACCTCCTGAAAGGGTCTCGAGGATTCCCAGGAAACCTCAGATCCCTGAGCACTGCTGATTAGATAAACAAATTCCAAATATCCTCCTAGGAAATGCTAACTGCCCTCTTATTCATGGCTGTGCTCATGACAAGCTGGGGTAGGCAGCAGGAACAAAGCCCTTAAAATCGGAGTGGTTTCAAACAAAGCCGTATTTCCTACTCACTACGTTTTGCCATTGGTTGAGGGGCTAGGAGGAAGTCTGCTTGCTTGGGTCACGCAGGGATCCAGGCTGATGGAGCCGGCTCCATCTCAGATGTTACCAATCGCTGTACTAGAGGGAACCGCAGAGCGCTACAGCGGCTCACACTGGCAAGGGCAGTGAAATATCCCAGCCCAGTGTTAACTCACTCTGTTACAGCCTGCTGGTCACACCTCCCCATCCAGCCACCAGAGGGGAGGAGGCTGAGACGTACAGCTCTAGATTCATAGCTGATACCTACTGAGCACTTACGATGTGGCAGGCACTGTTCTCGGAACATTTATTACCTGCTTAGACTTCACAACACTCCCATAAGGTACGTTCTATGAACTCCATTCCTTGAATCCGGCAACTGAGGCACAGCAGATGAGAGTGGTGCTGGGCCAGCCACGGCCTCCACAGGGCATGCCTCGGGACTCCAAATCACAGTGCCCATTAGCAATGATCTTCCACTCCGGCACAGGACTTTTCATACTGATAAATTTCAAGGATTATCCTTTATGACAAGATGTTCTTTCTCCTTTTATGTCAAGATTGCCTTTTCTTTATGAAATCAGAACTACAAACAGTATGTGCTTTTAAAATATTCTTACTGGGGCCGGCGCGCCGTGGCATAGCAGTTAAGCCACCATCTGCAGTGCCAGCATCCCATATGGGTGCCTGTTCAAGTCCCGGCTGCTCCATTTCTAATCTAGCTCCCTAATGTGCCTGAGAAAGTAGCGGAAGATGGCTCAAATGCTTGGGCCCCTGCACCCCTGTGGGAGACCTGGAAGAAGCTCCTAGCTCCTGGCTTCAGCCTAGTGTCAGGGGCCACACAGCATGTGGCCTCTTAGTGGAAAACTACTGAGGCAGGGCTAGACAGCCCAGGCCCGAGAGTACGGATAACGCAACCTTGTGTGACCTTGTGCCTTAAGACCTTGTAACCTTTCCCCTACTTGCACAAGCACTGCAGCTACAAGTAAGCTCCCCCTCCTTCCCCGCCCGACGTCCTGCCCTCCTAAACGCCCCTCCTTCCCCTGCCCGACACCCTGCCTTTATGATATATAAGTGTGTGGTTGAAAAATAAAATTTGCAGCTTGATCAGGACCCTTGTCTTGCTGCCATCTTTGTGTCTCCTGTCCCTTCATTTCTCCTTCTAGGTGCTCAGCCCTAGTTGACGTCCCGCAGGACGGAACAGCCTGGAACAGCCCCAGCTGTTGTGGCCATTTGGGGAGTGAACCAGTGGATGGAAGGTCTCTTTCTCTCGGTCTCGCCCTCTCTGTCTTTACTTCTGATTTTCAAATAAGTAAAAAAAAAAAAAACCTTTAAAAATAAGATAAAATATTGTTTTAGGAAAAGTAAAAGGTTGGCAATTTTAAGTTAGTTCCTCTTCAGAATCATTTTGTCAATTATTATTGACAAAAATATAAAACCTGTGATAATTAATTTTTGAATTTTTAAGTTGTTCTTATAGTTTTTAAGTTCTTCTTCTTCTTCTTCTTCTTTTTTTTTTGACAGGCAGAGTGGACAGTGAGAGAGAGAGACAGAGAGAAAGGTCTTCCTTTGCCGTTGGTTCACCCTCCAATGGCCGCCGCGGCCGGCGCACCGCACTGATCCGAAGGCAGAAGCCAGGTGCTTCTCCTGGTCTCCCATGCGGGTGCAGGGCCCAAGCACTTGGGCCATCCTCCACTGCACTCCCGGGCCATAGCAGAGAGCTGGCCTGGAAGAGGGGCAACCGGGACAGAATCCAGTGTGCCAGCGCCACAAGACGGAGGATAAGCCTGTTGAGCCACGGTGCCAGCCCAAGTTGTTCTTATAGTAGGCTTTTATTCAGGTAAATTTTGGTCATAATATGTTAGGTACTGTTGTAAGCTCTATTGGTCAAGTGTAGTACTAGATGGCCTTATGTATATTTTTTTCATTTAATTCTATGTCATTCCGCTTCCTTGTAAGAAGATTAAAGCATGAAGTTTCCTTTATTCTCAAACTAACTGAAGCAGGGAAGATCTGAGCATGGCCATGTGTACTAAAAGGCAGCTAAAGCTCACAGCACCAGGCTCCAATTATCCTTTGCAAAGAGCCACAGACAACATACACAGGCCTGTCACTAAGTTTCTTGCTAAACTTAACCATCATGCCTGTGTGTGGCAGGAATCTTTAACAAGATGCAGTGTTTCTCTCAGGTTAGAGGCTGACAGAGCAACAAGTTGATTTCACCGGCTGGGCCCTGGACCTCTGCCAGGGATGCTTTCTTGAGAAGGACTCTGAACACGACAGACCGCCTTGGCCAGGGGCCCGGCCTTCCAGCCAAACAGCAGCGCAGTGGAAAAGGACATAGGGTTTAGACATCAGCAAGCTGTTCCGAGTTCCAAGACAAAATAGGCATTAGCCTCCCTGGAAAATCTAGTTGAACAGGAGAAACACTGATTGTGAACAGGTGCTACCAGACAGAATTTTAACAAAAATTAAAACTTGTGAAATAAAGGATGTTTCACACAATGCTGCATGCTAAGAATATGCCTGTTGTTTTAAGGTTTTGCTTTGTTTTATTTTCAAGGGAAGGAAGAAAAGAGAGAAGAATGAAGGGAAGGAAGGGAATGGAGAGAAGAGAGAAGAAAAAAAAATAAGGAAAATACTTTAAAAGTTTACAAATCTTTCTAGCACATAAAAGAAGATTCAAATCATAATTCCATTGTATCTTGGCTAGTTTCTTCCCTCTGGAAGATTAATAGCATTTCCAGAGTCTCAGTTCTGGAAATGATCAAGAGGCCATGTGCTCGGTCACCACAGGGGTGAGAGGTTCTCATTGTAAGTTTCACACTCCAGATTCTATGTGACAAAACAATGACAAAAAGGGAGATAAGTATTTGTGAATCTAAAAGCCATCCTAGAAACACTCCAGAGCTGAATGAACTGAAAAAGTGGTTTCTAAACCTCACTCAAGGTACAGATTCAAAGTTTCAGGCATGCATTTGGATCTAATATTTACAGATTCGAATTCCATCTTGTTCAATATTTCGGAATAGTTTGAAGAGTCCTGCAGTTACTTCCTCTTTGAATGTTTTGTAGAACTTAGTAGTAAAGCTATCAGGTCCTGGGCTTTTCCTTGATGGGAGACAACTGATTACAGCTTCAATCTTGGTGCTTGTTAAGGGTGTTTTGATTGTCTATATCTTCTTGATTTAATCTTGGTAGGTTATATGAATCCAAGAATTTATCCACTTCTTCTAGGTTTTCTAGTTTATTAGCATACAGTTCTTCCCAGTAGTTTCTTGTGATCCTTTATATTTCATTGGTATCAGTTGTAATGTCTCCCTTTCAACTCTAATTTTATTTGATTTTTTTCTCTTTTTTTCTTTTAGTCTGACTACAGGTTTATCTATTTTAAATTTGAATCCGTTTGAGAATGACCACTTAAGCTCATTGTCATTCAAGAGGAGAGCCAAAGAAATGAGAACCCTTCTATTAACAAGGTCCCGATGGCCTTCAGAAGTTGGCTTCCACACTCTATTGCCAACAACTGTCTTCAAACATCTCATTTCGTAATTAAGAAGCAGGCTGTATTTACAGGGTTTAGTCAATAGTTCCAATATAGAAGGTGGAGAGTGTATCTGGCATCCAGAACACATCACAAATCGTCACTGATGGCTGGAACGGCAGATCTTCCAAGTGGGAGCATAATAAGGACAGAACCGCTAAGGACCCATGAGGCCAATCAGCAAGATGTAAAAGGGGAAAAGTAAGGGCTCTGGCTCTCTAATGAGAGATGGCAGCAGCAGAAAATGCTTTCTTATTAAAACCTCTGCCAAGTAATAAGCATGCCTGCTAGCAGCCAAATTTTCATTTTGTGCAAGAAATAAGAATATGCCAGTTATACCAGGAATACATAAAATAATTTTAAGTGACAGAGAGCAGGCTAATGGTACTGACCAGGAAAAAAATATATATAATTAATGTCTCAACACTGAAAAATATTTACAAAAATAGGATTAATTCCACAACCATCATTGAAAAAAATATCATTTTTATAGATGTTTTCTGCGCTGATGCTAAATATACTAAAATCATACATAATGATATGCTTAACCCCTTGAAAGCAATCAACCTATGAAACTACTGTGGTAATAGCCATTTGGTTTAAATTAATGAAGATACTCTGGGTCTTTGTGGTTCACTGAACAGACAGGATACATGCATGACAAGAAACTCAAGCAAGTGGAGGATCAGGCTTCTGGAAGCCAAGGACGGGTAGTCCTGCTTTTATGAATCTAACTGTGGATAAGACACCCTCAATTCTCACTCAGCAAAAGAGGAAATAATAAAACAGCAAGGAGCTATAGACAGTCTATGCTATCATTTGGATATTACCTTGGATGCTGAATGTCCCCCAAGGGCCCATGTATTAAAAAGTTTTGGTCCCCAACGTCTCCTGTAAATGTATGAAGAGAGGAAACTTAATCCAATTATGGGGTTTGAAGGTGGAGATTTTAGGAGGTGATTAGATTGGACTGGGTCACCAAGGCAGAACCCCATGGTTAAATTCTGGTGACTTTATGAGAGACTTCCTAGACACAGATGCTTTCTTCTCTTGCCATGTGATGCTCTGCACTGCCTCTGGACTCTGCAGCAAGAATGCTACCATCAGAGGCTGAAAAACCGGGGCCCACCCAATCTTGCCCTGTCAACCTTACAAACTGCAGCCTGAAATCAAGTTCCTTTCTCCATAAAATTAACCATCTCCAATATTTTGTCATAGTGACAAAAAATTGACTAATACAGTTTGCCACCTCTTAAGTCCTGAGCAATGCGAGGCAAGGCAAGAATTTGCGTACATATCTAATTTAACAGTGAATCACAGTATGCTGCTTGGGAGGCTTGAGCTCTAATGCATTGCACGATGCATGCCACTGAGAAACTTACACAAACTCATGGAATACCAAGTCTCTCAAGTTAAAATGGGGGAATATTCTACCTCTCTCTCTGTTATATGTATTATACAGCAATCTGGACAAAGGGGATTCTCAAAAAGAAAACAAAATGCAAAATGAGCCTAGAACAATACCTGGTGCTTAAAAGACAATCAGTCTACAGGTTTTGTTTTCATGAATGATTGATGGTGGTTCTTCAGGTCATTCAGAGACCTAGTTGGCATCTTATCACTGATGGATCTTTAAATGTGTCCAGAAACTGGACCAGACTGTTCGGTAGACCAAGTAAGGGAACCACAAATTATGGGTGCCAATGAGTCATCTGCCATACTTAAGCCAGTCCTGATAGGGACATTACTTCCTATGGGAATCTGATAACATACATATCTTCAGGTCTTGTAGCCACCAAGCCAGGAAACACAGATACTTTTGCCAGCCAAGTGAGCCACTGCTGAAGAATGGTGGAAAGTGTGTATTGGGGGAAAGGCAACTCAGGTATTGGGCCCACGGATTCCTAAACATTTTTCAGCTGCCACTCAGATACCACTTTCTAATTTAACAGATTACTGGTCTAACCTAGAAATACATTACACTATTGTGCTCCACCCTAGTGTACAGTCCTGTTGACAAGGAACTGAGTTCCTTTATTCATTTTCCCTAAACGTACTGGTTCCCACCATAAGTGGGTGTTGACAGTCATTATGTGCAAAAATGTTCCACTTGCTATGAACTGGAAGTTTGTGTCCCCTCTAAATTTGTATGTTGAAACCCTACTCCCTAAACTAACAGTATTAGGACAAGGGGCCTTTGGGAGGCATCCTCATGAATGCGACTAGTGCCTTCATATAAAGGAAGTCCCAGAGAGCTGCCTTGCCCCTCCTACCATACAAGGACACAGTGAGAATGTGCCATCTGGGAGCATCCAGGTCCTTTCCAGACACGGAATCTTTTGGGACCTTGATCCTGGACTCCTCACCTTCCAGAATTGTGAGAAACAGGTTTCTGCTGCTATGGGCTACCCAGGCTAAGGTGTTGTGTTACAGCAGCCCAAATGGACCAGGAAACTACTCTTCACTCTCCATGTCTACTAAAGGAGGAGAGCAGGTGACCTTACTGTTAAAACACAGTATGGTGGGACCGGCACTGTGGTGTAGTCCGTAACTGGTTCAAGTCCCGACTGCTCCACTTCCGATCCAGCTCTCTGCTATGGCCTGGGAAAGCAGTAGAAGATGGTCCAAGTCCTTGGGCCCCTGCACCCATGTGGAGATCCGGAAGAAACTCCTGGCTTCGGATCTGTGTAGCTCTGGCCATTGCAGCCAACAGGGGAGTGAATCAGAGGATGGAGAACCTCTCTCTCTCTCTCTCTCTCTCTCTCTCTCTGTGTGTGTGTATAACCTTGACTTTCAAATAAATAAGTAAACCTTTTTAAAAAAGAAAAAAACATAATATGGTAAGTGGAGAAAATGCTTGTAAACTAAACACAGGAGAAAGATTGATCAAAATCTCAAGGAAACTGAATAATGCTTCAAAGAAGAGGTTGTTTGAGGGGCCGACGCTGTGGCGCAGCGGGTTAACGCCCTGGCCTGAAGTGTTGGCATCCCATACAGCTGCCAGTTTGAGACCTGGCTGCTCCACTTCCAATCCAGCTCTCTGCTATGGCTTAGGAAAGCAGTAGAAGATGGCCCAAGTCCTTGGGCCCCTGCACCCACATGGAAGACCCAGATGAAGCTCCTAGCTCCTGGCTTCGGATCGGCACAGCTCTGGCCGTTGCAGCCGTCTGGGGAGTGAACCAGTGGATGGAAGACCTCTCTCTCTGTCTCTACCTCTCTTTCTAACTCTTTCAAATTAAATAAATAAATTAATTAATTAATTAAAAAAGAGGTTGTTTGAGGGGAATGTCTTCCTTGTTGGAATGGGGGAAGAAAGTATATTCTAGCCATAGGTATGGCCTTGTAAAAACAAAGATGCACAAAAAAGGTTAATTATGTGGTTGGACAATGACAAGAAGATATTTGAAGCCAGCACTCATGTGTGTGTTGAAAGTAGGAGAAGAAAAATGGGGAACAGAGCTGGGGAAGTGGGTCTCAGTTGCACTGTTTATAATTCTTACTACCACTGCAAGAGGTTTGGATTTTGTCTGAAAGGTTTTAGAAACACAAATCTTAGGGGCCAGATAAGCAAGATTCATCAGGTAACAGGAGGACCAATTAGGAGGCTACTGTAATATATTGGGCAAATGTAGATAGGACTCAAACTAAGTATGTCAGTGATACTAAGACAAAGGGAGTAACAAAGAAAGGAACAAAAGATGACTTTCTAGATTTCATAACTGTTTGTTAAGCGTTGTTACAGGAAGAACAAGACCAAAAATTCATGTCTTCAGTTGGAAACACCAAATGTAAAGTTCAGCCTTCTCATTTATAAAATGAGGATAGCTAATAGATAATAAAATTGCATATTGGAGTTGTTAGGGAGATTAAAGATGATAAACAAAAAGAAGATAGTATTAATATTTGTGATGAGTTATGGAAGTATAAGCTCAGAAAGAATCTGGGGCAGTAGAGAAACATTTGGGAGTTATTATC
Organism: Lepus europaeus; assembly: GCF_033115175.1. Taxonomy (NCBI): domain Eukaryota; kingdom Metazoa; phylum Chordata; class Mammalia; order Lagomorpha; family Leporidae; genus Lepus; species Lepus europaeus. Next base: position 111,599,124 of record NC_084827.1, on the reverse strand, counting down.
ATATAAGTTATGGTTAGAAGTGTTGGAGGGTGTAAACACAATCATCCATAGAAATGACACCCGGAACTCTGGTGCAACCAAATATGAAGATCATGAGACATTAAAGTACAGACCAGAAAGAAGACTTTATAGGATTCATTCAAATACGCAAATCTTGAGAAAATGATGATGTCGTGAAAAAATAAGCAGCAAAGAGCCAAAAGCACCAATTCTGTCCAGAAGCTGGTAGGATGGAGCTGGAATCAGTGAATTTAACTTTAAGGAGGTCACAGTTAATCTCAGCAAAAACAATTCCAGGGGCAGGTGCTGTGGCACAGTAGGTAAAGCTGCCACCCGCAGTGCTGGCATCCCATATGAGTACTGGCTGAAGTCCTGGCTGCTCCACTTCTGATCCAGCTCCCTGCTAACTGCCTGGGAAAGCAGTGGAAGATGGCCCAAGTGCCTGGGCCCCTGCATCCACATGTGAGGCCTGGATGAAGCTCCTGGCTTCTGGCTTTTGCCTGGCCATTACGGCCATTTAAGGGAGTGAACCAGTAGCTGGAAGACTTTCTCTGTCTTGGCTTCTCCCTTTCTATAACTCTTTCAAATAAATAAATAAATCTTAGGGGAAAAAAAGGCAATTCCAATGGCAGAGAGGGGTGAAACCAGATCACAGCTCCTTTAGGAATGTCATATTTCCATGACATTTTTGGACACTGGATGACCTTTAAATGGGGAATGTATTCTGTAAGGCTGAAACACTGAGATTTTACTCTCCCCCAGGAGCTACAAAGAAAAAATTACTTTTTAGTTAATCTAAAGAAGAAAAAGGACTAGGGAATCAGAGTATGAGAAAACTTCAGCTTTTGGGTTGCTTTGCTGTATTTTTTTTTTTCCATGGATAAAAGGATACTTGGATTTTGGGAAAAGAGTGAAGAGACAACAGGAACAAAATACAAACAGCACAAAAAAATAGCAATTTCTGTAGTCATGCAATACTAATCCAGTGCCAGCGTCCCAACAGGGTATGCTCCTTTGAGATCACACCCACCTGCCAAGAGCCATTAAAAATGCAGATGCGCAAGCACTTGACGATACCACCACTCTTACCTTTCTTTTGATATCAGTGAACTGGGAAAACATTAAAGACCAATAAAACGACAGCTCCAGGATGTAATAGTAGTGAAGATCAGTCGTGAGTGGCTGGGGATGAAAGGAAAAGAGGAGAGATTCACAGTTAATAGGAGATTCAGTTTGTACCTCCCAACACCTCAGCTCAATGCTGAGAACTGGCCTATGCCTGCACAAATGCAGTCCCTACCCTATTCCCTTTGTAGATAACAGGGCTTTGAAGGATGCCTGTAATCCGCAGCTGGATGGCATTGCTTTCATTTCCAACCCAAAAGGTGTTCATCATCATGAACATTTGGTACCCAATTCATTATTAATTTTAACAGCAGTGTTTATCATTTTTTTAGATACTGGTATCTGCAGAATTCCTTGGGTAACCTGAAAAGACATTCAAACACAAACGCTGAAAGAAAAACCCTGGGCAACTGTTTAAGAGTCTGAAGTACAGACTAGGAGGTAGGTGACAAAAATGGGAGTGTTTTAGGGGTCAAGTTCTGCATTAATCAGAAAGTTCTCTTGTTATTAGGGAATGTTTGAACCATAGCAAATATAAAAAATAATGATTCAAAAACATTTCTCAAAATATCAGAGGACCAAGGAAGCTGCCAAGAGATAGAAAACTAGGCACCCAGCCAGGAAATCCAAGATCAAGTCCTGGATCCACAGCATAGTAGGCATAAAACTTGGGTCTTGGTTTATTATTTGTAAAATATGGGTGATATCTGATTTAACTGCCTTGGAAGCTCAGAGATGGGGAAAGGCAGAGACAGACAGTGGAAATCAGAAATATGTGCTTAGCACATAAATCCATAAACAAAACATTTTATGAGTAGGCTCTGATGAGGTGATTTTAATTGTTTTATGAGGTGTAATGAAACATCTTACTTTACCAAAATCAATGAAACACCTCTGAAATTCGCCACATGAACATGTCCGTGCCCCTATATACAAGCTGACACTATATATTAATACAATTCAAATTATGTGTGTTGGACATCACTAGTAGCAGAATGAATGGCCAGTTGGCACTCAGTTAACCACCAACTCTGAGCAAAGGCATCAGGGGAGACAATTATTCCTGCCACAGACATTTGGCAATGAAATACACGGGCACAGGGCACTATCCAACCAACAGTGTTAAGATCTCAATGGTGATGAGCACAGTTATGGACTGCATGTTTGTTTGTGGTCTTTCCCCCATTCCCCCAATTTACGTGTTGAAGTCTAATACCCAATGTCAAGGAATTGAAGGTGCAGCTTCTGAGATGCAATTAGGTCAAGGGAGTGAAATTCTTCTGAACTGGACTGGTGCTCTTTCAAGAGGAAACTGACCTCTGACGGTATTCTGGTCTAGCAGCCGGAACTAAGGCAAGCACTGATGTTTTTATTAAGCTCAGCATCACCCTGAAGAGAATGCATATCCTCACTGAACTGGCCTTTTTACAACTTGAGGGCACTAGCAGTGAGGGATGGGCGTTCTTAAAAAGTAGGGCCTTGGCTTAACAATCCTTGGAGCCAAGGTCAAATTTCAGTTTTAATGAGATCCTCTTCCTCCTGGCATTCCGCCTGGCGAAACGCCTCAGAGAGGTCATGAGGACAGGTTCCAGCACATCTGGAAACTGCTGACTTCTCCAGAGAGCATCACATTACAAGGACTGCATCTACAGACTGCTTTGCATTTGACAAAGCTCACTCACAGGCTGACTTCTTTGATTCTCATAAAAATCTTACACAGTTAGTACCATTGCATTCTAGATCTAGATTGTACAGATGACAGGAAATGCAGTTAATTAAGGTTAAGAGGTTTGAGTCCAGGTGTCACAGCTGCTGAGGCCCTGTGACCACCACACTGGGGCTTCTCATGCCCACCTTGTGTTCCCTAGGATGAGCTACTCCAGGTCTAACTGAATGCATCATTACATTATTTTAAACTTAAAACATGCATGTTTATATAAGAATTACTATAACACACAATAAAATGTAGATGCCCATACAGAAGGAGCAACACGTCCTTAGCAAAACTGACATACATCACTATGTTTTCATTTAAAAATTTGTTGGGGCCGGCGCTGTGGTATAGTGGGTAAAGCTGCTGCCTACAGTGCTGGCATCCCATATGGGTGCCAGTTCTAGTCCCGGCTGCTCCACTTCTGATCCAGCTCTCTGCTATGGCCTGGGAAAGCAGTAGAAGATGGCCCAAGTCTTTGGGCTCCTGTGCCCGCATGGGAGACCCGGAAGAAGCTCCTGGCTGCTGGCTTTAGATCAGTGCAGCTCCGACCATTGCGGCCATCTGGGGAGTGAACCAGCAAATGGAAGACCTCTCTCTCTCTGCCTCTCCTTCTCCTCTCTGTGTAACTCTGACTTTCAAGTAAATAAATAAATCTTTCAAAAAAAATCTGTTCAGTTACTTATGTGCTTGCTATATATGCTAAAGGCATAACAAATAGGTTTCATGAGCAAGCTTTATCTTTAAAAATACTCCTAAGGCTTACAAATGTGCTATGATCTACTGCATTTATTTACAGACATGATTACATGCAAAGCACTATGAGTATAATATCTATATAATAAATTTGGTGCTGTTTAATTTTTTCCCACACATATAAGAGGAAAGGCCCCTATATATAGGGCCCTTCGTATTTTTTTTTTTTTTACAAGTATGTGCTGTTTATCAAGGATTAACACCATTTCCATCAAAGACTGTGAATCTGTCCTGGATGCTGAATTAGTCACCATAAAGCAATGATGTCCTTAAATAAGACCAGTGTCTGCAAATACTAACTGATAGAATTAAAAAGGAGAGAATGATCCAACATGGGAAGCAGGATACACAGCACACTCATAGAATGGCAAATGCCTCCACTCTGGCCTCAGAATCAGCCCTTAAGGCATTCAGATCTGGCTAAAAAGCCCATGAGAGTTTCACAGGCATGGAAAGCCAAGACACTCTGGTAAAAAAAAAAAAAAAAGACCTAAATGAAAGATCTCTGTGAGTGAGATCCCAGCGGAAAGAACGGGCCATTAAAGAAGGAGGTACCTTTCTCTGAAGGGAGAAGAGAACTTCCACTTTGACTATGACCTTGTCTAAATAAGATTGGAGTTGGTGAACTCAAGAGGTTTCCATAGCCTTGGCAGCTCATTACAAGAGCCTTGGGTGATTTCTGACCCCATAAATAAGAGTGTCAATTGTTATATCAACAACAGGAGTCACTGAGCACCTGTTGCCCATGTAGGACCTCTGTCCTTAATGTGTTGTACTAGGCAAATTAACGGTAAAACTACTACTCAAACAGTACTCTATACTTTGTGTGTCTATCTGGGTGCAGTCTGTTGACAACTTCACTTAGTATATACTAAGTTGATCTTCTGTATATAAAGATAATTGAAAATGAAAAAAAAGCAATGATGTCTTATCAGTAAAAGATCATCTTATTCTGTAAGTCCCACATAGGGCATTTTTCCTTCCACACTAATGGTGTTTCTTATTTGTAAATATGATTGCAGCTGCTCAACCCAAAAGGTTTCACGTTGAATCTTTTTTTCCCCACAGTACTGAGAAATTTTAATAATCACAGCTATAGACAGGTTTCATTATTCAAGACCTCTAGTAATACATAACTTAGACTCTACTACTATATTATTTGACTTTTTAAAATGGTATCTCTTAACAAAATATGTTTAAGTCCTAGTAGACAACTGATTCATTTCAAGTTCAACTAACTTGCTGCATATTCTTATCATACAGTGATTTAAATTATAGGAATTCAATTTTAAAAAGATCTTTTTGTTCTTCATAGGAGTAACATGAACCTGTATTTTATCATAAAAAAATAGATAATTCTAGCAAAGTCCATAGAATAGGTGCTCAATTAAAGCTATCTAAAGGTTTCACTTAGCTTTCTAATTTTATTGAGATATTTGGGTCAAGAAACAATGGTAACTACTGAAACTTCACATCTAAATTAAAAATGTACAATTTATGCTATTTTATAATCACATATATATTTCCCTAAGAACTAACAAATGTTACTGAATTTCCAACTGTTTATTTTAAAAATGAGAATCTTGTGCATAAATATATCAATATACTTAGCACAATAACAGTACTCAGTACCATTAAAGAATTATGTCATTGGGGCTGGTGCTGTGGCATAGCAGATAAAGCCACTGCCTGCAGTGCCAGCACCCCATATGGGTGCTGGCTTAAGTCCTGGTTGCTCCACTTCCAATCCAGCTCTCTGCTATGGCCTGGGAAAGCAGTGGAAGATGGCCCAAGTCCTTGCGACCCTGCACCCGTGTGGGAGACCCGGAAGAAACTCCTGGCTCCTGGCTTCAGATTGGCCCAGCTCTGGCCATTGTGGCCAACTGGGGAGTGAACCAGTGGATGGAAGACCTCCCTCTCCATCTCCCTCTCCCTCTCCCTCTCCCTCTCCCTCTCCCTCTCCCTCCCCCTCTCCTCTCTGTGTAACTCTGATTCTCAAATAAATAAATCTTAAAAAAATTGTCATTAATATTCTGAAAAAATATATTCTTTCCCATTTTACTTATGATTATTCTATCATTTATTTCAACAAAAGTAACAAAAACACATATAAGGAGGAAAAAGTAACCCATATGATACAAAAGTGCCAGCTTATTTATCTGATTTCCTAAAATCTTTTCCACAGAAATGTGCTTGCTTCTTGAAAATTCTTTTACAGCCTTTTTTTAGATCTTATAATTCCTTGAACTCTGTGGCAACACAATTTGTTTTTAGTTTGTCCATGTTTGTGTCTGTACTTTAACCTTCTCTGTCATAATTATGTTTTGCGAGGTCATCTTCAGGCATCTAAAGATTGTAATCCAATGACTTTATAATTAAGTACTGTACTCACATCGTGTAAAGAACAGCACAGGTAGCAGATTTATTTAATTGGTAGCCACTGAATATCAAGTATAGCCATATGTGCAATGTATATTCATTAAAAAGCCCTAAGAGGTTTCCCAAAATTTAAATACTCCTTCAGATCTGGCTGAAGAGCCCATGAGAGTATAGCAGGCATGGAAAGCCAGGATATCATGGAAGAGGAAAAAAAAAAAGACCTAAATGAATGATCTCGGTGAGTGAGATCCCAGTGGAATGAACGGGGCCATCAAAGAAGGAGGTACCCTTCTCCGAAGGGAGGAGAGAACTTCCACTTTGACTATGACCCTATCGGAATAAGATCGAAGTCAGCGAACTCTAAAGGCTTCCATAGCCCTGGCAACTCATGACTGGAGCCTAGGGAGATTACTGACGCCATGAACAGGAGTGTCAAATTGTTAAGTCAGCAACAGGAGTCACTGTGTACTTACACCCCATGTGGGATCTGTCCCTAATGTGTCGTCTAAAGCCAAGTGATGCTATAACTGGTACTGAAACGGTATTTTTATACTTTGCGTTTCTGTGTGTGCACAAACTGATGAGGTCTTTACTAATTATATACTGAATTGATCTTCTGTATATAAAGAGAATTGGAAATGAAAAAAAAAAAAAACAACCTGGTGTTAAAATGGAAATGGCATAGAAAATTAATTAATTCAAAAAAAAAATTATGTAGGATCTGTCTTTAATGTGCTGTACATTGCTATTTAATGCTATAATTAGTGATCCAATGGTAGTTTTTTCACTTTATGTTGCTATATGGGCAAAATGTTGAAATCTTTACCTAATGTATACTAGACTGATCTTCTGTATACAAAGAGAATTGAAAATGAATCTTTACATGAATGGAAGGGGAAAGGGAGCGGGAAAGGGGAGGGTTGCGGGTGGGAGGGAAGTTGTGGGAGGGGGGAAGCCATTGTAACCCATAAGCTATACTTTGGAAATTTATATTCATTAAATAAAAGTTTAATAAAAAAAAATAAATACTCCTTTCTTTTCTCATCTGCTGAGACAAAATACTTTGAAATACTTGGACCTGCTCTCAAATAAACCTTTCAGAACTTTCTACTGAGTGATTTTGGGGTCTATGTACTGAAGATAACCAGTGAACCATTCTATCCCAAGGGTTTCCAAGATATATTTTGCAATATGTTGAATACCTAATACAGAATTCTAGGTAAACTGAAAATAAATTCTGTATACCAATTTTATACTAAGAACTAAACTACAAAGATATTTGTCAGCTATTTTCAGTACCAAATATTCTTTGAGTTTTAAATTTCAATACTTAAAAGCAATTAGTAACCAATATTAAACTATGCTAAATGCTTAGAATCTCCACCCCAGCCTTTATTACTGTACTACTTTTTTTTCAAGTGTTTAATGACGTTTAATGACTTTATTTTATTTTATGTTTTTTTTTATTTTTAAGACTTATTTTATTTCTTTTTTTTCATTTATTAAACTTTTATTTAATGAGTATAAATTTCCAAAGTATAGCTTATGGGTTACAATGGCTTCCCCCCTCCCATAACTTCCCTCCCGCCCGCAACCCTCCCCTTTCCCGCTCCCTCTCCGCTTCCATTCACATCAAGATTCATTTTCAATTCTCTTTATATACAGAAGATCAGTTTAGTATATATTAGGTAAAGATTTCAACAGTTTGCCCCATATAGCAACACAAAGTGAAAAAACTACCATTGGAGTACTAGTTATAGCATTAAATAACAGTGTACAGCACATTAAAGACAGAGATCCTATATAATATTTTTTAAAAATTAATTTTCTATTCCATTTCCAATTTTACACCAGGTTGTTTTTTTTTTCATTTCCAATTATCTTTATATACAGAAGATCAATTCAGTATATAATTAGTAAAGACCTCATCAGTTTGTACCCACACAGAAACACAAAGTATAAAAATACTGCTTCAGTACTAGTTATAGCATCACTTCACATTAGACAACACATTAAGGACAGATCCCACATGGGGTGTAAGTACACAGTGACTCCTGTTGCTGAGATCCCAGTGGAAAGAACGGGGCCATCAAAGAAGGAGGTACCTTTCTCTGAAGGGAGGAGAGAACTTCCACTTTGACTATGACCCTATCGGAATAAGATCAAAGTCAGCGAACTCTAAAGGCTTCCATAGCCCTGACAACTCATGACTAGAGCCTAGGGAGATTACTGACGCCATGAACAGGAGTGTCAAATTGTTAAGTCAGCAACAGGAGTCACTGTGTACTTACACCCCATGTGGGATCTGTCCTTAATGTGTTGACTACTGTACTACTTTATTATTTCCTTACGAAACTCTATTTTTTCATTGATTCTCATGTTAATGTGACACTAATACAAACAGAGCAGATTCAGTGTAGTTCCTAGACACAATCCCAAAGAATATAATGTTAGGAAGAAGAAAATCCAAATATCGTTATGTTTAGCTAAATGGAGGTGGGGGTGAAGTCATGTGGAATCTGTAGTGCTCTCCATGAAGCCGCTGACAGCTACTTTTTGGACACAGTCCTAGCAACTCATTTTCTCAGAAATAAGCAATTTCTCCGCTCCAGCCATAACAGTGAAAGTTAGTTTGGACTGCATTATAGTTAAGAAGAGAAGGTATTACATTTCATAAGGCATTTGTCTCAGTGTCTTTCATGTTACAGAATGTACCTCATAAATGTGGTGCATCATAGCAGCTGCCACACCAACAATATTTAAGATTTCTAAGAGCCTTTAATGTGCTTTTATATATAAAAATTTACACACAAATATATATGTATATATCTAAATATATATGTATAAATATATATATTAGTGTGTATATATGTATATATACACACATGAATTCTGACACCCAGCACACCACTACAGAATACAAAGACAGCCTTGAAGGACAATGTCCAAGTATTTAGGACAGTGAAACAGCAGCTGGGCCTGAGAATTACAATTGTGTAAAATAAGTGATTGATTCAGTGATGCTTTGGTTCCCAGCAGAAGTCACCAGACTGCTCAGCTCTCTCTCCATCCATGTCAGGTTGTGCATTTAAATTCTTTTCTAATCTGAATGAACCGCTAGAACAAGATGGAAATACAAACTGGAATTCCATTTCAAAGTGTCCTTAGCCTGTCCACTTGCCCGAGGAGGAGTTCCCGGTGGCAGGCCCTCCCTTTGTTGCAAGATGATGTGCACTAGAGAAGATGCAGGGCACATCCGCCCTGCGTTAGCCTTATGTGCTCCCAAATGACCAAATGCCTCAAGAGAGACAACTCAAAGGAACCTCAAGCTCGAAAATCCAAGTTGCTTATTACAATGTATTCATATCAATTTTAACACCAAAATACCTAGTTGCATTTGTTTCTCCTATATTACATGTCCCAAGTGAGTTAGAAAACAGAAATTTCTGAAAAGCCCTAGCTTTGTTATATAAATATTAGCTGATTTGGAGATCATAATAACACATGCTGATATTACTGAATTCAAGGCGAGATGCACAATCTGTCAGTGAACAAGGATCTAAGAACCTCCCTTTCTGGGACAGGATTTTAATCTCATTTTCGAAGACATCCTCTCAGTTGCAGGAATAATCTATCCTGGAGTGTAATGCTACAAGTCCATTCTGCTTGTACTCAGGGAAATGGTGCTTGAGTCACATATTTGGCAGCTACACCCAAGCCTTAAAATGAACCAAACTCAGCGTGCCCATCCCGCTCCACACTTGGGCTTTCCCACTTGCTGCTGAGACAAGATCTTTGGGCTTTCCTCAGTAATCAGAAGCAAATCAGCTGTTATGAGAAAGGAATAATCCACCTGTTAAACTGATTGCACCCTGTTCTCCAGCAAATGTACCTTCCAAGCCTACTCCATCCGCCAAAGCAATTGATGCTTGATTCTTTACGTCGTTAGAAACACAGAAGCTGTTTTCCTCACTAGGTTATGTCAGCATCAATCAGCAGGGGTAGGGCCAAGAAGGGAGGCAACTGTCCATTTTAGGACCAGCCTTAGCTCACGAAATTGACCTAAGGAAGACATTTCATGCGCGTGAAAACCCAGATGGTAATGTCTCCTTACCTGATAGGGGTAGTTGTACCAGCAGTGCCTTGTATTCCACAACCAGGGACTCTGAAAAAAATGAGAGAGACATATTTTGCATGTTTGAGAACATGAATAAGAAGATAAAAGACTTTCAGGGCAGGCTCTTGCCCCCAGTATTTAGGGATTTCAGCAATTTACCTGTGTGAGAATTCAAAGACATAAAATAATAAAGGATAGGATATCAAAGGAATTAGTATCCCAGCATGCAGTCCCTCTGTGTAATCTCCTGCACTCAACTGGCAGTGTTTCAGGGTGCCTCTGAGATGGAGCCTTCGCTGGTGGATTTTTCTATGTTGCTGTTCACTTAGACGCATTCCTGCTATGTAACCAGCCTCAACAGCAGGACCTCTGGTGGTCTCACCATACCAGATGCCAATCACCCATCCTGTTGTTTTCAATAAACAATGCTGACAGTTGGTACAAACTACCCTGAAGTCCTCAGACTGTGTTCACAAAGCAGTGTCATGCGCAGGGATGTGGAAGTCTACTTGCTTCAGAAGGGAAGCTCAGACCAACCTGCACAGCACACTCCACTCCTGACCTGTGACCAAGGGCTTTTTATGACAAAGCAGCCATTCTGAACTGGGCAGCAACTACTTAGCGTGCTATGCTGTATTATCAGATACAAAATCTAAATGTACACACAGATTCCAAATATTTTTAATAACCAGGAAGAGGCTGGTTATACTACTAATACAAACTAACCTCATATTTTTTATTTGCTTTAAAATTCTTTTGTATCCATTGTCAAATGCTATGTGCAATTTCTATTATTATTATTATTCATTTCCACATATTTGACATACATCTATATATTTCTTTAAAAAAATACGTATGTATTTGTAAGAGCCAGAGCGAGAGTGAGCACATGTCACTGCCCAAAGGCCTGCAGCAGCTGGGACTGAAGCAGGCTGGAGGTGGGAGCCGGGGATTTGATCAAGGATTCCAGGGTTGGTTTCAGCAATCCAAGCACTTGACTCATGACCAGCCGGCTCTCCAGGTGTGCATTAGTGGGAAGCTGGAATCAGGAATGGAGTTAGGACTCAAACCCAAGCACTCCAATATGGGATGCAGGCATCTCACCGGTTTCTCAATCTGGATGCCAAATGCCTATGCCTACTTTTGTATATTTCTTCTGACTGACCCACCATTCTCATTAGTCCTGTCCTAAGGGAACGAGGTTGATTAGCTTCAGACAGTAAATACTGAGTCCTCCCCATGTCCCACACACATTCAATGGAACTTAGGTGTATTCTCATCCTTTACAATAGCTACTAGTGTCTATTTTAGGTAGATAGGTGCCCTGAGTCTTGGTAACTGCCCAAGTTAAATAGCTCAGTGGCGCCAGAAGAAGAAATCACACTCAGACTGTGTGCTTCAAACCCACTCTGTGGTCCATCTCGGGGTTGGTGAAACTGAACCAGACCTCAGGGTAGGCAGGCAGACTGAAGTATAATGTCTGTCATGCTCTACACCCCACAATGTCTAGGGATCATTACAGTTTCTCTTCATTCAAGTACTTACTATTCATTTTCTTTCCTTTCTGAGATCTTTCCTGTCCCCGAGTTTGCCATCTGCTGCCTGTTCAGCACTGTCTATATCAAGTAATCTCACTGCACTTAACCTCCTGAGCATCTGCATGGCCTGTGTCCTCTGTTTCTCTCATCTGTAACAGCAGCGTTCATTACCGACCTAACTGGGAGAGTGTGAGGATCAGAGGAGATGCAGTGAATAAAACACTTTGGAGGCTTCGAAAGTTCAATATATTAATTACTTTTTGCAGTTATATAAACAAGACACATCCATTGAGGATGATATACACAATACAGAAAAGGAAAAAAGTAAAATAATATAATTTATCACCATTATCACTCGGATGTAGAGCCCATTTTTGGTCTTCTTCCCTAGGTGATACAGATACATAGGTATAGATACATTTATTTTTAAACACAAGTAGATGTATGTTTTTTCAAATGTGGGCATTAAAGTCTATTTTAAAGGACAGTTATAAATGCTAGTTATTACCTTTCTCTCTGATAAAGTTGTTTATTATCTCCTTAGTTAATTGAAAGACCCTAAGGGAAAATTATGTCGCATGCATATGTTTATTTTTTCTGCAGTGAGAACACTTCGTTTTGCAGCTTGCTTTATCGTAGGTCACACTGAGACACACACCACCATGTGACGCATTGCCGCCCTCCTGCCTGGCCACGTGTGCACCTGGGAGTCAGGGCAGGGTGTGAGGAGCGCCACAACACACGCGTATTTCAGTGTTCACTGGAAACGCTACCTCCATTTTCCAAGAAACTACCAGAAGATGCCACCTGCGGGGCCCTTGACCCTGACCCCCACCCCTGGCTGCCCTTCAGAACTGGCCCTGATGTCTAGAAAAGTGGCTTCACTGTTCCAGGGGAGGGGTCTGGGCCCATGGAAGGGGAGGTATAGGCATTAGTCAGCTGCTGTCACCAAGAAGCTTGCTGGAACTCAACCAGGTTGGGGCCTGGTGGTGTGCACAGAACCAGGCCTTCCCGCTAGTGGCCACCGTGCATGCCTGGACACACTGCCACTGCCCGACCACCAAGACACCAGAGGCCCTTAAAAGCCAACTTTTATTGTACTCCTGCTTTGCCGCTGGACAGCAGCAAGACATGCCTGCTGTGTGGAATATTCACACGCACATATGTACATGGACACACCGCAGCCCGCAGCCACAGCCAAGATGACACACAGGTCAGCCCTCTGCCACACAGCCTGCAGCTCTGAATACAGGGAAAGGAACGGGATCCACCTTTAATATCCGCCATGCCCTGCTCTTCTCATGGAGGGGTCCAGGGCCCAACCTGCTCTTCCTGTCTGAGAACAGTTTCCATTGACTTGCTTCACTGGGCCTTTCATGCTGGCCTTTTTCATTGGTCCCAACCAGAGACTGAGGGACAAGCATTGGGAGCCAGAGAGGCTCATACACTGTACGGCTGAAACACAGAACAGAGCCGGAACCAGCTAGTAGCATTCTCCTAAAGTTTTCAGTCTCGAGCTCATCAGGCATAGTCTGCCTGCTCCTAGAGATGTAGCAGGAATTTCTGACACTGTGGCCATTCCTTCCGGTCACAGGCAGCACAGAGAAGATATGGTTCTCATGACTCAGAAAAATCCCTATTTCAGAGCTTCCTTTCCTGTGTGAGATTCTTGGCTGATTGGCTTTCTTCTAAAAGGCAAGCTTTTCCCTGTGCGCCTCAGATGTGCATCACCCAGACCTGCTTCTCTTATGTACCCCATACTTGACTGAACTAGAGAACCCAAGAGTGAGCACTTGTCTCTCATGGGCACCTGCTCAGCTGCAGCCAGAGCAAAGAGCTAACCACTGCAGATTGGATGGCACTACCAGGGCCCTTGCTCAGCTCCATGAGCTTGTTTGCCAAACATTTTTTAAGTTCTCTCATATACAATGCATCGTCATATATATATATATATATATATATACACACACAAACATACATACACATACACACATATATATCCCTCACTTTGATATAACTATTAATATAGTTATATATAACTATATACCCATTGCAAAAGTTTACAGCAAAATTATCTTTTAATTCCATTTTTCCACCAACTTTTTGAGCTTCATTCATATACAGAGTAGCACAGCTTGTATTCTCACTAATACGTGCACCACGGTTAGTATCCTTGATTGTTTTGTAGACAAAGAAATAATCTCAGTGAGGAATAGTCATCAGTGGCCACCACCGGTTGGTCAGTGGAGGAAACAGAATGCAAACTAGGTCAGCCAGGCTCTTCTACTCTATCTTCTCCTCGATGAATCAAAAACTCTCAATGGCATGTGGAATGGACAACTCAAAATGAGTTACTGTCTATAAACCGTGAATTTTAGGGTTAGTAAGGACCTCCAGTTCCTGTGTAATCTAAGCAACGATCCATATGTCCAGATGGATAAGCAGGCCTCTTACTGTCAAAGAGCTCCAGGGGTATCAGTCACTGACAAGACCTCTCAAGCTGACTTCCTGCTTTTTTTATCTTGGTCAGCAGAAATTTTTTTTTTAAAGTATCTGGTATAGACTGAATTGTCTCCATCTTATATCCCCAAGCTCTTATGTTGAAACCCCTAACATGACTATATTTGGAGACATGGCATTTAGGAAATACAGATAAATGAGGGCATAAGGGCAGTGCCATAAAACAATAGGACTGGTGGCTCTGCAGGAAGAAAGAGAGAAAGGCAAACGCACACAAGTGCAGAGGAAAGATCATATACGGGCTACAGTGAAAAGGCAGCCATCTGTGCCTCTGTGTGCCAAGAGGGCCCTCACTAGACACTGATCTGGGCTTGACCTTGATCTTGGAACTTCCCGACTCCAGAAATGCGAGACAAAAATCTCTGTTGCTTAAGCCCCCAAGTCTGTGAATTTTGTTATGGCTGCCTGAGCTAACCAACACAGCTTCATACAACTCCTTGCTATAATTAGTGCATAACAGCTATTAATTATACATCAACTCATTTTAATTAGAAAGACATAGGAAACACATGAATAAGACCAAAGTCAGCCATATCACAGTGGATGAAAAATTACTTCTAACATTCTCAACCTAAATCACAGGGTACATGGGTTTTTTCACTGTGTGAGATACGTTTGTTCCCAGACACATCATTCGAGACACAATGCAGTAGCCAAGTGCATCAATCAATGACAGAGTCCTAGCGGAGGCCTCTGTGGCTCTTCTTACCCTGAGCAAACCCAACCCCAGCACTGTGATGGAGGCCAGAAGCTCTGCTGGATGTCACTGGTAGCCTCCATTTACATTTTGATCATATACAGAAGACTTGCATGTTAAGTATTCTTTGTTTTGTTTTGCTGTAAGAGGAGAACAGAGAGGCTCTTTAAGTGTCAATAAATCTGTTCTTTTATATGGCTTCTTTTATCAGTTGTACTGTAGTGATTTAATTGTGAACAGATAGATCAGGTGTGATCATATTACTCTGCTGTCTGGAATAATCATGTCAATGGAAGTCTAAAGAGAGCATAGATACTGCAGAAAAGACCAGAGAAAAGGATATTGGGTTAACTAGGATCATGTTAAGTGGTGACATAGCAATATAAATACACATCCCTATATACTTTTTTTTGAAAAAGAAAATCAATAGGTATCTGCAGCTGAATGAACAGTAATTTCTTTGAATAACTATTCTGATGTAACAAAAGAACATGAATCATAGAAAGTATTAAAGACATTGTAAAATCTCATCAAAGATGTGAAAGCTGTGTGGGTCTTTACCTGAAGTCAGTACCTTACAGGAAAAATTTCTTCTTTTGTTATTCCCATCAAAATTCCCACCTGACTTTCACACAGCTACACTGGTATAATTAACAGGTAAGGAAGACAGACTAAGAGAAATCTTGTCCTCTATATGGTTTGAGTTCCAAATATGTGGATACATGGATTACATTTAAAAATATCAGAAAGATCTCTCAACTACTCTGAAACTACTTTCACTATGCCTTCTCTGGAAAATACATTTATTAAGCTATATTTAAGACTTTATACCTATATTGAGCATTTACTTTAAGAAACATAAGAAAAATCTTTCCATGTTTGCAATAAATTTATATTGGAAAGAGTACCACTTGCTCACCCTTACTGCTACATGATATTTTTCCTGTTTTATGTTCTTAGATTGTATCTACAAAGCACATTGACTCTGTTTAAAAACTAACTAAGGTCGGCGCCACAGCTCAATAGGCTAATCCTCTGCCTGCGGCACCGGCACCCCAGGTTCTAGTCCCGGTCGGGGCGCCGGATTCTGTCCTGGTTGCCCCTCTTCCAGGCCAGCTCTCTGCTATGGCCAGGGAGTGCAGTGGAGGATGGCCCAAGTGCTTGGGTCCTGCACCCCATGGGAGACCAGGAGAAGCCTGGCTCCTGCCATCGGATCAGCGCGGTGTGCTGGCCGCAGCGCGCCAACTGCGGCGGCCATTGGAGGGTGAACCAACGGCAAAAAGGAAGACCTTTCTCTCTGTCTCTCTCTCTCACTGTCCACTCTGCCTGTCAAACAAAAAACAAACAAACAAACAAAAAAACAACTAATTAAAAGTTAAAGTTAAAATAGGAAAATAAAAGTAAGTCCATAGGGGCAGGCATTTGGTGCAATGGTTGACCCTGTTTTGAATGCCTGTGTCCCATATCAAAGTGCCTGTTCCCAATTTCCGTTTCCTGCTACTGCTCTCCCTGGGAGGCAGCAGGTGATGGTTGAAGTACTTGGGGCCCTGCCACTTATGTGGGAATCTGGACTGAGCGCTGGGCTTCTGGCTTCAGTCTAGCCCCACCCTGGCTGTTGCAGGTATTTGGGAAGTGATCCAGGAGACTGGAGCTCTTGTCTGGCTTTCAAACAGACAGACAGGCAAAATATTTTTAAAAAGTCTATAGGGGCTGGCATTGTTTGGCATAGCGGGTGAGGCCACTGACTGCAACACTGGCATTCCCTATGGGCTCTGGTTTGTGTCCCGACTTCCTAAGCAACTCCCTGCTAATGGCTTGAGAAAAATAGTGGAAGATGGCCCAAGTGTCTGGGCCCTTGCCACCTACATGGGTGATCCAGATAAAGCTTCTGGTTCCTGCTTTGACCAGCACTGGCCTTTGTGGCCATCTGGGTTGTGAACCAGTGGGTGGCAGATCTCTCTGTCTTTCCTCTCTTTGTAACTCTGAGTTTAAAAAAAAAAAAATCTTAAAAAAAAGTTAAGTCTGGGGAGGGGGAAAAAGAGTTCTTTTCTGTGATGCTTAGCATATTCCACCCTGCCAAGTGAGAACTGTCACCCTACTGTCACCTTATTTTGATTTTGGGAAGTTCAAATCTAATTCTAAAGCTCAGTCATCCCTCAACATTTTTGCTTATGTCTTTCATGTATATTTTTAAATGCTTAAGATCTGTATTAATAATGTTATACAAACATTTCAACTCCTTTTAAGGAACGTTTAACTGTGTAATTTAAGTAAATTAATATGTCAAGTCAATTTGAAATAATCTATAGTTTTAAATCACATTGTAAGGTAACTTGATTATAAAGAAGCATTTCCTGTTTTTGAGTTTGGAGAATTTATAAATAAACTGTGTTTGGGGTGAAAAGAAGAAAGCCTCTTGTTCAGTCTCCCAGCCAGAAGATGCAGCTGGTCAGAGGGGAGCAGCTGAGAACACTCTCCAGAGTGCAGGAGGTGCCCTCTCCTGGCCCGGCGGATCTGTGGCTATAAATTTACGAGGCAGGCTGCCATCCCCTCCCTAGGGGCCCATGGCATCTGCATTAGCTTTGAAAGCTCTAGCGAAATGGAAATGTAATTTGGACTTGACCCTGTGGCCTCATGTAAAGACAGCAGCCTTTCACCTTGATCAGGCTTTTAAAAGGACGCTGGTCTTCTTGCCCTGGGTGGGCTAGCATGGCCTCCACACATTCTGCAATCAATTTAGAAAGTAATTTGCAGATCTGCCAAGTATGCATAAGGCAAAGGGGATCCTTGAGGATGGGCCCCGACGTCACGGGATGTCACTGAGGATTTCATCACAGAAACAAAGAGAAGAAAGATGAGTGACATTTCCATGCCTTCCTAAACCTTTCAGCCAGTGTTCTCAATGCTCCCTGCCTCTGATCAGCTGAGGAGCTCCACACACTCTGTTTTTTTTCCGAGGGGCCCTGTCTCAGGTTTATTTGTACAAACAGCACAGGAGGACACTAGCCCCATGCAGACAGTGGCCCAGGGTCACACCAGCCCTTCTGCCCTTGCATTGGCTGGCACAGGCTGTTACTAGGGAGTCTTCTCAGGGGCTAGGCATCTTTGGGAGGAGCCTGAGCTGGAACTGGGACTGGAGCCTGGGTCTGGGTCTGGGCCTGGGCCTTGGGGTTGGTTTGGGCCTGGGCCTTGCCCTTGCCCTTGATTTGTGCCTGAGCTTGAGCCTTGACCTTGTCCTTGATTTGGGGCTCAGTCTTAGCCTTTGCCTTGGTCTTTGGCCCGGACAGCTTGAGATCCCTAGCAATGCGGGCACAAGCACACTTCCCAAGCTTGGGGTGGGGGATGTAAGCAGGTCGATGGAGCTGTCCTGGCCAAAGACCAAGGGTACATGACTGCATTAAAAAAGGATACCCACATGTCATCAGTCATCTTGTCATTGTGCAAACATCATAGAATGGACTTAACAAACTACGATGGCTGTGATGTCACCAGGAAATTCAGTCTTAAGGGACCACTGTCAATATACAGTCTGACATTGACTGAAACATCACTATGTGGTACATGACTGTATTAAAAAAGGTTGATGCCCACATGTCATCAGTGGGTGTAGGGAAACCAACACTCTGCAAACTGGAACACATTTCTGAAGAGAGTAACTTGGTAATCCATATCAAATATCTGTAAAACCTGAATACCTTTGACCTATGTACGAATTGAAAAGAATATTTCATTAGACCCACATGTAATGACATTTGTATATGGATAAAAAGACAATCCCTTTTGTAAGAATAACACACAGAAATAAAGCCAACTGTTCAAAAATGTAGAGTTGCCAATAGCATGGCATTCTCTGGAAGCAGATCTTTTTTTATTTAATGAATGCATTTTTACATAGATACAACTTTAGGAATACAGTGGTTCTTTCCCTCATGCCCCCCACCCTGCTTCCTTCCCACCTCCTATTCCCTCTCCCATCTCCTTCTTCATTATGGATCATTTTTAGTATGACTTCATATATAGAAGAACATCTCTATGCTAATCATAGAGCGAAACAATTTGCTCCCATGCCCACACACAATATATAGAGTACAGTTTGGAGAGAGAATTTGCAATCAATTCTCATATTGCAATTCAATAGGGATAGAGGTCCTACCTGGAGAGCAAGTGCACATTGACTACTATTATTCCTTTAACAATTAACACTCTTTTTTTTATGACATCAGTGATTACCCAAGGCTCTTGTCGCGTGCTGCCAGAGCTATGGAGGCCTTTTGTGACCATAGACTCCATTGTTATTTGGACACAGCCATAAGCAAAGGGGATGTTCTCTCTCTTCAGAGAAGAGTGTCTCCTTCTTTGATGACCCTTCCTTTCCTTTGAGGTCCCGCAGAGATCCTCCACATAGGGTAGAAGCAGATCTTAAGATGAAAACTTAGATAAGGCTGCTTTGCACAAAGTGGGATGGATGAGAACATCCAATATGGCTTTCAGGAAGGAGCTCATTACTGCTGTAGGCAACTGCATCTCAGTCCTGCTGGGGAGCCCCTGCAGAACTACACAGCATGCATCTCGTAACTGTCCCAGCACAGGACCAGGAGGCTGGGGCATCTATCCACCCACTCCCACCCCCTACTGGCTGAAGGCTGCAGCATCAGGTGCCTCCTACTTCTGGGTTGTACCTTCCTGTCTCTAGGTGACCCTTGCAGCTCTGGAGAAAGCAGAGCACACATATGTCACGTGAGACACTGGCAAGGGTGCAAGGGACAGTCCACCACAGCTAAGGTGATGTAATAGGGAATTCATATTTTAAGTTAGAATCAGATCATAAGCAGGGTACACAGCATTATGTTTTAAGTGGGTATATATTTAGACACACCCGCCAAACATGCCTGATGGCATATTTACCAAGAGAGTTAATTAATGATTATACAATAATTATTTGTTTTTTCCCCTTATGTTTGTATATCAGTATTAAATTATACTGGAGTGGTTGCTTAGCCTAGCAGCTAAGATGCCAGCATCCTACACTGAGTACCTGGATTCAATTCCTGGCTCTAGTTCCAGTTTCCTGCAATTTAGACCTGGGGAGGCAGCAGTGATGGCTCAAGTAATTGGGTTCCTGCCACCCACATGGGTCACCTGTATTGAATTCCCAGCTCCAGGCTGTAGCCCCTGCCCTGCCCCAGTCAATACTGGCATTTGGGAACTAAGCCACTAAATGAAAGTTTCTTTCTCTCTCTCTCTCTCTCTCTCTCTCTCTGTGTATCATTCTGTCTTCCAAATAAATATGCTCAATCTAAGACCCCTTCAGCCCCTTTCTAGTACTTCTAAGCCAATTTACTTAGGCCCTAATCTCTTTGTGCTAATAGGATTATAGCCTCCTCATCCACACACTCTTTCAAGTATTTATTGAGTGGGTACCACGGATCAGCTGCCCTGACAGGCATGAAAACACAATAGGCAAGCTATCTCCTGAGCAATCAAAACAATTACAAAACAGGTAATTGTGTAAACACAAGATGTGTCTAAACACAAGATGCAGGGCAGTGACATATAAAATGACCCGCAACCAGTCTTTGAGGGTGGGGTTGGAGGGGAAGGCACCAACCACTAAGGTGCCAAGGAGTTGCACAGAGGAGGAGGAGTGGAAGGCGGTCAGTAGAAGGGGAGGAAGTGCCAGTTGGAAGGAACAATGCGTGCTTCCTCATCTTTCAAAGCTGTATCTCCTGCATCATTTTTCCTAATCACCCCCCTTTTGTGTGTTATTCTTCAGGAAAGAAAAAGCTTAAAAGTCTCTTCCTCATTTCCAAGAGGGAGAAACACCGATTGACTTTGCAGCCTCCTGCTGGCTGGTGACCAGACAATATTAAGCCATCCTTCCCAATCGGCATCCCCGCTCTCCCCAGGCCAAGCTCTTGCTGTGTGCCTTCATCCTTTCCTTCCGCCATCCCTACAAGCCACTTGTTTGACATCCCATCTTTCCCCCTCTGCTCTTGCTCAATCTTCCGGGCTCTATTTGCTGATTTTCTGCCTCCAAAATTGTTTCTGAAAGATTTTTGTGGATCTTCCTCTTCAAGGAACTCTAGCCTCTTTGAAAATTTAATAATAATCCATACCTCAGTTCTCATTGTTTAAAAAGTTTTTCTCTGCAGTTTCACGTACTTGTATGGTATTGATTTTCCCAGTCAAGTGCCAGCTTTTTCAAGAGACTAAGCAAGCATATGGAAGGCTGCAGGTTATAGGAAATTGCTCATCAATAAGAGCAACGTGGGTTGGGAGAAAGTGGTGAGAGAAGAAAAGTAAACGAACGCTCACTGGGCGTCTTCCTGATGCCGGGCACAATACCAGACTCACTCATGGTTTCAGGTACTGCTGTGTGATGTTACGGTAAACCTCACAAAAACTTCACAAGCACTATAAACAGAATATCCTGTGATGGCAGTGAACCCAGATGCAAGTTTCTCTCGCCCACATCCCAGCTGTGTGAGCAAGTCATTAATCTCCATGCACAACAGTCTCAAATCAAATAACTGCCTTCTCTGGGTTAGGTATGGTTTTGTCATGTGAAAGGAGAAGCGAAAGAAACAGTGAAAGCCATGGTCAGATGAGAAAAAGACGCAGAATTTTTTTTAAAGATGTATGTATTTATTTGAAAGTCACAGTTACAGAAAGAAGAGGAGAAAGAGAAGAAAGAGAGAGAGAAATATTAATGGTCCACCCACTGGTCACTCCCCAGATGGCCTCAAGGGCTAGGCCAAAGCCAGGAGCCAGGAGCTTTTTCCAGGTCTCCCACATCAGTGTCAGGGGCCCGAGCACTTGGTCCATCCTCCACTGCTTTCCCAGTGAGAGAATTCTTTTAAGGATCCCATGATGCATCTGGATTGATACAGACTATTTTTCATTCTGTAAAAACTCAAAGAAGTTGGGCTGCAGATTGTTGTTCCAATTAGCAACAAATACAAAACCTCTGTCTAAAGAGTCTTGGATCACGAGCAACAGTCGATCCATACAAACTCTTAAAGCCTACAAGTACCCACCAGGAACGAAGGGTACATAATGCAAATGTAATGGTCATATACCAAAGGCTGTCTCATTTCCACACTGACCATTGATTCAGTGAAGAGAGAAACACGATAACAGAATTGTAAGAGTCAGTTCATTCATTATAATATTTATAATATTCATAATGATGTTAGTGATAATGATTATAATTAATTACTATGTTTGTCTCTGCTTCTGACTAAATGTTCAGTATAAAAGAGAGGACCTGTCTCATGGAGGTGGAGGACACGTATGGGAAAAAAAAGCCACAAATGAAATGTGAGTGAAACTTGGCCACCTACTTTTCTCACAAAGGTTTCTAAGCTGTAAACCACAATCTTATTTTTCCCCTGTCTGGGGTAAGAGACTTACAGGAGGGGCTGACCTCCGGATGGACAATGCTCCTCAGTATCTTTGTGGCTGGAAGAGAATGTGCCTCCTCTATCTCCTCTCCCCCGGGCCAGCCAGCGGCAACCCAGGGGTCAGGGATGTAGCTGGACTCTGCCAGGGTGCCTCAGGCAGTAGTTGGCAAGGTGCTACTCGCACACACCCAGGGGATGAGAGGTCAGAACTAATTGCATCATAACAAACATTCATCTTTTTCACTATAATGTTATGTGCTATACCAGCAATTGTATGTAAAACCACTGGCCCATGAGCCGGAAACAAGATAGTGGCACTGAACTATACTGGATGTGCCATTGTATTGGTCACCATCAGACACAGTCACAGTTGGGAAGAAAAAGCCTCACCTGGAACCATCCTGGATGAATCAGTAAAAATCCTAACATTCATTCACCTCTACCTTTGAGTATCTGCAGAATGAAATGGGGAGAGTATACACAGCATGTCCGGGGCAGAGCTAGCTGCAGAGCGTGTCTCCAGGGACTCCGGCATGCAAGGCAGGCTGAGCTAGGCACTTTTTTGTGGATCATCATTTTTACATGGAAGTATAATTGACAAGGCAGGGTTATTCTGAACTGAGTACCTGTAAACATATTCTTGAAAATGAACAAAGTGAATCTGTCACCTCAAGAAAATCAAACGACAGTCTTTGTTACGATGATAAAATTCAAGCTTTCTGTGTGAACAGTAGTATTTTAGGAAATGTGTACAGACTCCTATGAGACTATCATCTTCCCCAAATTAAAAAGGTGTCTGAGGAGTCTCACAAGAACATCAAGGTCAGGCATGTTTTTGATACTCCAAAATGACAAATGTACACATTTTTAAGATCTTCACAATTCTGTGAACAGTAATTTCCAAACGACCACTGTGTGATATTAAAAAAACATGCGTGGGTGAAAAATCCATTCAGAGAAAAAGATCAACAGATGTCAATATCAACTGTGCACAAAAAGTTCATTGTCAGCAATGAAATGACCACTTGGTGAGTTTTGCTACAGTACCAAAGAAGCACTTACAGTTTTCTAAAAATATTCTTAAGACACTTCTTCTTTACCCAACTACATATCTTATAATTCCATATTTTCTTAGTATACTCCAACTAAACCATTATAACAGACTGAATGCAGAAAGTGGAAACAGAATCCAGATTTCCTCTACCAAATCACATATTGAAACGAATTATAAAAATCTCTATTTTTTGTTTGTTTGTTTTAGAAGATGTAGCTGCTTTTCTTTAAATGTCATTTATGGGGACCGGCGCTGTGGCGCAGCAGGTAAAGCTGCCGCCTGCAGTGTCAGCATCCCATATGGGCACAGTTTCGAGTCCTGGCTGCTCCACTTCCGATCCAGCTCTCTGCTATGGTCTGGGAAAGCAGCAGAAGGTGGCCCAAGACCTTGGGTCCCTGTACCCGCATAGGAGACCTGGAAGAAGCTCCTGGCTCCTGGCTTCAGATCAGCACAGCTCTGGCTGTTGAGGCCAATTGGGGAGTGAACCAGCAGATGGAAGACCTCTCTCTCTCTACCTCTCCTTCGCTCTGTGTAACTCTTTCAAATAAATGAATAAATTTTTTAAAAAAATGTCATTTATGTCTCCAAATAAAGGATTTATTGTTATTTTTAAATACATTTTTACTGTTTTAAAAATTTCTCATCTGTAATTTCCAATGTAATATTAATAAAATAAAGAAAAGCTCCTTAAAACCCAACACAGGGGAGGGCACTGTGATGCAGTGGGCTCAGTTGCTGCTTGGGATATCTGCGTCTGTATCTGAGTGCCTGGGATTGAGTCCTGCCTCTGTTTCCCATCCAGCTTTTTACAGTGCACCTTCTTGGAAGTACTAGGCAATGGCTTGAGTACTTGAATCCCTGCCAGCGCATGTAGGAGACCCGGATGAAGTTTCTGATTCCTGGCTTCAACATGGCCCACTCTAGTTGTTGTGGGCATTTCGGGGGAGTAAACCAGCAGATGGAAGATTTCTCTCTCTCTTTTTCTCTCTCTTATGCTTTCACTCTCACTCTGCCTTTATATAAAACAAAAGTGAATGAACATTTTTTAAAGACACTATACATTGTAACAGGAGTAAAAGGGTCCTGAAAACAAAAAAGGCCGAGGGCCAGTGCTTCAAGGATGGCCAATCAACAACAGGAAAAGGACCCGAGACCAAGGGAGCAGAGCTGCCCTACTGCCCTGGGCCACACAGCTGCCACTACACTAGGCAGAAATAAACTTCTTTATCCTTAAAGCCACTGTGCTGCCGGTCTCTTTGCCACTACTACACACTACTACCCCAGCTTAGCCTTCACCCTTCATCCTGACTAGTGAAGGCGCATAAGGCAACAGACACACAGATCAGGAAGAGCCCTGGTTCTCAAGAAATGAGTCCTTTCAAAAATACTTCCCAAGCAAGCAACATTCAGCATGTGCACTGTTGCATCAATAACATCTGATACTCAATTTGATGCATCCCCCACCCCAGCTTTCCCAGACAAAAGCTAAAATTGGTACTGAGAATTCCAAAGCCATAGAGTTTCAACAGGTGGAGTAGGGGAAGACTCCTACAGAAAGATGAAGTTAAGATAATCCTCGTGTTGACCATTGGGACAACAGAGCCTAAATGGCCTGCAAGATTTTCACAAGTCAACAAATTTTTTGAAATGAGTTTACCTTGAGATTTACTTAAAAATTATCTTCCTGAGGACATTTCAAAGAAATCATATATCCCACGCTTCTGCTAATGCATTCCCTGGGAGGCAGCAAGTAATGGTTCAAGTACTTGTGTCCCTTCGACCCTCATGGGAGATTTAAATAAGAGTTTTAGGTTCCAGACTTTCATGTGGCCCAGCCCATGCAATTGCAGGCATTTGGGAAGTGAGCCAATGGATGGGAGATCTCTCTATGACTCTTTGTTTTTTCAAATAAAACAAAAATAAAAAAAATGACAAAAGATTTTTTTTAATTATATAAGAAAAACGTGAAAAGGAACTCTCTGAAAGACACTGAGAACTCTAGGTTTGACTTTTTTGTGGGTTGATTTCTTTAAAAAATGTCATCACCATGCCTTGTGCTGTATTTTAAAACCTACAAGTGATAGGTCCCATTATATGAATCATGAATCCAATCATATTAAGTACAGTTTATTTCCATATATATATGAGTATATAATATATATACTCACATCCAAAGAGTGCCAGTAATCTCTCTAGAAAGGGCCATGGGAGATATATTTTACATGAATGAGTACATTAAAAATTATATCCTGCTATCATTATTTGAGGACATTGCAGAAAATATGAAGTTCAAGCACTTTCAAGGCAGACAAAAACTTGTAATGGTAAATTATATGGCTCAAGAACACCACTTTTGTCAAAGGAAGGAGAATCTAGACATATGGAGATAAAAGTTCCTTAATTTCCTAACTCCTGCAACTACTGAAAGAGCACATGAGAAGCAGGAGAATCAGAAGGTACAGGAATCCCACTCTCAGGCCTCAACCTGAGAGTTGGAGGACACTGGGTTAAGTCAACTCCCTCAACTGCCTGCTTACATGTGAAATTAGAAAGTGGGCTGAATAGTTGCTAGACTCTTGAGCCCTACAGCTCACTGCTCCCCCCACCCCCACCCCTTGCCCCGCCTCTTTTTTTTTGCCTGAAGACAAACCTTCATGCATGCTCTGACCATGGTGCTGACTCCAGCACCACGCATGGAAACCCAACATCTCAGGGAAGTCTCCTTTCTCTTCCTTTTACAGGGATCTCATTTATGTATTACAGTTTAGACTTTGTGAATCACTGGCAAAATTAACTCACTCTTATTAAACAGAATCAGATAATTACTAGTAATCACGACAACACAAAGCTTTTTACACAATGTTGTGATATTTGAATAAAACTCATAAGGTGAGTAATTGCTCCCCATTGTGTCCTCTAAGAGGCTCAATTTTCAATTATGCTTGGTATAGAAGAATGAAATTTTCTAAATTAAACACTGATGAAAATTTGATATTTTAATGCAGGAAATAATCACACACACCCTTCTCCTTACGGCTATTTTCATATATTAAAATTCAGAAGGGAGTCAGAATTTGACTTCTCATCATTCAATAGTAAGCCAACAATTGATCAATGTATACTCTTTAAATGAATAGCATATCCTTATATGTCATTTACTTTTGAATAAAGATAGATTATCCTGCAAGTTGTTGCATTAATTACAAAGAAGGAATTGATCTCTAGGTAGTTATGTTGTAATCATCAGTTTCCGACTTTCATCAAGCCTGCCTATTTTCCCAGATTCTGATCTTACAAAAATATGCAATCATTTTTGTGGGAAGCTGCAAAATACAAGTAGGATAGACTAATGCAAACAATCTACATCAAGGGGCTGAGCCAGCAACACAGGAGAGAATGGCTGAATATAAGATAAAGCATCTCTCTCAGTGAAAAATGACAGCCTTTAAAACCAGTGGGAAACACTGGGTGATTAATGAAACTTGCATGGTATTGAATGCCTAATCTCAAATCATGGCACAATTTACCCGGAAACAAAAAACTACAGAGCCAAGACACCACAGTATATCACTGATCAACCTATAGGCATATCTATGCAGGTGGAATATACCAAAAGTAACTAGGTCCATGCTTATTTTTGGTTGTATTTCTGGAATGCATCTTTGTTTTGTTATTCTAATACCTAGTGAATTTCCAAGTTCACTGATGCTTTTAATATGAACCCATCAATGTTTATGTTCCTGTAATTTGGCTCATATTATCACGTGAATTGTGCTTATTACTTGCCAAGCGCTTGGTTCTTCAGGCATATATATTATCAGTTACAGAACTTGCCTGTGTAAACAAGTGAAAAACAAGGTAATTACTATATAAAAATGGCAAAGCTGGAAAAGGTTATGAAGTTGAACCAAGATGGAGCCAGTAGTCTCCAGGCTAAGATAGACAAATGGCTTCATGACTTCAGTGAATACTTCCAAGGTATGCACAAGATAACCTTTAAATGGGAAACAGCCAGCAGACGACGACATTTTACTTGAGCCAATGCAAACAACTTTAGTAAATGAACTGGGAAGACTCATTATTCTGTTAGCATTGGGAAGTATTATCTAGAAAACTCCTATCAAGCTAAGGTGTAATTACCATTTCATAGGTGCATCAGTGAGTTAAATGCTATTTTAGGTCTTCAATTAGGATTTCTAACATACTAAAATGGAAGGGGTTTGCCACCATAAACATATTTTTTAAAGATTTAGTTGTTTATTTGAAAGTCAGAGTTACACAGAAAGAGAAGTAGAGGCAGAGAGAGATAAAGAGAGGGTTCTCCATACGCTGATTCACTCCCCAATTGGCCGCAATTGAAGCCGGGAGCCAGGAGCTTCCTCTAGGTCTCCCACGTGGGTGCAGGGGCCCAAGGACTTCGGCCAACTTCCACTGCTTTCCCAGGCCATAACAGAGAGCTGGATCAGAAGTGGAGCAGTCGGGTCTCAAACTGGTACCCATACAGGATGCTAGCTTTACCCACTACACCACAGCATCGGCCTCCATAAACATATTTTTAGCCCTATAGGCATAACTCAGTAGGGAGTGCTTAAATATTATTAGTCACTTGTTCATCAAGTGCATGTTTTTAATAATGCAACTGAATGCGAATTCATCAGTGTAGTTTGATTCTAGAACATACATCCTGACAGAACTGTCCAGTCTTTTCATATATCAGAAGTTACAAATGGAAATGACACACATCTTTTACCAAACAACACAGGAGGACGATATTACATGTAGTTACTGCTCCAATGAATAACATTTAATCCATGATAGAAATGAATCCACTCATTGTAAAAGCAAACTGCTCTATAATGGGACTCACTGTAATTTTGTCCCTGGAAAAACTAAAAGCACACCAAAAGAGACGGAAATTACAGTTAGCCTATACACGAAGTAATCAAAAACTGTCTAAATATAGGAGAAAATGGCATCTGTAACAAGATGGGACTAGAAGGTCAACCTGGACCCCAGGTTTCCTTGGTTTAAGAATCTATTTATTTAAATGACAGCACTTTAACAAATAGCATAAGGACAGTCAAACTGAATGCCAAGACGATTATGTTGCTAATGTATTCTCATTTATCCATTCAATAACATCCAATTTATCCAGCACCTGCTCTGTGGCAGGCAGTGCTCCAGGTGCTGGGGATTTTTTTTTTTTTTTTTTTTGACAGGCAGAGTGGATAGTGAGAGAGAGAGAGAGACAGAGAGAAAGGTCTTCCTTTTGCCGTTGGTTCACTCTCCAATGGCCGCTTGCGGCCGGCGCATCGTGCTGATCCGAAGCCAGGAGCCAGGTGCTTCTCCTGGTCTCCCATGCGGGTGCAGGGCCCAAGCACTTGGGCCATCCTCCACTACCTTCCCGGGCCATAGCAGAGAGCTGGCCTGGAAGAGGGGCAACCGGGATAGAATCCGGCGCCCCAACCGGGACTAGAACCCGGTGTGCCAGCGCCGCAAGGCGGAGGATTAGCCTATTGAGCCACGGCGCTGGCCAAGTGCTGGGGATTTCAGAGAGAACATAACAAATGTGAAATCATGGCTCTCACAGAAGTTATTTTCCAATGGAGGAGACTGTCAAAAAGCAAGAGGAACAATCAAAAAATGCATAGCATGTTATATATGATGAGAGCTAAGGGACACGGACCGTCAGAGACATGCACGGGCAGTACTACGGATAGAGTAGCCAGGGAAGGCTGCATTGAGGAGGTGGCTTTTGAGTAGGACTCCGAAGAAAATGATTCTGTCATTATAACAGTTATGCTTCCGTCTTGCCTACATTATCTTCTAGTTTCTTCCTTTATTTATATGTAAAGAAAGCAAGCCATCTTCACTGAGCAGGAAGAAAGCACAGGGGAGAGGAAGAAGCAACTTAGCTTTTAACTGGCAAAAATATCACTGCTGCTTTCTCACTATTTTTTTTTAAAGATTTTATTTATTTATTTGAGAGGTAGAGTTACAGACAGTGAGAGGGAGAGACAGAGAGAAAGGTCTTCCGTCTGTTGGTTCACTTCCCAAATGCTGCAATGGCTGGAGCTGCGCCGATACGAAACCAAGATCCAGGAACTTCTTTTGGGTTTCCCACATGGGTGCAGGGGCCCAAAGACTTGGGCCATCCTCCACTGTCCTTCCAGGCCATAGCAGAGAGCTGGATCGGAAGAGGAGCAGCAGGGACCAGAACCGGAGTCCATATGGGATGCCGGCGTGGCAGGCAGAGGATTAACCTACTGCGCCACCACGCCGGCCCCTGCTTTCTCACTTTCAACTGTGTGTCACCATATGAGTATTCAGCTGCATCCTTAGGTGTGGTTTTTGCTCATTTCGTTGAAGATGTCTGGAAAAGGGCATGGAGATGGGGCTAATGACACCACGCAGGGGGAGGGGGCACTGGAATTCAGATCTTTCCCAGGGCCAGTGTTGTCTGGTACCTTGGCAAATAGGAGGAAAAAGGAGACAGCAGACAAACTGTTCTGCATGAAACCAATAGCTGCTTCTTCATTTAAATTGACATCTTGTCGGTTTACAAAATAGCCTGGGGGCAGGCAGTGTGCTGCAGCAGGTTAAGCTGCCACTTGGGATGCCCAGATCCCATACCAGAGTGCCAGCTGGAGGCCTGCTTACCTAGCCTCCTGCTAATACTCACTCTGGGAGGCAGCAGATGATGGCCCAAGTGCCTGGGCCCCTGCCACCCATGGAGGAAGCCCAGATGGAGTTCCAGGCTCCAGGCTTTGGCCTGGTCCAGCCCTGCAGTCTCTCTCTCTCTCTCTGCCTTCTAAACAAATGAAAATAAACATTTTTTTTTGACAGGCAGAGTTAGACAGTGAGAGAGAGAGAGACAGAGAGAAAGGTCTTCCTTTTTCCATTGGTTCACCCCCCACAATGGCCGCTCCAGCGGTGCGCTGTGGCCTGCGCACTGCGCCGATCTGAAGCCAGGAGCCAGGTGGTCTCCCATGCGGGTGCAGGGCCCAAGCACTTGGGCCATCCTCCACTGCACTCCTGGGCCACAGCAGAGAGCAGGACTGGAAGAGGAGCAACCGGGACAGAAACCGGCGCCCTGACAGGGACTAGAGCCCAGGGTGCCGGAGGAGGATTAGCCCAGTGAACCATGGCGCTGGCCAAAAATAAACATTTTTAAAAAAATAGTACAATTTTATTTCAATTCCCTGTTCTATAAAATGGCCACAGTGATTATTAAATAGGTTTTTATAGAAATGAACATGCAAACAAGCAGTAATTTTTAAAATGAGGTAGAAATGGAAGTCATTGATTCTACTTGTATTTCTATATGACTTTAATTGCATAATATTACAATATGAGATGACAACAAAAAGTGAGATACAACAATAAATGCAAGGGCAAGAATTATACTGATAGTATAATCAGGATTCTTACATTGTTTTACATTAAAGACATTTTATTATGAGAATTTAATTTTTCAATATACTTGATCAATGTGACTAATTTTTCTAGATTTTAAAATTTATTTAAAAAACTTACAGAAAGAGAGGGAGAGGGAGATGGAAAGGGAGGGGGAATATATAGAGAGAGAGACAGAGAGAGAGAGAAAGAGAAAGATCTTCTACCCACTGGTTCACTCCCCAGCTGGCTGCAACAGCCAGGGCTGGGCCAGGCTGAAGCCAGGAGTCAGGAGCTTCATCCGGGTCTCCCACGTTGGTGTAGGGGCTCAAACACTTGGGCCTCCTCTGCTGCTTTTGCAGGAGCATTAGTAGGGAGCTGGATCAGAAGTGGAGCAGCCAGGATTTGAAATGGCACCCATATGGGATTCTGGTGTCACAAGTGGCAGCTTTACCCACTACATCACAACACCAGCCGTAATCCTTCTAGTTTTTAAAACAAATTTCCTCTTCTTATGCCATAAATTCATTCATACACACTGATTCAGATCTCTTATAATAATCTCTAATTTATGTCTCAGAATAACCCAGAAGGACACAACCTTATGCAGTTGGATTCCTGGGAATCATGTAAGTTCATGAAGAAGATGATTTCAACTCAGGTTATATACCAGAGCCACTTTAATTTTTTGAAATTATAGATTCCTGGGATGGATGCCAGACTTGTAAAAAACTGTATTTATCTTATTTAGTTAGTTGAAAGGTAGAGAGAGAGAGAGAGAGAGAGAGAGAGAGAATATGAATATCTTCCACCTGCTGGTTTATTCCCCAAATGTTCTCAATAGCCAGGGCTGGGCCAGGCTGAAGCAAGGAGCTTCGAACTCACTCTAGGTCTCCCATGTGAGTAACAGGGGCAGGACCAGGATTCAAACCCAGGAACAACAACATACAACGAGGATGTCCCAAATGGTGTTTGTTTTTTGTTTTGTTTTTTTTTTTTTTTAGATTTTTATTTATTTGACAGGTAGAATTACAGACAGTGAGAGAGAGAGAGAGAGAAAGAGAGAGAAAAAAATGTTCCTTCCATTGGTTCACTCCTCAGATGGTCACAATTTTGGCCAGAGCTGCACCGATCTGAAGCTAGGAGCCAGGAGCCTCCTCCCGGTCCCTCACGTGGGCCATCCTCCACTGCTGTGGCCTGGAGCAGCCAGGACTAGAACCAGTGCCCATATGGGATGCCAGTGCCACAGGTGGAGGATTAACCTAGTGCGCCATGGCGCTGCCCTCCCCCCCCACCCCCAAATGGTGTCTTAACAACTGCATTAAACGCCTGCCCCAAAACTCCAGACTTTTAAAAATAGAGCTTTTGGGGGTTAGCACCCAGTTATGGTAATGAGCTCCCCAGGAAACTCTGATCTGCCATACCACACTGAGGGCAATTGCTGAAACCTACAGTACCTGCAACCAATAATAAATCAAGCGAGGAATTTCATGGAAGAGCAGTTTGTCAGCACCTCATTAAGCCGCTCTGCATGTGCCTATCTTTCTGTGAATAACAGTGCTCAAGTTCTGAGTATCTGACATGTCATGTGACTTGACAAATAGATGAGAAAATGAAAAATACTTTTACAATTTTTTTGTTAAAGACAGTTTCTAGAATGGCAGCCACACAGTATAAGTGCCTGGGACACTGGACATCCACGAGTATAATTAAGAATAGGCGTATTATGCTCAGTATAAAGAGGGTGGTTTTATCTATTCTGGGCAGAACTGCAAGTCCTCCTCCACTAGTTGCCTACACCAACATCATTCTCCCTTTCCTTCCTTAATGACAGAATCCACATTTTAAGTTGAACACATTGTCTCCCCTTAAAAGCGCAAAGACATTTCTCAGTTTTCTTGCAGATAGCTAAGGCCTTGTGTCTCACTTTTGATCTATGAACTGGAAATGGTGTATAGGACTTCTATAAAAGATGCCCAATAAGCAGTGACTGAGATGGAGACCAACTTTTTACCTGGCCACTGTCTGTCTTCACTGAAGTGAGGGCTGGAGACACAGCAGCTATTTTGTACCACAAAATAATCTGAAAGAGGGAAGCCTTGTACTAATGTAATAAAGCAGAAAGACAGAAAGATCCTGTATCCTCAGTGCACAACGGAGCCACTGTGTCAGACTCCAGACTTCTCTACCTGAGAAAGAAATGTTTTCTTGCTTAAGCCAGTACAATCAATTTATTGTTATATGCTTCAAACCTAATCCTAGCTAACATAAGAGACTGGAACACCAAATGATACATAGCCAAGGAGAGATTTCAACAGCGTGCAGTGCCCATCTGGTCAATTTCTAAATATGCCATGTTGTGAATGTACAAACTTTAAGCTTATATGAAGACTGAATAGTATTTCAGCCCCATGTTCTGAATCAGTAGTCTACCTGGTCTCTGTATACGGAGGGATAATTAGTGTCATTTAATGGTGCTAAACTGATAAGCGATCAGAGCTGAAAACAAAGGGCCAGAACTGAAGAGGTGCGCACGTGACAGAGTAATTTTGGCTTATGCTGTTTTGTTGGGCATGGGTAGGGGTAGAGAGGTTGCAAAGTTGGCCCCAAGATCTCTGGCTTGTTTGACTGTTGTAGACAGTGAGGTCTACAAATAAGATGGGGAAGGGCAGATGAGAAGAATGAAGAAGAGGAGATGTTGAGTTTGGTTTTTGCCTTGGAGATTTTTCTTTTAATTCTTTATTTTATTTGAAAGGCAGGGGAGGGAGAAACAGAGTCAGGGAGGAGATGAGAAGGGCAGAGAGAAGAGTGGAGGAGAGGAGAGCAGAGGTCTTCTACATGCTATGTCTGTAATAATGAGGGCTGGGCCAAACCAAAGTCAGGAGCCCATAAATCAATCAGAGTTGCCCATGTGGGTGGCAGGGACCTAAGTAAGCCATCACGTGCTTCCTCACAAGGTGTACATTAGCAGGAACTGGAACTGGGAGTGGAGCCAGGACCAAACCCAGGTGCTCCAGTGTCCCAAACAGGGCCTTAACTGCTAGGCCAAAAACAGTCACCCCTACCTGAAAAGCTTTTGAGATGCCTATGGCATACAACTCAAAGTCTAAAAGAAAACTGGAAAACCCGCTGGGAATCTGGGTCCACTTGTTCTGCATTGTCAACACATTTGATGATTCCACACCAATCATTCAGTAACACCCAGGATCCTCATCATGGTTTCAAGGAACTTTACAAACTGGCATCAACTTGTCTTTTCAGATTTGCCTCTTACCATCTCTGGCCCCACCAAAACCAAACATCATGCTCAACTCATACCTAAATGAACTCCTCTAAATAGACTCCCTAGAAGCTCCCACACCTCCACTTCTTTATTGCATTTTGCTGCAAGTATCTGTGTACCTGTCTGCCTCCCATGCTAGACAGAACTATGGGAGGGTCTAGCCTATTATCTTGGACATCACACATCAGAACGGATCAGTACTGCGATCCGTGCTTTAATTAGCAGCGTCTCACACTCGATGCCTCTGTGATTTGCTTATTCTGTCTTCCTTATCTGGAACACAGTTAGAATCAATGATGCCCCCGGGGTTGTCAAGACTGGATACAGACTCCAGCAGGAGCTTTCACCTGGCAGGGCCAGATAAGAAAAATATAAGGAGGGGGGAACAGCCAAATAGCAAACACAAGTAAGGGACTTTTATGTGAGAAGGAGAGGCAAACAGTACACTCAAGTCCCTGAAAATGTGTATTTCCTGGGGTGAAATACATCAAGGGTGCAGAGTCGATAGCTCACAACCAGCAAAGGCAGGCAGGAGTGTGACAGGGAAGATAGCATGGAGTGCTCAAGAGGCAGGGCTGGGCTGCGTAAGGACGGGCACCACGAGGAGCCTCCCCACGCTCCCAGAACACAGCAGCCCAACAAGAGACAGAGATGCTGCACTATTTGTTCCCCGTGCCTATGCATCAAGAAACCAGCAAGTGACATTGTTACACAAGGCCTGGCGTCGTCCTGTGTTAGAGGTTTTGAAATGCTCCAAAGACAGCCACAGATCATCCATTTGTTAATCATAGCGAATTCGCCGGTGCCGAGGCTCACTAGCCTAATCCTCCACCTGCGGCACCGACACACCAGGTTCTAGCCCTGGTCGGGGTGCCGGATTCTGTCCCGGTTGCTCCTCTTCCTGTCCAGCTCTCTGCTGTGGCCCAGGAAGGCAGTGGAGGATGGCCCAGGTCCTTGGACCCTGCACCCGCATGGGAGACCAGGAGGAAGCACCTGGCTCCTGGCTTTGGATTGGCGCAGCGCACTGGCCTTAGCAACCATTTGGGGGGTGAACCAATGGAAGGAAGACCTTTCTCTCTGTCTCTCTCTCTCACTGTCTAACTCTGCCTGTCCAAAAAAAAAAAAAAAAAAAAAAAAAAAAGAAATCATAGCAAATTCTAATCCAGAAACATATGGCTTAGCATCTCTAGTTTATAAGAAAAAAGAAAACAAGAGTCATCTATACTCTAGGAGCCAGAGGAGTCTTCTCCATGTGAAAGGTGAGCATTGTTGCCAGCTTTCTGTGATACACACTCTATTTTTGCTGAGAATTAACAGATCACCTGGAGTATATAAACAACCTTTAAGTTAACCTGATGTGGCACAATAGAGTTACTATGTGTGTTAATATGAGGAAGTTCTGACAGCAGGAGAACTGATTTGAACCCTTCTGAAGGTATCTTCACAGTCACGCCTTGTCATTCAGGATTTTCACACATGGCTTTGGGATATGGCTGCAGCAGTCTCCAAGCACGGACAGTCCAATGAAGGAAATTTGTAGCACCACTCACATTTCACCCCATTTTAAAAAAAGGATTTATTGAGGCTGGTGCTGTGGTGTAGTGGGCTCAACCTCTGCCTGCAGTGCTGGCATCCCACATTGATGTGGGTTCAAGTCCTGGCTGCTCCACTTCTGATCCAGCTCTCTGCTATGGCCTTGAAAAGCAGTGGAAGATGGTCCAAGTCCTTGGGCCCCTGCACCCGTGTGGGAGACTCAGAAGAAACTCCTGGCTCCTGGCTTTGGATCAGCCCAGCTCCGGCCACTTCAACCATTTGGGGAGTGAACCAGTGGATGGAAGACATTTCTTTCTGTCTTTCCCTCTCTCTGTCACTGTACGTCTCAGATAAATAAATAAAACTTAAAAAAATTATTTACTTATTTATTTGAAAGGCTAAATGACAGAGGCAGGGCAGGGGATGGGGGGAGAGAACCTTCTATCTGCTTGTTTATTCCCTAAATTGTTGCAACAGCTGGGATTGGGCCAAGCCAATGCCAGGAGCCAGGAGCCAGGAGCCAGGAGCCAGGAGCCAGGAGCCAGGAGCTCGATCTGGCTCTCCCACCAAGGTGTCAGTGGCTTAAGCATTTGGGCCATGTTCTGCTGTTTTCCCAGGTGCATGAGCAAGGATCTGGACTGGAAGCAAAGGGACTCAAACCAGTATTCTGATGTGGGATGCTGGCACTGCAAGCGGCACCTTAACCCTCTGTGCCACAACACCAGTCCCACATTTCTCCCCAGTTCGAGCCGATTCGCAGTGTTGGTTCTCAATGAGAGTCCATTATGAAGACACAATAAAAATGAACATTATATGATCCAGCAAGCATGTTTCTCAGCACTTGTCTAAAAGAAGTGAAAACTTACGTTCACACAACAACCTGCACACAAGTATTTATAGCAGCTTTGTTTATAATTGCCCAAACACTGAAGCCACCAACAGGTCAGGTGAATAAACTGTGGTACACCCACACAATGCAATATTATTCAGAGATAAAAAGAAATGAGCTATTAAGCCACAAAAAAGACATGCAGGACCCTTAACACAATGCTAAGTGAAAGAAGCCAGTTTAAAAAGACTCCATACTGCACAATTCCAACCATATGATATTCTGGAAAATGCAAACCATGGAGACAGTAAAATATCAGTGATTGTCAAGGAGAGATGAAGGGACAGGTGGAACACAGGGCATGTTTAGGGCAGTGAAACCATTCAGTGTGACAATATCATGGGGACTACATGCGGTTATACATTTACAAAAAATCCACAGAATGTATAACACCGAAAGTGAACCTTAGAGGCTGGCACTTGTAGCCCATGTTGAAGTACCTGGGTTCAAGTCCTGGTTCCAGTGCCCACAACCAGTGTCCTGCTAATGCTCAGGGAGGCCACAGGTGACAGGTCATGTTGTTGGGTCTCTGCCATGATGTGGAAGACCTAGATTAAGGTCCTGGCTCCTGGCTTCAGCCTGGCCCACCCTTGGCTGTTGCAGGAAATTGAGGAGTGAAACAGCAGATGGGAGATCTCTGTCTCTTTCTGTCTCTGTTTTTCTCTTGCACTCTGATTTTCAAACAAATGAAAATACATTTTAAAAATGTTAAAGTGAATGCTAAGATAAACCATGGACTTGTGTTAATAATAGTGTTTTACTGTTGACTCATCAACTATAAAAAGAAGTATCACACAAGTAATGTAAGATGTCAAGATGGGGGAACCTGGGTTAGCATGGCAAGGGGTTTATGGGAACTCTGGACTGTCTGCTTAATTCTATAAATGTAAAACTTCCCCTCAAATACAGTCTATAAAATTACCTTAAAACTTCCAAACCATTTCTTTTTTTTTTTTTTTTTTTTTTAATAAGAGATGCTAGCGCTATAGGCGGAGGCTTAGCCCACTGCGCCGCAGTGCCAGCCCCAACAGTGATAACTTTTTTTTTTTTAATTTGAAAGTCACAGTTACATAGAGGAGAGAGAGAGAGAGAGAGAGAGAGAGAGAGAGAGAGGTCTTCCATCTGCTGGTTCACTCCCCAATTGGCCGCAATGGCCAGAGCTATGCCGATCCGAAACCAGGAGCCAGGAGCCTCTTCCGGGTCTCCCATGTGGGTGCAGGGGCCCAAGGACTTGGGCCATCTTCCACTGCTTTCCCAGGCCATAGTAGAGAGCTGGATTGGAAGAGGAGCAGCCAGGACTTGAACTGGCGCCCATATGGGATGCCGGAGCTTCAGGCCAGGGCGTTGTTAACCTGCTGTGCCACAGCGCCGGCTCCCCAAACCATTTTATGATGAATATAGGACAACATTTTGTCGACAGAGAAATTCAGCAGCTTAGAAGACAATGCACCCTAACAACTCCAAATGCAAGTTCTTGTGCTAAACCACTGGGGGTCCAACTGTAGCTCTTCCCCTTGCCTTGTGCGGATCATGAACAAGCGGCAGCGCTTCAGCCTCTCTAACGCATGTCGGGGTCCCTTCAATGTCGTTTCAGCGAGGATGAGCTGAGTAACTACTGAGTGTCATTCACCGCTGCAGGGGTGTGCCACACACCAGTGCACACAGCAAGACGTCTGGCCGCACAGAGCTTATAGTCCACTGTGCTGAGAGAGACAATTACAACAAACCGATAGACCAAACCGTAGAGTGGGTGAGACGACGACTGATGCTACAGGGAAAAGCACAGCAGTTAAGGTGGATCAGGGTTAGCAGGGTGAGCCAGGGAGCCATTTCCTTCTCTGCTGAACAGGCATACATGCCTCTGAGGGCACTGTGTGGTGCTCCCAATCTCCCATGGAAGACGCTTCATTAAATAGCGCCGGGCACGGAGGAGGTGCTTCGTCAGCAAAGGTGCCTTCTTATTACCACAGTAAACTGCTAAGCAAGAGCTTTCGGAAACAGCAGTAAATTTTGAACAACATCTATGTTATCCTACTCACCATATTTCAATTCCTGATTATATTTTCTTGGGCTGCTAGGGTAGAAGTAAGTATCGTACCAGGTCCAAAATCTAAACGTCTTATGTAAGAGACTCATATGTTTTGGGGGAAATGGGCACTTGCAGAATTTGTGGCTGTTTGCTAGTAAAAAACATCTTTCATTTACCTTTCCATTCATCTCTGCCAAGAAATCTCACATACAATGGTGGGGAAAGATCCTAAGAAAAGAGTTTGGCGAGCACGTTTGGGTAGGATAGGTTTACTGCAAGGAACAGGAAGCCTCAAAGAAATGGTGGCTTGTGAAAGAAAAGACAGGCATTCCTTTGTCACTTGGAGTCTACAGAGAGGTGATCCAGAGCTGGGGTCACAGTTTTACAAGGTCACACGGGACCCGGATTCCTTCTAGCTCATTGTCCTGACAGTCCAGAGGTATGCTTTCAGTCCCTAAGGAAAAGCCAGGAAAGCGGCCACAGCCATCCCAGGAAGAGATAAGGAAGGGCCTCTCACTGGCCTCTGAAGAGACTTGCAGATAGCGCCCCCTGCAGTTCTTTCCATGTATGTTATTAACCTCTCCAAATGGCTCCTGGCTGAAGTGAGGCAGGGATTGTTCACCGGCAGCTGTGTGTCCAGCTGAGAAATGGGGAGAATGAACCCTGAGAGGCAGCTGTGGCTGCGCAGGAGCCTGCTTCTCTGGCTGGCTGAATGGAGCGCCTCAATTCCCACAGAAATGCAGCAGAGTCCTTTCTGTCTGCAGGCTTTTATGTAGCTGCTGCAAGGGAGATAATGCTCTGGTGGTCACAGATTTGTTACTGAAAAACAGTCTTCTAAAAAAAAAAAAAAAGCGATCCAAATGCCATCGAAGACCAGAAGTTCCAAAAATTTTAAGACTGAAGAAAGATTTAGAGATTTTTTTAAAGGCTACATTATACATAATACTACAGCAATATTCAAGTAAATTATTGTGAGTCCACATGGTGTGTTTTTAATGCAGCTATGGAAATATTAATAATACTATATTATTTAAACATTAGAGACATGAGAAAATATTTACAGGTCACAATGAGTGAAAAGGTAAGGTACAATATAATATGAATGAGGTAACACAAGTACAGGAATGATACAGCAACTGATATAAATTAACTTTACATAATTTCTAAAAGCTCTACATGGAAAAGATATTGAATTAAAATTTTGAGATTCTGCATTCCAGTAACAGTTCTGAACTTACATATCTTTGTGTTTTCCTATGATCTTCTGCATTATTTTAAAGTTATAATCCCTCCTCATGTAGACTCTCAAATGTCAAAAAGCCATGAATCACCAACCTTACTAATAACACACTTTAAAGACCACTATCACCTCAATTTTGGGAAAACAAACATATTCTCAAACTGTTAACTGCCCAGTGGTGTGGAAGTATTAATAAAAATCAAGGGCAGGCACTGAGCCTAGTGGCTAACACTAGTTAAGAGGCCCACATCCCATATCCGAGTGCCTAGGTTTGACACCCACTTCTAGCTCCTGACTCCAGCTTCCTATTAATGCAGACACTGGGAGATGGTAGTGATGGCTCAAGTGATTAGGTTCCTGCCACTCATGTGGGAGGCCTGGATCGAGTTTCCAGCTCCTGGCTTCAGCCTTGACCCAGGCCACCGTGGCCATTTGGGGAAGCGAACAAACAGATTGGAAGCTCTCTCTAAATGTGCTCTGGAACAGAAGCTGCCTCCACCAAGGCAGAATCTGTCTTCATAACCCTCCGAGGCATCAGGTTTTCAAAAGAAGGAAATCACACAGTGCTAAGTACACATGAAACATCAACCTCCTAAATATCTAAACTGAAGCAAGTCCTCTTGACCGAGAAGCAGAAATCCTAACAATATGTTCCATCCCCATCCAATTCCAGGGTTTTCTTTACCATTGGGATACATTTTTTTTAATCCCTAGCCTTACTTTGATGGTGTTGGCTATGCCTGCATACTCACAGCATATTTGAATCCTGATTTCCATAGCCATTATCCCCTCTAGGTCTGCGACATACTCAGAGGAGGCTCTGTCTCCCCTGCCTGCTGGGATCCTGGGCTGGTAAGCCCCAGCCCACCGGTCCAGCTTTCTTTCCAGAGTCTCTGTTTTGTACAGCTGCTGCTTTCAGACAGTGCCTTGTCACCAGCCCTCATCAGTGGTCCTTTTCCTATTTCAGGAACCCCTGCTCTCTGTTGTACGCATTGAATTGTGTGGTTATACTACCCCTCACTCCCGAAAAACACAATTGTGTGAAATCCAGAAATCACTTAGTAGAAAACAAAATAAAACATGGGAAGTGTATTGGCTCCAAAATGATTTGTTGAGAGTTGGTAAGAAAAAATAGATTCCAATTAGCAAAAATAAAAACAAAAGCCAGGCTTCTCAGCAAACTGTATTTAATTTTTTAAAAAGAGAGAGCCTTAGATGGTACACTAAGACTCAAGGACCTCAGCTGAAAATAATTACAACTGGGAACTCAGTTATTGTAATCATCTTTCCTGATACTTTGCCAGCTGTTTCATTAGAGAACAGAACACTCTTACTTAAGAGAAATAGCAAGTATATCTTATGCTGATCAATTGTCATAAATATTTTTATAAAAATAGTCTAAAAATCGGGTTTTGCTCCTTAACAACACAATAAAGACAGAAACATGGTGGCAACATGCATCACCGGCGTCGCTTTTTCCAAGTACAGCTGCGTGCAGCATTCTAGGCAGCGCATCCCAGCGGGGAGCAGAGCGGCAGCAATGCCTCCCTATCACCTTACTTTCTGTCTGGCTCTCTGCAGGGACTCTCCTTTCCAAAGGTGCTGGGGATTCTTAGCTAAATACACTTGACAACTTTACATGGCCTGCCCTGAATGCGTAAAAGAAAGTGTCTCATTCTAAATCTCAGGAGTGGAAGCGTCAGGAGTAAATGGGCTCTAGGAAAAGAATAACCTTCTTAACCGCTAAGGAGCAACCGGAGGAAATACACGCAGAAGAAACAGAAAGTCCTTCCCATAGCCTTAGACAGGAAGAAAGGTTTTGTCAGTTGGAGATGAGAAACACGAAGCACTGGGCTCTGTTCTACTCACTGCCCGTAACTTGTAAATTACAGCCTGTCTACAACTAGTACATTTGGTTCTTAAGGAAATTATAAAGAAATTACAAATATACCTCATAATTCTGTAGCTGCTAGTCTAGCAGGCTGTCTCGACATGTAAGTGAACTGATTTCCTAATTTTCATTTCCTACTCTTCATTTTCTTTAAAAACATATGGACATCCATGATAGCAAGTTTATTTACTTTTGCAATAACATTTTTAATTTC
This sequence comes from Lepus europaeus, assembly GCF_033115175.1. Lineage (NCBI taxonomy): Eukaryota > Metazoa > Chordata > Mammalia > Lagomorpha > Leporidae > Lepus > Lepus europaeus. The sequence continues at coordinate 111,557,350 of NC_084827.1, read as the reverse complement.
CAATAGAGTCAAAGGCTTAATGCCCCACTAAATAAAGAATTCAACGCATGAAAAGTAAAAGGATCACAGTCCAGTGGGAGTGCAGAATCAAATGAAAAGATGTCTAATCCTCTATTCTTGCGTGTTCATGGCTATGATATTCTTGGTCACTCTTGGGTTGGTTTCTCCTTTCTTTCTCTTTTGTTCAGTCACACAGGTATACACCCAGGACACAGACACTGCAGAGCTGATGCTAAGCTGCAGGTCAGATAAGCCTGGGTGCAACCCCAAGCCGGTGTACTACAGATAGGACCCCTGTGGAGTTACTGTCTGGCAGGAAACCCACACTTCTTGGTTCTGTTACATGAAAATCATTTCTAATGATCGTGACTCCAGGTTGAAACATCAGGTCTCAATGCATCCAATGTAAATTTATTTAGGAGACAGATGGTTTGTGTTGAAATTGCTTCTATGTCAAATATTTTCTTCCCGTAGAACAAGAAAGTGATCTACGTTTTATAAATAGAGGGCATAAATTTTTCTTTCAAATGCATTTTGAAGCAAACAGAAGCCAAAAGGAAATAATGAAAACACACACGATGTGCTAACATCAGACTGTGTGACATCTCTAGAGATTTTTTTTGAGAAAAAAGGGATACGTAAGAGAATAACCACACTGCTCTTGTTCCTCTCACAGGCAAGACATACTCCTTTTTAATTCCTGTGAGTACAGTTGAAAAGTTGTAGACGGTTGTCAAATATATATTCAGAACAATATTTTCCTTACCATGTTTTTCATTTTTCCCATTGAGTTTGGAACACCATGTCAACACATTTTTCTACCTACCCCTTGGGGGAAAAAAAATCAAAGCAAAGCAAAGCCTCACTGTACCCAGGCATTGCATGTTACAGGTCAAAACGTTTCCAGGGAACTTAGCAAGAGTGAGACTGTTAGAAAGCAGGGGGGAATTGGCCTTCTCCTTACATGACAATCAGTCAGGCATGGCACGGCATATACAAAGTGAGAAGGTTCTCTCAAATATCCTGTAATTCGGGAGTAGATAACAACTGAGGTGGGGATAGAGAGGCTTTAGATGGCTCTGTGTATATCTTTTTTTTAATGTTCGCTTTATTTGAGGCATACAAATTTCATGTATTTCATACATACAGATTTAGGAACATAGTGGTTCTGTGGATGTCTGAAAAGCAGAAATTACAGCTTGATTACAGGATCCTGAGAGGCCAACCCAGAGCCCCATAGACAAAGACTGCTCAAGAGAGTTTGATCCATGTTTGGCTGAGCGAACTTTCCAGCTAGCCATGTAAACATGCACATAATTCCCATTTAAAGTTTTAAAATTATTTATTTGAGAGAGAGAAACATACTCCCATCCACAAATGTCCACAATAGCTGGCACTGGGCCAGGACTAGAAGCCAGGAATCAAAAACTCAATCCCGGTCTCCCACTTGGGTGGCAGGGAAATAACTACTTGTGTAATTATCTTTGCCTCCCAGGGTCTGTATTAGCAGGAAGCTGGAGTCAGGGGCTGGGGAGGACGAACTGATCAGAGGCACTCTGATGTGAGACACAGGTGTCTCAATCACTCGGCCAAACGCCTGCCCCAAATTTTCACTCACATCCCACAGTCATTCAGGGACGATGTGCACTTGGAATTGAAAGCATGTGGTCACTCCAAGCAAAGTTTTTCTATGTTCTTATTCCCTCTAAATTTTCTCTCCTATTAAGAAATAATCTACTTTCTTGACTTTGTGTCATTAGTGCATATTCAGGCTCCATTTTGGGTCTTTCATAGAATATCCTATACAAATGAAATGATGCTCATTTGTTTGTTCTATTGGGCTTTGTGGTCTTCCTGGTCATGAGCAAGTTTCCACACCCTAAAGAGCTCCCTCGTCTGTGGAGGGCCAGGAGCCTAGCACAGGACAGAGCCTGGAGAGGAGAGCCTACCCTGTGAAGTAAGCAAGGGAATAATCAGAAACAAAGGTAGGACAATTCTTGGGAAACTTCTTTGAATGTGTCCCATCTCCCCAAGATGAAGGCAACTGAGGCCTCAAAGTTCTAACATATGTGACAGTCCAATCTGCTTCCTTGGAGTCGCCTCAAGGGCCCTGAAAGAGAACATTTCAATGACTGCTTTGGAATAGCAGCTGCCTCCATCAAGGCAGAAGCTGTCTTCAGAACCCTTGGGGAAATATAAAAACATGAGCTGAACACTGGGATAATTACTTATCTTCAACAAACAGGACCTGAAATACCATGGCATCAAGTAAACTTTGATAAAAAACCAATTCCACTGCTACCTGGTGGCCAGCACACAATGAGCGCCGGTTGTGTACTGGTGTGGCCACCATCTGCTTCCAGACGCCTTGCCTTGTGAATCTCAGCAAATACTGTTGAAACCAGCCAGCTAGCTCACAGGCCTTCATGACAGATAGTATCTATGACCCAGACTTTAGCAACACCTATTCCATTAACTAAAAACAAATGTAAATCATTTTATGCAATATTTTATATGATCTGACTAAACTAACTTGGAATTCCTTTCCCTAGGTATGGATGTCCTTTCACTCCTGAAATGCTTGAAGAATCTGAATTTATTTAAAAATCAAAATTTCAACTTTAAGTTCATTAGGAAGATTCTATGTTGAGAGCAATACATCACAGAGTGGCAGATAATTAGCATCTCATCTCAATATCCCTTCTTCTCAACACTCACATGGTGCCAAAGGGGCCATCTGACGACGACTTTCAAGCAGATGATTTTCTGACTATTTATTAAAGGGAAATATTTTCCGTGTCCCAGGGCATATTGCTAAGATAGGGATTTGTAAGTTCCAGGTCGTTATTGGTTTTGGCAGAATTTCACTGTCACAGTTGTTAGCTTTGCTGGCATCAGATACCATTTTTCTGCTGCAGTAGTCACAAAAGAGATGTCCTACATTAGTAATAAAAACGAGGAGAGCCAAATAACAGTGGTGGAGATTTAAAAACGGTCATGTGGAGTGGATAAACCTAAGGACGTGGGAGATAATTGAAAACAATAACTCACAAATACCTAAGATAATTAAACAAGTGTAGCACACCACAAAATGTCCTCAGGCTGTTTAGTTTTAAAATAAGGTTGTTAAATTTTCTCATTCAAAGGAGCACTATAATCCTTCCTCTTTGTGCGGCAGGGGAAAAAAATTCCACCTGCACCTGCATGTCCTTGTTTTATGAATAGCTCCCTGATGCAATCAAGATGGCCATTATCTGTGTCAGAGCCATCGGGTTGAAAAATGTCCCCCGTCAGGAAAAGTGGAGCAGCCAGTGGAAAGGGTGGCTGTGGAGAGCCCACTGGGGGTGCAGCCTCAGTTTAAATCTCTTCCCTTTGGTGTTTCATTTCAAAAGCAGTCATTTACAAACACAACTTCCGCGTATTCCATTTTTCTTCGGAGGGACTTACAAACCTTCCAATAGTTTTCTTTAATTCTCCTAACAATACTGTTGACAGTTTTCTTCATATTTCCCTCACTTCCAATGACCTGATGATGCTACTGCCCAGTGCATCTTTAGAGAAGCTGGACTTAATGTGCACACTAGTCACTCCAGGCATCTGAATATACAACACCCTGCAGCAAGGCTGGTGATTAGAGAAGGTGCCCATGGGAGAAGCATGCAGTCAGCACTTTGCCACAGAATTAAAACAGGTGTCCTACTGATCTTTCCAACATGACTCTTCACTTGCTTTTGCAAGGAAGGAAACCAAACAAATGTGAAGGAACATGTGTCTGTGTTTGTGACCTTCAGAGCAAGAGCAAGAAGAAGAGTAACTCCTTTAAGATGATGGGCATGAAAGGCTCCTTATGTGTTTAATGTGGGAACTGCAGGAAAGAGCCAAAATTCCCAGGATGCTTTGTCATTACTTATGTATCAACAAGGTCTTTTAAATTTCATTTATTTATTTGAGAGAGAGAGAGAGACAGAGAGACAGAGACACATGGAGTGAGCTTCCATCTGTTGGCCTAAACCCAAATGTTCATGAAGGCCTGGGTCTGGGCTGAGGTTGGAGGCTGGAATGCAATGCAGTTCTCCAACTACTCAAGCCATCACTGCTGCCTCCCAGTGCCCATCTGCATTAGCAAGAATCTGGACTCAGCAGCTGGAGCCAGGACTCAAACCCAGGGGCTTTGATATGGGAGATGGAGGTCTTAATCACTAGGCTAACCACCTGCCTCAAAAATTTGGTTTTGTTTTGTTACTGCATCCATCACTTTGCCTATTTGCAAATGCTCAGACTTGATTAAACTTGAAACACAACTAATAGAAAGAAAGACTAACAAAACTCCCTAGCAACTCATTCTTTTATTTTAAAAAAAAAGTCAAATTACCTATTTACTAGCAGGTAAGGGCTTGGGATTGAGAGGCCATTAATTAATGATGTGGTTTATGAACTATGCTTGGGTTTCCAGATTAAAAACAAAGGAACCAAGTTCCAATAATGAGTACATGGCTTAATCCCTGTGATCAAGCAATGAATCAGTAATTGCACTCACAGCCAGCTCTCAAAATTAAATTTACCCGAGTTATTCATAAACTTGCTGTTGTCATTAGCTGGTGCCCTATTTTTAGGGGCAATTTTTTGATTATCAGCCTGGACAGAGGCAAAAACCCAGAGGTCAATGGGCAGCAGAGGGTGAGAATTATCTAATTGATGAGGCTCCTGGTCACAAGTTCACTGGTGATTCTAATGACCGGTTTCCTTGAACTAACTTTGTTTATTTGATTAGTGTCATCACAGCCTGTCAGCAAATAGGATTGCAATTTACAATCAGACGCTTTAAAAAATAGGTCTTATACAAGGCTAGTTATAGGGCAGTTGTGAAAGAGAGACAGAGAAAGAGAGAGAATGCATACAAAGGATATCTGTAAACAACAGATACCACAGATATAATTTAGCAGCTAATAAATCAATTGCTATTAAGACATGGTCTTATTTCATGAACTGCCTGATATATGTGTATATACATATCCAGAAAAGGGAGTAGGGCTTAGCTATTTTAAGGATAAATAGATTAGAGTTACTTGAAAAATGTTATTTCCCTTTCCCTTTAATTCATAGAATTAATATATGAACGTCCCAAAGGCTATGGAGACAGTCAACATATATATCAATGCCCACTCTGGAGAAGAAACAAGTGGTGGCCCTAACAGACTGTCCTCTGGTGACCAGCAAGAGGAGGAGGGGCAACTGCTACCTGCCTTCACAGACATGCCAACTGGGGCGAACGGAGCTGGGACTGCTGTACAAACTGCAGCCCTGGGACAGTGACAGCAACACATCATGGAAGAACATCACAAGGCAAACTCCTCATCAGAGATCTCAGTACTGCCGTATGTAAGGCGTTAGCATATCTAATTATCACCGTTTAAGAAAAACCACAGCACAGAGTCAACACCTGCCTCCCAGGAAGATCTCCTCATTCATTTACAAACAGAAACTCTCTCCCCGTACCTCCTCTTCCCTCTTATCATCCAGTCTCCCCAAGCTGCCCAGTTCCTACCGGGTAACCCTGTTCCCACGTGTGGCAGGATTTTCACAATTCTGAAAGCAGACAGGGAAAGTTTTACCTCTCTGTGTTCAAGAAAAGTAAGAGTGTTAAAAATGGCATGTGAGGCAATGAGAAGTGGTTCATACTTTGACAGGTTGATTTTATTTGGCAGCAAGATAAATAAAATTAATATTTAAAATTATACAGAAATCCTGTGCAGGACATTTTTCATTATAATTGAAGGGCCGCACTAACACGCCGTGCAGCTGCCATCAGTACAGACTCGGTCGCAAGTCCCTGGCGGTTAGGTATGGATATAAAAGCGGCCAGCCTCTGCCTCTGGAATGTAACACAGAGACAAAGAAGACGCCTCAGAATACCCCAGGATCTTTCTGTGAATTCATCGGGTGTGATTTAGAGGCTTTAGAAGTTGTGCTACTATGTTTTAGAAAGGAACTGCTGGTTGTTGTTAGCGGCAAAGAAACAAAGGACTTGACAACTGATGAGCCCTGAGCATGAAGAGCCCTGGGGAAGCTGTAGTATTAAAGTCACACACTCCCTCAATGGTCTCCTGGGGAATGCGCAGACAGCAACAGAGTGGAGGGCACCTTTCCCTCCACGCCCGACGCATTTGTGATTCCTGTTCTTCCCCTCCTCTCCTGAGATCCAACTCCACTACTGGCAGGGAAGAAAACAGAAAATCAGGATATACCATCTCCTGCACAAATGGACAGATGTCTGCTTGGCTTTTACTACCTATTCCCTCAATGTCAGAATTAAGCCCGAATCAAGTAAACAGCTACATAGAAAGTACTAGTACGTGGGACAGCTGCTGCGGTTTCTTCTCCTTTCTCTTCCCCCTCCTCTTCTCATTTTTCACAAAATTAGTTCATTTTCCTATTTCTTTTCTTCTCTCTATTTGTGAAATGTGTCTCCATCTCCAGAGGCCTTCTTTCACATGGCATGCCACCAGTTCAGTCTCATCTACCTCATGGATAAGGAGCAGATCTGGCTTGAGAACTATTTATCGGGGATTCCTTTTCAGGAACTGCCCTTGAGGTGCTTCTAGTAGATTTGGCAAAGCACATAGGGAACCATGTGGTAAGTACAGCAGAGCTTTTCAGGCTCTAACCCGGGAGCACAAAGCTGACAGATGAAGGGAATAGGGACCCGGAGGGAGAGGAGAAGGGAAGGAGGATGTATCCTGTTGGCAAGTGAGGAATGGGTGACAGTCAGGATGGGGTGGTGCCATCTGTGGCTACCACTGGCAAAACAGAATTGCTACCAGGACTGAGAAGCAGCTCTTTCCCATTACAAAGTAAGATGTTCTACTTTCTACTACAGTAATGTAAGAGCTTTTCTTGGTTAAAAAATTAGATAAAAGTAGGATTTCTGGAACTGAATACCTCTATAATCTTAGAAAAAAATTAAATACTTTTAAAGCTAAAAATATTCTTGTTTTCTATCATTTCTCTCCCATCGTCCCACCATAAATGATCCACAGTAGGTAATAATATGATGTCATGAAGAGGTTTGCTTTTTCAGACTTGACTATTATCTGCCACGGAGCATTCTTACTGAGAGAGGCCATTTAACAGTGAGGAAAGTTGGTGAGCAACCACAGGACCTGGGCTGGAGGCCAGCTCTGCCACTTCAAGAGACTCTAACCTCTGTAGCACTGCTTCCTTCTGTTTTCAATGGAGTAGCAACACAAACTCAGAGAGAGGGTCAGGGAGAAGATCAATGAGATATCGCACTAGCTCAAGACAGGAGGCTGGAGAAGCAAGTGGCTGCCACAGCACCCTTCTCTTGCCCTGAAATCAGCTGCTATCTCTCCTCTAAATAGCACAGAACTACAGCGTATTTGAAAAAATCCCCTGTGTTTGTACTAAGTTTAATTTTTTAAAAAATGCAAACTAGGGAGCAGTGTTTGTTCTCTTTCAAAAAAAAAAAAATAAAGGTATTCATTATCTTCAGTAAAATGTGAATGTCCCTTGATTTTCTTCTTCCCTCCTGCTAAGTTAGAGACTCTAAATGGGAAAGTGCTTTCTCATCCTTCCGGGAAAAGACCAGAAAAGAAAGAACCACATTTGTTGTTGTTGTTGCTTGGTAATATGTAGTCATTCTTCTGGGAGGAAAAAACAAGGAGAAATGTTTTTAAAACTTTCATTTTTTTCTGCGTAAGTCTTCATAAAAAGCAAGAAAAGGGTCACCTGCCTGACATTAGCCTTTGCTAACTTTTCTTGGCATATCTGTCACAAAATCTACAACTGATAGGCAAGAGCCGGTGTGCGCCTGCAGACAGACCAATGTCACAGACAATGGCCAGCATGGCTGTTGCAGACCCAGCCTAGCGCTCCTGGCCTCCAGGTGTGGCTATTTATGATTCATTCCTCACACAAGAACCAAGGGGCTTTTCTCCATCTCCAATTCACTTGCCTATCATCTCTCAATCCTTTCCCTACTAACAGAGGCTAAATTCATGACCTGGTGATCATGGCTTTTGTCTATCTGTCTGACTCGCCTATCAACATCAACATCAACATCATCATCATCTTCATCATCATCGTAGCATCCTTGCTCTTTCCCATCTTCTCCTGCCCACAAACGCAATCGTCCCCAAGTCCCAGCCTTCCCACTTTCTATTCTTTCTTAGAACTATTCTTCCCCAACACCTCCTTCATTGTTCATCCTCAACGCCACATCTTCAGTTCAGACTTCCCTGAGCACTCTGTTCAAAATTCTCCCTCCCTCTTCTCTAATCCCTTGTTATGCTACTTATCCTGTGCTACCTGATGTCAGGAATCCTTGTGGGCAAATCACATCTCCTAACAGCCTGTAAGTACTTTCAAGATATGGACTATGTGATCTTTCCTTAAAAAATCTTTTATGCTCTATAGGTCTTTTTAAAACCAATATTACAAGACTTAATTAAAGTCTTTCTCCATGGTATTTTAAGATAATCGAATAACATGAATATGTACTGCAGAATCAAGTGTGCTACTTATTGCCTGCAAACCATTTCCAGTTTTATATGAGAAATGGCCCCAGTGTGTGGGTGCTTGGCACAGCAGTTAAGACACCACTTGGAATGCCTGCATCCCATAACTGAGGGCTTAGGTTTGAGTTCCGGATATGCTCATGATTCTAATGTCCTTGCCAAATAATACCCTGGGAAGCAGCAGGTGATGGGTCACTGCTACCCATGTGTGAGACCTGGATTGCGTTCCTGGCTCTTGGTTCCAGCCTGGTCAGCTCTGGCATTGTGGGTATTTGGAGAGTACACTAGTACTTAGAAGCACTCTCTGTCTCTCTCACCCTCTCTTTCAAATAAAATGAGTGAAATAATTTAAATTAGTTTAAAAAGAGAAATGGCTTCAACTTTAAACATGCCAGATGGCATTTCCCTCTGGCTATTCTAGTGCACGCTTTCTGAGAGATCAGGAGAGATGAATAGAGGATTTGCATGGCATGGTAGGCTCCCAAAGATATCTCCATCCTAATCCCTGGAACTTGTGAATGTGAGCGAGTTCCTTAGGGGAGCAAAGGAACTCTGCAGCTATGAGTAAGTCAAACACTTTGGGGTGCAGAAATTATCCTGACCTACAAGAAGGATGCAGAGGGAGGTTTCACTACAAAAGGTGATAAAATGGCAGCCATCAAGACTGGAGGGATGTATTTTGAATATGGATAAAGGGGCCACAAGCCAAGGAATACCGGAAATGCCTGGGAGCTGGAAAAGGCCAGCCGATGAATTCACCCCTTGGGGTGTCAGGTGGAATCAGCCCTGCCAGTATCTTGACTTTAGACCAATAAAACCAATTTCAGACTTCCAAGCTCCAGGAATTTAAGAACATGAATCTGTGTTGTTTTAAGCCACTAAGTTTGTGGTAATCTGTAATAGCCATAGAAAGCTAATATACATGGTAAGTGAGTATTTAGCCTCTCTGAGCATTGCCCAAAAAAAAAAAAAAAAAAAAAAAAAAAAAAACCTCACAGTGGTCCCTAAAGTGAGGTCACTAAACCAGCAGCCACTATTGTCACCACTTTGGTGCTTCCTGGAAATGCAAATTTTCTTGCCTCATCCAGATCCACCGAGTCAAAGGCTCTGGGAGAAGGCCCAGCAATCTGGGTTTTCAGAAATCCTCCAGGGGATTCTGAGGCACGTTCAAGTTTGAGAATCCATACACGAACATTTCCCCTGTGAACTTGGTAATTAGCAGGTGTGTCAGGCATTTTTAAAAGATAAAAGAAATGAACAGAATACCACATCTTAGACACAAAGTGCTATGAGAACACAATCTGAGAAGCATCAGGCACATCTCAATTATACTGCAAGACAAACAGCAAAAACAACCTTTATAATAGCAAGATAAAGAAGATATCACCAAAGTCCACTTCAGCTGTGCTTAAACACTTCAACTAGCAAAGTCAAGTACGAATGTATTCACTGGCATCAGCTACTAAATAAAATATTTTTTTCTGAACAGCAAAAACAGATCTAAATAAATATAATCAAAACTTAGTGCTTTTTCTCATAATGCAAACTTTTCTATTATTCACAGGCAGTCCGTTTTGTACTTTATCAATTCCTTGGTCTAGAATTGCCACACTGAGCGTATGAGGAAAAACTTGCAATGTTATATTAAGGGTTTTTTTTTATTCAAATGTATGTCAGGACGAAGTTAAAATAATGAAAAGAACAGCATTTCCAATATGATTCTTAAAAATGATCATCAGGTGCAACTTTTACGTATTAACCACAATATCTTTTTAAATGTCAATGTTACATAACACATATAGCTGTTAACTGAATGACTGTATATTGTATCTTGACAAGAGATGATCATAATAATCAACCTGTATCAAAACCTAAACTCAAGAATTTGTTTTTGAGAACTTCTTAATGTTCTTATCAATTTTTTGAGATCCGCTTCTTGCATTTCTTCGTTCTCATCATCTTCATAATCTTGAATTGGGGTGTCTTTTTCATTTGGGGGCGTCATAGTTTCTTCCTTGTTCTTGTTAGCTTGGTTTTTGCGTTTGTTGTTTGGCATGTTGGAGATATTTGGTTTCTTCACTGTGGTGTTTTTTCTTGTTACTCTATGGCTCTATATTAAGTGGACTGTCTGCTTTCAGTGGAGCCTTAGAGGCTTGAGATGAGTGTGGACTGAGAGCTGTGTTTGGTTCCTCAGGGTTGAGGGTGTGTCAAGGATGACACTCCCAGGTTAGGTGTGGTAAATCTCTCTTTCTTTTTTTGATTTAAAAGGGAAGGAATTCCGCACAGCTGAACGTAATTGGAGGTAGTTAGCAGGCAAATGATATACCCACAGGAGCCAGAGATCGGAAGCTCTTTCCCAAGGACCACACAGGGAATCTGTGCTGCCCTCAGTGTGGGCTCCAATTCTCCTGCAGTCTCCCACTGGGTTGCCAAGTTAGATGCTAATCTCCTGTTATTTCACCCCTCCCCACAGAGTCAGGTTTTTCTGCTAGGCTCAGGGCTGGTGCAGACCTGAGGTCGCCCTGCTTATGACGTATGTCCAAAATGGCACCTGCTCTGTCTTGCTCGCCTTTGAGAGGTGAGCGGAGAGAGAGAAACTTGTGTCCGTATCAGTCACTTTTTTTATTTTTTTTTCTCTCTCTTCTAGTTAGCCTGGTGAACTTTTCCCCACGGAGTTTCAAGCCTCGTTCCCTCTAGCCTCCTCTTTCCGCTTGCCTGCTGGTATCTCGGGCTATGGAGGTTCGGCTCACCTCGCGTTCCAGCGCTGTTGCGTTGAGTCTGCCGCTGGTGTCCCGAACTTGGGCTCCCACGCTCTCCACGCAGGTCCACTGTGAATCACTAGTTTCGGAAGAGTTTCCTCTGCTGTTTCATCCCCTACTCTTCCTTGACCCTGCAGTATCTCCACTTATATTAAACTTTCTCTCCCCCCGGACTAAGTGTGCTCTCTGCCTATTCCGCCATCTTAAGGACAAATTCTTGAACTACAGAAATCCTTCATGGACAAGATAGAAAATCTCTCTCGTGAAAGTGAAATATTAAGGAGGAATCAAAATGAAATGAAACAACTAGTGGAACAAGAAACTCTGATAGTGACTAGAAATCATAATGAAATGAAGAGTTCAATAGATCAAATGACAAACACATTAGAGAGCCTTAAAAACAGAATGGGCGAAGCAGAAGAGAGAATATCAGACTTAGAAGACAGAGAACAGGAAAGGAAACAGGCAAACCAAAGAAAAGAAGAAGAAATTAGAAATCTAAAAAATATTGTCGGGAATCTACAGGATACTATTAAAAAACCCAACATTCGGGTTCTAGGAGTTCCTGAAGGCATGCAGAGGGAGAAAGGATTAGAAGGCATTTTCAGTGACATACTAGCAGAAAATTTCCCAGGTCTGGAGAAGGACAGAGGCATCTTAGTACAGGAAGCTTATAGAACCCCTAATAAACATGACCAAAAGAGATCCTCACCACGACATGTTGTAATCAAACTCACCACAGTGAAACATAAAGAAAAGATCCTAAAAGGTGCAAGAGAGAAACGTCAGATCACTCTTAGAGGATCTCCAATTAGACTCACAGCAGACTTCTCATCAGAAACCCTACAAGCTAGAAGGGAATGGCGAGACATAGCCCAGGTACTAAGAGAGAAAAACTGCCAGCCCAGAATACTATATCCTGCAAAGCTCTCATTTGTGAATGAAGGTGAAATTAAGACTTTTCATAGTAAACAGAAACTGAAAGAATTTGTTGCCACTCATCCTGCCCTGCAAAAGATGCTTAAAGATGTGTTACACACAGAAACACAGAAACATGGTCACCAATATGAAAGAAGGTAAAGGAAGGAAACCTCACAGCAAAAGATCACAGGAAGCTCAATTTCTCTTTGACATAGAATTAAACTCTGATGCTCTGTTAAAGCAATGTGTTAAAGTAATCTATTATGTTCTCTTGATGTCTGTTAAATTCTAATTGTTCAAAAACAGCTGAATTTTTATTAAGAGCTATGGGTTATTTAAATATGTGCTTTTTTCAAAAATTTGAATAATCACCTTGTAACAATGATCAAATTTGGTCTATGCTATGTCATGATTTTAAGAAATCTTATTTCAACCAGATATTTTGGATTTTGAGCCTTCTTGGCATTCTTGACAGGCATTCAAAAAATCAAAGTTTCAAACAATCTGGTCTCTAAAATTTCCAGTAAATCCTGGACTTTGGTTTTTCCAGTTTGGGCCCAACTGAAAAAATCAAAGGACCTATGTCTCTCATCTTATAGAGACACCAACTAATCAGTCTATTTGGAGTATATTAGAAGTACTGTCAAGATATGATGTGGTACCAGACTTTAAGTTTCTATAATGGAAAACGCTATTAATACAAATGTTTGAGAATTAAAAAGTCTAATGATCTTGTGTTACTAGACATGATAGTTATCTTAATGAGAAAGCCCCAGATTCTTAAAGGGTTAAATACTTGTAAAATCCTACAGGTGCTTTCAAAAATACTGTGAAGTAAGCAAGTGCCTCTTCTTGGTTGATGAGTTTATAATTTTAAACATGGCGACTTAAAGTCTTTTGTCATCCACAGTTATATATGATCTGCTGCTCATAAAACTAAAGCGTGTTGTTGGTTCTGTGTTTAGCTGTCCTCCTATAGGTTCCTATGGACTTTTTCCAGCCACTTTTATTGTATTCAGTACTTTGGGATGGCTCTGTAAACAGATGAAGCCAATAATGTATTAACAGTACCAACTGAGAGAAAGTATGGTTAACTGAGGTTACTAAAAAGAAAAAGCAATTCAAATCAATTGGCAATCTACAAAAAGAGTTAAAGATTTTAAAAGCTATTATTAAAATTGCTATATTGGTCTATTATGCTATATTATATGTGTGTACATATTGTATGTCCACATGGGGAAATTTTATTAAGAGTTTTATTTTAAATGGCTTATAGATAAGATTGTCCATAAATTTAAGCTGCTAAAATCAATCAAAGATACATTTTAATTTGTGGGAACTGAATCTGTGTATCATATGTTTTATACTTGTTGGTAGAAAGAAACTAAAAACATTTTAGATGGTTGTGCTTAAGTTTACTGGTTAAACAAACTACACCATGTTAGATATTTAAGAGGTGTTTTCAAATACATGATTCTTAAAATTTATAGAAGGCATTGGACCTTCTGGTAAATGTTTTCTTAAGTTGTCATCTAATGGTTGAAACATGAAAGTATTCATGTGATATTGCTATTGTCAGCAAGCGATCTAGGAGTTGCTCCCTCATTTCTCTATTCTAAGCCCAACTTGTTCTTTCATTTCTCTATTCTCTTCAAGGTAGGAAACTAATTCTATTATGAAGGAATCTGTAGGATGCACAATTTAATCTTTAGACCTTATAAAAGAGATGGCTAACATTTTTCTGCAATAGCATAGCCAAAATAAGAACTCAAATAATAATCTCATAGCTAGATTCACTTCACCATCAGCGAAGTATACAGTAAGTAGAAAAAACCTCCCTTTCAGACAAAAGGGAAAGAAAGTTTTAAAGTGAGAATATAATTTTCCTCATGGGCATTGTCTACCTTAGAAAAACTACTACAGAACATGCCTGTGACTATAGACTTGTAGTTCAGGCCACCGAAGATTAGAGATGGGAAACGGGCACTCCCTTGACTTGCATCCTCTGGTCTGCTTTAACACAAACCAGGAGGAAAAGAAAGCTAGGCATCAGAAGCAATGGGTGGCAGACCTATTAATGGCTGATCTGTACAGTGATCTGCCCTCAAGGAGACCCAACAGGCCAGTCCACTGCAGTGGCTTTCAAAGTGGTAAGCCTGGGCTTCAGCAGAAGTCAGCTTGTGAAGAGCCCTGGCAGCTCTGCCAAGAGTTGGATCACTGGAAATGGACCTGCCCTGGAGTCGAAGGATGCCCAGGTCAGAGCCACAGATCTTATTGGCTCTAAGCTGAAAAGCCCTTCACTTAGCCCAACTTCCAAAGTGACCACTGCAGCTGAGGGGATCGTCAAGTAGGGTCAGCAACATTGCAGGCAGAACTGTAAATTTCTTGTTAGAGATGCCCCCTGCCTTTACCTGGCCAGCTCTCCTCCCAGGCCAGCCAAGTAATGAAAGTCAACAGAGTGCCTTCCCCTAGGAGGTTCACACCTCCCTTAGGATATACTCCATGTGAAGAGATAGATAGGTCTGGGCCTCTTAACTTACAAGGCCTAAAGCCCACCAGATTATTATCAAGCCCCTTCTATCAGGTTCTATTTGCCTCTCAATCAGAAAACTTAATTGTAGCTTAGCACCTTTCTTAGCTCCTCTAATAATGACTCTGTCCTTTGTTCTAGACCCTGTCTAGTGCACTTGGGCCTCATTCCTTTGTAATCATAACCTCTACCACCAATGGCTCTACTCCCACATGTGTGTACTGATGGTCCTCATCCCCACTTAATGCTGTATAATTGTTCAAACCTGGTAAATGCCACTCTTAGGATCATTGGTTACTATCCTCACTCTGTCTTTTATGACCTTGTCTAAATATGATCAGAGTCGGCAAACTTGGAAGGCTTCCATAGCCTTGGCAACTCATGACGACAGCCTAGGGTGGTTACTGGCACCATAAACTAGAGTGTCAATTTGTTGGGTCAACAACAGGAGCCACTGTGCACTTGCTCCTCATGTGGGATCTCTGTCCTTAATGTGCTGTACATTGTGATTTAATGCTATAACTAGTACTCAAACAGTATGTTTCACTTTGTGTTTCTGTGTGGGTGCAAACTGTTGAAATCTTTATACTAAATTGATCTTCTGTGTATAAAGAGAATTGAAAATGAATCTAGATGCAAATGGAAGGGGAGAGGGAGCGGGGGAGGGGAGGGTTGCGGGTGGGGGGGGTTGTGGGGGGGGGGAGCCATTGTAATCCATAAGCTGTACACTGGAAATTTATATTCATTAAATAAAAGTTAAAAAAAAAAAAACAAACCTAAACTCTTCTACATTCCTATCTAAAGGATCATAAAAGTTGTGATAAATAAGCTATGAGACCGTGTGCTTTCT
This sequence comes from Lepus europaeus, assembly GCF_033115175.1. Taxonomy (NCBI): domain Eukaryota; kingdom Metazoa; phylum Chordata; class Mammalia; order Lagomorpha; family Leporidae; genus Lepus; species Lepus europaeus. Next base: position 111,541,756 of record NC_084827.1, on the reverse strand, counting down.
TGTTGTAGTGTTCAATAATCAGAATTTTGCTATTCTTTTTTGACAACACATCATGCTAATCAACACTTCTTGTAATACATAAAAATCAACTAGAGAAGTCCATTTTCTGAGGTTATAGAACCTACTGACAGGGAAAAGCAAGTGGGAAATCATTTCCTGCCTAGAAAAAAAAATTCCTTATGAATCAAGTTGACAGGACCCCACCCAAGGTACATCCCACAGCATTTAGTAATTTTGTTTTTACACAGCCCTTTTTTCATAATCCAAGTGAAATCAAGCTGATTAGCAAAGCACCACTTTATGAATTTCTGTACAATTTCAACCACTAGCTTAAGGAAACAACTGAGGTGGTGATGAGGGGGCTGATATGAAGAAATACCTGCTTTCACTTTGCTCCTATGTTTCACATACCAATGACATGCATATGTGGGCATGCACACACACACACAGCACACTCAAGTCTAGTCTTTATCTCCACCCTTTCATATTGAATAGCTGGTGCCAAGTATAATTTTTCTGCCATTATTGAACATCATGGATACTGTTAAACTTTATGTTATGACATGTTATCAGTTACTCTTAATCTGCTAAGACTGGCTCTGCTATGGAGAGGAACACACACAAACAAGGGCGATGCTGCCAACTCACAACAGGGTTACTGCCTGCAGAAACAATGTTTACTTGTGCTGCAGTTACTGAAGGCCCCTGGCATCCCAGTCACTATAGAGACAATTTCTAGATTATCACCAATTAAGGGTCTGGGGTAATGCAAGTCTTGGCACTATTCTAGACAGGAAGGGAAAGTGAAGTGTGAAGTGATTATGCCCTACTCTGAAGTTCCACTGTACTGCACCAAGAATTGGAGAACACTTGCTTTCCCAGTGTTAGGACTGAAGAATCAGTTTGTTGCTCCTTGATTACTCTGTCAGAGTTAACACTATGGAAATGGAATCCCTTAAGCAGTCCTCATGAAGCATCCTTTAGTCACTTCTTAGTGGTAGTGGGATTGTGACAATACATCACAGCTTCACTAATCAGAAACCTGCACGCACACATGCACACGCATACACACATACACAAACACATACACACACATGTGCACTTCATTAGACATAAGATAAATATTGGAAATCCCCATCCAACAATTCAGAACTAGACTTCTAAGGGTAGGTCTGGTTAGATGTCCTAGTCATACAGGAGGAAGAGGTAGGCCAGTTCAAAGAGAGCAATTTAATTTATTTAACTTTCACTATAAACTCCATGCACAATACTACTGGGAAACAGGTTAACCACAAATAATGAGATGAGTTTAGAATTCCACATAAATATATTACTAAATAGTGAAGTGGCATGTTTTTGATTTCATCACTCAAGTTTTTGTGAACTATCCGCTACATTCTTGGCAGGATATCAAGCACTATGGGAAAGTTCACAGGGGTACAGAGGTTCTGCTTTGAGTAGCTTACCAAATGAAAACAGATTTGAGATGAAAGCACACAGATACTACACTTCCTACTTAAGTACTGAATGATAGTGTGTGGTAGTAGTGATGATTTCTATTAGTGATAATTTCTACTAGTGAACACCTCCCATGGCTTGGCAACCAAACTAGGTGCTTTACGTGTATTCAGTATGCCCTTGCAATATATGCACGGGAGCAGATTTTTAAAGGGCTTTAAGTTATAGGTGTGCCATGAAGAGGGGGATCTGTGAGGAACCTGAGCTTGGAGGATGGAAGTGATATACCTAAGTAGAGGTGGCGGTAGCCATGACAAAGGTGGCCTGGGACAGGCCATGAGAAGCCTGTGTTTGCCTTTGTCAAAGGTGTTAATTTCCAGGGTGGGGAGGGATGGGGAGAGTTGGGTATTTTGTATGTTGTGGTTTCCACAGGAAGCCAAGGCAGATGCTTCAAGAATAAGTGAGTCTGTTAAACTGATCAAAACAGCTTAATTGAAAGAAAATCTAAAGGAAGATGACATTTCTAGTAGGTATGGTACCCACTTGGATTTTGAAAGTGAGGAAGATTAGAAGAGTGAAGTGGGACTACAAGGGAGCAATCACCGTTGCTTGCTAAAGGGATGTAGTAGCAATGGGGACAGCAAGGTCAAGCTTGCTGGCCAGGAATTTCACAGCGATTCATAAATGGATGGGGCCAAGTGGGTGGGAGGAAGGCACTGAAATGATTCTTTGCTGTTCTCTTATCAACTGAGCAAAGACATGGGGGAGAGGTGGAGCCATGAGTTAATGAGAGACCACAGACTGGGGCCAGGCAGGAGGACAAGGAAGGATGTTCTTTCCTCACTGACACCACGTGGTATCTTTACAGCAGGGACATGCAGAAGAACTAAGCCCTCTTTGGCCACAGAGTCCAATCTCCTTAAAGCAACATTCCACTGACTACAAAACCTCACAGCATAAACACAGACGATCTAAACTCCTCCACTAGATTACAAGGGCCTTGAAGGCAAGAAGCACGCTTTCCCTCTCTCCTATCTGCTGCTAGGCCGTGTGCGTAGACGCTTAATACCTGTCAGTTAAGTTGAATTAAATTCCTGTGCTTCTGAGGATGCCAGGGAAAAGAAGAGCAGTGATAACATCAGCTTTGTGCTCAGGCTGCCTTGCTGACTGTTTCATCCAAGATGCCTGGAATAATTGCTGTCACAGGCTAGGTGCTCAGCAGATAAAGAATGGACAATCGAAGGGCAATCAGCAGTTCCCATCATTAATGAGCAGAAGCTCTGAGAAGCAATGCTGAGAGCAATGCCCTCTAAGTCATAGCCTTTTGAGTCTTAAATGCCTTGTGCACACATTTCCACTTGACACATGCAGAGACCGGCTTCCATGGCACTACTGGATTATCAGAGACCATTATTTTAATTTTATCTTTTACTGAAGCACAACTTCGAGAAGGCTAGTGTGCAGGCATGGACATTCTGGGCTGTCTGCATAGGCATATTATACACTTATCTCCCCATTAGCCGTACTAGGAACATCTCTAGCACTCGCTCCAGCAAGCTGTCCGCTGTCCCCTTTCCCCAAGAAAGTTATTTTATCCTTTTCATTGTTCACTTCCTTATGAAAGCCTAAATTCTTTGAGCTCAAAATATCTGTCTTCTCTGTGCTTTGGAATAGTCACTCCAAGGTGACTGATCTCACAAGACTTTGACTTAACAAATCCAAGACAATGACCATGGGGCCCTGCCAGGCAGACCTATTGCCATGTGCATTAATAAAGGAAAAGGGAAGTGAAAAAAAATAAAAAGGACAGAGAAAATATAAACACCAAGTCATGCATCCCAACTTGCAGTGCACTGGAGCAGACCCAGTACCAGACAATGCTTGAAGTAGAATCTCTCTGGAACCACACACAAGAGCTATAATAAGAGCATAAGCTGCCGGAGTCTGGACACCTGCTGTTCTGTTCCACAATAAGTACCTGTTTTAAGTACTCCTGCTCCCACCGCAAACACAGCCAGACAACCCTAGGCCTTGCCCTGTAGAGAAGGCACTCTGGTCTCACAAGCAGAAGTAGGCCATCTCACTACCCACCCCTGAGAGCTGTTACATTTAAGCACAGAACACCTGCTTCATTACTGTTGCTGATGAGGCAAATGCTTTATATGGTGATCACTCGATGTGAAAACCAATAGATCTCAGACTTCCTTAAAATATACCCGAATATGAGTAAGTCTTTCACTGTTGAATTCAGTGTCTGACTTTTCTTTGAGTGTCAGAGGAGTCCTGGTGATGACTCAGTGAAGGCACAGGTACAGATTTTGATATGTGGATCCCTATTTCATATCAAATTATCTGAACTCTTCAGTGAGTAACCAATTTTCTGGTCCCCTGTGGGGAAGGGATGAATACGAACTTGCGTGTCTGCCCACAACCAAAGGGAGCCCATAAAGGTGGCTTTGTCTCAGTGTATAGATGAGGATGAATATTCTTCACAGTCAAGTTCAGCCCTGAACTTTTGAGAAGTGGAAGCTTATGCTTTTAGATGATTGTTTATTAATGGTTAAATGAGGGTTATTTTGGCAGGCTCTGAAATGTAAGTTCATTGTTCTTTCTTTTCACAGTTTCTACAAAGCTGTTATATTAAAAGTGATCTGAAAGGATAAGATTTATTACTTGACAAAGTGCCCATCCAGAAACCCTTGTATGATGGGTCTTCAAAAATTCAAGGAGGACTGGCGCTATGGCATAGTGGGTAAAGCCGCCGCCTGCAGTGCTGGCATCCCATATGGGCGACAGTTCAAATCCCAGCCGCTCCACTTCTGATCCAGCTCTCTACTATGGCCTGGGAAAGCAGTAGAAGATGGCCCAAGTGCTTGGGCCCCTGCACCTGCCTGGGAGACCCAGAAGAAGCTCCTGGTTCCTGGCTTTGGATCTCCTCTCTTCCTCCCTCCCTCCCTCCTCCCCCCTCCCTCCCTCGCTCCCTTCCTTTCTCTCTCTCTCTCTCTGCTTCTGCCTCTGCCTTTCAAATAAAATAAATAAATCTTTAAAAAAATTCAAGGAAAATGCATATTATGACAAATAAGCATGGTTTTCAACATTTTAAAGTTATCTTTTAGTCTCATTTTCCCACAAGCTCTTTGAATTCCTCTCATATGTGGGCTGGCCTTGTGGCATAGCAGGTGAAGTCACCATCTATGATGCCAGCATCCCATATGGGCGCTGGTTCAGGTACTGGCTGCTCCACTTCCAATCCAGCTCCCTGCTATTTGCCTGAGAAGCCAACAGAGGATGACTCAAGTGTTTGGGCCCCTGCTATTCATGTGGAAGACCCAGATGAAGGTACTGGATCCTGGCTTTGGCTTGGATCAGGGTTATCAACCCTGACTGCTGTGGCCATCTGGAGAGTGAATTAGCAAATGAAATTCCTCTCTCTCTCTCTCTCTCTCTCTCTCTCTCTCTCTCTATATATATATATATATATATATATAAATTCTGACTTTCAAATAAGTAAATAAATCTTTTTTTAAATATAAAGAGTTTATCCTCTAAAAAACAAAAAGAAAAAAGAAATCCTCTCATATAATTGCAGACAAGCAAGTATCACTCAAAAGGTGGCAGCCACCAGTTGCGCCACGACTGCCCTACAAAAGCTCCATTTCAGCTTCCTGGAGTCTGAAGTCTTCCTGCCTCACTGCCTGCAGAAAGCTGCCAGCGGGAAACGTCACTCTCTCGATACACAGGCTGAACACAGTGCAGACAAACAGGCTTCTCAAGTCTTTGGAGAAAGTTTTATATAAACAAAATTGAAGTACTGCACCTCATTAAACCTCAGTGCTGATGAAATGTCTTTTATCATCCAAACAAGTTTAGTGTATCCTAGGCAGTGAACAATTTCATCTAAGTTTTTGGAAATGAACAAAATCCTAAGTTGTCCCTATCAACTTACTAACTGTGAATAGTATATTAACGGCTTGTCAATCACATCACAGAAAGTAAATGTATGGCATAGGAGAGAAGACAATTATCCTTTGTTTGTGGAAAAAGACATTTCTAGGGGCTGGCACTGTGGAGCAGCAGGTGAAGCCACTGCCTGCAGTGCTGGTATTCCATATGGGCACTGCTTTGAGTCCCGGCTGCTCCTCTTCTGATCCAGCTCTCTGCTATGGCTTGGGAAAGCAACAGAAGATGGCCCAAGTCTTTGGGCCCCTGCACCCATGTGGGAGACCTAGAAGAAGCTCCTGGCTTCGGATTGGCGCAGTCCAGCCATTGTAGCCAACTGGGGAGTATACCAGCAGATGGAAAATCTCTCCTCTCTCTGCCTCTCCTTCTCTCTGTGTAACTCTGACTTTCAAATAAATTAATCTTTACCAAAAAAAAGTCATTTCTATATACAGTCTGGAAATGAGGAGATGATTTCTAATGCGATACAAAAATATTAAGAAAGCAGCAAGCAGAGAGTCAGCTTTGCCAGTGTGACTTCTATTGGAAATAAAGAAAGAAAGCAAGTATAGTTCTTAATTTGGGTCTTTCAAATGTCCTCAGTAAGTTTAACTCTGTAAAATAAGAGTTATCAGAAAGAGTGCTGGCTTTTTCCTGTTGACTGTTCTATCCTTATCAGCTCAGCAGTTCTTTTGAGTCAGAACCAAAGGCTGACACAGTAGGTCACAGAGCCAAAGTATCCGAATATATACCTCAGCTCTCTCACTGACTAGGTATGTGACCTTGCACAAACTACAGGTCCTTTGTAAGCCTTGATTTCTTCATTCACAAGGATGAGGAGTTCTGTTGTACAACATGTAAGAAAGGAATGAGAAGGGACCAGCATCCTGCTTGGCCTAGTGGTGAATACTCGGTATACGATATGGCTTTCATTCTTAGGATTTTGCCATCAGTGATCAGAATGTCATCCTAGCTATGCTCTAAGCTAATAGTGTTTCCAAATCATTGTCCCATTCCAAAAGAGGAAGAAATTATTTTATTATTTATTTTTGGTGAGAAAGAATTTTTCTTTTAAGAGATTATCCATGTTCTGGTTCACTCCCCAGAGGGCTACAATGGCTGGAGCTGGACCAGGTTGTAACCAGGAGCCCAGAGTCCATCCAGGCCTCTCATGTGGGTGGCAGGGGCCAAAGCACTTAGGTCATCTTCTGTTGCTTTCCCGGGTAGGAAGCTGGATCCGAAAGAGGGCAGCTGGGGCTTGAACTGACGCTCATGTGGGATGCTGGGCACTGCAGGTGGTAGCTTTAGCCAGCTGCAACACAACGTGGCCCGAAGAAAAGAATTTATCATTTTATTTTATTTTTATTTGACAGGTAGAGTTACAGACAGTGAGAGAGAGAGACAGAGAGAAAGGTCTTCCTTCTGTTAGTTCACTCCCAAATGGCCGCTATGGTCGGTGCTGTGCCAATCCGAAGCCAGGAGCCAGGTGCTTCCTTCCAGTCTCCCATGCAGGTGCAGGGCCCAAGCACTTGGGCCATCCTCCACTACCTTCCCGGGATACAGCAGAGAGCTAGACTGGAAGAGGAGCAGTGGAGACTAGAACCCAGCACCCATATGAGATGCTGGTGCTGCAGGCGGAGGATTAACCAAGTGAGCCATGGCGCACGCCCGAAAAGAATTTCTAAAATACTATGTGGGAGGAAGAATTCCAAACTATTTCCTAATGCAGATCATGTGCATCTTCTATGCAAACAGAGCTTGAATCTCATCAGAGTCACGTAAGAGACCGCGAAGCTCCTGCGAAAGCCTAGCACAGGATCATTTTGAGGCATCTGAGCACTGCAAGCACACAGAGGGAACTCTAGGAGAAAGCCAAAGGCCAGGGCAGCGAGGCTCAGATAAACAGGAACAGCTGCATGCTTCTCACCAAGCTTTCATATTTCTTTCCCGTCTAAGGAGAATCCAGATTTAAATTTTCATTTTCTTTTTTCAGAATCCACAACCTTATGCTGTTACAACACAAGTATACATAAATTTTTGAATTGTCATTTCCATTCTAATTCCTACATCCTAGGGTTAATTTTGTTTAACAGAAAATAAAGTAATAAAGATAACTTGAAAAAAATTATCCATATTTATATCTCTCTGAAAAGTTTTCATTTTTATCTTTTGCTTTCATTTATTTATAAATATAATCATCACAATGAGTTTATTAGTTTCACATACAGTTATAATAAGCATTTTTAAAAATGTATTTGTTTGAAAGGAGGGGTTTACAGAGAGAGGTCTTCCATCTGCCGGTTCACTCCCTAAATGGCCTCAAGGGCCAGGGCTGGTCCAGACCAAAGCCAGGAGCCAGAAGCTTCTTCCAGGTCTCCCATGCAGGCGCAGCAGCCCAAGGACTTGGGCCATCTTCTTCTTCTTTTTCTTTTGATTTATCTATTTATTTAAAAGTCAGAGTTACAGAGAGAGAGAATGAGGGGCAGAGAGAGAGGTCTTTCATCTGCTGATATACTCTCCAATTGGCTGCAACAGCTGGAACTGTGCCGATCCGAAACCAGGAGCCAGGAGCTTTCTCAGGGTCTCCCACGTGGGTGCAGGGGCCCAAGTATTTGTGCTGTTTTCTACTGTTTTCCCTGGCCACAGCAGAGAGCTGGATCAGAAGAGGAGCAGCCGGGACTCGAACCGGCACCCACATGGGATGCCTACACTGCAGGTGGTGGCTTTACCCACTATACCACAGCACGAGCCCCATGTTATTACTTTTAAATGATTACATGCTATCTTGTCACTTGATAATAATATTTTAATCAGATTAATCACTAATTATATATTATATATATTATATTAATATCTTTATTAATATTAGACACTGGAGTTTTAAGTTTTGATTCAGATTTGCTATTTTAGACTCTATATATGTAAATTTAATTATGTAAGTCATAATAAACTTCTTTACACATACATGTTTTATGCTCCTTTATGATTATTCCCTCACAATGAATTCACAGGAACTCAACTTCCAGGTCAAAATATCTGGACATATTTATGATTTTTCTACATCATCATGCTGCCTTCTAAGTGTACCATGGCTATTGCCATTTCAAATTCTTCACTGAATTATGAACTGGGAAGGTGGTGTGTTAGCCCACATTACTTATTTTAGAAGTGAAGAAATGAAATTCCCAGAGATTAAAAACATAAGGTCCTAGAGCTGATTAATGGGAGAATCAGCTCTCATACCCAGGCCTTCCGACTCCCTCTTCAGGGCCCTCACTGTGTCACGTTATTCTGATTTTCTCACCGGCCTAAGAATGCTCTCAAGTGCAATGCCAGCTGCAAGCCAATACAGCAGGAAAACAGAACAGGACAAATGAACGGTATGAAGGGAATCAGAAAATATGCAAGAAGGTAGACACGGGTAGCAGCGAGAACGGAAAATGCGATGAGCGGCGGCACTGAAGAACTTCCTGAAGTTATTCCAGGTCATTGTTGTTCCAGAAAGTCTGCCTGTTTCCTAATATCAGGGCCTCCCCACCCCAAGGAACTTTACTGATGAGGAGGCAGCAGAAATTCAGTGTTTAAATTTTCATGTGAAGGGATTATAGTAGACTTAGGCATTCACCATTCCCAGCAGAGCCCATCTCTTGATCAATAATAATTAGTGTCTCATATTCCAGAGCACTTGATATGCCTGATATTTCAAAGTACTTTAACGTTTGCAGTGCACTCCTTCCTGTACAAGCTTACAGAGTCAGGACAAGCATTACTGTCCCATTTTACAGATGGGGAAAACAATGCCTCGGAGAGCAAAGGTCCATGAAGCATAGCCGGCAGAATCAAGACTGAACCCTCAATCTTGATTTCTAATGGAATGTTCTTCTATATTAATGTGAACTTTAATTCTTAATGAGTAAGGTCAACTTACCAAGAATAAAATTATTATCATGTAAACTGTTAGCTTTTGAAACTTAGTTTTTTTTTTTTCTTTTTCTGACCTGACTTAGAGAGTCTACCGCCCATAAAACGGGCTTCTAGCTTTGCCTCAGGCAAGTCACTTCATTCTGCTGCTGCTGTATCTCCTTTTCTGAAGTGAGAGCCTTGAGACAGCTGGTCTTTACGGTCTTTTCCCGTGTTGGTATTCTATGTCATGTGCATTTCTTAAGAACTTTTTAAAAATTTGACAGGCAGAGTTAGACAGTGAGAGACAGAGAGAGAGGTCTTCCTTCCGTTGCTTCACTCCCCAAATGACTGCTACGGCTGGTGCTGTGCCTATCTGAAGCCAGGAGCCAGGTGCTTCCTCCTGGTTTCCCATGCAAGCGCAGGGCCCAAGCACTTGGGCCATCTTCCACTGCCCTCCTAGGCCACAGCAGAGAGCTGGATAGGAAAAGGAGTAACTGGGACTAGAACCGGCGCCCACATGGGATGCTGGTGCCGCAGGCGGAGGATTAACCAAGTGAGCCACAGTGCTGGCCCCTTAAAGAACATTTTCACAGGTGAAACTAAATTTCAAGTCTCCTCAAGTGACAGCCCAAGCTAGTTCAAGATTTTTTTAAAGGCATAAAAAAAACCCCAAAATTTTAAATGTACACACATTCTAATGGCTCGAAAAATTTAATTTCCACTCTCAAAATAGGCAAAAGAATGACAACCTTGTTTCTATTTCAGAAAGATTCCAAGCTATAAGCAGAAGAGAACATCTAGAAGCATGACACCAAGGGAACAGCCTATGACATTTTTTGGTTGACCTTTGAAAAGCACAACCTGTGAACAATGAAAGGCTGTACACCTGAGTTCACGTCAGATTCATAAGGGCTGAGGGAATGAGTGGAGGGCTCAGTCTAGCGGGGTATTTTCCAACCGCGGATTTTCACCCAGTAGTCAGTCATGAGGTTGACACGGCAGTGGACACCAGCATGTTTACCAGTGTAATAAAGTGAATCGCAGCACATTATCAGAGCACGTGGAATGTACAGGAACAGTCAGGCTAGTGTTGTGCTGCTGCTCTCAGCCTCAGAGCTGGGGCTTCTGTTGGCTCTAAGGAGTTGGTGCGCTGCTGAGTTTGGCCTCTGGAGAGCACCAGGGAAAGGCGGCGAGGCTGCAAGGGGAAGCTGGAACTCGATCCTTTCTGCCTGGCCTCCAGTTCTGGCCATCATCCCCTGCAGTACATCTTCACTCCGCAGGAACAGCTGGTTCCAGTTTGCAGCTCTTCTGCATTCCCAGGCCAGCCTCTCTGTGTTTCTCCCAAGACACCAGCTGATCACTGTTTCCTTCTCAGAAGCCTTATCTGGCTCCCTGCTCTTCCTTTGAGCGTCTAGGTTCCTATAACTGAACCTTTTCCTGCAATCCCCTGGTCCTCTGAGCGAGAACAGTGCCATGATACCTCAGGGCAGTGCGAATGGATGAGGGCCAGTCCTTGAAATGGTTGTGCTTGGTCTGCACCCACATCAGGAGCTTGCACCAGAGTGTGGATTACCTACGTCACCAAGCACACTGCTGACTTTTCTTTATAACAGACTCTCTCAAAGACACGCAGGGAGTGGGTTTACATGCAGGTGCCAGCTCTTTACCTCATCACAGACTGGTAGTAAACAGTCGGCAGGCAGATCAATTACTCTGAGTAACAGCCTGAGTGGTTCCCCTGGCTGACGGTTATTATGTAAGAGTCACTCCTAAAATAACGCTCCTGGTTTCTATTGCCTAATGGGCCCCTGACTGATTCACAAGTTAGGTGTAGGTGTACCTTGAGCAACGCCTCCTTTAATTATTTGCATGCACCTGGATGCATGAAAAATGTCCCACATGGTCAAAAAGTTCATAATTAGCCTAGCATGTAGATTATAAAAAAAGTTCACTTGAATCCCTGTAACACATGTATCTATATCATCTTCCTATTACAATATATTTTTAAAAACACATCATGGAACTCAAAAAAAAAAAAAAAAGAGAGAGAGAGAAAGCGAGAGTTCTCCCTAATAGAAAGTTGATCCTCAAATGAAAAATAAAAAGGTAACAGTAAGTGAAAGCTATCTTATTCAATTTTTACGGCTTGATATGAGGTTTCTTTCAGGACCTAGGAAAATATGCTAACCTGTATGAGTACATCATATGCTAGGCCTCTGGAGTACCTTAAGCGATCCTGGGTCTTCTTTCACAAAGGTACCTATCTCTGCCAATCATATTTATGGGCAAAGTCACTGGTACAGTTACACAGCTGTCACTGAAACAGACTCTTCGTCAGGCTTACCTTCTATAATTACTTAAAGCTGGCAATAACTTTACTTAATAGTTCTCTAACACGTCCATAAGAGCAATGCCTAATAGTGTCCACCTCCCTATGCTTTTAGGTAAGAAGGAGACTTATTTAATCCATCCTAGAAGATGAGCTATAGCAGGTTCACTTGACCTACAGGCAGCAGAACACAAGTTGTCCAGGCATACTCCTAACAGCCCATGTAATAATCCACATTAAAAAAGTATACCTATCTATCTATCCAAACTAGAGAAGCAGACAGAAAGACAGCACACACTCCCAAACACTGGCTCACTCCTAAATGTCCATGAGGGCAGGGGCTGGGCCAGGCTCAAGCCAGTAGCCAGGAAATCAACTCAGGTTTCCTACATGGGTGGAAGGGGCCCAGCTGAGCCATCACTGCTGCCTCCCTGGGTCTGCATTAGCAGGAAACTGAAGTCAGAAGTGGGATCCAGGTACTGAATCCAGGTACTGTGATGTGGGACACGGCACTTTTTTTTTTTTAATTAATTAATTTATTTGAAAGGCAGAGTGACAAAGAAAGAGAAGGAGAGACAGGGAGAAAGATCTTCCATCCACTGTTTCCCTCCCCAAATGGCCATAATGACCAAGGCTGGACCAGGGTGAAGCCAGGACTAAGAAACTCCATCCTGGTCTCTCCCGTGGATGGCAAGAGCCCAAGTACAAGTATTTTCTGCTGCCTTCCCAGGTGCATCAGCAGGGAGCTAGATGAGAAGCCCAGGAGCCAGGACCAATGCTGACCCTGGGAAATGGGCACATTAACCAGTATCTTAACTGCTAGGCTAAATGCTTACTCTTAATATTAAGTACACAGATTTTATATATTGGCAGTGAAGGGCAGCTATAGCCTCTCCCTTAACTGGTCCATTACTCTGCTATTGAGAATTTTCCTACTATACTTTCTGGAAAAATCTGAACACAAAGACAAATTTATTATATACTAACGGAAATGTGTGTATCTTATTTCAAAACATGTAGGGCACTCTGAAAATTTTAAGTTCCTTATTTTTGTTATTTCAGATGCTGTACCCATAATAATTTTTTCTCTTGGTTTTGATGGACAGACATACAAGGACTGTCGACTCCAAGAAAGATGATGAAAATATTTTTAAGATTTATTTATTGGGGCTGGTGTTGTGGCATAACAGGTGAAACTGTTGCCTGCAATGCTGGCTTCCCACATCAAATCAGTATTCGATTCCTGGCTGCTCCATTTCTGTCCCGCTTCCTGCTAGTGGCCATTTGGGCAGTGAACCAGCAGATAGAAGACCTCTCTCTCTCTCTCTCTCTCTCTCTCTCTCTCTCTCTCTAACTCTGCCTTTAAAGTAAATCAATAAATCTTTTCAAAGCTATTTATTTATTTGTAAGGCACAGTAACAGGGGGTGGGGGGAGAAGATGGAGAGAAAGGGGGAGAGAGACAGAGATAGAGAGATCTTCCATCTGCTGGTTCATTCTGCAAATGGCCACAACATTTTAAAAAAATATTTACTAAAGTACTTAAAATTCTATAATTGCAATAATGACTTTGTTAGGTCAAGTTTGCTAAGTTATCCAGAGAAAGAAGCCTTTGAAAGTCCTGCTGAGGTCAGGGAAGCCTGGTGAAGCAGAGAAAAGACTCGAAAAGAGACTGCAGCATGTTTACCTCGTGCTTCCGTCTTTCATGAACTCACGGTGTGACCTTCAGAATGCTACCTATCCTCCTTGGACAGCTCTTCCTCAGCTGTCAAATGAGACGCCTGCAGAAGACGGCTCCTCCTATCTGTGTCAGGACCCATTTCCATGTTCCATTGTGACTAAGACTGAGCTATGCGGCTCTTTCAAAACCAAGTGCCATTTAGATGTCACTAAAGAAAGCAAGCCCCAATACAAGCTAATCAATAGGAAGAACAGGCCAGCGCCACGGCTCGGCTCACTAGGCTAACCCTCTGCCTGCGGCGCCGGCACCCCGGGTTCTAGTCCCGGTTGGGGCGCCGGATTCTGTCCCGGTTGCTCCTCTTCCAGTCCAGCTCTCTGCTGTGGCCTGGGAAGGCAGTGGAGGATGGCCCAGGTGCTTGGGCCCTGCACCCGCATGGGAGACCAGGAGGAAGCACCTGGTTCCTGGCTTCGGATCAGCACAGCGCCGGCTGTGGCAGCCATTTGGGGGGGTGAACCAACAGAAGGAAGACCTTTCTCTCTCTCTCTCACTGTCTAAATCTGCCTGTCAAAAAAAATAAATTAAAAATAAAAATAAAAAAATAGGAAATACAAACTCTAGCTATCATTTTTTGCACCACCGCCCCCCTTTTAAGCATTTGTTATAACCAGAGGCAGGTGGAAAACAGATATACTTTAAGGAAAAACAGTTTCCAAGCAAACACCCCATTGACCAGTCCTTTTACGGCTTTCTATCAACCCATCAAGGACTGGTGCATAGAACTATTCTCCTTCTATTCTGTTTGCTCAGGGATACAGCAAACCACAGTGAAATGGCAGGTGTTTTCTTCTAATGACAGACAGCTACACTTTCGCCTGCATATGAGAACTAAAAGAGACCATATCCAGCAGGCCTGGGGAAAAGGGCACAAAGGAGCTCCTGGCTCTCACGTTCCACCTTCCCCACCTTCCAAGCAAGATATGTATTAGAAATGTTCATGTCCATATTTACAAGAACATTTACAGTAAGGCATGCCACTTGGCAATACTCTACTTTCAAAATACTTTTGTAAGAAATAACTGTTCTGGAGGTTAACGCAAAAGGTATTTAAAAAAAATTTCCTACCTTAAGCCAAATCATTATGGTTAATGTGCATAACAACTATGAGATAAGTCTTTGTGAGACAAATTTAAGCAGCCCAAATTGTAAATAGGAGGTTGAATATCCCTTATCTGAAATGCTTGGGACCAGGAGTGTTTCCAGATTTCAGGGGTTTTCAGATTCTGAAATACTTGCATAGACTCTACCAGATGAGCACTGATAATTGGCTCAAAAAGCTTTTCCATTTCGGAGCATTTTGGATTTTTGGATGAGGGATGCTTAACCTGTGAAACCTATAAACATTGAAATAGCCAGAAAAAAGACTATGGCAGCCATAAAGAATGACTTTAATAGAATCTGTTACTGAGCACAGCGGCTAACGCCCTGGCCTGAAGCCCTGGTATCCCATATGGGATACCAGTTCTGGTCCTGGCTGATCCACTTCCGATCCAGCTCTCTGCTGCGGCCTGGGAAAGCAGTAGAAGATGGCCCAAGTCTTTGGGCCCCTGCACCCACGTGGGAGACCCTGAGGAAGCTCCTGGCTTCAGATCAGTACAGTTCCAGCCGTTGCGGCCAATTGGGGAGTGAACCACTGGATGGAAGACCTCTCTCTCTCTCTGCCTCTCCTCTCTCTGTGTAGATCTGACTTGCAAATAAATGGATAAATCTTTAAAAAAAAAAAAAAGATCCTGTTACCCCAGCTCATGTGGGAGATAACAAAGAAAAATAGCAGAGAAAACACAATCCACAAAAGAACTAAGTTTTCCACCAGCTACTGGTTTAGGTCTGTCAATAACTCGGTAAGATAAGTTTTACTGGTGAAAGTTGTAGT
Organism: Lepus europaeus; assembly: GCF_033115175.1. Classification (NCBI taxonomy): domain Eukaryota; kingdom Metazoa; phylum Chordata; class Mammalia; order Lagomorpha; family Leporidae; genus Lepus; species Lepus europaeus. The sequence goes on along the minus strand of NC_084827.1, from coordinate 111,526,518 downwards.
AATAACATACATTGCAACAACTGATGTTTTCAAGTTGTGTGTTGACAGAACTTTTTTCAAAGCAACAGATGGATTTCCTTAGGCTCTGAAAACCACCTAGAGTGGAGACCGGGGTTAGCAATATCTTTCATTGTAATGTTCTACTATATAGAATCAACTGAAAATATTTTATAGGTAAACAATAACACACAAATAGTTTCTAGAAAACCTGTTAGATTGTTTAAAGTATTACTGTAGTCATACATAAATACATGAGAAATGAGGGGTCTTCAGAAAATTTCAGGGAAAATGTATAAGAAAACTATGCATAAGTTTCAAAAATTTTTTGAACCCAAATAAACTTATCTTTCCATTCTATGTTCTGTGAATTTTTTGAACTCACTTCATATAGGCTTCAAATTTCCTGTGAATTATATATAGTAATTTGACAGAGCCTACCTTTTTCAGGAACCGCACTCCATAGGTAAATACGTAAAGGTAAAATGAAAATCTCCACCTGCGGAAAGTTAAAAAAATTATATGGCATCGAGTTTATGTATGTCACAGCATATTCTGAAATAGATAAGGAGAAAAAAGTTCATTTTTGTACGGCTCCTGCCAACCAGAGATTCAACTTAACAAGCAACTGTTAGCAGAACAAATACATTCATGTGCATTGCTAATAGTAAGCATTTCACTATTAATCATTACATTTACAACCTAACCTCTCTCATGATTTTTTCAGCACTTATAATTATTTCTCCTGAGTCACAACCATTTGCAAGTGTAGAAACTGAGACTGAACCTTACTAAGTGACTTTCTCAGTTATACAACGCTAGAAATCCTAGGGCTGGGATCCAAACTCAATTCTATTCTACTACCAACTACATATTTTATTCCCTGTCTTCCTAGTGCCCCACACCCACTCATAACGCTTCTATAATTTTTTAACTAGTATAGTAATCATAAACATATATCCCCACTTTCAGAGAGAAAGTCTAAGTGTGGGTCTGGTATATAAGTTACCAATGTAATTTATTGGCTTATATTATTTTTATGATATTCACATTTATTGTTTTGCACCTAATTTTGGATTCAGCTTACCAAGCCCTCGTCTAGGAACCTAGAGCATGGGTAACATAAATTAATTTTTTGTTCAGTTAATTACTATATTTGTCTGTTTGCTCATCTTCTCTTTCCCTGACATGGAATTTCCCCAACATGGGAATTTTCTTCTTGTTAATCATTCTTGAAAGGATATGAAGGTACATAAGATAGTCTTGAATTATTTGTCTGATTCAGCTTTTGAGTAAATATCTATAGCTCATATTTGTGTAAAAATATAAACCTTAATATTTGACATTTTTTATCTTTTCATAAATTTTTATTTATTCTATATATAACATACATTATTTATATATTTGGAAGACAGAGAGATAGAAAGACAGATGGAGATCTTCCATTTGCTGATGACTCCCCAAATGCCTGCTTGGCCAGACCAAAGCCAGGACCCTGTAACTTAATCCAGGTCTCCTGCATGAGTGGGAGGGACCCAAGTACTTGAGCTATCACTGCTGCCTCTAAGGGTACACGTTAGCAATAATCTAGAATCGGACGTGGAGCTAGGGAGCCAGCGTTGTGGCATAACGAGTGAAGCCACTACCTTTGGCATAAGGGTGCTGGTTTGAGTCCAGGCATCTTCATTTCCAATGCAGCTTCCTGCTAAAGTACCTGGGAAAGCAGTAGAAGAAGATGGCCCAAGTGCCTGGGCCCCTGCTACCCATGTGGGAGTCTTGGAAGAAGCTCTTGGATTTGGTCTGGCTCAGCCCTGGCTGTTGTAGCCCTTTAGGGAGTAAACCAGAGGATAGAAGCTTCTCATTCTCTCACTTACTCTTTCAAACAAATAAATTAAAAAAAAAAGTGGAGCTAGGCATGAACCCACACATTCTCAACATCTGTGCCAAACGCCTACCCCTTCTTTGTCTTTAGTAGCTATTTATCAATATCTTTGTGGATGTTCCTAAAGGAAAGTGCACAGAATCTGGAACATTAAATTATACCTGTACATGGCAATCTTACGCCATTCCAAACTGTAGGTCTAGCTGTTGGGCCTTAGTTTTTAATTGAGGAAAACTTTTAAAGTTTTAAATAAAGAGAACATTTTATGTTCTTTAATATGATACATGTGTGTGTGCATATGTTTATATAAGACAAACTCTTAGTCTACTTAGTACCCAATTCCCAATTTTGCTTCTTGCACTTTCTGAGTATGAATAACTGTGCCGTTATAAGCTGGCTGGCTCTCACTGAATAACCCACCTGCAGTCTTGGTGTTAGAGGTACATCAGATTATAAATCACACAGAAAAACAAGAAGAAGGTGACTTATCAGCGCCAGTCCATCCAAAGGCAAACTGAGTTTAGGGGTTATAAGGCATGTGAAAATTTCAAGATAAAAATAAAAGGTGATTTGGCCGGCGCCGTGGCTCAACAGGCTAATCCTCCGCCTTGTGGCGCCGGCACACCGGGTTCTAGTCCCGGTCGGGGCACCGATCCTGTCCCGGTTGCCCCTCTTCCAGGCCAGCTCTCTGCTGTGGCTAGGGAGTGCAGTGGAGGATGGCCCAAGTCCTTGGGTCCTGCACCCCATGGGAGACCAGGAGAAGCACCTGGCTCCTGCCATCGGAACAGCGCGGTGCGCCGGCCGCAGCACGCTACCGCGGCGGCCATTGGAGGGTGAACCAACGGCAAAAAGGAAGACCTTTCTCTCTGTCTCTCTCTCTCACTGTCCACTCTGCCTGTCAAAAAAAAAAAAAAAAAAAAAAAAATAAAAGGTGATTTGGAGAATTGATTCAAGTTCTGTACAAAGCTATCTGAAAGAAATGGCAGCTATATTTAAGTGAGAGGAGAGAATAACGGGAAGGGGCTTTGGAAAGCTGGGTGAGATCCAACGGGAGACGTGAGTGTCCTCCGGACTTTCATGGGCACATTCATTCCTGAGATAACCAACTTTTCAAACATTTTGGAATCCAAGCCAGAACTAGAATTCAGAGAACAGTTTTGAGCTTTGGGGTTGAAAAGTCCGCAACTATTAAGTCATAAAACCTGAAATCAAGGAGAAACAATAAAAACTGAAGAAGTCGTAATGACTCGACAGAAGCTACAATATATAAGTTCAATGTTTCTAAAACCTCATGTAAAAGCCCTCCTGTGAGTGAAGAAAGTTTACTTATTGTAGTATCAGAGACAACAATCTAATTTTCACCCCTTTTCCACCATCAATTTCTTCAGGGTTGTGGCTGAGAATTTCTATGGATTTCTTCCTGTTTGGATGTATAAATTCTAGATGAAACATTAAAGCCAGGCATAGTTTCATGGACATGATGTGGCTTGTATAGTCACACAGGGACCCATGCTTGACTTAATGCTTTGCTGTCACCATCTCAAAATTCTTAATCATTGTTGAACACAGGGCCTAGCATTTTATTTTGCATTTGGCCCTAAAATTACATGAAGACACAGAGGTTCCCTTAACTTTGAACAAATCTGTTGACATCCTTTTACCTCAGTTCTATCTCGGTAATGGGAGGGTGGGTTTGTGCTACAATGATGATTCAAGGATTTGGTGACGTATGTAAATCCCCAGTCTCTCCTATTCCCTCTTGTACTGAACCAGCCTACTTCACACATTTTCTAGCTCCTGGAGCAACTGATTTTGGAATTCTTTTATTAAGTGATTTATAACAACTGCTTCAGGTCTAATACTCTTGTTGGTAAGTGGCAATCAGTCAGTTTTATAGTGCATTTTATAGAAGTCAATGGAATTTCTACTATCACTTATGCATCTACATGGCATTTCATCACTAAAATGACCCAGTTTTCCTAAGACATGGGCTCTATTACAGGAACACTGATGTCTCCATCATTTGAATAACAACTTGTGATGAATATTTACAAGGCACAAAATATCTTCAGGAAGAAGACTTTCAAACATTTTACAACATCAAAAAAGGACGTTTTTATTTGTGGAGTATCATACTAGTTACGTTTTAAATGCTAGCCACCAGTTCCTGGTAGAATCTCTCCTGAATTTGACTAACATATCTAGAGAGAGAGAGAGAGAGACAGACAGAGGGAGGGAGGGAGGGAGGGAGGAATAAAGGTGCATCTGACCACAAAAGGGAAGGTATGATCTCCAATTTATTGCTAGAATCAGGAAATAATTTTTACAACAGAAAAATAAAAATATATTTTAAAATGTGATTAGAGACAAGAAACAAGCTGAAGGAAGGACATCTTTGCACATTTCTCTTTCTCCACTTTATGCCGTCTTGTCCACGGGTGCAGAAGTCTGCATCCGTCAGAACCCCAGACGGCTTTCGGTCATGAAGTGAGGATACTTTCCGAGGCAGCAGTAGAAATCCCCCACCCATCACTTGTGACTGCTACTTTAAGAGGCAACTGAAAAGCAAGGGAAGAATTTTTTCACCCTGGCATCTTCAGCTGCAGAAAAGCAGATTTAGGAACAAGATGATCTGTGAAGGTGTTGCATGCTGGGGGTTGGAGTTCTTACATAATCCATATAGGAAGCAGCAGAGAACAAGGCACTGGAGATGGCGCTCTCCATGCAACTCTTCTGGCCTATCAGAATCAGGTCAGAGCCTACAAACATCCACCTGCTACCAGGTCGGAGATCTTCTAAAGGACTCCCACTGGCAAACCAGAAGAGCAGGAGGGGGCCCAGGGCGCTCCTGTATCCCCTCCGTGAGCACGTCTAGATGGACATTTCAAAATTCAGAAATGAAAATAAGTTAAATGTCAGCAAGGGTTTACTAAGTAGTACCTTACTTGAGAATAATTGTGTGCTAAAGAGTCAAAGGAAGAACAGTCTCAAATGATGTCCTAGGGGAATCAGAAGTTAATTTTTACTAAAGTATTTGGCATTGTCAACATCATACCACAAGACATGACCCCTAAAAACAAAAGTAGAATGCTGTAAATCAATAAAGCATTGCTGGGTACCATAAAAGGAGATTATAGGTCAAATGAGGAAGTATTATAGATCGTAAAAATGAAGTGCAGCATTATTATCCACACTGGGGCACGGGGTTGTGGACATATCCCATGTAAAATCAAATCACTCGTCTAGAGGATAAACCCCCATCAAGCCAGAGAAAGAACCAAGGGATACAAAAAGATCCTCAGTCTGCAGGACCAGAACAAAACAAATCTAATTACAGTCATTTCTGAGGGAACATGAAGTGAAATAGAAAGAATGATCAAAGATATGTGAAAAAAAGAAGGGGATTAAGTGTATTCCCAACAATATCAGTTCAAATCCACAGTCTGACAGAAATTTTGAGTTCTAGGGTAAAAATGAAAGGGGAAAAACAAGCCTTCAATATTCAGGCATGAAAACAAAAGCAAGTCTACACAGAAATCACAGGGAAACGTCCAGGTGGTCTCCAGTTGTCTCCTTTGTATCACAAAGGCCAGCACAAAGGGAGGATTTAACCAAGGAAAGCTACTGCTGGCCAAATGTCTTACATTTGTCAAGGAATCTGAAAGATATATATTCAAGAGCTCTGAAAATATATTACTCATTAACCATTACTAAAGAATTACTTAGGCCATTCTAACCCACAAGGATACAAATAAGCATTAGGAATACAAAAATTATAATTTTAGAATAAAAGAACAAAGGTTAGCAACATAAACAGTTGTCCTAAATTTCATCACCAAATGAAATTCTATTGTTCTTAAGATATGGAATCAACCCAGATGTCCATCAACTGATGACTGGATAAAGAAAATGTGATATATATACACTATGAAATACTATTCAGCCCTAAAAAAAGTTGCAACAAAATTGATGCAACTGGGAACCATTATGCTTAGTGAAATAAGCCAGTCCCAAAAAGACAAATATGTTTTCTTTGCTATGCGGTAGTGAACACAGACTACCAAAAATTCATAGGAATGACAGACATCTTGTGATTTCATTGTTGTTTTTAGCCCTTGTTTATGTCCTGTGGGAAATCTTTCTACTTTTTACTTGCTGAATATTATGGTTAATGGTTTATTAAGCCTGTGATTATAGAGTAGACTGAAATTATGTTTTTGCAAAAATTAAAAGAATGGAAGAAAGGAGGGACAGTTGAGGGCAGGAGACAGGGTCATCTTCTTAGAACTGTATTTATGAAATACATGAAATCTGTTCTCTTTATGTTAATAAAATTTTTAAAAAATAAAAAAGAAATAATTTAACATAGAATACTCAACAACAAAAATTAAAGGATGAATCCTTACATTATATGAATGAAATCAAGGACTGGAAAACGCAGTATCATATTCATTCTTGTAAGGAAACTTCCAAAGATATTTTAAATATTTAAAGGAATATTCTTAACTATTTTTCTCTTGTTATCAAAATAAGTGTCCGGGCCCGGCGCCATGGCTCACTTGGCTAATCCTCTGCCTGTGGCGCTGACATTCCATATGGGCGCTGGTTCTAGTCCTGGCTGCTCCTCTTCCAGTCCAGCTCTCTGCTGTGGCTCGGGAAGGCAGTGGAGCATGGCCAGGTCCTTGGGCCCTGCACCTGCATGGGAGACCAGGAAGAAGCTCCTGGCTCCTGGCTTCGGATCAGTGCAGCATGAGCCATAGCGGCCATTTTGGGGGTGAACCAATGGAAGGAATTTCTTTCTGTCTCTCTCTCTGTCAAAAAAAAAAAAAGTGTCTGGGGCTGGCACTGTGGTGTAGTGGGTAAAGCAGCTGCCTGTGATGCCGGCATCCCCCATGGGCACCAGTTTGAGTCTCAGGTATTCCACTTCTGATGTAGCTCCCTGGAACGCACCTGGAGAAGCAGCGGACAATGATGCAAGTGCTTAGGGCCCTGCATCCACATGGGAAACTTGGAGGAGGCTTCTGGCTTATGACTTGGTCTGGCCCAGCCCTAGATGTGGGAGCCATTTGGGGAGTAAACAAGTAGATGAAAGACCTCCCCCCCTCCAACTGTGCCTTTTAAATAAATAACTGAATCTAAAGGAAATAAGTATCTTTCAAAGTTTCCTCATAAGGATTTTTTAAAAGATTTATATATTTATTTGAAAGGCAGAATTAGAGAGGGAAAGACAGAGAGAGATCTTCCATCCACTGATTCACTCTGCAGATGGCTTCAACAATCAGTGTTGGGCCAATCCACAGCCAAGAGCCAGAAGCTTCCTCTGGGTCTCCCACATGGGAGAAGGTCCCAAGCACTTGGACCATCTTCCGCTGCTTTCCCAAGGCCATTAGCAGGGAGCTGAATTGAAAGTGGAGCAGCCAGGACTAGAACCGGTGCCTGTATGGGATGCCGGTGCTGTAGGCAACAGCTTTACCTGCTACGCCACAGCACCAGCTCCCCGCATAAGGATTTAAACACAGCTCTGGTTACAAATGATAAATTGAACGCATAAATTTACCTCTGTGCCTTTATGAATCTACCACTGAATTAGTGGAAGAAGGATTTTGTTAAGTGAAGCATTACCTCCCAAGGACAGGCTCTCCACTTTGGAAGCTGGAAAGAGAAAGGAAGGGGTGATAGCTTAGTTAGCTGCACCAGCAGTGGGATACTAGGCTGCCGTGTGTGAAGACTCCAGATGAGGAAGCACCCTGCAAGGTGGGAACTTCTACTGGCCACAAAAGCCTAGTGTTCAGCTTGTCCAAGGCCACACAGCCAGTCAGTGGCAAAACCAGGACATGGACCTAAATCCTCTGTCCAATTCCGTAGAATTAGAGCACACTATATTGCCTAGAGAAGTTGATGTGTTCCACTACATTGGCTTGGACATGAAAGCCTTTTATATCTATCAAACCTGAAAATCGGAATAAGAAGCTGGTAAAAACCACCACCCACAAAATCTGGTTTACTGCCCTTATACAACAAGGCTGAATGGGGCTTTTTGTTCAAATCTAGATTAATCAAATGTGCCATAAAAGCAGGGAATCAGAGCATTGAGGTGGTGTGTCTTGCTACCAGGTGTGACCCCAATGCCACAGGGATCCTAACAGCTGAAGGAGGCAGAAGCAGGAAAAAACAGAGCAGTCCCCTGAGCTCAGCTCAGCAAGGCATCCGAGGACAAGAAGGGCAGACCTAAAGGGGTCTTTTTATTTAGAACATTTATGTGGTGCTTAGGCTTATCTAAGCACTCTACAGATTGGAAGTCATTTAGTGAAACTACTCCACACAACAACATAGGCACTATTCTCATCATTTCTATTTTTTTTTTTTTTTTCAGATGAGAAGACAAACACAGAGTGGTCTAAGGGCTTGCTCAGGGCCATGCAGCAGCTGAGAGAGCGCATAGGTCTGGAAGGCAGGCAACTTGGTTCCGACATCCGGGCTCTCGACCACTAGGCTATGCTGCCTCTTCCAGATTTTACACGCCTGAACACTGGAGACGACACATTCAGTTAAAATAGTGCTTCCCACCTGCTGGACACCAACAGACACGACAGACTGAGAAAAGTCCTCCAGTTCTGGGTACAAGGGCGGGCGGCATTCATGCTTCTTTCCAATACCAGGGCAGTGAAAATAACATTGAGCTTGCGAACCAAAGCCAAAGACAGTTGCCCCACTCTCTCCACCTGCTGCGTCACTCCTCCCTCTCCTTCAGGACTCGCGTCAGGTGGGAGTTGTGCTATGAAGCCACGTTTTCTGGATGCTGCCACAGTGAAAGCACTGTAATTCTCTACCTCCTTTCTCAGCCTCGATGAGACCTGCATATTTATGTCTTGTTTGCGATTTCCAAGGGGGAAAGACTGAGTCATACTTCATATCTCCAAATTTCTGATGGCAAACATAGTACCTAGAATGAACAGTGCCTACACAGACATCCACATTTTTATTAAGGGTATAAGTCCTCCCATTATTTATTTACTTTGATTATATTTAAAATTTTTTCTTTGAAATGCAGAGTGACCTCTGGTGTGTGTGTGTGTGTGTGTGTGTGTGTGTGTGTGAGAGAGAGAGAGAGAGAGAGAGAGAATTTTCTACACGCTGGTTCACTCTATAAATGCCTGCAACAATTAGGACTGGGCCAGGTAAAATCCAGAAGCCTGGTACTCAATCTGGGTCTCACATGAGTGGCAGGGACCTAAGTACTTCAGCCATCACCTGTTACCTCTCAGGCGTCCAGTAGCAGGAAGTTGGAATCAGAAGCAGAGCAGAGACTCAAACCCAGGTACTTCAATTTGGTGTGCAGACACCGCAGGTGGTATGTTAACCTCTGTGCCCAATGTCCTTCCCTACTTTTATTTTAGCCAAAATAGACCTTTATAAATTTATCAATTATTTCAAAAAAGTGAGCAGATATGAACAAGGAAGAGGAGAGATATGACAAATATTGCCAATACAATTTTTTTTTGACAGGCAGAGTTAGACAGTGAGAGAGAGAGACAGATAGAAAGGAATTCCTTCTGTTGGTTCACCCCGCAAATGGCCGCTATGGCTGGCGAGCTGCGCCAACCCGAAGCCAGGAGCCAAGTGCTTTCTCCTGGTCTCCCATGCGGGTGCAGAGGTCCAAGCACTTGGGCCATCCTCCACTGCCTTTCCGGGCCACAGCAGAAAGCTGGACTGGAAGAGGAGCAACCAGGACAGAACCGGTGCCCCGACTGGGACTAGAACCTGGGGTGCCAGCGCCACAGGCGGGGGATTAGCCAAGTGAGCCTCTGCATCAGCCGCCAATACAACTTTTAAAACAATCAATAGAAAATTAGAACCAGGCAATTCCAGAATGTTCTAAGTAATGAAAAACACTTATTGTATGCAAACACAGGACATATTTTTAGAACATAAGTAATTGGTATATGGTTCTTTTAAAAAATCTATTTATATGAAGGACAGAGTGACCAGAGCTTGGTGGGGGAAAGGAGAGTGAGAGAGAGGGAGAGAGATCTTCTACTTGCTGGTTCACTCCCCAAATGCCCACAACAATCAACGTGGGTCAGGCGGAAGCCAGCAACCTGGAGCACTATGTAGGTCTCCCACTTGGGTGGCAAGAACCCAAGTACTTAGGCTAGCACCTGTTGCTCCCAGGTGCACTGGCTGGAGGATGGACCAGAAGCAGAGGCAGGACTTGATCCCAGGACTCCAATATGTGACAGGGTATTCCCAGTGGTGCCTTAATCCACTGGTCCACAAGACCCACCCAGCATGTGGTTCTTTTAATTGCAAATTAAATTTGAGACATTTCTCATTTCTGCCCTACTATCACAAAACAAAACAAAAAGATACATTTGTTATCAAGTAGAAGAAAAGAAGGGAAGGAGGGCTAATATTCTTGGCATAAAACATTTAATATATAACTCTGCTATATTTTACAAATTACAAATGAAGTAAAATTCTAGTTTAATAAGTGAGCAGAATATATTTAGAAAATATGGCTGGCGCCACAGCTCACTGGGCTAATCCTCCGCCTGCGGCGCTGGCACACTGGGTTCTAGTCCCGGTCAGGGCGCCAGATTCTGTACCGGCTGCTCCTCTTCCAGTTCAGCTCTCTGCTGTGGCCCAGGAGTGCAGTGGAGGATGGCCCAAGTGCTTGGGCCTTGCACCCGCATGGGAGACCAGGAGAGGCACCTGGCTCCTGGCTTTGGATCAGCGCAGTGCGCCAGCTGCAGCGCACCAGCCGCGACGGCCATTGGAAGGTGAACCAACGGCAAAGGAAGACCTTTCTCTCTCTCTCTCACTGTCCACTCTGCCTGTCCAAAAAAAAAAAAAAAAATATTCGCAGGCTATTTTATTGACAATTTAAAACACTCAAATCAAACTTAGAGCTGATAACTTCCATAAGATAAAACACTATATCCATGTTCCAGTTTTCCAGTGAAGTGCAACTGCATTTATAAAAGCGACACTTCTGTATTATTTCAGGCATATTTACTTGCACAAAGTTTTTAAAATTTATTTAACTTTTTGAAAGGCAGGCACAGAGGGATCTTCCCTCTAATGTTTCATCTCCCAAATGCCTATAACAGCCAGTCCATTTGTGTTTTTTCTTTTGAAAATTGTCTATTCAGATCCACTGCCTATTTCTTAACTGCATTGGTTGCTTTTTTGTCATGGAGTTCTTTGAGTTGCAAGTTGCTGCTGAATAGGTTACACATGCATTTTCCCCATTCTGTCAGATGTCTCTTCACTTTATTGACTTTCTCCTTTGCAGAAGCTTCTGTGTTTGATATAATCCCGTTTTATCTACTTCCACTTTTGCTGCTTGTGCTGTGGGGATCCTATTCGTAAAAATCATTGCCTACCCCAGAGTTTTCCTGTGCTTCCCCTAGGTTTTCTTCTATAAATTTCATAGTTCTAGTTCTCACATGTAGGCCTTTTATCTATATTGAGTTGCTTTTTATATATATCATTTCTTTCACATATGTATATCCAGCATCATTTATCAAAAAGAGTACCTTGAAACAATATATGTTCTTGGCTTCTTTGTCAAAAATCAATTGGCTGTATGTACGTGGATTAACTCCTGGGATCTCTATTCTACTCCACTGATCTATGTGATAGTTTTCATGCCAGTGCCATACTGCTTTCATTACTATATCTTTGTAGTGTACTTTGAAATAAGGTATCATGCTGCCTCCAGCCTGATCCTCCCCGCCCCCCCTTCCAGGCTCTCTTGGTTTTTTGTAGTTCCTCATAAATTTAGGATTTTTTTTCTAATTCTGTAAATTAGAACATCATTGATATTTTGATAGAGTTGGCACTGAATCTATAGATTGTAGGTAATATAGACATTTTAAAAATATTAGTTCTTCAATCCATTAACAAGAAATCGCTTTAATTTTTTTTGGTGTGCATATGATTTCCTTCATGGCTATTTTATAATTCTCATTGTGGAGACATTTTACTTCACTAGTTAAATTTCTTCTCAAATATTTCATTTTTGTAGCTGTTGTGAATGGAATTTCTTTAATTTCATTTTCAGCAAGACTGTTATTGGTAAATAAAAATACTACTGCTTTTTGTATGTTCATTTTATAACCTGCAACTTTCTGAATTGGTTTATCAGTTCTAACAAGGTTTTGTGAAATGTTTAAGTTTTTCCATGTAAAAAATCATGTCATCTGTGAACACTGATATTCTGATTTCCTCCTTTCTGATTTTGATGAGTTTTATTTCTTCTCTCATTGCTCTTGCTAGTACTTCAAATACTACATTGAATAAAAACGGTAAAAGTGGTCATTCTTTTCTTTTTTTTTTTGACAGGCAGAGTTAGACAGTGAGAGAGAGACAGAAAGGTCTTCTTTTTCTGTTGGTTCAACCCCCAATGACCGCTGCAGCCAGTGTGCTGTGGCTGGAGCACCGCGCTGATCCGAAGCCAGGAGCCAGGTGCTTCTCCTGGTCTCCCATGCGGGTGCAGGGCACAAGCACTTGGGCCATCCTCCACTGCACTCCCGGGCCATAGCAGAGAGCTGGCCTGGAAGAGGGGCAACCGGGACAGAATCCGGCGCCCCGACCGGGACTAGAACCCGGTGTGCCGGCGCCGCAAGGCGGAGGATTAGCCTATTGAGCCTCGGTGCCAGCCCCAGTTTCCATGTAAGTTTTCTATTGTTCTTGTTCTTGGTTCTTCGTTCTATTTTTCTGTGGTCTGAGAAATGATTGGCATAATTTCAGTTTTTTAAAATGTACTGAGACTTGACTTATAGCCTAATATATAGTCTACCCTAGAAAATATTCCATGTGTGGATGAGAAGAATGTATTCCATAGATGTTGGATGAAATCTTCTGTAAATACCTGTTAGAGCCATTTGTTTTGGAGTATGATTCAACTTTGATGTTTCTCTGTTGATTTTCTATCTGGATGATCTGTTTATTGATGACAATGGGATTTTAAATTTCTCCACTATTACTGGATTGGTGTTTTTCTCTCCCTTTAGAACTAATACTTGCTTTATTTGGGTAGTCTTGTGTGTGGTCCATATATATTTATTTTGTTATATATTCTTGATAAATCAATCTTGTTACCAATATATAATGTCCTTTTTTTATCTCTTTATAGAATTGTCTTTAAATTTAACGTCTGTTGTATGATATGAGTATAGATACTCCAGCTTGCTTTTGGTTTCCATTTGCTTGGTATATCTCTTTCCAGCCCCTCACTTTAATTCTATGTGTACCTTTACCCATGCAGTGAGTTCCTTGTAGGCACCATATAGCTGGATCTTGCTTATTCTTATCCCTTTGGCCAACTTCCATCTTTTGTCCAGGGAACTTAATCCATTTACACTCAAGTTTAATATTGGTAAATTAAAAACTAACTCTTGTCGTTTTGTTGGTTGCTTATTTACATATTATCTGTTTCTCTTTCTTTTATTTATCTTTGTGTTTTGGTAGCTTTCTGTCATGATGAGCTTGGATTCTCTTTTTCCCTCTTCTGCGTAGCTGTTGTGTTAGTTAATTTTGTATTTTGTATTTTCATGATGGTTACTTCTAATGTAGGACAACCTTCAGGATTTCTTGTATGGCTGGTCTGGTGCTATCCAGTTTTCTCAGTTTATGCTTGTCAGGGAAATATTTTACTTCTTCAATTCTAAAGATAGCCTCATTGGATATAGTATTCTTGGATGGAAATTTTTTCTTTCAGACCTTCAGTATATCATCCCATTTTCTTCTAGCCTGTAGAGTGCTGAAAAGTCTATTATCAGTCCATTGGGTTTCCCTTTATATGTCATTTGACATTCTCTATGCTGTCTTCAGAATTATCTCCTTGTCCTTAACTTCCGAAAATTTGACTATAATATGCCCTGGAGAAGGTCATTTTTGGTTAAGTTGTTCAGGTTCTTTGAGCTGTTTATTTTAGAATATCTGTATCTTTTCAAGACTTGGAAAGTTTTGAACTATTATTTCACTAATAGGTTCTCAATGCCTTTTTTTCTTCTCTTCTTTCAGGTATCACAATAACAAATATTTGTTCACTTATGTATCTTGCAGGTATCCTTCTTTATTTTTTATTTTTTCTTATTTTTATGTGATTGGATTATTTTAAAATTCTCCTCAGGATCAGAAATTCTTTCCTCTACCTGGTCTATTCTGTTGTTAAAGCCCTCAATTATATTGTTTATTTCATTGATTGAAGTTTTTAGCTCCAAAATTTCAGATCAATTCTTTTTAATTATTTCCATTTCTTGAATTTTTATTTATATCCTGCATTGTTTTCTTTTCATCTTTGAATTATCTAACTATATTTTCTTGCATTTAATTGAGTCTCCTCAGGATTATTATCTTGAATTCTTTTCCAGGCATTTTGTAGATGTCATTGAAATCAGGATCTATTTCTAGGGAACTACTGTGTTCTTCAGGAGGTGTCATGCTTCCTTGTTTCTTCATGATTTTTGTGTCCCTATGTGGACATCTGTGCATTTGGTATAACAGTACCTTCTTCAGTCAGTAGCTCTTGCTGGAAAAGACTGTTGTTGTTTAGATGAAATGTGGAATGTCAGTTGAATAGGTGCTTTGGCTTTGGCTTTTGTTCTATGTGAACCCAGAAGCATAATCTCTGGGGGATTGCTTCAGCAGTGTCTGTAAGTGCCACAGTGATCTACTCTGCAGCAGTTTGTGGAAGTAGTAGGATGAATTTGAAGTGGGCATGGGCTTCCAAAGATCTGGGTCTTAAGTCTCCACAGATTTAGGTGTCAATCATACTAGGTTTTTGTGAAGTCAGCAGCCTCATTTCTGGTGTTTGGGGACACAAAGGGGGCTGTCTCCCTGTCCTGCTAGGAAAGCCTGTATCTGATGCTGGAGTTTGTGGCACCAGTAGCTATGGCTGTGGAACTGTGCATTTTGGATGGGACCTTCTCCAGATCCCACTGTGTAGGCACAGTTGACGCTGGGGCTTATAGCATCAAAAGGTATGGTTCCAGCACTGAGGATGTGAAGAGGCCTTGCCCTGGCCACACAGGGTGAATACAGGTTATTCTGGGAATTGTGCACTGGCACAGGTGGGCCTTCCCTTAGTCCCACAGAGCAAGTTACAGTGACTCTAATGAACAGAATATTAATAGTTACAGTTCTGGAGCTACAGGACAGGAAGGCTACTTTGTCCAGGTCCCACTAGAGATGTATAGGTTATGCTGGGGATTGTACACTAGCAGTCACGAGCCTGTGGCACTGGAATGGGTACAGATCCTTCCACAAGTCCCACAGGATAAGTTCAGGTGTTCCCAGGATTTACACAGTCAACAGTAACAGTGCAGGAACTGTGGGATATAGTGGAGGCTTTATCCATGTCTCACATTGAACACTCAGAAAGCCCTGTCTGCCTACAACTGATCCATGCTTGCACCAGCTAGTGTACAAATACCAGGAAACCTGTGATCAACCTGTGAAACATGGGTAAGGTACCCTCTGAATCCTGCATCTCTGGAACTAAATATGTTGGTGCTATAATCCACAGTCACTTGAGTTCTCCCCGTGCAACTTGGTGAGGACCCTATTTGCCTTAAGACCTTGATCCCACTTATGTCAAATTTCCAATGAAAGCTCTGCTGTTATTTCCTTCAGTTGATCTGGGTACACAACGTTTTGGCACCTACCGCACAGAGCTGTGTCAACTGAACCAACTGAAGTGTCTACAGTGTTGGCTATTGTTTCTGTGGTTAATTTTTGTTCCTCTTCCATTAGGGAACAAATATGGTTAATTTTTTCCCTGAAAATGGACGTGGATGGTCTGTTACTGTGGGCTTCATCTTCAGCATCATGTAGTGTCTTCGTAAAATGAAGTATCCATTCGTAAGCTGTTGATTTCTTTGGAGCATGGTTCCTATGCACTGTTCATAAAGCATCAGTGGTGTCACCATTCTTCCACTCAAGTTTCACCATAAATTTGATGTCTGTTCTCACTTTAATTTTAGCAGAATTCATGTTGTTTGGATATAGGCTCTTTTGAAACTGATAGCAAAAAAAAAAAAAAAAAAAAAGCTAAGTACCTCAAATTAGATTCTGCTCAGATATCATGTAAGTTATTATGAATTCATGTTGCTTCAAAAAAATCTGAAATCCATGCAGCTTTTCCATAATGCACATTTTCACATGGAACTTTGAAGACTCTTCATATTTTAAGTGAAGTATCAATCTGAAGTCTTGGTTAATGCACCAACTGGCTTCAAATCTAAGAACTTTTTTTTAAAGTTAACTTTTTTTTTTTTAGGTCAATAGTACCTTCAAGTTGATACTGGGACATTGGCTTTATTACATTGGTTTTATTACACTGATGGAGATGTTCATCAAATGGAGAGAAAGCAAATTGACTCTAATTTTAAAAACAGCCCATATATCTTCAAGAACGAAATTAAGTGAAATTGAAGATTCCTTTTTGGGAACTCTTATATACAATCTAAATTCCCAGTGTAGCTTTTAAACTTTCTCCTGTTTTGGAGTCTGAAGTTATACTGTAGCTAGGGGGAAACATGTTAGTCATCCAATGGACTGATTTTACAAACTAAATATAGTCTCTTGGTAAACATTTCCTGAAATTATTTCTATATCCATCAAAGCTAAATCTGTGATTCCAGAGTTTTCCTCATTTGATTGAGTCTCACCTGTTTTTCTGTTTGAGAAGCAAAACAAATCAATGCAAAGTCAATGAAGTTGGGGGCAAATGGAACCTCTTCACTTTCCACCTTAGGTCAAATATGAACTTAATATAAACACAAGAGTATTCATTAAATCATTTATCCAAAAATATAATCAATGATGCCTGACGATACGAAAAAATATTATTTTTCCTATATACACATATAGTGGAACAAATAACAAGGAAACATAAACTCCAAATTCAGGACAGGTATCACTTTTGAAAGGTTTCTCTTCCTATATAAATCTCAAGCATGCAAAATGGAAACAGAGCAAAATGAGTTGCTGATCTTAGGAAGTATTACTCAGATGGGGGCCTAAGACAGTGTCAGCAAAGAGAAAGCCTTACCAGTTCAGATGCCAACATTCCTAATGCCCCAGGACTCTAATATTCTCAGCCAGCCCACATCTCAGAATGTCCTCTACAATGACCAACTTACAGTACATCTCTGTGTCCCTATCATTTCCTTACTTGCGTAAAGTTAACTGTTGCTATAGCCTCGCCTAGGACCTTCTCTTTAGTGTGACTAGGTGAATTTCACTCCTGTTCCATCACACGTTGATGCCTTTAAAAAACAACAACAACAACAAAATAAACCTTACCTAAACCCTGAGTGTTCTTTTTTATACAACTCAACTTTTTAAGATCATTCTGAAGCTTTCTGTAGTTTCTCTTGCCAAGGCAGAAGTGTGTATCCCCATAAGGTATTCTTCTAACATTAAGAGAACATATGTTATACTTATTATCCCTTCACGGATCAACAACCAAATGTGTTTTTCAGCTCCTAGTGAAAGATCTGTGTCTTAAAGCTTCTACCCAGGACTAGTTCTTGGGAAGATGGCTCACACAGCCTGAGCTGGAATATTGTAACCACAGCATTTACACAGTATATGACCTTGGGCGGTACCTCTGGCTTTATCTTCCCATCTGCAAAATGAAGATAACATCTACTTCTAAAGGTTAAAGTGAGAATTAAATAAGGCAATACTTGTAAAATAGCTAGAGTATCTGGAAACATGGCAAGTGTTCAACAACTTACAGCAATTTTTATATAACTGATATATAACATGTACCCAATAGATGATTCTGAATTAAGTTTTATGATTAAATGTATGCGGCAGTATCAATGGCTAAACAAACTATCAACTAGAATATGACTCTATGATTGGCATTTCATATTAGATTTGAAGGCGATATAAGTATAAAGGAGGCCTTCATCCTTCCACAGCCGATAAGCAGTAGATCATGAAAACGAGAGACTCTGTTGTTGCATTTTTATTAAATTTACATGTCAGGATTTGGCTGACTTATATTTCCCTTGTTCACAGTTTTAAAGTTATTTAATATTTAATGTTACAAACCACTTGAGATTGCCACTACACTAAATTTGTACATTGTACAAGTGGCTTCAAAAATGTTCAGAGTAAAATTTAGTAGGTCTGAGAAGTGAAAAAGTACAGCAGTGAATTTCCATGGCAATATGCTTTTATAAGCAGAAGACATGATGCGTGGAAAAATCAACAACTTAAGATGTAGAGATGAACAGAATGAGAATATGAGGCAGGGGGTTGTCATGGGTAAAAACACATCCTTCTTTTCTCATGACCCTACGAAATCTTACTCAGTTCTCAGAAAATGTCCATGCAATAAATACGGAGGATTCAAATAAAATAAATCTTAGATGGCCATTCACTAAGGAAGGTACATTGAGGATTTACTAAATACCAAGACATATTACCAGGTGCTGGGAATATAAATAGGAATGAGTCAGGGTACTTCCCTCAAGGGGCTGAAAGTCTACAGGGCCATTCATGATGGACTATAGCTGCAAGGCAAAGGAGGCCTTATCTACACAATCACTCACATCCTTTGTCTGCAGTCTGAGCTTGGGGCACCATCCAGAGAGTAACCTCTATCTCAAAGTCATCCTGCCCTGCTGTCACTTAAAAAATGCCTAGAGAACTCAAGTCTTCCAAGTCAGATCTGGAAATCTTGTGAAAATAGAGAAGGTGCCCCTTTCCCAGATGAGCTGGGGTAAGGCAGTAGCAGGATAGAGAGAGTCAGGGAAGACCCAGACAGAACATACATCTAAGAGAAAGTTCCAATGAACTAAGTCTGTATCCTCCAGACTATAGCAGTAATACAGAGCCAAGAGAAATGCGCAGCACAGGGGTGGTGCCCAACACAAGGACACGGTGCTGTCAATAAGACCATGGAGGTCCCTGCTCCACTCCCGAGTATGAAAACCATCCAAAGAGGTGACCACCACCAACCCTACCACTGACTCATTGGAAGAGTGCCACAAGTTTCTACAGACCTCAGTTTGCGAATATAATAATTAAAATGAGGAAAATATTGAAAAATATTCCCTGTTTAAATGCATTAATTCTTACATTGCCCTTCAAAAGACACCATTAAGAAAATAAATGGGGGGGGAGGGCTGGCGCCGTGGCTCACTTGGTTAATCCTCCGCCTGCAGCGCCAGCATCTCATATGGGTGCCGGGTTCTAGTCTCGGCTGCTCCTCTTTCAGTCCAGCTCTCTGCTGTGGCCCGGGAGGGCAGTGGAGGATGGCCCAAGTGCTTGGGCCCTGCACCTGCCTGGGAGACCAGGAGAAGCACCTGGCTCCTGGCTTCAGATCAGTGCCATGGTGGCCATTTGGGGGGTGAACCAACAGAAGGAAGACCTTTCTCTCTGTCTCTCTCCCTCACTGTCTATAACTCTGTCAAATAAAAAAAAAGAATTGAAAAAAGAAAAGAAAAGGCAAGCTACAGACTGGGAAAAAATGTTTGTAAGTCATAAATCTGATAAAGGATTTGTACTCAGAATACATAAAGAACTAACTCTTCAAACTCAAAATTTTGAATAAGAAGAAGATTTAAACAGACATTTCACCAAAGAAAAATATATAAATGGCAAAGGAACACATGCAATGATAGTGAAAATCATTATTCATCAGGGAAACACAATGTAAATCTACAATGGGTATCACTTTACACCCACTAGACTAGTCATAGTCACAAAAACAGTAACAATGTTCCTGAAGATGTAGACAAACTGGGATCTGAATACACTTCAGGTGGGATTATGAAATGGTGCAGGCATTTCCAAACTTTGGAAAACAGTGTGACAATTTCTTAGAAAATTAAACATAGTGGCCAGTGTGGTGGCACAGTGAGTTAAATGGCCACCCGTGACACCAGCAACCTATCTGAGCACTGGTTTGAATCCCAGCTGTTCGTTCCACTTCTGATCCAGCTCCCCACTAAAGTGCCTGGAAGAGGAGCAGAGGATGGCTCAAGTGCTTGGAACCCTGCTACCCTATCCGTATGGGAGACCCAGGTGGAATTCCAGGCTCCTGGTTTCAGTCTGGTTCGTCCCTGACTGTTGCAGCAATTTGGGGAGTGAACCAGTAGATGGAAGACCGCCCCCACGCCCTCTGTAAACTCTGTCTTTCAAATAAATAAATCCTTTTTACAAAAGGAAATTAAACATGCATTTTACACATGACCCAGCAAGCCATTTCCTAGACCAAGGATTGGCAAACTTATTCAGAAAGTACAGAGAGTAAATATTTCAGAATCTGTGGGCCAAGAGGCAAACTCAAGGATTTTATGTAAGTGCTTATATAACTGTTTAAAATATAACCGTTGAAAATATACAAATCATTCTCATCTCACAGGTTGTATAAAAAATGGCAACAGGCTACAGTTTACCCACTCCTGACCTAGACACACCCCAAACACAACAATAACCTGATTTCATAGAACTTACACATACAACTCAGTTGTAATTCTCTCTCTCTCTCTCTCTCTCTCTCTCACACACACACACACACACACACAGTAGTAATCTTTTCAAGCATACCATTCTCTGGCAATATGGACACACATTTGCAAAGTTATGTTTTTGAAAGGAAAGACATAACCACTCAAACAGCCAAAATATGCAGAAGAAATTGTCCCTTAAGAGAAAAGGACTAACTAAAATCAAGTGTATCTTAATTAAGAGTGGCGCCAAGGAGTGTAAAAATGTCAATCTTTATGCTTGTCTTCTCTAGCAGACTGAGAATGATGTTTTAAACAGTTTTTTTTTTACTTCTAACAAGTGTTTTTTTCATTTTTCCTATCAAACCATATAGAATAATAACTCTCCGTAATGCTACTGCACTACTAAACTACAAAGGGTTGTTTGCTGATCTGAAGCTCCAGGGCAATAAAATGTTGAGATTAAGATCTACAGAACAGGCCGGTGCTGTGGCTCAACAGGCTAATCCTCCGCTTTACGGCGCCGGCACACCAGGTTCTAGTCCCGGTCGGGGCACAGGATTCAGTCCCGGTTGCCCCTCTTCCAGGACAGCTCTCTGCTGTGGCCCGGGGAAGGCAGTGGAGGATGGCCCAAGTCCCTGGGCCCTGCACCCCATGGGAGACCAGGATAAGCACCTGGCTCCTGCCTTCGGATCAGCGCAGTGTGCCAGCTGTGGCGGCCATTGGAGGATGAACCAACGGCAAAAGGAAGACCTTTCTCTCTGTCTATCTCTCTCTCTCATTGTCCACTCTGCCTGTCAAAAAAAAAAAAAAAATCTACAGAACAGACTTGGATATAGACCATGGATAAAAGAGAACATCACCAGCCCATAAGCAAGGCTCACCACCCTATACTCCATTTGTTAATCACCTGGCCTCATTCTGGGCCTCTACTCTTCCATCCCTTAACACCTATGGTCCTTTGAGCAGCAGATCAACAGCTGCAGCCCAGCTTTCCTTTTAAAGACACTGCATCATGGCAGCTATAATTACAATCAGGACTCCCATGGGCAGCTGTGAGAGCGGGTCTTTCCTGACACGGAGCTGCACCTGTGATCCAAGGCGCAGGCGGGCAGTTTCCAAAGGTCATGGCTCTGCCAGGTCAGATATAAAAGGGCTTCCATGAAAGCTGCCACTTGCACAAACAGTAAAACCCCCTGTAGTATCAAGGTTTTATTTACTAAATCATTCTTCGGTTATTTTCAATTTCAGAATCAATGCTTAGATGCTCATCTACCTACATGCCTACTGATAATCATTTCTCATACATATTTTCCATAAAAGTTACAAATATTCCTGGGGTTACCTAGCAGCTCTTTCTAATTTCTGATTTACCCAGTCAACACAGGTATCCATCTAAGTCACTCACCTAAGGTGATTCATGAGGGTCGATGGGAAGAGAAATATGGGGGGAGTGTCTGAACTGTCCCCACTCCTCAACCAACCCTTGCAGTACATTCCACTTCTCTTTTCTCAAAATGGTGGGATTGTAGCAAAACATTATCTGGACACGGAAAGCACAAACCCAAGGAGCAGCAGGTGAGTATGAAGGAGTCAGGAACTCTCTCCTTCTGTTTCTCCTTTGAAACAACGGAGGACCATTGTCACTAGCTCACTAAAGGGGAACGCTCAAGCAGAAGTATGTGACAATGTCCCAGCCCCTTTTAAAGTACAGAGAGGTAGATAATTTCACAAAATAGAAATTCATGGAATAAATCAGCTGCAACCAGTCTCATGCTGATTTGGAGGCTGCTGGGTGCCCAAAAGAATTCCCCTGAAATTATGGCACTAGGAAATGCTTTTTAAATGATGACCTGCTGAGAAGAGAGAGGCCAGGGCTGGAAGTAAAATACCATCCAAGTCTCAAAGGTGATTACCAAGGTCTAACATCAAATTTCATTCCTCTATGTATTCACAAATAACTACAACTCTGCACTTCCCTAGATCATATGTTCTGCATCCTTGATGTCAACTTGAGATTAATTAATTCAAGGTAATCTGTATCCACTGACCACACTGCATGTAGAGACACTACTCTTCTGTTCCTTGTTCTCCAAACACTAGTACTGCATAATTCTGAATGCTTAACGATGTTATTTGACCACATAAAAAATCCACATAGGTGATTTTAGTGACTTTTTGTATTTATTAAAGCCATAAAGACTTGTATTAAACCAAAGCTGTTGTTTCTAACAACGGGCCAATATCATTCTGGTCCATGTATTTAGTGAATACACTGGGATTTTACAGAATAAAGTCTTATAGTAGACAGATAATAAATATATCTTCTCTCTTATTTGCACTCAATAATACATATTTTAAATAATTCTATGATCCTTAATTTCTGTTAAACTGCCTTTTTTTAAAGAGATTTATCTACTTGAAAGGCGGGGGGGGGGGAGGGAGGGAGGGAGGTGGGTGAGGGGAGGCATTTTATATTTTCTGATTCACCCCCAAATAGGTACAACAGCTGGAGCTGGGCCAGGCCAAAGCCAGGAGCTTGGAACTCCATGTAGGTCTCCCACATGGGTGACAGGAGCCCAACAACTTGAACCATTTCCCACTGCTTTCCCAGGAGCATTAGAAGGGAACTAGATTGGAAGTGGAATAGCCAGAACTCAAACTGGCACTCTGACATGGAGTGGCAATGTCACAGGTAGCAGCTTAACCTGCTGTACTAACCTGCCAGTCCCTGTTAAACTGACTTTTTGAAATTTATTATTCTTTTCATCTTTATTTGAAAGGCAGAAAGACAAAAAGACAGAGGAACAGAGATCTTTAATCTACTGCTTCACTCCCTAAATGCCTGCGACAGCCAGGGATGGGCCAGGCCAAAGCCAGGGGCTTGGAACTCAATCCAGGTCTACCATGAGTATGGCAGGAACCAATGTACTTGAGTTGTCACTTGCAGGAAGCTGGATGGGAAATCGAGGTGGAATTTGAACCCAGGCATTCAACATAGGATGCAGTAACCCAAGTGGCCATCTTAATCACTGTTAAATGTCTGTCCCCAAGCTGATTTTTGAAATGCCACTTGATCTGAAAAAGACTGTAAAATTCCCAGTTATTTTTAAAGAAAATTATGAATTATCTAATGCTTATGTTGTACAATACTAATACTGTTGCTATTTGCAACCCCCATCTACTATGTCCTCACTATTACTACTAAAACATATATTTAGCATAGTGACTGCCTCCCAGAATCCTGTACAGATCGACATCGCTGACTTGGCATTTCATTTAAGGTATTTGTGACTTTGCGTCTTAGGAAAGCAGTAAATTTTACTTCATCACTGAACCTTGCTTCCCTGAAAGTCATTTCAAAATGTTCTGTCTCCGTATTTTCAAGTGCAAACTTGCATCTTATTAGGCCTGTGAATCAAATTTATTTTTAAAGGTACCAAAATAAGGCCATGAAATTGGTAGGTAATAGATAAGCTTCAATTTTGCTCCTTAATAAAAATGAGACAGCTGGACCATGGGAGTGTTGGTGCTAGGAAATGATTTAATCAGAATTCACCACTGGTCTTCATCTTCCGAAAGCACAAGGCCCAGAAGCAACCAACAGATGAGCACGCAATCCCTCAATAAGCACAAATCACCCTTAATTTAAAGCACGAGTTAACGTCAAGGGAAGAAAGAGATCTGTTGTACTCAGGGTCACAAATGCAATGGGGCTGGGTTCAAAACTGTTCCGCAGATTAGGCCGTGACCTTATGTGGGAGACTCTGCCAACATTTTTTATGGAATTCTAGGTGGCAAAGGAAAGCCACCTGTTCTGTCAGCTGACAAGGGATATTTTTACCCACCTTTGTGAAGGGGAGTACATTTAGCCAATTTGCTGGGTTGAATCATAGGGTGTGGGCTGAAGTGTAATAAATGCTGGGTGGTGGGGGTTGTGAGGAAATTGATAGAGGAGCTGCAGATCTCACGGAATTATTTCTGCATTGGCTCTGGAAGGCAATGGAAATCAACTCAGGAGGACTGCTGGGGTGTGATGATTCTCACTGAAGATATTTTGTAGTAGACTGGTAAACAGAAATGGGGTGGTGGTGAACTTCGAAAAGTAGGCACAGGACATGAATATCTTTATAAATGAGCATTACAAAGGCATGGGATCACTTTACCAGGACCTCGTGTTGGATATCACAAGAAACAGAAAGACGCTTTTTATGGAATGAACTGTCTAGAGACTCCAGTCAAGAAGAGTGAAGGAAAAAATACACAAATGACCGCTCGGAAAAACACATGAGATAAACCCCATCAAAATACCATTGGGGTTTCAGAGTGAGAGATGCCAAGTGGACGAACAGCAGAGGTGCTTCAGAGCCGAGGGGATACATGAAAAGGATCTGCAGCAACAACAGATTCTGAAGGTTCTTCTCTTGTTTCAAGAGAAGTGTGCCCATTTTCTAAGTGCAGAATGAGAAGCTGGGTAAAGTTACCTATGACTAAGCAGATGCCTCTGCCATCTATGATGTTTATGGTGAGGTGGGAAAGGAAAGGGGGACGGCAAACTGGGGTGTATTATATGAAGACTTCCAAGCAAGATGGCCCAAGTCCTTGGGCCCCCGTACCCACATGCAAGACCCAGAAGAAGCTCCTGACTCCTGGCTTCGGATCAGCGTAGCTCTGGCCATGTGGCCATCTGGGGAGTGAACCAGGGGACAGAAGATCTCTCTCTCTCTCTCTTTCTGCCTCTCTGTAACTCTGCCTTTCGAGTAAAATAAATAAATCTTTAAAAAAAGACTTCCAAGCACAAGGTACAAATGCTGTAACAACACAAGAGGTAGACACCACTGCGTCACCTAAACTATATCATCAAATGAGTCTTGTGGTCATAGGAAGGAAAGAAGTCAGACTTTATCCCACGTCTATCTGACCTCAGAGCCAATTCCAATCCCAAATCCCTACCAGTAAGTTACTAGTCTCTGAAATTTCTACTACTACAGACAAAATGCCTTGGTTAAAAAATTATTGAAAAATGCAAACATCCTTGTATCAAATCACACATTTAAGTGCTATGAAATACTAAAGCTCCCACTAAATTAACTTCTAAGGAAGCTGGACATTTATTTTTGAAGATTCAGAGGGCTGACTGGAGGGAAAGAGGGCCAGATCTGTGCAGAGATTTTTAGTGTCCCTCCTGCATGCGGGATCCTTGTCAACAAGAAGGTTCTGGATACAAGGAGAGAGGTCAAAGTACAATACTGACTTATCTGTCAAATTGAACTGATATAGTGAAAGCAAGTTTCCAGTTAGCTCCATCTTTCCTCCCCTTAAAACTCCTTTATGGGAAAGGGATTTTTCTCCCTAGTTCCCCAAGAACACAGAAATTCATTATATATAGATATACCATTAGATGAACGTTAATATATATTACGTTCACACTCTTTGGAAAGTGCCACGTTCACCTCCCCTACTCTATCTCTCCCCACCACTCTGAACTCACTCCTTTTCCAACACATCCTACACTTCCCTGTTTCTCTGTGCTTGTTCCTGCTGCTTCTTCCACTGGAACACCTTTCATGCACACATTACCATTTTTGTTGTTATTATTAGAGATTTATTTTTTTGCTTTTTTAAAATTTTTATTTAAGGCATACAAGTTTCATGTATTTCATATATACATATTTAGGAACATAGTGATACTCCTTTCCCTTCCCTCTCTCCTGCCCACGCTTTAACCCTTCTCTCTCCCCGCCTCTCCTATTTCCACTCTTAATTTTTACATCTATTTTCATTTACTTTATACACATAAGATTAACCCTACACTAATTAAAGAGTTCAACAGAGAGTATGAAGGAAAAATACGCTGTTCCTCAACAGTAGAGACAAGGGCTGTAAACAATCATCAAATTTCAAAATGTCCATTTCACTCCATTACATTTGAGGTACTCTATTAGTTTTAAAATACCACACTGCCTCCAGAGCCCATCTCAAATGGAGCAGCTTATTCTGATTTTCTCACCCAGACATGCACACCCCCTCCTTTGAACCCTTAAAGGGTTAGTGTACATTTCTCTTTTTTGAATTTTCATTCTCATTTGCCCCTGAGTCCTTTTTGTTGATTTCTTATGCCTGCTGCCACTGTGTCAAATAAGAGCTCATCTCTACATCACTGGTTCCGTGTTCTGCTCATGTTTGGAATTCAGTACGTATTTGTGACATTTAATTAAATTTACCTGTCAGCCAGGTCACCCTTGTGAAGCTCAAGACAATGTTCTTAATAAAATGAGTACTTAATGGGCGAGGAGAGTCCATAGGGCCCTCAAGTGATTATATGTAATGCCTCAAGAATACATGAACCTATATAAAGGTCTCAAGCAAACGTTGCACAGATCTTAAATGAATGTCACAAGTTATCTCCTCCCTGAAATTCTCTCTTCAGGACAGTGTTTTCTGATATACAGAGATTTGGGGTAGGGGTGGGTAGTGGCAGCTACTCACCTATTTAAATTCAGAAGTCTTTCAGGACAAGGTAATAAATCCCAGGAGCTCACAGCTGGATTTACTCTGACAATGCTCATTTTAAAGTATACTGATATTTTCTTTGTTCTTAAGCGTGCCTGCATTCTCATTTTTGGCAAGAGTAAAAATGCTGAGAGGAAAATAAAGCAAGGCTAAGAAT
The DNA here is from genome assembly GCF_033115175.1 of Lepus europaeus. NCBI lineage: Eukaryota > Metazoa > Chordata > Mammalia > Lagomorpha > Leporidae > Lepus > Lepus europaeus. Next base: position 111,499,490 of record NC_084827.1, on the reverse strand, counting down.
TTACAGGTCTTCTTCAAAAAGAAGCTACTCCAGGGAAGCATTTCTAGGATGATCACCTCTGAAACACACCGCTGAGTGTGTTTTAAATGTCCCTGGAAGGAACATGGCTGAGAAACAGGATTTGAATGGATAGGAAGCGCATGCACATATACACCTGCCACAACTACACATGTATGGTTCCTCTACCCAGAGAAACAACCTGGTGCTGTTTTCTCCTTTCCCACAAGGTGACATAAGTCAAATTAGCTTAGCTTCTCAGACCCCAGCTTCCCCAAGTATTAAAGAGAAGACAGAGGATAAAGAAAAGAAGAAGGGAGAGAAAAGGGGGAGAGACTGCCTCTACTTCCTTGATCTACATGTCAGAATTGTTGTGCAGATGGAATTAAATGTTGCCCACAAATGTTCCCTGAAATTACAGGGCTATGAAAATGTCAAGTGCTTTTATTAAAACGTACACACCTCCCATTCTCGGCCTCTTCTGACAGGTGTTTCTCTCATCAGAGAGGCACAAAAGTGTCTCAAAGGAGATGAATTGCCTATGACCATGTTCCAGTGGTATTCTTCCCTTGTATATCCCTTCTCTTCCCAGATTTTCCAAAGAAAATGGTCAGATTTTATATTAACCATTCTATGGCATATCATTCATATGGCAATACTTGACACCACCTTAGATGTAAATTAAGATACAGAAGGATCAGGGGATAGTTCTATAGAGAAGCATAAATGAATGAGTATCTTTTTACATTAGCTGGAGGGCTAAGCTTGTGATTATAAAATAAACTGAAAGTACATCATTGTAAAAATTAAAAGAAAAATAAAAAAGGAAGGAGGAAAGAAGGTGGGAGCACCAGCAGGAGGGAAGGTAGGGTGGGAAGTATCACTGTGCTCTTAAATCTACAGATATAGGGGCTGCCAATGTGGCGTAGCAGGTAAAGCCGCTGTCTGTGATGTCAGCATCTCATACGGGCACTGATTCGAGGCCTGGTTGCTCCTCTTCTGATCCAGCTCTCTGCTATGGCCTGGGAAAGCAGGGGAGGATGGCCCAAGTCCTTGGGCCCCTGCACCCATGTGGGAGACCCGGAGAAAGCTCTTGGCTTCTGGCTTCGGATCAGCATAGCTCCGGCCGTTGTGGCTGACTGGGGAGTGAACCAGCAAATGGAAGACCTCTCTCTCTCTCTCTCTCTCCTCTCTCCTCTCTCTGTGTAACTGTGACTTTCAAGTAAAGTAAATAAATCTTAAAAAAAATCTGTATATATGAAATACATGAAATGTGTTCACCTTTACAAATAAAAAATTTTAAATAAAAGAAGACAATCTTTTAAGCAAAATCATTAGTGTTTCTTTGTGTGCTGATTAGGAAAATGAGATCTATTTTCCCATTAACACTGTATTATTTTATCTTCTGTGATAGCATTAGGTTCTCGGATAATCACATATTAACTGTTAAGGGTTTACAATCACCATGTTATAATCATTAGCCTATTTAAATTCCCTGTTATTCCAGGAAACCAATTTTTTGCCCTTTGCTACTACTTTTTTTCTCCTTGCAACTATATTTTTACCTTCAAGGAATGGATATGAATGTATGGCAACAGATGTCATATCTTTGCCAAGAGATGTGAGGGGAGGAGGTAAGAAAACTCTGGCTGATTATCATACCAATGACACTGAAGATTCTGTTTTCTTCCCAACCCCCTACACACCAAAAAGACAGGGTTGCCATATATTCAAGTCCTTACACAGTCTCTTATTTACAGAATATTTGGCCCAAGCACTTTATCTTGAACAAAGAAGTATTCTTTACAGGAAGATACTCAGATCTGAGACAACCTTAGTCAATGGTAGTTGGGCTCCTGAAAAAGGTCTGATGAAATCAGCTATTTTAAGGAATCAAAGAAACTTAATAAAAACTTAGTCATTATCTCTAGGGTCATGGCCGCATAATTATATTAGACATTATTGTAAACAAGTCTTTTAAAGACCTCTCTTAAAGACAGAATGAAAAATATTTATATTTTGGAGAGTCCCAATATACACATGTGAAACACAGGCAAATTATCTCTAGAGTCTGGGATAAAATTTATAGGAATAATTTTATACCTGGATACCGTGGACACACTCAAGTCCATGCAATTTAATGGCAGTAAAGAGAATGCTCTGGTACACTCTCCTAGACAGCTTCAAAGTAGCTCCAGTGATGTAAAAGACATGGTGTCAAAAATGCAAAAGTATGAATAAACTATTTCACAAAAGTGAATAAAAACATTATTTATAAATAAGCATATCATTAATATTAACATGCATGCAATATTATTTTACCTTCAAAGTTTATATACTTAAGATGGTCCCAGAATATTTTTTACCACTGGGAAAGTAGGGGACCTGTCTCTTCGGTGAGGCCATCCTACCTTGACCCATCTACGGAATCTAGCAGATGAAAAGGTAGAAGCTAAGCAATCAGTAGTGTCAAAGTGAGTCAGAAATTAGAGTAATGACTTACACGCTCAGCTACTGGAGTTCAAGAATAGGAAAGACACTGTGAACTGAGCACTGCATATGAAAGAGAACAGGTAGAGTATTTAGCATTTTTGCTATAAAGAAAGAATTACTTCACTCATATTTTCTATTAATCCAAAAGTTACACTAACTCGAAGGCATTTTCTCTCAATTCCAAATTTTGTGCACTAGAAGAGGGGTAGGGCATTGAAACAATAGTTCAATGAATGAAGGTTTAAAAAAAAAAAAGGACACTGGACTGATTTATGGGCTTTTCTTGTAACCTTGCATTTCCCCACTCATATTGTGCTCTGGCAAAGCCATTCATCTATATTTCCCTAAACAAAGCATTCTGGAAGGAGGCCAGGAAATCAGTTCAAAACTGTCCCAAGACTATAAACTCCCTCCACATAATCCAGTCTCTACCATATTAAGGTCCAATTTCACATGACCCTGTGATCAGCAACAATCTAAGTGCCCTCAATGAGATCCAAAACCAAAGCCACACATTTTACAACACACTGAATGTCTACCCTTTGTGGCTTATGAACAGAATCCAAGTCTGGCCAGATGCATTTACATTTACCAACAAATACTGAGTTTTGGCAGCTCTCATAGTAATAACTTTAAAAGTCTTGCTATTTTGAGCACCTTTTCCTGACATCTGTGAGAAAATATGAAGTCCACTTAAGTCTACTTACATTAAACAATAAAGTCTGCCAAAAAGAAAAACATCTTTGTCTTTAATCTCCTCCAGGAATGTTAAATAATGATGTAAACAGCAACATAACTGATTTGAAAATTATAAGGCAACGTTCATATGAGTCAAGCAGTGGGAGATATTATTTGATGTCTGTATAAAGAAAAGGTGAAGTTGATATCAATTCACACTATTACAATTCATTTGCTTCAATGTATCTAGCTGTATAATGACAATGTTAAATGAGAGATGCTGTTCTCAAGAAGTACCATCTTAAACTTAACATTTTAATGCTATCTTTCAAATCAGGCCATTAAAATTGGCATTATAAATAATTCAATGTGAAGAGATACAAGACCAAGAAAAGAGAAAAGGGAGAAATGAATGAATGCAACTATGGCATTGATAACTTTATCTTCCTTTCATTGATTTCTATACTCCTCCAAAGTGCCTCAACATTCAATTCTTGCAAGCAGAAACCACATGAAAGGAATGTGCAGGCACAGATCTCAGTCTAAACAATAATTCTTCTGTTCAGACTGAAAATATTTCCCTAAATAACTCAGCATCTGACAGTCAGGAGTTGGAAGTGGAATGGTTCTAAAGCACTACATGTAAATATAACTGCTCCTCATCCTCTCCTGTGATGCCTCCCCTGCTGAGAGCCATAGAAAACAGGGCACCGCAATCTTCCCTAAGAGCAACTATGAAAGGCTTGAGAGTGAGGGTTTTTGTGTCTCAGTAAGACATTGGATTAAATGCCAGTGGAGAGCAATGGTCACTTTCATTCATGATAACTCACTAAATTTGACAGTCAACTGCAAGCAGTTACCATGCACCCTCACATCCCCCAAACAGCACTCAACATCCCTCTTAACCTCACAGACAGGAAATGTATAAGAATATGTAAAAATCTTCGTGGAAAATGAAGTTAAAAGATAGGTTTAGGGCAGGCATTGTGGACTGGTGGGTTAAATCGCTGCTTGGGGCACCTGCATCCCAGACCCGAGCTCCAGTTGGAGTCCCAGCTGTTCCACTTGTGATCCAGCTTCCTGCTAATACATCTTGGAAGGTAACAGATGATAACTCAAGTGCGTGAGTTCCTGCCATCCACATGGGAGACCCAGATGGAGTTCCTGGCTCTGGCTTTGGACTAGCCCAGCTCTGGCTGTTGCAGCCACTGGAGGAGTGAGTGAATTAGAAGATTTTTCCTTCCTCCTCCTTCCCTCCCTCTCTCCCTCCCTCCCTCTCTTCCTTCCTTCCTCTTTTTCTTTCTTTTCTTTCTCTCCTCTCTCTCTCATTCTGCCAAGTAGGTGGAAAATAATCAAATATAAATTTTAAAAACATATTTTGAAGCCAAAAAAATTGAAATCCATGCATAGCTTTTTATATTTTTGCAGTCTGCATTTATCCATGGACTTTTTGAAGACTCCCTCCTATAGGCTGACATAGCTTACACACATATGCTTTCTCTCTGGAAGGAAGATACATGAAGGAAGCAGGGACTATTTCTAAATAGCACTACTGGCTAAAATAGGCAACAGGCACTCAGGAAGAACCGCTGGAGAGACTCCTGTGAGGAAAAAAGAAAAAAACACAGAAGGCTCATGGTAACAAAGGTCAACAGGACTTCCAAAGGCGCGGGAAAGGAGAAGAGCAGAGTCCAGAGAGGGAGAGAGAGAGAGGCAGGGATGTGCACAATGGTTTGGGGCCCTGCCTGCGTGGAAGTCGAGAGGGTAGAACGGAAGGTGTACAAGCAGCCAGGTCCTAGGAGGCTGGGGGAGTGTGGGGATGTGCAGACAGGTGAGCAGAGCACAAGAGAGAGGTATGGCAGGGAATGAATAAATGCAAGACAATAAACAGAGAATGGAAGGAAAAGGGGTATATGTGATCCTGACAGCTCAGCTTTCCACATGAAAATGTCAGCGCCATCAATTCACCATATTACAAGGATATGGCATTCTGTGGCAGAGGGATACAAACCCAAGACGACAAAAGCTTACTTTGTGCCATATTCTGTAGTGTATGACTTACATCTGTGAGCTACTCAGTTGTGAGTTTCTATGTTTCCTTCATCTGATGAACAGAAAAACTAAGGATCGGATATGTCAAATGTCTTTCCTGGGGTCCTATAGGAATGGAGAACTAGTACCTGGACCTACATTCTTGTCTCAGTCTCAGAGGGAGAACTGAGAATCTAAAATCCCCTAGAGCAGAACACGTGACCCATTCACTTCTGTGTCCCCAGAAACTAGACAATGCCTGGTGCAGAACAGGCATGCAATAAATATTTTTTGAATGAATGAATCTTAACATTATTCATCTTGTCTTGCTACATAATAAGAGTTCTTATTTGATGAATGAGTCACTAAATGAAGCAAGCAAGCACTAAATAATTTACATAATACATTAACAATAAAAGATTTTGGGAATTTTATAAACACTGACTTCAAAACAACTTCTGCATGTATAATAACAATATTTTCACAAGGCATATTTCTGCTTTAATATGGGAGAAAAATTCAAGATGTCATTTGTGTATAAAATGAAATCATTATAAACATTAACATAGCCTGAAGGCATGGTATCTAAAACTATCCTGAAAGGTTCTAAATAAAACAAAAATATCAGATAGCTGATGAAAGTTGAAAGTACAACAAAAAACAAAATGCTTCTGGGTTTCTGGTCAAGGCTGGTTCAAGAATGCAAGGCAACAGGGCATTACTGCAGTAAGACAAAAGAGGCAGGGACTCAAGCACTTGGGCCATTTTCTGCTGCCATTTCAGGCACATTAGCAGGGAGCTGAAGAGGAAGTGGAGCAGCTGGGACTTGAACCTGTGCCTGTAGGAGATGCTGGTGTCACAGGCAGTGCCTTAACTCTGTAGTGTGTGATGTCTGAATACATGTATATACTGTATCGTGTCTAATTAGAGTAAACATGTCTAACTCCTCAAACAGCTAATATTTCTTTGTGGTGAAAATGACCAGAACCTTATCTTCTAGGTTTTTTTTTAATCTAGAGAAATATACAACACGCAAACATAATCTGCAGTCACCCTGTCATGCACTAGAGCCCCAGAACGTTCTACTCCCTTCTAGCTGTACCATAGCATCCTTTAATCAACCTTTGCCTAGCCCTCCCTTCTTACTGCCCTTCCTAGCCTAGGGTAAACTCCATTACACTTTTAACTTCTGTAAAATCACCTTCATTTGTTAAAGGAAAAAAAACAATTCTCAGGATTTCCTGACTGGATTATAACAAATTCTTTACAGCTAAGAAACCTTATATAAACAGTCATAGAGAATGAATGAACACTACTCATTCAATGTGAAAAGAGAAAGACTACTGTCCCAACAGGGGGAGAAAATCAGGCAAAGAACATAGATAATTTGGAGAAGAAATTCCTTTAATTTAGTAACAAGTAAATTAAAATAAAAAAATTCTTCACATATTAGTAAGTCTTATTTTTGGAAATTTATGTATTTTTATTTATTCGACAGGCAGCGCAACAGGCAGTAAGAGAGATCGTCCACCTACTGGTTCACTCCCCAAATGTCCAGATATGTACAACAGCCAGGGCTGGGCCAGGCCAAACCTGGGAGCTGGGAACTCTGTCCAGGTCTCCGTGTGGGTAGCAGGGACACAGGTACTTGGGCCCTCGCCTGCTGCCCGCAGGACACACATTAGCAGGAAGCTGGATGGGAGGCAGAGGCAAGACTTGATCCTAAAACAGAATGCAGGCCCACCTCGTAAGTTTTATTTTTAACTTTAAAGTATATAATATTGGCAAGAGGACAGGAAAAAGTAGGATTTTCTTTCTTTTTCTTGAGATTTACTTATTTATTCGAAAGGCAGAGATACAGAGAGGAGAGAGATAGAGAGAGAGAGATATATATATATATATAGAGAGAGAGAGAGAGAGACAGACAGACAGACAGATAGAATATCTCCCATCTGTGGTTCATTCCCCAAATGGCCGCAATGACCACAGCTGGGCCAGGCCCTAGCCAGGAGCCAGGAGCTTCTTCTGAGTCTCCCATGTGGGTGCAGGGGCCCAAGCACTTGGGTCATCTTCCGTTGCCTTCCCAGGCGCATCATCAGGGATCTCGACTGGTGCCCATATGGGATGTCAGCCCTGCAGGCAAAGGCTTAAACTTTTACACCATGGCACCAGCCCCAGTAGTAGAATTTTCATGCAGTTTCCACATGAATCTGTGTCACCTTTTTAGTTGTTTACTTGTTTGTTTGTTGCAATTTTTTCCCCTAATATCAATTTCAAGCTTCAAAGCATTCATTAAATTCTGGCCAAGTGAAAAGAAGCTTAAATTCAAAGGCCAAAAAAAAAAAAAAAAAAAAGAAAGAAAAAAAAAGAAAACCCAGAACCTGTGATTCTATCACCTTGCAGGGTAAAAGAGGCTTTGCAATGTGACTAAACTGAGGAGCTGGAGATAGGAGGTGATCCTGGATGATCTGTGTGAACCCAGTGTTAACAGATGAGTCCTTAGAAGAGAAGGGGCAGCCAGCCCGAGAAGCAGGGGACAACGCACACAGGAGCATCAGAGGAGGAGAGGGGAAGATGTGACACTGCCAGCTGTCCCACTGGAGGACGGGTCCCCGAGCCCAGCCATGCAAGTTTCCAGAGCTGGAGAAGAGGAAGGAACAAATTCCCACCCAAAGCCTCCAGAACCAACGCAACCCTGTGACACTGAGTTTATCCAGAACTGCAAGGGAGTAATTTGTGTTCTACAGCCCTGAGTTTGTAACCATTTGTTAGAGCAGCAAGAGGAACCACCAAACCACCAAAATAGGCCACTTCAGTGATGCTGTTATTAAAAGAATAGGTGGGTTTTGTTTTTGTTTTTTCATCAGAATATCAATGTTCCCCAATGTCCTCCAATTCACAGTGGCATAAGGGCTGAGGAATCTGCCGGCCAAGCCAATTAGTTCCTGGTCATGGACGCTGAGTCTCCATTATCCAGGAAGCCACTGCCCCTGCCTCCTAGTCTCTCTCACTCTGCCTGGCACCACTGCACTGAGAGCCCACCTTCACCCCTCACTGCATGCTGCTGGCAGGTGCACCTTCTTCACACCCTATCCCCTTCCTGCTCCAAACCTTCAATGCCTGCCACTCTCCCCTGGCTAACACCCCACTGCTGGCTTCATAGGTCCTGCCCCACTGCGCTCCATCTGCTCTCTAGTCTCAATTCCCTTCCTACATCCCGAGCTCTTGCCAATGGGTGGGGCAGGCCCAGGCTTTCCAGGGCCTTCCTTGGCTACAATATTCTTTCTACCAACTCGACATTTGCTGCTGGTCAAAATTCAGTCCATTTTTTCCTGGTCTATCTGAAATGTCACCCCCTTCACTAAGCCCTGATAGTCTGAAGCACCATGGCCGTCTATAAGTCAAGTGCCAGGTGTATTATTTGGTGCATTTACTTTGTTCTCATTTCATCCCCATTTCTAAATCCAAAATGCCAGCAGAACTGTCCCATACGTCACTGACACTCAGTTGAAAGTTGTCAATACATGGTGCCAGTGTTGTTGTGCAGCAGGTTAAGCTGCACGGCATGTGGAATGCTTCAAGTCGGCATTCCACATCAGAGCGTCAGTTCAAGTCCCTCCTGCTCACTTCCAATCCAGTTCCCTGCTCATGAGCCTGGAAAAGCAGAAACAGATGTCCTGAGTACTTGGGTCCTGCCACCAATGTGGAAGACCTGGATGGGATTCCTGGCTCCTGGCATTAGCCTGGTCCAGCCCTGGCAGTTTTGGCCAACTGATGAATGAACCACCAGATGGAAGATATTCTCTCTGTCTCTCTCTCCTTCCAAATACATCTTGAGAGAGAGAGACAGACACACGCACACAGAGAGACAGAGAGAGAGACAGAGAGAGAGACAGAGACAGAGAGACAGAGAGACAGAGAAAGAGAGTTTCCAATACAGCAGGATGAAGAGTTCATAGCTTTACTCTTAAGAGTGTCCCCATCCTGGAATTCTCTATTCTGGTGCCATTTTTATCCCAGGTTGGTGGGACCCATGCCAAGAACCACTTTACTCCTGCAGAAAAGTGCTGGCACTTCTCCCTACACCATCCTTACACCTAAAATCTAAGCGGGGGTGGGAAAGGCCAGGCTACTTCTTCTGGATGACACTCCTCAGAATTCAAGTGTTCCATACTTAAAACACCTTTTGTGGAATCTGCTTTTATGCATTTTTATAACAATAAAATTAAACCAAGCTATACTCCTAAAGGGGAAAGAGAATCTTTTGCTAAGGGTACTGCAAGAGCCAATCACTAAAATGACCCAAGTTTAGGTACTGGTTGAAAAAAGGTCTACCATGTACAGTAAATTTTCCTCAATGAAGGTGTTAGAGAACAACAATGCTGGTTTGAAACCTAAGTCTAATGTTAAGCCTAGTGATTGCATAAGTATTAGTCACAGACTATTTCAAGGATGAGCCACACATTGTGTACTACGAAGCATCATTAACCCAAGTTATTTAAAAGTATGATTTCATTTAAATGCCAACAAACTCAATTTAAGCATCAAACTCTGGTTCTGTCAGTTATTTTCCATGGTTGGTAGTGAAGATATTCTTTTTTCTCTAGGGACAATGTGCAATTGCATGACGTGGATGAAGTGGGCTCTGCTATCTTCCAGAGACAAAGGGACAGAGCACCCACAGTGTTATGTAAAGATTTCTGAACAATCTAAAAGTTATCTTTGTCTTTTAGAGGTCTAGTATTTTTAGTCATTTTTTTATTAAATTTCTTGTACTCTAGTCCAAAATGCAGTGGGAAAATATACACCAAGCTGTATGATCCTAAGATCTTTATAATAACACATACTATGGCCAGTGCTGGATAACAGTGGAATAATAAAGTAAATGTTGGTATACACTCACCAGATGTAATCTTATATAGCTATTTAGACAAACATGTACAAAGAGGGCACAAACATGGTTTGCTGACCCCTACAAGGTAGCAACATGCAAACCCTCTCTGAGTGGAGAATGTGGGCAAGTTATTTGGAATCACTCTTTGTAGTAATGTACCTTCCTAGTTATTCAGATTCTCAGAGTCTCATTTTCCTTGCCTATAACACAAGAGCAAAAACAGAACCTACCATAGATGCGCATTATAAAAATTAAACAAGTTAATGGAGGCTGGCACTGTGGTACAGTGGGCTAAGCTACCGCCTGCAATGCTGGCATCCCATGTCATAGCACCTATTCATGTCCCATCTGATCTGCTTCTAATCCAGCAGCCTGCCAATGAACTAGGGAAGGCAGTGGAAGATGGCCCAAGTGCTTGGGCCTCTGCCACCCACACAGGAGACTCAGATGGAGCTGTAGGCCCCTAGCTTTGGCTTGGCCCAGCCTTCTTGGCCATTGCAGACATTTGAACTGAACCAGCAGATGGAAGATTCTCTCTCTTCCCTTCCTTCCCTCCCTCTCCCTCTCTCTGCAACTGCTTTTCAAATAAAATAAACAAGTTAATGAATATGGGATGCTTACCAAATGTCTACTATTAACAGTATACTTTCAAGTATAGTACTTTAAAGTAGAAAAAAATTGTATATGAAATGACTAACCACACACCATGTGAAAAAAACATAAAATCACACATTGAAAAATGCTTTAACTAATTACAATAAAATATTCTCCCCTTTTTACTCTGCTTTCTAAAATTCTCTACCTTTTTTCCCTATATTCTTTTTTTAAACATTGTTTAAAAACTTATTTATTTATTTGAGAGGTCGAGTTACAGAGAGAGAGAGAGAGAGAGAGAGAGAGAGAGAGAGAGAGAAAGGTCCTCCATCCACTGGTTTACTCCCCAATTGAGCCATCTTCCACTGCTTTCCCAGGCCATAGCAGAGAGCTGGATCAGAAGAGGAGCAGCTGGGACACGAACTGGTGCCCATATGGGATTCTGGTGCTGCAGGTATAGGCTCAGCCCACTATGCCACAGCGCCAGCCCCTTTTCCTATATTCTTATATAACGGGAATAAAACAGCAATCCATTTTACTTTAAAATTTCATGTCCATGTGTCTTTCATCAATAGGAATTTCATTTCCCTAATACACACACAGATGTATATGCATAAATATCTATCCACACACATACACATATACAAACACGTATATGTTAAGTCTGCTAGCTTAAATCAGATACCATTTTTATTTGGTAATATTTTCCCATAACACTATTTAAATGATAGCCTATTTAAAGTTGTTAGTGAACTAGGTTTAAAATGGCCTAAAGATCAAGTTAAAGAATATACTTCAAACAGACACACAGGCTTTCCTTTTATTTCTTTTAGCTGTGACCATGATGTCAGCTGCTTGCCCAAGTAAAGAAACTACACAGAGAGAAAGCTCTCAGTAGTTAGGACAAATGCAGTGGCTCAAACATTTAGCTGATCTGTTGGCTCCCTGAGGCTGACCCGGCTGAGACCTCTCCAGGGCTGGGTTCCAGTCATGTACTAAATTCTAAAGTCTTCTTCCAGAGGCTGTACTTGTGTGACAAATTTGAGACAGCATACCCAAGTCTGCATTTATTTCATTGCTTGTGTGAGTTAGCTTCTACCTCTAGCATCAAATACAAAATGTATATACCCTTTAACCCAAAAATTCCATTTTTAGGAACTTATTCTGAAAAGAAAAATCCTCTAACACAAAACACACACTTTAGAATGTTCTATGAAGTTCTGATGGTTGTATACCGTAATAAAACCATGATAAATAAATCAAATTGCTGTCAAATGTAGTCTTTTAGAATGAGGTACATCCATAGGTACCAACTCAGATGTCTTTAATAAGTTAAGTGAGGTAGCAGCCTGCATTGTGGTGCAGTAGGTAACGTTTCTGCCTGCAATGCTGGCATCTCTTTTGGGTGCTGGTTTGCGTCCCGGCTGCCCCACTTCCAATCCAGCTCCCTGCTAATGGCCTGGGAAATGCAATGGCAGATGGCTTAAGTGCTTGTGCTCTTACACCCATGTGGGAGACCCAGATGAAGCTTCTGGCTCCTGGTTTCAGCCTGGTCTAGTGTGGCTGTTGTGGTCATCTGAGGAATGAACCAGCAGATGAAAGACTGCTCTGTGTCTCTCTTCTCTCTGTAACTCTGCCTTGCAAATAAATAAAAAATAAATCTTAAAAATAAAACTATAAAATAAATTGAGGTGGAAGAAGTGTTAAGACAAAATGTAAAGCATAAACTCTTAACAAACTATATTCATATAAATAAATATATAGAAATGCAACCATGTTTGAAAGGAAACACACTAAAATTTTCAAAGATTAATTCTCGCGCATGCATAGTATTGGAGCTGTTAGCACAAACACGGCTTTGTTATTTTAACTGCTGTGATGATTCTATTACGAAAGGGAGTGATAGCCTGGACTCATACCCCATTGCCACTTCTTTTTTTAAGATTCATTTTTTTATTTAAGAGGCAGGGTTATAGGCACAGATAGGGAGAGACAGAGAGAGGTCTTTCATCGCTGGTTCACTCCCCAAATGGCTGCAACAGCCACAGCTGGGCTGATCCAAAGCCAGAGTTGGGAGTTTCTTCCAGGTCTCTCATGTAGGTGCAAGGGCCCAAGTATTTCAGCCATCTTCCACTGCCTTCCTAGGCCATTAGCAGGGGGGCTGGACTGGAAGAGGAGAGGCTGGGACACAAACTGGTGCCCATATGGAATGCCTGCGCTGCAGGGGGAGGCTTAACCTACTGCACCACAGCGCTGGCCCACAGCTGCCACTTCTTACCAGCCACTAGCTTCATGTCTCTGCTTCCTCTTCAGGTGAACACAGTGAGATTTCCCTCTAGCACACTGACAGATAAAATAAGTTAGCACATTTAAAACAGAGCCCTTAACTCAAGTCCGTAAGCATATTTACTATCAAAAAAGAAACACAAGTAGTGTTGGATGTGGAGACATTGGAAACTTGTTTCCTATTGGTGGGAATGTAACATGGTACAGTTTCTGTGGGACACAACATTGGAGGTCCTCAGAAAGCTAAAAATAGAACAGCCAGATGGCCTAGCAAGACCACTGTTGGGTATATACCCAAAATAATCAATCGTACGGTCTCAAACAGATATTTGTATACCCACGTAGAAGCCTATTCGCAATTGCCAGGAAGTAGCAGTGACCCAAGTTTCCATAAACAAACAAAATGTGATGCATATGAGGACATTCACGGGGTTATTATCCAACCTGGGAAAGGAAGGAAAAGCTGACACATGCCACAGCGTGGATGGCCCTTGCAGGCATTATGCTAAGTGAAGTAAGCCAGATGCAGAAGGAAGGGTACTGTACAATTCCTACAGCAGTCAGAGTCACAGAAAGCACAGGGCTGGTGGTGAGGAAATAAGGGGGCGGGGGGGGAGAGAGAGAGAGAATGTTTAATGGTGCATGGTTTTGGTTTTGCAAGATAAAACGGAGTTCTGGGGGCTGGTGCTACGGTGTAGTGGGTAAAAGCCACTGCCTGCAGTGCTGGCATCTCCTATGGGCACCAGTTCATGTCCCAGCTGTTCCTCTTCTGATCCAGCTCTCTGCTATGACCTGGAAAAGCAGTAGAAGATGGCCCAAGTCCTTGAGCCCCTGCATCCCCGTGGGAGACCTGGAAGAAGCTCCTGGCCCTTGGCTTCAGATTGGTGCAGCTCCGGCCATTGCAGCCAACTGGAGAGTGAACCAGTGGATGGTGAACCTCTTTCTCTCTCTCTCTCTCTCTGCCTCTCCTTCTCTCTGTGTATAACTCTTTCAAATAAATAAATAAATCGTTAAAAAAAAAACAGAGTTCTAGAAATGCATGGTAGCAATGACTGCATGCTGGTGTGAATGTATTAAATGTCTCTGAGCTAACTGAACACTTAGAAATGGCTTAGATGGCAAATTTTATGCTATAGAATTTTTCTCACAATTAAAAACATTCTAAACTAATAAAACGAAAAATAAAGTCCTTAGGGCAGTACTCTGCCCAAACTAAGTACTCAATAAATTTTAGCAATGATAGTAAATTGATACTTCCATTATTATGTTCTACGTTTAAAAAGTAATTTAAAAACCACAGGCTACAATGAAGTGCCCTCAATTCAAGGATTCAATTTTATACCAATCATACTAACTTTACTGTGTATATCAAACGTCTTCACTGACACTTCTTTTCTCAAACTGTACTTCCAGAACGACGAAGAGTGCTTTTTACAGCCAGGAGCTGACACTAAGCAACTGCTGCGGCCAAAAGGAATCAGAGGAGAAAAAGCATTTAACACAATGATTACTTGGCAAGGAAGCAGAGGCCAAGAAAACCCTCATTACGCAAAGACTCTGGACAAGGAGCAGCACTGCTCAGCTCTCACTTTCAACTTCATCTCTGTCTCCTAAATTGGTGTATTTCAGCTACCACCAACATAATGTCACACCACTTGGAAGCTACCCAGGATGTAATCTCCCTGGTTATTTTTAACACAATTTCATGAAATCCATTAGAAGGGGTATTTTAGAGTCTAATAGGCATCCAAATATGGAGAAACCAGAACTGTAAGATAAATCAGTTCAGACCCAACAGATGTTTATTAAGGACCCCTAGTACACCAAAGAAAGTGCCAAGCTATGTAACATATTGTATTATCTAAAGTTCACAATTTCAGGCTGAGATACGTAACATTAGTCTCATTTGTTAAGCCAGGAAATATGCTCAAAAATTAAACAAGTTCTCCAAGAGCTTAAATCTAATAACCAGAGGAATAACAGAACCAAACCAAATTTCAGAACTCCAAGAGCCATGATAATGTATAAAACGATGGAAAATAAGTGAAAAACAGAACAAACCCTAAATGATCACTTTGTAAATTTGTTGACTGTTGAGTACAGTCTAAACATGTTCAGAGTACAGTCTAGAGTACAGATGTTTAGAGTACAGTCTAAACATCTGAAATAAGCATGGTCTTTGCTGCTTTTTAAGACCAGACAATCTTCTGAACCTTCCCTCAGGGTAAATAAGGAAGAAAAACAATACATGGACAGTACACACACACACACACAAATACACTCGGGCAAAATCTGATTTGAAATTACCTCAAACTTTCAATTTGCACTGAAAATAAAATGGCTTCTACCAAATAAATCACTGAGGGATGCTTTGTATAAATGCTTTTAAAGAGTATTTTATCATGGGCAAAGGCAAAACATTGTTTTCATCCATATTTTCTTTAAGTCAAAGAGGCATTATTGAAGATCTAAAAGACAGATGGAGATACGGTAATATTCCTTTCACTTTCCTTTCTTAAGTGCCTTAACCTGCCACCAGCGAGTGTGCTACTCAAGATGTTGAAGGAATGAGGGCAGTCCTT
Source organism: Lepus europaeus (assembly GCF_033115175.1). NCBI lineage: Eukaryota > Metazoa > Chordata > Mammalia > Lagomorpha > Leporidae > Lepus > Lepus europaeus. The sequence goes on along the minus strand of NC_084827.1, from coordinate 111,483,935 downwards.
GGGTGGTTAAGATTCCACTTGGGATGCCTGCATCCCATATCAGAGTACCTAGATTCAAGTTCTGGATCTGCTTCCAATTCCAGCCTCCTGCTAAGGTACACGCTGGGAAGTAGAAGGGGATGGCTCAAACACTTGGGTCCCTGACATCCATTGAGTTCCAGGCTACTGGCTTCTTCCTGGACCAGCCCTGGCTGTTGTAGGCATTTGGAGAGTTAACCAATGAATAAGAGATCTCACTCCCTCTCCCTGCCTTTCAAATATAAATAAAGTTTTTTTTTTAAAGTAGTTATTAAAAGATTTAAATCCCTTTCTGCAACTTTTCCTGAAAGATTAGTATTTGGGAGAATTACTCAAATAACAGAAATTATCTTCAAGGAGCCAGTTCTGTTTCTCTCTTTGGGCAGTCTGGCTCAGGCACAGCTACCCTAATATGGTGAAAGATTTAGGGTAAATCACACTGCTTGCTTCCAGTCCTAATTGCACAATATATAGATTTTTTTAAAATTAAGTTAAAATAATGCTTGGAAGGAAAAAAGAAATTACACAGGGAGACCCACATTCTAATTTTTGCAATAGATGAGCCCTATTTCCCCGGTGGGCTTGAACTTTATCATAGGAAGCTCTGGGTTTTCTCTCTGGCTTACTTAGGAGCCACATTCTTCCAATTTATTTCAAACACTTTCCCTTTTTCCTCAAACCCTGTGGCCAGGACACAATCATAACAATTACCAAAACTACCATGTTGATACTTAACATCCAAGGAACAACTTGCTGCTATGCTATGGACACTGCAATAAGCCCCTTGCCTGCAAGACCTGGCTTCTACCCATGGTATAGACGAAGGGATCTTACTGAGGCAAACTTGGCTTGGTCAGCACCATGCATTCATTAAGGGGAGGACTTGAGTTGAGATTGGTCCAACTTCATACTCCAGGCTATTTCTTGAGGGCAAAAATAGTGATAGGGGAAGAATGCAGAACATAAGCTTCTTGGGAGCTGACTCAGTGCCTTGTTCTTCACGACTTCCTGTACCTACTGCCCAGCATTCAAAAGGTACACAATGGATGTTATTAGATAAAGGAATTAGTCAGCGAATGAAGAAATAACACCATCCCAAGGAAAGTCACCAAGAATCTGGTCAGAAGCTCACCACCCACATTTAGACAGGTGCAATCCTTCAGTAGCCTACGAGCATTCATCTCCTCTGTTATTAATGGCTGGGCCCCCAGAAAAGCAATGACTCCTGTGTTTCCTAACACAGGTCATGGAACATCAACTACTTGCGTGTTCACTGCCACTCCAACTGGAAGCATCAACAAAGATGGACGTGGCATTTGTTTCTGTTAGGTTTTTAAGGCAGGAGGTAAAGTCTTGGAAGCTCTTTGCTGCCAGCCTCTTCTACCTGAGAGATTCAAAACTGACGATGAGGGCAGCCACTATTCTAAAGATAACATTTACTGAGATTTTCTACTTTCTCCACCATACCACAGGAAAATAATCCCCCAAAAAGCTTGTTCATAACCTCTTTAGGCCAAAAATTAAAAACCAAATAATAAAAAATTTTTCTTGCAGCTGTTTTTGCTTATTAATGTCTATGGTAGAAGAAAGGAAAGCCCTAACACAGAATCCTCTATATCAAAATGCCAATTAGCAATTCTGATGTCAAAGAAAGAACACCTTGAGGTATGTGAATAGGTTTTAATTCAAGTGGTCTTATTAAATCTGAGAGACTGGTATCATACCATTGTCTATGTTGACAGAGTGGTTGATGCAAACTCAAAAGTACATAGAAATCTATGGTTAAGGTGCAATGTGGAAATTGTGTAAAATGAAATCAGAATGGAGCCAGCACCATGGCACAGTGGGTAAAGACACCACCTGCGGTGCTGGCATCCCATATGGATGCTGGTTTGAGACCCAGCTGCTCCACTTCCAATCCATCTCTCTGCTGGGGTGGGGTAAAGCAGTAGAAAATGGCTCAAGTCCTTGGGCCCCTATACCGGTGTGGGTGACCCAGAAGAAGCTCCTGGCTCCTGGCTTTGGATCGGTGCAGCTCTGGCTGTTGCAGCCATCTGGGGAATGAACCAGCAGATAGACGACCTCTCTCTCTCTCTCTCTCTCTCTCTCTCTCTCTCTCTGCCTTGCCTTCTCTCTCTGTGAAACTCTGACATTCAAATAAATAAATAAATCTTATTTATTTTTAAAAAAAGGCAATGGCAAGGGGTCTGCTATTTTCTATAGATAGGTATTATGCAAAAACCAAAAACAGGGGCTGCTGCTGTAACATAGTAGGTAAAGCTGCCTCCTGCAGTGCTGGCACCCCATGTGGGCACCGGTTTGAGTCCCAGCTGCTCCACTTCCAAACCAGCTCTCTGCTATGGCCTAGGAAAGCAGTGGAAGATGGCCCAAGTCCTTGGACCTCTGCACCCACATGGGAGACCCAGAAGAAGCTTTTGGCTCCTTGCTTCAGATTGGCGAAGCTCTGGCCATTGTGGCTAAGTGGGGAGTGCACCAGTGGATGGAAGACCCTCCCCCTCTGCCTCTCCTTCTCTCTCTGTGTAACTCTGACTTCTGACTTTCAAATAAATGAATAAATCTTTTTAAAAAAACCACAAAAACATGGCAATTGAGAGACTTAACAAATGTTTATCTCTAGAAGATACAGTCTCATTGCAGCTAGCTCCCTGGCTGTTTCCATTCTGTTAGTGACTCAGCACTAAGGGAGAATGAGCACCACCTACATCTTTAGAGAAAGTCAACCTGACAGTCAGCTTTGATTATTTGGGGAATTACTTAGAAACGCGACAGCATTAAATTCACTCGTAAAGTCACGATCTCAGTGGTCGTGTAAAGGGAGAAGCGTGGTGTTCGTCTCAGTCACACGCAGGTCCTGACTCTCATTATATACTGTGGGCGACCGCTTAACCTCCCTGAGTTAGGGTCACACCATCTGCCCAGGGAATGTTGTGAGGATTAAATAAGATGACTTAGGTAGTGATCTTGTACTGCATAATCAGTACTCAGTAAGTGCTACATGCTAGCATGATGGCAGAGGCCAGGTCACAACGGCAGAAGGCCATTCAAATAATTACCTAATACGGAATACTCACAAGGCCTAGGGAGCGTACAGCACAGAGGCAGCATTTTTTTGAATGACAGAACAAATTCCATATCCACAGATGACAAATAATAGTGCCTCAGAGTGGAGGGCAAAAAATTATATGAATTATATAAAATTATAGGAATAAATTGGACTTGCAGCCTTTGAAGTAACTATAAATCCTGGGCAATGCAGTCTTCTAAAAGTCCTGTTTCCTGTTCATCATCCGCTTCCCAGAGTTTATGCAACCCAGACAATATTAAGGGCTGGTAATTCTGAACAGTTCTGTAAAAGTCTAGTGATGGATTTGGTCTAAGACCCAGGCAGGTCATGCTGTTTTGCCCCTATCCAAATTGGGTGGCTTCCTCAATATCATTACCAGAGTGTTTTCTTCTATTATACATTCTATGCTGCCTCATTTCCCAATCACCTTCCTGGTGGAGTCTCCATTCTCCTCAAAAGGATGTGCTTCTCACTCACTGCACCCTTGTCTCTACATATCTTGACTCCCTCCCCATCTCTACCTAATTCATAGGCTACGCTATCACTGATGCTCATATAAGCGCCAAAATTCTACTCAAGATTCCTGTCCTCTAATAGATTTTGTTTTTTTGCTTAACACTACCAAATTTGTCAATCTATGCTGCATAGAACCAGCATTCTCCAAGCTAGCAGCATTTGATTAAATTTACAGTTGCCTGTGCAATACTTGGCAAGAGTACATTGTTTCCTGGTGCAACTTAGGTAATAATCTCCTTGTCTGTTATTACTTAATAGGTACCATATGACACTGTAGGCAAATTGATATCTTCATATCTCTGATGCAGGTCCCTCATGGCCTGTTTATACCATCATTTTGTACACTGTGAGTGCAAAGACAGATACTCCACTGGCTCATCGTGAATCCAGGCACCTCAAGCTGTTGAACGTGTTTTAGGAAACTAAAACTGTAGTTGAAACTTGGGTGTCGCAATGGACACAAAGCACAACTGATCTTGCTTAACTTCACATCAATATGGAAATCATGTTTCACATAAAATAGATGTGTATGAAAATTCTAGTTTTCAAAATGCTCTGTCTACCACTTTTAAAGTGTTTTACGCACTGTACTTTTTTTTCAGATGATACTTTATTAGAGTCAAGGTCATAGTAATACTTCCTTTTCCAGACATTGAAAGCAATCCCTTGCTATCTATTAGAAACAACTAAACTTCTCATTTTTTTCTTTAGTTTTGTTTCATTTTTATTTTAATTTTTAGCTGAGAGAACGTACGATGGGAAGGTCAGAGTGACCGTGGAAGTGGTGGGAAAAGGGAAGTTTAAAGGCGTGGGCCGCAGCTACAGGATCGCCAAGTCGGCCGCCGCGAGACGCGCCCTGCGAAGCCTCAAAGCCAATCAACCTCAGGTTCCCAACAGCTGAAGCCCGTTTTTAAAATTCGAAACAAAAAAAAATTTTAAAAATGGAGGGGGAAATATTTAAATAGGGTGGTGTTAAATTGCTATCGAGTGGAATGAACTGAAGGCAGAATTCACAGTGTGTTTGGTAACAGATAGATAACAGAATAAAACATTTAACAAATGTAAAAAAAAAAAACTTAATGATATTCCCTTCCTCCCTCCCTCTGACCATCTTTTCTTCTACCTTTCTTTTCTTTCTTTCTCTTTTTAGTTTTGGAGAGAACATATTTTAAATTTACATTGCAGGGGCTGATGCTGTGGCACAACAGGTTAATCCTTCACCTGAAGCTCCAGGATCCCATATGGGCACTGGTTCTAGTCCTGGCTGCTCCTCTTCTGATCCAGCTCTCTACTGTGGCCTGGAAAAGTAGTGGAAGATGGCCCAGTGCTTGGGCCCCTGTGCCCACATAGGAGACCCAGAAGAAGTTCCTGGCTCCTGGCTTCAGATCGGCCCAACTCTGGCCATTGTGGTCATTTGGGGAGTGAACTAGCAGATGGAAGACCTTTCTCTCTGTCTCTCCCTCTCTCTGTCTATAACGCTACCTCTCAAATAAATAAACAAAATCTTTTTAAAAAAATTTACATTGCAACACAAAGGCTTAAAATACTTCACTGAATAATAAGTGTAACAAGTTAAAAGCAAAAAGACTGCAGTTTAGTGGGAATATAGACAACGGCTATAAATGATAATTGAGCAGAAAAATGATCATTTTACCCATAATACAGGTTTTTTGTGTGTGTCAACTAGTCATTCATAATTTCTTTCATTGAAATAGAACCAATGACAAACGTTAAGTCCCTAAAGCCATCAGAGGTGACAAGATAGTAAGAAGCTCCCAGGATAAAAATCAGAGGAGAACTGGGAACCCAGAGGCCTAAGCAGAGTGGCACAGTCCTTTTGCAGCAAGGACACGTGTCACAAGAAGCAAACCCGATTTTCAGTTTTGGCAGGCTTCGGGAGAGAAGGGAGGGAATCAAGGCACGGAACCTACCCAAAGTGGCAGACACTGTCCTTGTTACAGCCTTAGGACGAGGGTGCGCCATACCTAAACCCTACCTCTACCCACAACTCTGGGAAATTGCTTGGTATGAAGTCGAAGAGAAAGGGGGAAGGGAAGGGAAATGAGTCTGTGACCAGCTGTGGTCAGAGACCCGCAGCTGTGGCTGTCACTGAGCCCGCTTTGGCTCTGAGCTCCTGCAGGAGGGTAACAATCACAGGTCTGATATCAGGCGAGCTTGGGCGGTTGTATCTGAAAATACTTGGCATAAGCATAAGCACACGCATGATCTGAGACAGGTCTCAAGAATTTCACAAACACACCACACAGCCCAACTGTTTTTGATAATGAAGGGGAGCACAAAATGAAGCACACAAGGAACAGAAAAAGGGTACCCTGAATCAGAGTCAGAAACAGACTCATAAATATTGGAATCGGCCCATATAGACTATAAAAGAGCTATGTTTCCTCTATGTCAATAAATAAAAGACCACATAAACTACAGAGACAGAGAACTGTAAAACCAATAAGGTCTTAAAAGACCAGATAAAACGTCTACAAACAACAACCAAAAAAATACAATAGGGGCCTCGCTGTGGCGTAGTAGGTAAGCCTCTGCCTGTGGCACCAGCATCCCATATGGGCACCAGTTCATGTCCCGGTTGTTCCTCTTCCTATCCAGCTCTCTGCTATGGCTTGGGAAAGCAGTGGAAGATTGCCCAAGTGTGTGGGCCTCTGCACCTGTGTGGGAGAGCCGGCAGAAACTCCTGGCACCTGGCTTCAGATCGGCTCAGCTCTGGCCATTGTGGTCATTTGGGGGAGTGAACCAACAGATGAAAGACCTCTCTCTCTTTCTCTGCCTCTCTGTCTGTAACTTTGTCTCTCAAATAAATAATATTTTTTAAAAAAAATACAATAGCCAGCTGGCGCCGTGGCTCAACAGGCTAATCCTCTGCCTAGCGGCGCCGGCACACCGGGTTCTAGTCCCGGTCGGGGCGCCGGATTCTGTCCCAGCTGCTCCTCTTCCAGTCCCGCTCTCTGCTGTGGCCCAGGAATGCAGTGGAGGATGGCCCAAGTGCTTGGGCCTTGCACCTGCACGGGAGACCAGGAGGAAGCACCTGGCTCCTGGCTTCAGATCAGCGTGGTGCGCCGGCCGCAGCGCGCTGGCCACGGCGGCCATTGGAGGGTGAACCAACGGCAAAGGAAGACCTTTCTCTCTCTCTCTCACTGTCCACTCTGCCTGTCAAACAAAACAAAACAAAACAAAACAAATACAATAACCAAACTAAAACGAGGGGACAGAAATAAATTAGCAGCAGTCAAAAGAGAATCCATGAAGTGGGCGATGTGTCAGATGAGATCTGATATGCAGCCAGAGAAACCCACACCCAAACAAAGGACAATACCGTGGTGGGTGTCAGGCCTAGTGGAAGACACCTGCAACCCACACTGGCACACCTGCATCTGGCTTCTGGGGTTACTTTCCCACTAATGCAGAGCTGGGAGGCAGTAAGTGATGGCTCCAATGGCTGGGTTACTGTCACCCTGTGACAGACCTGGATTTTAGTCACTGGCTCTGGGCTTCAGCCCCAGTCTAGTCCAGCTTTCCATGAAAAGCATTGAGGTAGTGAAGCTCTTTCCTTCTCTCTTTCTGAGACTCAAGTAAATAACATCTGTAAAGGCCAGCATGGAAGAGAAGTTAAGAAATGGGAAGCTCCAGTGAGGTAGTCTCAAATGTATTTCGTAGTAATTATGGAAAAAGAAAACAGACACAGGAGGTTAGAGGCAATATTTGAAGAGGTAGGGGCAGGAAATTTTCCAGAACTGATAAAGATAGCAATCCACAGTTTTAACAACCCCAGAGAAACTTGAAAAATATTTTTTAGAAAAGTTACACTTATTCATAATATCCCAGAAACACAGAAGTGACAAAGACTAAGGGGAAAACATTGAATTATTTGGAGAAAAGGGGCCCTGCCACCTACTTCTGTATGGTAACCATACAAGCAAGAAGACAGTGGAGTGACATCACCACCCTGCTGAAGGCACCGGCTGCCAAGCTGGTTACATTCAGAGAGAACACTTTGAGGAGTGAGGGAGAAGTAAGTTCACTTTTAGATACCCGAATCTGGGAGGTCTCATCTCTAGCAAGCCTCAAGGATCTTCAGAACACAATGAAATGATTGCATGTGTTAGGTCTACATAAAACATAAAAAACAAAGAAAAAGGTAAATATGTGCACACATCTACAAGAATATTGGTTTTGCTTTTTTGTTTTTTAGTTAAGTTTGTCTTTATGTTTAAAGGAAAAAAATGCCATGACAAAAATCGCAAGTCAGAAGAGGGCTCATGGAAATAAAATACTCTAAACACCTCGGGTTTTCCAGAGAGGGAAGAGCTTACATTATAAGATTTTATTTATTTATTTGAGAGGTAGATTTACAGAGAGAGCGAGAGAGAGGAAAGAGAATTAGAGAAAGGTCTTCCATCTGCTGGCTCACTTCCCAGAAGGCTGCCAATGGCTGGCGCTGGGCCAATCCAAAGCTAGGAGCCAGGAGCTTTTAATGGATCTTCCACATGGATGCAGGGGCCCAAGCACTTGGGTCATCTTCCACTGCTTTCCCAAGCCATCAGCAGAGAGCTGGACTGGAAGAGGAGCAGCAGGACGTGAACTGGTGCCCATTGTAATTTTTGAGGTAACAACCAAAACAATTACAAATTGAGTCTATAATTTCAAAACTAAGAGGAAAAATGGAATCAGGTTAAAAAAAGGAAAAGAGAAACATGAAATGGATCAAAAGAAAATAGCACAAAAGATGGAGATTTAAAAGTATCTTAAAATGATAGTAAGTATGCATGGGATAAGCTTTGGTGGAAAGAAGAGAACAAAGATTTTCAGACTGGATAGAACAAAATATTACCTATAAGAAATACATCTGGGGCCGGCGCCGCGGCTCACTAGGCTAATCCTCCGCCTTGCGGCGCCGGCACACCGGGTTCTAGTCCCGGTCGGGGCACCGATCCTGTCCCGGTTGCCCCTCTTCCAGGCCAGCTCTCTGCTGTGGCCCGGGAGTGCAGTGGAGGATGACCCAAGTGCTTGGGCCCTGCACCCCATGGGAGACCAGGAGAAGCACCTGGCTCCTGCCATCGGATCAGCGCGATGCGCCGGCCGCAGCACGCTACCGCGGCGGCCATTGGAGGGTGAACCAACGGCAAAAAGGAAGACCTTTCTCTCTCTCTCTCACTGTCCACTCTGCCTGTCAAAAAAAAAAAAAAAAAAAAAAAGAAACACATCTGGAGCCAACACTGTCACGCAGTGGGTTAAGCTGCTGCCTGGAACACCAGCATTCCATAGCAAAGTGTCGGTTCAAGTCATAGCTACTGCTTTCCATCCAGCTTCCTACTGGTGTGTCCTGGGAAGCTTCAGCTATTTGAGCCCCTGCCACGCCCACCCATGTGGGACTCCCAGATGAGGCTCCAGGCTCTTGGATTTGGCCTGACCAACCCTGGATTTTGTAGGCATTTGGGGGAGTGAACCAGCAGATTTCTAGAGAAATTTTCTCCCTCTTTCTCTTCTGTCTCCTCTCTTTCTCTCTCTGCTTTTTAAGTAGGTGAAAATAAAAATTTTTTTAAAAGAACATGATTGGGGCCGGCGCCATGGCTCACTTGGTTGGTCTTCTGCCTGCGGCGCCAGCATCCCATATGGGTGCTGGGTTTTAGTCCCAGTTGCTCATCTTCCAGTCCAGCTCTCTGCTGTGGCCCAGGAAGGCAGTGGAGGATGGCCCAGGTGCTTGGGTCCTGCACCCTCATGGGAGACCAGGAAGAGGCACCTGGCTCCTGGCTTTGGATCGGCACAGCGCGCCGGCCATGGCGACCATTTGGGGAGTGAACCAACGGAGAGAAGACCTTTCTCTCTCTCTCTCTCTCTCTCTCTCTCTCTCACTGTCTAACTCTGCCTGTCAAAAAAAAAAAAAAAAAAAAAAAAGAACATGATTACCACAAAAGTTCACCTAACATGTTTCTTGAGAGAAAGGGCAGTGTTGTACTTGGCAAGGAGTTCCCAGGGTGTCTCTGGGCAGCAGCAGCCAGACAGAGATGTGGAGCACAATGTTCCAGGAACACAGGACAGCAAGTGCAAAGGCCCAGAGGCAGGAACGGGCGAGGCACACAGTGAGCACCTTGATATCCCTGGAGCGCACAGAGAGGGGATGAAATCAGACAGGGAGCTCAACCATGAGTATACCACGCAGAGCCCTGCAGGTCAGCATGTCTAGTTTATTTGACTCCAGGGCAGAAATAGGTACAGAGAGGGCTCCTTTTAGGTGCTCCAAGTGGGCACATATGTGCTAGGCAAGGGGCGAGGCATTGAAGAGAAACCTCAGAGGGGAAGGTGCTGCATGGGATTTCAAAGAAATGACCAAGAGTCAAAAGCAAGGGGAAAGAAGGGGGGGGGGGCGGAGACTAGGAAAGAACGTGCAGAGAACTCTGACCGTCACTTATGACCAGATCACCGGACACAGGAGAAGCACTGGGCACCACGTACTGGGGAGCCCAGTGAGCTTGAGGCCCTGGGGAACAAAGGACCCGGGCCACAAAAAAAAACATTCACAAGCTCTGGCACTGTCTAATCTGGAGGCCCCACCCTAAAATATATTCAACTGAACCCAAATTTCATATTAATGTTTTATCTGCTTTTTTGAAAGATTTATTTGAAAGGCAGAGTGACAGAGAAAGAGTGAAAAGAGTGAGGGAGAGGGAGAGTGAGAGGGTGATGTTGGGGGTGAGGGAGGGGCGAGGGAGAGAGACCTTCCATTCACTGGATCACTCCCCAAATGGCCGCAACAGTCAGGTCTGGGCCAGGCTGAAGACAGGAGCCAGGATCTCCACCTGCTTCTCCCACTTGGGTGGCAGTGGCCCAAGTACCACCCACTATCACCAGGCACATCAGCAAGAAGCTGGATTCCAAAGGGAGTAGCCAGGACCCGAACTGGAACTCCTATATGGGATGCAGGCATCCCAAGTAGTGGTTTAACCTGCTGCACCAGAATGCTCACTTCTGTTTTGACTGTTTATAAGACAGTTATTTTAAAGAAATAATTTTTATAACTTTCAGTTTAAGTATTGTCATCAGGAGATGGCAGAACGTCTATGCTGAATTTGTATGATGGAATACAGGAAAATCTGTTACATTTGCTGCTCATCTTATGGAGAAAGTTTTCATAATGAAAGTTAAAAATAACTGAAAGAATTGTTTTGTTCCTGTTGAGATTAAAACCTTTCATACACATATATAAATCCATGATTTGAGTTGAGCCATTAAATTATCTTAGAGATATTTCATTAAACATTTAATAACTTTGGGGAAAAATTTTATCAAAGATAATTATCAGAGGCCTGGGATTCCTTTTCAAGAGGCAGAAGTTACATTCACAGGATTTTATAAAAATGCATCCCTTACAGTTCTTGAAGTGCTTACTTAATTGTCCTCCTAATGGAAACCTTATTTTTTCAAAGTGAGAAGCTCAAATCTAAGACATGCAATGAGGATTCAATTGGTAACGTATACAGAGGAAAAACACTGAGAAAGAAATAAAAAATAAAAACGTGCTGCTTGCACTTTTTCCTTTTTTATTCCCTCTTCTCTCTTATTTATATGCAGATTTAGAAAACTGTCTGGTTGGCTTCAGGCATATCTGGATGTGTTCCTTAAATTAAATGAATAAATTAAATAAAAATGTCTAATGCATCCCATCATCCAAAGCTCAAGAGAAGTCCATGTGGCAGCTTCAGAATCTTCAATATGTGATAGAGAATTCTTAGGACAGAGGGAGTTGGGAATAGAACACCATCCAATTTAACAAGAATTTACTGCTTCACCAGCTCCCTGGATAATGGACTGAGAGACACAGCAGTGCTTCGTTCACATGGCAACATTTCCCATAAAGATAACAATCCATGAGGCAGGGCCTTGGGGTCGGTTCTGTACCCTCCTTTTTACCTAAAGTTACAGACAGACTGAAGGACATAAGGGGCTTGCTCTCCCTCTCTTGTACACAATGACAGCGGACATGGTGAAGAACCAACAAGTGTTTACTGACTGACATCAGTTCCACCACCTGATCTGGTAAATGCCACCACCAAAGCCTCACCAAATCCCTGAGCCAGAGTTCCAAACCATCCAACTCGGCTCCTAACCTGGTGTTCCATTCAAATGGTCAATCAGGTTGTCATTTGCTGCACTCTGAAGGTTCATTCCAACTTGTGCCTTTTTGGATTGCAAAAGGGTGACGAGTGGGTGGCCACACCCTACAGCCACCTGTACCTCGTATTTCCAGAAAAGACATCTAATGACATCTCTTGGCCTCACCACCTGTTATTCATACACAAATACAGTCCACATAGGGAAATCAATAAGCACACTCGAAGAGAACAGTTTCCTGCTTTCTCCACCCTGATGACCCTATTTCCAATTTCACGGGGATGATGGAAGCAATCAGGAGAGACTTACAGGACTCTGGTCCTCTGACTTTCCACCCATTACTGCAGGTGAACCATGTCCTGCCACATCCCAGGCCTCCCCGCTGAAGAAGGACATGGCCCTGTCATCTCTCTCTCATCAACCCCAGCCCCTCCACAGGATCACTCCCATCTAGAGAGAAACAGGACATCACTTTCCCCTCATTTACAATAATCCTGAACCCCACTCCACGGCTGGGGACCACGCTCTTTTTCTGAACCCATCTTTCTAAGAAACTTCTCCAGGATGGTTATCTTCTTATTTCTCTTCCTCTGCCTTCTCCCCTACCCTCTTAGGGTTCGCCCTCCCCCTACACCCACACTGCTCCTAACAGACACAAATGACTTCTGTGTTGTCGCAGGACCCAGCAGTGGTGTCTGAGCCGCTTGTCCCCTTCCACGGTCGCCTCTATTGGCTGCTCTAGGACACCATAACCTCTCACTCGGAGCTCGTCTCGAGGCCCGGTATCGGGTGTTTTTCTGTTGCCCCTCACTCTCTTTGTGGTTTCACACTGCGTTGGGGCTTCAAGTGCCAGCTGACAATCCCAGATTTGCCTCTGTGACTCATGCCTCCTCCTTGAACTCCTTTTTCATGGACCAAGCTGCCTATGGCAATTCTCCACATGGATACCCAACAAAAATCTCACACTTAACCTGACCAAAAATCCAAACCGCACCTTCGATCCCACACCCGCTCCTGCCTCAGTCTTCCCCAGCTCAGTGCGTGGCGGCTCCTTCCTTCTAACTGCTCAGTTCAAACTCTGAGGCCACCCTGAATACCCACTCCCTCTCCCCCCACACAACCCACTCCGCAGCAAATGGCTTATTTTATCTTCAAAATTAATCCTGACCTGGTTGGGTCAAGAAAAAAAAAAGTCCCTGGATGGGGAGGGGGGAGGTGTACAGGGAGAAATAGGAAGGATTTATACGTTAAAATGAAAGAGAAGTAGCAAAGACGTAACTACCACAAGCAATGCATGGATCTTTTTTTTTTTTTTTTTGACAGGCAGAGTGGACAGTGAGAGAGAGAGACAGAGAGAAAGGTCTTCCTTTTGCCGTTGGTTCACCCTCCAATGGCCGCTGCGGCCGGCGCATCGTGCTGATCTGAAGCCAGGAGCCAGGTGCTTCTCCCGGTCTCCCATGCGGGTGCAGGGCCCAAGCACTTGGGCCATCCTCCACTGCACTCCTGGGCCACAGCAGAGAGCTGGCCTGGAAGAGGGGCAACCGGGATAGAACCCGGCGCCCCAACCGGGACTAGAACCTGGTGTGCCAGCGCCGCAAGGCGGAGGATTAGCCTGTTAAGCCACGGCACCAGCCACAATGCATGGATCTTGATTGGACTTCATCTGGAAAGAAATACAAAACAAAACCCACCAAGAACAAGACAAACGGGAGAATTTAAAGAACAGCTGTATACGACTGCGGTACGGGAATGGTTTTCTGTTTCTGCGGGAGAACAGCTTGCTTTCTGGTGACTCATGCCGAAACACAAATTCTCATGATGTCTAATTTACTTTGAAATCGGTTCAGCCAAAACAGCTACAGGTAAAGCGAATATGTCAAAATGTTAACAGTTACTGGATATGGCTGATGAATACACGGTATTCACTAAGCTACTGCTTCTGTCTTTTATATGTGTGAAAATTTAAAAACATAATATTTTTATAAAATCCTGAGTCTGTACTCGTCTCATTACTTTAATTACCACCACCTTTTTCAAGGTGAAAAGAACTCTCCCCTGGATTACTGCAGTAGCTTTATACCAACTGTCTGCCTGCCCTTTCCTCCTTTGCAGCCCATCCCAAACACACCAGCCACGTGATCCTGTTAAGACATTCATCAGGCCGGGGCTGCGGCTCACAAGCTAATCCTCCGCCTGCGGCACCGGCACCCCAGGTTCTAGTCCCGGTTGGGGCGCCGGTTCTGTACCGGTTGCTCCTCTTCCAGTCCAGCTCTCTGCTATGGCCCAGGAGTGCAGTGGAGGATGGCCCAAGTGGTTGGGTCTTGCACCCGCATGGGAGATCAGGAGAAGCACCTGGCTCCTGGCTTCGGATCAGGGCAGCAGGCAGCAGGCCGGCCGTAGGGGCCACTTGGCGGGGTGAGCCAATGGAAGGAAGACTTTTCTATCTATCTCTCTTTCTCACTAACTCTGTCAAAAAAAAAAAAAAAAAAAGAAAAAAAAAAGAAAAAAGAAAAAAGAAATTCATCAGACTCTTCCACTTGGGTTCAAAACTTTCTAATGGGTGCTGGTGCTGTGGTACAGCAGGTTAAAGTCCCAGCCTGCAACACTGGCATCCCATGTGGGCACCAGTTCGAGTCCAGGCTGCTCCACTTCCAATACAGCTCTCTGCTATGGCCTGGGAAAGCAGTGGAAGATGGCCCAAGTCCTTGGGCTCTGCTCCCGTGTGGGAGACCCGGAGGAAGCTCCTGGCTCCTGGCTTCGGATCAGCTCAGGTCTGACCATTGCAGTCATTTGGGGAGTGAACCAGTGAACGGAAGACCTCTCTCTCTCTTTGTCCTCCTCTCCTTCTCTCTCTATGTAACTCTTTCAAATAAATAAAATAATTCTTTAAAAAAAAAAAAAAACCTTTCTAATGGTTTCCATTGTCAAAGCAAAACACTAAAGTATTTCCAACGTCCTAAAAGCTGCACGCTATCTGGATGTTTTCCTTACCTCACCTGCCATTCCTTTCCCTGAGCCCTCAACTCCAAACATCCCAGACCTCACTCAGGCCAGGGGCCAGGTACACTCCTCAGGATGTTTGTGATTGTTCCTCCTCTGCCTTGAATAAGGAAAGACTTCTCTGACCACACCTGGATACTCATCCTATGCCCCTGTGTGTACACACACACACACACTCACTCACTCAACTCCTGACCTTTCTTTCTAGCTCTATTTTCCCCCATAGTACTCTGAGCCAACTGGTATCCCACATACTTGCCTTGTCTACCTACCTTCTCCTCCCTCTACGTTTATAACACAATAAAATGCCAACTAGATCCCAAGTGCTTACAGGGCTGCTTGGCATACAGTGGGCACTCAAAGTCCATCTGAGATGTAATTGGAACAAAGACCTGGCAAATGATCTCTAGAAGGTGGTTAGCCTAAAACATGCTTTCACTCTGAAGACATCTACTGGGCACCATCAGTGAGCAGGCACAGTCCTAGCTACTGGATATTCCAAAGGGGGCATGACAGGCTCCCAGCCCTGAAGGAATTTACTGCCGGGTATATAACAAGAAATAGAAGTAACAGCAGGGAATTGCTATCACCACTCTAAAAGAAAGGGACTATCAGTTCTACGGGGGGGGGGGGGGGGGCAAAGAGAACAGGCGTACGAGGCCGCCTTCACAGAGCAGGTGAAGCCACTTGGGTCATGATGATGCTTCTAGGTCTGCTCTGCACTAGACACTGAGAACCGTGATCGGCATAAAGTAGTCACTCGATAAATAGCCACGGGTCTCTAAATGAAGGAGAACTGAGTCTTGATAGAGGAATAGGTGTTTGTGAAGTGGCTAACGTAGGGGAAAGGGTACCCTAAGCAGAATAGTGAGGACAACATGAGAACAAAACACACCCCCCAAACACACACACCAGCAGCACCAGCCAGAGTGGGTTGTGATAAATCCTCATGAGATCCTAATAAAAGCTAATACTTGTTCAAGAAATTAGTCCACACGGAGAAGGCCCTTTCCCCTGCTTCAATGGTCATTACAGTGCTACTACTAAGGAGCATTATTGTGAGAATGGCTAACATTCTTTATGAGCTTGTGAAGCACAAGTGCTTTGCGTATTTACAGCTCTGTAGCCCCACTGTAAATCATGTTGGTCTGTGTTAGTTTCCAGAAAGTATAGCTGAGCAAATGCTAAGTGGCAGAGACAGGTGAGTAGAGCTGGCCTCCCAGACAGTACACATCCCCTGTGCTCTGACTTCTTGGCCCAGGATAAACCTCCTAGATCTCAGCTCCTAACCTGCTGTTTAGACAAGTACAAAAACATGGTTTTGAATCATGAGTTTACGTCTCTTTATTTTTTTTTTTAAAGTTTATTTTTCATTTACTTGAAAGGCAGTGTAAAAGACAGAGGGAGAAAGAGAGAGGCAGGGGAAGGGGACAGAGGGAAAAGGGAGAAACAGTGATCTTTCCATCCACTGTTCACTCCCAAAGACCTACAATAGCCAGGGCTGGGCCAGACCAAAGCCCGGAGGCTGAACCACCATCTGGGTCTCTCATGTGGGTAGCAGTAACCCAAGCAGTTGAGCTATCACCTGCTGTCTTCCACAGTGTGCATTAGAAGGGAGCTGGATCAGAAGCAGAGTGGTGAGGACTCAGACCACCACTCTGATATGGGATGTGTGTGTTTCAAGCTGCAGCTTAACCTGCTGCACTACAACACCCACCTCTTGTGCCACTTGAAAGCTAAAAAAAAAAAAAGTTCTCATCTCAGTATCCAAAGCCCTTTTCTTTAAATAAATGCTGAATTCTTTATTTATTGAAGATTAAGCCTGTGACTATAAAGTAAATTGAAAGTACGTTTTCTCATTGGTTGAACTCTGTAATTAACACACAATTATTCTTAGGTGTTTAAATTTTAACTGAAAAGTGATCCCTGTTAAATATAAGAGTGAGAATAAGAGAGGGAGGAGATGTACAATTTGGGACATGCTCAATCGGACTTGCCCCAAATGGTGGAGTTAGAAACGTGCCAGGGGATTCCAATACAATCCCATCAAGGTGGCATGTACCAATGCCATCTCACTAGTCCAAGTGATCAATTTCGGTTCACAATTGATCACACTGATAGGTCTAAGAGTCAAAGGGATCACACAAACAAGACAAGTGTCTGCTAATACTAACTGATAGAATCAAAAAGGGAGAGAACGATCCAACATGGGAAGCAGGACACACAGCAGACTCATAGAATGGCAGACGTTCTAAATAGCACTCTGGCCTCAGAATCAGCCCTTAAGGCATTTGGATCTGGCTGAAGAGCCCATGAGAGTATTTTAGGCATGGAAAGCCAAGTCACTCTAGGGAAAAAAAAAAAAAAGACCTAAATGAAAGATCTCTGTGAGTGAGATCCCAGTGGAAAGAATGGGGCCATCAAAGAAGGAGGTACCTTTCTCTGAAGGGAGGAGAGAACTTCCACTTTGACTGTGACCTTGTCGGAATAAGATCAAAGTCAGCGAACTCAAAAGGCTTCCATAGCCTTGGCAACTCATGACTAGAGCCTAGGGAGATTACTGACGCCATAAACAAGAGTGTCAAATTGTTAATTCAACAACAGGAGTCACTGTGTACTTACTTCTCATGTGAGATCTGTCCTTAACGTGTTGTCCAATGTGAAATAATGCTATAACTAGTACTGAAACAGTGTTTTACACTTTGTGTTTTTGTGTGGGTGCAAACTGATGACATCTTTATTTAACATATACTAAATCAATCTTCTGTATATAAAGATAATTGAAAATGAGTCTTGATGTGAATGGAATGGGAGAGGGAGCGGGAGATGGGAGGGTTGTGGGTAGGAGGGAAATTATGGGGGGGGGGAGCCATTGTAATCCATAAACTGTACTTTAGAAATTTATATTTACTAAATAAAAAAATTATATATATAAAAAAGAAAGTACGTTTTCTCAAAAAAATAAAGGAAAAAAGAGGAGGAAAGAGGAGAGGGAGAGTGGGGATATCATTAGTACTTAAAATTTTATATAGGAACTACATGAAATCTGGGGTTTTTTAATATAAATTTTAAAATAAAGGAACAATGAAAAAAAGAAAAGGATGAAACTCTAGCTCCTACTACATAATTCATCAAATCTAAGCAATCAAATAATTACATCCTGAGGCATTCAGAAGGTTCATAGAAATACTGCCCAGATAAAACACATGGTAGCAATACATAGCCTAGAATATCAAGCAAGCTTGGAATGATACTGTTTGACTAAAGATGAGAATTCAATTCATTTCACCAGCCTTTGATAGCCAGAAATTAAACTGACACAAATAATTAATTTTCTTGGGTTCTTGCTATGCATTAAGCAGCATTCTGGGTGCTTTATAAGAATGATTTTATTTCATCATTATCACATCAGATGTTTAAGATTATTGTCCTTATTTTTCAGATGAGGGAACTAAGGTTTATTAGGGGTGAGGAATGTCTAGTCTGTGGGCCACACAGGACCCATGAAATCACTTGGTGTGGTCCTGCCAAAGCAACTGCAGCCAGGACTCACGACTGCATAAATTTCTAACAGGCTAATGTTTAAGTTGATAATTTTGTATGGCCCACAAATGTTGTCAGAAATATCCAAAAAGCCCTTGGGCAGAAAAACTGTTCCCCACTCCTGCTCTTCTTCGCTTCACCCTCTGAAGTTTTAGAGGATGAAGTTAGAGGGTGAGAGGAAGAGATGCTGTGGTTTCTCTCTCAAGGGAAGAGGTCCTGTTTTTTCCATCCAACAGGTGACAGAACCCAGCACAGAATAAATGCTTGAAAGTGCTTATTGGGCTCTATAAATATTGGAAAGGAACAGAAATAAGCACAGTTAGAGTCATGGAAAAAGAGAAGGTTTTAGGTTTTAGTGCACCAAAGGGTTCATGCAGATACGTCATACTTGCAGGTAAGACAAGGAACTCATTTCTGAATCAATCCAATGGACATGAGTCACACAGGTTCATGTCCTATTTCATAAGTGGAACCAGTGAAGAACTGAAATCAATTCAAATTGGAAATATTTCCATGACTAAAAGTAATAATGGGAGAGAAAATAAGAGAGATAACTAGCATCTCAAAGGATAAAGGGAGAAAAATAATGTCCATTGAAAATTCTGCATTGGGCTACCTCTCAAAATCTGTATGTGCCTCAGGTACAGGTTTAAGCCTCTCAACATCTTATTTCACAAAACACAGCATGCACCACATTTTCCACACACTAAGAATTTCTCCCTGAATTCCCACTTTCAGGAAACCTGTCTCCCAATCTTCAGACTGGGGTGGACCTGATATAAGACAAAAAGCACTTCACTCTCCAGACCCACCTTGAGCCTGCATCTAATCCTGTCTCCTCACTCACCCACAGAGAAGCAGGGTCACAGTGGCTCTAAGGGAAAGCTGGTTTTCATTAACAAGGATCACCCAAGGTCTCCCCATAAATAAGGCATTTCCAGGCGTGGTGACTCTCCTGGCTCCTGGCACAATAACCATCACAATGAGGCTTAATGGTGGATGTTTCCTTAAAGGAAATTAAAGGAGAATCCTCTTACAAGATGGTCACTAGTGATCCTACAGTAATCAGAAAAATCCCATTCTTTTGAAAGATAAAAATTGCATAAATAAAATCATGACACAACCCAAACAATATTAAGTATTAATTAATTGTTCCCGAATTCTATCATTAAATGAATCCACAGGAAGCTCTGTACACAGATCAATTCTTAGATTTGCTGATCTCAAATCTGGCTTGCCAGCTCACAAGTGTTCATCACAATATGATGACTCAGTCTGCCCTCAGGGAGCGCTAGATACTCCCACAGCTCTCTTCTCCATTGCTGTGCCTGTCTCACCCACCAAACACTGAGCAGCAGAGAATAGTGGTTTTGTCCTTTTCATCTGACACTCCCCAATCCCATTTCATCTTAAACTCTCCCAATCCCAAGAATGATAAGTCCTCCATAATTATTTGGAAGTCCTGAGGGTTTATAATCTTTTCTGGATTTTCTAGGACAATCTTGGTTTCAAATTTTCCTTGTCCCACCCTAAAGCATACAAGCACATTCATATTTTTTGGGTTTGGTTTGGTTTTTAATGCTGGTCTTTCATTGCAAAATATTAAATTAATGGCATACTACCAATCATTATGAATACTATACCCTGTTTTTTTTTTTGTTGTTGTTGTTGTTGTAAAATATAACACAGTAGATATGGCCAACAGTGAAGCAATAATCTCATTTGGTTTTATTTCCTCTTCCTTTGTATGTTTGCTTTCTGCAGGGCTGCAGTGGTGGGGTGGGGAAGGTAAAAGGTCATTGCACTAATTATATCCACTATATTATCCCCTTCAAAAGGCCAGACACAGGCTGGAAGGCAGGCAACCAAGGAACACAGGAAGGTGCCTGTTCAAAATCATCTCTATTACATATCTGCTCCTGAGAGATTCATGTTCAAAGAACAAGGTTGTTCTTTTATATTTTTTTTTTAACAAAAATGTAAAAGGCTCAAACTTAGTCATACATTGGTATGAGGCACTGATAATGCAAAGCCAGTTCTGTTCTGAAATGAGTCAAGCTCTTAGTAAACATGAGATTTCTGTGAAAGCAAATAGGTAAAGATTCTTTGGAGCACAATGGCAGGAGGACCTAGATATGTAAAAGAGATTGTGGGAAGAAATGCCCAGGGCCTCACTCCAAGCAGAACTCGGACTACCTCTTGGCTTCCCCAGGCTGACCAGCATTCTCCATACAACCACACTCCAGGTGAGTTCCACTCCCTGGAACAGCCTTTGGGCCATGTTCTCTTTCTCCATCTGGTCAATATAATATCCTTGACAACCCAGCAGAGTCACCTCCTCAGAAAGTCTGCCTGTCTTCCACCCTCCATTCCTCCTTACCTCTGCCTTTCCTAGGCTGGTTGAAAGAAGAAACTTGAGCTTTCCCATTGAAGTCAGTCCTCTAGATGCTAACCTAAAGGTTCATCCAGTCCCCAAAGTCCAAAAAACTGAAGCATCCAGTGGACACTGACTGGAGTCTCACAAAGCACCAGGCACTGGGCTGAGCCACAGGATAAAAAGATGCAGAAGACACAGCCCCAGGACTCAGGGTGTTGGCGATTCAACACACAGACAAAAGCAAACTGTGAAAATAGCAAGTGTCCAAGTGCTCTAGACAAAAACAACTAGAAGCACTACAGGTGCAGCAAGGAGAAAGAAATTTATTACCAGCCTTTCATGACATGGAGTGGAAAGGGAAAGAGAAAGAAGGTGATGGTGTGAAAACAAACATCAGACGGTCCCTGCTCCCTCTTTGCTGTGAGTGCAGTAACATATAACGCTCTTCAGTTTTTGCCAACATTGTGCCACTGAAATAGCACACGTTCCTGGATTTAGGCTGCAAGTAGCTGTGCAGGATTGCATCAGTTACTCCATCTCTCCTTGCTTCAGTTTCTTCATGGGTAAAAAGAATTTTTAATATCTAACATTATACATGGTTGTTACTTAAATGTAAAAATCCCATCACAGGATCTCGAATATAATACAACTTCAATAAATATCCTTTTCTCCTCTCTTCTCTGGGTCTAAGTCCCACACCATAATGAAGTGCCCAGTACTCTGCAAAACCTACAATTACATAATAATACACAAGCTGAAAATATGCAATTTCTATTACCTCTGTGGGTAAATAAAAGGAGTATAACAGTTAGCAGAACCTTGGAAAGTTAAGCAATATGGTCAAGAATTGAATCTTTATTGGGGCTGGTGCTGTGGTTAAGCCTCTGCCTATAGTGCTGTCATCTCTTAATGGTGCTAGTTCATGTCCCAGCTGCTCCACTTATGATTCAGCTCCCTGCTGATGGCCTGGGAAAGCAGTAGAAGATGGATCATGTGCTTGGACCCCCTTCTTCCCATGTAGGAGATCTGGGAGAAGCTCCTGGCTCTTGGCTTCAGATTTGCCCAGCTCCAGCTGTTGCAGCCTTTTTGGGAGGGAACCAGCAAATGGAAGACCTCTCTCTTTGCCTCTCCTTCTCTCTGTGACTCTGCCTCTCAAATAAACAAAATAAAGTTTTGATTTATTGGAGGATTAAGCCTGTGACTATAAAGTAAAATGAAAGTATGTTATCTCTATATAAAGATAATTGATGGGCCACTTGGCTTACTGGGTTAATCCTCTGCCTGCGGCGCTGGCACCCCATATGGGTGCCGGGTTCTAGTCCTGGTTGCTCCTCTTCCAGTCCAGCTCTCTGCTGAGGCCCAGGAGGGCAGCAGAGGATGGCCCAATTGTTTGGGCTCCTGCACCTGCATGGGAGACCAGGAGGAAGCACCTGGCTCCTGGCTTCGGATCGGTGCAGTGCCGGCCGTGGCGGCCATTTGGGGGTGAACCAGTGGAAGGAAGACCTTTCTCTCTGTCTCTCTCTCTCTCACTGTTTATAACTCTACCTGTCAAAAAAAAAAAAAGAGATAATTGAAAATGAATCTTGATGAAGAATGGGATGGGAGAGGGAGTGGGAGATGGCATGGTTGCAGGTGGGAAGGAGCTTATGGGGGGGGGGGGGGGAAAGCCGCTATAATCCAAAAGTTGTACTTTGGAAATTTATATTTATTAAATAAAAGTTAAAAAAAGAAAACAAGTAGCATTTTTACCCCTTAAAAATTAATCAGTTTTATTTTTTTGAATTAAAAAAATTTTAATACAGTTAAAAAAAAGTATGTTATCTCAAAAAATTAAAGGAAAAAAGGAAGGAAAGAAAAGGGGAGTGGGAGTATTATTATGGGCTTAAAATTGTATATTTTAAAAACTTTAAGATTTATTTAATTTATTTGAGAGGCAGAGTCATAGAGAAAGGTGGAAACAGAAAGAGGGAGGGGTCTTTCATGCACTGATTCACTCCAAAAATGGCCGCAAGGATAGGGGCTGGGCCGGGTCAAAGCCAGGAGCTTTTTTTTTTTTTTTTTTTTTTTTCATAAATGTGAATTTACAAAGTGCAACTTTTGTATTGTTGTGGCTTCCCCCACCAACCTCCCTCCCTCTCATGGCCCTCCCCTCTCCCTCTCCCATTCCACCCTTTATCGAGTTTCATTTTCAATTACCTTCATATACTGAAGATCAACTTAGTATATACTAAGCAAGGATTTCAACAGGCTGCATTCACACAATCGCACAAGGTATAGGGTATTGTTCGACTAGTAGTGTTGGCAGCTTGAGACACTGTCCACAGCCCAACTTGAATGTAAAATCAAAGTAGCTCATTTTAGTTGCTTTTAGTTAGGTTTTCTTCGTTTTAGTTGCTTTTAGTTAGGTTTTCTATCAGTGGAGGGTTTATTATGAATTGAAGTCTGAAGAGGCTTACAGAGAAACTTCAAAGATCTCTTTCCCCAGCAGTCATTTGGAATCCTCCAAATCCGGGTATTGGCTGGGCACCCTCTTGCCAAGCCCTAATGCCCATCCTCAGAACCACCCCCCCTTACACACACATTCACCCCTTCCATTACCAGGTACTATATTCAAACATCAGGAATCATGCACAATATTCCAGCTTTCAAGACAACTGCAACTTTTGAAAAAGATTTTTTTTATTTAATTGAAAGGCAGAATTACAGAGAGAGGGAGAGGGAGAGGGAGAGGGAGAGAGAGAGAGAGAGAGAGAGAGAGAGAGAGAAGGAGGAGGAGGAGGAGAAGGAGGAGAGAGAGAGAGAGAGAGAGAGAGAGAGAATGAATGAATATCTTCCATCCTGGTTCATTGCCCAAATGGCCACAATGGGCAGGGCTGGGCCAGGCCAAAGCCAGGAGCTTCTTCCGGGTCTCCCACATGGGTGGCAGAAACCCAGGTACTTGGGCCATCCTCTGCTGCTTTCCCAGGCCATTAGCAGGGAGCCAGATCAGAAGTGGAGCAGCCGGGACTCGATGGGATACCCAGATGGGATACCAGTGTCACAGGTTGTGGTTAACTTGCTACACCACAACACCAGCCTCAAGAGCATCACAACTTAATTAATACTGGTTGGGGATTCTTTTAAACCTCCCGTCGGGCCCTTGCCAAGGGGTGTGGTTACCATGAGCTAATCACAGAGGTGCAAAGAGCCAGAAGGAAATCAAATGCTCTGACTCCAGGCAGAAGGCACCTACCCCTGTGTATGTAGGAGGTCAGTAAAAAGGTGGATGGGAGGGAGGGCAAAAGAAGAACGAGAGGGGGCAAGCCAGACTGGACTCCCAAGAGGATGCAACAAAGTGCTTGCGTCACAGCAGTCTGTGAAGTAAAAGATCCAGGACAACCCCGCCTGGTGCAGCACGGAGGGGTTCCCAGAAAGGAGCCACTCCACATAAGTGCACAGGTTATGGCTCCCTGTCTAAGGAATAGGGCAACTTTACTAACCACAACCAGCTGCCGCTGTGAATCCCGCAGGTCAGAAACTTTTGCTTACTCGACCTTGCAACCCCAGCTGAAGGGGAAACAAGCCACGAAGGGATGCACATTATTCCTACACATTCCATCTAACCCTCAGGATGACCCTGGGAACAGGAGCCGTCATTTCCCAGTATATGAACCAGGTATATTTGATTCTCACCCTCAAATCTGTTCAAGATCAATTTCCTTCTGAGCCCTTAGTGCTTCTGCTGCACATGGGAGGTAAACATCACAGTAAACATCACAGTGAACAGCAAACTCCTGCGGCCAGCGGCTGTGCTGACCTCGCAGACTGTCCTGGCCCCGGCAGAGGTGGCATCACCACTGAGCACCGGGCGGTGTTCCCCCCTCCCTCCTGGTGGAGGTAAGCGGTGTCCACCTCAGAATCACCTGGGCAAATTTTAAATCTCTCTGGTTCAAAGCCATGCGCTGTGTGTTCTGACATTTCTCCTGTGGCGCTTCAAAAGCCTTGGCTTCCAGAAGCACAGCAGGCACCCCTCCCTGCTGAAGCAGGACACTGTGTCTCATCCACTCCTGTGAGGGCACGACACAGCAGCAAGCCAAAAGCCCGCAGGCTCTGAACTTGCATTGGCTTTGCTTCTTTTTCTTGCCTGTGAGTAATGCCCAGGTCGTAACTCTGCAAATTCACATGGATTCTGCCTCCTTGGGGTTCCACAGAACAAAAGCACCTTGCTCTGAATTGAAAAACTGCTCCCCTTGCATATCCTCGGATTTCTCCTGCCCAAATGCCAAGCACTAGGGACAGCTCTGCGGGATAATGAGGCTGTGGGTCTCGGTCGGGGGAGGTTGTACTGCCAGGGCATGGCTGTGGAAGACTGATAACTATTTGCCACCACTCATGTCACAGCAACTTGACTAACAAGAGACAACTGATGATGTCGGTGGCGGGTAATCCCCACTGCATGCTTCCCATCAGCAAGGCACCTTTCTAAATACTTTACATACGTGACCTCACTCAGTCGTCATCAAACTCTATACGCTTGGCACCGCTCATGCGGCTATTTAACAAATTAAGAAGCTGATGTTAGGGTGGTCAAAGAGCTCTCCCAAACACCCCACTGGTTTTTATCAGAGAGAAGACTCAAGTGCAGACCACATGGCTCCCAAGTTCACTCTCTTCATCAATGCACTGAACTACTGGTTCTGCTATCAAGAGGGCTTATGGTGCAAACGTGAATATCTTCCAGTGGGAGCATAATACGAGTTTCATGTTTGCTTAAATGTTATTTTGTTTTCCACAACCAGGTGAACACAGAAGAATGTACCAAGCTAACCTGAGAGGCCCGGGGGTGCACGTGCGCATGCATACGCACACATCCCAGAGCCACCTCAGCCCACGTCCATCTGGTGTTACAACTTCCCCTCTGATTTCTGATCATGTTCCTTCCACCACTTCACAGTAGCTCAACAAACCACAAGCCTTTTAACGCTGTTGTAAACGGAATAGTGTACCCCAAAATTCTTATGTGAAGCCCTACCTCCCAGGGTGTCTATATTTGGAGACAGAGTCGTTTGGAAGGCCATGAAGGTTAAATGAAATCCTAAGAGTAGGATCGTAATCCAGTGGCTGGGTTTTTTATAAGAAGAGGAAGGAACTCCAACGATGCACGCACCCAGAGGAAGGGTCAGAAAAGAGGCCTCAGGAGAAATCAAACCCATATTGCCTTGGTCCTGGACCTCTGGCCTCAGAACTTTGAGAGAATGCATTTCTGTTGAAGCCACCAGTCTGTGGCCCTTTGTTATGGGAGCCTGGGGGGCAGACTCACACCAACACTGACTTCTGTGAGCAAACTCCAGGCGGTTTCCAAGGAAAACTGCCACACATATTACAGAGCTTATATATTTATTACCCATTTAACAGATGAAAATGTGTGCTACCGTTTTATTAGGTTTGTGATGTACCATTAATGAAGTGTTTGAATGTTGCGCCCCTCACCTTTGCCTCACAAGCCCCATGTTATTTGGTTCTGTTTTGCTGTGCAATTTTGTGTACTAGGGCCATTATGGCCTCATTAAACCTTCATGACTTCCTTAAAGGACCTATCTCCAAATACAGTCACAATGGGAGGTAGGGCTTTAACTAGGGATTTTGGGGTAACACAATTCAGTCCATAACCGTATTAAAATGCATGTGGAAATGCATATGTCATATTATAGCACAATTGACATACTGTCACTCAGAGGCAAGTGGCTTTATCCTGAAGATAAAGAATAAAACACAATGTCTCCATTTATATAAACTCAACAAGGGCAGGCACCAAGTACAGCTATACACTGCAGGTATATCTGATTTCTGTGGGCACATATATACAATCTTATATAGCACAAGTGGTGAATGTGAAAGTACTTCTGGGAAAATTTTTCCAAAAGTTTCTTAGTAAAATTACATATGCTATTATATTTCCTCTATTAAAATTGATTATACTGATTTTCATGCTTCTGTTCCAAATCAGAAGACTTTTAAAATGGATGAAACAAACAGAAGAAATAGGTGCAAAAAATGGCAACCAAGTATTAAACAAGAATATTAGGTCTTCATGAGCCCAGTTATGCCTCTAAATAGTCCATTCTGAATAGCATCATTTAACACCACATTGGACAAAATTCTTGCAAAATATATTGAAACAGTTTCTAGAAATTTAAGAAAAACTGACCAGTCAAATGTAAATAGAGCACAAAAGTACTTAATATGCAGCCAGCCTGACCAAGGTATGGCCTGTCTGATATTTTTAGCAAAAATCTGTTTTCCTTAATTAGCCAGTACACATGAATTAGAGGCCTCGCCATATGCCATGAAGGAATGTGAGAGGCTTGATCTAAAAGGAAAACCTGAGTTCACTTGCCACAGATGGTAGGTCTGGAATAGAAAGCGGGAACAAGGTTTCAAAAGCTTATTCAAGGCAAGAGTAGACTGTCCATGATCCAGTTCATCAATCTTCAGAATTTTGTAGTGACAGTGGCATGGCCTTGAGAATACCAAAGCTTCAAAGAGGGCCTGGTTGAGCTAAATGAAACTGCACACCACCCAGGCACCAGGTCCCAGGAAAATTCTAGACGGACATACTAATTACAGAACTGTTCTAATGTTTCTATTCACTGACAAAACTCTAAGGAATTATGACTTTGAGTAGCACTAGGAGACCACAATCTCTTTCTCAAAACTCTGAAAGAGCCACTCATGTTAATTCTAATGCAGGGTTCAGCAAACTATGGCCGGGGCCAAATCCAGCTGGCCATGTGTTCATACTTGTATGGCCCTTGAGTTAAGGATAGTTTTAAATTTTCTAGTGGTTGAACTTTCTTTTTTTTAAAAAAAAAAAAAAAAGAAGAAGACTTTATGACACATGAAAGTGATAAATTCAAGTTTGGGTCCATAAATAAAGTTTTCTTGGAACAGTGCCTCATATATTTGCATTGTCTCTGGCTGCTTTGTGCTACAACAGCAGAGTTGTAATTGCAACAAAGTCCATATGGTCTGAAACATTCACTTTTGGCCATTTGGATGAGAAGTTTGCTGGCTTTTGCCTCAAAGCTAAAACTGAACTGAATACAAACCACAGATCTTAAACGAATGATCTTAAATAAAGGGGACCGAGAGACTCAACTACTTGTGTCCAGGATAACCTCACTCTTTTACTTCTGTTTCATTTATCAGCCTCCACCATTTTACCTACGTCAAAAACCAGTACGGCAGATTTATCTAAGCAAAACTCAGCTTCTTAGATTCACCACGACCAAGTGTAGCAGGACAGCACTTCTCACTAATGAACCTGACTTCAATGAAATCGGGGTTAAGAAACGGGTCTCTCTGCAGAAATAAGGTTCAAATGGTTCCTCGGTTTTGGTGAGTTTGCTGCCACTATACAGTCATGCAAATATGACATTTGGGGGTACTTTTAATTTGCATCAACTCTAAAATGAAATTTGTAAATAAAAGGGAATTTTAGGCTCTCCTCTTATATAATATAGGCTGCATGACTTCAGTATCATTTGGAACAAATTTCAATTCAAGTAAATTAATTCTAACCTGTAAAGGATGAGTACTCTTTGTCCTACATTTTAAGGTTATCATCTGGGAGATTCTTCCTTCTAGTCAACTGGCAAATGCTCAAATAAAAGCTATGTAGAACACTTACTCGGAGACATTGGCTACTAAATGTACTTTATAATACTCAAAATAATGATCACAGAGCTAGTGAACAAATGACTGAGAAGTCATTGATTCTAACATATTACCGGTCTCCTCTTGTTTTATCTGGCAGATACTTTTTATTGCAGACATTATTTATTTTATATTATCATTAATGATCAAAAACGCACAATTCGGATGCAACTGTCTGCAGGGGTAGCTTAGTTACAGCATGATCCCAACCACCAGCAGCTCTCATTCTGAATCAGTTTCTCCTAAAATGTCTCACATGACATCTCATTTTTATACAGTCTTCGCTCTCTCTCTCTCTCTTCAACAATCTCTATCTTAGTTGCCAATAAGGAAGTAAAGGCTTTTGGAAGAAATATCCATCAAAACTGACATGACTTTGAATAAGTGATATCAAACGAGAGGGAAAAACAAATCACATCCATGTTTAAGCACGTTACTCACTGACCAACTTCTATTCAGTCCATCTGCATTAACTGGGCGTGCCAAGAATCAGACAAGTCAGCAGATGCCTACAGACACTGCTTGGTATGCATCTTGGTGCTGTTCCACACAGCTGAAAGATGAAACACAACTTGCCTGAAGGGATTCTCTATTTTCTGAAACCACATCTAATATAATAGAAACAGATTTTTGTTTTAAGGTTAGATCCCATAGCTACCAGACCTACATTTGTGTTCGGTTGCTTTTTCATTTGATTTTTAGTATCTGTGAAGTAAATAAGCTCTCTTATTTTCTTTTTAACCAGGAGGGTGTTTCAGGAGCATTGGGACATTTCTTCCAAGCTATCTCCTACACGTCCAGACTACTCCCGCACTGTCAGACAACATCAGAAGTCTTGGGCTGAGGCCTGCACGTACACTTTGAAAAGCTCACCATGTGTTCATTAAAGGCATCCCTGGTTCAGAAGAACAATTATAGGCCATTATTTTTAGGAAAGTAACCATTACACACAGTTGCACACATAGACCAACAGAATCGCACCTTATCCCCTTCGGTATTTTCTAAATCTTCTCATTTGCCATTCACTTCTTTCCTCTGAATTTCTGCCTCTAATTGTCACGGATCTTTGCACCATCAGGTAATTTTCCTAGACAGGCTGTACGCTAAGTCAGTGCATATCAGGCACTCTTCACTCCTGGAGACAAGGTGGCAACTATGACCAGCGACTCCTTCCAAAACTACTGGCCCTTTAATATACTGTCATTTAACAAATATGTCTTCAGTTGATTAAGATTGTTGTTGCAAATGTTGAGAAGAAAAGAAGGAGGAAAAGATCCAGCCCTCGCACTCTTCAAGGAACACCTATGCTATCACTGGGGTACAGGCAGACAGCCACGATAAAAACAGCTATCATATATGGAAATGTAGGGTTCAGTATTAATGATGAACCCTGGCAGTGAGTGCTCTAAGGATTCAGAGGGATGTGTACTTGATACAGACACAACAGTCAGGCCCCTCATCAGAGGAACAGATGGGGGATAGATGGGGGAGGTGGAGGAAGTGGGTATAGTAGGTCAGAAACATGCCAACCAATGCAGGAGAGATCAGGCAAGCAGAATGAAAACACGGCTTTATGAAAGGAAGAGGTAATGTGGCTGACTGACATCAGATCGGTAAAGGTCAGACTCTGGTTTAATCAGACTAAGGAGCCCAACACTTATTCTACAGTTGAAAATTGTTCAAGGTTTTAAAGGAGCAGAGTATGGGGATAGAAGCATTTTAGGCAAACATTCTGGTGTGAAGGTAGGGTTCATTGCAAATAAAAATTCTATGAACATGAGATAAATAATGAGAGCTATGAGAGTAATTAGGATCTGGACCACAAAGGTGGATTCACAAAGAATTAATGTAACTCACCATTGACTGGCTTGGCTTTCGGCCTGTAACTACTGGAGGCCTACAAACAATAGCAGCCAAAAGGAGTTCAGGAATGGAGGCAAATCAGCTGCCAGCTGCAGGTAGCAGAACAATGCCTTAGAAGAAATAACTGTACACATAAATCCACACATACAGCTTTAGAAGAAGCTGATGAGAGGAAATACATCCTCCACAGAGAATGGAGGGTAGGGAAAGGAAAATGAGACATTGAACGCTGAATATGGAGAAGTAGCACACTGAAGGGCACGAGTAAAATGCAGAATTAATGGTGCAAATAGCAGACCCTGAAAAGACAGGAGAACTAACTGGCAATCAGGAAGCCAAGGAGAAATGTGTTCCAAAACAAGAGTTCATTACACTACCTTGTGCATCAGAAAGGTTGAAGGCCATCAGTACTGACCTGTTTCTAATACAGGCAACTCCCCTGTGTGCCCTAACCCACAGTTCACCTTTTTTCTTTAATCTTTGGTTACTGACTATCTATACCAATCATTTAACACACCTATCTGGTTATTTTAATAGCTATCACTGATCCATACATACTCAGATAAAAGGGCCCTACAAAAAGCTCATGGAAAAATGTAAGTAAAAGCTAGGTTTATTCAGGTACAATAAAATTTATATTACTTTTTATAGTTTTTTATCATATGTATTTTCCATGCATTTTAGAAGATGTCTCATATCTTATCTCATTGACAGTAATATTGTAAGTTTCCTGAGGGAAGATATCCTCATGATACTTTCTGTTTTGTCCCCTCCCCACCCTTGTGCCTCCACTTTGCCATGCCTCCATCAACTCTTGAGAAATATTAGTAATCCACTATGGCTTTGACTGTCCTGCTTTTTGTGGAACACAGTTAAGACCAGTTGAGTTCAGGGGGTCCAGTGTTGGTCCTTGCTACCCAAGTGTGATCCATGGACCAGCAGCATCAGCATCATCTGGGAACTTGCTAAAAATGCAGAATCTCAACTTCCATCCAGACCGAGTGAAGCAGAACCTGCATTTCAACAAGCCCCCCAGGTGACTGATGCCATTCACACTGGCATTTGAGAGAAATTGGTGTGAACTCAGTATGTTATAGAAGAGGTTAACACTGGGGCCAGCGCTGTGGCATAGCAGGTTAAAGCCCTGGCCTGAAGCGCCGGCATCCCATATAGGTGCCAATTCTAGTCTTGGCTGCTCCTCTTCTGATCCAGCTCTCTGCTACGGCCTGGGAAAGCAGTGGAAGATGGCCCAAGTCCTTGGGCCCCTGCACCCATGTGGAAGACCCGGAAAAGCTCCTGGCTTCGGATCAGCGCAGCTCCTGCCGTTGCAGCCAACTGGGGAGTGAACCAGCGGATGGAAGATCTCTCTCTCTCTCTGTCTCTACATCTCTCTATAACTCTGTTTTTCAAATAAATAAAATAAATCTTTAAAAAAAAAAAGAGGTTAACACTGCATTTTCACAGAAGCTAGCTGAAAGAGGAGAACATGAGTTTGAGTACGCAGGCATGTGCCAAGACACCGTCTGGTCCTCGCTCAGTTCCATGGCTCAGTGATGGAGCCCAGGCCCTTTGCATGTGTCAGGAGCAGGCCAGGAAGCTGTTCTGGCTTTTGGTCAGAAACCCTTCCATCTTTGTTTCATGAACTGCCACTACATTTTACCACAGGAAGGGCTTTGCAGATTGTATCTATAAGATTCCCTCAGTAAATTGCATACATATTCTCACCTTCCAGAGACCCTATTTACGTTCACCATTTTACCTAGAACCTAAGAATTCTTGATATTTTTCTGTCTCCCATTCATTTCTTCTATAACATTAGGTTTCCCTCTAAGTCGTAGACTGCAATTGCTAAAATAACTTTTTTTTTTTTGCATAATTGAAAGTTAAACCTGGAAATGCAACTTTAACTCCAAATAGAAAGCCTGCAACTTAGGGGGCTACACCAACAGAATCATTGCTTAAATGACCATGTGTTGAAAAGCTCCCTAAAGAAAGAACTGTTAGACAAAGGAACAACCACGTCCCAAAAGATGAAGAGTATATGGAAAAATGACTCTCAAGGTAGAATCTTTGCTTTGTTGGGGATGTGCTGAAAGTGTTCATGTTCTTCTTCTGATTTTCCTACACATCAGTGAATTGGGTATCACAACCTCAAATATCATTGTGCTAGAAGAGTTCTCTCCAGGTCTTTTATTATTTTTAGCAACTTTATTGACACATAATGTATATACCACAAAGTTCACATTTCAGAGACTTTCATTCCATCCCTTAAACAATGTTTCATTAAACTCACCCAGGAATTAAGAGAGAAAGTTCTTCTCTAGGGACAGAGAACACTGTCATAATCTTCCAATAATATATCCTAGTATCTCAGTTTGTATCGGTGGAAAGAATGTATTGCCTAAGTTTCTTCTATTAAAATTGAAAGTACAGACATCTATAAAAGTAGGTATTTATTGCTGCATTTCAAAGATGTCTGGTTGAAACTCTCACGGTAGACCCTTGCATTCTTTGTTTACTTGGTAGAAACTCCCTTAGGAAGTGAATTTCATTTACTGACTCCAAAATGGAAATCACAAATTCTTGTAAACTACTGTTCCCCCAACTATTTTTCCACCAGATGGCATGCTTTTTAAGGGCTGCTGGAGCTTGCATAGAGCTGTTATTTTTCACCGCTGGAGTGGCAAGAGTACTTAGGTTTACTTTCAAAAAGACAGCAACTTACATGCTCTCACAGAACCTCGTCAGAGTGCTTGGTTTCTCCTGGTTGCGTCTTTGTCGAAACCAGCGCTGAATGCTTCTCACATCCCAGTCCAGTTGCTTGGAGAGGCCTTCCAATCTCTTTTCATCGGGATGCTATGAAACAGGCACCAGGAAAATCATTTTCAGTGAACCTCTGCTGTCGCCACAAACAGATCTTCCCTCCTTTGAGATTTTTCTCCTATGTTCGCTATCTGCTACCGAGATTTCTGTATTTACCACTAAGGACCTAGTCCTTTGGAGAGCACCAAGAACACAAATAACCTCGAGGCTACTCATGAAAGGGCTTGGATGCTCTAAAGCTTGCACTCCGTATCAGCAATGTGCTTCCTAAGGGGCAACAGGGATTGCACGGCACAGCCTGGCTTGCTCAGTCAAGTCAGACCCATCGGATTTCCAGGGAAGGGAGCCCAGCGAAGGTGAACGACAAAGAGAAGTGCAAATATGTCACTCCCAGGAAAAAATGCTAAGCTCCTTTATTACACATAATGTGGGATAGGAAAAAAGCATGGAAAAAATCCCCAAATGCCTCACTTTCTTTCTTTCTTTTTTTTTAAATTAAGCCTAAGGTACAATTTCTACCAATAAATTATGTTTTCTCACCTTTCCCCTTCTCTCCTCCTCTCTTCAGTTCTTTACACATTCCTCTTCTATTGTTTTCCTCTTCATTCATTGAACCAAATAGCACTGCAAGTCTTTCACAAATACTACGCATGCACTAATTGAAGAAGCAAACTCATTGAAGAGGAAAAAGATGGCCTTGAGATGACAGACTGGGAGTCTACTTTGTCACTTCCCAGACCTCCCTGAGTCTCAATTCCTTCATCTTTAAAAAAAAAAAAATAAGGTGCTGTTTATTAACCAAAATTGGATTATGGTAAGAAGCAAATGTGAAAAGGTATGTAAACTTGGTAGATGGGAGTTTTCCTTGTTGATCTCTCTCCCTTCTCTTCTACAAGCTGAGAGCATTCTGCCAACAACCACAGGAAGTCACCCACTACACAACAGAACTAAGCCAAGTGAGTTTCATTCTCTTATTTATTCTATTTCTGCTTCGATATTCGTAAGATCTTAGCAATCAGGGAGAATGACCAAAAAGGAAGTAGAGAGAAGGCAGGCACCCCAGCCTTCAAACTATGAGGGCAGAATAAACTATGGCTCCTTTCCAAAAGCATCTCACAGGGTTTGCGCCCTGTCAAACTGAATGTGCCCCTCCCCATCAAATTCTTAGGTTGAACCCCTAATCCCCAGTGTGGTCAAATTAGGAGAGGGGCCTATGGGAGAGGACTGGGCCTTGAGAGTGGAGTGCTGGTGATGAGATTAATGCCCTATGTGAAGATACTCCAGAGGGCATGCATCATCCCCGCCACAGGAGGAAGAGGGCCTTCACCAAGGACGCAACCATGCTGGCACTCCATCTCAGACTCCCGGCCTCCCAGCCTGTGAGATACAAATGTCTGGTGTTCAAGACATGCCATCTGTGCTGATCTGTTTCCTCAGCACACCCTGACTACGACAGTCAGACACCCAGAAAATACCACAAATGGCCCTCGGGTACACAATGTGCTGACCGTATGCCTATAAATGTTATCTGCCAAATTTCAACTGGGTGTGTACGCTGAAGACTTTTAGTAGTAATCACACCATCTACATTGTCCTTTCCTGTCTCTCTTCATCACACAGAAGAGAGAAAATTCATTGCCTACAGTACACCTTAGCTCTCTAGGGTAATTCATTGTTTACTTCAATTTATCTCCGAAATTTATTCATGGAGAAAACATTCACATGGAGCGCAAGTTAAAAATTATCCAAAGTTTCACCTGAAACCTTGTTCCCATTCCTAGTTCCTACTCTCCCTTCCTAGCAGATAACCAGTTACTAGATTAGTTTTTCTCCAAAGTTATTTTATGCAAATATAAGCAAATATGAATACATATTCCTTTTTCCTTAAACATTTATTCATCAGGGCTGGCGGAGTGGCATAGTAGTTAAATGTCCCCCTGCAGCATAGGCATCACATATGGGTGCCAGTTTGAGTCCTGGCTGCTCCACTTCCAATCCAACTCACTGCTAATGACCTGGGAAAGCAGTGAACAGTGGCCCAGGTGCATGGGCCCCTGCATCCACATGGGAGATCCAGAGAAAGCTCCTGGCCCCTGGCTTTGGTTCAGCCCAGCTCCAGCTGTTTCGGCTATCTGGGAAGTGAACCAGTGGATGGAAGACCTCTGTCTATCCCTCTTTGAGAGGCAGAGTTACAGACAGAGAGAGGTCTTTCATCCACTGGTTCATTCCCCAAATGAACAAGGTTGGGCCAGGCTGCAGTGGGGTTTCCCACGTGGGCGCAGGGTCCCAAGCACTTGGCCATTTTCCACTGCTTTACCAGGCACATTAGCAGGAAGCTGGATCAGAAGTAGAGCACCCAGGGCATGAACTGGCATCCAAATGGGATGCCTGTGTTGCAGGAAGCGGCTTGACCTGCAATACCACAATGCCAACCCCAAATATGTATTTTTATATTATCTTCATCATACAAAATACTTTGTACCAAAGACAGTATTCATGAATTTGAGTTTTTCACTTTGCAATGTATTCTGGAATATTTACAGATCAGTATGTAGAAAAGACCCACATACTTTTGTAGAGCTGCAGGGATATGGCATAATTTACTTATCTATGACCTATTAATGGACATTTAGGTAGCTTTGGAACTTGCACTGCCATAAACAACCTAAGTGGTTAACAACCATGGGACATTTTGTGCAGATTTATCTGTGGGATAAGTTCTTAGAATTGAAAGTTACAGATCAAAAGGGTCTAAGTATTTATAATTTATTTTCATTTGAAATTTTTGAGTGGTTTCGCTAATTAATACTTTCACAAGCAAGTCCTTTTCTTCATTTATTGAGGTAATTAAAACTTTGTACCATAAGTTGCATACTTTTTACCAGTATGTCATCTGTGCTTTAAAATTTGCTTATGGCATTTTTTGCTTGTTTAATATATACTTACAAAGTTTTTAAAAATACATACTAAATTTATCAGTCTTTTCTGTTATAGCTTCTAATTGTAGAATTAGTAAAAACTTCCTTCAAATGTTCAGAAAATTATCCCAGTTTCCCTTCTAATACATTTAGGTTTATGATTTTTTTACATTTATTTTCATTTTTATTTATCTGAAAGGCAGAGAAACGGAAGAGAGACAGACAGACAGAATCAGAGATATTCCATCTGCAGAATCATTCCCCAAATACCAGCAATGGCCAGGACTGGTCCAGAGCTGCAGTCTGGAACAAGAAACACAATCCAGGTCTCCCACAGCCACGGCCCGGACCCAACGACTTGAGCCAATATCTGTTGCTTCCCCGGGTGTGCATTAGCAGGAAGGTAGAACTGGGAGCCAGAGTCAGAAATGGAACCCAGATGCTCCAACAGGCTCTTACCTGGCATCTGAGCCACTAGGCCAAGTGCCCACTCCTGGGGCTTTCATTTTTACAGTCAAATCTTTAGTATACCTACAAAATAGACTGGCACTGAGTGTAAAGTATGACTAATTCTCTTTCTTACCAGGTAGAGGCTACCCAATATCCCATACCATTGCTCAGCCTTTTCCCACTGAAAATCTAAGTCTGCTTTTCCACTGGACTATTATTCGGGTGCCAATACTCCACAGTTAGCTTCTCAGGAGACTTCTTCTACATGAACTTTAAAATTAATTTATCTATTTTCAAAATAACCAAATGGCCAACCAGGCAAGGTTGCTGTTTTTTTTTTTTTTTAATAAGATCACACCGAGTTTGAAAATTAATGTAGGGTAAATAAATATCTTAATTCAATTTGTCCTTTGCATCCTTGAAGGGTATTGGAAAATTTTCCCCATATAGGTTTGCATACAACTTTTATGTTGATTTCTAGGGATTTAATTACATTTCTATTATATGTAAGGCACTTTTTTATATCTTTTAACTGATTATGGTTGGCATATATATGAAAGTCTTTCGTTTCTGACTACTAATTTTGTGCTAAAATTTCATATTATTTGTGGTAGCTATTCATTTGGTTCCTTTAATTTTCCAGGTGTATAATCATAAAATTACTGAAATGTAAGCTGCAAAAATAATGAAAATTCAGAGTGTCTTTTCATTGGTGCCTAAATTAGAGTAGTATTCAAACAGTTCTTGAATGAATGAATTTTCAAATAGCCATCATTTTCCCAACTCTTCTCTAATTTTTGTTACCTTTCCTCCTTCCTCTTGTGTACTTGCTAACTGAATGTAAAATTTAACACAGTGTTGAACAGCAGTAATAACAGTCTTTGGTCTGGACTTTATTGGGAACACCTTTAATTTTCTTATTAAGCGAGGAGCCAGACTTGAGACTGAGAAACAAATATGTTTAACATGTAATGGAAACCACATATCCCTACTCAAATAATCCTCTTTAATTAAAAAGATGCTAGGTTTCAGCATCCATGAAATATGTACTTTTTCCATTAACTTGTCAGTAACATGATGAATTATATAGTAGATTTTTAAATATGGAATACAGAGCAGGCCCTATATCCACATGCCTAGAATAAACTTTATTTTGTGATGAAAAATAATTTTCATTGGTTGCCATCATTCATCTTTCTCCCCATTGAAAAATTAGATACTATTTGCTAATTTTTTTATTTAAGGATTTTTCATCAATATTAATCAGTAAAACTGATCTCCAGTCTGATTTTTCAGTGAAATCTGTTACGCTTGATATTAATGTTTTATTGCTATATTAAGAAAGAATTGGAAGGCTTTATTAAAGAGAATTATCTGCCCTTTAAGAATACATTAGGGCGGGCGCCATGGCTCAATAGGCTAATCCTCCGCCTGTGGTGCCAGCACACCGGGTTCTAGTCTCGGTCAGGGCACTGGATTCTGTCCCGGTTGCCCCTCTTCCAGACCAGCTCTCTACTGTGGCCCGGGAGTGCAGTGGAGGATGGCCCAAGTCCTTGGACCCTTGCACCCCTTGGGAGACCAGGAGAAGCACCTGGCTCCTGCCTTCGGATCAGCGCGGTGCACCGGCTGCAGCGCACCGGCTGCAGCGGCCATTGGAGGGTGAACCAACGGCAAAGGAAGACCTTTCTCTCTGTCTCTCTCTCTCTCTCTCACTGTCCACTCTGCCTGTCAAAAAAAAATAAAAAAATACATTAGAATTCTTCTGTGAGATGGATATGTTCATTTTCTTGACTATAGTAACCATTTTACTGTGTATAAGAATATACATGGTATATACATATATTGTACTCCTTGAATATATACAATCAAAGGAGACAAAGGAAATGCAATTTTTTATATAAATTCAGACTTTCTCATATCTTGGAATTGCTAATAACCTGAACAATCAAAAGAACACAAACCTACTTGTTCAGAAAACATTTTCAGTGTAATAAAGTAAGGAAAAACTCCTTTTGTGGGAGCATCTGAATCTGGTACTTTTTTACAGTTTAGCTCACACACACATATACAAGTACACTCTCTCTCTCACACACATATATACACATATACACAAATTATACTTTTCTAGAATAATTTCCCTTATACCCAAGTTTATCCATTTAATTTGTCCCATGTCTTAAGTTTCTTCTCTGCTGCCACTACAGAATACTTGAGACTGGGTTATCCATAAAAGAAATTTTAGCTCGTAATTCTGGAGTCGGAAATACAAGATTGGACAGCTGTATCCATCCAGGGCCTTGCACTTGATTATAATATAGCAGAAAATTGAAAAACAGGAGGGGCAGTCTTGCTTTATAACAACTAACTCTTGCAGCAGCTAATTCCATCCTGCTAAAGTAAGCATGCACTCACCAAGGGAATTAACCCAGTCCCCTGAGAAACACATTAG
Source organism: Lepus europaeus (assembly GCF_033115175.1). Taxonomy (NCBI): domain Eukaryota; kingdom Metazoa; phylum Chordata; class Mammalia; order Lagomorpha; family Leporidae; genus Lepus; species Lepus europaeus. The sequence goes on along the minus strand of NC_084827.1, from coordinate 111,445,062 downwards.
TCCCTGTTAATGACCTAATCACCTCTTAAAGACTCCCTTTCCCCCATCTCTCATCACAAATACACTGGGGACAAAATTTCAATAGGAGCTTTGGAGGAAGCAAACTACATCCAAACAATAGCACCCAGCTAACAGAAACACACTCTTCATTTTCCTCCATGATTGCCAATTATTATGTTAGCATTTGTATTTGCTTCTTTCTTCCTCAATTGGCTTAGATTACATTCTTTAAAAAAAAATTAAACCAATAAAGCATTTTTGGATTAAAAATGTTTTAGTTCTACAGTTTTGCTAACACTTCATTTTATTTTATTTTATTTTATTTTATTTTATTTTATTTTACAGGTAGAGTGAGAGAGAGAGAGAGAGAGAAAGCTCTTCCTTCCGCTGGTTCACCCCCCAAATGGCCGCTACAGCTGGCGCACTGCGCCGATCCCAAGCCAGGAGCCAGGTGCTTCCTCCTGGTCTCCCACGCGGGTGCAGGGGCCCAAGCACTTGGGCCATCCTCCACTGCCTTTCCGGGCCACAGCAGAGAGCTGGACTGGAAGAGGAGCAACCGGGACAGAATCCAGCACCCATATGGGATGCCAGCGCTGCAGGTGGAGGATTAGCCAAGTAAGCCACAGTGCTGGCCCCCAGGCTTTTATCTTTACTAGTTTTTCTTTTCTGTTTATCTCAATTTATTTGGTTGCAGTACTTCCAATGCTTAACTACATGGTTAACTTTGTTTCATACATACAAGTTTTCAACTGAGCACTGTTTTGGCACAGTATATATAAGCAATGCTTTTTCCTTTTCCTTAAGATTGATTTATTTGAAAGAGAAGGCAACAGAGGAGTGGGAGAACAAGAGAGAGAAGGAGATTTTCCATCTGCCAGTTCACTCTCCAAATGGCTACAACAGCCAGGGCTGAGCCAGGCTGAAGCCAGGAGCCAGAAACTCCATCCAGGTGCTGCACATGGGTGGCAGGGGCTGAATGACTTGGGCCACCATCTGCTGCCCTCCCAGCCATGTTAAAAGGGAGCTAGATTTGGAAACAGAGTAGCTGGGATTCAAATTAGCATTTGGATGTGGGGTGCTGAACCCACTGCACTACAGCATTGGTCCTGTGCTTTCATTATTATTGTGTTAGAAATATCCTGAAATTTTACTTTTATCCATTTATAAATTTCCAAAGGGAAGAGATTGTTTTTGGATTGTACTTCATTTCAAGTATTATTAGATGTCTAATTTTTTTTAGATTTATCTATTTATTTGAAAGGCAAAGTTACATAGAAGGTGGTGGGGAGGAGAGAAGGAAAGAGAGCGAGCATCTTCCATCTACTTGTTCACTACCCTAATGGCTGCAATGACCAGGGCTGGGCCAAGCTAAAGCCAGGAGCCAGGGGCTTCTGGGTCTCCAGCGTGGGTGTAGTGGCCCAAGAACTTTGGCCATCCTCTACTGTTTTCCTAGGCACATTAGCAGGGAGTTTGACTGGAAGTGGAGCATCCGAGACTTGAACTGGCACCCATGTGGGCTTCTGGTGCTACGGGCCATGGTTTTAACCTACTACTCCACAGTGCCAGCCCTGATCATGTCTAATTCTAAGTTTATTCCTTACAAATTTATTACATAACATAGGGTCATTTTGTAAATATTTAATAGGTACTTACATTTTTATACCCAGAATATAAGGTCCTAAATGTATTCATCAGATCTTCCTCCTTAATTACGCTTCTTAGAATGTCCACATTCTGGGGCAGGCATTGTGCCTCTGTGGGTTAAGCTGCTGCTTTGGGTGCCTACACTCCACATCAGAGTGCCAATCCAGCTCCTGTTACACTGATGCTTCGGCAAAGCAGTGGATTATGGCTCAAGAACTTCAGCTCCTGTGTCCCACGTGAGAAGCCTCGGTGGAGCTCCTGGCTCCTGGCTTCAGCTTGGCCCAGTGCTGGCTGTTGTAGCCATCTGCGGAGTGAACCAGTGGTGAAAGTCTTTTTCTCTCTCTATTCCTCTCTCTCTCTCTCTTTCTGCCTTTCAAATAAAGAAATAATTTTTTTTTTAAAGAGACTGTCTACATTCTATTTTATAATTTGATAATCAGGTCTGTCATGACCAAGAAGTCAAAGTTTCTTACTATTACATTTCTGTTTCTTCTTTAATTCCTATTGGATGATTACATAGATATCAGTATTTAATGCGTATATATTCATAACTATTTTATCTTCATTATAAATTATGTCTTGTGGCAATAAAGAGTCAAATATTTACTTCCTTTAACGCCTTTAGAAATCCTTTGTTATTTATGTCTGGATACTTTCACCCTGCTCTAATCCTCGATATTTTAAACTACTTTGTCTTTTGGGGTCTCTTCTGTGCTTTGTATGCATTTGTATTCGTGTTCTAGGGCTTCCCTAACAAACTACACACACCGAGTGGCTTCCACAGCAGAAAGAATTGAGAAATGTACTGTGCCATGGTTCTGGAGGCTGGGTCTCAGATCGAGGTGTCAAAGCACTGCTGGGGAGCATCTGTTCCAGGCCTCTCTCTCTGGCCTATAAATGACACCCACTTCCTGTGTCTCTGCACACTGTCTTCCCTCACACCCACTCGTGTCCAAATGTCCCTTATTCATAAGGACTCCAGTACTGCTGGGTTAAGAACCACCTAACAACCAGAGATTTTATCTCCAACTAAGGTCATATTTTGAAACCTAGGGCATCAGGATATCAATGTGAGAAATAACAAGGGCACATATTTCAAGTCAGGCAGTAACCCAAACCTGAAGTATTTTTTATTAGATGAATGAAGCCATCTATATGTATTGATATGATTGATAAGTTTTGTATAGTTTCTAATTATACTTTACTTTCTGTTTTGATGATTTTAAGAAACATGTACCTAGTGGTTTTCATTTTCCTTCCTTTAGTATGTAATTTTTGCTCTGGTGGTGATCCATATAATATTCTATTTCTTTTCCATAGCTAATAATTCTGTATGAGCAATATTTAAGGGTAACACGACTTCCTCTTTCTTCCTTCCTTCTCTTCCTCCACCCAACACTAGTCAATAATATTATCTTTCTCACCGTTTACTCTTGTACTATTAAACATATTTACTCCCCTCTTCGGTTTATCAGCTTTAAATGATAGCTGTGACTCCCAACTATTAGAGATTATGCAATCAGAGAACTTCGGTACCTCCCAGCTTCATCCCCGTCCCCCTAGTTATTTGTTGGTTGCAGCTTTCCCACACTGTGAGGACATAAAATCTCAATGTTCTGTTCTTTCACCAGTCTGCATACTTCACACTGCCTTAGATATACAGTTTAGGAAGATAGCCAACACTCACAAGCATGCCTAATCATCTCTAGGATGGCTGAAATGATTGATTTCATAGTTTCCTCAAGGAAGACTTGTGGAACAATTGCCCTACATTTTTTCATATTCACATGTGTGTAGCCTTTACACAGTAGAAACATTTGGGCGAGATAGAAACTCAGTTCTCACTCTCCTTGGGAACACTGAAAATTCTGCTAAAGTAAAAGCCTGAAGTCATGTGACACAAAGTCATTCGGTTTCCTGCTTGGCTGCTCCAAAAATGATTTTTTTATTTACCATTCTTAGTAACTTTAATAACATAAACCTGAGTGTTGAATGTTCCAGATCATTTTTCACTAGGTTTCTATTAACATCAAAATAAAACTCCATTTATTTTTGGGAAATTTCTTTAATAATATCTTCCAATATTTGTTCATTATTTCATTTTCCCTTAAGGGAGTCCAATTAGAGTTCCTGGATCTGCTTGCCTTGAGCATCCAAATATTTTTCTTTTAAAGATTTATTTATTCATTTGAAATCCAGAGTTACAGAGAGGGAGAGGGAGAGGGAGGTGGGAGGAGAGGGAAGCAGGGGGAGACGTTGGGTGGGGGCAGAGAGAGAAAGAGAAAGGATTGATCTTCTATCCATTGGTTCACTTCCCAAGTGCCTACAATGGCCAGGGCTGGGCCAGGCCAAAGCTAGGAGCCAGGGGTTTCATCCTGGTCTCTCATGTGGGTGGCAGGGCCCCAAACACTTAGGGCATCCTCTGCTGCTTTTCCTAGGCCACCAGCAGACAGCTGAATTGAAAGCAGAGCAAGCATATGCCTGCCAGCATCTCAGGTTGTCATTTTATCCACTACACCACAACACCAGCCATGTGTATCTAAATTTTTACGTCATTTCTTGTTTGGTTCATGTAACTCCACTTTATTACTTCTATTGTCTGTGTTCTTTGCTAAGTTTTCCATAATGTCTAATATTTCTTGTATTCCTTCAAATTTTGTCTTCTTTTCTGGGATGGTTTTTGCACTTTTCTGGAACTCTACAGACTCACATTTCCTATCTTCTTATTGGCTATGGGCAGTGCAGTCCCAGGGAGCTCCTCACTCAGAAGGACTCACAAAGTTCTGTGGCTATCTTGAAAATTTTCCTAATTTGATCACGCACTTTGTGTTTTATAAATAAAGTCCAACTGAGCAGTGCAACACATACCAGGACTTGCAGCTTGGCCCACATCTGAGCCTTTCACTTCCCCCAGTTGGGTCGTTGGTTGTACCTTTTTCTATCGTAGCATCCACCTGCCTCCCTTCTCTCCCCTACCTGGTGACTGCTGCTATCTTCAGCCCCCAGCATGGGACTAAGCACAAGCAAGGGAAGTGGTAAGATTGGGTTTGTACTCCCGCAAGTGCCATAGAAGAGGTCACCCAATTGTTTGGGAGTGACTCCATAGAGTGAACCCTTGCCCACCCTTGATCTTGGCACAAAGGTTGCAATGCATTTGTAGAACAGCTGGCCACCATGGGTTGGACCAGTGGGCTTACAAAAAGGAGAGAGGTCTGCCTCAACTTCTCTACCTGGTTGTCCAGGGCAGTGTATTAGCCAGAGGCTGGAGAAAAAAGGAACCCAGCAGCAGGTGAGCTGTATTTATGCTGAGCAACAGGAGTTGGCCCCAGACCCCTGCATGGGGATGTACTTGTCCCATGAGTATCTCCCATGCCAGAGGGAGCATGACACCTCACAGCAAGTAAAAAGCACCTTGACAGGGGGGAGAGATACTGGAAAGAAGGAAGGAAAAAGGTTCATATATTTGTCCCTTCGATGGCACTTTTCTCATGCTTTTTGAACCAGGGTCCTACATCTTCACTCTGCATATGGCTCTACACACAGTGGGGCTAGCTGGTCCTAAATGTGGATTTTATGCTTTTTTTTTTTTTGAGGGGAAGAAGATAACCATGTCCTTCTTCAAAAGGTCCCTCAGAACCACGGCCAAGGCCAGCCTGCTGGATGACCAAACACACCCTGCCCCTCTGTTGGAGCTCTCCACTCCGACTCTTCCCATTCTGGTCAATAGATCTGTCACATTTTCCTGTCGCAAATAAGACTGGAGAACTTCAAAGAACACAAGTTGAAAATGGTTCCAACTTTTGCTGCATTTATATTTAAAACATGAGGCTTCTGTTTCAATCATGTAAAAACTTGCAAAGGAATCACCTTGGAAACCAAAAGCACATGATCATTAAAATCAGCTTAGAAGCAAAGAATCTTCAAAGAAGTCAACCCAACTGCAAACCTTTTCATTATCTTTGTGGAGGGAACCTCTCCTGTAACCAACACAAACATAAGGCAAGGGAATTAAAATGTTCACTGCAGAACTTCTAGAGGGAGGCATCAAATTGAGGCTTGAAAACTCACTTTATTATTCACTTAGAATAGGGTGTGCTGGAAGCAGTTACAAAGATAATACAAATGTGTTGTAATCACATTAAACATGACCTGATATTTGCTTTTTTAAAAGGAGAAGAAGTTTTTTGTTGCAGTACATTGATATACTAACTGATAATCAGGTTTTTTTCTTAATATTTCCTTCCTTTAAATACCACAGGATATGTGTCCCTTTAGGGTAAAACTTGGCCATATTAAACCATCAAGGAAACCATCAAAAGAGCTTGTCCTAAAATTCAATTCATTCTGCTCTTCTTCCTAGCAGATACAAAAGGAAACCTGGTGGTTTTTTTTTTTGTTTTTTTTTTTTTTTTTTTTCTGACAGGCAGAGTTAGACAGTGAGAGAGAGGGATAGAAAGGTCTTCCTTCCGTTGGTTCACCCCCTCAAATGGCCACCATGGCTGGAGCTGCGCCAATCTGAAGCCAGGAGCCAGGTGCTTCCTCCTGGTCTCCCATGTGGGTGCAGGGCCCAAGCACTTGGGCCATCCTCCACTGCCTTCCGGGCCACAGAAGAGAGCTGGACTGGAAGAGGAGCAACCGGGACAGAATCCGGCGCCCCAACCAGGACTAGAACCCGTGGTACTGACACTGCAGGCGGAAGATTAGCCTAGTGAGCTGTGGCACGGGCCCCTGGTGCTTTATTTCTTCTTCTTTTTTTTTTTGACAGGCAGAGTGGACAGTGAGAGAGAGAGAGACAGAGAGAAAGGTCTTCCTTTTCTGTTGGTTCACCCCCCAATGGCCACTGAGGCCGGTGCACCACACTGATCCAAAGCCAGGAGCCAGGTGCTTCTCTTGGTCTCCCATGCGGGTGCAGGGCCCAAGCACTTGGGCCATCCTCCACTGTACTCCTGGGCCACAGCAGAGAGCTGGCCTGGAAGAGGAGCAACTGGGACAGGATCCGGTGCCCCGACCGGGACTAGAACCCGGTGTGCCGGCACTGCAGGCGGAGGATTAGCCTATTGAGCCAAGGCACCGGCCCCCTGGTGCTTTCTTATACTTTTCCAGGAACAACATCATTTGTCAAAGGAAGAGGGGAAGGGCCGGTACTGTGGCATAGCAGGGGTAAAGCCGCCACCTGCAGTGCCGGCATCCCATATGGGCACTGGTTCCAGTCCTGGCTGCTCCACTTCTGATCCAGCTCTCTGCTGTGGCCTAGGAAAGCAGTGGAAGATGGCCCAAGTCTTTGGGCCTCTGCAACCGTGTGGGAGACCTGGAAGAAGCTCCTGGCTCCTGGCTTTGGATTGGTGCAGTTCCAGCCACTGCAGCCATCTGGGGGTGAACCAATAGATAGAAGACCTCTCTCTCTGTCTCTCTCTGTCCCTCTGCCTCTCCAACAAACAAATCTTAAACAAAAAAAAAAAAAAAAAAAAAGGAAGATGAGAAAACCCTAAAAAATTTGGGCAGAAGGGAAGACTATAAAATAAATGTTTGGCTATTTCAATGAGTAGTTGTAATACAGGAGAGACAAAACAGTACGGACAGCTAGCAACACAAGTACCAAAAGAGGAACCAAATTTGCTTAACACATTCAAACTACACCTGAGAAGCCTGAGTGATTCTCCCAGGAAAACAAAAGAGGAACATGAATCTTTTAATACATGGCCCCATGGTACCTCTCTCAGTTTGCCTCATTTCTCCTGTTCTCATGTCTTGTGCAGGCAAAAGGAAAGTAAGATAGGCAAGAGGTACGAAAGACTCAGAGCAAGACACACGGACTATGTGATTTGCTTTGTTTTCTTATGGTCTTGGATTGAGGGCTTCTATCTTTCTCCTCTCTTTGTCCTTAAGGGTCCTGTGGAGGACAGGGCAGGGGGAGGGGCAGGCTCTCTTCCCTGGCCTGGTCCTAAGTTTTAACTGCTACCAGAGTGAGTATATCTCCTATTCATTTTCAACAGTGAACCTATCTCTTTCCTAGACCACCCTGGCCCTCGTCCAACATTCCTCCACATTGCAACTCTTTTCCTCCTCAACTATGCCTTTGTTGTTGTTCACATTTGTCTATTTAACGCAACTGCTAGAGTATATGGACAACAGTATAAGCAAGTAAGTTCTTCTTTTCACCATACATAAATCATATTCTCAGACTCCGCCCAGTTAACTGACACAAAGTCCCACCCAACCCTTTTCAGCACTGCTCCACGTCACTCGAGAATCAGAGAGGCACAGAATGAGCCTAATCACCACCTAATCAAGACTGTTCTTCACAGGCAAGCATCTACAATCAGCTTGGGAAAGGACTCCACACACGCCCACCTCTCTTCAGCTTCTGCAGTTTGGGAAGCCCAATGCCCACAGAGAACAGGCTCTGCAGCATGAGACTGGGCACGAGCTGATTTTCAAAATGTGAGAGTGAAGGAATGAGAGGACGGCGTGCTGAGAACGCAGGTGCACACAATCCGCGCCTTGGGGAGGGACAGCCGTACCTTTGTAATCGCAGTGAAGACCTTTTCCAGAATGGCATTCGGCTGCGCAATTTGCGGTCCATTGGCCTGAATGTTGAGGGCAATGGCACATGGTTTGGCTACAAATCTAAAAATCAGAAAAACAAAACAAAAACAAGAAAAGTGTCAGAATTTATTCAGTCTGTAGCTGTTCTTAATGCCACCAGTTACACCTTACTCAGTGGTCCAGCAAAGTGCTGGTAGGGTTTTATGAGTGTACATTGTCAAAAGCCAAGTGGGTAACCATAAAGTAGACTTTATTTTTTCTCTCCTTCAGTCGCCTGGCAGTAACATTAAAAAAAAAAAGAAGTCCTTTAAAACCTCCTGATCCTCAAGTTCTAACAAGACTCAGAGAGACTGTCACATGAAACTATACGGGTATAAGTAGATATGTAAATAAGACAAACTGATTTTAAAATTATGTAACACGTAAGCTTCACACTAACACATTCCAAGAGTCATGTCATATTTTCACAATGAGCAACTGTTTATGAAGCATGCAGAAACAGGACTTTTGATCACTGCTAGTCAAAAAACTTAGCACTCTTGTCTATACTCAGTGTTCTGTATTCAGCCCCAATCCCTTCCAGCCTCTTAAAATTCTGTCTTGTATTTATTTCGTTTTTTTTTTTTTTTCTCATAGGGAGCAATGAAGGATGTCAAATAGCATGACATCCCAGACATGCTTAAAAGTCTGGAGTGTTTACAAGCACCAGTAGGACTGCTTCTATCTTAAGCCAATGCCTCTGTCAAGAAGAGTGGGAAGACTGAGCTTCATATCTGGTCTTAATTGATGCGTGAATGAATGACTGAAGGAGAGCAGGTGGAATGTGTGGGGCCCAAAGGTACAGTAACACCTCTAATAAAACAGTATTAAAAAGAAAAAGCATTTGGCCGGCGCCGTGGCTCAATAGGCTAATCCTCTGCCTTGCGGTGCCGGCACACCAGGTTCTAGTCCTGGTTGGGGCGCCGGATTCTATGCCGGTTGCCCCTCTTCCAGGCCAGCTCTCTGCTGTGGCCAGGGAGTGCAGTGGAGGATGGCCCAAGTGCTTGGGTCCTGCACCCCATGGGAGACCAGGAGAAGCACCTGGCTCCTGGCTTCGGATCAGCAAGATGCGCCGGCCGCAGCGGCCATTGGAAGGTGAACCAATGCAAAAGGAAGACCTTTCTCTCTGTCTCTCTCTCACTATCCACTCTGCCTGTAAAAAAAAAAAAAAAAAGCATTTACAACTTCAAGTCTTAGGCTAAATGCTCAAGAAATGAAGTTCTGTAAGTAGTCACTTTCAGTGGTGACATCTGACATTTCCTACTAACATGAAGTAACTTAACATTACAGGAAAGTACTACCCAAGTTAATCCATGATGGCCAAATGCAATAACTAGTAAATGTACCTAACAGATCACCAGTAAGTCTTAGGTGAAACTTTATAAATAATAACCAATGAGATTAAAGTACAGTAGACATAGAAGCCTTTCTTCTAAGCAGCACTAACAAAGTTTGCATACATAGTACTGACATTCTTCTGGTTTCTATTTCCAGTATAAGTGAATCAATTTATTCAAAAGAAAAATGGAATACTGTACATATTCAAACTTCAACCATTTACACAGAAAATGTGATGTAACACCTATCATACTGGGCTCTCCAGGACAAAGTTGTGTAGAAAGAATATTCACTCTCTTCCAATACATAAATCTTCCACAAACTGGAATATCTCCAAACCTTCTGCATTCTCAATTCTTTTTTTTTTTTTAATTTTTATCTACTTGAGAAGCAGAAAGTTAGAGAACACCCATCCACTGGTTCACTCCCTAAATGCCTGCAATGGCTGGGACTAGGCTGAGGCCAAAGCCAGCAGCTGACAACTCATTCTAGGTACATGAGTGGCAGGAACCCAATTCCTGGAAGCGTCAGTGCTGCCTCCGGCAGACTGCATCAGAGTTGGAGCTGGTTATAGAAACCCAGGAACTGCATCTTGGGATACAAGCACCCCCAAAACTAGGCTACACACATTCTCAATTCTTTCAATTAAAGTTTTCTGAGGCACGTCAGCCTTATTGACAAGGAGCATAACCTTTTCCTAGAGACCTTGGGTGTTCACTACAAACAACAGTCATAGATGTACAGCTGTGGCTATGATGAGGGGAAAATGAAATTTAATGAGCAGTGAGCATAGGGAAGCGTCTAGAGCTTGGTTCCCCGGCAAGGTGTCCAGCTTTGTGGTTATGTGTCTTCTCATCACAAGGTAGAGTGAAGTGTATGAAAAGACATGAGATCCAGCAAAAGTGAAAAATAGGTAAATAGGCACAATTAATTTGGTGTAAAGGATAAAATCCACCCTTCCAATCTATTCCCTTCCAAGATGACCTTCTCCCCACCTCTCTCTTATCTTCCCCATTCTCACAACTTCTGACGCACTACGTTCAAATTCCCTTTTGCACTTTGTCATAATCAGCCTTATGGCAACCTGATCCTGCACAGCTGCTCTTCTGAAGAGTTCCATGATTATTTTATCCTGGTATACCCCATGATAATGCCTAGGCATGCACAGGAAGGGGTGTGTGTGTGTGTGTGTGTGTGTGTCAATAAATTTGATCAACTGGTCTACTTCAGGAAATATATTTTCCATGTTGCTGCCATGGTTTTGAAAGCTGCTGACAAGTGAATGGCTGGACACGCTCACAAGTTGGCCTTCTCTGGTGCTCCACAACAATGTGTGGGCAGGCAGCAGGAGAATCTCTTCAGCAGCAACTTCCTCACCTTTGCTCTCACCCTCCAATCACTTACCAAAGCATTCCAAAAAAACCACACTTAATACCTCCCAATCTTTCTTTTGAAGCTTCAAACCACATTTTAAGAACTGTTATTTTTTTAAGTCTCAAAAACAAATGCATTATCATCTTTAGCATTGATAATTAGCATTATCAAGTTTTCATCACTGAAACTATCAACTAAATCTAATATTCTGTAAAGAGATTTTTAAAGCAAGGCTCAAGGCCAGCACTGTGGCAAGCAGGTTAAGCTGCCGCTCCACTTCCAATCCAGCTTCCTGCCAATGCACCTGGGAAACTGATTCAGTCTAAAGTTGAAGTTCCCAAAGTTCAAATGAACCCTTGTCATACATGTCCAATAAATTAAACTGCTTTAATCCACTGAACAGTTACTATGTCATATAATGTTTTTGTTTCATGCCTGGCACACTGAGGACAATTTATGAATACTGGATGGATGGATGGATGAACACACAGATGGATAAAAGGGATGGAAGGGATGGATGATGAATGGATGGATGGAAAGCATGATAAATAATTCATCTAAAATACACTAGTAAGTGCTTTTACTGTCTTTTTCCAAAGAGGTTGTGAATTTTAATTCCCTGGAACATCCATATCTTCTCAGGGTCATTTGGAAATCAGAGGGTACGTGACTGACCATTCCAATATATAAAGCTATTTATTTAACTCCCATTGTTCCCACGACATCGAAGCTGGCCCCAAAGAGCATTCTTATAGGCTCCAGCCATTCCTCCCTAGGCATTCTCCTCTCATCTTATGCAGTGCAGAGAGTCCATTTCCAAGGTTCAGAAAAGTGCGGCAGTAGGCAGGAAGTTAATGTCAAATCCAAACTGAGAGAAGAAAAGCATATACTTCTTAACTTCTTAATAGGTAACTTTAATTATATGTAAATACAGCTATTTTATTTGTGCTTTTTCTCCAAATAACGTGTGAAACAACTGTAGCATTATTTTTTCCCCCAGAAAGTATATTATATATCGAATAAAACCGGGGACCCTGCTGCTAGCTTTATCAACTCCTGCTATGGCCCATTAGAGAAAAGCTGAATTTTTTTTAATGCTGGCTCTAACAGAAGTCTTCCTTTCTCTCTCTCTTGCTCGCTCGCTCTCTCTCTCCTCCAAATACTATACTATACTCTCACCTACAAATACTATAGTTAAAAGGAAATACCTACTTTCCAGCTTTGATGACCATCTCTACCAGGAAATGCTCACCTAATTCCTTGTTTTGTTTTGTTTTTTTTTAAATCAAAGGCAGTAACACCACATTCAAAAGATCAACCATCTATAAAATACTTTCGTGTGCCATATTTTTAAAGTAAATATAATCATGATCTAAGCATTGGAAATTACTAGCCTCAGTTTAAAAGGCAAGAAAAACATCTAAGATGTTTCTACTTTTCCGATCCATTTGTTTGCATTTTAAACACAAGTTAAACATCTGCACCAAGTCCTGAAGTGAGCACTGGGCAGGGCTGCGGTGAGAAGTGATCCTTGCACTCAAGGAAGTCTACAAGCTGCAAAGGGAAACCCTTCAGAAACAATGAATGTTTGCACAGTAAATGCCATTGTTCTAACTACTTTAAAATATCTCATCCTCTTTATTGGGGAACATGGTCAGAGACTTTGAGTACTTTCTCTCTTTTTTTTTTTAAAGATTTATTTATTTATGTGAAAGAGTCTGAGAGAGAGAGAGAGAGAGAGAGAGAGAGAGAACGAACTTCCATCCACTGGTTTACTCCCCAGATGGCTATGACAGCCAGAGCTGTGCCAGGCCGAAGCCAGGATCCAGGAGCTTCTTCCAAGTTTCCCATGGGAGTGCAGAGGCCCAAGCAGTTGGGCCATTTTTGGCTGTTTTTCCCAGGTCATTGGCAGGGAGCTGGATCGGAAGTGGAGCAGCCAGGTCTCGAACCAGCGCCTATATGAGATGCTGGTGTCTCAAGAGGCGGCTTTACCAGCTATGCCACAACACCGGCCTCCAGCTCCTTTCTAACTGTCAAATTCCTACAGTTTTCAAAGTACAGCTAGAAGGCTGTGAATGCAGACACACAAACCTACACATGTGCAAAAACTGTGGAACTGAATCTCACACACATACACATACACACACAGGTGCACAAAGGAGTAAAAATAAAATGGGAAATCTGAATGAGACTAGGAGACTGTAGCAATTTCTTGGTTGTGATTCCAAGCTACAGTGTTTCAATTTTACCATCAGGGAAAACTGGAAAAAAAAAGTCCAGGGAACCTCTGACAGCTGTGTGTCTGCAGGACCATCTTAATAAAAATATCAACTACAAATAATTGGCAGGAGACTTCTGCTTCTGATGTGGAGGAATGAGATCCTGACAAACACATTTTTTTTCTCTTTAAAAACTACACAACATACCACCAGTACACCCCCCTCTCCACTAAAAAAAAATTAAAAAAATAAAAATTACAGACAACACTACCTGAGGGCTGTGGAGACTGAACCAAGCAAACAGACTTTGGAGGGGAATCAAAAGCTGGGGCAAATAAGCAACAAAAAAGCAAGCCCCTTATCTGCCTCTGTGTTTGTTTTACAGCTCTACCCAGTCACAGCAGCAGGTAAAAACTGATAGAAAAACACACACTCTCTCACCACAGGAGCCAGCAGAAGGAGCCTGGGGAAACCAGAGAGCGACTAGAGAACCGTGGAAGGAAAAGGGCCAGAGAAGAAACCCTAGTTTTGTGTAGAAATCAAGATTCTGGCTGACTTCTGAACCATGAATGTACAAGATAAACTGAGCACAGCTAGGAGCGAAGGCTTAAAGCCCGATCCAAGACTGAAGCCACAGCGGGCATGAACCATTGCAGTTTGAGCCTAAGTAAACTGCCTGATAACCAAAACATCAACATTTTTCAGAGCAAGGTTAAAAAAACCCACAGACTACAAAGATAGGACAGATGTAATCCACACTGATGAAAAGCAAGGAAAGTATGACCCAGCAGCACGAAAAGATGGGGAGAAAAAGGGAAAAACTCAGTGAACTTGGACTATGCAATCTAAAAAGAGAGAAAAATGGAAAAATAAACAGACTTTTAAGAACCTGCGAAACAATTTAAAACAATCTAACATGTGGGTCATGGGAGTCCCAGGAAAAAGGAGACAGACTAGGGAAGAAAAAGAAAATATTAGGAGAAGTAACAATTCACAACTTGCCAAATCTGATAAAAGATATAAACAGACAGAACTGAGCAGCTTGAGAACCCCAAAGAGACAAGTATGAAAAGAGAAAAACCTAGACAATTCATAGTTAAGCAAGATGAGACCACAGGTAACAAGAAAAAATTGAAAGTCACTAGACAAAAATGGCACGTTACATACAGGAAAAAAAAATAATTTGAAATATTGTGAAACATTTTCATCAGAAGTTATGAAGGTTCAAGGACAGTGCAGTAACATCTTTAAATTCCTGGAAGCAAAAGCTTAAACTAAACAAAACAAAGCAAAAAGCCCACATCAACTCAAAACTCCAGTCCAGCAAAATTACCCTTCAGAGAATGAAGGTAAAAGGAAAATCACGGGAATTTGTGGCCCTCACACTTCACTCCAAGAATGCTAAAGGAGGGGGCAGGTACTGAGCCTTCTGATGCTAGTTCTGGTTCCAGTCTCTTGCTAATGCAGACCCTGGGAGGCAGGGCTGATAGTCCAAGTGATTGAGTTCTTGCCACCCACAAAGAGACCTGGATTGCATCCCAGGATCCAGGCTGCAGCCCCAGCCCAGCCTCTGCTGGATGTGAACTGGTGAATAGATTCTTCTCTCTTGCCTCTCTTCCTCTCAAAGAAATCATTTGTTAAAAAGATGCTAAAGAAAGTTCTCTAGGTTGAAAGGCAGGAAAACCTGGATCTTCAGAAAGGAACAGAGCATAAGGAATGGAAAATACAAAAGTACTTGCAAGGTCTTTGAACACAGCCAGTTAATGACAGGTGAAATAGTGAAGTCCAATTATGAGAAGTAACACATATCCTACCCACCCCAGACTTGCAGGGAAATCTAACTATGTAGCAGGAGGAGGAGGAGGGGGCAGAGGTAACATTGATCTCATTGCTTGACTCCAACTGTTTTCTTAGACCTCAGTATTATCAGTTGTGGATGAGCCATGGCTACCACTACAGCAGGTACTTAAAACTTTAAATGGACAAGAATAGTATAGATTGCATGTTGAAAGCAAATATGTGGGTACATGTTTAGACATACAGTGTGCATGTGCCCCAGGGCTTAGCTGAGTGTGCATGACTACATATTCTATAAACTTATCTAAACTGTTTCCAAAAAGTCAATATTTGGTGGGGTGAAAAAAGCCAATTTGGAGAGAGGGGACTAATATTTATTGAAAGTTAGTTAGCATGTGCCAAGTATTTTTGTGATGATTTACTTTTTTTTTATTTGACAGAGAGAGAGAGAGAGAGAGAGAGAGAGAGGTCTTCCTTTCTATTGGTTCATCCCCCCAAATGGCCTCTAGGGCTGGAGCTGCGCAGATCCGAAGCCAGAAGCCAGGTGCTTCTTCCTGGTCTCCCATGTGGGTGCAGGGACCAAGCACTTGGGCCATCCTCCACTGCCTTCCCGGGCCACAGCAGAGAGCTGGACTGGAAGATGAGCAACCAGGACTAGAACCCGGTGCCCATATGGGATGCTGCCACCACAGGCAGAGGATTAACCAAGTGAGTCATGGCGCAGGCCCCTGATTTACTTTAAAAAAAAAAAAAGAAAAAACACCACTTTGAACTAAATACATCTCATTTTACAGAAATATAAACCAAAGCCCAAAGAAGTTAGTCTGTCCAAGGTCTTAAAGCTAGTCAAACAGTTTAGAGAAGACTTATAGACCATCAGCTCCTAATATAATCTCTTAGTAGAAACTAGATTTCCAGGGCAGGCATTGTGGGCTAGTGGTTAGGATACCACTTAGGAGGCCCTCAGTCATCCCTTTTTGAACAGTCCTGGCTGCTCTAATTTTGATCCAGCTTCCTGTTTATATGCATAATGGGAGGCAGCAGGTGATGGCTCAAGCACTTGGGTCTCTTCTATTAATGTGGGAGACCCAGATAGAGTTCCTGGCTCTTGTCTTTGCAACACTGGCTACTGCAGGCATTTGGGGAATGAAGCAGTAGAAGGAAGGTCAACATCAACCTCTAACTCTTCCAAATAAATTAAAATAAAAAAACTAGATTTCCTCCCTCTCCCAAAAACCAGAATACAGAGGCACTGTTAAGTTATTTGTGATATGCCATGCATTTTTGCACAGCAATTCCACTTTTAGGTATTTAAGGAAATCTGTCAAATGAAAATGTCATAAAAGTAAAGATTTTCATGCACATTTGCCCCTACAGAAGGGGGAAATGGTAAATAGCTTAATGATTTGCTGACAAATTACTCTTCAGGCATGTATGGTGTGTAAGGCTTGCTCTAAGGTTGAAGATGCAACAGTGAGCAAAACACCTGCTTTTATGGAGTTAATATCCCAGGTGGAGAGAAAAAAAAAGTGTTTTCTATTGTGATGGATCATGACCGAGAAAAATACAGCATGGTGAGAAGGACAGGGGTACCAGGTGGGGTTGCAATAGGCTAGCGAGTGACGGCCCCATGGAGAAAGTGAACAGAATCCCAGAGGAGGAAAGGAGATAAACTGTTGTTTAAAAAAAAGTGGAGGAGGAGAATGTTCTGGAAGGCATAGCAGCCAAGGAAGAAGGGCCTGAGAAAGCAGTAGGACTCAGATGTCAAGACGTGCTCAGAGGACCAGTTGTGGCTACAGTTAGGAAGCACAGGAGCAGCAGGCAGCCACATCTCAGCACCTTGCAGACCATTTTAAGAACTTTGGTTTTGGGGCCAGCACTGTGGCGCAAAGGGTTAAGCCGCGGCCTGCAGTGCCAGCACCCCATAAGGGTGGTGGAGTCCAGCTGCACTACTTCCGATCCAGCTCACTGCTAATGCACCTGAAAAAATAGCAGAAGATGGCCCAAGACCTGGCCCCTGCACCAACGTAGGACACCTGGAAGAAGCTCCTGGCTTCAGCCTAGCCTAGCCCCTAGCCCCAATCATTGTAGCCATTTGGGGAGTGAACTAGTGAGTGGAAGATATGTCACTCTCTCTCTCTCCCACCCCATAACTCTGTCTTTCAAATAAATAAATAAATAAATAAATAAATAAATAAAGAGCTTTGGTTTTTACTGTAAGTGAGCTAGGAAAGCCACTCAGGTCTCTCAAAAGAAACCCTAAAGGATCTGGTTTCTATTTCAACAAAACCACTGAGTCCTCTGTCAAGAATAGACTGAGGGCCTGGCATGGTAGCAGATTAAGCCTCCACTTGTGATGCATCCCATATCAGAGCATGGGTTTGAGTCTCGGTTGCTCTGCTTCCCATCCAGCTCCCTGATAATGTACCTAAGAAAGCAGCAGAAGATGGCCCACATACATGGGCCCTTGCTGTCCATATGGGAGACCCAGATGGAGTTCCAGGCTCCTGGCTTCAGCTTGGCCCAGGTCTGGCTGTTGCAAACCATTTGAGGAGTCAACCAGCAGATGAGAAATCCCTCTCTTTGTCTCTTTTCCCTTTCTGTTACTCTTTCAAATAAATAAATCTTACAAAAAACAAAACAAAACAAAACAACAGACTGAATCTGAATGAAGGAGAGCCCTTATGGGAACAACAAGGCTAGTGGAGCAGTTATTCCAAAGTCCAGGTAAGATAGGGCAGCAGCAAGAGAGGCAGTGAGGAGAAATCAGACCCTGTTGCACCTGTTCCAAAGGCTGGGGCCACAGGATTTACTGATGGACTAAATATGGGAGGAGATAAGAAAGGAAAAGGGTGGGGACATAGTTTTGGTCCAAGCTCCTAGAAGGGCAGTTAAGTTTGGAAGCTGGGGTGAAGAATTTGTGACATTAGTTTGAGGCATGGCAAGATTGAGGCTATACTTATTCAATTCTTCAGCTTATAAACAGTGATGCCAAGTGGGAGCTGGACACACTGGTCTGCAGCTCTGGGAGGCTTAGTGTAGGGTACAAATTTGGTGCCATCAACATGCACATGACATAAAGCCACAAGATGAAGGGAATCACGTGGGACATGAGCGTAAACACAGGAAACGAACATGTGCCAGAAGGAGAAAATGGAATTGTCTAAGATGTAAAACTGAGGTCAATTTTTTGTGCCTCAAAACATGTAAGTGCAACATACTGAAAACCAAGTATAATGTCCTATTTGCATACTTTAAATTTTTTATAAGGAAGACTAGTGAAAAATTGTTAATGGTGATACTCTATTAGGGTTAAGAAGATTTCATTCACATTTGATATGTTTCTGTATGGTTTTTAAGCTTGTATTTTGTATTTTAAAGGTAAACGACACTTAATTGTGTTAAATGTATGCTTAATAACATGCAAAGTTGCTCAGAAGTGATAAAGCACTTATGACACACAAAAGATGTGAAAAATACACTAAAAGGTTGATTATGTGTATTGCCAGGTGATAGGTTGCTGTAACATTCTTTTTAAATTGGTTTCTGCATTGTTAAGTTCTTAAAATGAGAGTATAAATTGTTAATACCCAAAATAAAAATAGAGATGAACAGGACAGCCATTATCCCTAATAAGACTTAATATCTCAAAGACAGAGAAGCCTAATGTTGAAGCCCAGAGACAGCTGTGATTCAGCTCATTCCACAGACAACAGTAGGTGGAATAAAAATAAAGTGCCACTTCACTGCCTTGCCAGGTAGAATAAAAGATGGCATTCAAGTCAATGGTAGTGACAAAAGCTATGAAACTATTCAACTGGGTGAAATTACTCCAAGAATACACCAAGAGAACGTGAAATGCAACCAACAAAGAAATGACTTCTTCCTGTGCCTGGAGACACCATGGAACTTTTGTACCTCCTCACCTATCTAATGAGAACCATAACTTTACTCAGTCTCTTGTTGGGAACTCTTTCTAAACCATTAGCCCTTTGAGAGCACTCAGAGGGCCAGAGACCAGGCGGATGGCAGACAGCTTGGTATGCAGGCAGACATAAAGTATAAAAGACAATTCCTTTAGAGACAACTCATGTTTCAGATACACCTGCTCTGAGCGTGGAGCATTGGAAAACTGTTGACTATCTCTATGACCTAGTTACTACCTTTATAGAATGGAGACAATAAAATACACTTGGATAATTTTGTGCAAGCATTGACACAATGAATATAAACCTCACATCACAGAGCTCAATATTTGCAAAGTATTCAGCAAACGTTTGTTCTTTTTATATCTTGGTTACAATAGATATACATTGTGCCCTAGTCTGTCCTGGTTGGTAACCTGTTATGGGAACAGCATGGGATGGCAGGGATTTGTGAAAGAACAGGAACATTTAACTGAACCCTGTGCCACTTGGTCTAGCCTCTTAGCTCTGAGCCTGATTTTTCTTTAGAGATCCTTCAAAATTTTCCTTTGAATGATCAAAAAATCTCTCTGTACATTTCTTCGCAATTTTCTGTGACTCTGTAATTTTTCAAAATGAAAGGTAAAAAAAAAACCTCTTCCCTTTGTGTCCTATTTTAGTTTTTCATCATGCTTGACTCAAAATATTCTTCCTGTATCACTCTTTCTTACTGAAATGTAAACCCACTTCCTCTTTTCTTAGCCCTGCTCAGAGTACAATTGCTGACCACCTCCAACATCTGCAAACACTTCAACAGTCCCTCTGAGTTTTTCTTTCTCCGAGAATCAATAGCCTGAGTCCGGGGAGCCATCTTTTTCTTTTCCAACTCTTTTTTTTTAATGATTTCCCATATTCTTTTCTTAATCTAACTTTGTTGTAGACTTAAGGAAAAAGAAGATACTTTTTAGACAATGACAACTTTAATCAAAAATCATCTGCAAAGACTTTCTGTGGTAGTGGTTGCTGTTTTAAAGTTCTCAAGAAGCTTTCTGAAAACTATCCCTAGATCTTACACAGCAGTACTAAAAGAACCCGCCAGTCTACAGACACCAACCTCACTGAGGGACAATCAGAGAATGAAAAGCCACCAGATATCATACACACTTGGCTGGATCCAAGGAGAGCCCACGTTGACCTCAATGTCCAAATCACCTCTCCTCACCATGTTTCAAGGATTCTGGAAAAAAGTATCCATCTCCACTACTCAATAAACACAGAATATAGATGCTAAAGGGTGAAGTTCACAAACTGTCAATAATAATGTCATTATCTTTTTTTTTTTAAAGATTTATTTATTTGACAGGAAGAGTTACAGAGAGAGAGAGAGAGAGAGAGAGAGAGAGAGAGAGAAAGGTCTTCCTTCCGCTGGTTCTCTCCCCAAGTGGCCACAACGGCTGGAGCTGCGCAGATCCGAAGCCAGGAACCAGGCACTTCTTCCAAGTCTCCCATGCGGGTGCAGGGGCCCAAGCACTTGGGCCATCCTCCACCGCCTTCCCGGGCCACAGCAGAGAGCTGGACTGGAAGAGGAGCAACCAGTTCTAGAACTGGTACCCATATGGAACGCCGGCACCACAGGCAGAGGATTAGCCTAATGCACATGGCACTGGCCCCAATAATGCCATTAATTAAAACAATCAAAATATGCCCATCCATTACCTTAAGTCTTATATAAAAGGAATTAAGATATTTATAAGAAAAGATTGACAAAAGAAAATACATGGATGAATAAGCCTAGAGATTTAATGTAGAACATGAAGACTACAGGTAACAAAATTGTACTGTAAAAGGGATTCATGCTAATGTTTTAGTTGCTCTTACCACAGAAGTAAAGAAATGGGTAACTTAAATGAAAGATCTCTGTGAGTGAGATCCCAGCGGAAAGAATGGGCCATCAAAGAAGGAGGTGCCTTTCTCTGAAGGGAGGAGAGAACTTCCATTTTGACTATGACCTTGTCTAAATAAGATTGGAGTTGGCGAACTCAAGAGGCTTCCATAGCCTTGGCAGCTCATGACAAGAGCCTCGAGTGATTACTGATGCCATAAATAAGAGTGTCAGTTGTTAAATCAACAACAGGAATCACTGTGCACTTACTCCCCACATAGGATCTCTGTCCTTAATGTGTTGTACTATGTGAATTAACGCTAAAACTAGTATTCAAACAGGGCTTCATACTTTGTGTGTGTGTGTGTGTGTGTGGGTGCAATCTGTTGAAATCTTAGTATATACTAAGTTGATCTTCTGTATATAATTAAAAATGAATCTTAATGGGATGGGAGAGGAAGTAGGAGATGGGATGGTTTGAAGGTAGGAGGGTGATTATGGGGGGGGGGGAAGCTGCTATAATCCAAAAGTACTTTCGAAATTTATATTTATTAAATAAAAGTTTAAAAAAAATGGGTAGCTGATGAATGACAGATGTAACGTGTATTCATTTGCTTCACTTTGATAGTTATCTCTTTACTATCAATATACATCCCATAACACTATGTCATAGATGTTAAACATATATAATAAAATTTTTAAAAGAAGAATAAACATCGCATAGTGTGTATTTACATAAGAAATACCCTTGCAGTCGGGAAAGGGTATAATACATTACCACTAGGAGTTAGCTGATATTTTCATAGACTTATGGTGCTTATAAAATTACAATAAATATTAGGGCCAGCACTGTACCATAGTGGGTGAAGCCACCACCTGCAGTGTCAGCATCCTATATGGGCGCTGTTTCGAGTCCCAGCTGCTCCACTTCTGATCCAGCTCTCTGCTATGGCCTTGGAAAGCAGTAGAAGATGACACAAGTCCTTGATTCCCTGCACCCACATGGGAGACCCAGAAGTAGCTCCTGGCTCCTGGTTTTGGATCAGCACAGCTCTGGCGGTTCCATCCATCTAGGGAAGTGAACCAGCGGATGGAAGACCTCTCTCTCTGCCTCTGCCTCTGCCTCTGCCTCTCTGTAACTCTGCCTTCCAAATAAACAAATAAATCTTCAAAAAAATTACAGGCTGGCGCCACGGCTCACTAGGCTAATCCTCTGCCTGTGGCACCAGCACACTGGGTTCTAGTCTCAGTTGGGGTGCTGGATTCTTTCCTGGTTGCCCCTCTTCCAGTCCAGCTCTCTGCTGTGGCCCAGAAGGCAGTGGAGGATGGTCCAAGTGCTTGGGTCCTGCACCCCATGCGAGACCAGGAGAAGCACCTGGCTCCTGGCTTCGGATCAGCGCAGCGCGTTGGCTGCAGCGCACCAGCCATAGCAGCCATTATGTGGGTGAACCAATGGAAGGAAGACCTTTCTCTCTCTCTCACTGTCTAACTCTGCCTGTCAAAAAAAAAAAAAAAAAAAAAAAGAAAGAAAAATTACAATAACTATCAATGAATCTCCTAGTAACAGTACACATGGACAAGTAAGGCTTTATTTCTGATCTGCTCTTCTTTGGACTTTGAGGATGATCCTATCTGGACCTCTCATAGCGAGGTAAAACTACACCCTCACAGATTTGTCACTGTCAGCTACGCTTCAGTACTCCTTGACTGCAATTTTGGCAACCCCATCTCTAACTGCTGCTTCCAGTAGAGTCTCTCGGAGCTTGACATGTCACACAAATCAAGAGCTTGTCAGGTGCCTCAGAGTTCCTCTGGTCATACCCCTCGGCACTTACGATGATCCCTTCCCCAGCCCTGTCCCTGCTGTCACTCTGTGTTGGGGTCTAGGCATTCCTTCCCACTCATCTTCCTCAGATGAGTAGCTAAGGAACAGCATTGCAAGAAGCAAGCCTGCAGGCTCTGTGAAAAATGGTCTCACAGAGTCTTGTCACTGGTACACTTGTCTTGAAATTTCATCATTGGCCCTGAAGCAAAAAACGTGAACTCTGGAAACTCTAGCCTTTCTGTAATGTGCGAATCCCTCAGTTCCCTCATATTTTTGCCAGAAGCCTTATAATCCATGATGGCTTTTTAAAAATTAATTGATTTATTTGAAGGGCAGAGTTACAGGGAGAGTCAGAGAGAGAGAGAGATTTCCCATCTGCTGGTGCATTCCCCAGATGGCTACAACAGCCAGGACTAGGCCAGGCCAAAGCCAGGAGACAGGAGCTTCATCTAGGTCTCCCATGTGGGTGCAGGGGCCCAAGGATTTAGGTCATCTTCTGCTGCTTTCCCAGGTGCAATAACAGGGAGCTGGATCAGAAGTGGAGCAGCCACGGCTCTAGCAGGTGTCCATATGGGATGCTGGGGTCACAGGCAGTGGCTGAACTGGCTACTCCACAATGCTGGCTCAAGGCTTTCATGCTTTAATTCAGTCAATCCTCAAAACGTCCTTAGGGCCCAAGCAAACAGACATTGTCATCACTGTTTAACAAGCATGGAAGAGTCCAATGTTTCAGTGTCTTGAACTCCAAACCAAGGTGAAGAGGTACCTGGCACACAGACCCCTGTCATTCTTCTCTGAAGACTCAGCTCTCCCAGCATTTCTGACATTTCAGTTGCTCACGCATGTTCCTGACCCTATACACTTCTTTTGGCCCAGATCTCAACACCATGAGGATTGCCCACCAAGGCCTCGAAACCACCAAATATTCTCATCAATAGACACTGAGTGGTTTTACTCCTGCTCTACCACTGAAGATTTTGGATTGCATGTAGAGTTTAATGAAGACTGTGCCCTTTATTTTCATGGTGAACTACTAGCAACAGAAAAATCTTACAAAATTTTTAAAACCAGAGTCAACAATTCCTACGAGATTCATAAAGGTTTGCGTTAAAACTCATGACCCATCAATACACTAACGTTCCCCCCAGAAGAATCTGACAGCCTAATACTACCGCCCACCATGTGCCTGTTTCACAGTCAAGGATGACGTGAACAACAGAACTGAGACAGCATGGAGCATCCTTCACGTTGAAGGCACAGAGGACAGTCAAGAAAGCTGATTCTCAGCATCAGCAAAGTCGGGTAGTCTACTACAGAATGGTAGAGCTGAATGAGGCAGTACAAGTGAAGCACTGAGCAGGATGCCAAGACAGAGCAAACCCTCAGTGATGTTGTCTGGGTCTCCATAAACCCTCACAGCCCTCACCCCAGAGGTTTAAAGACTCCCATGGCCCTGGCAAACTTGCATAGAGACAAAGGTCAAATCTCATAATCTCTCTTATGATATTACGACACTATCATTATAGCTTAATTCAAGACCTTATAGTTTTTACAAGTACTCTTAATTCTCTTAACTTCAATTGCCCTCATAATTAGTTAGCACTGCCCCAGATTTAAAGGCGAAGATACAAGTCCACAGGAAGCGTCACTCCCAAGCATATAAGCAAACTGCATCAGTGTGGGTGCATCAGGTTCTAACAACTGTGCCACTGTGGTGGGAGCATGGGGGAACAGAGGAGGCTATGATAACAAAGGAGGCTATGCACATATGGGGAAAGGGGGCCTACAGGAAATCTCTCTTTCTCCCACTCAATTTTCCTGTGACTCTCAAACTTCTCTAAATAATAAGGTCCATTTTTAAAAAGGAAAGCCCACTGCTGCCGAGGTGACACCCTCGGGGAAAAAAGGCAAACAGGACAGGCATGTCTATCTCCCTTCTCCAGCCCAGCTGCCTCCCTCTAGTGGCCCCCATTGACAGACAGTACTGGAAAAGACCCAGCAAAGGACAAAAGTAGTTACAGAGCCTTAGTACCAAAAACAAAGTTTGTCGGAGAGTTGGGAGCTGAGAGAATACGGCTTAATACTCAGCATAGCATGTTCTTCAAACGTTCAAAATCTCTGGGATGCTCTTGACACATGGGCATCGACCTTCACATGTTTTTTGTAGCAGAGGCTGACACAGAGTTTGTTGGTAGCAGCTGGATAAGAAGCTAAAGAGATACTGGGTGGGGCCGGCACTGTGGCATAGTGGGTAAAGGCACTGCCCGCAGTGCTGGCACCCCATGTCAGTGCCAATTCAAGTCCCGGCTGCTTCACTTCTGATCCAGCTCTCTGCTATGGCCTGGGAAAGCAGTGGAAGATGGTCCAAGTGTTTGGGCCCCTGCACCCACGTGGGAGACCCAGAAGACGCTCCTGGCTCCTGGCTTCAGATCAGCACAGCTCTGGCCACTGTGGCCATATGGGGAGTGAACCAGCAGATAGAAGACCTCTCTCTCTCTCTCTCTGCCTCTAGCTCTCTGTAACTCTGCTTTTCAAATAAATAAATAAATCTTAAAAAAAAAAAGAGAGCGAGATAGTGGGTAAGCAGGACACTTATTCTTCCCCTGTCTGGTTCCCAACCTCCTGTTGTTGAGAAACTGGTACATGACACAGGAATATGTACAGTCCAGAGAATCTGTTATTCCTATTAGAAAGCCTCATTGTATAAAAAGCAGCAAAGCATCTGGAGACAAGCCGGCCTAGGTTCAAATCTTGTTGATCTGACCACTTACTAGCTGAGAGATGTGAGTTTAGTTGTTTCACCTTCAGTTTCCCTCTGACACAATTGTATCACCCAGACCACCTGGCTTCTGAAAGGATTAAATGAGACATTGGTGTGAGGTTCCTGGCATGTCAGCAAGCAAAGGCTGGTCTGTAGGGAAACATCTGCATAGTGTATGAGAAAGATCAGATATCAAAGGTTAAAGAGCTATTGATAATCAGTTTTTATGTATTGAGAACTTTATCTTGTCCTTAGTTGGTTTAAGAACTACTTAGGATTCTATAAGAACACCCCTTAATGCTTGAAAACTAAAACATAAAAGACAATGGAAGCTCCCAAGATTAGCATCAAAGAACAACTCAAATAAATGGTCTCAGAGAACAAACTTTTGAAGCCAGCAAAAGCCAAACACAACTTATTCACAAAGAGAAGTGGGAGAAAGTAGAATAAACACATACTTTCCTTTCAATAAGGAAACATGCATTTCTTCATGGAGGACAGTTCATTTTCTTATTGAAACTTGCATAACCCAAGCAATGGATACAGATTCATGGTACTTTTTAAAAGATTAGTGTTCTCTTGATTTATTGTAATCCTTTCATAGCCACAACCCCAGTGGCATCAATAGAAAGCATTTGAATGGACATAATAGTATTAAACCCTGAAAATTCTTTGATAGGAGCATTTATGAGAAATAGCCAAATCTGCAGTAAACATCAGAGCTCAATTAAATAGAAGAATGTGAAGGTCATTTCCATTTAAAGCTCAGTAGTGAATTCAATCAATGAGCCTTTTTCCTGAGGGGCAAAGCTTACAGTGAGTTAAATGAGTTCTTATTTAAAGACCTGCAGAGAACGGTCATAAAATGTTAGTAATTATCATGTGATAAGTACATGAAAAGGGTATTTTACCTTGAAAAAAAAATTTTTTTGAAAAGCAAAAGTCAACTCTTTGTCCCCTTTAGGGACATGGCCAAACCAAAGTCTCTCACAGGACCTCCAAGGTGTCCAGGACTTCGAATACCTTCTGGACCAATAGCCCACTGGGTGTTTCGGTTTCCAAGGGCCTCTTCATCCCTGACCAGAAGTTCCATGTTATTCACAGTGTGGTCCACCAAGAGCACTGGCATCATTTAGGAGACACAATGAGGAATCTCAGGCCCAGATCCATGCGAGTTGAATCAGATCCTGGGTTTCAACAAAAGCACCTGATGAACTCCCACGTACAGAAGAGTTTGAGTTGCATGTTTTATGTAGCTCAGTGCCTTTCTAAGTGTGGCCCCCTGACCAGCAGCAGCCTCAGCATCACCCGAGAAGCTGTTAGAAATGCAAATTCTCAAGCCCTGCCCTGGCCCCACTAAATCAACAAGTCTGAGAGCAGGACTGGGCTGTGACCCGGGTTTTTTCACAGCCCTGCAGGTAATCCCCGTGCGTGCTGAAGCTTGAGAACCCTGCACTGGCCTGGACTTGAACAGACCGGTCTTCTGGGCTCAGGAATTCTCCAGAGCAGCCCATTCCACCTGTGGGCAGTGCTCTAGGAAAATTCTTCCCTAGAAATGAGCCTACATTTCTCTCTAACTCTACCAACTGTGCAACTAGTCTCAAATTTTCTTCCATAAAATGATCCCATAGCATTCAAAAACAGCTATGATAGCCTGAATCTTCTTTTATATAAAATGTCTACACAGAGACCGAGACACAGAGACATATAATTTAGATATACAATGTACACACAAATAATATAGGAAAATATGTTAATATTATATAATTAGAAAATATGTTAATATTATATAATTAAGTTTATTGGGCATTATGATGGCATTGTAACTGAGCTAAAATTATTGTATTATAGAAAGATGCATATCTATATGTCATACATATAAAATCACATACTGAGCAAAAGTATCATCTTTCTCATTCTGGGAATCAAACATCAACAATCAGGAGCTACATTAATTTTGAACTACCCTATCATTCACTGAGCTCATCATCCCTCCAGTGCCCTGAATGTGACATCAATGACAAACTCATCACCTATTTTTTTATTCCATGGACTTTCGCCTTCTACAAATGACAGTCTTTGAAAGATTCTTGAGCCTCTCAATCCTCTCTCTTCCTGAGTCTCTACTCTTGCTCCCATGAGACCACAGGATGGAGCAGCATTCGGCTATCTGGGTAGAAATTATAGAAGACTAAGACAACTCCATTTCTTTCACAATTACTGCTTCTCATTAATTTCTTTCCATATCAAAAAATTAGCTCAACGCCTTCTCTAACTGTGCTAAAAATAACTTGATATGCTTTATTAAACAGCGTTCAGAATAAAGCTGATATAAATCATCAGTATTTTAAGCCCAACACAGTTCATTAAACTGCATGATATTATCACAGCACATTAAGAAAGTTCCAATTGTGACTTGAGGTCCTTTGAGACTTCTGTTCCCTTAAAAATCCCACTTACATCTACAGATCATACACGACCAGCCTCACGAACAACAGGAAGTCAAAGCTCCACAGAGAATGCAGTCAGAGGTGGCCCCCGAGTGAGTGGGATGCAGAGAGATGAGAAGCAAATCCACTGAAGAAGGCGAGTCTCAGCGGGGCACGCAGCTCTGCGCGGGCACAGGCAGCCAGGCTGTGAGCACAGCACATTCAGCAGCCCTCTGGTTCATCTGTTGCTGTCTAATGCAGTTCTACAGCAGCCACCATAGCAATGCCGGGTTGCAAACACTTTGACCATTTTCACTGATTCCTCTCCTAGGACCCCTGCTATGCAAAATCAAGGCTTTTCTCATTGAGGATGGTAAAGCCCATTGCCTGTCCGATCTACATGCACTGAAAACATCAGTGCCCATCTCAAATGCTGCTTTCCCCAAGATTTTCTTGAAACTCTATACCTCTCTTCAAATTCTTCTGTAACTGCTGTACATGTACTTCCTTGTCAATTCTTATCGCATAAATCACTATAAAAAATTAGCACTGGGTTACTTGTCTTCTGCCCACAACCAGGTGGTGGCATATAGCGACCAGGGCTTGCTCCCCCTGTTCTCTGAAAGCCTTACACATACCACCACGGCACATGGCACATGGCACGGGTCTCCAACCACCCCACCGCCTCCTTCTTCTTTGTTACTAATCGAACACCTCTTTCATTTGGAAAGGCTAATCATGAATTATGATTAGGTTCAGAAAATCCTGAAAATTGTATTCTTATTCTGCAAAACAACAAAAAAAAATCGCCTTCTCTGTTCTCTTGCAGCTATGGGAAAGTCTACCGGGAGGTGTAGAGGAGACTCAGGAAAAAAAAATGTCTCCCTAGTAAGAGGACTGTTCTTCACTCAGCCTCTTTTTCATCGTTTGTTATCAAAGACAGTGTGGTTGGAGAAGCAGTAGTTGCCATAATGGGATCAAGAGACGATGAGCTCAAGTGTGTGTGGAGTGCAGGAAGCAAGGAAGGAGGGGGAACTAACACATTAAGACTGGCAGGGCCAAAAAAAAGAAAAAAGAAAAGAAAAAAGCATAGAGAGCTTGTTCTCAGCTGCTTGACCACATCACTGTACCAAGACTGCAGCACTGACCAAGTGCTTCTGGTTACACAAGGCAATGACTTCTCACTTAACCTGCATCCATCAGGTAGTGTTACTTGCAACTCAAATCATTACTACTACAGTTACTATCACTCCTGGGATATGATAAATACCCAAATATTTATTAAGATGTATCACTGAGCTTAATCCATTCAAGCACTTACTCCACAACTCTTGGTAACTCACTGCCTTCTTTTCTCTTTAAAATTTTTTTTCATTTGTTTTTATTTACTTGAAAGGCAGAGAGACAGAGACAGAGAACTTCCATCACTGATTCACTTCCCAAATGCTCTCAAACAGAGGGGGCTGGACCAGGCCAAAGCCAGAAGCCAGGAACTCAACCCAGGTGTTCCATAAGGGTAAAAGAAAACAGAGACCCAACTACTTGAGCCATCAGCTGGGGCCTCTCAGGGTATACATTAGTAGCAAGTAGGAAACTGGAATTGGAAGCAGAGCTAGGACTCAAACTCAGGTACGCAAATATGGCCCCACCATAACCAAAACGAAGGCATCCCAAGTGCTATCTTAACCACTGTGCTGAATGCACAGCTCCGCTCTACTCAAAATGTTACCTGGATACAGGGGGGAGCCACTTCCTCACTTCCAGTGAATGTTAACACTTTGAGTAAACTAACAAAATAACAGAAAGGAAAGAAATTGTAAACTTGCTGTTCTAAATGAAACAGGCTTTAAAATATACTTTATAAATTACTAAATTACAACATAGCCAATAGTATACCAGTTCATGAAGTGGCAAGTTCTATCAGTGACCTCACACACAGTTGTTCATCCACCCAGTTCCCCGGCACTTGTGCCTATTACACAGCTCTGAGATCGTAATTTCCATAGGTTTGAGACTTCCAATGAGTGTTCAGTACCAAGGCTAAAGAGTGGTAAACATTTACAACAATCATAACCAAGGAAAGTCTTCAAAAAATATTCTCACAATAAATTTTCCAATTGTTCTCAGATGAGTCACTGCCCAGCACAGGACTATGAAAGATAACACACTGACCAAACTGTGGGCTTTGGTTGAAGCAGCTCTATTTGCTTTTTAGTACTTTTGAAACATTGCTTCTAACAAATCATAAACTTATATTTCCATTCAATGAAAATTACGTGCACTGAAGCCCCTTAGGACCCCAAGGTTTCTGAAGGCTACTCCATTTTTACTTTAAGTCTTTCAGGAGTGAGAGAATCTTGGCTCTCAGATGTTGGATACCTGTGGGGGCAGGGGTAGCTCCCAAGCTGCAGACAGCCTCACTAATGTCATTTATTAGTGTGATAAGACAGTATCACATCTGCCACTTGGGCTTCAGAGGAGAACTCAGGCCACCTGTTTGGAAGCACCTCATTTCCAATGCACAATTCCAGCCTTCATAGCTTGCTGGGACCACTTGGCTTAGCTCTGCTACTATCATCTTCTCCCCTCTCCTCTTTCCCTTTTACTTCCTCCTCTTCCTCCTCCACCTCCACTTCCTCCTGTTCATCTCCAGCCACTTCTTCCCCCTCCACCTGGTGCTTATCAGTTCTTCAAAGCCACTAGCACACCCTTATTTCCTAAGATCCTCATGACAAATCTACCAGGCCAAAGGGGTAGGCATTACCTCTCTCTATTAGAGAAAAGTATGGCCCCAATCGGAGTAGCCAAATCAATAGGGGGAGGTGGGGGGTGGGGAGGATTTCCTCAGTGCCTCACACTGACCCTACTCTGGGGTACTTCATTTGGAGATCCCCTCTTTCTCAGGCTGTGTGAGGCCTGGTCCTGATTCTGGCTCTGGAAACTCATGTAACTCTGCAGTGGTGTCACTGTGTAGCCTTGCCAGTCTCAAACTCTTATCAGGTCTGATTTAGTCTCTAAAGAGTTGAGCTTAAACCTATCCTGTCACACTTGACACTGTTACCTATACAAAATAGAAATCTATATATCATGCTGGTGCCATGGCGCAATGAGCTAAGCCTCCACATGGGCACAAGTTCATGTCCTGGTTGCTCCTCTTCTGATCCAGCTCTCTGCTATGGCCTGAGAATGCAGCAGAAGATGGCCCAAGTGCTTGGGCCCCTGCACCCGCATGAGAGACCCAGAAGAAGCTCCTGGCTCCAGTCTTTGGAGCAGCCCAGTTCCACCCATTGCGGCCATTTGAGGAGCGAACCGGCAGATGAAAAACCTTTCTCTCTGTCTCTTCCTCTCTGTCTGTGACTCTCTCTAATAAAAAATTAATTAAAAAAAGAAATCTATATATCAATAAGAAATAGAAATAGCACTTTGATGTTTTCAAAAATATAAGTAAATAAGTTATAGTCATGTAGAAGAGAGAGTTTGGAAGTCTAACTGTATTTACAGTATTTAATTGAAAGGACATCATAAATGTCTAGTATTTAAAATATCTAAGAGCATATCCCTTTAAAAATAACTTCCTCCCTACTTGCCCCTTACCCAGTATGTTTCTTTCTCTGTGACAGAATATTACCAAGACTTAATGATTCATGATGCTTTGTCACTAAGACTATTTCAAAAACGTTACCAAGGCCAGCATTCCAGTGTATATCAACCAGCACCAAAACATTAACTTGCATTTAATGGTAAATATATTAAATACAATTATTGCTTAATCAGTTAGAAATCTTAGTGAATATCTACTGCAGTGGTCTTGAACACTGCTTCACAATATAATCTCCTGGAGTTGTTTGAAACACGTTGACTTAACTGGAATGGGATGGGTCATCACCAAGGGCAAGAATCCGTGCCCCCCTGCCTGCAGCCTCCAGGAATTCCAACATCAGGCAGGTTGGGAACTAACTGTGCAAAACACTAAGGATGTGGGGTAGGGAAGTGGGCATGAGCAGCAATGCACTTGGGAGAGAGGCAGAAAGGAAGACGCGAGCACCCACATTCAGTCTCACAGGCGATCCCATCTGCTAAAGGAAAAAAGACTTGTTCAAAGGACACCCATTATGCAGGGGCAGAACCTGATTCCTTCTCAACAAGCCAATCCTTAGCAACAGACAGAACGATGGAGGCTGCAGAGACCAGTCAGTGGCCCTGGAGATGAGTATTCGGCGGAGACATTTGGTTGAAACGAGGGATTCCATCACACAGCTGTGAATGCGTACCCAGAACTCAGCCTGGGGAAATGCTGCTCTTAAGAGGGCAGAGGGGACTGAGGGAGTGAGAGGAAGGGAAAGCAAGAAGAGAAAGAGACACGTACTCAGAGATGTCCAGAGAAGTCTGCAATAAATCCCTTACCTGTTAGCTATGAAATGTTCAGAAATTCTGTACATTTCCAGAGTTTTCTCTCACAAATTAGCAAAGCTATTTCCCTATTCTTGAGGGAGGCAGCTTACTGGTGCGCTTACTGTATAGTTATTTCAAACACAATTTCAGAAGATATTGCGTTCTATGTTATTGTTAAGAGGGGGGAAACCAAATAAGTTTTCCCCATACCAGGCATTTATTTTATTGCAGGTCTAACGACCAAAGATGAGACCATTTTTATTCAAATATTAGATTATGTGGTAGAGCCAGCTCTGCTTTATAGCACTGAGAAGCAAACAAACATAAAGCTGCATTTTCAGACAGGGGCCCCAAACTGGATTCCTAGTGGAGAATAGGTGAAAGATAACATAAACAACGACTGAGTTATGACGTATCCTTTAATGTCGTTTAAAGTCATTACCTATTTTCAAAGCACAAACATCATTCACGGCTAATTATCCCTAAGAATCTCTCTGCTGTATTGGTGCTATACATGGCTGTGCTAATTCAATGAATTAAGGACACGTATCTGAATTATCTGAATTTTTTTCTTTAGTCTAAAAGGAATTGGTGGCTACATGTGGCATCACTAACTCGTTAGCATACATGTCTATCAAATAAGAAGCAGACAGAACATTTTCCTGTCTCGCAACATAATGAAGGAGGAATAATTGCCTATGTTCCCACAATTCCTACAGTTTATTAGTATAGGTTTTTGAAATTAATTACAGTTCCAAGAATATTTTTACAGTATTTTAATAGCTTACAAGAAAAAATAAATTCTTGGGGCAGGCAGGCAGTTGGTGTACCAGTTAAGACACTGCTTGTGATGTCTGTATCCCACAGTGGACCACCTGGGATTCAGTCCCAGATCTGCTTCTGACTCCAGCTGCCTGCTAATGCATACTCTGGGAGACAGCAGGTGATATATCAAATACTTGGGTCCTTGTCACCCACGTGGGAGACCTGGATTGAGTTCTGGGCTCCTGGCTTTGATCTAGTCCAGCCCTGGCACTGGGGAGTTAACCAGTGAATGGAAAAGCTCTCTCTACCTATCTTATCTGATATCCTCTCTCCCTCTCTCGTGTATGTGTATCTAAATACATACAAGTAAATAAATATTTCAAAGAACAAATGATGCCTAAATCTCATTTCCTTAGAAGTTGCATCTATTTTCATTCCAGTCACTAAAAACAAGGGATATCAAACGCCTCCATGTCCCTCCTTCAAACCACAACCACCACTTCCAACGACTTGTACTTGCAATCTTCCAGGCCCCAGTAACCCACCATCCGGCACAGTGTGACCTTCCCTGGAAAAGGCACCATTTACACAAGAGACTAAGCCCCGGGTCACGTGGGCCAATGGAGAGCCTTCCTGGCTGGCTGCTCCTGTGTCTGCAAAGCTTAAGATTTCCAGAGTCCACACAGCACCCCTCCAACAATAGTTCCGTGTCCTAGCATCAGCCAGGGACAGAAAACACCTCTGTTTACGCTTTTTCTTTTCCTTTTTGCGCCAAAGTTCTATATTTTGGTAGATCTGAGAGCAAGAGTATAAAACTGAAAGGAGCCAAAATTCAACTTAATATGAAAAGGGACTTTCATGAGAACTGTTCAGAAATGAGACTGGCTGTGCCGACACAGGTGTGTTTAAAGGCTGAGAGCAGGTGTGGCCTTCAAGGGTGGGTGGGTTTAGTTTTGAGTTCCAGCTCCTCCCCAGGCCTAAAGTCACATATCTAATAACAACTTACACCTCACCTTCCTTATGTCTAATATGGAACAGTTACCAAACAGCTCTAGGCCAGTCTCCCTTCTATGCACCTAGTACTTAACAACTCATTGAATTCTCAAACTCGCTCTAAAAGGCATCACTACGATACTCCTCATTTTATCAGTGAAGAAACAGAGGCAGAGGGAGATGAACTAATTTAACAAAAGTCTCACGAAAAGCAAATAAAGAGCTGAGAGTCATTCATACAACAGGCTTGCTACAAAATATGCCCTCAATCACTGCAGTATTGTTATATCACTAGGCCATGGTGAACATTAAGTAAAATAGTGTACAGGGCACATGACATTACAGTCACTCAAAACTCATAGTTGGTACTGCAATCGATTACCAAAATAAAATAATATTATGTATAGTATTACATTATATATGTGTATACGTATACAGTTTTATTATTAAGCTGGCAAATGCTAGACATGTTCAAGCAGAGGCTGCATTACTGCCCTGAGCAGTCAAAAGGATTCATGCTCTATGGCTTTAATCCATGGGGAATCAGTCTGATCTTTTGAGCTATAAAGAAAAACATTATGGTATCTTAGCTCCACATTCTTCCCATGGCCCAGGTCCTACCAAACCCATCTGCCATCTGGTAAACCACGAGTCAAAGAAAATGCAGATGGTTTTTAAATATTCGTGAAACAACATGTGTAAGTGGGAGACCAAACTATTGAAAAATGGGAGACTTGGCCCGTTGTTTAAAACTCCAGGATGTATTTTGTATCATCAATACAATAAATGCTGAATTCTGAAATGGCTTCCCTTGAGTTTGTCCTTTCCTTCCTTTTATACCGCAAGAGACAGACATCGCTATGAACCAACGTTTCTCTGAAGTCACCCGGGACAGGATCAGGAAGCCAGCGAGTAGTGGCAGTGACGAATAGTGGTTCCAGCAACACTGCCTCATTACAGATCCTCTTCTTGGCACAACTTGTACTTTTAAAAATAGTAGCCCAATTTCACAAACAAGTTGGAACCAACTGATCCTGACTTCTAAAATACTGCATTTCCCTGGTGCTAGTGATGCAGAGAGCATGTCTTTTAAAATCACTTGGCAGGCTATCCTTTTAACAGGGACAATCACTTCCCTCCTGAGACAAAGGCCTGACAACAAGAATCCTTCAGAAATGAGAGGATCGTAATTTGGTTGACATATTTAGCAATGACCTTAACACGGTCCCCACTTTCAGCATCAATCCCCCTCCTCTTGGGTGATTAGAATTTCAGTGTTTCTGAAAGATGAGAGCCAGGCCTGTCTTTAAATTTAAAAGTATTGTCATGATATAAAGATTCCCACCACAGTGATCACAAGATTAAATTATCAAACACTATGTTCAAGAGGGGCAAAAGTTACTTTATTAGTTGTGTGCTGTGCTTGAACAAAGGGGATTAATTTAAGCAATACAATTTAGGTTTTGTGTGCTAAAATGTAATTGGCAAAAATATGCAATTGCCATTTCTCAATTAACAAATTATGGAATTACGCCCTCTTGCAATGCTTAAATACAGACAACTGAACAGTTCAGCAGGATAATTAAATGCATTCATGTCATGGCAATAACAACTTTAAAGGTTATTCAAGGATAAAGCCTAAAATAATAATTTTCATTTCTTTTTCTTTCATCTGGCTTTCAAAATCAGAAATCAGTTGCAAAGAAGTTTAAATTGCTGTCCTACAATGACATCACTGAAATCAGCTCGTGCCAGAGGAGGGGGCTCAGAGCCGGGCCCCGGTGAGGTTTGCTCTGGGTGTGGAAGTGCTGCACAGCCCTCCTGGCGGTCCGGCCTGGCCGCCTGCCTCAGGCTGATCAACTTCAACTGTGAAAACTCCGTCTAGATGATCTCACAGGTCTCTTCCAATTTCACAGCCATTCAGTAGGTCCTCGTTCCTCCCCTCAGCACTCATTCCCACGAGAAACAGGCTCATTTTCACTTTCTGCTGCCCACCACTTCCCTTTATCAGAGCAGCTATTTTCTTACCAAACTCCCCGAAGAAGTGTCACCAAGCCAAGGGAGGCAGATCCTTCTCTGTCCCACAGCATCCACCCACCTCTGTGGTTTCCATTAGCACAGATGGCAGACAATATATTCTTGTCCAGGCCGGTGCTATGGTGCAGTGGGTTAAAGCCCTGTCCTGGAGCGCCGGCATCCCATATGGGCGCTCGTTCTAGTCCCGGCTGCTCCACTTCCCATCCAGCTTTCTGCTGTGGCCTGGGAAAGCAGTGGAAGATGGTCCAAGTCCTTGGGGCCCTGCAGGAGACCTGGAGGAGGCTCCTGGCTTCAGATCGGCGCAGCTCCGGCCACTGTGGCCATCTGGGGAGTGAACCAGCAGATGGAAGACCTCTCTCTCTGTCTCTACCTCTCTCTCTAACTCTGACTTTCGAATAACTCAATCCATCTTTAAAAAAAAAAAATTCTTGTCCAATAAACAAATCCTCCCCAAAGCCACTTGAATTTGTAATTATATCCTGTACTCTCAGGTTTAAAAAATTATGTAATATTTGTGTGTGAGGGTATATAGGGGCCTGTGAGTTTGTACATGTTTGTGTGAGCCCATCTACGTGTATGCATGGGCGTGTGTGTGTGTGTGTGTGTGTGTGCGTGTAGTCCCCTAGGATTTGAAGGGCACGTATCTCACCTGTGCCTTTTTCTTTGCCCAATCCGGAGCCACTTGTAACTCATAAAGGAGCTAATTGTTGCAAACTATTAGTGTGCTCAAAATCAATCTGGTGAAAACAAGCCACAGCAGAGGTGAAACTGGCAGTAATGGTAAAAGGAAAGGAAACAGGAGGCATGAGGGACCAGATTTATCTTCCCCATACTACCTAGGTAACTACACTTCTTTAGGATTTTTTTTTAAGATTTATTTATTCATTTGAAAGGTAGAGTTTACAGAGACAAGGAGAGACACAGAGAGAAAGAGAACTTCCATCCACTGGTTCACTCCCCCAAATGGCCGCAAAAGCCCCAGCTGGGCCAGGAGCCAGGAGCTTCTTTTAGGTCTCCCTTGTGTGTGGAGGGGTCCAAGCACTTGGGCCATCCTCTATGGCTCTCTCAGGCACATTAGCAGGAAGCTGGGTTGGAAGTAGAGCAGCCAGGACTCGAAACAGCATCATATGGGATGCCGGCATCGAAGGTGTCTGCTCAACCCCACCACGTCACAATGCCAGCCCCTCTTTGAGAAAAATTTAAAGCCAGTAGGAGAAAACAGTAGTTTAAAGATTTTTTTAAAGTTTAAATGTTAATGTTTTCTAGATTCTGTCAAACAGAAAATGATAAAAAGTAACACCCCTTTCCCCCTTCCTGTTACTCAGAAACTGAGAACAACAATGCATTACCAAGTTCAGGTGGTTTCCCCGCTTGGGAGTCCAGACATAACAATTCATGGGGGCAGTGGATTGGAGGGAAGACAAAGCAGGTGGTGGTGATGGCAAAATCAACTTGAACTCCTGCCTTTCCTACTCCCCCACTCAGATCCAGCCCCAGCTCCCAGCAAGTCCCCAAAGCATCAGGAGCAGCAATAAGAAGGACAACAAAGGCAGAACGCAGGAGACAGAGAGATTGCTCTTTAACTGTGGGCTGCATGTAGTGACTTCTCTCCAAAGACTGCAGTGTGGGAAGAGGGACAGATTTTACAGCACAGAAACCTGGCCAACACTACTTCTGCCAGGTGGTCAAGGTCTACCCATCCTAGACACGATGAGGGTGAGAATGACACTGCCCCTGGGGATCTTCTTCTCTAAACCCCCGAGCCCCATCTAAGCAGAACAGCAGAGGATCCCCAAATGAGGGGCATTCCACAAAATATCTGACCAGTCTTTTCAAAACTATCAGATTTCATGAAAAACAAGAAAAGTCTGAGAAACCATCGCAGCCAACAGCAGCCTAAGGAGATGTGAATAAACGCATTGCAGTGGCCTAGATGAGAACCTGGAACAGAAGAGACACATGGTGAAAACTCAGGAGATCTGAATGAAGACTTGATTTCAGTTGACAATGGGCATCGTCAGTGGCTCATGAATTGTCACAAATGGACTACACTAACATAAGATGTCAGCAGTAGGGAAAAAGTAGGTGAGATCCATGGGAACTCTGTGCTACCACCACAATGTTTCTACAAATCTAAAACCTTTCCAACATTAAACACGTTTTTGAAAGTCAATACATCTCATTCTTTACACATAGCTCCCAATCAACTTTTTAGTGTCCAATCTAAATTTATGGGATAGCTGTTGAAAACTGACTAGTTGAGGTAAGCCTGCAAAGTAAGAGAAAGTGAAAAACCTACATAAAAGCAACCTCAAAGAAGCTGAAGGATAAAAAGAAACTCTTTTTTAAAAAAATCTCTAACTAGCACTCTCACAGAAACTCAAGGAGAGGCTGCATCTATGCGACATGAGCATGGATCTTTGAAGAAGAAACAGAAAGCAACAAAACACTTTGAAATGTTAAAGATTATAAGATTGTGGAAATTTTACAAGCAACCAATATGTTTAGAAAATAAAGGAAAAAATATTTCAGAATGTAGACGGAATGTATACAGAATCTATACTGAAGGAAATGAAGACAACAATATTTGATGAAAAGCAGATGAAAAGAGATGAAAGAGAGATGAAAAAGAGATGAAAAGCAAATAAGAAGAAGAAATGCAGGAATTCAGCATCTTTACTTTTCAGACATGCTTCTGAGGGAGCTATTTATAAATGTGCTCCAGCGAAATGCTAAACCATAAAAGATGCACCTAAAGGAGAGATGCTATAATGAGTCCAAATCAGAGAGATGTGAAGGCTTAAGACACCCATGTGCCTTACCTAGAAAAACCAACTCATCTAGATAGGGATAGGATAGAGAGAGGCTGCAGAACTACAGGGGATTTAAGAAGTTTAGCACTCTGTTTTCATGCTTGGAGAGAGATAGTATATAAAAAAGAGCATGAATCCCATATCCAGGCAGCCTAGGTTCAAATTCCAGCTACATCGCTTAGTGCTTGTACGTCTTGAACAAGGAACTGAGTTTATCTTATGCCTCAGCCTTCTCATCTGTACCAATTCCTACGTCATAGGTTATTAATTAACACAGGCAAAGCACATAGAAATTACTTGAACATTAAACTCTTAGTAAAAGTCAGCCATTTTGACAAATACATCATACTAATGTTAACAAAAAAAAAGAGTTGAGTGTAGGGTATATGGGAACTCTTCCTATTATTTCACAATTTTTGTTTTGTTAATTAAAGACTATTCTGAAATAAAATGCTTAAAATAAGTAAATAAAAACTGGCCATGATGCTAGTAACAGTGATGACAGACAAAGCAAGCAAAGTAACTGTTAAAACTCAGAAACTCCAGGAGAAAGAAAAATGCCTGAGTAAGAGAGGACATGCAATTATAGTTCTCAGTTTTTAATGCAATATTCATTTACTCATAACAATATAAACACCACTTGTTTATTGAATTTGATTTAAACAGTGATTATACCACCTAGGATCAGTTAAGAGTATTGGGAAATCCTAAAAAGCTTAAGCCCTCAGTTTTCATAAGAGAATGTTGATACATTAGGCATTATTTTTTATTTTGCATCTACCCATAGAAGCACAGTATTTAGTGATTTGAAGATAACTTGCATAGAAAATAGTTAAAATAATTTAAAGTGGCTATCTCTACAAAAACCAAAAGAACTCTGAGAAATTTGATGGGAACCAGGTTTAAAGGAAAAAAAGAAAATAGCCTGAAGAATTTGTCAAACATTGGGAAAATTTTAATAAAGACTGGCTATTAGATGATGTTACAGAATTACTAATTTTCACACTTAATCTTAGCTAAAAGGCCGAGAAGCGATAGAACTACTAATTTTCATGTGATATTGCTATTATGGTTATGAAGTTTGAAAATAGTTTTATTTTTAGAGTAACATTTAAGTATTTGAGTGAAATATGCTACCTGCAACTTATTTTTGAATGAATGAGGAAAAACTTATCTATAACATATATGTATATGCACACACACAAATTTTAAATATGTGTGTGTGTGTGTGTATAGAGAGAAAGCAAACCTAGCAAAATGTTACTTAGGTGTTCACTGCTGAATATATCTGAAAGGAAAAAATGCTTACTGTAGTATTCTTTCAATTTTTATTTAAAATTTAATAAATGACCAGAAAATACTGCTTTTATATGTAAGCTCTTTGTACTATAATTTTTTGCCATCCATATGTAGTTTGAAAAATACTTAAAAAAATAATACTGTTACCCCAAAACTCTCAAGCTTGTAATTATAGCTATTTATAATTTTGTTCCGATTTTTTAAAACAATCACATAAGAGTTTTCGTTTTCATTTTGACATTTTCTTCCTGTTACTTTATTTTTTTATTTTTTATTTTTTTTGTTTTGCCAGGCAGAGTTAGACAGTGAGAGAGAGAGACAGATAGAAAGGTCTTCCTTCCGTTGGTTCACCCCCGAAATGGCCACTACGGCCGGCGCACTGCACCGATCCGAAGCCAGGAGCCGGGTACTTCCTCCCGGTCTCCCATGCGGGTGCAGGGACCCAAGCACTTGGGCCATCCTCCACTGCACTCTGGGGCCACAGCAGAGAGCTGGACTGGAAGAGGAGCAACCAGGACAGAATCTGGCGCACCGACTGGGACTAGAACCCAGGGAGCTGGCGCCGCAGGTGGAGGATTAGCCAAGTGAGCCACGGCGCCGGCCTCTGTTACTTTATTATCAAGTTATCTTCCAATGAGTCCATGGGCTCTGTTCACTAAAATGCATGGCACCAAAACGACTGTTTGAACCACTTTAAGAATCGATTAGAATGCTTTTTTAGCTACATGGTATCAGACTCTAGGCTTTGTTTTTGGGAAGTCCACTGTGTAGGAATTTTGTACATTTTTAATAGAAAAATGTCTCTACCTGCATTTGAAAAACATTGGAGCTAAAGGAAATGTTAATAATTTACCTGACTCTGCAGAAGGGGAAGAATGCTGATGAAACAAATGCTTTTCTTTTTTTCATCCACCAGTAGTCATAAGACATAAATCACGTTGCAAATGTTTTCTTTCATTGATAATTATTGCTTTTTACCAATTATTATAAACTATGAAGTACTATTACATTTATATTAACATATTAAATATAGTGGATCTTTTTTGTAATTTTTTGTGATTATATTTTGGGGGCATATTGTTATCATTACCTTCTTTCTAGACATAATAGAGACCTAAGCACTATGGAAACTAAAACAATACAAATCTAAACACCGCTGTCTTTTGAAAGAAAGTCTTTTGTCTGGCTCTAAAACAGTCTTTAAACTATATCAGTATACCTCAGTGTTCTGTAATACTGAGACTTATCATCCATTATCATCAGTTCATCTACCATTTAAACTATAAGAGGAAATCCTACAAAAAATTAATGGAAATATATATTATGAAAAAACTATGCATAGGAGTTCAAACATTTTTGCACAAAAATAAATTGATCTCTAAATTCCATTTTTCCATGAAATTTTTGACTTACCCTAAAGTTGAACCTTAGGGGTCACTTAACCTAACACTTTCATTATCAGTGAAGACAATGAGACCCAGGACGTGAGTATCCCTGAGGGCTGGAGCCACTCTGTGCTGGAAGCAGGTGCAGGACACAGGTTCAAGCAGCATTGTTCTTGAGGGTTGCCTGATTCATAGGCCCACTGTTTTCCAATACCAGGACTAGAACAAATATCAGAAAGCACATGTGGAAAATATATGCTTTGAATATTTGTAATGTGTTTTAAAAATGTGATTCATTGTCTTAGTGGACTGGAATTAAACATGATTTTTAGCTTGGGTAACATTCTAATAAAGAGAAAACCAGGGCCGGTGCTGTGGCTCACTTTGGTTAATCCTCCGCCTGTGGTGCCAGCACCCCAAATGGGCGTCGAGTTCTAGTCCCAGTTGCTCCTCTTTCAGTCCAGCTCTCTGCTGTGGCCCGGGAAGGCAGTGGAGGATGGCCCAAGTGCTTGGGCTGCTGCACCCTCATGGGAGACCAGGAGGAAGCACCTGGCTCCGGGCTCCGGATCGGCGTAGCTCCGGCCATAGCAGCCATTTGGGGGGTGAACCCACGGAAGGAAGACCTTTCTATCTGTCTGTCTCTCACTGTCTGTAACTCTACCTGTCAAATACATAAATAAAAATCTTAAAAAAAAAAAAAAAAGAAAATCATCGTTGCTCTCTATAAGTTTTGTTACTGTTTTATAAAAAGTAATTTAAGAAATTTCGTTTGTAGTGAAAATGTTTAAGCCATTTTGAATCTGTCTCACGAAGAACATCTGGTCAGGTCAGCTGGGGTTTAGAAGCCCACCAAGGGTACAGGTGTTGAGGTGCAGTAGATTAAGTAGATACTTGTGATTCCAGCATTCCATAGCAGAACTGATTCGAGTTCCAGCTACTCCACTTCCAATCCAGCTTCCTGAGAAAGCAGTGGAAGATGGGAGACAAGGATGGAGTTCCTGGCTCCTGGCTTCAGCTTGGCCCAGACTAGGCTGTTGTGGTTATTTGGGGAGTGAACCAGCAAGCTGAATCTCTCTAACTCCCCTCTCTCTACCTTTCCATTATATACAAACTTTAAAAAGAAGACAAAGATCCAAGAGTGAGTCACTCTAAGCTCTCTGACAGCCCGTTTGAGTGCATAGGAATAATCACAATAAAGAAAAGGGAATTGCCATTTAAATTTCCACCTGAAAAGGAAATGCCAAAATCAACCATGACCGATATGACACATAAAGTCACCAAAAGGAGCAAACTCGCCCTGAATCTAAAAACACTTGACAGTAATCTGATTGGAGACATTCAGGCATCTTAGAGGATGCTTCTGAAAAGACAGAAGCTTAAAAGGAGAGGTGGCTCAGAGGCAGAGTTAGAAGCGTCCACTAAAGCCTTGCTGAGGGAGAACAAGAACTTGACTTGAAAGAATACACTGGGGTGAGGATGCAAGAAACCCAACCTCTTCCATACCCTCCCACAATTTTGACTTAGTCTGAGACAACTGTTTTAACTCAAGAGGCCTTGGCATTTTATCTAGATTTTGCTGATTCTCCTACAGCACCAATGTGCCCTGAAGTCAAGAATTTATTCCAACATGCCAATGCTATTGTAAGTCAATGTCTTCCACACTGTGGCTCTCAGCTACTGAAAAAGGATTTACTACTTCTTCTGCTTTCCCAGGCTTGGGGCATCTTCCTCTTCTGTGGGGTGAATGGGACACAGCTGACTTAGGTCAATCACAGAAGCACAGAGGTGAGCCAACAAAATCAAGAACAAAGTGAGTTCAGGCTTAGTGAGACAGTTTTAAATAGGGAACTGTCT
Source organism: Lepus europaeus (assembly GCF_033115175.1). NCBI lineage: Eukaryota > Metazoa > Chordata > Mammalia > Lagomorpha > Leporidae > Lepus > Lepus europaeus. The sequence goes on along the minus strand of NC_084827.1, from coordinate 111,401,765 downwards.
AAGAATAGATGCCACAACCCCTTTTTCAGCCCCTTTTTACGTATGTGTTAAATGTTACCTATCAACTGTTTTCTAGAATGCTTAAGATGCAGTAACAAAAACATCCAATTTGAAATACCCAGTGGATATAAAGCTGAAAGAACCTTCCTAGGGAGGAAAAGAAGGGAGAGAAGACAAAGAGGAAGGCCTTTCTTAGATCAGAATGTCAACTAACATAGAATGATGATTGAAACAGCAAGTATCATTTTACTACCGTCATAGAGGTTGATTCAGGTGGGAGTTATGGCTGTATGATGACGGACAGAGTTTGAATAAGGAACAATATGTTAGAAAAACCTTAGAAAACTTTCATATAAATTATTAGCCAAGTACAAAGAGGAAAATAATAAATCAAATATGAGTAAATCCAGCATACAGCCACAAGGTTAACATCAAGCTCAGCATATTGTACCTCACATGCAATGCCCTTGGATAAAAGCCATCATCTCTGTGCAATCCACCATGAATGCATTGATTCTAATCATGAGGAAACACCGGAAAGATCCTACATCCTACATTTTTAAAGGCCTGAATTTTTTTTAAAACTGTCAAGCATACAAAAGAAAGGGAAAGACCAAGGCATTTCCCAGAATGAAGCAGTCCAAAAAAACCCATGAAATTTAAATACAACCTATAATCATGGACAAGATCTTGGACAAGAAAGGAAAAAGACTTATTATTGTTCATGCCATTGATATGATGAAATGAATGGCAGTATTGTCCCAATACTTGTTTCCTGATGTGGAGGGTTGGACACAGGTAACTGAAGTGCTTCCAGGTGACAGGACATCAGGTCTGCAGCTTGCTGCATAAGGTTAGGAAAAAGAGTAAAGATCTTACACACACACACACACACACACAGAGTGAACACACACAGAGGAGCGAAGACAGTAAAATGTCAACAGTTAGGGAACCTGGGGTATAGGAGTTCTTTGTTCCACTGGCAACTTTTCCATACATTTGAAATCATTTCAAAATTAATTATTTTTCAAATTAATCCATTAGGAAAATATATATCTGATAACACATGCAATATATTTAATTGAAGAAAAGGATGTCAACATGAAAGTGAGCCTAATTTTCCAGCCAATACATTTTTTTTAAAGTCTTCCTTCCATTAGTTCACTCCCCAAATGGCCGCTACAGCCAGAGCTGTGCTGATCCAAAGCCAGGAGCCAGGTGCTTCCTCCTGGTCTCCCATGCGGGTGCAGAAGCCCAAGCCTCCACTGCCTTCCCAGGCCACAGCAGAGAGCTGGACTGGAAGAGGAACAACCAGGACTAGAACCCAGCGTCCATATGGGATGCCGGCACCACAGGTGGAGGATTAACCAAGTGAACCACGGCGCCAGCCCCTAGCCACTAATTTTACAATATGAAAAGTTAGCACTCAAACATGCTTTTTTCCTGATGAAAGTTACCATCATTTTTGGCTCTCCAAATCAGATACTTTTTCTCAAAGGGTCTGAACAAAGACGGTAAGAGTCATCTGGGTAATGGCGTCAGAGGGAGCAAACGTGAGGCCAGGCAGTCAGAGTCCCTAGGAAGTCTATTCCATGAAGCATCAACTGGATTCAGAACTTTGCAAGAGCAGCAATGGGGCTTTGAGACCCTGGTACAGTTCTCAGTGGTAAGGCCAGCTGCTCCCACCTCAGCACTGTTATAGCCTCTAGGTTTCAGTTGTCAAGTGCTCTGTAAATGACATGCCACCCCCTCTCAAATGCCAGAGAGGGACATTACTTATGGTAAGTCTTTAATATCTATTCAAAGACATATACACAACATTCATACGCAAACAGGTAAATAATGCATCATATTCATAAAATAGAATGACTACCTAAGACATAACAAAGAATGTCTCAGAATAGCAGGTCATACAAGGAAAACTAGAATATGCATCACTTATGCAAATTTTAAAAACACCAATGAAACACTGTGTTTAATTCACAAATATAATAACTAAGTACACAAAAGTAGAAGAGAGAAACTACAAGGAGAAGCACTGAATTCACGAGTGGCTGACTATAGAATGGAAGAAAGGAATCAGGGTGACATGAAAGATCAAGTGAATTTTATTGGCAATGTTTTATTTCCTACCTGTATGGAAAAAAAAAGTGCTCAAATGGTAAGATGTTAGCAATTTTCTGCTCTGGAGAGTGGGTACACAATGCTTGTTATATAATTATGTTGGTACACAGGGGGTTTCCCATAATAACAACCTGCTGAATCACTTACAGACCATATAATTTAACACAAAATATCATGATATGCCTGGGATCTCAAGTTAGTCCTGACTGTACAGTTAGAAAGTAGATGCTGTGTGAGCTAGCACAAACCTCATACTGAGTGGAACTAAATTCCTGCAGTGTCTGGTGGGAGACTCTTACATGACTGTACTTGTATTAGATGTTTTAAAACTTTGCAAATTGTTAACATTCGCAAAGTAATTCATAAAATTAAAATGAAGAATTATTAATCCCTTGTCTTTCTCTGAAGCTCTGATAATTGAATAAGTGTTTCATTAGCATGCTTCAGTTTCCACAATGGCAAGCTAATTAAAAAAAATACCACCGCCACCATAGTGGCGGGTGCTATGCTGTGGTGGGTTTATCCACTGCTTGGGATTCCCCTATATCGGCACGCATGGGTTTGAGTCCTGGCTCCTCCACTTCTGATCCAGCTTCCTGCTAATGTACACCCTGGAAGGCGGCAAGTGCTTGATCCCTGCCACCCACATGGGAGACCTGGATTGTGTTCCTGGTTCCTGGCTTCAGTAGAGCATTTGGGGAGTGCAGCAGTGGATAAAAGATCTCGCTCGCTCGCTCCTGCTCTGCCTTTAAGTAGATGAAAATAAAGAAAAAATTTTTTAAAAAACTGTACAGCAAATATAAAAATGCTCTCATGTTTCAGCTTTTAGAATGCTGAGATATTCTAGTGGAACAGGCATAATCTGCACCCACTTAATTTTATCACCTATAGAAACTGCCATAATAGGCTTGGCAACAAGTATAGAATTAGCCTACCCACAGAGTTTATTGTGCAAATGCATGTGACCACCACAGGCTATCCTTTATTGGAGGGGCTGGGTTTACATATACAAATAATAATTGCCCATCACTAACCCATTATTATGGTAGTGGTGGTGTGGAACTGAAAGCACTATTAAAAATCCTGTCTTTCGCAACAAAATGTGTGCAACTGGAGACCATTATGCTTAAGGAACTAAGCCAGCCCCCAAAAGAGAGATATCACATGTTTTACCCAACTTGTGGTAACTAACATACAGAGTACAAAAGAAAAGTCTGAGTGAAACTGACATTCTGAGATCTGATTATTGTTTATAGCCCTTGTCTATACTCCTGAGGAACACTGGTTTTTCTACTTACTACCTGTTGAATTTTTTATTTAGTGGAGGGTTAAGCTTGTGACTGTAAAGTAAATTGAAAGTATTTCATTACAAAAATAAAAGGAAAAATAAGAAAGGAAGAGGGAGGGTAGGGTGGAAGGTATCATTGTAGGTTTTTTCTTTTTCCTATTATTAATCTCATTTTTATTTTTATTTTTTAAGGTATACGTTTCATGTATTTCCTATATACAGCTTCAACATAGTGATACTTCTTACACAACCTTCCCTCCTGCCCATGCTCCCACCCTTCCTCCTCCTCCCTGGCCTATTCCCACTCTTAATTTTTACAAAGATCTATTTTCTATTTTTTTTAAGATTTATTTATTTATTTGAAAGAGTTACACAGAGAAAGGAGAGGCAGGGAGAGAGAGGTCTTCCATCCACTGGTTCACTCCCCAGTTGGCCGCAACGGCTGGAACTGTGCCAATCTGAAGCCAGGAGCTTCCTCTGGGTCTCCCACACGAGTGTAAAGACTTGAGCTATATTCTACTGCTTTCCCAGGCCACAGCAGAGAGCTGGATTGGAATAGGAGCAGCTGGGTCTCGAACCGGCGCCCACATGGGATACCGGCACCTCAGGCCAGGGCATCAATCCGCTGCACCACATCATCATCCCCCAAAGGTCTAGTTTCGGTTTACTTTTTATAAGATTAACTCTACACTGGCTGGTACCGTGGCTCAATAGGCTAATCCTCCGTCTAGCGGCACCGGCACACCAGATTCTAGTCCCAGTCGGGGCGCCGGATTCTGTCCCGGTTGCCCCTCTTCCAGGCCAGCTCTCTGTTGTGGCCCGGGAGTGCAGTGGAGGATGGCCCAAGTCCTTGGGCCCTGCACCCACATGGGAGACCAGGAGAAGCACCTGGCTCCTGCCTTCGGATCAGTGCGGCGCGCCGGCCGCAGCGGCCATTGGAGGGTGAACCAACGGCAAAAGGAAGACCTTTCTCTCTGTCTGTCTCTCTCACTGTCCACTCTGCCTGTCAAAAAAAAAAAAAAAAAAAAAAAAGGATTAACTCTACACTAAATAGAGTTCAAAAAACAGTATGAGGGGGAAAAAAAACTGTTCCTTGACAGTCGAGACAAAGGCTGTAAACAATCATAGAATCTCAAAATGACAATTTCATTAGTTTTTTTAAAAGATTTATTTATGTATTTGAAATGCAGAGTTACAGAGAGGCAGAGACAGAGAGAGCAGAAAGAGAGAGAGATCTTCCAACCGCTGGTTCACTCCCCAGATGGCTGCAAAGGCTGAAGCTGCGCCGATCCGAAGCCAGGAGCCAGGAGCTTCCTCCAGGTCTCCCATGCGGGTGCAGGGACCCAAGCACTTGGGCCATCCTCCACTGCCTTCCCGGGCCATAGCAGAGAGCTGGCCTGGAAGAGGGGCAACCGGGATAGAATCTGGCGCCCCAACCGGGACTAGAACCCGGTGTGCCGGCGCCGCAAGGCGGAGGATTAGCCTATTGAGCCGCGGCGCAGGCCTCTTCATGTAAATTTTTAAAACTGGCACAAAAAATTAACCAATGACCTACGACCATATCCTCTAATTAGAAAGATTAAAGATTAAACACATCACAAGAATAATACCATGCTAAGTAACAACAGTGGCCATAAGGACAATCAGCAATTAAGTAAGAAAAACTCAGAGCAGAAATGTGGTCAAGATGGAACTGGCAGGTAAGACAGTGAGGAAATTCCAGATAGGAAACCACGTGGGCCATGTGCAAAGCAGAGAGGAGCACAACTGGTAGACTCCAATGCAGCTCCTGATGCATACCAGCAAGCTGACAGTAAGTAAATCATGGGATATGGAGTTGGGCAGGTGCAATTATAGCAATTTGGACCAAATGCTAAGCTTGTTAGAAAGCTTATTGATCTTTAAGATGGGGTTTGACCTGAATCAAGAAAAAGGAATAAAAAACAACTTTCCAAGGACTCTCCACATCACTGAGGGAAAAATCAAAGTCTTTATAATGACCACCAAAAGGCCATATTAATATGGATGAGTGTTCCCTCTGTGCCTTCATTTTCTATGCCATAGGCCTTCCTTCCCGTTCAGTTACATTGGCCTCCTTATTAAGCCTCACACGTGGCAGCCATGCTCCCAGACTGGAGCCCCTACCCACTGAGTTCCTGTGAGCCAAGATGTTCTCTTTACATTTCCTCATGTCCTTCAGGTCTCCACCCATAGTCACCCTCTTGAGAAGGTAAAATGGTCTGGCCATGGTGGAGGTCAGTGTAGGGGTTCCTATAAGCTGAATCAGAACGGGGGGTGTTTGGTATGGCAGTGAAGTCACCACTTGGGACACACAGACATCCCACATCAGAGTGCCGGCAAGTCCCAGCTCCTCCGCGTTCATGCAACTTCCTGCTGATGAGCACCCTGGGGGCCAGCAGATGCTGGCTTGAGTATCTGGACTTCCACCACCAATACTGGAAACCTGGATGGAGTTTTGGTATCCTGGCTTTGGCCTGGCCCAGCCCTGGCTATCACAGGCATTTGTGGAGTAAACCAGTGAGTAGAAGATGTTTCTTCAGCTCTCATTGTCTCTGCCTTTCAAATAAAACGAAAACACACAAACTTTTAATTTAATCACAAAATGACTACATGATCCAGGAATTCCACTTCTAGGTATATATCCCCAAAGAATTGAAAGTATGGGCACCAACAGATAATTGTACATCCATGTTCATAGCTACATTATTCACAATAGCCAAAAGACAAAAGCAGCACAAACATCTATCAACCAAAGGATAGACAAACACGCATCCACATAAAATCGATTATTCAGCCTTTAAAAGGAAAGAAATTCTGGCATATGCTACAATATGAATAAATCTTGAAGACATGCTAAGTGAAGTATGCCAGTCACAAACAACAAATAGTATTGATTCCACTTATACGAACCATGTAGAGCAGTTAAGTTCAAAGACGCGAAGTAGCACAGTGTACAGCAAGGCCTGACAAGGAAGGAAAGAGGAGCTATTGCTCACTGGATGCAGAGCCCAGTGTGGGATGATGACAAAAGATTCTGGAGAGGGACAGTAGGGGTGGTGAATGTCCTTATGTCACTGAGTTGTACACTCCATGCTGGTTAAAACGTTAAATTGTAGGTTATGCATACTCTACCTCAATAAAAAAACAGAAGCTGCCTTCTTGATGAGCCTTTCCTAACCACATCATTTTAAACTGGAAACTCCCTCCTATTCTGGCACTTCTTACCCCTACTCTTCTTACCCAACTTTCCCCCCCCCCCCTTGGAAGCACCAAACAAAGCTATTTCTCTACTTACTTAGCTGACTGCTCTCCATTCTTTTCTTTTTTTTTTTTTTTTTTTTTTTTTTTGACAGGCAGAGTGGACAGTGAGAGAGAGAGACAGAGAGAAAGGTCTTCCTTTTGCCGTTGGTTCACCCTCCAATGGCCGCCGCGGTAGCGCGCTGCGGCCGGCGCACCGCGCTGTTCCGATGGCAGGAGCCAGGTGCTTCTCCTGGTCTCCCATGGGGTGCAGGACCCAAGCACTTGGGCCATCCTCCACTGCACTCCCTAGCCACAGCAGAGAGCTGGCCTGGAAGAGGGGCAACCGGGACAGGATCGGTGCCCCGACCGGGACTAGAACCCGGTGTGCCGGCGCCGCAAGGCGGAGGATTAGCCTGTTGAGCCACGGCGCCGGCCTGCTCTCCATTCTAAAATGTTAAGCTCCCGAGGGCAGGGTGACTGCCTTTACATTCCCAGCGACTCCAACAGTGCCTGGCATATAACAAACATTCAGTCAGTACTCCTGAGTCAATCATTACTTATTCTAGAAGGACCAGCACTGAGAGAGACTGGAAGAAAAATGAACCACTCATAGGTTATGATTGGAATCCAAGAATCAGATGGTGAGATTGGAGATGCGGAGTATCTACTGCAAGTGCAAACCCGAAAGACACTCCAAAAAAAGTATCTAAAGTTTCGGAAACACTGGAGAAGAAATGAAATTGAAAAATGTGTCAGGATGGGTTTTATTTTGAGACAAGGATGGAAGCACTGATAAGAGAATTAAGGACAGAGAGCCGGTTTTTTAAGAAAATGTAAAACCCACATAGGGTTCACACATCACAGCTGGCCGTGGGGACCTGTGACTCGTGCTTATGGATGGCTTAAACAAAAAGAGTACTAAACTCACCCCGGAGAACTAATAGAGAAAGAAGAGCAAAAGAGGGCATGACCTTAATGGGCACACACCAGAAAGGTCAAGGGTCACGAAAAGGAGAAATAAAAACACAACACTAGGATGAAACAAAAAGATGGCACTCCTGGGGCGGCGCCGCGGCTCACTAGGCTGATCCTCTGCCTGCGGCGCCGGCACCCCGGATTCTAGTCCCAGTTGGGGCACCAGATTCTGTCCCGGTTGCTCCTCTTCCAGTCCAGCTTTCTGCTGTGGCCCGGGAGTGCAGTGGAGGATGGCTCAAGTGCTTGGGCCCTGCACCCGCATGGGAGACCAGGAGAAGCACCTGGCTCCTGGCTTCGGATCAGCACGGTGCGCCGGCCGTAGCGGCCATTTGGGGGGTGAACCAACGAAAAAGGAAGACCTTTTTCTCTCTCTCTTAACTGTGCCTGTCCAAAAAAAAAAAAAAAAAAAAAAAGATGGCACTCCTTACTTCTGATCTTCTCCTTCTTTCTTTCCTTATTCATTTATTTATGTGATACCTACCAGTACCTGACACATTTTATTTCTTCATTGTTTACTAACTCCATTGTGGCACATAAGGCATTGCTCTGTCAATATTTGTTGAATGTTTTTAATCCATGTATTTCCTTCTACTCTGACTAGACAAAGCTATTTCTAACATATAAGTCAGTCACCATCTTTACATGTGGAATAACTTCTCTAATTACCACACTTTCTTTTCACTAAGAAAGCATTCATTCAATATACACTTATGGAGTTGACCTCAATGCAGCAATGTCTTAGGAGCTTGTGACAGTATGGGGAACCCAGACAGTATGGGGAACCCAGACAAGAACCTCTTTTGCATTTGCCTCAGCAATTAAATCGCCACTTGGGACAACTGCAGCCCATATCAGAGTCCCTGGGTTCTGCTTCTGATCCAGTTTTCTGTTAATGTGCAAGTGCACCCTGCTAGGCAATGGATGGTGGTTCAAGTATTTGGGTTCCTGCCACTCACATGAGAGACTCAGACTGAGTTCCAGGATCCTGACTTCGGTCTGGCCTGACTGTTGTGGGCATGTGGGAAGTTAACTAGTGGATGGAAGACCTCTGTTGGTCTTTATCTCTCAAATAAAATGAAAATAAATTTTCTTTAAAAAGAATGCTTCCCATGGGGCTGGCGCTGTGATGTAGAGGGTAAGGCAGCCACCTCTGGCACTGACATTCCAGCAGCAGTTTGAGTCCCAGCTGCTTCACTTCCAATCCAGCTCCCTGCTAATGCACCTGGGAAAGCAGCGGAGAATGATCTAAGTACTTGGGCCTCTGCACCCATGTAGGAGGCCCCAAGGAAGCTCCTGTCTCCTGGCTTCGGCTTGGCCCAGCTCCAGGGAATGAACCAGCAGATGGAAGATCTCTCTCTCTCTTTAAAGATTTTATTTATTTATTTGAGAAGTTACAGAGAGAGGCAGAGACACTCCCTAAAGGGCTACAATGGCTAGAGCTAAGCAGATCCAAAGCCAGGAGCTTCTTCCAGGTCTCCCACGACGATGCAGGGGCCCAAGCATTTGGGCCATCCTCTACTACTTTCCCAGGCTATAAGCAGAAGAGCTGGATGGAAAATGGAACAGCCAGGACTCAAACCAGTACCCATATTGGGCACTGGTGCCACAGGCAGAGGCCTAGCCTACTATGCCACAGCACTGCCCCAAAGATCTCGATCTCTCTCTCTCTCTACCTCTATAACTCTTGCCTTTCAAATAAATAGATCTTTTTTAAAAAAAATCCTTCGGCCGGTGCCACGGCTCAATAGGCTAATCCTCCACCTGCGGCGCTGGCACACCAGATTCTAGTCCCAGTCGGGGCGCCAGATTCTGTCCTGGTTGCCCCTCTTCCAGGCCAGCTCTCTGCTGTGGCCCGGGAGTGCAGTAGAGGATGGCCCAAGTGCTTGGGCCCTGCACCCACATGGGAGACCAGGATAAGCACCTGGCTCCTGCCTTTGGATCAGCGCGGTGCGCCCTGCCACAGTGTGCCAGCCGCAGCAGCCATTGGAGGGTGAACCAACCAATGGCAAAAGAAGACCTGTCTCTCTGTCTCTCTCTCTCTCACTGTCCACTCTGCCTGTAAAAAAAAAAAAAAAAATTCCTTCATCTGTAGCCCAATGGCATTTCTATCTTAAATCCAAAACACTCACTACCATTTCACTATATTTATATTCAGTGTAAGATAATTTCTAGCACTATTCCTTTGTTATTTTACATACAAGAATAATTCAAAATTTGAAATCTCTAGCACTATTCCTTAATTATTTTACACACAAGAGTAATTCAAAATATGAAAAAATAGAATGAAATTTTTTGCTGCAAAAATATATGGATTCCTGGCTTTTCAAAATGTATTTTCCATGAACTTTCTGAAGATCCACCATATACCTGGCACTATTTTGCAAAGAACATCATTGATTTCCAAGTCCTCTGTCAAATAACTTTTTTATTTTAAAGAGTGATTGATTGATTTGTTTATTTGAAAGGCAGAGTGACAGAGAAAGGGAGAAATGGAGATCTTCCACTTGCTGGTTCATTCCCCAAAAAGCTACAACAGCCATTGCTGGGTCAGGCAGAAGTCAGGAGCCAGGATCTCCATCAGGTTTCCCACATGGGAGGCAGGGGCCCAAGGGTTTGGGCCATTATCTGAGGCTTTTGCAGGCACATTAGCAGGGAGTTGGATCAGAAGCAGAGCAGAGGAGTTTCAAACAGGCACTGTGGTACTGGATGCCTGCATCTCAAGCAGTGGCTTAACCTACTGCATCACAATGCCAACCCGCAAATAACTTTGTTTCAGTTATTTACTTGAGAGACAGCTAGAAAGAGACAGACACAGAGAGAGCTCCTATCCACTGGGTCACTCCCAAAATGCCCACAATGGCCCCTGTGTGGGACCTGGGAACTCCCTACACGAGTGACAGAAACCCAATCACTCCAGCCATCACCACTTGCCCCCAAGTTCTACATTAGCAGGAAGATGGAATTAGCAGTGCAACAGGTGGGGTCATAACCACCAGAAGAAATGCCCACACCAACCCAAAAATTTTAAAGCAATCATTCTAAATGATCAATGTGTTAAATTTTATATGGACAGGAGTATCTACTGCAACGGTCTTTGCATAGCAAAATTATAGGAACCACCTGAGTGTCCTTTAGTGGGAGATTTAGGAAATAAGTGGAATACCACACAATTGGTCTAACAATGTGGCAGGTCTGTGTGCAACTACATGGGACAGTCTCTAAGATGTGTGAGAAATGAAAAGAATACAGTTGAGAGCAGAGCATATGGGGTTAACACTCCTGGCAGGGGGCAAAGCAAGAAAGTGTATGGGTTTATAAACGCAAAGGATACACATAAAAAGTGGTTGCTTGTGGGTGATCCTGTGCCTGGCTGGGGGACTGCCTGTCTAGCCTATGCAGGAGGTTAGCAGGGCATGGCACACCTGGCCTCCCGGGATGGCCTGACTGCTGGCAGGTGGCAGGAGCCCGCATTTCCCCCATCCCCACTCCTTGTTGAAAAACAGCTCCTGGTGTGGCCCAGGCCCATTAGGACCACCTGGGAAGCTATGAGGCTAAGAGACCTCAAGCTGATTGGAGAAGCATGGTGGTGCCAGTATCAGCTTTATCCTATAAAATTAGTATTGTCCTGAATTAGCTACGCCCTCTCTACCTGCCCTTTAAAAGGTATGCTTGAATGTTGATAGACATGTTCACCGAAACTTGTCCCTGGTGCTCCTTATGGAAGAACTCTGTCACCCACCATCCCAGCAGTGCATGGGCCTCGTAGGACCAGTCTGCAGTTGCCTCCAGGGAGACAAGCTGAGTGACTAAGGGCCAACAGGGTGGTGCAGTGGGCTAAGATGCTGCCCACAAGGCTGGTATCCCATATGGTAACACCGGTTTAGCCCTGGCTGCTCCACTTCTGATACAGCTTCCTGCTAATGTGCGTTGGAAAGCAACGGAGGATGGCCCAAGTGCTTGGACCCCTGCTACCCATATGGGAGACCTTGATGGAGCTCCTGGCTTCAGCCTGGACCAGCCCCAATTGTTGCAGCCATTTAGAGTGAACCAGCAGATTGAAGATCTCTTTCTTTTGCCCTTCCCCCGCAATTGTCATTTTTTCTTTTTTTACAAATATTTGATTTTCTTTTCTTTTTTTAAGATTTATTATTTATTTGAAAGGCAGAGTTACAGAAAGGCAGAGGCAGAGAGAGAGAGGTCTTCCATCTGCTGGTTCACTCCTCAAATGGCCACAAAACCTAGAGCTGAGCTGATCTGAAGCCAAGAGTTAAGAGCTCCTGGTCTCCCACACAGGTTCAGGGGCCCAAGCACCTGGGCCATCTTCTACTATTTTCCCAAGTGCATTAGCAGGGAGCTGGATTGGAAGTGGAGTAGCCTGGACTCCAACTGGCGCCCATATGGAATGTTGCCATTGAAGGTGGTGGCTTCACCCCACAGCGCTGGCCCTGTCACTCTCTCTCATAAATCTTTTATTTTAAAAAAATTGGGTGACTGGGAGACAGGGTAGGAATGGAGACTTAAGTTCTGCTGACTACCCTTTTGTAGCTATTGAGCTTGAGGTGAATGTACTCAAATAACCCCTGTACCAGATGAATGCGCAGGTCAAGTCAAAATGAGCACAATACTGCTCCCCCAAAGGGTCGTGAGACAGAGTAAAATACTGTGCATGAACACACACCAGAAACTACAAACAGTATGCACAAATGCACTGTGGTTACTTTAGGAAAAGAACTGCTTCTTAATTTTCTCAATGTCAAGTTCCAGTGCCCTTGACATGGTGTTCAAACCAAGCAGGTGCAAGCTTTACAGGGCCTGGCCCTTTGGCACCTCTCAGAAGTTCGGTTTTATTTATTTTGCTTCGTCCCATTTGTTGCTTATTTAATAAGTATGTTCTGCTTCTTCACATAGACCTTAGAGCAAACGCTACACACAATGGGCCCGAAGGACAGTATAGTCTGAAAGCAGGAAACTGGGACTTTGCATGTTTGCAGCTCATCTAGCTTTTCTGGCCCTGCTGAGCATTTAAAACCCAGGTGAGTAGTAGTTCTTTTTCTCACTTGAAATAAAACACTTTACTTTTGGCCAAATGCTGCACAGCTTCAGCAAAGAGGGCTAGAAGAGGAAGAGATTTTTAAAACACATTCCTTCACTGCATTTACTGCTTTGTCAATAAACATTAGAATTGAATTTGCCTAAGAATAATTCAGAAATCAGAAAGTCAGTATATCACAAATGTAAGGCTATGTTTCTTGGTGACTTTGTTCCAAACAAGCACAATTTTATTTTTTTAAAGATTTTATTTATTTATTTGCGATGTTACAGAGAGAAAGGTCTTCAATCTGCTGGTTCACTCCCCAAATGGCTGCAACGGCTGGAGCTGGGCCTTTCTAGAGCCAGGAGCCAAGAGCTTCTTCCTGGTCTCCCATGCAGGTGCAGGGGCCCAAGGACTTCATATTCTACTGCTTTCCCAGGCCATGGTAGAGAAGTGGATCTGAAGAGGAGGAGCCAGGACTCGAACTGGTGCCCACATGAGATGCTGGTGCCACAGGCAGAGACTTAGCCCACTACACCACAGTGCCAGCCCCAACAATTTTATTCTTGAGAGTTCAGTAAACTCACATGCTAACTGCATGTCATAGCAGCATGTAAATTTAGGCCAAGAACTCTGCTAACCCAGCAGAACAGGATGTCTGAAAATGCATCTTCCACCCATTTATCACAGATGGCTGAGAAAAAAAAAAATAAGACTCGTTCATTCCCTCTGTTAATACTGACTATCATTACTCATTTTAACAAGAAAGCACAAGCATTTATGAAGTTCCAATGTTAATTTATTTGATCCTAACAACCCAGAAATAAAAATCGTTTTTGTCCTCATTTTATACATGAAGAAGCCGAGGCACAGAAAGGTTAAGTAATGAGCCCAGGGTCAAGGAGCTGTAAATGTGGGAGCTGAGTCAGTTGGAGACCAGAGTTCAGGCTCTCAATCACTGGGTTCTATAAAAAGCACAAAGCTAAGTACTAAAAGTCTACAGAGGGACAGACAGGCCCACATCTGCCTTCCCGGGACTTTACTTTCTAGCCAGGAGGACCAGAAAGGAGCAAGCAATATATAACATTCCATTTGCAGCTGCTAGCTGCCAAAATGCCACAGTGGAAGAACAATGGAATATCATCACTGGTGTCTCCCAGGGCCTGCATTCGCAGGGAGCTGCAGTCAGGAGCCAGAGCAGGGAATCACACCCAGGCACTGGGCTTCACCACAACTCCAAATACACGTCCTAAGATGGAACTTTTAAAATTTTTCAAATATTTTCAGTCTGAGCTTAGTTGAACCCTAGACATGGAACTTGCAGACACAGAGGGCCAAAATATATTTGAATTTCTCCTAGATCCTTCCCATGGTATTTTTTTGCTCTATGTTAACTGAACCTCTTCTGGATGTCACATTATGAAAGCTTTAGGTATTTATCCTGGTGTCTCACCAAATGCAGAAGCCTTATCTTATCACTTCCACAATAACTGCCTAATACCAGGTACTTTGCCCACAATAAAACTGCAATACACACTGATTCATAGCATTCATCTAAAATCCATCCCTATCACTGTCGATCTACAGCTGCCCTACCCTAGTAGTTGATGGGTCAAAGAGTTAAGGAAATGCAAGGCAGAAAAGCAAATACATTTCTCATGACTTCATTCCAGGGGGTGAATTAGATGTTTCCCCAAGTTATCTTATTTATATGGATAGAAGAGATGAGGTGTTTCTGATAAGGTGGGTCTGAAAGGCTGTTATGAGTTATTTAAAAACAAATTATCCATCATTTAAAACATACTACAAAGAGAAGAGAATGCAACCAAAACACCCAATTTCAAGAAAACAAATTCTTGATTGCAAAGAGATTAAACAATTAGAGAAATGTTAATATTCTAAAAATATTTATATATTCAAATAAAAAAATAAAGACTGGAAAAAGCTTAAGCTCCTTTATGGAATAACACCTATATTTTAATATATAATATATATATAGTATATATATTTCAGAAATAACACAAAGGAATTATTATTAATAATAGTTCCAACTAGGAATTAAAATGAGAAAATGAGTAAGAGGAAATTTTAACATTCACTTTATACCATTCGATAGATTTTTGGTAAACAATGCAAAACATTTAAAAAATTAAAGCAAAAATTAGGAATTTTTTTTTGCAGGCAGAGTTAGACAGTGAGAGAGAGAGAGACAAAGAGAAAGGTCTTCCTTTTTCCGTTGGTTCACCCCCCAAATGGCTGCCACAGCCGGCGCACTGCGCCAATCCGAAGCCAGGAGCCAGGTGCCTCCCCCCCCCGGCCTCCCATGCAGGTGCAGGGCCCAAGGACGTGGGCCATCCTCCACTGCCTTCCCGGGCCACAGCAGAGAGCTGGCCTGGAAGAGGGGCAACCGGGACAGAATCCGGCGCCCCATCCGGTACTAGAACCTGATGTGCTGGCACCTCAGGCGGAGGATTAGCCTAGTGAGCTGTGGCGCTGGCCCAGGGCGAAAGTTTTTAAATATAAAATAATTTAACAAGACAAAATTACTTCAAAAAGGCCATGGAAAATAGAATTAAGTTTATTTTGATGCAAAATTATTTTGAAATCCCTGCATATGAGGGGTCTTCAAAAAGTTCATGGAAATTTAGTATTACCCAAAAAACACATGGATTTCATATTTTTGCAACAAAATATATTTATCTTTAATTCCAATTCCATGAACTTCTTGGAGTACCCTCATAAAAAAAAAAAAAAAAAAAAAAAAACAAAAAAAACTTGGCAATTCACCTTCTTGTAGGTCACTCATCTAAATTTGTCTGTTTTCCACTGTTAATGAAGTACCCTCCCAATAAAAGAAACTAGAAAATTATTGAAACACTATTAACTGCGGTTAATTCTAGGGAATCAGTTTTCAGCTTTTTTACTTTGTGTATTTTCCTACTACTTGAAATATTTATAGTAAATGAGCAGCAGTCTTAAGATAAAAATCTCAAGAATTTGAACAAATGGCTTATAGAAAACATACTGATATGATAAATGAAAGAGGCCAAGATTGTTACTCCAAAATGAATTAGTTCAAAGTACACACTAAAAGACTGTTCTGATGAGACACAGACAAATGTGTTTCAAAGCTCCTGTTTCACACCTGAATTTAATTATTTTTGCCCTAATACTCTTTACCCCTTGTAATCTTTTGCTAAATGTCTTAACTCCACTTTCTTTCAAACAATCATTTGAAAACGTGGATCGTCTATGCAAGCTCTGTTGGGATCCATATTGGCATCATATTCACTCTCATCATGCCTTCTCCCTTCGTAAAGCAGAAATAGAAGAGCATGGGACAGACATGAAGTACAAAGGCTTTTGAAACTGAACTGTGATTACAACCACCACCCTCAAAAACCAAGGTAAAGATGCAGTCTAAATGGGTTCATTTTCTGCAACAGCATACAAAAAGAAATCAACATTGTTCAGAAGATTATAAGAGGATCCAGAATCTACAAGCATAGCATATACAATACAATTTGGATCCGATGCAAGTCACTCCATGTATGGAAAAGACCTGACTAGTACTTAGAGGGTAAAAACAATCAGATCCCAATGCTGAGATGACCTGAGGATAGATACATAACTATCTCTCATGAGAATACAGAATGAATAGAAAGTAGAAGTTAGGGGCCAGAAGTGTGGCATAGTGGGTAAAACCCACTGCCTGTAGCGCCAGCATCCCATATGGGCACAGGTCCAAGACCCGGCTGCTCCACTTCCAATCCAGCTCCCTGCTATGGCCTGGGAAAGCAGTAGAAAATGGCCCAGGTTCTTGGGTCCCTGCACTCACATGGGAGACCCGGAATAACACTCCTGGCTCCTGGCTTCAGATGGGTGCAGCTCTGGCCATTGGTGCCAAATGGGTAGTGAGCCAGTGGATAGAAGCCCTCTCTCTCTCTCCGCCTCTCCTTCTCTCTCTGTGTAACTCTTTCAAATAAATAAATAAATCTTAAAAAAAAAAAAAAAGAACCAGGTACAGGCTTCAGAAATAAAAAAAATATTAGTACTTGAAATTTAAAAATCACTGGATGGCTCAATGAAAGAAAAGAGATGACAGAGGAAGCAGAGAATGAACTTAAGAGCCAGTAAAATGATTCAATATGAAATCCAAGGAGAAGATAATTTTGAGTGAAATGAGTAGAGACTCAGGGATACACAGGAGACAGGAAAGAGTTCTCTTCACGTATTGCAGTCCAGAGGAGGAGGAGATGGAGGAGGCGGGGACAGGGGACAGGAAGAGGAAAGGAGGAGGAGCTAAGGAGGAGGAGGAGGGGGAGAAGGAGAACTTGAAGACAAAGACAACCACCACCATCACCAAAAACCTAGAGAAACAGCTTGAAGAAACAACGGTCATTAATTCTCTCCATCATTAAAACACACACACACACACAAAATGTAAAGAGAATAAGCTCATAGACAATCACATAGACACGTAACAATCAATTGCTTGAAAGCAAAGACAAAATATTCCCAACTAGAGAAAAATTACACGTTATATACAATGGAAGAGTGATTTGAATTCCTGAAGATTTCTCACCAGAGAACAGTGGAGCACCTTTAAATGTGCAGAAAGAAACCACAAACCAATAATCCTGAATCCAGTGATGATATCCTTCAGGAATGAGTTAAACTATGACATTTTTACATAAAAGAAAACAAGAGGATTCATGTTTAGCAGCCTTCCTGTAAAAGAACTGCTAAAGGAGGCTTCAGGCTTAAAGGAAATGATACCAGAAAGAAATTGAGATCTTTACAGTTTAAAGAATAACAGAAACAATAAGTATCTGGGTAAATATAAAATGTACATGATTGCTGAAAATAGAACTTATAAGACCAGTGGGGTTTTCAATGGGTGTAGATATAACCCATATCACAACTACAAGACAGCCAATATACAGGTGAGTATCTGAAGGACAGAGGAACCCATATGCTTGTAAGCTTTCTACATTTTACTTCTTGTGGTACAAATTAATTCTAAGTGTGCCATGATAATTATGTAGACTGCAATTCCTAGAGCATCCACCAAACAAACATGGCCAAAAATCCAAAAGATACAATGGAATACTAGAAAGAGTCAAGTATTACAAAAGATGAGACAAATAGAAGGAAAAAAGAAAAAAAGAGGGGATACACAGAAAACAAAAATAAAATAGTATATCTAATCCCAACCATAACCAAAATTTTATTAAACATATATGATCTAAATACACAAAGATAATGACTGTCAGCAATTTTTAAAGTAACAAGAACCAATTATATTTTACCTCTAAGAAACCTATTTTATGCATAATTGTCTAGATAGGTTAAAAGTAAAGGATGAAAAAAATCACATATGCAATAATGAAAAGAACGCTAGAACTGATCCATTAATGGGGCCAGTACTGTGGGTACTGGGGAAAGCTGCTGCCTGCAGTCCTTGCATCCCATAAGGGTGCCAGTTTGAGTCCTGGATATTGCACTTCTGATCCAGCTCTCTGCTGTGGCCTGGGAAAGCAGTAGAAGATGGCTCAAGTCCTTGGGTCACTGCACCCATGTGGGAAACCTGGAAGAAGCTCTTGGCTTCAGATCAGCTCAGTTCCAGTCATTGCAGCCCTTTGGGGCGTGAACCAGTGGATGGAAGATTTCTCTCTCTCTCTGCAGCTCTGCCTTTCAAATAAATAAATAAATCTTTACAAAATGGATATATTAATTTCAATCTCCTATTTGCCTCTCCTAATTTTTAATTCTTGTATACAAATACATAAACATATAGTGGTTATCCCTTCATTACTCGTAAAATCATTTCCTGAGTGTTAAGCTCTGTTCATCAGTGATTTGGAAGAAAAATTCCACATAATCTTTCCTTTTTATGAATTCACCGTGGATGACACATATTAACACAATGGTTTATTTCAAAACCAAAACCAATATATAACAAATAAATATAAAGCACTCAACGTTTGGAACAAGAGTTAGGTCGCAAACATGCACAGAGGATTTTATAGGCTTTAGGAATGCCATGTTATTCTCATGAAAAGTTACAGCTTTAGGTGGTTTAGAGAGTGATGGGGTAAAAGGGAGTAGAGAGAACTGACACAAGCAGCTTGAGGGGAAAAAGACTTTGAGAAACAATTCTATACTAATTTTGAGTAAGCAAGCATGCCTAAGGCTGTACAGTATACAGATGGACAAGCCTCTTACAATTTTATTAGACTTGTAAAGATTAGTAATGGTATTAAATGGATCATATCCGCCACCATATCATACCGTATACTGATGAGAACATTGCTTTGGGATTTACACCCCATAGATGTCCTTCCGAGCAATATTTGGTACCACAGCATTCTATGAAATGCCAGCCTTGTGGGCACTGCACCTCTCTCCACAACCAATTTTTTTAAGATGGGGGGGGAGAGGGAAAGAGAAAGTGTGGGAGCAAGAGAGGGGGAGAGGAGGAGAGGGGGAGGAGGAGGAGGAGGAGGAGACTGGTGGAAACTTCTACAATGGAAATTCATCAGTTTCCTAAAATACCTCAGTCTAGGTCTTCGATTCACAGTTGTTAGTAGAATTTAAAAGATTGGTATTCGGTGTAGTGGTTAAGTTATTGCTTAAGGGGTAGACATTGTGGCACATTAAGCCACTGCTTATGACACCCCGGAACCCCATATTGGAGTTCTGGTCCCAGTCTTGGCTACTTCCAGTTTCCTACTATGCACCTGGGAAGGCAGAAGAAGATGGCTCAGGTGCTTGGGCCCCTGCCACTCATGTGGGAGACCTGGATGGAGTACCAAGCTCCTAGCTCTGGCCTGGTACAGACCTGGCTGCTGCAGCCATTTGGGGAGTGATTCAGCAATCGGAAGGTATCTCCCCTCACCTTCTCCAGGTCTCTCTCCATGTTCCTGTCACTCTGTTGTTCTTTCAATAAATAAATCTTACTTTAAAAAAAAAAAAAAAAAGCCGCTTGAGATGCCAGCTCCCCCTATCAGAATGTCAAAGGATGTCTTGGCCACTCCAAATTCCAGTTTCCTGCTAATGCACACCCTGGGAGGTCCCAGGTAATGGCTTGAGTGGTTCAGTCCCTGGCACATGGCTGGGAGATTCGGGTTGGGTGTCACCTCCTTGTTCAGCTTGGTCCAACCCCAGCTGTTATAAGCATTTGATATATATTTGATACTTTGGCTTTTAAATTTTTTTTAAAAAAATTTATTTTCACTTTATTTGAAAGGCAGAGACAACAGAGAAATCTTCCATCCATTGCTTCACTTCTCAAATGTCCACAATAGACAGGGTTGGGCCAAACCAATGGCAGGAGTCCAGAACTCAAACTGGGTTTCCCAAATGGGTGGTAGGGACCCAATATCTGAACCATCTCCTGCTGCCACTCTGGGCACATTAGCAGGAAGCTATAATTGCAAGTGGAGCTAGAGGTAGAACCAGACACTTTGATACAGCATGTGGGCATTCCAAGCCCTCTCTTCACTGCTTGGCCAAATGTCCATC
The DNA here is from genome assembly GCF_033115175.1 of Lepus europaeus. Taxonomy (NCBI): domain Eukaryota; kingdom Metazoa; phylum Chordata; class Mammalia; order Lagomorpha; family Leporidae; genus Lepus; species Lepus europaeus. The sequence continues at coordinate 111,381,558 of NC_084827.1, read as the reverse complement.
ACAATAATTTGATTTATTTAAATAAAAACCACTTGGCTGTAGGTAAGATGAGCATTATTTGTATTAAAAAGAAGCAACAGATAAATGAAAAGTGTTTCTATGATGCAATTCATTCCTAGAAACCACAATGATAAAAATCATTGTGTAGTCTGTGGAATTATCAAATTCATTTACTAGAATAGGTTTGAATTTAGCAATGAAAGCCAGTGATGAGTACATGGATAAGGACAAGGGAAAGTGAAATATGAGTCCTTCCTTTCATTATATCACAAGGAATATTCTGGGAAGTAGAATGCCAACCAGGCAAACAAGCAGGGACCTTCAGCAGTCATGAGTAGGAGTATGACCTGTATTATAAGGGCAGAGATCCAAAGCAACTGCTACATAAAGGCAGTTAAAAAGCAAGACAATAGAGAATCTAGAAATAGACCCAAACATGGTCCACTAATCTTTGGACAAAGGAGCAAGGGTAATTTCATGGAGAAAGGACTACCTTTTCAACAAAATGATTCTGGAACAACTAGATATACAATGGCAAAACAAATAGATGCAGAGAACTTTAACAAATTCAAAATGGATCACAGAGCTAAATAGAAGACGAAAATGTTATAAAATTCCTAGAAGATAATGTAGGTGAAAATGTAGTTCACACTGATTTGGTGACAACTTTCTTTTTTTTAACTTTTATTTAGTAAATATAAATTTCTAAAGTACAGTTTATGGATTACAATGGCTTTCCCCCCTCATAACTTCCCTCCCACTCGCACCCCCCCATCTCCCACTCCCTCTCCCATTCCATTCACATCAAGACTCATTTTCAATTATCTTTATATACAGAAGATCGATTTAGTATATACTGAGTAAAGATTTCAACAGTTTGCACCCACACAGAACATAAAGTGTAAAATACTGTTTCAATACTAGTTATAGCATTAATTCACATTGGATAACACGTTACGGACAGAGATTCCACATGAGGAGTAAGTACACAGTGATTCCTGTTGTTGAATTAACAATTTGACACTCTTATTTATGGCGTCAGTAATCTCCCTAGGCTCTAGTCATGAGTTGCCAAGGCTATGGAAGCCTTTTGAGTTCGCTGACTTCGATCTTATTCAGACAGGGTCATAGTCAAAGTGGAAGTTCTCTCCTCCCTTCAGAGAAAGGTACCTCCTTCTTTGATGGCCCATTCTTTCTACTGGGATCTCACTTGCAGAGATCTTTCATTTAGGATTTTGGTTTTGTTTTGTTTTGTTTTGGTTTTTTTTTGGTTTTTTTTTTTTTTGTTTTTGTTTTGTTTTGCCACAGTGTCTTGGCTTTCCATGTCTAAAATACTCTCATGGGCTCTTCAGCCAGATCCGAATGCCTTAGGGCTGATTCTGAGGCCAGAATGCTATTTAGGACATCTACCATTCTATGAGTCTATTGTGTATCCCACTTCCCATGTTGGATCATCTTCTCCCTTTTTTATTCTATCAGTTAGTATTAGCAGACACTAGTCTTGTTTGTGTGATCCCTTTGACTCTTAGACCTATCAGTGTGATCAATTGTGAACTGAGATTGATCACTTGGACTAGTGAGATGGCATTGGTACATGCCACCTTGATGGGTTTGTATTGGAATCCCCTGGCACATTTCTAACTCCACCATTTGGGACAAGTCTGACTGAGCATGTCCCAAATTGTACATCTCCTCCCTCTCTTTTTCCACTCTTATATTTAACAGGGATCACTTTTCAGTTAAATTTAAACACCTAATAATAATTGTGTGTTAATTACAGAGTTCAACCAATAGTATTAATGAGAACAAAAAAAAATACTAAAAGGGATAAAGTATTAAATTGTACATCAACAGGACAAGGGCTGATCAAGTCACTGTTTCTCATAGTGTCCATGTCACTTCAACAGGTTTCCTTTTTGGTGCTCAGTTAGTTGTGGTGACAACTTTCAAGACACAAAACCAAAAGTGTACCTGGTGAAAGCAAAAATTCCTAGGCTGGTCTTCATTGAATTTTCTTTATTTGACAGATAGAGTTAGATAGTGAGAGAGAGAGAGAGAGAGAAGTCTTCCTTCCATTGGTTCATCCCCAAATGGCCGCTACAGCCAGCGCTGCGCCGATCCAGAGAAAGGAACCAGGTGCTTCCTTCTGGTCTCCCATGTGGGTATAGGACCCAAACACTTGGACCATCCTCCACTGCCTTCCGGGGCCACAGCAGAGAGCTGGAATGGGAGAGGAGCAACCGGGACTAGGACCAGGAGCCCATACGAGATGCTGGCACTGTAAGGCCAGCACCGTAAGGTGAAGGATTAACCAAGTGAGCCACAGCGCTGGCTCCCAGTCTTCATTAAATTTGACAACTTTGGTTCTACAGACAAAACTATTTAGAAAATGAAAGGGCAAGTACAAAGAAACTCTACAAAACACATACCTAATAAGGACTGATGGGTTTCCAAAATACACAAAGATTGCTTAAAACGCTACAAAAAACAACCCAGTAATGGGTAAAGATCTGAACATACACTCAGCAAAAAGATAAATAGCAAATAAGTATATAAAAAGATGCTAAAAAACATGTCATTTAAAAATATAAATTAAATCAATTAAATACCACTGCACACCTGTTGATATGGCTAAAATCTAAAACACTGATGACAAAAATGCTGGTGAAGAGGTTGAAAAATCATTCATTGCCAGTGGAAAGCAAAATGGTACAACCACTCTGGAAGGCAGTTTGCCAGCTTCTTAGAAAACAAAACATATTCTTACCATGTGATTCAGCGATTGTTGCTCCTGGGTATTTACCCAAATGCGTTAAACACTTATTGTTCACAAAATCCTACACATAAATGTGTATAGCAGCTTTATTCATGATTGCCAAAACCTGGAAGCAACCCCTTCAGTAGCTGAGTAGATAAACAAGCCATGGCAAATCCCTACAGTGGAATTTTAATCACACATTTTAAACATGGCCTATTGAGCCATGAGAATACACGAAAGGCCCTAAAAAATAATATAGTTAAGCGAAAGAGGCTGAAAGGGCTGCACGTTGTAAAATTCCAACTACATGACACACTGGAAAAGGCCAAACGGTGGAGTCAGTAAAAAGATCAATAGTTCCAGGGGTCCGGGAAAAGGGAGGGAAGGATGAGCAGGTGAAGCCATGAAACTACTCTGTACGACAGTGTGATGGTGCTGTATGGCATTACACATGGGTCAAAACTCACTGACTGTACAACAGAAAGAATGAGCACTATTCGAAACTATGTACTCTAGGTTCCAGGCACCTGGTTTTGACTTGGCCCAGCCCTGGCTAATGTGGGCATTTGAAAAATAAACCAGCAGAAAAGAGTACATGTGCTCTCGCTTGCTCTCTCTCTCTGCCTTTCAAATAAAATGAAAATAAATTAAAATTATTTGAATAATGATGATGTATCAACACTGGCTCATCAATTACAGCACAATGTCATTCTAGGACAGATGTCAGTACTGGGAAAACAGAGGTGGGACGTTAAGGGTGTTGTATAGGAACTCTATCTTCTCATTCATTTTCACATAAGCCTAAAACTGAACAAATAATGTCCTATTGATCTTTTTAAATATTTATTTATTTGAAACTCAAAATTACACAGAGAGAAGAGAGGCAGACAGAGAGACAGAGAGACAGAGAGAGAGGTCTTCAGTCTGATGGTTCACTCCCCAATTGGCCGCAACGGCCAGAGCTGCGCCAATCTGAAGCCAGGAGCCAGGAACTTCCTTCGGGTCCCCCATGTGAGTGCAGGGCCCCAAGCACTTGGGCCATCTTCTATTGCTTTCCTGGGCCATAGCAGAGAGCTGGATGGGAAGTGGAGCAGCCAGGACTCAAACCGGTGCCCATATGGGATGCCAGCACTGCAGGCCAGGGCTTTAACCCGCTGCACTATAGCACCAGCCCTATTATTTTTTTTTTTAAAGATTTATTTCCTATTGATTTTTTAAGAGCAAGGCAGTACATCACCCTTTGTGTTTTCATTTTTGTTTCTTACTTAGGGAGCTGTATTTTTATATGGAATCAAAGGATATTTTAATTTTTTAAATTCATAAGGTTGAACTGTATTATGAGCCAAACAGTTGAAAAGAGAAAACCACATTATAAGAACTTGGCTATCATTTTCTGTGCTTTCTTTTCTCACTCACTTCCCCTGTGCCTGGTTCTTTCTTTGTGATCTCCATAAAGGAGGTGAATCCTATTCCACTGTTGAGAGAACATGAGACGTCAACTCAGCCCTCAAGGCCATCTCGTGGAAAGGGCCCTCTTCATATCACCTTCAAGTGGGGTCCTGGGCAACCTCTGAGGACTCATCTCAAGGCTGCAAATACCCAACCTACCCAGACCCCAGTGTCAAATGCTTCTAGTGAGAGAAAGCTTGGGCTTTTGGAAAAAACCATGGAAACCTCCACAGGCTGCTGAGAACAAACTCCCCCCCAAATCCTATCGCTTCCAGCTGTGAAGGAGGGGGGACATGCAGCTTAGGAACAAGAACGAGTGCGGACTGCAAAGCACGTATCCCCTTACTGGTCTAAAACAGACAGTTACTTCCTGCCTTGCTTCTGAAGATTTGTTGGGGGTGGGGGGTGGGGGCAGGGACAAGAAGAAACCTTGTACTAAAAGTAACTTTGTCATGTTATATGACATGCATGTCATGTTATATGACATACAGAATTTTCTGGTTGTGATTTTATATTTCTCCTTTATGTGTTTACTTTTATTTGAAAGGCAGAAAGATGGGGGTGGGGGAAGAGAGAGCTCCCATCTGCTGGTTCACTCCCCAAATGCTCACAATAGCCAGGGCTGGGTCATGCCAAAGCCAGGAGCTGAAAACTCCATCTGGGCCTCTCACCAAGGTGGCAGGGATCCAAGTGCTTGAGCCATCACTGCTGCTTCCCAGGGAGTACATCTGCAGGAAGCTGGATTGGAAATAGAGGAGCTGAAATTGGAACCAGGCACTCTTGATATGGGAGACACGCATCCCAAAAAGCATCTTAAGCACTGCACCAAATGCCTGCTCCTATTTTGTAAGCTTTACGCATAGTAATAGGATAGTTTTAATGTATGGAGCTATCCTAGGCCAGGGGTTCTCAAAGTGTGGTCCCTGGACCAGAAGCATCAGCATCGCTAGGAACTTGTTAGAAATGCAATTCTGAGGCCAGTGCCGTGGCTCACTTGGTTAATCCTCCGCCTGTGGCACCGGCACTCCAGGTTCTAGTCCCGGTTGAGGTGCCAGATTCTGTCCCAGTTGCTCCTCTTCCAGTCCAGCTCTCTGCTGTGGCCCGGGAAGGCAGTGGAGGATGGCTCAAGTGCTTGGGCCCTGCACCCACATAGGACACCAAGAGGAAGCACCTGGCTCCTGGCTTCGGATTGGCGCAACACACCGGCTGCAACACACTGGCCGTAGTGGCCATTTTGGGGGTGAACCAACGGAAAAGGAAGACCTTTCTCTCTTTCTCTCTCTCTTTTTCTTTCACTGTCTAACTCTGTCAAAAAACAAAATGCAATTCTGGACTAATGCAGACTTACTGAATCAGGACTTCTGGGGGGTGGAACCTGTGCACTATTCTAATGAGCCTCCAGGTATCTTTGATTTACAGTGAAACTGGAGCGCCTCAGTTCTGAATGTTTATAAATATGGACAGTCTTAACCTTCCTTTCTGAAGGTTGATTGGACCCAATTATTGGGCAAAGACTGATTCAACAGAGGTCCTCATGCTCATACTATTAGAATAGCTGGGTGAGCATCTCAGCTTCTGATCCCTGCCTCCCTACCATGCCAAGTTTTTCTCTAAGCACCAGGAAGACTCATACTTTCATTGCTAGCCACCAACCAAGTCAGCTTCCTCTCCAAAGGGGTTGGCTTTCCCTGCACCTAACCGCTTTGCGCAGGAGGAAGGTGAAACTCAGGAATTCTGAGTCACCAGTAACCAGTGTCCACGATCAGCCAGCCACGAAGTGTCCAGAATGTCCATTCCTCACTCCAAGCACGGTGTAATATAAGACTTTCATAAAGGAAACGTTAGCTATGTGATGCTGGTCACATCATCGCACCTCCACAAACCTAATACCCACTTCTATAAGACACACACAAGTGAAAGTACAACGCGCTTCACGGAGAGGATATGAGGGTTAAATGAGTCAATCTTTAAAAGGCTCTAAGAATGATTCCAGACTGCAGAATCACAGCAACTCACCCAGCCATAGCAATGACACAGACAACACCATCACTACAGCTATCACAAAGCCCCTGACGCGGACAACACCATCACGACAGCTGTCACAAAGCCCCTGACGCGGACAACACCATCACGACAGCTGTCACAAAGCCACTGTGACAGACAACACCATCACGACAGCTGTCACAAAGCCACTGACACGGACAACACCATCACGACAGCTGTCACAAAGCCACTGACGCAGACAACACCATCACGACAGCTGTCACAAAGCCCCTGACGCGGACAACACCATCACGACAGCTATCACAAAGCCAGTGACGCGGACAACACCATCACGACAGCTATCACAAAGCTAGTGACGCGGACAACACCATCACGACAGCTGTCACATAGTCACTGACACGGACAACACCATCACGACAGCTATCACAAAGCCACTGACGCGGACAACACCATCACGACAGCTATCACAAAGCCACTGTGACAGACAACACCATCACTACAGCTATCACAAAGCCACTGACGCTGACAACACCATCACGACAGCTATCACAAAGCCACTGACGCGGACAACACCATCACGACAGCTATCACATAGCCACTGTGACAGACAACACCATCACTACAGCTGTCACATAGCCACTGACGCGGACAACACCATCACGACAGCTGTCACAAAGCCACTGACACGGACAACACCATCACGACAGCTATCACATAGCCACTGACACGGACAACACCATCACGACAGCTATCACATAGCCACTGTGACAGACAACACCATCACGACAGCTGTCACAAAGCCACTGACGCGGACAACACCATCACGACAGCTGTCACATAGCCACTGACGTGGACAACACCATCACTACAGCTGTCACAAAGCCACTGACGCAGACAACACCATCACGACAGCTATCACAAAGCCACTGACGCGGACAACACCATCACTACAGCTGTCACATAGCCACTGTGACAGACAACACCATCACGACAGCTATCACAAAGCCCCTGACACGGACAACACCATCACGACAGCTATCACAAAGCCACTGACGCGGACAACACCATCACCACAGCTGTCACATAGCCACTGTGACAGACAACACCATCACGACAGCTATCACAAAGCCAGTGACGCGGACAACACCATCACGACAGCTGTCACAAAGCCACTGACGCGGACAACACCATCACGACAGCTGTCACAAAGCCCCTGACATGGACAACACCATCACGACAGCTATCACAAAGCCACTGACACTGACAACACCACCACGACAGCTGTCACATAGCCACTGACGCAGACAACACCATCACGACAGCTGTCACAAAGCCACTGACGCGGACAACACCATCACGACAGCTGTCACAAAGCCACTGACGCGGACAACACCATCACGACAGCTGTCACATAGCCACTGTGACAGACAACACCATCACTACAGCTATCACAAAGCCACTGACGCGGACAACACCATCACGACAGCTATCACAAAGCCACTGACGCGGACAACACCATCACGACAGCTATCACAAAGCCACTGACGTGGACAACACCATCACTACAGCTATCACAAAGCCCCTGACACGGACAACACCATCACTACTGTCACAAAGCCACTGTGACAGACAACACCACCATGACAGCTGTCACAAAGCCACTGACACTGACAACACCGTCACTACAGCTATCACAAAGCCACTGCGACTGCCCTGGTGCAGCGGGCGTTTTTCTTAACCGATCTCTGTTTTCCCTTCCTCCTACCTTGACTGTTTCTACTGTCCAGACCATCACATGTTCAGTGTTTACGCAGCAGACGTAATCCCATCATCTACTGGGCTATGATGTAGCTTACAATAGATGAAACCGTCAACAAACTTTCTTAGGGGTAGATACTTTATAATCAGCTATTCCCATCATCTGATACTTTATTTTTATTTCAATTTAACGATTAGCTCTTACAAAGATAAATCTGATAATTGTGTCAGAGGTACACGGCCTTCATCCCAGAGAGCATTATGAAATTCAAAGAAAACAAAAGCTTAAAAATAAGCCTGGCAAATTGAAAGCCCCCTTCCGCTCCTTGCCACTACATTGATCAAAGACAGTCTGAGGCTTCAGTTGTACAAATGAAAACCAGAAATTCCTCTCTCAGCAAATCCTCTCAGATAGAGTCTTGATTGCCACCCTTTGAAGTTGACACAGCTGAAATCAGATTTTTTGCATGAATTATGCACTACAGCAGAACAGAAGGAAGACCACTCAGAATATGACTCACTGTATGAGAAAGCTAAAGGCACAACTTGTACTGTTCACTTTCTGGGAAGCCAACATTCCTGAACTCAGTGAAAGGCCCACGGTGGGGGTGACTTCAGCTCCCGTGGGGAAAGCACCAAAGGCCACAGCAGCTAATGACTGCTCAGGCCCACTCTTGGTGGCCGGCCCTCATCCCATGCCCTTCCAAGTCAATGGACCTGATGCATCATAACTGATTATTTAAATCCAGTGAGCAAGTGGGAAACTGTTTATTTTCACTCAATTTAATTAAATCAAGATAAATCCAACAGGAGCTACTTTGGTTTCTGATCAAGGTTCATAAACTGCCATCACTAAAGATTCTGAAGTTTATACTGAAAGCTGTATTTAACTGTTTCCCTAAAACACTGATTCATTTGGATGTCATAGTTTATTTTCGTATTTGTGCCTTATGAATTCCACGAATCATGATTGCTCATATTTATCTGATTTCTTTGTTTTACTTTTAATGATTTATTTATTTGAAAGGCAAAAAGAGAGAGAGTGAGTGAGCACACGCAAGCAGACACACAAAAGATCTCTTATCCTCTGGTTTACTGCCCCAATAGCCAGGGTGGGACTGGGCCAAAGCCAGGATCTGGGAAATCAATCCCGTTCTCCCACAGGGCTATCAGGGACCCAGAATCCTGCTGCCTCCCAGGATTCACATTAGCAGGAAGATGGAAGCAGGAGCAGAGCTCAGATTTGAATCCAGGCACTCCGATAAGGAATGACAGCATTCCAAATGGTGTCGTACCTACCGACTGTGCCACATGCCTGCCCCTACTTACTGGATTTCTAAGGCTCCTGGTTTTATCCATTTGTCTGTTACCCTTGTGAAATAGCTGAGGCTGGGTAACTTATGTTTGAAAAAGCAGCTTATGTTGGTGCACGGTTCTGGTCCGAGATTGAGGACCTGCATCTGGATGGCCTGCTGCTGGCATAGTGCCAAGCCTGCCCGGCATAAAACATGGCACATGCTCCTATCTGCGTGTCTTTCTCCCTCTGCTCATAAAGCCACCATTATCCAATCATGGGGGCTCAGCCAGAGGCCTTATCAAGCCCTCATCACGTCCCAAGGCCTCAGGCCTCTCAATACCAGTCCAATTAAGCTTTCACCCTTGTAAATCCTCATATTGGGGATTAAATCTCAACACAGGAACCTCTGGGGGACACGCAAACCATGTCCAAACCATAGCAGCTTCCTTAACAGAATTTTTGAGAATCTCTGAACAATATTTTTAAAGATTCCTCTAAGTTTACCCAAAAAATTCAGTCTAAGCTTAAGCTGTTTTCTAAAGGCAACCAACTTCTAAACCAAAACTACTCCTAAATCAAATGTATTCACACTTGCACAATTTGACATTCATCAAGACCCAGGAGGGAAATAGATGCTCATGTGTACTTATGAATGGTTATCAGCACAATAAGTAAACCATATTTGGGCCAGCGCCGCAGCTCACTAGGCTAATCCTCCACCTGCGGCACCAGCACCCCGGGTTCTAGTCCCGGTCGGGGCGCCGGATTCTGTCCCGGTTGCTCCTCTTCCAGTCCAACTCTCTGCTGTGGCCCAGGAGTGCAGTGGAGGATGGCCCAGGTCTTTGGGCCCTGCACCCGCATGGGAGACCAGGAGGAAGCACCTGGCTCCTGGCTTCAGATCAGCACAGCGTGCCAGCCGCAGCACACCGGCCACAGCAGCCACTTGGGGGATGAACCAACGAAAAAGGAGACCCTTCTCTCTCTCTCTCTAACTCTGCCTGTCAAAAAAAAAAACCATATTTTGGGAAAACAAGTGATATTTCATCTTGGGAATGATTTCAATGTTATTCCTACTTAACTTACACAACCAGTTAAGCACTTATTTCTTAATACTAAAATAAAAAACAAAATTAGTTTGTAGGATTATGAGGCAAAACTATGGGAGCTTTGTGATATCCTAAAAGCCAGCTTCAGACCTGGGGCTAACGAAGATGGGCCAGGATTTACATTATTCACTGTACTCAATGTTTACACCTAGAAGTCCCAGTCGGCTACAGATATCCAACTTGGCTAGGAAATCAAAAACCTTGTGAGCAACACAATGTTGCTTATTTGCAAAGTCAGCTTATTGCTAATGACTCATAACTGTCCCTCTTTCAAACCACAAGCTCCTGAAAGATCCCCAGGGCAGGTGCTGCTCTGGGAGCGGAGCTCAACATTTGCAGAAGCGATGTTTCGTTCCTACATGCTTTCGGCTACATACCCGTAGTGGCCCAGCTGTCTAACCACTGTCTTTTGCCCATGTGCGGGGTCCTTATTCCTGTCTGCCCTTCTGACAACAAATCCATACCCAACCCAGGACTTGCATCCACAACTTCCATCCCCAGCAGCCTCTAGCTTGTTTGAGGGTCCCACATTTCACTTTCATTCTGGCTGGAACATATGGTCCACTCTGTTAAGGTGACCTTCCCCAGTTTCAGTGTCTCACCCCAACTGGCATGGCCCACACCCTAAAATCACACCATTGAAGTTGTGCTTGTGAGTCAGGGGAGTGACAGAGAGAACAAAAGCTCCAAAGTGTTTGTGTTCCTCCCAGCACATGGAGGAACACGCACCTCAGTGCTCAGGCACAGCACGCCCGCTGGATACTTACCTGAGCAAATATAATCTGAAAAGTAAATACAGAACACTGGAACTGGGAGTTAACGTATCTGTTTCTGATCCTAACTTTGTCCCTAGGCTCGCACCCCTGTGTGATCTCGGGTGAGTCAGCAACACTCCAGATCTGCTTTCTCATCTCCAAAAGTCGAGAGTTTTATTTCAAAGTTCTCTTCCAGCTTTGAGAGTCTATTATTGCAGGGTGCCAAAGTAAACCCCAAAGGAGCTCCTAGGCACGTTTCAAGGCTTAAAGACATTCTCTACTGCTATTCACTCAAGCCATTCTGCCCCTCCACTAGTATGGACAATTAGAAGTGGACTGTGTAGCCTAAGGCAAAGGCATTGTATTCTCCTAGCAGAGGCGAATGAGCACTTCTGTGCCCCTTCTGGATCTCACCAGTGTGGCCTTCACGCACAAGCAGGAAGAAGCACAAGTCCACTGGCTGAACGCCGACCCCAGGCCAGGGCTTCAGCTGCGCACTCTCCTGCGCTCACTCAATCTGCACCTCACCATCTGGAAGGTGAACGTGATCTCCACCTCACAGCGTCAGAGGGATCCTTTAACTTAGCCAGGGTCACAGCTCACAAATGGGGGTGTGTAACACCTCAGCTCTGGGACAAGAATTCACAATCCTCGAGTGCCTGCCACAGTGCATGCACGCAGTAAGGTTTCTTATCACCCAGTACCTGCTATGATCTGAATATGTCTTGTCCCCTAAAGTTGTGCAGACATTTAGCCCCCACAGTCTTCTGTAAAAAGTATTAAGAGGGAAAAAAATGTATACTGTGATGTTTAGGGGTGAGGCTTTTGGAAATTGATTAAATTACATTAGGTCATTAGAGGGTTGCCTCCAGTATTGGATCCTGGCAGTTTTATAAGGAGAGGGAGAGAGAAGCCACACAGAGACACACATACTCCCTCTATGCATCATAGGATGCATGGCCAACCCCATGACACCTGAGCTTTCCCACCAGCCTTGAATACCTGGCCTTAACTTCTACCCTCCGACACCCCTGCAGTCTCAGATGCAGGGTTCAGCTGGGGCAGGACGACTGGTCCAAAGTCTGTATAAGGAACAGGGAGACCTCTAGACTGGGCTCCCACAGCCAAGGGACTGCTCTCCCGAGCCCCAGCAGAAGGCGGGTTATTGATTCCTGAATCACAGAGGTCTTGACCTTTGGGACACTGAGCAAAGCGAACAAATCAGAAGACTAAGTGACCATGCAAATTAAACCTTCAGTCCTCCTCCACTGCTCAGCTCTCAAATGCCAGACGTAGGCTGAGCCCCACCCTGCAGGAAAGGGGAGGGCTGTTCCAGACAAAGTGCTCTCAAGGCAACACCTTGATTAATCAGACCACATAACAATTTTAAATCTTCAGCAAAGGAAATATAACTAATGTCAAAAGACAAATGGAAAACATAGGAAAATAGCACAATATACATAAAAAACAGCAATTTTTTTTGTTTTTACACCCTTTATAAAACATTCTCAAAGAGGTAAAAGCATCAATAATTCTAAGATTAAATATAAGTGGTTTTAAAATATGCAAATGTGCTGAAACTTGAAGCAAATTAAATAAAAGTTAATTAAAATATCATTTTCACAGTCAGTGGAAATACAAACAGATGCAACCCCTAGGAGAAAAATCCGGCACCCTCTATCAGATCTGAAGGTGACCCAGCACCTTCACACTAATGGGAATTTACCTAAAGTAATTCACATATAAACAAGATACATGTACAAAAAGAGCCATTGTGATACTGCTTTTTACTAGAATGTGACTGGAAATGACCTAAAGATTCCGACAGGAAAGTGGCCAGATAAATTATGATTACTACTTTACTGGACTATATATGCTATATCACATAGAAATAACATGCTAAAATTCAACTAAACCATTTATAAGAAAAAAGTTCACATGTGAGTATTTATATGCAAATGACATTCAAAATATACTAAGTGAAAAAACAAAAGAGAAAAGAGCACACAGAGTTTGTGCTAAATGAAGTGCATGGGGGATGTATATTGCTAGGGACTGAAAGTTTGTGGGCTCCCAAAATTAAAACGCCGAAGTCTAAATCCCCAGTGTGGTGGTACAATAAGGCAGGACCCTTGAGGTAACTAGGAGATGAAGATGGAGCCTGTGCCTTCCTCCCTTACATGAAGAGGGCCATCACCTGATCCTGGATCTGCTACTGCCTTGATCTTGGGCTTCTCAGCCCAAAACAACTGTTACTGAAGCTACCCAATCTACGGCATCCCAAACTGACCAAGACAAATGCTTGGATATGCAAAACAGCTGCACATGGTTGCCTCTCAGGAGAGAGTTTTATTTTTCATTATATACGCCCCCTATATTTTTTTCAAAAGTTTGGAGGACTTCTTTATTTATTTATTTGAAAGGCAGAGTTACAGAGAGGTCCTCCAACCTCTGGTTCACTCCCCAAATGGCCACAACAGCTGGAGCTGGGCCAATCTGAAGCCAGGAGCTTCTTCTGGGTCTCTCATATGGGTGCAGGGGTCCAAGGACCTGGGCCATTTTCTACTGCTTTCCCAAGCCATAACAGAGAGCTGGATCAGAAGTGGAGCAGCTGGGACTTGAACCGGTGCCTATATGGGATGCTGGAGCTATAGGCAGCAGCTTTTGCCCGCTATGCTACAGCACCGGCCCCTACTATCCCAATGCAACATGTGTGAGTTGATTTTTTAAAATATTTTTATCAGTTTTCCTTCCCAAGAATTACACAAGGCCTGGTGATGATAACTGACAGTAAGAACAAAAAGACATCAGAGAACAGCACAGTTAAGGCAATGGTTGGGGGCTATGATCCCTTTATCTGCCCAAAAATCGGTTTGAGAAAGACGGATGCTATGTTGTGGATCTGGTCTGTCCCTCTAGGGTCCATGTGTTGGGAGCTCGGCCCTCAATGTGCCCTGCTGAGGTGGGGGGGTCTTTCAGAGATGGTGCCTGGTGGGTGGTCACTGGGGGCCCTCATGTGACACCTTGGTAGTTTGAGCAAAGGACTGTCACAAAAGCCTGAGCCTGGCACCTCCCAGTCTCTGGCTTCACTCCCACCACTGCCAACCATTATCACATGATGCAGTCAGGGCTGAACTCATGCCTGCACTGCGCTCTTGTGAGCTATATAAACCTCATTTATTTCTAAGAAGCCTGTCCCAGGTATTTCATTATAGTGACAAAAAGCTAATACAATAAGCTAACCTGTTTTGCTGCTCTTTCCTTCCATACTTGCAAAACAAAGAATAATAAAGCAAGTTCATATTTGTTTATAATTTTTAACTCTGAAACTCCTACTGCAACCACTTATTTAACGTTAAATTTAAACCCTTCCTAAATCATTGCCTTAAGCTTTGTTACTAGGAATAGTGAGCACAAACCTGAATCTGAGAGAGTAATGCACTCCACATTAAGAAATGTCTGAATTACAGCCCTGACACCTCAATGCTGCAAGACCAAGTATGACCCACAGAATATAAACAAGCCCATACCAGGGGCAGGAGCAATAACCTTGAGAAAGGTTTGTCTGATGCAAATGAGCCTCACAGACTAATTTATGAACCAATGTGTTTTATACAGATTTTATAAAGCCAAGAAATATTAATGAACAAGTATTTAGCTACTTCTTGTAAACTTACAGTCTCTCAGTGTAGTCTAGCAGGTAAAGCCACTTGTGCTGTGCTCATATGCACACTGGTTCTTGTCCTGGCTGTGCCACTTTTTTTTTTTTTTAATTTTTTTTTTGGACAGGCAGAGTGGACAGTGAGAGAGAGAGAGAGAAAGGTCTTCCTTTGCCGTTGGTTCACCCTCCAATGGCCGCCGCGGTAGCGCGCTGCGGCCGGCGCACCGCGCTGATCCGAAGCCAGGAGCCAGGTGCTTCTCCTGGTCTCCCATGCAGGTGCAGGGTCCAAGCACTTGGGCCATCCTCCACTGCACTCCTGGGCCACAGCAGAGAGCTGGCCTGGAAGAGGGGCAACCGGGACAGAATTCGGAGCCCCGACCGGGACTAGAACCCGGTGTGCCGGCGCCGCAAGGCGGAGGATTAGCCTAGTGAGCCGCGGCGCCGTGTGCCACTTCTAATCCAGCTCCATATTAATAGCCTGGGAAAAGCAGCAAAAGATGGCCCAAGTGCTTGGGACCCTGCCACCACTGTGGGAGACCCAGAAACAGCTCCTAAAAAGCTTGGCCCAGCCCTGGCCATTATGGCTATCCGGGGAGTGAAACAGTGCATGGAAGATATCTCTGTTTCTCCTTCTCTCTCTGTAACTCTTTCAAATAAATGAATAATCTTTTAAAAAAAAAAGTCTCTCAGTTCAAATTTTGAACACAAATTCCATGTAGTAACAACCAAAATACTGCATATAATCACCTATTTTTCATTAAAGTATTACTGACAGACTCATTTTTTAATTCATCCATTAAATATAATCAGTGAGTCTAAATTTTTGTTTTTTACCTTACATTTTTACCAAATCCATAAGCAACAATTTTTTTTCTGCTTTGAAGTTGTATATTTCAAAAAGAAAAAAAATCTATAATACAAAATTCATTTTCAAAAAGTTACTATTTGTGCCTGGGTTCAAACCCCAGCTCTGCCACAGATTTCAGCTTCCTGCTAATGTGCACCTTGGGAGGCAGCAGGTGACAGTTCAAATACTTGGGCCTCTACAACACATGTGGAAAACCCAGATGGAGTTACTGGCTCCTGGCTTCAGCTTGGTCCAGCCTTGCCTGTTTGGGGCATTTAGGAAATGAGATTTTCTCTCTCTCATTCTCTCTCTCTCTCTTTCTCTAAGAGCCACACTAGAATATCTTTACTTTTAGAGAACAGATGTACATTCAAGCACTCAAGGGCTATGTGTCATAATATCTGCAGTTTACATTGCATGGTACCAGAAAAAGACAAAAAAAAAACATGAAAAAATGATGTTAATCACAGAATTCAGGTGGTAGGAATCTAGTGTTCCTGGCATTACTCTTTTAGCTTTTCTCTATATTTAAACATCTTCATAAAGATCACAAAAGTTTAATGCATGCCATCTTACAAATACAAGAATATCACTTTTCCCTAGCAGAAAGATATTAGATAATATGGGGGCTGGAAGAGGGTGGGCAGCCAGCTGTCCTGAAAAATAGTTCTAGGTTGAAAGCCTTCTCTTGAGTAATGCTGAATCTTGGTCGTTACTTGCTAACTTGTTGAATGGAAATGTTTCTAGCATCAGAATAGTTACCTTGTAACTACTCTGAAAACAAACTACTAGGAAATCCCACAAAAGGAGAGAGAATCTTCATTCATTATTTCTTACACAAGATAATAACATTCAATATACTTATGACGTTCATTATAAAAGAATGTAACAAAACATTCACCATTCCTCTTAAATAAGTAACCCAAGGCAATGAATTGGAAAAGGTGTAAATGTCTAAGACATGGTTGTTAAGTAGATGCTTCAGATATTGCAAGGTTCAAAACCATAAACTTAAATGGATTTCTCGTTACATTTTAAGACTATTATTTCGGGGCCCGTGCCATGGTGCAATAGGTTAATCCTTCACCTGCGGCACCGGCATCCCATATGGGTGCCAGTTCTAGTCCCAGCCGCTCTTCTTCCAATCCAGCCCTCTGTTCTGGCCTAGGAAAGCAGTGGAAGATGGCCCAAGTGTTTGGGCCCCTGCACCCGCATGGGAGCCCGGGAAAGAAGCACCTGGTTCCTGGCTTCGGATTGGTGCAGCTCCGGTCATTGCAGCCACCTGGCGAGTGAACCAACAGACGGAAGACCTTTCTCTCTGTCTCTCCCTCTCACTATCTGTAACTCTATCCCTCAAATAAATAAATAAAATCTTTAAAAAAAAAAAAAGACTATTATTCCCATTTCCCAGGTCAAGAAAGAGTGGCAAAATGTCTCTTCATGGCAAATATTATTAAGTTTCCTTCTTGGCTGGAGCCCCACTTTTCTGTTCTTTGGACAACCACCATGTTAAACAGCTACTTGCTTTATAGGTTAAGACAGCTTGTCAAATTACATCAAATTGCAGCAAGAGGGGGAGGACATGAAGAATGGGTTTTCTCATACAGCATTGGCAGGGGTAGTCGGTGTAATTTTTCTTGAAAAGTTTTGACAGCATTTAGGAAAAATTTAACACACACATCCTCTGATGCAGCAATTTTACTTGTATATGTTAGTTTACAGAAACAAACCTAAGTAGAGAAGTCTGTACAAGAATCAAGTTACAGTACTTGTTCCCAACAGTATGTATAAAGTAGTAGTTTAATGAACTATAAGACATCCCAGTGACAGGATACTGTGCTAACATATTAAAAAGAATAAAGTGGTTCGATGTTTACTCACATGGGGAAAATTTTCAAGACATAACATTAGGTGAAAATAAAGCAACCTTTACAATAGGACTTAGAGTATATCATTCATATTTTCAGGAAACTTATTAAAATACATCAACATGGAAATATATATGTAGGTAAGTGCATTGAAAAATTCTCAAAGAGACATCTATATCTCACATTACATGTGTATGTGTACATACATAAGGGTGATTAAAAAAAGTCCATGGGAAAATGAATTACAAGGTAAGTTCAGGGGAAGGCATTTGGCCTAACAGTTACAATTCAGGTTAAGATGTCCACATCCTACATTAGAGTGCCTGGGATTCGGCCCTGGCTCTGCCCACCGATTCCAGCTTCCCACTAAAGCAGACCCTGGGAAGCAGCAGGTGATGGTTCAAGCAGTTGTTGGATCAGTGTCACCCATGTAGGGGACCTGGATTGAGTTCCTAGCTCATGGCTCCAGCCTGGCTGGTCCAGTCCTAGCCCTAGAGGGTATCTGGGAAGCAAACCTGAAGATGGGAGCACTCGCTCTCTTCTCTCTCTCTCTCTCTCTCTCTCTCTCTGCCTCTCCAGTAAGTATTTTTTAAAAGGTAACTTTATTTTGGTGTAAAAATTTTGAAATCCACATGTGAAATCAGATCTTCAAATAATTCATGTAAACAAGTTTTATGAAAAAACTATGCCTGGATAATTTCAGTTCTGGTCACATTTAGGGAAGAAAGTGGGATGGAGGAAACAATTAAAATGGAGAATTTCTTCTGCACTGGGAGTTTCCCTATGAGATTATAGACATATAATCTTAGGTACTTCTTAACTGACATTTCTAAATGAACAGAGAGGCTTTATAACTTTCAATGTCCAAAGTGTCCCAAATATTTTTGTAGCATTATCAACATTGCACATTGAAATACTTTTAAATCCACAAATCAGGTGTGGGCATTTAGACATCAGTTGAACACCCATCTCCCGCCCTGGAGCACCTACATCTGATCCTTGGATTTGGCTCCTGACTCCAGCTTCTTACCAACGAAGGTCCTGGAAGGTGATAGTGACAACTCAAGTAACCAAGTCCCTGCCACCTGGATTCAGTTCCCAGCTCCTGGCTTTGGTTCCAGATAGAGCCATTTCTGGCATCCAAGGAGTGAAATAGTGGATTGGAGCATGTCTGTCTGTCTCTCTCAAATAGATACATAAGTAAATCTACAAAATAAAATCAATACACTAGAAATTAACAAATGGTTATCACTGAAAAAAAACACAAAAATTCACCAAGAAAGTCATTAAATCTCAACATTATACTTCCAAGAAAACTGAAAGAGACCAAAATTTCTGCCTAAAACTAGTGTGAAAAACTCACTCTCTAACAGGCATAATTTGGAAGAAAACAGGTATAATCCTCACAAGTATCAAAAAAGCTCTGAAAATTCTGTACCTCAGCGTTGCCGTGTTGAAGCAATCTGAACATTTTAAGATTCCTACAAAATGGAAATCATAGAACACTGAAGATTTTATCAACTAAATATATTATTTTCAAGGAAAACCATTCTATCATTCCATGAGTCCAAAACCAACAGGAGATTTTTACAAGTTGATTTAAAGATGCCCTCTTTGAAGTAATAAGCAGAAAGTGATCCAATATTTTCTGTTGATTTGATTAGAAGGCTTGGGTAGGAGCCTGCACAGCCTGTATCTAAAAATACATAGTTAGCCTATACATAAAAATACAAATAAGTAGAAACTAAATGAAATATAATTACCCTCAGTAATGAAGGAATGCATGATTTTTGAAAAATTGCAGGGCATATGATTAATATTAACAAAATGATTAAAGAATTGATACCAGGGTTCAGAAAAGTGATGATAAAATACAAAAAGATCCACTAACGAAAGTGCAACAGAAGGGAAAGATTTTTTAGAAGACACAGAAGTGTTAAGAGCAATAGAAAAAAGAATAAACATGACTGAAAAGACATGTGGTAGTTAGGTGTGAGGAAATGAATAAATCATGTGAAAAAATCAATATTAAAAATGATTGAGAAGATTTTGGACATGAATGGAAGACAAAAGAAATGATATATGTATGATTGAACCTCTTGAATAGGAAAATATAACAAATGGAATTGAGGCTACATCCAAAGACAGACAGAAAATTTTTCTTAAATAAGAGAGATTAGAAGATATAACCTTTTTGGGGCCAGAGCTCTGGCGCAGCGGGTTAAAGCCCTGGCCTGAAGCGCCCACATCCCCTATGGGTGCTGGTTTGAGACCTGGCTGCTCTACTTCCCATCCAGCTCTCTGCTATGGCCTGGGAATGCAGTAGAAGATGGCCCAAGTCCTTGGGCCCCTGCACCCACGTGGGAGACCTGGAAGGAGCTCCTGGCTCCTGGCTTCGGATTGGTGCAGCTCTGGCTGTTGCAGCCAATTGGGGAGTGAACCATCAGATGGAAGACCTTGCTCTCTCTCTCTCTCTGCCTCTCCTCTCTCTGTGTAACTCTTTCAAATAAATAAATCTTTTAAAAAAAGGAAAATATATCATTTTAAGATGAATACAGTTTTTAAGATGCAAAGCACTCTAAGTCTTATAGTATTTTCAAAACAAACATTCTCAAGTCAAAATACCTGGCTTTTTCAAATCCAAAATATATGGTAGCTTTAATTCCTCTGTCTCAAAGCATGACTTGTGTTAAAACATCTACCTTCAGAAATGTCAGCAAATTTATACACCTCTCCTGCTTAGTAATCTTAATTCTTTTTTAAATTATAAAAATGGTGTATTTTTGTTCCTTTACTATCCTTATAAAACAATTCCACTACAGGAATTAAATGAGAAAGAAAATGGGTGCCCTGGCTGCAGTTCCTTCCCTCACTCACTTTCTAATGTTCTCACATCCTCTTCCCATCCTTTTCTAAACAATTTATTAAATTTGACCGTTAAATGCTAATTGGATTTATAACACAAGTGTGCACACACACACACATCTAAGCGTGTATAAACTTAACACAAAGAGAAAAAAAGAAGCTCCTATTAGTGACAAGTCCCTGAGCCCATCTTCTCTTCTATTAGAAACCAGTGACTTCACACAGCACACAGGTTGATTTTCCTTGATCCGAAGTTCTTGGGACCAAAAGTGTTTCAGGTTTTGGATTTTTTTTGTTTTTTGTTTTGGATGTTGGATATCTGCAGAGACTATCAGCTGAGCACCCTTAATCTAAAAATCTCAAGAAGTTTCAGGTTTTGGAGAATTTTCAGACTTTATGGTGTCTCTTGTTGACTAGATAAGGCCTTTTACCTTCATACTGCAAATAAAATTTTCCTTAATTTATATAAATGTGTAAAGCATAATAGGAAGGAATCTGCTGGGGCACCAGTAACGTTCCACTCCCTTGATCTGAGTTCTTATTAAGGAACATGTAGTACACTCGCTGATGTGAGAATTCATTGAGCTATACATTCAGGCATACCTTTGTACATACAGAATAAAAAGTTTACTGTAAAAAAACAAAACACTTTTCCAGCAATGTCATATGAACATTTCTTACACAACTGATGGTTACACATTTGAGTGCTGGGGTTTACAGCTAACATCCATGTGAGTACAATGACGCCTGAACCAGAGTTCCATCAAGAGCAAAGCCAACGTCAGAGCTCTATGCTCCCTTTTGTTGTGTGCACAGGGCAGAGTGGGTTGGTGTCTTTCCTCTGCTCCTCCCTCTCCCTCCCTCTCTTGTTCCCCACCCCATCTGAACACTGGGCCTCAGGGCCAAGAAGGCCACACTTGGCTTCACCTGAATCGATAAGTATAACCTGTTGTCGACATCCAAAATACATCATCACACACTATTTACTTTAGCAGTTCTCATTCAGAGCAGCATCCAGACTCTTAAATCAACTTTTAAAATACGGCAGTAGGAAGTTTCGAACAATACACCCAATTTAGAAGAGCTTTAGATTATTTGAAATTCCTTAGATTTGACCCCTAAAATAAAGGGTAAGATATTTGCTGGAAAATGTAATGAGGAATGATGAAGAGAACATCTACTCAGGTTTAGTTCCACGCTTGTAGTTTATTTTTTTTTTTTTAAAGATTTATTTATTTGCAAGGCAGAGCAATAGACAGATCTTCTGTTTGCTGGTTAACCCCAGAAATGGCCACAACAGTCAGTGTTGGGCCAGGAACTCTATCCTGGTCTCCCACATGGATGGCATGTACTCAAGTACTCGAGCCATCTGCTGCTGCTTTCCTGGGTGCATTAGCAGGGAGCTGGATCAGAAGCAGAACAGCCAGGCTTGAAGCAGCACTCCAATGTGGGACGTGCAGGTCCCAATGCCGGTCCCCTGGTTCTGTTTCGAATGAAACATTTGTCTCATCTTCAGCTGTAAGAAAGGGTGACAAGCTGGTGCCGCGGCTCACTAGGCTAATCCTCTGCCTGAGGCGCTGGCACACCGGGTTCTAGTCCCGGTCGGGGCGCTGGATTCTGTCCCAGTTGCCCCTCTTCCAGGCCAGCTCTCTGCTATGGCCCAGGAGTGCAGTGGAGGATGGCCCAAGTGCTTGGGCCCTGCACCCCATGGGAGACCAGGAGAAGCACC
This sequence comes from Lepus europaeus, assembly GCF_033115175.1. Taxonomy (NCBI): domain Eukaryota; kingdom Metazoa; phylum Chordata; class Mammalia; order Lagomorpha; family Leporidae; genus Lepus; species Lepus europaeus. The sequence continues at coordinate 111,359,461 of NC_084827.1, read as the reverse complement.
TGGCTCCTGGCTTCGGATCAGTGTGGTGCGCTGGCCACAGCACTGCTGGCTGTAGGGGCCACTGGTGGGGGAACCAACAGAAAAGGAAGACCTTTCTCTCTGTCTCTCTCTCACTGTCCACTCTGCCTGTCAAAAAAAAAAAAAAAAGAAGAAGAAGAAAAAAAGAAAAAGAAAGGGTGACACTACCTGCCAATCAAGAAACAGTTGTTTTAAATCATGGAACGTAATAATCCAAATTTATTTCTTTTTTAATCAGAAAACAGATCCTAGGGTGGGAGTGTGGCGCCACAGATAAGGGATCCAGTTTCCTGCTAATGCACACCCTGGCTCACATACTGGGGTCCCTGCCACTCACGTGGGAGATCTGGAGTTCCCAGCTCCTGGCTGTGACCTGGCTCAGTCCTGACGGATATGGGTATTTGGGGAGTGAACTAGCAGGTAGAAGATCTTTCTTCATCTCTTTTTCTCTTTGCTTTTCAAATAAATAAAAACAAAAAATAAAATGTTTTAAAAACAAGTCAAAAATCATAGTTATTTTTTAAAACATCAGTCCATGTAACTTTTTACATTTTTTTAGACATCAATAAGTTACTAAAAGTTGAGCTGCAAGTTACTAACTAACCACCTAAGTGGATCTGCACCAAACCCACTGCTATCCTAGGAAATGTGAGTAGTAACAGAACAGCTGGTAGCCAGGGCTCAGGGCATAAAGCTAAGGAAGATTTCTTTCTCAATCAAGGAATTCTACTTACCCACTGAAGACAGAGTCATTTCTGAACAAGGTGGGGAAGAAGATATGGAAGCAGTGAGCAAGCAGGATCCAGCAGTCAAACAAGGGAGCAGCTGTGATCCTAAATGGTAGTTAGTTGCCCTCAACTTAATCTTGCAGAGCTTGACACTGTGCCAGGTGTGGAGGAGGGTGGGGGTGGGGTGATGCAGGGGGCATAGCACAGGTGCAGGCACTGGCCGACCTGCCTGCCTGCCTAGAGGCCCACAGCTGAAGACTAGCTGCTCCTGGGCAACCTCAGAGCAGCTGGGATTTCCCAGCACCTCCCTGTTAAACTCCAAGACAGAGTTCACTTGCACGTCTACTTCACAAGGCCGAACCTTTCAAATAAACCACAGGTGCCTAACATTAGCCAGAGCAAGCTTCACACACTGCAAAACTCAACAAAACCGTGAACATAAACCATACACCCAGAACAAAACCACTCGACGGCCTGGATCCGCCTTAGAAGTAACGTTAGGTTAACCATCAACACCTGCATTTCTATTTTTGCTCTCTCCCCCGTGCCCTCACCATTCTGCAAGCAGCCATTTCAATGTGAGTGCTTAACAAATGAGACTGCACACACACTAGGGTGAAAGTAGGAGGAAAGCAAAAAGTGGACCATTTCGGGAGCAGAGCATAAACACGCGAAGGAGGAATTCGCTCCCCAAGAGTGGGCCCTGCGCACTGGCAGGATGAGTTCTGCCCTCAGGAGCTCCGACCCATACTTAACCGTGAGCCCTTTGATCACCTTTATAAAAAGCCAAGAACTGTAGTGCATATGTTGGACCTCTCAGTAGTAGAGATGCCCACTTGCTCGAGAGGACGCCCAAAAATCCAGACTCCAAACCAGCTGATGCAAAAAGCATGAGGTATTTATTGTACGTTTGCGCAAACGGGCCCCCACCTCAGGCAGTGAGGAGGAGCCTTGAGCGGCAGTTTTACACAGGTTATATAGGCAACGAATTAGCATATGGGAGAATGCTGGTGGAGAGTGCTGGTATAAAATGCAGAGGTGGCACGGGATTGGCTGGTTCAGAGGGACAATTAGCATACCGGAGAATGCTGAGGGAGAGTGCTGAGGTGTTACAGGATTGGCCGGTCGCAGTGACATCATAAGTGTGCGCCTAGAGACTCTCCGAAGGGAGGGGCAGCTCTGCTCTGGGCGCGCCCAGAGGTTTCCCGGAGGGGAGGGGCAGTTCTGCTCTGGGCGCCTAGAGATTCTCTGAAGGGGATTGACTTTTCCTTCCCAGAGAACATCCTGCCCGCTAGACTCTGGGGAACATCCAACCTCTTAAGAAGCCCCTGATATTTGCCCAGGCCTAATTTCTTGTCCCTCTCCCTCATAAGGGTCCTTCACATACATGGGGGGGGGGGGGGGGTACAGGTGGGGGTTGGGGTTGGGGGTAACACACCTCAATCACTAGGAAGCCGTTTCCAGCAACCACCTTAAGTCATGCTTCAGAAGAGGCAGAGCAGCTGTTTTTACTGTGAAACGCCCCTGGCTGGTGACCAGCCTGGGCTTCATGGGGTGACCAACCGTTCCTGTTTTCCCTGGACAAAGTCACTTTCCAGGGGCAGTGGCTGGGGGTTGGCTCACAGGCAGGCTCTGCCAGGACCTGAGTGGCTGGCAGAGGGCAAGTCACTGCATCCCTCCAGGCTTCAGCATCTTAACGCAGGAAGCGGAGGCAGGACATTTTTACTTCTTCCAGTTAGTGCTCCAAGTATAGTCTTGAGATTATTTGCGCTTTAAAACAGTGAATGGCAGGTGGTGTTCTAGAGAGGGAGGGAGGTTGCTAGGAGCAGTGTGCCCTGGTGGGGAGGACTATTTATCACTGCTATCAATTCTGTGAGAACTGGCTCCACGTGGCGCTAATAAAAAAGCAGCTCGATCTTTAGTCAATATTATTGTTTTTATAAAAACCAGCTGCAGGAATACCCTCCTGTGCATGCACCCCCGGCCCACTGTCCCCAGCACCACCTCCCACTTCCGAACACCCTGTTGTCTGACCCGTGATATTTTTGAATGAGTAAGTTTCAATTTCTTTTCTAAGTAGAAAGTCTGTGACTACTAAGATTATGACTCCATTATGTACAGGCAATTTTTGGTAATCTGCCATTCTACAGATTGTAGTTTCATCTTTGGCTTACTTCCTCTTTCAAAAGATAACCACCCTAAGATGCCCTCATCAGTGACTTTTAAAAAAGGATTTAAAAAATGTACAAATGATATGAAACTATGCAGAGCTGGAGAAATGCTTATAGTTGAAAGCAGGTCCAAATTCCTTTGAACTAATTTGGTCCCACTTGGGTTAGCCACATATGCACCAATGACGTTCAGATTCAAGGGTGAGTATCTGTTTCTCTTGAGAAAAAAAAATCTATAACTATAATATTTTCAGCTAAACTTGTTTTTTGGGTTCTTTTAAATATTTATTTGAAAAGGTAGAACAACGATGGGGGGGAGGGTGGGGAAAGAGGGACAGAAAAAGAAAGTGAGAGAAATATCTTTCATCTGCTTGTTCATTCCTCAAATGTCTGCAACAGACAGGTCTGGACCAGTCCAAAGCCAAGAGCCAGGAACTCCATCCTGGTCTTCCCACATGGGTAGCATGAACTCAAGTACTTGAGCCATCATCTGCTGCCTCCCGGGTGCATTAGCAGGAAGTTGGGCTGGAAGCAGAACAGCCAGGACTCCAACCAGCATGCCAATATGGGATGCCAGCACTGGAGGCTGTGGCTTGATCCACTGCACCACAATGCCAGTCCCATTCCAGCTAATTTTGAATGTTTGCATTTTCATTAATATGATCCCAATGCCACTAGACTTTTTTTCTTCAGGATCAAATTAAGATAATCCATAGGTTTAAAATTCTGAAAGAAATCAATAAATGTCCATCTCAAGGCTTTCCTCTTTCTAAGAGGCTCTTACTAGAAAAACTGTTTCTGAGCTATCTAAATGTTAATATACAATCCCAGCAAAGTACATCATATGAGTATAAGCTAGACAGGGCACAGCTGTTCCCTAAGAAGCTGGAGTTGTTTTCTGCCATTTGTAAGTGGAAGAATCAGAATCTTCTTTGAAGGAAAAATGGGAGAGGAGAGGAGAGAGAACAGAGAAAATAAATCTCAAATGACTGCAGTGACAACCCTCAGCAGTGAGAATGGGGCCTGTTGTTCAGGAACGAAGTCTATCACACATGTTCATGATATAAAGGTAATAGCAATCAGGTCTTGTTTCTAGAAATCAGAGTTCCAACAAACACTGAGTGTGTGTGTGTGTGTGTGCCTTGAATAACCCCGAACATATCTCGAGTAAACCTGAACAGCAAGTTACATTACTTGAATACGTTAGGCATTGCCCTAAACAAAATACATGCATGATCTCATTTGAGTCCTAGCAGAAACCCAATGGGTTTTGGAAGGCAACCGAGCTTGGAGAGGTTAAGAAATTTGCTCTTAGACTGCTAGTAAATGGCAGGGCCAGAATGTAGTACAGGTCTTAACAAACAGAAATGCCAAATTTGGCTTTGACTGGCACACAGTGCACATCACCTGTTAAAACTTCACCATTAGAAATACTTTTCTACCACCAAATACTTTTGTACACCAAATGGTGTACAATACACATTATTATTAACAGTTGAGAAGAAAAGGCACAGTGCTGAAGAGACTGGGGCTTCAAGGCCTGTCTAAAACTCTAAATGTTTACTGTTCAACAGAACAAGTAAATCCTCCAGGTCCAGGATCAGATATATGAACAGGTCTCACTGTCTCCACATGCTGCACCCCCTCCCCAAAGCTCACACTCCCCACACGTGCACTCGAGGCATTAGATCACATTACAGAACGTTACCTCTCAGTAGGTGCTAGGTACTCTATTACGGCGTCAGTTATTTTCTAAACAAGATCTATTTTTAAGAGCCAATTATTGTTGATTTCATTTTGAGTACATTTTCTCACACATCCTCCAATATTATAAAGTAGGTATATTCCCCATTTTATAAGCAAGAGCACACATTTCAAACATTCTTCTGCATTCAGATTTAAACCCAGGTTCTATAATCTTTCTTATATACTACCCACTTTTAATTCTAGGTAACAATACACATTTCCAGTTAATTGCAATAAATGTACAAACAATACAAATTTAAATGCACTGTCACCATCAAGTCTACTCGTGCGCTGAAAGATACACATACCCCACTGGCACACAAAGCCCTCATATTTTCCTAACTGCCATAAAGCTTAAGTGACTGACTGTTTCTCAATTTTCTTCACTCAAGCTATCATGTCCAAAACAGCCAGTCTTCTTAAACCACCAGGTTACTTTATTTTGTTTTGACAAATGGTGATCTATTAAAGCTAGATCTACAGTGCCACTTAGACTAGCTGGTAGCTTTTACTCTGATACTCGCCAAACTGTGTGTCTCTGGACAAAATTTTAGATGCTTTTCTTTAACCCCGCCCCTACTCTAAACTCTGTGCTCTACCTCTTCTCCCAAGACTCCCCTGTGTCTTTATGGGATCTGTACTAACAATAATAGGACAGAATGAAGGGAGGGAAGGAGGGAGAGGAGAGGTTGGGAAAGGGAGGAAAGGAGAATGGTAGCAAAGGAGGGAAGGAAGGAAGGAGTGGGTTGGGAGAACAAAAGGAAAAAAAAAACAGACTCTCAATGACAGCTTTGGGACAGCATCAATAGGTTTGTAACCTGAAAACCTCAGAGATAAGACATGACATTTATGTAGACAACGGCAAGTCACAAATCAATGTTATTCCCAAGTGACTGTGTATAAAAGGTTACTTAGTAAAGGAACACATTCCTCCTGCAATGAAAAACATTTGTGTATCTCTAATTTCACCCTTGCCAAAACCAACCCCTACAATCCAATTCTAAGGTAATAGAAGCAAAAGTAGGAAGGGGATGCAAGAGCAGCCCCAAACAAGTCCATTTTGAAGGCAGGTAACAAAACAAAAACCAGAAAGCTCTGTCCCTCTTTCAAATAAAATGAAAATAAATTTTTAATGTGTTTCAAAACCCACTGTTTTACCTTATGTACTTGCTAAAGTTTAAAATTGGATTGCAACTATAAAATGTAGAATTTGAGAAATCAAACTATTCAAATATGTAAACCATCTACTTATAAAATGTATGAAATTAAAGTGAGATATGGAAGAGGGTCAAAGCTGACATAAACCCACCAAAACTTCACAGGATTTATCTGCAGCCTAGGCCTCTTGCCTTAGGAAAATTTTTTAAAATATTTATTTATGTACATGAAATGCAGAGTGACAGAGAGAAGAGACAGAGAGAAAGAATATTTCATGTACTGGTTCACTCTCTAAATGGCCACAACAACCAGGCTAGGCCAAGCTGAAGTCAGGAGCCAGGAACTCCATCCTTGTCTCCCACATGGTGGCAGGGGCCCAAGCACTTGAGCCATCAGCCACTGCTTTCTCAGGTGCATTACCTGGGAGAGAGGGATGGAATCCAAGCAGCTTAAACTGGAACCCACACTCCAATATGGAATGCCAGCTTTGCAGGAGGCAGCTTAACCTGCTTCACCACAACGCTGGTCCAGCCTTGGTAGAATTGTATTCTATTACCCTGGTTTGCTTTATATGCATTGTGGACTCCTCAGGATGCCTGTACTTTAAACCCAGGGATCTCTTCAAATGCTGACATGCTTTTTAGAAAGACTCTGCTCTCCTTTCCCCTATATTCCAGTTCACTGCTATTAAGTTGCCATATGAACAAATGGGCTTGAAGTAAGCTGCTCAGTTTAAGTGCCTTCCAAAAGAGCCCCGGGACACTTAGACACTCTGGATTTTAAGCTTTCCTTCTGTCACCCCTCGCCTCCCACCCAGCCATGCCACCTGACTCTGGAAAGATGATGGGCTCCTAAATTCAAAGGGAATCATGCATTTAACAAAGCAGCACTTCATGGAACTGACATCAAGAGAACTGGGATGTTTGCTCTTAACTAGAAAAATGAAGTCAGTTATAATAGTGACTTTATTTTAAAGTTAGTGAATCTTCTATTAAAATTTTTTATTACCACACGCACACAAAAAAAACAAACCTTACCCTTTTAATGATTTATAAGAGTACAGCTCAGGGGCATTGAATACATTTGCCTCATGGCAGTGCTATCATCACCCCCGCCCCTCTCCAGAAACCTTTTCATCTTGCAAAACCAAAACTGAAATAACACCCCACCCTCCAATCCCTGGCAATCACCACTCCACTTCCTGTGACTATGAATCCAACTGCTCTGGGTGCCTCATATAAGTGGAATCACACAATGCTCGTCTCTGTGACTGGCTTATTAGCATCACATCTTTAAGGTTCTTCCATGCTGTAGCAGAATATTCATCCTTTTCAACCTGCGTAATATTCCACTGGACACCTACATATCCCATGAGTGAACACCTGGGTTGGTTCTACCTTTAGGTTATCATGAATATTGCTGCTATGAACATGGTATACAAATATCTCTTTAAGACCCTGATCTCAATTATTTGGGCCATAAACCTAGAACTAGAATTGCCACATCACCCAAACTGTTTTCCACACCTGACATTTCTACCAGCAGTGAACAAGGATTCCAATTTCTCCACATCCTCACCAACATTTGTTATTTTGTTTGCTGTGTTACAGCAGCATCCTATTAGATGTAAAGTTGTATCTTATTGTGCTTTCGATCTGCATTTCCAATTAGTCTAGTGAACCATCTTTAATCAAAAGTCCAGAAGGGCAATATAAAGGACTTTAGGCTCTACTCCTGACTTTCCCAGCAGAAGAACTTATGAGTTCGTGATACATAGGTCTCCCTCCTGGCCCATGCTTTCTGTCTCCCTCTCCATTAAAAGGCAGGGATATCATCTTCCTCATTTCCTTGAATGTGCAGAGTCTGAAAAGCTTCCCCTGGTGATGACAACTTCAGTTGTAGGGGAGAGGCAAGAGGCTAAGGGAAATAAGAATAGAAACATGTGACCAAAGAATCAGACCAAGACAAAGACATTCTGCTTAAAAAAAAAAAAAAAAAAAAAAAAAAAAAAAAAAAAAAAAAAAAAACAAAGGCCACTACTTTCCCACACAACATACACACACACACACACACAAATAAAACTGGATATACATAAGTCCACAGAAAATGAAATACAAATGATTACACATATTTGAAATAATTCATTATGAACAATTTTAAAACACCTTATAGCTATAAAAATTTTTTTAACTTCCAAAGCAAAAGTTGCCTCAAATGGCAATAACTTGCATTCTAAGTACTAAAGCTGTAATGTTTCTGGACAATGATTTGGCAATTGGTATCTACCAAGACCTCTAAAATATTCATCCCCTGGGATTTAGAAATGTCATTTCTAGGAAACATCCCTTATGAAATCATCATGAATTGACAGACATTTGCATAAACTGGAAACAGCCTAAATTTCCAAGAAAACTATGGGACTGGAATGCTAGGGTTCAAGTCCTCACTCTGCTTCCAATTCCAGTTTCCTGCTAATGCACACCATGGGGGCATAGCAGATGATGGCTACAGTAGTTGGGTCCTTGGCATCCACTCACAACACCCAGGTTTCTTCTGCCTGGCCCAGCTCTGACTATTACAGGCATTTGGGGAGTGAACCAGAGAGTGAGATATTTTTCTGCATATGTGCATGTGTATGTGTCTTTCAAAAAAAATGAAAATCAATTAAAATATATAGTTCCTAAAAATACTAAGTGGCACAACTAGTTAACTAACAAACAGAATCTGGAAGGCTAGTATCCTGACTCAAAAATGTTTAAGAAATGAACTGGGGAAGAACAATATAATTTTGAGAGCCTTGACTTTGTAAGATGTTAAAAACTAATGGCTGGGCCGGCACCTGGCTTACGTGGTTAATCCTCCGCCTGCGGCATCGGCATCCCATATGGGCGCCAGGTTCTAGTCCCGGTTGCTCCTCTTCCAGTCCAGCTCTCTGCTGTGGCCCGGGAAGGCAGTGGAGGATGGCCCAAGTGTTTGGGTTCCTGCACCTGCATGGGAGACCAGGAAGAAGCACCTGGCTCCTGGCTTCGGATTGGCGCAGCACCAGCCATAGCAGCCATTTGGGGAGTGAACCAACGGAAAAGGAAGATCTTTCTCTCTGTCTGTAACTCTACCGTCAAATAATAAAATAAAAAAAAAATAACCAATGGCTTTAGATCTTCTTTTGCCTGGTGACAATGGAAGAAATATACAAAAAACTTTGATCTATAATGTGGGCATGGATCTCAATGCTCACCATCAAGGTTTAACCAGGTAAATGAAGTATATGAGGAAAACTTAAGGAAACTGCAGTGAGATCTGACAAAGCCATGGGGCTAGGGTACTAATGGAAGAAATTCACCTGAAACTCATTTTCCTTCCTCTGCCACCTGCCCTTCCCATCACAGAAGAGAAACCACTCACGAAGTACCTCACAAATGAGCAAGAAATGTATTTAGGATAAAACTATACTCTGTCCATAGAGAATTCAGATAATCCTCATTAGAGGAGTCATAAGTGAACTCCATGTTCAATTCATAATATGTGATCCTATTAAATCATTTGTGATAGTGTAAAGTCATCTCACACACTCCCACAGCAGTCTAAGATCATTAACATTAAGACTTGGGGCCAGTGCTGTGGTGCAGTAGGCTAAGCCTCCACCCTGTGATGCCAGGCATCCCATATGGGCACCGGTTCGAGTCCCAGCTATTTCATTTCTGATCCAGTTCTCTGCTATGGCCTGGGAAAGCAGTGGAAGATGGCCCAAGTCCTTGGGCCCCTGCACCCATGTGGGAGACCCAGAAGAAACTCCTGACTCCTGGCTTCAGATCAGCTTAGCTCCAGCCATTTGAGGAGTGAAACAAAGGATGGAAGACCTTTCTCTCTGTTTCTCCCTCTCTCTGTAACTCTGCCTTTCAAATAAATAAATTTAAAAAATTAAGCCCTTTACTCACAAATAAACCTATTAAAAATAGCCAAAATAACTGTACCCTGCAAATATAAACCTTTTATTTTGCTAGATGACAATGCTGTACTAAAGTCATACCTTAAATATCATCTCTTAAATACTGTCTCTTTGATTTTAGGTATTTTTTTCCAATAAAATCTTCATGGAACCAAACTATCCTACTCCAGTGAGAACGTATAAGAGGCAACCTATTTGTAGACCCCAATTCTTCTTTCTAACCCTTGTCTCTGGCAGAGCAGGTGTCCACAGTTTTAAACTGAATCACACCATCATTTAACAGGGTAGCTAAGGTACACTTATATGAAGGGGTCTGCAAAAAATTCACAGAAATCCTTGTTATAGAAAATTATGCATGGATTTCAATGGGGGAGTGCCAAAATAAACCCATTTTTTAATTCCATTTTTACACAAAATTTTTGAAGTACTCTCACAGAATTTAGTATCTGGTACTGATTACATGAGAAAATACAGTTCTGTATACAAGTTGTTTTCAAATAGTTTTTAAATATATATTCATTTCAAGGTGCATTATAGGAACATCCTTCAGGAATGAACTTTGCCGGATCCTCCACTTTTCCCTGGCAGTCACTCACTGCTCTCCTCCTCTTCCCCTGCTCCCTCCATCTGCCTCTTTCTCTTTCCTCTCCTTTCACCTTCCTTGCCCTCCACTCTCTGTGTACTGCCACAGAGGGTCTCACTCCAGACTTCTGGTCAGGCAAAGATATTAGACAGTAAATCCATAAGAAAACACCCCCGGGACAGACTTCGCCTCTGACCCAGTGGAAACACTTGTTCTTTGAAGTCTTGGGGGCAGGAGATCATTCTTGGGCTGAACGAGCCAAGTCAGAATGTTCTGTGTCAGCCTCATGACAGATGATATTCCTCACATAGCTCGGCATTTTGAGAGCAATTCATTTCTCACCCTGTCGCCACAAAAGGTGCCAGGTCTACTCTGGGGTCTACATAAAAGCAATTGTTTTCTCGACAGAATCTTCTTTGCTGATTATCCCAAAATTCCTTAGCGTCTGGGAGCATAAGTGATAACAGCCTAAATGGTTCATTTGACTCAAAACACAACTGAAAAAATGCAAGAAACAAAACCACTGCCTGGAATATTTCTATGGGGAAAAAATCTCTTTATTCTGAGGGACGTATCTCTGCCTGCCAAAACATGACATTCTGCCTGCTTCAAAGTTTCATGGGATAATAATTGGTTAGCTTCAGAGACGACTCACAGGAATCAGAGAATTGGGAGAGTGAAAGCAACCTTAGGTTACCAAAGTCATTGGCTTCACTGCATAAATGAGAAAATAAGCAAAGAGAAATGAGGAGGCTGCTCCAGAAGAAGTGAGTTTTGACTCACACTTCAGTATCGTGATTCCCAATCAGTACCTTCTACATCTCCCTCCTGGGACCACATGGAGAAAAGGCATTAAAGTTGCCTTTTAAAACAATAACTCAAGGAATTTCCACTTCTAAACAGGGATTCAGCAAAACTTCAATTCCACACTAATGAATATAATAATAAAACACGTTTTTGAAAAAGTGAGATCACAAAAAGCATTTATTATCATGCCTGAGAATGGTTAACTGTGCCTACACAATCGCGGTTATATCAACAAAACTCACTATATCAACAAAACTCATCAGACAGCAATGTTACATTATTAAATGATATTTTATTTTTGTCAAGCAATAATATAATAATGGTATATGTTAATTTTCATTCTAGGAAAAACTATCCAGTTACTTTTTTAAAAAAATAAGCAGACATTTTATTCTGTCAACCAAGTAGTACCTACAGAGGCTAGTTAGGTCCCTACCCAGAGTTAAGTGCAGTATTCAGGCAATGTTAAAAATCGCCAGGCTCTGGGCTACCCAATGTCTCAGCCAGAAGTCACTAACTTTAGACTGCTCTATTTTTCACCAGCCATGCTGAGCTTCCATATTGCCGTCCATATGCTGCCATTAAGTGGCATATTCCGGCCACCAGTGCCTCCATTGTCACTCCAACCACAGGAGTGAAAATAAAAAGACAGGGCTGTTCAATTGGGCAAAGCCAAGTCAGTCCATTTAGTGTTGTTTGTCTTCATAGAGAGAAATACATAAAACCGAGAAAGTACAACTTTACATTCAGCATTTTAACCTCAACAAGGGCTTCGCCAACCTGGTATACTGAAAAATAAGGACCTTTAATTATCAGTTATTTCCTAGATATGGTTCTCAACTTTAAAATACGTCAATGGCGATAAAAGCTTAGAAGGAATGGAATCTGGAAGGAATTATTCTATGACAAAAGCATGTCATCTTACAGTAGGCTTCTTTAAATCATGGTATACATCATAGCATAGTGCAAAAGAAACAGAAAACAGGTTAAAAGGGTATTGAGCATGATAATTAATGCGAATTGTATCAGTAATAATAGTATAGTGGGTTTGGTTAAACTGATTCAGGTCCTTGGTGGATGCTACTTGAGATGGTTGTCCTAGGCTGGATTCTAGAATGTGTCACCAGGTTTGAGAAGAGGAGCAAGAAGCAGAACTACTAATTCTATTACCACTGTTCCCCAGCATTTTCAGAGAATATAGAGATTCTGTCTGAAATGGTGAAAGACTGTCAGCACTACAAGAAAAACTGAGCAGGCACCCTTCCAAAAGTCAGCAGCTTCCTGTGGTACATGCGCCACACTGGGTTATGGCTGCGAACACTGATCATAAACAGTCACATTCCATACAGTGCACCAAGTCATTTCTACTTGAATCAATGGCATGAAGGAAACCAACTGACCCTTTACATTATCAGTGTGAGGACATTTGCCGCAACTGATAGTTGAAGCAGATGACCCCTTTGTGTAAAACTGCCAGTCAAGTGATGGAACCAGGCAAAGGAAGAGGCAAAATGAACATCTATGTTCCAACTACTAGTGTTCAGCTTTTTAAAGGCAGAGGGGTCTAAGTACAAAGCCATCTGCATTTTCCAATAAGTTTTTCTTTCTTTTTTTTCCCCCCAATCTAATAAATAGCCTGGAATCGGCACAGAGAAGAAGGGTGTCAGGAAAATGCAGCTTCTTCAGGCAGGTCATCAGCTGGCATGTTTTTGTTCTCCAAAATATAGACTGAACACTCCTTTCAAATGCATTAGGTCTCTAAAAATCCAGCCCCAATTGATCATCCAAAATCTATCAGTCATTCAGCAGTCGTGTGCGGAGCGGCTACACAGTGCTCTTCTTCAGAATGTGTGTGTTTTTGGAGAGACCGAAAGGTTAGATAGGAGTTCACATTTTCTGTACGCAAACATTTGCTCTAGGAGCAACACGAAGCCTGCAAACACACCCACTTTTTCACAGTCGTCTTGACACTGGATAGGATCAAAGACCTATCTGCCTGGGATTCCAATCACTTTAAAACAGAAAGTCTATAAAACTGTTCCTTTGTGCCTGTCCACTTATGCATGGGAACAGCTGACTTAGTTCTCAAGCAACAGTATTACCCATTGAAAAACACACCTTCCTTAAACAAAAGGCACTTTTTGTTCCCATGAAGCTTTGTTGCCATTTCCAGCATTAAAAAAAAAAAAAAAAAGATACCAAAGATACCAAAGATACATTCTGTTATCTTCAATAGTGGTTTTGGGCAAAAAGAATCAGTGCAGAAGATAACAGACCAAAAGCTTAAAAAACAAAACCGATGCGAATTGGGGGGGGGGGGGGGGGTGCAGAGGAAGAGGCGGAACGAAAGTGAGAGGAGTCTAAACTTTGCTGTGTAAGACAGCCAGCTTTATTGATGAATTGGGTATGGGAGAAAGGAGAAGGCGATGCTGTCTGCAGTTGCATGCTGCGGTCTCGGTTTTCTTTCAATAACACTCGGAGAAGGCAGGACCGGGGAAATCTAGTTTAGCGATTAAAGGGTGATTCAATGAAACACAAGTTTGTGGGTGACACAATGGAGATATCTAACCAAATCGAGAATTATACAATTATGTGGCAATTCTTTAATTTTTTTAGTTCTTAAGAAAAAGTTTATGACTAAGTTACCACTTGACTATTCACCGTTTTTGCAGGAAGTGCACCCCTCCTGTCACACTCTTCGAAAGAAACCGCTGATGACCTGCAATGCTACTGTCACCCATTTCTCGGGACGATGGGCCTGGCACGCAGTGTCACGGGTGGAAGCCACAGAGCGACCAGAAGCCAAGGAGTCCCTGGGGGATTCTCCTGAAGCACGGTGCCTACAATCAGCGGGCCGGAGCCCAAGGGTGGGTAGCGTGAGCGATCTCTCCGCCTTCGGGCCGCGCGTCCTGAAGGTTCCTGGCTGTCAGGTGGGTGGCTGCGAGCCCCGGCGGGGAAGCCCGAGCCCGCAGCGCCGCGCCGCGCCGCGCCGGTGCAGAGGGGCGAGCCCCGCGGAGTGCGGCGGGTCCCGCCGCCGGCCGCCGCTCACCTTTGTTCGCCTGCCCTAGGCGCCAAGAGGAGACGACCGGGGCCCAGAGGGAGTGCGGGGGTCCACGCGCACGACCCGCGGTCCCTCGGGGCGCTCCGACGGGCATCGCTAGGCAAACCAGACCCTCGCCGGCTCCCAGAAAGGGAGCAGGGCAGAGGGGCAGACAACGCCTCCCCGAACATGAAGGGGGGCGGCGTGAGCAACGAGGGCGCGGGGGCGTGCGCCACAGAGCACGCGAGTGTGCGTGTGCGCGCGAATGTGTGTGCGACTGTGTGTGTGTGTGCGAGTGTGTGTGTACGCGCGCGCGCAGGGGGAGGGGAGGAGGTGCTCCTGCCCTTCTTACCTCTCGAAGATGAGCCGCACCATGAAGATGCAGAACGCCAGGGGGAAGGCGAGATAGAGGTCCTCAGCCTGCGGGAAGGTGGCTTCCTCCGTGTTCTTCAGGTCCGCCCAGGTGACATTGTGCGGGAGCCAAAACCTCTCGTTCCAGAACCAGGCTAAGATCCCTGCCATCTTGCTTTGTCCACTCCTGTCCTGCGGCTCCCGCCACCGACCGAGCTCTCCGCGGCGCAGGGCGCCCAGGGATGCGCGCCCGGCTGGCCCCGCGCCTGTGCTGCCGCCGCTGCCGCTGCCGCCGCCGCCGCCTCCTCTGCGGCCGCTGCTCTCGAAGGCTCGCGGCGAGCCCCGGTTCTCTCCTCCCTCTGGCCGGGCTGGGAGAGGGGCCGCCTCGCCCGTCACATGGCAGCCCAGGCCGCTCACCCTGATTGGCTCGTGCTCGCGTCAAGCAGCCAGGCACACGCGGCCGGCTCGCCCACGCCCGGGGAGCAGGGCGCAGCCGCTGCGCCGGGGCGCTGCAGCACCGCTCGCTCGGCGGAGTGCTGTCCGCGCCGCGCTCCCGGCGCGCTCGCTTTGCGCTTAGGGCAACGACTGGAACAGGCGCCTCAAGTCCGCCCCAACCCCCCCACTCCCCACCTGGTTTGCTCGCACATGCTCAGAAATCCCGCACTGGAGTTTCAGGGCTCCCAGAAGTGGTGACCCGGCAGAGGGGAGCCAGGTGGGGGCCGAGGCTTCACCACCAGTCCTCCTAGGAGAAAGGACAGCAAAAGGAGAAGTAGGGGGTGGAGAGGCGAAAGAGGAAGAAATGGGAGGAAAGGATCCCCCACTCCGGCGCTTGGAGAGCAGGGGGAAATCAGGAACTGGGGCAGGTTGGTTTGGCAAGCGCCTCCTGCCTCTAACCCACCCACGCCTGTCTTTCCCCCAGCTTTGACCTTCCGGCCTCATTACACTACTGCGTCTCATCAAACCAGCTCCCCAGGGACCAAGACCCTCTATTTTGCATAAAAAATTAGGCACTTAATTGCTATTTGATGAAGATGATGCTGGAGAGAGTAACTGCAGCATTCCGTCCAACTGCCCCTCTAAAAATGCCACTGGACCACATTGTGGATAGGTGGCTCAGGAGAGAGCCTCCACTCTCCTACTTGCATTCTAAACCTTAAAGCGTTAGGCCTGTGAGGCCTAGCCCAGGCGCCTTCACTCCCACAATCTATTCCCCCACTGATACAGGAACCATGTGTGCACTAGCGCAGTGGCTCCGTTTGTTCATTCAGTTTTCTCACATCCATTGATTTTTCTGCTTGATTCTACCAGCAAGTCCTGGTAGACCTTTCCAGTGGCCGTTTAAATCCTCACACACACCAACCCACGAAGGCACACAGTTTCCTTACTCTTCCTACCCCTATCACCACTCCTTTTTAAAGCACAATGGAGGCCGGCGCCGCGGCTCAACAGGCTAATCCTCCGCCTTGAGGCGCGGGCACACCGGGTTCTAGTCCCGGTCGGGGCACCGGATCCTGTCCCGGTTGCCCCTCTTCCAGGCCAGCTCTCTGCTGTGCCCCAGGAGTGCAGTGGAGGGTGGCCCAAGTGCTTGGGCCCTGCACCCCATGGGAGACCAGGAGAATGCACCTGGCTCCTGGCTTCGGAGCAGCGCAGTGCACTGGCCGCAGCGGCCATTGGAGGGTGAACCAACGGCAAAGGAAGACCTTTCTCTCTGTCTCTCTCTCTCTCACTGTCCACTCTGCCTGTGAAAAATAATAATTAAAAAAAAAAAGCACAATGGAAGAATTGTCTATACTGTTGCTTTTGGTTTCTCTCCCCCTCATTGTCTGTGAACTTCCATTTGGGCATTTGCCTCCTCCTCTGTACACTGAAAATGCTCGAGGTCACCAATGATCTGCGTGCAACTGAACACAAAGGTTCCCTTCTTAGGCAGTTCAGCTTGCCAGCAACAGAAATATATACGTCACACTTCTGCAAGCTGAGAAGTCCAAGACCAAGGTGCTGCCATATTGGATGTCTGGTGAGGACCCACTGCCTGGTTTGCAGGAGACTGTCTCCTCAATGCATCTCTTCACACGGCAGAGAGCAAAGAGAAGACCCAAGCTTGCTTATTTCTTCTTAAAGGAGCACTATCTCATTCACGAAGGCTCTTCCTCTTTTGAGCCAATGACCAACCCACAGCTCCCTCTTCAATACCAGCACTTTGGAGGTTAGGATTTCAACACAGGAATTTTGGGAGGACACGGACCTGCCATCCACAGAAGTTCCCAACACTTCTAGCAGGAGCATTTGGCCCAGTTGCTCAGTTCTGCCTCTTGACACAGTCTTCCCTGGGCTTCCAAAAACCACTGTCTTCTGGTTTTTCTCATCCCTCTTGATCATGTTTGCCGTCCCCCTTCTGGTTACTTCTCTCCGTCCTAACCCCTAAAACCCAGAGAAGTTTAGAAGTCAGCAGTTTGTCCTTTGCATCTCTCTGTATGCAGTCATTCACTTGGTGACCTTGCCCAGCCTCAGGGTTTTCGTTGTCATATGAGGAATATTCAAAAAATTCATGGAAAGGCATGTTCTGAAAAATCTGTACATAGGTTTGTCTTTTTTGCACCAAAATAAACTTATTTTAATTTCACTTTTCCATGAATTTTTTGAAATGCACTTGCATTAATAGCTCCCATATTTATATCTCTACCAAAGGACTTTTTCCCTGAACATGAGATTCCATCTCCATTGTCGATTGAACAACTCCAAGAAAGTCTAGAAGCCAGCACATGTCTAGGCTACTAGTCTTCTTCCTAGAATGTCTTCCTCCTGTAGACTTGGTAAGGCCAAAATCATAGATTCATCTTTTTTCCCCTTCTCTCTTTTACTGATCTCTCCTTTCCAAACTATCACAAATGTTGTCAGCTGTCTTTAAACCATTATCTCACTATCTCTCACCACCTCTTCTGCTACCATTTTAATATCAACAACCAATATTTTTCACCTGTGTTATCTTGGTAACCTAACTCCCAATTTCAACCCTCATCCTTTGACAATCTATTCTCAGCCAAAGTGATCCTGTTGAAATTTTACATCATTACCTAAAGCCCTGCTTCTTCCCTGTGTCTCCCCAAGTGGAATACAAAATCATTATGATGTCCTAAGACACTTGCTTCCATATTAACTCTTTGACCTCATCTCTAGCCTCTCTCTTACTCTGATTCAGTCACACTGGCCTCTCTGCCCTTCCTGGGACACTCCAGGCATGCCTTAGGGCTTTTGCACTTGATTTTCTCTGTCCCTGGGCCTCTTCTCTCCCAAATACACACATTTGCTCTTTCTTTAATGGCCCCTCTTGATGAAGGCCTCTCTTGACATCTTCATTAAATTACACTCTCACTCCTCACTCCCCTTCCTATCCTGATGTTCCAAAGCATAAATCACCATAACATAATATATAGGGAGCTTCAAAAAGTTCAAAGAAATGTAACTAAAGGATATGTTTATTTGGTGCAAAAGCACTTTGAAATCTATGCAGTATTTTCCTGATAACACATTTTCCATAAACTTTTTAAAGACCTTTTGTCTGTTTTACTTATTTCTTCATTGTTCTCAAACATACTCAACTTTAAGCTTCAAAAGGTTAAATATTTTATCTTTCATTTACTGTTCTATCCCTAAAACTTAAAAAAAAAGTGCCTAACATATTGTAGGTACCTATAGAATTTTATGTAAGATTTATTTATTTGACAGGCAGAGTAAGATACACAGAGTGGGAGAGACAGAGAAATCTTCCATCTGCTTGTTCTTTCCCCAAATGGCCACAATGGCCCGAGCTGGGCCGTTCCAAAGCCAGGAGTCAGCAGCTTCTTCCTGGTCTCCCATGCAGGTGCAGGGACCCAAGCACTTGGGCCATCCTCCACTGCTTTCCCAGGCCATAGCAGAGAACTGGATAGGAAGAAGAGCAGCCTGGACACCAACCGGAACCCATGTGTGATGCTGACACCGCAGGCAAAGTCTTAGCCTACTATGCCTCAGAAAAATAATCTGAATAAATGTGTTCAGTGTCTACATATCCATGTTAGACTCATGACAAATAGTATGGGCATGGAGGTACTGGTCAGTTCTGGGGTAGGGAGGGGCTATGTCATTTGAAGTGAATCCTCCGGGGGGAGTAATGTCACCAGCCCTCTGCAGACCTTATGAACAGCTGCTAGGTGTTCACAGTGATCCTCTGAAAGATGTCCTGACACCAGCTACGTTCTTGTAGGCCATGGAGAGGTGGCTTATGAAGGCTTGTCTCCACCATGGTGGCAGATGGCCTTATCCAGGTGGAGCCTAGCCTCCTGGGTCAGCCAGAACCCCACAGGGGCTGCCCTGGTTTCTCTCTCTCTCTTGTGTGAAAAGATAGTACCTTGCCTCCTGCCCCGGGGCTTCTGTGCTCTGCGGTAGCTCCTTCTGTGTCCTTACAACAGTGCTGGTGAGTTCATGCCCTTAGGCCTGAACTTTGATTGATGGCAGGCAGTGGAAGCTGTGGGTACATTTTTATTACTTTCCCACCCTTGCCCCTCAGATAACAGCTTCAAACAGCCTCTCTAAAAATACCCTGCCATAATATTCAGCTTATTTCAAAGCTGTGACCAGCAGAGTAACTCACCTCCTTGGGTTTCTTCTCCCTCGTTCTCTACCTCACTCTCCTTTTCTCTCATTCCTATTTCCCAGAAACAACATTTCCCTAGAACTTTTCTTTTTTTCTAGAGAAACCAGACAATAGGAGAACAAAGGAGAGTGTTGCTCTCCCATTCACCAACTTTGAAAAGGTGATGGATTTCAGGAACTTTTTAAAAATTATTTTGTTTTTTAAACATTATTAACACGCAATTCCTATTCATTTTATGCTGCACAGTACAATATTTCAATACAGATACACAACATAAACCAATAAAACTATTCAGAAGCATTTTTGACAGATGGGTTTTACTGATCACAAGTCCTTTAGGTTCTGAGACTATGCAAATACTCTCTTGTATCAGTTGTGTAAGTTGTCTTGCCCTGTCACCTTGACTGTCATAAAGCTCACATAATATAATCTATGGGAAAGGACTTTTGAAACATTCACTGCTATGCACATGTACCACTAGCGAGCATCTACTCTCTCACCTGTCTAGCTCATCTCCTTCAGGTAATGGTCTTTGCTCCAGAAACACGATAGAGTAAATATCATTCAACATCTGACCACTTTTTATTAATACAGAGAGTGGATCAAGAGAGCAATTAAAGTCTGTCTTCTGGCACTAGAGGGTTGGGTCAAGGTGATCTTTCTCTGGACATCTGAATTCAAGGCTTTCAGACTCAGAAGCTCTTGGTCTGCTTGTTTCATTGTACAGCTAGAGAATCAGAAGCTGGTATGCCACAAGAGAAAAGAATAAAACTGATGTTTAGTGTTAAGGAAGTCCCAGAGAAACATAGTCCTGTTGGCCATTTGAGCTCCAGCTTCCACATGGTGTCAGGGGCTCACTGTCTTGTCATCTTTAGCTTCCATGAAACAGCTTCTATTCATGAAAATCCCATTTTTGGCCGGCGCCGTGGCTCAACAGGCTAATCCTCCGCCTTGCGGCGCCGGCACACCGGATTCTAGTCCCGGTCGCGGCGCCGGATTCTGTCCCAGTTGCCCCTCTTCCAGGCCAGCTCTCTGCTATGGCCAGGGAGTGCAGTGGAGGATGGCCCAAGAGCTTGGGCCCTGCACCCCATGGGAGAACAGGAGAAGCACCTGGCTCCTGCCATCGGATCAGTGCGGTGCACCGGCCGCAGCACGCTGGCTGCAGCAGCCATTGGAGGGTGAACCAACGGCAAAGGAAGACCTTTCTCTCTGTCTCTCTCACTGTCCACTCTGCCTGTCAAAAAAAAAAAAAAAAAGAAAAAGAAAATCCCCTTTTGGTGTTTATTGTGTTGTTGTTATTTTTAACCCAAAATATGGTCTTACTATTGAAGATATTATCCTAAGAGGATATGTCTTTACCACTATGCAGACCTCAGCTCAGGCCCAGGGCCCGAAGTCACAGGAAAAACAAAGCACAGCACACTTCCCAGGGAAGTCACTTTATACCTGCTAAAGAAAGACTTATAGCTGTTGTCCCAGGAAACCAGACGACAATCACACATCAGAGAGCTATGTAGCTCAATGAGAAAGTGAATATTTGGATGGCAAATAGAAGAGACAAGAGAAAAAAAATGAAAACAATTTGGGGGGGGTAGGGGAGATGGGTAGCGGTAGTGTTGCCTACACTGTATATTAGGAAGAGCATGCTTTGTGTCATGTAAATGAAATGTCATTTGAGAATATACCCTCTTTTCCTAGCAGCTGTACAATATCAACACCACTGAGCTTTACTTCTCACTATCAGGTAAAAAGCTAGTTTTTCATGTTCCACATACAACAGAGTTCACATTGTAAGAAATTTCCACTTCTTGGATGCAGCCAGACGTTTAGATGAATTTCTACTATGAGTTGTGTAATACAAAATTATAGTACTTATTCTACAAAAAGAACATAAAATCTATTTAGGGAGCAGGATGTGCTCACATGAAAAGCCAGATGGAAATATACATGCCAGCACCATTCAAGACAGCAGTAAGCAGTAAATGACAAGTGCCCAGGTACTGCAGACAATGAGGCTCCCTGCTCAGAGGAGGAAGAAGATATTCTGTTTTGAAGAGGTCACAGGAACTTCAAGGGAAGGTGCAGAAACAGTATCAGATTTTTAAATTTCTTTTTTTTTTTTTATTTGAAAGGCAGGGAGAGAGAGAGATAGACAGACAGAAAGACAGACAGAGAAAAGGAGATCTTCCATCTACCACTTCACTCCTCAAATGCCCACAACAGCCAGGGTTGGGCCAGGCCAAAGCCAAAGGCCCAGAACTCCATCTAGATATCCCACATGGGTAGCAGGGACCCAAGTAATTGAGCTATCACTTTCTGCCTCCCAGGATGCACATTAGCAAGGAGACACTAGCCCCTGGAATCAACTTTGGTGAGTAACTATTTGAAAGGGCACAATCAGGGGCCTGTGCTGTGGCATAGTAGGTTAAGCCTCCACCCACAGCATCAGTATCCCATATGGGTGCCTGTTTGTGTACAGGCTGCTCCATTTCCCATCCAGCCCCCTGCTAATGTGCCTGGAAAAGCAGCTGAAGATGGCCAAAGTGCTTGGGCCCCTGCACCCATGTGGAGGACCCAGAAGAAGCTCCTGGCTCCTGGCTTCAGATTGGCCTAGTTCTGGCCGTTGCAGCCATTTGGGGAGTGAATCAGCAGATGGAAAATCTCTCTGTACCTGCTGCTCAAATAAATAAAAAAAAATTTAAAAGAAAAAAAAAAGGCACAAGCAAAGGTAAAATGTGAGAAAGGTTTGCTGAGGGACAATAAACAAAACACTGCTGAGATGCCAAATTATTAACACCCCTTAAAAAGAGGCCTACAGAGGGGCCAGCACCATGGCACAATAGGTTAATCCTCTGTCTGTGGCCCTGGCATCCCATGTGGGCACCGGTTCTAGTCCTGGCTGCTCCTCTTCCAATCCAGCTTTCTGTTGTGGCCTGGGAAAGCAGTGGAGGATGGCCCAAGTGCTTGGGCCCCTGCGCCTGCATGAGAGACCTGGAAGAAGCTCCTGGTTACTAGCTTTGGATTGGCGCAGCTCCGGCTGTTGCCGCCATTTGGGGAGTGAACCAGCAGATGGAAGACCTTTCTCTCTGTCTCTCCCTCTCACTGTCTGTAACTCTACCTCACAAATAAATAAATAAAATCTTAAAAAAAAAAAAAAGAGGCAAAGAAATACTCTACTTATTTAATGAGACCCTGATCTTCTAACATATAAGCATTCGAAAATATAATGCCTGGTACACAATATACACTCAACTACTGGAGGCTATAAAAATATATCCAAATAGGGGCTGGCACTGTGGCATAGCAGGTGAAGCCACTGCCTGTACTGCGGCATCCCATGTGGGCGCCGGTTTGAGTCCTGGCTGCTCCACTTCTGATCCAGCTCTCTGCTATGGCCTAGGAAAGCAGTGGAGGACGGCCCAAGTCCTTGGACCCCTGCACCAGCGTGGGAGATTCAGAGGAGGTTCCTGGCTTCTGGCTTCAGATCAGTGCCGCTCCGACCACTGTGGCCATCTGGGGAGTGAACCAGCGGATGGCAGACTTTTCTTTCTCTCTCTCCCCCTGCCTCTGCCTCTCTGTAACTCTTCTTTTCAAATAAATAAATCTTTAAAAAAATATATATATATATACAAATAGATTTATTTCTTGGAACAGAAGACAGTGCTAAAGGTAGCATTCAATTAAAGCACTCAATTCATTGATTTAAAAACAACTTGGCTTTCACGGAAATCATATGAAATATTACTAATTTTTACCTCTGCTGTCATTTCTCATGTATATAAAACCTTCTTGATGTGATTGGCAAAATTACCCTAAATCTACTCTCACAATTTACAGTCCAGGTGCCAGTCTCGGGTTTTCATGGGTTTGGGGAGCCTGTTTTCTGCCAAGGGCCTTTAGGATATTTATACCATCATTCTCAGGACATACAAGATCGTCAACTTAAAAATTAGCCTGCTGTAGATTTTTTGAATTCAGAGGCCCACCTGTGATTGCCTTGGCAGGGTCAAACCAAATGATTTCCTGAGCCTTCTACGGCCCACAGGCCAGGCCTTCCCTACCCCTGGTAAGGTATTGGGGGAGTGGGAGGCAGTGGTTTGGGCAAGAAGCAAACAGTCATAGCAGTGCATCTCCTGCCATGTTAACAAAAATAAGTGACTAGTTAAGTCACAGCACGGGAGTGAGGCTGAGTTACCATGAGTATCCTGACCAGAAATTGAGCACGCATCTTTCGCTGAAATTCTCCAGAAGGTCTTGCTCCCTCCATGCTCCGTCTTTCTTACAATCATGTCAGGGAATTGGAGATCTTTCTCCTCCCTTCTCCTCTGCCTTGACAGTGCCTATGTCAGGATAATCTTTTGGCACTGAGGACCGTCAATTATTCTGGTATACCTAGCTAGGCCAAATTGCTGGTTGGATTTTCTGTCATTGCCTTCTCAATCAAAATCTGTTTAAATGTTAAATGTCCACTTCCCATTTTCTTTAGCCTATCAATGTTGTGTCAGAATCCCATTAAAATTTCAAGCATGCCATTGTGTTGCAAAACTACCAAGGAAAAGCAAGAAAAAAGCAGGTTATTTGACCGTGGGCTGTCTAGTTAGGGATTAAATTCACCTCAGGTCATGAGGGTACTTTTCTATATGTAGGTGTATGTGAGTAACAATTAGACAACAGAGCATCTGCTCTGAATTAGCCAGAATGACTGAATTCTACTTTTTACTATGCAAAGTTTTTTTGTAGTGAAAGAACACCACCAGTCATTTGGCTGATTTGTAGGAGGAGTAAACATAAAACACTGCTTGAATTTCAGGCACGCAAAGCCAAGACGCTGTGGGAAAAAAATGTCCTATATGAAGGATCTCTGTGAGCAAGACCCCACAGGAAAGCAGGGGCCATCAAAGAAGGACACACTTTTCTCTGAAGGGAGGAGAGAACTTCCACTTTGCTTATGGCCCCTTCTAAACACTGACAGAG
The DNA here is from genome assembly GCF_033115175.1 of Lepus europaeus. Lineage (NCBI taxonomy): Eukaryota > Metazoa > Chordata > Mammalia > Lagomorpha > Leporidae > Lepus > Lepus europaeus. The sequence goes on along the minus strand of NC_084827.1, from coordinate 111,335,306 downwards.
ATTGTGGGCTCAAGAGGCTTCCATAGCCTTGGCAGTTCATGGCAAGAGCCTTGGGTGATCACTACCGTCATACATAAGAGAGTCCATTGCTAAATCAACAACAGGAGTCACTGTGCACTTACTCCCCATGCAGGATCTCTGTCTTTAATGAACTATACTATGAAAATTAACTGTAAAACTTGCTCTCAAACAGTTCTTTATATCTGTGTGTGTGGGGGGGGGGTGTGGGTACAAATTGTTGAAATCTTTACTTAGTATAGAGTTGGTCTTCTGTATATAAAGATAATTAAAAATTAATATCTTAAAGTTTGACTTGTATATAATCTTCATTAATTCTATGGGATGTGGGTGACCTTATAAGCATACATAAAATTCCTGTACGAAATTTTAAAATGTGAAGACAAATAGGAAACAGAAAGGCCAGGTGAAATGTACGAGCTGCTGGTTGTCTAGGAACATTCATTAGCTAAATCATTTTGGGCTAAAGAGTAGTTTTAGAGGGTGTAAGCAATTCACAGCCATTCCACAGCAAGGTTAGAAGTTACCATGACCCATGGACCTACTGAGCTGCTTGGGAATTATAACTACAGCTATCAAATCTGTGGATGCCAAGAATGTGCTATGTTACAAAAAAGTAGAGAATGCAAACTCTAATGAATTCAGGAGCCGGACAGGTAACAAAATGAAGAGAACAGCCAGGTGAAAGAAAATAGAGGTGAACTGAAGATGGCATGGGTATGCAAATTCTCATTTTCCTCCTCCCCCTTTATATATTTACTAAACCCCCGAACTGGCAGAAATTTAGCAGATAAGACGTTCACACCCCATGTGGGAGTACCTGGCTTTGATACCCAACAGAAAACCTTGAGAGACAGTAATGATGGCTCAAGTAATTGTCCCTGACACCCTTGGGAGACACCAATTGCGTTCCTAGCTTCAGCCTAGCCCAGTCCCAGCTCGCAGTTCTCATTTCTCCAATCTCTTTCCTGCCCCCACCCCTTCCTTTGCCTCTCAAATTCTCTTCTTGGCCAGTGTTTGTAGCCTTCAATTACTTCCTTGCCTTCACACCTGAAGGGCTATATTCATTCAGAAAGACTTATTTACTGATTTATTATTTGAGAAAGAGAGAGATGGCTGGTTCACTCCCCCGAATGCCACAACAATTTAGGGTTAGGGGAGATGAAGCTGGGAGACAGGAATTTAATCCAGGTCCCCCATGTGCAGGGCAGGAATCCAGTCACTGGAGCCACCAACCCTGCTTCCCAGGGTGTACATTAGCAGGAAGCTGGAGTCAGGAGTCACTGAAGAGTTAGGACCTGCAGCCAGGAATTGAACCCTGGCACTCCAATGTGGGATGCGGGCATTAACCAGTAGGCTAAATGCCAATTCCCTAAGAGCTCATATTTTAAAAGGAATACTTGGGGCTGGCGCTGTGGCGCAGCAGGCTAGAGCCCTGGCCTGAAGTGCCGGCATCCCATATGGGTGCTCCACTTCTGATCCAATCTCTGCTATGGCCTGGGAAAGCAGTGGAAGATGGCCCAAGTCCTTGGGCCCCTGCACCCGTGTGGGAGATCCAGAGGAGGCTCCTGGCTCCTGGCTTTGGATTGGCGCGGCTCCGGCTGTTGCATCCAATTGGGGAATGAACCAGCAGATGGAAGACCTCTCTCTCTCTCTCTGGCTCTCCTCTCTCTGTGTAACTCAGACTTCCCAATAACTAAATAAATCTTTTAAAAAATAAAAATTCCAATAGTTTTTTTTTTTAAAAAAGGAATACTTTTCTGTGGAATAAAAAAAAGATGGAATATATCCAAAATCTAACAATTAGTATGACATTAGTATACATGTTAACAGCGCTAACTTCGGGATTTTAAAGAAATATAGGATGCAAGTGCTGCCTTTGCATGTAATAATCCAGCTGGAAAGCGCAGTGTTTTCACGTGCGCAAAGAGAAGAGCACTACATACCACACGGGGAAGTAGATTTAAGGGGCATAATAAAAGAGTTTAACATTTAAGTGGAGGCAGTTATTATTTTTATTACATATTGTTGCAATGTGGTAAAAATTTCATTATTGCAGGGACAGAAGATGCAACCTTCTTGGAGATAATCTACCTGCAGGGCAGGCTGAGTCTTTCAACTCTGAGAGTGAAAGGGCCTTTACGCCCGAGGTGACTGGAGGAATTTGCCTTTACTCCAGCAGAGGACATGAGCACAAAGGAAGGAAGGAAGGTTTTAGGGACCCCTGCCCCTACTGCAGGACACCTCATGATGTTTGTGCTACAAACATGCTGTAAACACAAACTGCTTAGACCTGGTGCCATTTTGTGGAAACTTGTAAAAGGATTCGTTTTTTGATACAGGTAGTTTATACAAAGAAGCAAGTCGGGGAGCTAAGCAGAAAGAAAATTCAGAAGTTGTGGAAGCCTCCCTGGATCAGGAGGTCAAGAAATTTAATCAGAGCCGTGTGTAAGTCGTAGGTAAAATTTATGGGGCAGCTGTATTCAAGTATCCTAAGAATCATGGAAGAAACTAGAGAGGGAAAAATGGTTGGGATATGTGTTCTGATATGGAAAGGGCTATCAAGGAGTAATGATTTGACTTGATTGGATAGATTCAGAGGGCAGAATTTGGGATAGTTCGCTAAAATTACTGAAATGCTAACTTTACCTTCATAGAAGGAGTGGGGAAAGTTGGCTGAAAATGAATCAGCAAGTTCATCAAGCACTTCCTGTCCCAGAGGTCTACCCATTAGAAATGTTGGGGTATCCTCCAGGCAGAGGTCTACCCATTAGAAATGTTGGGGTATCCTCCAGGCAGAGGTCTACCCATTAGAAATGTTGGGGTATCCTCCAGGCAGAGGTCTACCCATTAGAAATGTTGGGGTATCCTCCAGGCAGAGGTCTACCCATTAGAAATGTTGGGGAAGGTACTCCTTTCCGAACTGAATGGGAAGTAGGTGTCCTCTAAAGTTCCCTTCATAGTATGGAGTTAACATAAAGCCCTGCGGAGAGAAAGGCAGGGATGCGAAGCAGAAGCTGCCTGGCCTTAAGGAGGCTCCTCCGCTGGGGGAAGACAGCTCCCTTCATCATTCCCCTCACCTGTGTGCACCACACGGCTATCATCTGTGTCTGAGTTGGAGCCCCTTCAACAATTTCATTCTGGGAATGCTTGTCTCATCCGTAGACATTGTGTTAACATCTCAAAAGGGGAAGAATAAAAGCCCAGGAAACAAATGACGTTATGCTAAAAGTATGGTAAAGTAGACAGAGGAGCCAGGGCAAAGAAATGCTATTGAACATTATTGATACAACATCTGAAGGTTAGCTAGAATTTAGCACTCTAATGTTGAGATTAATTATGTGGCTTGCATTTGATTTTGTGATTAAGATAGACACATCCCACATTAGGGTGCCTGAATTTGAGTCCAGGCTTCACTCCTAATTCCACTTTTTTTTTTTTTTTTTTTGACAGGCAGAGTGGATAGTGAGAGAGAGACAGAGAGAAAGGTCTTCCTTTTTGCCGTTGGTTCACCCTCCAATGGCCACTGCGGCCGACGCATCGCGCTGATCTGAAGCTTGGAGCCAGGTGCTTCTCCTGGTCTCCCATGCCGGTGCAGGTCTCAAGCATTTGGGCCATCCTCCACTGCCTTCCCGGGTCATAGCAGAGAGCTGGCCTGGCAGAGGGGCAACCGGGATAGAATCCGGCGTCCCAACCGGGACTAGAACCCGGTGTGCCAGCGCCGCAAGGTGGAGGATTAGCCTGTTAAGCCACGGCGCCGGCCTCACCTTTCTGTTAACATGCACCCTCCTAGCCAGCAGGTGATACTCAAATTCTTGCTCCTTGTTACCTATGTGGGAGGTCGTGATTGAGTTTTTTTGGCTCCTGGCTGAAGCCTGGCCATCCCCAGGTGTTGCATACATCAAGAAGTAAACCAGTGGGGCCGACTCTGTGCTGCAGTAGGTTAATCCTCTCCTGGAGCACCTGCATCCCATATGGGCACTGGTTTGAGTTTAGGCTGCTCCACTTCCCATCCAGCTCCCAGCTTTGGCCTGGGAAAGCAGTGGAAGATGGCCCAAGTGCTTGGGCCCCTGCACCTGCATGGGAGACCCCAAAGAAGCTCCTGGCCCCTGGCTTCGGATCAGCGAGCCCCAGCTGTTGCAGCCATCTAGGGAGTGAACCAGCAGATGGAAGACCTCTCTCTGTCTCTCCCTCTCACTGTCTGTAACTCCACCTCTCAAATAAATAAAATCTCTTTAAAAAAAATAAGTAAACCATCAATAGAGCTCTTTGCTTCTGTTTCTCTGTGTGTGTGTGTGTATGTCTCTCTGACTCTCAAATAAACAATAAGTTAAACTGTAAAATCACTGTATACACTAATGCCATCATGTAAATGATAGAATCTTAGCTTCTTATGGGAATTCAGTTTTTATGTACTTTCATAAATTTAAAGAATGACTAGGGTCTATCAGCCGAGAACTCTCGAAAAATTAAGATTCTTTGGAGGAAAAATGAAGGAAACAGGAAAAATGTCTGTTTCAGTCAGAACAAGCACTGTTGTGCTACATTAATGGAAAATAATCAAGCTTTCAGTGGCTTGATGCAAGAAAAGATTATTTCTCATTCAGACTCTGCCCAGCATGGATCAGCAGGGACATCATTTTAATCTATTAGAGATTCAGGGTGGTAAAAACTCTACATCAAATTCACTTCATGACTACCCCTACAGGAAAATGAGTCATGGTAAATCATACACTGATACTTGAAGCTTCTACCCATAAGTGACATTACTTCTAATGCTCCCATCTTACTGGCCGGAACAAGTCACACGACCAGGCCTAATTTCCAAGTAGGACATGGTCTTTCAAGCAAACTACTGGGAAATCACAATTTAAATGGATTTGTATCTTGATACTGTAGCTAAAAGGGAACACTGTAAAATTTAATGGTTGGACACAGAAGTTCCTGAGTCTAATGCCTGTGCTTGGTCACACAGTTATGTGACCATTGGTGAGTAACACATCGGAGCCTTCATTCCTGTTAAAGAGGTACCAAGAAAACAGCACCTGCCTCACAGAGTGCAAAATTAGATAATGGACGTAAAGCACATACTATAGGGCCTGGTATATGGTCAGGTGGCTTCAATTATTTTGATGAGAGGAGTTGTGTTTTCAATTGCAGCTCTTGAGCTGCAATAACCTAGAATGAATTTCAGTCTCAGAATTCACTTATTCATAGAACAAGTATTTGAAAGGTCCAATGCCAAGTGCTAACTATATAACGGCCAGCAAAAGAGACATAGTACCTACTATTTCAGAGCTTATGGTCCAACAGAAAGTATATAAGAAGATAATGGGCTCAAAAAAAGTCCCTATTTTTAAAGTGTCTTCCAGTACATTGTGTCTACAGTTTTGTGCTTAAATCATCGTACCATGCATGCATTTGATTCTGACTCCCTGATTGCTTACACATATACTTATATCAAGTGCTTGCCCTGGCCTCCTAAAACCTTTATTGAAGGTTCTAGGACTTGCTGACTCTAGCTATTGGTTTACATCCCCAGCAGATCCATACTGCTTGGCTTCGCATACTTGATCAGGCCTCTGCCCTGTACTGCTACCACCGCAAATCTCCAAATCTCTGTAGCATAAACCAAAGTGCTAACACACTAGGCAATGCACTGATTCCTAAGGACCTCTTCTGTCCTAAACTTAACACTCTTCTAGAAGGTAGAGGGTCGCTAGCTGCTGGTTGGTTGGAAGAAAACAAAATCAATCCACTTGGGCCTGGTGCTTATATTGATGGTGCCCTCTAGTTACCATCTTCCCTCCCTAGCACTTTGCACATTTTTCTGTTGTATTTTTAATTTTTAATGTTTAATCAGAAATAACTCTTTACTGAGAACTGACAATACCATCGAATGACTGTATTCTTCACTTCTCTCATCAGTTGTTAAAGTGCAAGTTCATTCTCATATGTAGATGTAAGAAAGACAACAGAATCTTACAGGTAATCTTCTCTCAAAAAAGCTGTTCATCATTAGTTTTGCCTTCAGAAGTGTATTTGAGGTAAATGTTCACATCCAAGTCTAAAATAATCATTACCAAACAATCACTGACATATATGGAACTAATAGCTACATGCTCATATTTGGACAGTACATAAAATTTTGTTTCTCCTCAAAATTGAAAAATATATAAAACTAAAAAATAACCAGACAGATGAACCCACTTTCATGGTTAAATTAAATTTATTGCAGTATAGATGCTTGGATAAGAGAATATCATACATGTTCCAAAAAATTAATTGATCTCATTTAAATGAATATGCTACCAATAAACTGCAATACTTCTCCTGTGTTAATTGCATGTGATGTCAGCAATCAACTCTACGTGATGGATGTGTCTAGGCTGAGATGTTTCTACTTGTCTTGCATTTTTATGGTCTCTGAATTCACTTAAACTTTAAAATGCAATTAAAATACAGCATAATCAGGGTTTAGAAAAAAACGAGCTTCAAAATTCTGCACAGATGTAGGTTATGAGAAGATTTACACACTCTGAATTCACCAGCGATATGTTTTTCAGACGACTTCCCCAGGGGTTGCTACAGAATTATTAACAAAATCCAGACACCCCAGAGCTGCTTAAACGCTTATAAATGATTTGGCTTAAAAGATTTTTGAAGTCTTCATTTGCATTGTAAAACTGGCTTCAGCTCTAAGTTTAGGGAGAAGTTTAGAAGCTTTGACTTGGCAAGTTGCCCTAAGAATATTTTCCCCTTGGGGAAAAGAAACTCAAATGTGCTAATTAAGGGTGCTTAATATCCCTCAAAATTAATTCTTTGTTACCTGCAGTAGTTTAATTATTCCCTTAGGAGAAGCTTGAAAATGCCCTGCATCTTTAAATAGCAGTGGGCCACACATGGATACTGAGTCAACAGCCACCTGGTAAGTGTTTCTCCTACTCATTGGCTATAGAGCAGTAGCCAAAGAAAGACTTTATGCGTCACAATAGAACAGTAAGAAAATTTTCACTAGTGGCTTGCAAATCAATTTCACTGATGTCATCATATCTCAAAAAAACCTTCCAGAAAAAGAATCTTTATAGCAATGAAAATGAAGGTAGGGAAAGGGCCGTGGGTTAACACCAGGCAATTCTAGCTAAGTTCCAACTACCAGCAGTGGTCAGCCAATCCTGACAACTCCACACAAGCAAGCGGCCTACCCTTTCCCATAAAAGTAAAAATTGAATGTCCTCAGAGGATACTGGTTGAATCGAGCGAGATAACTAACTTGGTACGAGGCTGTTTATCTTAATAGACCTGAATGTTATCCAGGTAACTGTTCTTACTTCTGGAATTTTTTTTATTTTTTATAGTTTTGCAAGGCAGAGAACTAGAGGCAAAGAGCTCCCATCTGTCAGTGCACTCCCTCAAAGCCCACAGTGTCTTAGAGGCCAAAACTGGGAGCCAAAAACCTGAGCTTTCAGATTAGGATTAAGTGGCAGGGCCCCGACTACTTGAGCCACCAGCATTGCCTCCCAGAGTCCACATCATCAGGATTCAGGAGCAAGAGCCAGGCGTGGAACCCAAGCACTCCGACATGGAATGCGAGCATTCTAACCAGTATCTTAAATGCTAGGCTAACTGCCCACCCTTCTTCTGGAATTTTTGAATAGGTGGTTGTGTATAACTCTAGGATATTTTTAAAAGCTCTACATGTAGGTATAGATCTTGAGCTCATATATCACTTCCTTTGGTAGCCAAATCTGATACTATAATTTAAAGTTGCTACCAAATCACTCTATCAAATCACCCCTTTTACTGTCTTTGCATCATGTCTGGCCATCTGGAATCCTCTTGTAGGTTTACTTATTTACTCCTTAGCCTCTTTCTCACCAGGATCATGTGGGTCTGGGAGGGCAGGGCCCTGGCTGTCTTAGTCACTCTTCTACACTATGCCTCGGACAGCATTTGGCACATGGTGGTTGTGGAGTAAATCATTGTTAAATGAGTGAAATGTAGACATTTTCTAAAGAAGTCAGACTTCTTTCTAGCAATAGAAAATAAGTTTGCTCTGGAACCTGTGCTAGGAAAGTGGCTGTATATCCTGTGTAGGCAATGCAGGCCCCAGGTATATAATCACAGTATTGAGTATGGATTAAAAATCACACACATGTGCACACATACACACACACGCCTTCACAGTGAGACTGTTCATCTCAGATGGTTTGATGAAAAGTCAAGGAGTAGTCCAAGTTGAGCACTTGGCAGGATTAGCTAACATTACTTGCCATGTTACTCATTCTCTTGGGCTGGAATAGCTCTACCATTGTGTGTGCTGTCTCCCACAGAGCTCATATTGGGCAGATTAAATAAGTGTTCATAGACTACCCCTTAAATGCTTTGAGAATAAGAAAATGCTACAGAGTGCTTCTGGGAAGGTGGGAAGCTCAGTGCTAACAGCAGGAATGGGCAGCCTGTGTACAGGTGGATAATTCATGCTGCTACACACCCATCTTCTAAACCTGAAGATATTTCCTTCTATGGTCAGGATTGAGGAAATAAGTAGAGAACCCCTTTAGATTCCCATGTCCAGGGCCCAGGGCAGTCAAGTGAGGCCTCTACTTACTTCAATTCTTTGAGGTACTCAGTATATTAAAACAAATGGTAATTTAAAGATAACTACACAGAATTATAAAGCACACTGCTGCAGAATAACTTGTGCCATCGTAAGATGTTTATAACATGTGTAAAGGACACGAATTATAGAGCCCAATGGGTAGTATTGTCTGGTACAATATTTACATCTAATGTGAAACGCCCAGATCTTCTAGAGCTGTCAGTGATTCTGTGGAACACTAGGACTGATGTCATCTTGACCTACATGTGAAAGGTTACGCATCTACATTTGAAGTGCTCCATAAACTTCAGCAGGCAAAATACCCCGAGTAGCTCCCTGTCCTTGTCTCCTAGGCCCACCTGTGCCTGCTGTACAGAAGCCGTAGCTATACTCCTGTTACTCCCCTCTCCCCTTCACTATGCTTGGGTCAGAGTCAAAGACTTTATCCCACTGGCTTGTGAACACTTCGCACAGAGGTGCACGTATGCATCATCTCCTCAATTAATCTTAACTTACATTAACATGTGGATATGATTTTCTGTGCCTTCCAGTGGACTTTCAAGCTGCATGACAGAGCTACTGAGCACCTGAGGGGAACGATGGCAGCCCACGTGGAATCCAACAGTTGTAAACTATTCATCTGCATGATGAGTTTCAAAGTGAGGCAAAAAGCCTGCTTCCTCTTCTCACAAGATCTGATTTCACCAGGTCTGACCTGGCAGGCAGCACAGAGAGTCATCTGCTTAGACCTCCCAAGGGTAGCCCAAGGTGAAGAGATAATACAGTCATCGCAGGCACTGCTTTCCTGGACTCCAGACCATTCTCAGAAATGCTAATTATCTAGGCCTCAACTCTTCACAGATCTCAGAAAAGGCCTCTTCTCTCTGGTATCAAAAGGAATAACCAATCATTTAGACAAATGTCATGTCTTAGGCTTTAAATAATGGGAATTTGTTTCCATTTTTCAAGACTAAAGATAAAAAGATGAACAAATGCTATTGCAGAAGTCCAGGGAAAAGGTCAAAGCTGCAAAGTAACTCTTCTCTCATGCACTCTCCTCCAGGCCACAGGCATCTGAGGGATTTGGTCTCCTCCCCCACACATCCTTCTTCCTTCCAAACTTTGCTTTCTGTGGGAATGATGGCTGGTGGTCAATGCTGGACTCTGGTTGAGAATTTAAGCACAAATCCCAGCCTTTCTTTCTCTGCACATTGGAAAACATCTAAGTTACAAGAGAACCACCTGAAACACAAAGCCACAAAAATCCAACTCAAGGAAATAAAACAGAACTCCCCAGAGGTGAATATAACGTTTCTATGGATATCTGCCCGAGTGTGGCCTTCCCTTGGGGCTGTCCTAACTGGCTTGGTGTGTGCAAGGTGGATCCAGAAGACCCGTCCATTAGTGGATTTATAGGAGTTACCTGGTATCTGAAATGCCTATATAATTCTGTCACTTCTCTGAACAAAAGCTTCTGCATGGTCTCCCTGTTTACAGGAAAAATCTATGTTCTTGTGGGCAAGCAAGGCCCATCACTATTGGCTTCTCATGTCTCCATCCTGACTCTCCTTTTGAGGCTATGTCTCAAACAATTAACATTCTACACATTCCCTTGAACACTCGGCCTTCCTTCCTCTATCCTATGCATTTTTTCAAGAAAAAAACAACATACTGTTCTACAACAGTAGAGACAAGAGCTGTAAACAGTACTCAGTTCTCAAAATGTCAATTTCACTCATCTACATTACTTTTTTTTGTACTCTATTAGTTACCACAGATCAAAGAAAACATGTGTCATTTGTCTTTTGAAGACTAATTTATTTCACTAAGTATAATGGTTTCCAGTTGCATCCATTTTGTTGCGAAAGACAGGACTTCATTCCTTTTTTATGGCTGAGTAATATTCCATGGTGTAAGTATACCACATTTTCTTTATCCAGTTGTCAGCTGATGGGCATCTGGGTTGATTTACCCCATGCACTTTAACAGGACTTTTTTTTTTTCCTTCATATTGAGCCTTCCTGTTTAGAATGCATTTCCACCCTTTTGGTTTTCTATCCATTGAAATTGTATTTGTAATCTAATTTCCATCTCAAAAATCACCTTCTGTTTCCTAGCCCTCACCAGAGTTACAACTAATTTTTCACTACTTGGTGTTAACAGAGGGCTCTAAGAGCCCTCCCCACTCTGTATGTTGTCTTCCTTATTAAATCACTGGTTCCCTCATGCCAGGGATTAGTGCTTATTTCATGTTTATCATGCCAAGGTCTAGCATGGATTTGGGGTATAGTGAGTATTTAATCTAGTTTTCTCTAATTGTAGTTCTTAGAGAAAAACAGCTGAAGCTAGTTTGGAGTAGGAGACTGTTGATGATAGCTAAGTATGGGTTCAGGAATAAGGACTGTGTGGTTAAAGTCGGCCTGCAGTGCCAACATCCCATATGGGTGCCGGTTCAAGTCCTGGCTTCTCCACTTCTGATCCAGCTCTCTGCTATGGCCATGGAGGGCAGTGGAAGATGGCCCAAGCCCTTGGGCCCCTGCACCCACTTGGGTGGACCTGGAGGAAGCTCCTGGCTCCTGACTTTGTATTGGCACAGCTCCATCTGTTACAGCCATGTGGGGAGTGAACCAGCAAACAGAAGACCTCTCTCTCCCTCTGCCTCTCTCTAACACTGCCTTTCAAAATAAATAAATAAATCTTAAAAATAAAGAATCGTTATGTATAAATCCAGCTTCACCTCTTCCAAATCGTGTGACTTTGACAGATTTCTACATCTTTAATCCTGAGTTTCCTCATGGGAAAATCTGGGACATTGTTACACACGTATAAGAGTATCTACCCCACACAGCTAGAGGAAACCTTTTATCACAGTGCACCTTACTTCTCCCTCCCTGGTTCTTTCCCTTCCCTTGTTCCTCTTCTTTCTCCTCCTCTTCATTATCAGCGCCACTGCTGCTGTTTCTATTATTATCTAATATGGCAAGGGAAAGGCCGGCTATGGGACAAAAACCTGCTGCTGCTGCTTCTGCATCTGGGCCCCTAGATGTAGGCCATATCTTAGGAAGAATTTTTCTTCTTACAAAGAATTCTCAGGCTGGAACCAAATGCAGTCTTGGTATCTTGATAGACAGAACTCTGAAATGTTTCCCCACAGCTTTGAGCAGTATACATGAAGAGAATTTGTCTTTGGGTTAACCCCTGCTTTGTTGGAGAAAACTATCTCTTTGAACAATACCAATGAAATGTGTCCATTCACTAGGCAGAAAGAATGAGGTCACCAATAACCAGAAGATCCAGGTTTTGCCCTCTGAGTCAGAGTTCATATTTGAGATCTAATTTATTATACTATTGAGCTGAACTTCTTCCTGTAGACTTTTTTGCAGGTTTTTGGTGCAAAGGAAAAAGATAAATGTGATCAACGCTTGCAGGAGGAGTTTTTGAACTACAACTTGTTCTAGATTGCACAGGGGTGGGTTGGGATAAATTGTTTTGTTATGTTTTATTAGCACCAATGACAGGAAGTAAGAATGATGTGAGGACAAAGGTGAAGGATCAGCTTTCATGGACCTTATTACTCTCTAGGATAGGCAGTTCTGCTTCTCTGTGCAGGTGATAAACAGTGTGACCCAGAGTTGGGATGTGAGTCTCTCTTTCCACTTCTGTGCAAAACCAGGTCCCATCTGGCTGTAGGAGAGCAGCACAAGAGCAAGAAGTCCCAGCTCCTTTGTCCGATGTTCCAGAATCTCAGGATGGAAGAGAGACTGTGGTGTTGGATACATTATCGTCTGAAGGCCACCATCTTGAGGCAAGCAGTCGTGTTTAATTGAAGTCAGCTTCTGTGTGACACTACAGTTATCCAAGTAACTTATCATGTGCTGATCTAATATCAGTTTCTTAAAATATTGCAGTAAGGTATCAGATGTCATAAAGCCAGACTACTTTAATGGGAACTTGGGGACATGCCAAGCTTATCCTGTGTCACAGAAGTAATTGCAACTCCATCATCCTCACAATTTGCTCTAGTTTCCAGAGTCATCTATAATTTTGATGCAGTCAGGGAGGGCCATTGACTATTTACTTGGAATTCCCAATGACCATGGATTTCAATGGGAAAAGGGAAGACAGCAGCCTATTTCTACTTCTAAGATTTTTTTTTTCTACACACAAGAAAAGGTTATAAAATTTCATCAAGTCAGTTATGGAATAAAGACACTGAAAATCAACTGGGAAATATCTCTGTTTTCCTCTTTTCCTGAATATGTGCTGTACAGGGCTTGGGATTCACTCAGATCAACAACTATTTTATAAGCAATGATGTGAAGGGAAAGGAAAGGCTTTAATAGTGGTGTCCCTGGCAGGGAAGCTGAGGAAATGGTTTTTAAATGCCATTTTCACATCCTTTAAATCGTCCTTTAACTGCGCTGATCTTCCACATATGGTAAAATTAGACCCCTCTGATTGAGTACTTCTCTGGTTCTCAGCACTATACGAATTGATAATAAGACGAGCTGATCTGTCATCCAAAGACCATGACCTGCCCACCGCCCCACACGGCCTCTCTCCTGTTGGCTGAGATGCCTTCTCCACCCTTCCTGACTTAGTCCCGTCTTCTCACAGTTTTCTGCTCATCCTGCTCCCTCTGTCTGCCCTCACCACATATGTAAGAAGCACCCCGATTCCTCTCTGACCTTCTATAGCCATGCTGTCCCATAGAAATAATGCAAGCCACATATGTAACTTCCAAATTTCAAGTAGCCCCACTAAAAAATTTTTAAACAGTTGACATTAATTTTAAGCATTTACTTTAAGATGGTAAATCTAAAATTATCATCATATCAAACACTGAGATTCTTTGCACTTTTTGTACTAAATCTTCAAAATCCAGTGTATATTTTATACTTCTAGTGTATCTCAATTAGGACTAGCCACATTTCAAATAACCAACTACTAGTTATTCTGCTGTTCAGTGCAATTCAATAGCAGTTATCACACATTTTTCCATCTTCTGTAATGTTTATTTGTTAAGGTCAGAAAATGGGGTGGTACTATCTTTACATTTTCCAACATGCCTGAAATAAATGTTCGAGTAATAAATGTTCGCGCCAAAGTGGGAGTCAAGAAAACAAGTTATTCTGCTTTCTGAATTCCTACAAGAGAAGCATCTGTACCAATATCAAGGCATAGGCAGTTCTCACAAAGTAAAATCCATCTTTGCACAGCAGTCTTAGAAACTGCATATTGCTGTGAGGCCTTAAAAATATCCTTCAGTTCAAAGCGATGAAACTGACAGGGAAGAAAAAGAGACAGTGTGTAGGCGACGAGGACTGTGAACATAAGAGGACACAGACAAAGCACCAGGCCACTTTCTGGTTACCATTTGAAAAAAAAATAGGATAAACTGGCAATAATAAGAGGGTACCACATAACTCAAGTGTCTGAAAAGGATAGAGAAAAAATTGACACTTGAGTGGAGAAGGATTCTTTAAAACTCTCCAGAGTGTCTTACACACTTGAAGCACATCAAGGAAGCATATTTGAGGAAAAAAACACCCTTTCTTGGTCATGCCAGCAACATCAATTTGACACAAAAGATAATAGGTAAAAATCCATTTTTAAAAGTTATTAAATGTAGGGCTGGCACTGTGGTACAGTAGGTTAATCCTCCACCTGTGGCGCCAGCATCCCATATGGGTCCCAGTTCTAGTCTGAACTGTTCCTCTTCCGATCCAGATCTCTGCTATGGCCTGGGAAGGCAGTGGAGGATGGCCCAAGTCCTTGGACCCTGCAACAGTGTGGGAGACCCAGAAGAAGCTCCTGGCTCCTGGTTTTGGATCAGCACAGCTCTGGCCATTGTGACCATATGGGGAGTGAACCAGTAGATGGACGATCTCTCTCTGTGTCTCTCACTGTAACTCTAGCTCTTAAATAAATAAATGAAATATTTTTTTAAAAGTTATTAAATGCTAGTTATTAAACTAGCATCCTAAGACATTACCCATTTTTTTGTTTCTATTTTTGAACAAGTGCCTGTTAAGAGGAGAGAACACAGCTTCACAGTATATATAGAATATTTCTGTGAATTTGAATCAAGTTCTTTCCAAGGAGACCATGACAATCAGTTGCATATCCTGAAACAGTTTACAGTCATATGGGACTTCACTGTGCACTTCCGTATGTGTAAGCACATCTTGATTAAAATCTCCAGAACATTTTGTGTCAGTCCCATGGATCTTCCGTCAAGCATTCTCGATTTGATAAAATCAAAGTCTCAGACTATTGATTTTGGAGGTTATGTTAATTTATATGGTTTCAAAGTGATTAAAATTCAAGCTTCTTGAACACTATAGCTCAGCTTGACATACAGGTCTTCAGTATATATAAGTCGACTCAATGCAGAAAGTTGGCAGAGCAGTTAGGACACTACTTGGGAAATCTGCACCCCAAATCTGAGTGCCTGGTTTCCGGCCCCAGCTCTGCGCTGCTCCTGATTCCAGCTTCCTGCTAATGAGCACCTTGGGAAGAGGCAGCTGATGACTAAAGTAGTTGGTTCCCTGCCCCTCACACGGGAGACTTAGATTGAGTTCCTAGCTCCCCGCTTCAACCTGGCTCAGGTTTGGAGAGTGAACCAGCGAATAGGGCATCTCTGTCTGTCTCTCCCTCTGCCTCTCTCCACCTTTCAAATACATTAAATAAATAAAAATATAAAAATAAATAAAAGTCATTTTACTGATGCACTTTAGTTTCCAGGGGAAACATGTAGGACTAAGATCATCACTGGTCAAACAAACTGGGCCACTACTAAAATAGGAAGAAGCCCAGTCTGTTTGTTTTTTAATGTTATAATGAACAATACTCTGTTGTATAATTAAAAATAGCTAGAAGAGGGAATTTTGAATATTCTCATCTCAAAGAAATGATAATCACTTAAAGTGAGGATATCTCAATTTCCCTGATTTGATAATTACACAACATATGCATGAACTGAAACATCACATTGTACCCCAGAAGCACGCAAAATTATTATTTATCAATTAAAAAATTAAAAAACATAAATTTTAAAAGAAATACTGTCCCTGAAATGTCATCCTCATAGCTATTATCATTCAAGAGGAGTCGGAAACAGGTGAGGAAGCCACTGGGCACTGCTGGCTGGAGGGAGCTTTGACTGCCGTCCGCACAGGACGAGCTAGCTGAGGACACTCTGTCCCGGGAGTCTCCCTGTGCTCTTGCCATGAGGCCAAGGAGCTCATTCTGCTCAAAAGTTCACCAATCAGAACTTGATGTTTGATAACAGAAAAACAGAACATCATGTTACTTCCTTGCTCTTTTCCATTCTTCTGCTAATTTTTTTAAAAAGGTTTATTTATCCATTTACTTACTTATTTGAAAGAGAGCAATTGGGGTGAGAGAGAGAGAGAGAGAGAGATTGATTTTCCACCTGCTGGATCGCATCCCAAATGAGCACAACACTCAAGCTGGGCCAGGCCCCAGCCAGGAACCAGGAAATTCACCCAGGTCTCCCACATGGGCAACAGAATCCCAAGTACTTGGGGCACCTTCTGCTGACTTTCCAGGCACATTTGCAAGGAGTTGGATCAGAAGCAGAGTAGCTGCATCCCAAATGGAAGAAGTGCAGCCAGTCCACCTGTCTGCTGATGTTACTGGGAAAACAGCAGAAGATGTCCCAAGTGCTTTGACCCTTCCACCCACCTGGGAGACCAGGATGAAGTTCCTGGCTCCTGGCTTCCAGCCTGGGGAGTGAACCAGGGGGTGGAAGAGTTCTCTCTCTCTCTCTCTCTCTCTCTCTCTCTGTGTCACTCTGCCTTTCAAATAAAGAACTAAATCTTAAAAAAAACAACAACCTAAATTCCACATTAATAGATCTTTAATAACAAAAAGGTTGGGGTACAGGTAGACTAGGAGATTGTAGTAAAAGAAGAGGGTGGCTTTAAATCGTGGTTTGACACCTGCTTGATCAAACAGCTCATTTTTATTATTATTTGAGAGAAGGAGTGAGTGAGCAGTGCACTGGTTCACTCCCCCAAAGCCCACAATGGCTGTGAGTGTCTCAGGCTGAAGCCAGGATCTGGGAATTTAAACACGGATGGCAGGGACTCAACTATGTTAAGCATCACCTCTTTCTCCCAAGGTCCACACTAACAGGAAACAGGAGTCAGGAGCTAGAGCCACGTACAGAATTTAGCTATTCCAACAGGGGACACCAGTGTTCCAAGTGGTCTTAACTGCTACACTGGTCGCCTGCCCCAAAACACCGCACTTTTCTAACAAGTACTTCTACTGCCACCATGACTATCCTGAAATGAAATTCCAATCATCTTTTTGTCTAAAGTTTATAATATAAAGGAGACATTAAAATGAAGCAATTCATAAAATACACAGAAATATGTATAAGATGTGAAGACGCTGGGCTTGGAGGATACTAGCAAACAAGAGGAAGGAGTCAGGGGCCCCCACAACTACCCACAGAATCCAACAAGCTTGGTGGTGACACTGCCAACATCACCACACCGTGGCCATCCCTGACGGATTTGGTTTGGAAAGTTCCAAACCAAAGGCGATCCTTCCTCCAAAAGCCCCCATGTTGTGTTCTTTATATGGAAAACAGGATCTGATTCTACGCTCAAAGTTTTCGTTTCGTTTGTTCACCCACGGGAATGTCCAGGGGACATTTGAAAATGCCATGAGATACCACAGATGAGTCCCTCCTTCATGTCGCAGGTCAACTAGCCTCTCGGGCCCTGCCCAAGTGTCAGCCTTCCTCCCCAAACACTGCAGCGGCCAAAACAGCGCCCCAAATCCTGCAGAGGGTGAGAGCAAAGGGAGAAAGCGACCTACTTGCATGGCTGGAGAAGGCTCCAAAGAGGAAGGGGAGCAGTGGGCAGTTCCCACAGAGGCCTCGTGTTGCGTTCTCCGCTGTTTCCAGTTTCATGGCACTTTGAACTCTCCTGTTCAGGCCCCAGGCTCCCGCAATGCCGCACAACCAGGATTGGCCCCGACCAGCCATGAGCCACGCAGCAAATCACGCCACGAAGCTAGTACGTTGAAGACCTTGCCCCTGCTGCCACAGGGCACAGCTCAGTCCGTGTGTCCAGCTTTCACGGCTTCCAGAATTTCTGCCATCACTGATGTGGTAAACGGGAAAGAACCTCTCTTCACTGGCGTCACCGCAAGCACTTTGGGAGCTGCACAGTCCCTGGTTAGGGCGCTGCGCGGGGTTTCCGCAGCAAAGTACAGTGTCTGCATCTGATTGGCTCAGCCTCGGTCACGTGCCCTTCTCTCCACCGAAAGGCAGGTTGGGAAAGAGTAGAGGCATTGTGGGAGGCGGGCTGGGCCTCCTTCAAATGCAGGAAAGGTTCTTGGGAAGATTAAATGAGCTATAAGAAATTTAATATGGTTAGGAGAACACCTTTTTGCCAGTAAAGTGCTCAATAAACATAAATTGCTATGTTTACTATATTTTTCTAAGCATTTTTGTAATTTCTCAAGGCTGCCCATAAGTTAGGCTGTAGTGGATAGTCGTGGGGAAATCACAGTTTTAAAATTTATTTTTTAAATTATTTATTTCTTTATTTGAAACTTAGAGCTACACAGAAAAAATGAGACAGAGAGAAAGGTCTTCCATCTGCTGGTTCACTCCCCAGCTGGCCACAATGGCCGGAGCTGTGCTGATCTGAAGCCAGGAGCCTGGAGCCAGGAGCTTCTTCTGGGTCTCCCGTGCAGGTGCAGGGGCTCAAGGACTTGGGCCATCTTCTACTGCTATCCCAGGCCATTGCAGAGAGCTGGATGGGAAGTGGGGCAACCGGGACTCGAAGTGGCTCCTATATGGGATGCTGGCACTGCAGGCTGCGAGTTTACCTGCTACACCACAGCGCCAGCCCCTAAAAATTATTTTAAAAGTGTCAATAATTTGCCCATAAAGAACAAAATTGATTTAAACTCTTCAGGAAGAAAAAGATGGATTCAAGAAAAACATGGTAAAGCTGAGGTTGTAAGAGAAGGTACAACTTGGTTCTAGGGAACATTTTTTTTTCCTGGGAGAGAAATAATCACGCGTTAACATCAATTTAGATGTGTGTCATGTTTAGGGATCCTTTTTGTTCAAAGAAAATAAAGTAAGGGGGCAGTCTCTTATTGGAAAATAAAAAAGAAAAGAATATTACATTCAGAGAGAAACTGAAGGTTACCATGGCAATTGGCACTCCATCTAAAACTGCAGTTGATAGGAATGCTATGTGCATCTCAGCTATACAACACATAGAAAATATGGACATCAAACACAGAACTTAACAATTACTTAAAGGCAACAAGGAAGAACAATTCAGAAAAGATTTATGGTACCGAGGCTTTAGTTCAACATTTACAGAACTTTAACCTGGGTGTTTCTTTTCTATTCGTGTCAGTACAGCACAGTGTTAAGCCAGAAGCTTGGCTTTAAAATTGGAGGACCAGGCCTTATGTCTCTATTCTATTGCTTAGTACTTCTGTGACCTTGGCCACATAACCTACCCTGTCAACTGTAAAATGCAGCAAATAAAAACATTACCATACTGACTTCAAAGAGCTATTGGAAACATCAAAAGAAATGTGAATGCATTTGGAAAATTATAAAATAGTTAGACACTTTATGTAAAACATATATTTTTGTAGTGAAAGCAAAATGTATTCCATTATATATTTATTTCAAATAAATAACTTGTGCAAACTAATGCGATCCAGCATTAGACACCACCTGGTGGCAGTTACTAGTAATGCTGGTACATTGCCTAGTAGCTACAAAATGTCACAGAAAAATGAAGCTAAGTGGAATATCAGATACTGGGAGCCTGACAGAGAGACTTAGGCTAACATGAGCTGAAATGAGACTTGGAATTTCTAGTACCAAAGCTAGGAAGTGGATCCAGGGTTTTGTTGTCTGTGAGCTGTAGCAGCTAAGCCACTATTTGATTCAATTGCAGCAAAATGGGAAAGGGGGTGCTTCTTATTTATCCTTGACACCCACTGGCTAGCACTTTACTCAGCAAGTTTATCAGATTTTAAAAAGGAAAAAATTAAATAAATTCAAGGAAGGAGGAATAAAAGTAGAAATAAAGAGGATATTGGTGGCCGGCGCCGTGGCTTAACAGGCTAATCCTCCACCTAGTGGCGCTGGCACACCGGGTTCTAGTCCTGGTCGGGGCGCCGGATTCTGTCCTGGTTGCCCCTCTTCCAGGCCAGCTCTCTGCTGTGGCCAGGGAGTGCAGTGGAGGATGGCCCAAGTGCTTGGGCCCTGCACCCCATGGGAGACCAGGAGAAGCACCTGGCTCCTGGCTTCAGATCAGCACGATACGCCGGCCACAGCGGCCACTGAAGGGTGAACCAACAGCAAAAGGAAGACCTTTTTCTCTGTCTCTCTCTCACTATCCACTCTGCCTGTCAAAAAAAAAAAAAAAAAAGGATATTGGATATTTCTCTAAAAAAATAAGAAGAGATCTTGAATTTTTCACCGCATAGCTATGCTAAATATTTGAGGATATAGATATGTTTAGGACATTAAACAATGAATACATGTATCACAACATCACATGGCACCCTATAAATATGTACAATTTTATGTGTCAAAATTATTTTAAAATTTAAAAATAAAGGAAAGGGGAAAATCTTAAAAGAAATGCTGTAAACCAGTTAATTCCATATATTTTTTATTTCATTGGCTTTTTTTCTTCTAATTGCCAATTGAATTTTCTTTTGAAAAATAACAATCCTATGTCAAGATAAAGGTGCTAACTTAGGGCTGGCCTTGTGGCACAGCAGGTTAAGCTGCTACCTGAAATGCCAGCATCTCATATGGGTGCCGATTTGAGTCTCAGCAGCTCCACTTCCAATCCAGCTGCCTACTAATGCACCAGGGAAAGCAGTGGAAAATGGTCCAAGTGCTTGAGCTCCTGCCACACACATGAGAGACTTAGATGAAGGTCCTGGCTTTGTTGGAGCCTTGCCTTGGTTGTTGTAGCCTTTTGGGGAGTGAGTTGGAAGATGGAAGATTTCTCTCTCTCTCTCTCTCTCTCTGTCTCTCTGTCTCTCTCGCTGTAACTCTGTTTTTCAAATAAATAAATCTTTTTTTAAAAAAGATGTTGACCTGGTATATATAAAGGAACAGTGTGTCTCTATAAGTCCTTGTGATGTGTCAAATATGTCTCAACCTAGAACACTAGGAAGCAAAAATTAGTCAAATTAAGCCAAACATCTTGGATGGTTTGTGAAGACAGTTAAGTCCACAGCTCAGAAGTTCCTCATTAGCATGAACTTGACAACACCAGTCCCCAAACAAAAAGGTAACCAGCTGCTCCAGCCACCTACCTTTCCACATGGTATCATTCCCTAGCAAAGATGGGCAGAAATGGGGAAAGTTCTCCCCTTAAATCCACACATGGCCTTTTACAGCTTGCCTTTCCCCAGAAGATCTCCGCCACATTCCCGGCAGCATAGCATACGAGGAATCTGACTTGTCAGTGGTTACTTTTCACAAATACATGAGGAAATTTGGGAAACAGATTAGAAATATAACCTATTGACTGCATCACATCAGCTTCACAGATAATCAAGAACTCGGGTTTCACTTACAGAGTAAACTACAAATATCTTCTAACTAGTTGGACAATTTTAGCCTTACACATAGAAATTTACTTAATTAACATACACTGTGAAGTAGGAATCATTATGATCCTCATTTTAAAATGTTTTATGTATTTTATTTCTTTGGAAGACAGAGAGAGAGAGAGAGAGAGAGAGAGAGCGCACTTCCATCCTTTGGTTCACTCCCCAAATGCTTGCAACAGCTAGGGCTGGACCAGGCCAAACTCTGGAAATCAATTCTGGTCTCCAATCTGGGTGGCAGGAACCAACTTTGCACAATCACCTGTTGCCTCCAGGGTGCATATTAGCAGAAAACAGGAATCTGAAGCAAGCCACGACTTGATCCTAGTTCAATATGGGAGGCTGGTCTCCAAAGCAGTCACCTAACTGCTATGCCAAACACCCACCAAGATCCTCATTTTGAAGCCTATGAAAATGGCGACTGTTCTTTGACAAAGGCTCAAAAAAAAAAAAAAGGCATATCAAAAAGATATGCACACTCTCATGTTGATTTAATAGGGAAAACAGGAAAAAAAAAATTTTTCTTGGAATCCTAAGTAGGCTGACCCAAATCAGAACCATTATAGCAAAGAAAAAGAATTCTGCAAAGGAAAGATAGAGCTACATTGAGATGGTTAACTATTTTTTAATGCTGGGTTTTGGAAATAAATATATTCCAGGCTTCTATATATAGCGTCACATGTATTTCAAAATATAGTAATAATCTACAGCCTTATCCAAACATCTTGAGAATGCCCATTGTGTTCCATTAGGCATTCCACATTTAAGAGTCTTTGCTACTTTAATGCACAAGAAGATAAAACTAATTTTGCATTACATGTGTGATAAATACATTTCCTCTTTTGTGGACTCATCATTATGTCTTTTTATATTTATCAAGTTTCAATATTTAAATTCTCTTATAATACACATATAAATCTTTAAAAGAAGGTGAGCATAATAAATGTAGATTGTATGAATTACATTCGTTATTAGAAACAATAAATATTGTAGTATTTAGAATTTGTAAAACAAAATATTAAAAAAAATCTGTAGAGTGTGCTCACTTAAGCAGCACATATACTGAAATTAGAATGAAAAACTCTGTAGATGTTCTCATGACAAGACAAACAGATGAGACAGAAGCTGATCCCAACAAATAGAGAACTAAATCACTAAGAACAGGTATTCCCATGGTTGAATTTGGCAGTTGTGGTAGAATGGCAGAGGTAGAGGTGAAGATTTCAACTAGAAGAAATAATCAAAGATGATTCTCAAGAAAGCTGAGTTGAGGGGCCAGCGCGGTGGCGTGGCGAGTAAAGCCACTGCCTGCAGTGCCAGCATCCCATGGGCATCAGTTCGAGTCCTGGCCACTCCACTTCCATTCCAGCTCTCTGCTATGGCCCGGGAAAACAGCAGAAGATGGCCCAAGTCCTTGGGCTCCTGCACCAACATGGGAGACCTGGAAAAAGATCCTGGCTCCTGGTTCCAGAATGGCGCAGCTCCGGCTGTTGTGGCCAATCGGGGTGTGAACCATCAGATGGAAGACCTATCTCTCTCTCTCTCTCTCCTTCTCCTTCTCTCTGTGCAACTCTGCCTTTCAAATAAACAAATAAATCTTTAAAAAAAAAAAAGCTGGGTTGGAAAAAAGGACAAGAATAACAATAAGGGATTTTATTGTGCAACCAGAGTTAAGAACCACTGATCTAATTTCTTATTTCTGCCAGATTTTTATTTCTAATAACTGATTTCTTATTTCTGCAGTACCTTCCATTTGTACATTTGTAATCTCTTTAATTTTTATCAACTGTATTGACATCTTATTACATTCATTTCCCTTCTTTACACAGTCACTTTGGAGGAAGAAAAAGGGAAAAGAGTTTCCACAAGAATTTTTGGAATTCAATGATTTGAAAATAATACATGGTCTTAATGGCTTTATGGCCATTGATGGCTTGATGACAAATGTATAACTTCATTACAAATCAATTCATACCATGAATTTTTAAATAAAGCTCTTTGCAACAGTTTTGTACTAAAATAAATCATCATCTTAGAAAAAAATCTAAGCCTTTTCCTTCATGGGGCTTGCTGTTATATTTTGGTTTTGCTTATAAATCAGAAATAAATAGATAAATGAGTAGAAACACTCCATCCTCTCATACTGGGGTTGATGGCAGATGAAAATAACCCAGAATGACATATGGTGGAAGCTCCCACCTTCTGGGAGGATTTTCCAATAAACTGACTAGAAACTAATCCTTTAGTGACTGTGCAACAAATTTCCCTACAAACATAGCCTTCTATTTTGAGCTGCTAGTTTTTCAGGGACTTTTCAGGCAAAAATCAAGGGAGATTACCTTCTTACAAGCATCTAGATGAATGCAAATTATTTACTTTTGAAATTTGGTTGGTTTTATAAAACTCTATTTTTAGATTAGGTCATGACTTGGATAATAGTTTGGAATTCCCAAAGGCCCATGCATTAAGGGTGTGATCTCCAAAGTCTTATGTTAATGGGTTCCCCGGAATTTAATCCATTTATGGTGTCTGAAGGTGGGGTCTTAGAGAGTCGTTTGATTGGATTAGGTTGTTGGGATGGAGTCCCTGTGATCACATCATGATGATTCATAAGTGAAGATTTTACAGATATGGGCATTGACCATGCTCCCTTTCTCTGCTTCCTTGCTCAGCATGTCATTCTCCCTCTGAAAATGTTCTGCAGTCTACCACCTTCCTCAGATATCTGCCCAAACTCAGACTGCGAACCTCCAAAACTGTAAGCGGAAATTAACGTTTTTCTGCTTCCAGGAGCTCCTCTGAGGAATTTCAGCTGTAGTAACATGAAGCTGAATAATACATACATGTTAAACTATAAACCACATCTTCCAGGTCCTTTGAGGGAGTTCTACTTCTCTCTCTACTAGTTTTCTCCCTTCTCCCACCTCCCCAGGTTAGAAGGAACTGATAAAAAAAGAGGTTCATAAAAGCCAAATATTGTCAGCAAAACTGGTTCCTCTTCTTTTGCTTGATGTGACTGGCCTCCTAACACAGTGAGGACACAAAGTCCCAACTGTCTTTCCTCATTTAGGGCAGTGGAAGGAGAGTGTTCTCTATTTCTAATAACAAAGTAGCAAACACACAAGAATTCTCATAACTGCAACAGGCAGACTGAAGAACATCTTATGCTTTCATTCTCTTTCTCTTTGCTGTAACTTATATAAATTATCTCTTGGGAATGGAATGCCCCTAGGCCTTTCTGTTCTGTTCTCTTTTAGTGATAATATATCATGC
The DNA here is from genome assembly GCF_033115175.1 of Lepus europaeus. Classification (NCBI taxonomy): domain Eukaryota; kingdom Metazoa; phylum Chordata; class Mammalia; order Lagomorpha; family Leporidae; genus Lepus; species Lepus europaeus. The sequence continues at coordinate 111,310,759 of NC_084827.1, read as the reverse complement.
TGCATTTCCAGATGAAACAAATATTGCCAAATGAAAAATGCCCATGAAGATCCCTCAGCCAGATTGTCTAACCATCTACTCATGACAGTCCCTGTAGGTGCTGAATTTCAGTTTGGGTATACTTTAAATCATACCTTTTATCTCTGTATGGTGAGCCTATGTTGGGCTTGTGATGCATTTTCTGCTATGGATAAATTAAGAAGAAATGTGTATGTGAAGGAAATTGAGCTGTGGGTTATAAGGTAACCTTGCTGAGTGTCAAGCTTTATCCTGGCGCCCTGTGATCCTCATCCCATGGTTATAAATTATTTGGCTAGGGATTTTATCTTCATTTGTCTGGAACTCCTAATTCCTTCACTCTTTGCATGTTGGCTGCTTTCCGCAGACTTAACCTTGGAAGTTTATTTTTATGCAGGTTGTGTGTTTTCAGGGGTAAAATGGTTTGGGGAAGCTATTACTTTCTTTCAGCATAGTCCCCCAAAGTGGCACTTGTTTCAACAGATGCCCAAAGTAAATGTCAACATGATGACTTCGGGGACTTAGAAGAAGTCTATAGAGAAGTGAAATATGAGAACAAACCTTGAACTGGGTAAAGAAGATAGTTGAGAATTCAGCCCTAGATGACCATAAAGGCCTGAGCTGGGCCAATCCGAAGCCAGGAGCCAGGAACTTCTTCCGGGTCTCCCATGTCGGTGTAGGGACCCAAGCTCTTGGGCCATTCTCCACTGCTTTCCCAGGCCATAGCAGAGAGTGGGATTGGAAGTGTAGCAGCAGGGACTCGAATTGTTGACTATATGGGACTATATGTAGATGGTGGCTTTACCCGATATGCCACAGCACCAGCCCCATTGCCACACCTCTTAAAAGACATAGCTACTCCTCTCATGGTCTATAGTCTGATTGGAGGGCCCCATGAGCAGAAAATCAAACCAGGTGAGAGGGGAGAGATGGCAAAGAAGGCCACTGGACTCTGACCTCCTCTTCATGAAGGGACTTCATTGTAGAGTTTCACTCTTCTACCAAGGTGTTAACATGCAACTGTATGGATACTGATGGGACTAAAAGGCAAACATGCTCATTACAGAAATTTGCACTCTTGCCCAATCATTGGAGCATAGTGCCATGCTGCACTATCAATTCATATTTTTCATGATATCTAGCATACTTTCATTTTATTATAATTTACATTAAAAGCATCATTATTAACTGCAAACAATATGTAATACAATAAATATACATCTATTTGGTATTTCATCAATTTTTTTTTTGACAGAGTTAGTGAGAGAGAGAGAGACAGAGAGAAAGGTCTTTTTTCTGTTGGTTCACCCTCCAAATGACCACTATGGCCGGTGCGCTGTGGCCGGTGCACTGTGCCAATCCGAAGCCAGGAGCCAAGTGCTTCCTCCTGGTCTCCCATGCGGGTACAGGGCCCAAGCACTTGGGCCATCCTCCATTGCACTCCCGGGCCACAGCAGAGAGCTGGACTGGAAGAGGAGCAGCTGGCACTAGAATACGGTGCCCCGACCAGGACTAGAACCCGGGGTGCTGGCACCTCAGGTAGAGGATTAGCCTAGTAAGCTGCGGCACTGGCAAGTATTTCATCAATTTTTAAGAATATGCTAGAGCTACCAGAAAAATACAAGAGTCCTGGACATCTCTTGGATTCCAAGAGACTCTGTAATCCTATGACAATGTAGAATTCAAGTTACATAGAGTAATTTATGATCGCTGCTCAGAGTTTGATCTTAGCATGCACTAAGGTAGCACAAATTAAATTTCAGGAGGGGTGGAATTTAGCCTTTCCCTCTTCTACCATTATTATTATGACTTGCCAGAGCTTTTCACATTTTTTGGTCTCTTGCAGAAAAAGAATGTAGAAATACCTTACTAATGATGTCTTGTCTAAGCCTCAAGGGAGCAGGCACCTGTAGGGGCTCCATTTGTGATTTCTTCTTTCTACTCACCAAGGCATCGTGTCCATGCTGCAACAGAGGAGTCTGGGAGGGTGCGGGAAGGAGTTTGTCCAGATAACCTTTCTCTGTCTTTTCCGCCCCCAACTCTGGAATCAAATCTTTCTGCAAGAACTCAAGGAATTTCCCACTATAAACTTGGTTTTTGGACTCTCTATTCTCCTTTCCTTGCCTCTCCAATCTCATTCAGAAAATGGTCGGATTATTCTTTTTTAAAAAGACTTATTCACTTATTTATTTGAAAGTCAGAGCTACAGAAAGAAAGGGAGAGACAGAGATCTTCCAGCCCCTGGTTCAGTCTCCAAATGACTGCAATGGCAGGGGGCTGGGACAGGCTGAAGCCAGGTGGCACTGGTTCAAATACTAGGGCCGTATTCTGCTGCTTTTCCCAGGCCATTACAGGGAGTTGGATTGCAAGTGGAGCAGCCAGGACATGAACCAGCACTCATATGGGATACCAACATCTCATGCAGTGGCTTACCCACTACACCACAATGCCAGAATGCCAGTCCCAACTATCTGATTATTCTAACCGGGGACTTCTATTAAAGAAAATTTAAGACATGTTGAGCATTGATCTTCATGTTTACATTGTCTGAGAAGGACTTTATAAGTACTTTTCTAAAACAATTGTGCTTAAGTTTGAGAGATTCAAAGGAGAAAAAAAACCCACAAAACTTTGTTACTAAATATAATAAATGTCTTAGTCATTCTGAATTTAGTGTTAGAATATTTCCTCACGAGCTCTTAGTCTTTTGTTGGCTTATTTAAGAAATAGAATTCTACAAATATAGTTTGCTAAGAAACCATTTTGTAAGTTTTAAGGGATTTATTGAATTTATAGATTAATTTAAGGAGGTATTTTTATAATAATTACTTTTACTATAGCATGTTCTTTCATCCTTGAACATATCTTTGTTTATTCAAGTTTTCTTCATACATCCTTCCTGGGGCAAGTGTTTGGTGTAGTAGTTAAGGTGCTGCCTGGAATGCCCACAGCCCCCATCAGAGTGCCTAGTTTGAGCCCAGCTCTGCTTCTCAACCATATTCCTTTTAATGTGCATTCTGGGAGGCAGTGGCTGATGGTTCAAATACTTGGGTGCCTGGCAAATTGGTTCCAGGCTCCTGGCTTTGGCCTGGTCCAACCCTGACAACTATAGGCATTTGGGGAGTGAACCTGCAGATGAAAGCTTGCTCTCTCTCTCTCTCTCTCTCGGTACATTGAGAGTAAATTAAAATTTTAACAGTCCTTCAAGAAGCTTTATAATTTCTCTACTTTGAAACTCTACTTTGAAAAAATTAATTTCTTGATATTTTACAATTTATGATGCTCTTGGGATTGATGTGGTATAAAGAAATATGGATTCATCTTGACCTTTTATCCTGCTGAAAAAATTCTGCTGAATTATCTCATTCATTAAATAGATTTCCTGGGGCTGGCGCTGTGGCATAGTGGGCTAAGCCTCCTCCTGCACACTGGAATCAAATATAGGTGCCAATTCAAATCTCAGCTGCTCCTTTTCTGATCCAGCTCTCTGCTATGGCCTGGGAAAGCAGTGGAAGATGGCCCAAGTCTTTGGGCCCCTGCACCAGCATGGGAGACCCAGGGGAGGCTCCTGACTCTTGGCTTGAGATTGGCTCAGCTCCAGCCATATGGTCATCTGGGGAGTGAACCAGCAGATGGAAGTCCTTTCTCTCTGTCTCTCCCTCTCTCTGCCTGTAACTATGTCTCAGATAAATAAAATCTTTTTTTTTTGCTTTAATTGTTCACATTTTATTAACTTGTAAACCTTAAGCAGAATCTAATAAAGAACAGTCAGTAAAAGTGCATCTTTTTAATGTTTTTTACACCTTAAAATAATTCTCTTGCTGACTGCAGACATGAAGGCTGTTTGGCAGTATTCAGAAAAATCATAGTAAAGACAGTTTTCCCACTTAGTGTGTAGTCTTCAATAATGATTAGAAGTTACTGTTATCAAACAAGTAAGACTGCATTTATGCATCCATCATTTTCAGGATTGTTGGTAACCTGGGCATATTTCCCCCAAATAACCTTGCCTCCTTGCGTCACAAGGCCTAGCTCACTCACATTCACCTCAATGACAGTACCTTTAGTGATTACACCCAAAGTTGTGTATAATGGGGATGATGGATTCTTTTTTACACCAAGTATTGGCAGACAGAAGGTGGCTTTCAGTTCTGGATGTGTTACAGGGGTCTTCTTCAAACGTAAGCCCATTGGTCTAATGAATCTTTCATATTTAGGTGGTTTTCTTGTCAAGCCATCTCCAACAAAGCAGACTTTGGTAACCATCCTCTTCCACGCCTTCTTTTTTCTTTTCCCTGTCCGAATAAATTTTAATACTTCTGCTTCTCCCTGGGCACGGACTTTAGGCAGAGGGACTTCCCATTTTCCCGCCTTCTCTTTTCGTTTTTGTTTAATCATGTTGGAAAGTACTTTAGCTCGGGACTGTCCTTCTCTGCCTAGCAGATATAGGCAGGCACTGCTCCCTTGGGAGTCTTTTCATCATTCTTTTGTTTGGTGTTTCTCTTCTCATGCATCTTGATAGTCTTTTTCATCTGTATTTTCTCAGCATGGCACTGCTTATGGTAGAGCTTGGCCTTCAGGCCAATCATCTTTTTTGCTTTCTTTGAACGTTCATGAGCCTCCCGACTTTCCTTTTTTCTCTTTTTCTCATGGTAATCCAAACAGTACCCATAGCATTTATGGTGTAATTCAATATATTCATTTTGTGGCATGGTGACGGCCTTAGAACCGCCACGTGCAGCCTCCTGGGTGCGAAGAAGCTCCCAACTTTCAGGGCTCAGAAACCCACGAGACCCATAAATAAAATCTTTTAAAAAATAATTTTCCATTCCTTGTTTTAGAGCTTGATAAGATTATCAGATCATCTGCAAATAATGACAATTTTGTCTCTTCCTTTCAGAATGGGACAACATGGTTAACTTTTCAAATTTCTAAACCACAACAGATTAAAAAACGTTTAGTCTAACTGATACATTCTCCAATGTTTATATTGCTTATTTCTTACATTAATTAGGACTCTTGGGACAGCATTTGATAGTTGTGGTCTCCTGACATTAATGGAAATACTTTGAAAGTTTATCCTATATTTGCTGATGGAATTTTAAAAATATCTCAACTTATTAGGTTAATGAATTTACTTATTTTTCCTAGTTTGCTAAGGGTTTTTCTTTTTATGAATAAGCATTGCCTTCTGAATCCATAGCAATGGTTATTTAAAAAAAAAAACTGTTCCTGTTATGAAGAACGTTCTGCCATTGACAGTCATTTTATCGTTTTAATACATTTTTGATTCAGTTTGCTTATGTTTTACTTAGAAAGCCTGCATCTATTTTATTTATGTATGTGCTAACTTACAGAATGAAAAGCAGCACCTAATTGTGTACCATTTAAACATTTGTATCTTTGTTATTTTGACTTCCTAAGGATCTGAGAAAGTAGATAAATTAGTACTTTCCTCAGAAAGACCTCTGAACTCTAGGCTAAGTTAGATCCCGTCCTTAACCTTCTCACTGCACGCTCATTGTGCTATTGCAGTTATCTAAGTCATTTACTGACTGAGTCACCCACCAGGCTCCAAGTTCCTTAAGAGCGGAGGGTTTCGTCTGTTTAATTCACTGCTATAATCCTAGGGCCTAACCTGTGCTTAATGCATAGCAGACTCTTAAAAATTATTGTAGAATGAGTAAATGAGTAAATCAATCAGTTTGAAAGCTAGTGATACGTGTATCTTTCTCTGTTTGAAACCTGTCTGATGCTCATATTAAGTATTCCTTACTAAATTGCTTTTCCTGGAATATCTTCACCTGCTTGAACTGACATGTCAAAGTATTTCTTTAAAGTCTGCGGGACTAGATACATTCCACACAACTCTCTACTGCCCTATCCAGTGCACTGGCACATCATAAAAAACTAGGCGAGCTTTCTAAAATTCAAAACTAAATGTTACTCAAGCAAACATACCTCGCAGAAGGTGTTTTCTTAGTTTTCATGCATGGGAAAATGTATGATTGCAGGCTTCATCAGATCCTCCAAACCAAAGCACTATCAGGCAACAGGTTGTTACCCAAAAGTTGTCAGCGACTTTTCGAGAACAAAGCTCAGGTACAGCAAAGGTCAGCCACGGGCGGGGAACTCCACATCCCTGGGATTTCCACCAACAGAGAAGGCCAGGAATTCTGAACAGGAGTAGGTAGTTTCTGCTTTTCTGATTCTCCTTTTCTACCAGCAGTTCCTAATTTTCACTACAGTTGTTAAAATAAAGTTAAGGGTAGTTCCTGGCAGAATGTTTAACACTTGATTAAAGGTAACCTCATTCTTTGCCATCAATTATGTCTTAAGTAGAAAGTTCTCAGGAATTGTCAAGGCATTTTTTTTTCTGATTTCTTAAAAGTATACATCTTATAATCAAGAACAGGCACATATTGCCCTTAGCAATATCTCAAAATTATTTTTACTTTAAGTCCAAAAAGAATTTGAAGTACTTGGAAATTTGGACCAATTATTAGGCTACCAGTAGTGTTTCAGTTTATCAAAGACACTGATAAAATAACAACATGTTCAAAGGATGTCAATTTTACAGTTTATAATCAAGTCCTCAGTACGCTGTAATTCAAAGGATGACTTTTTAAATGAACTAATTCTGTTTTTGCTGGTGAAGAAAATAAATGTGTTCATTAATAAAACCATCATTTGAATTAGAACTTTTTAAAAATTTTTTCTTTATTTTCATTTTACTTGAAAAACCAAGAAGGATCATCCATCTACTGGTTCACTCCTCAAATGTCCACAACAACCAGGGCCAAGCCAGGCAGAAGCCAGGAGCATGGGACTCCACCTAGGTCTTATATAGACAGTACTTGGGACATCACCTGCTCTCTCCCAGGTTGCACATCAGCAGGAAGCTGGATTGAAAGCAGAGGAGTCAGGACTTGAACTAGGCTTTCCAATATGGGTGTGGACATCCCGAGAGGAGGTTTAACTTCTGTGCCAATGCCTGTCCCAAACAACAAATGTACTGAAGATTTATTATGTATTGAAACTACTGGGGCTGGTACCATGGCTCATTTGGTTAAGCCTCCGCCTGCAGCGCCGGCATCCCATATGGGTGCCATGTTCTAGTGCCGGTTGCTCCTCTTCCAGTCTAGCTCTCTGCTGTGGCCCAGGAAGGCAGTGGAGGATGGCCCAAATGCTTGGGCCCCTGCACCCGTGTGGGAGACCAGGAGGAAGCACCTGGCTGTGGGCTTTGAATCGGCACAGCTCTGGCCATAGCAGCCATTTGGGGGGTGAACCAACAGAAGGAAGACCTTTCTCTCTCTCTCTCTCTCTCTCTCTCTCTCTCTCTCTCTGTCTAACTCTTTCAAATAAATAAATAAAAAGAGACTATTCAGGTTCCGGGCACGTAGTCTATTCCTTGCCCTCATGGAATTTATAGACTACTCAAGGATGAGTGGTCTTGTGCTGTGTCAGCTTTAGCTAAGCTAAAACCATGTTTCTCGGGATGCTCTTTCATGTGTGATGCTGTGTTTGGTGTTGGACACAGGAACATTGGTGTGTGAGACTTGGATGGTGAAAGGAGGGAAAGCAGCATAGGGTGCCAGGTGCTATTGCACCTCATGCCCATTGTCACCGATCTACTGGCTCGCTGTTTTGGTGACAGGAAGCCCCTGCAGCCCCTGCCTGATTGCCTTCAGCTTCTGAGTCCTGGGCCAGACAGATGTCCATCTCTACCATGAAGGCCACACTACTCTGTACAGTCCTACATCATTCAGGCTGGAGGTAGTGAGAAGATATGGGTTCCCTATCTCCACAGTCTGTTCGCATGCATTCCTGTTTGCCATTGGTCTCCTCCATTTCATGCCTAGAAATTCTTCCTGACTGCCAGTCCTGTGGAACCTGGAGACCTCAGATTTATCACTAGTGGCAAGATATCAGCCTTCCATAGACTTCTTCACCAGCACTTACAATTACATCTAATTGTAATCAGGTCTAATCTCTATGTAAATCTCTCTTTTAGTATCACTCAGGGTGGTTCTGTTTCTCTAGTCAATCATGATTGATACAAGGTGATGGACATTCATCAGAGACTCAGGCAGTACACATTGTGTTAGGGGATTTGAAGGAAGAGACAAGGCGCAATGAGACAATATAGATGCAGTGTCTTATTTTAGACTAGAGATCGGGTGTCAGGGAAGATCCCCTGAAGGTATAATGTCTTAGCTGAGACTTGGAATTGGAGCAGACATTAGCCAGGTCAAAAGTTGGACAAGATGGCCGGCACCATGGCTCACTTGGTTAATCCTCCACCTGCAGCGCCGGCATCCCACATGGGCAACAGGTTCTAGTCCCGGCTGCTCCTTTTCCAGTCCAGCTCTCTGCTGTGGCCCAGGAGGGCAGTGGAAGGTGGCCCAGGTGCTTGGGCCCCTATACCTGCATGGGAGACCAAGAGAAAGCACCTGGCTCCTGGCTTCGGATTGGCGCAGCGCCGGCCGCGGCAGCCATTTGGGGAGTGAACCAACAGAAGGAAGACCTTTCTCTCTGCCTCTCCCTCTCACTGTCAAATTGAAAAAAAAAAAAAAAAAAAAGAAAGAGTTGGACAAGATGAGCAGCAGTGACAGCTCTGCCCCTCCAGGCACTGATAGGGAACCAACCTATCCTGAGCTGGGAGGATGATGTGGCAAGTGGGAGGGAAGGCCTAGACCATCAGGGTCCTGTAATTCAGTTCAAGGTCCTGAGGCTTTGATTAAAGAGGATATGATAGGAACAGATTTATATTTTTACATAAAAGATTTATTTATTTATTTATTTATTTATTTGAAAGAGTTACATAGAGAGATGGAGAGACAGAGAGATCTTCCGTATACTGGTTCACTCCCCAGATGGCCAAAACATCCAGGGCTGGGCCAGGCCAAAACCAGGGGCCAAGAGCTTCTTCTGGGTCTCCCACGTGGATGCAGGGGCTCAAGGACTTGGGCCATCCTCTACTGCCTTCCCAGGCCATAGCAGAGAGCTGGATTGGAAGAGGAGCAGTCAGAACTAGAACCGGCACCCATATGGGATGCCAGCACCTCAGGCCAGGGTGTTAACCCGCTGTGCCACAGCGCCAGCCCTGAGAACAAATTTTAAAAGTGGAAAGGCTTAAAGAAAACACAATTACGGATTTGGGTCATTTACTTTTCTCAAAGAAAGAAAACTCTGATAATAAAGAAGTCTGATCCATGCTGGAATATAAGGAGATGAGAAGCAGGAGGTTGTTCGCATGGGTTAGATGAGTAAAAGGATATTGGCAGTGGGAACAAAAAGAAAAGCTGACACAGGAATCACTTAAGACATAAAAGCAACATGACTCGGAGCCTGGTGGAACACGAGCAGTATGGAAGAAATGCGTCTCAGCATGATAATGCAGTTGAAATTATTGGTTCTGGTAGAGAGATTTTTATTTCAAAGAAATGGAAACTTAATAGTATCAAAAAAGAAGGTGATAACTCTAGGCCTTTTCTACAGTCAACAGAAGATTTGAAACTCCTTTTAAAATATAGCAGGATTTCTATTTTCTTCAGGCATTCAGATATGATCAAACTATTTCAGCCTAGAGACTATTAAGACCTCAGATACCTGAGAAGGTAGGGCAGGTTTTATTTTTCTGAATAGTAAGACACAAAGACACAGTCCCTCAAGTCAGAATGGGAGTGGCCTTCAACTGGCTTCAATCTTTCATTTTTTTGTGGCCATGGTTTCATTATGCATAAAAAAGTGTTTCAGAATGGAGTTGTCATGATAATGACATGACTGGTGTCTTGATGTTTTGTATTTCCTTGATATAATGTTTATTTGTATTGAAGGCAAATAGCATTATCAGACTATAATCATGGGGCTGGTGCTGTGGCGTAGTGGGTTAAGCTGCCACCTGCAGTGCCGGCATCCCATGTGGGCGCTGGTTCAAGACCTGGCTGCTCCATTTCCAACCCAGCTGTCTGCTATGGCCTGAGAAATCAGTAGAAGATGGCCCAAGTCCTTGTGGCCCTGCACCCACATGGGAGACCCAGAAGAAACTCCTGGCTCCTGGCTTCGGATTGGCTCAGCTCCGGCCGTTGCAGCCAACTGGGGAGTGAACCAATGGATGGAAGACCTCTCTCTCACACACTCTCTCTCTCTCTGCCTCTCTTTCTCTCTTTGTGTAATTCTAACTTTCAAATAAATAAATAAATCTTAAAAAAAAGAATATTATCATGCACTTGGGCATTCTCTCTTGTCAGATTGTAAACTACCCTTGGTGTTAGTTATAACAAGATTCCCCTGGAAGCCCAGGTTCTGGGGAGGAAGAAGTATGACAGGAGGATGGTGCTTGCTGCCAGCCATGCCTGCCTCCACCCAGCCCCTCCTCCAACTTCTACCTCTTGCCCCAGCCCAAGTGAGCTCTTCACTTTTACCTCCTGGCATTCTCTCTAATTTATCTGGGTCTTTGTCTGCTCCTAAATCTGTAAGCGGGAGAGAAGGTTCCATAATTTATGTGGTTGGCAAGGGAAAAATCACAATTATTATCTATGATGAAGAACTACTCAGATGGGGGAGTTGGGAACATTCCTTTACTTTACTCAGAGTAATGAAAGGTTGAAGCTGAGGTTACAAGCTGTGTTTTGAAGCTGTGAAGCATATTCTACTTCAGTTTGTTTGGAATTGGTTACTAGGGGATTATGGCTCTCAACCTCAGGGTCTAGGGGGGAAGCCCTAGGGTTGGTAGCTATGCTCTGGTTCCAGGGAGCTCCTGGAAAGGGACTTCACTGGCATTTCCCATGCTAGGCATTTGGATTTGTTTCTTTGACTTTTAACACAAAAACAGCCATAATTTTCAGCCTTAATTCTCTTGCAAGGCTACTTTTACTCCCACCTTTCACCCCTTCATAGGCATGCAAATAACTATGTTGCTTTAAAAGCTTTTTAATCTGTGAAAAGACTAGAACTCTAGAAGACGTGGAAGATGCTCAACCAAGAATATTCTAAGAGTTAGTGTTTAATGGGTACAAGAGTTCAGTTTGAGGTGATGAAAAAGCTCTAGACATAGACCACAGTGATGGTTGCATAACGATACATGTAATTGCACTGAATTATACACAGATAAATGGCTAAAATGGTAAATTTATGTCATAGATATCTTATTGAATTTGTTTAAAAAAATCCATGTCCATGGTTTCCTCAGGAAGAAGTCATGAGAATATACTTGGAAACGGACTGGTGTTGCTATTTTTGTTTTCATGATATTCAGTCTGTTCAATAATTATTTTATTTACTTTTATTTTATTCTAGCATGTAATTGTGTTATATTTCTCAATTTAAAAAGTGAATTTAAAAGTAAACAAAGACTGTCTGAAGTAGCTTAGGGTCTCAATTCTTGTTTTTATTTAATTTTTTATCAGAGTGCTAGAATTTTTAAAGCACTATTGAGATATAATTCATATATATTTACCCATTTTTTTAAGTTCCTGGAGACCACCCCAATTTTTTTAAGATTTATTTATTTAAAAGAGAGAGAGAGACAGAGAGGGAGAGAGGGAGAGAGAGGGAGAGAGAGACCCTCCATCTACAGGTTCACTCCCCAAATGCACACACAAGCTGGGACTGAGCCAGACTGAAGCCAGGTCCCCCATGTGAGTGGAAGAAACCAAGTATATGGGCCATCTTCCTACCTTCCCAGGCAGGAAATGGATTGAAAGTGGAGAAACCAAGACATGAACCAGCACTTTGATATGAGATGTGGGCATCCAAAGTGGCATCGTAACCAGCTGTACCACAACACCTGCCCCAATTCATTCATCTAAAACATGCAATCCAGCTGCTTTTAGTTTGTTCACAGACTTGCATATCCATCACCACAACTAATTTTATAACATTTTAATTACCCCCAAAGAACCTCCAAGGCAATAGTAGTCTTTCATGTTTCTCTCTTCCCTTACCTGGTCTCCCCACCTCCATTGTTTTTATTTGTAATGAAAAATGAAGGAGTTAGACTAAATGACTTTCTAAGACTTCCTAGTGCAAACATTCTGCAATTTTGTAAATAACTGCTTGTTAAATAACCACAAAAAAGAAAAAATTCCTAAGAGTATACTTATTTTGGCTGTGTTTTCATTCAGAGAATTTAGAAAGCTTTTGGGGGCAACAAAACCCTCTGAAGAAACACATTTGTCTAAAATACCACATAAATAAAGTTGAATGTTCTAAGATAGCCAAAAAATGAAGACAGAAGAATGTTCATCACCTAATCTAAGGCAATAGGGAAAACAGAGTGCCACAGCAAGCCAGGTGGAATTGCAACGAGAGCCAGACATGCCTGGGTTGGAGGTAGGTGAGGCCTCACTGTCTTGCAGGAGAGGCAGCGGGACAGCTGGTGCACACACTTGCCATCATCACTTTCCAATACGGGCTCTCAAAGGCCATTTTAGCTTCGACACAAAACCATACTCATCCCACGGATTTTTATTTTCCAGATTCATCCAAAAACTCTTCATGGGCTTCTATCTCTAAGTGATGCCTTTCTTTTTTAAAAATTTTAAAAAAGATTTATTTATTTATCTGAAAGTCAGAGTTACACAGAGAGAGAAGGAGAGGTAGAGAGAGAAAAAGAGAGAGAGAGAGGTCTTTCATCCGCTGGTTCACTCCCCAGTTGGCCACAACGACCAGAGCTGTGCCAAACCAAAGCCAGGAGCAGGTGTGCAGGGGCCCAAGGACTTGAGCCATTTTGTACTGCTTTCCCCGGCCATAGCAGACAGCTGTTTTGGAAGTAGAGCAGCCGGGACTCAAACCAGTGCCCATATGGGATGCCAGCACTGTGGGCACTGGCTTTACCCACTATACCACGGCGCCGGCCCCAAGCGATGCCTTTTTATATGGCATTTCCATTTTCCAAAAATCTTACTCATTGTTTAAGGCCCTCTTGACGACTTTGCCATCGCTGAAGCTTAGTGAACTATGTCATCTTTTCCTTGGGTTCCCAAGACACTGCACTCCCATGATTCTCCTCTTTCTCCCTCCCCTTCTCTTTTCTTCCTTGATTATACTTCCTTCTCCCACTGCTGAACTCCCCAAGTCACAGAAGCTCATTCATAAAATATATTGTCTTCAGGTTTTCATTAATGAAAGCATTGGGAAGCCATAGCATGCAGCCCATCAGTTGTTTTTATACATAACATTCTATTGGAACACAGATACATTTATTTATGTTTTGGCTATGGCTGCATTTGTGTTCAATGGCAGAGCTGAGTCGTTGTAACACAAACTACATGACCAGAAAGCCTAAACTATATGCTATCTGGTTCCTTTAGAAAAAGTTTACTAACCCTTGCTCTAATGAATTATGCTGTGAAAATTTCTTTTGTAACATTACCTTTTATTACATCTCTGTTTTACTTCTACAACTTGAGACAGCAACAATATATACTATGCTTTTGTGCCTACTCAAAGCCCATATCTTGCCTTTGCACTTGCCGGGTCTCAGGGAATACTTAGTGACTGAGGTTATATAAAACTATCAGTTCTTTCACTGTTACAGAAATAAAACTCTTCGATGCGGAGTTAAGACCTTCTCCTAGCTCTCCCCTGCAGATATGGCTGGCTGTCATCTTTCATCTTCCCAGTGTATCAGGACAGCATGGTGGCTGAGCATAGATTCAAGGATCAGAGAGCATGGGATTTGCATCCTGGCCTTGTCTCTTGCTAGCCTTGTTATTTTACATGAGCTGCTGAAATTTTCCCAGCTTTACCTCCTGATCTATAAAACAATGATAACAGTAGTACTTCATCAAAGTGTTTTAAAACAAAATAATGTGATGCTGGCACTGATGTGCAGTGGGCTAAGTGTCTGCCTGTGGCACCAGCATCCCATATGGGCACCAGCTCTAGTCCAGGGTTTCTCTTCTGATCTCTCTGCTATGGCCTGGGAAAGCAGTGGAAGATGGCCCAAGTGCTTGGGCCTCTGCACCCAAGCGGGAGACCTGGAAGAACCTCCTGGCTCCTGGATTCGGATTGGCCCAGCTCCAGCTGCTGCAGCCATCTGGGGAGTGAAGCAGCAGATGGAAGACTTCTCTCTCTGTCTCCCCTTCTCTGTCTGAAACTCTACCTACCAAGTAAATAGATAAAAATCTTTTTTAAAAAAGAATAAGATTACGAAAAATAATAAAAATAGTGAATTTTACATGTTACATGTGGTTTCTGGGATATAAACGATCCAAAATGCTTAATCATTGTTATTGCCCTATTGTAATTGCATCTTCTCCTATTCCCTAAATCATTATCTACCTAATTCAAATTCCTTTAAGATGTTTTCTCTGTATTTATTTGTTTTAAACAATATTTATTTATTTGAAAACCAGAGTGACAAAGAAAGACACACTCAGAGAGAGACATCTCCCACTCCCTAACTGGCCACAATAGCCAGGGCTGTTAGGATCTGGAAATTCCATCTTGGTCTCCCACATGGGTGGCAGGGGCCCAGGTACTTGTGCCATCATCCATTGACTTCCCAGGAAGCTGGATTAGAAGCAGAGGAGCTTGGGCCGGCGCCGCGGCTCACTAGGCTAATCCTCCGCCTTGCGGCGCCGGCACACCGGGTTCTAGTCCCGGTCAGGGCACCGATCCTGTCCCGGTTGCCCCTCTTCCAGGCCAGCTCTCTGCTGTGGCCAGGGAGTGCAGTGGAGGATGGCCCAAGTGCTTGGGCCCTGCACCCCATGGGAGACCAGGAGAAGCACCTGGCTCCTGCCATCGGATCGGCGCGGTGCGCCGGCCGCAGCGCGCTACCGCAGCGGCCATTGGAGGGTGAACCAACGGCAAAAAGGAAGACCTTTCTCTCTGTCTCTCTCTCACTGTCCACTCTGCCTGTCAAAAAAAAAAAAAAAAAAAAAAAAAAAAAAAGAAGCAGAGGAGCTGGGACTTGAACAGGTACTCAAATATGAGATGCTGGCATCACAACTGGCAGTTTAACCCTCTGTGCCACAATGCCAGCCCCATGCATTTCTGGTTTTGAATTCTAGGATTATAAAGTTGGGGTTCTCTTGGACGGGAAGGGAGAGTAGCAATGGAAAGATAGATGCCTCTTGAGTTGGCTATCTTAATTCTCTTGTCATGGAAAAGCAATGACGGTTTGCCTAGTAATTAGTTCAACTGCACAGTAAAGTAAATGAGTGGTCATTGAAAAATAGTAGCCTACCAGGGGATTTAATGAGTCATGGTTGCTTAGAAGGGGAACAGCACATTTTCTGCTCACTTTCTGAGAAAATACAGGTACTTAAAGCTAAAATAAGCACGAAGAGCAAGCTTCAAGGACAATTAAGTCCTCAAAGGCCAGTGGAATGGGAAATTAAGATAGTGATATTTCTTCTTGGTGGTAGCATTATTTAACATGTTGACCACTCCCTGAGTAATTACCTACTAAGCCCCTTCTGTGTGCTAGGCTTTGCTTTGGATATAAGGGATACCTCAACAAAAGTAAAAATCCCTGTCCTTGTGCTCTTACATTCTAGTGAGGTGAAGATAGATGACAAATAGAAATATAGACAGATAGATAGATACAGAAACATCAATAGATATTATAGCATTAGAAGATGGTGACTGTTATGGAGGAAAAAAGATTAGGATATGAAGAATCAGAATGAGAAGGGAGGATGCAATATTTGCATTTTTATATAAGATGACCAGGTGACATTTGAACAAATTTGTGAGAGTTCTGAGAGAGTGAACCACAGGGACATGTGGAGGGAAAAAACTATAAGCAGAGGCAACATACTGTGCAAATGCCCCAAGGCAGAAGCATGTTTGGCTTGTGCAAGGAAAAAGAAGCCAGAGTACAGGCCAGAAATGACCGTGCTAGATGGGGCCGGCGCTGTGGCACAGCGGGTTAACGCCCTGGCCTGAGGCACTGGCATCCCATGTGGGCGCTGGTTCTAGTCCCAGCCGCCCCTCTTCTGATCCAGCTCTCTGCTGTGGCCTGGGAAGGCAGTAGAGGATGGCCCGGGTCCTTGGGCCCCTGCGCCCTCGTGGGAGACCCGGAGGAATACCCTGGCTCCTGGCTTCTGATCGGAGCAGCTATCTGGGGAGTGAACCATCAGATGCAAGACCTCTCTCTCTCTCTCTCTCTGCCGCTCAACTCTCTGTGTAACTCTGACTTTCAAATAAATGAATAAATCTTTAAAAAAAAAAAAAGAAAAAAAAAAAAGAAATGACCGTGCTAGAAATACAATAGCTTACTTCTTATGCCCTTATTATTCTCTAAGCATTCTTTTAAGCATTTTAACAAATCTTCTAGCTGTTACTAAATATAATCTTCAAAAGAGTCATATAGTGTAGATAAAGTTATTCTCTCCATTTTGCAGATAAGCAAACCAATATTTTTATAAAGTTGAGTAATATGCAGCTGGCAAGATTACCCATTACAAGATTACACAGCTGGCAACTGCCGGAGTCAGGTGTGTGATGCTAATGACTCATGCTCTGTCACAACACCTCTTAGCCTGTCTTGGAGGTTGAGATGAGATTCACTCGACTCTGTTCTCCATCTGTCTGAACTACATGCTGCTTTCTTGTGACCTCTTTTGCTTATGAACTTCCTTTTAGATTCACTTAGGAATAAATGCATGGGCAGGCATTGTTATACAGAAGGTTAGGCCACTGCTTGGCGTGTAGTACCTGGGATCAAGCCTGCTTCTGACTGCCATGCAGGTTACTGCTAATGCACACCCTGGGAAGCAGCAGATGATGGCTGCAGGACCTGAGTCCCTGTCACCAGCAGGCTCCCAGCTTGGACCTGGCCCAGCCTCAAGGTGTTGCTGGCATTTGAGGGGTGAACCAGAGGATGGAAGATCTTTCTCTCTCTCTTCCCCACCCTGGGCCTCATCTCATTTGAACTTTCAAATAAATAGTCTTTTTAAAAAACTAAATTCAGAACTCAAAATATTAGTGGAGAGTTTTCATGCTCCCTTTTACAGCTTTGCAACATTTCCGAATTCTCTCTGCTTTCTCACTCTAATCTGCCGTTACTTTACCGGCTCTGCCTCTGCTACAAAGCAGTTCAGCCTGAAGGGGAAATCTACACACCAGAGGGCAACCACATCCTCTCTGGTCTTCTTCCTCCAGAACAACTGACATACGAGAGAGTCTTTTGAAATATTTCACTACTTTGTGAGTACAGGATTGTGGAAAATCACACATAGAGACATTATCTGTGCAGGCTATTTTTGCTGTTCTCGTTTTCCTTTCTGCTGTTTTTGAATATAGTTTTGAAGATTCTCTCCAGCCTTTGACAACGCCCCTTCAAAAATGCATGTGTTCTCAACTCTACCATCTTCTTAACCAAATGCAAATGGTACTACTAAGAAATCCAAGAAAAAGTGTTCAAACTTTGTTCCTTCATCTTTCTATTGCTAAATTTTGAAATCAGAATTCCAATGAGGATCACCCTTGTCCAAATGAAACACTTTTCTTCTGTCTTCAAAGAACACTCAGAGGATTGAACTCCTTCTTTTCCTTCTTTGACATATACAAAAGATTTTCTCCTGGCAAAACTGTATGTCAAATTTCAAACCAGAGTCAGAAAGACAGAACGTTCATTTCTCTAGCTGAACTAGAAAGACAATGATGGTGACAAAGAAGAAATTTCTCTTTTTGCACTGGTATCTGAACTAAAATGGAGAAAAAGTACAAAACTCGAGTATTTTCCCCATATTGAATACTTGAAATTAATAGTGACTTTGGTATTGGAATTCTTGGATGGGCATTTTAAAAGATCAGTGAAGAAAACTATGAATTTTTTGAATACTGTTATTGAAGGAAGTTCTAGCTCAAAGACAGAAATTCCTATAAAGATGAAAGAAATTTTTGAGATTAATAGTATAAATGTAAGCAGCAAGGGAGCTAGCACTGTGGCACAGCAGGCTAAGCCACCAGTTGTGCTGTCAGCATCCCGTATCAGAGAACTGGGTTGAGTCCCATCTACTCCATTTCCCTTCTAGCTCCCTGTTACTGCACCTGGGAAAACAGAAGGTGATTCAAGTGCTAGGGCCCTTGACACCCATTTGGGAGACCCAGATGGAATTTCAGGCTCCTGTTTTTGTCCTGACCCAGCCCCAGCTGCTGTGGCTATTTGGGGAGTGAATCAGTGGATGGAAGATCTCTCTCAATCTTTCTTTCTCTCTCCCTGTCTCTGTGTGTGTGTCTCTCCCTCTCTGTCAATATGCCTTTCAAAAACATATATATATATATATATATATATATATAAAATTAAAAAAGAAGAAAGACAGCCTATGGTAATTGCTTTTTTCAGGTGCTAAAGGCATGTTAACTTTTTAAATCTTATAGAAAACCTGAGCACAGGTGGTTACCAGGCTCATCTGATGATCTAAGTGGAAGCAAAATGGTTCTTGTATCATGACAGACATGCTGGCTTTGGAGATGACCTGGCTGAACTCTTTTGGAAACCACTTGAAGTTTCCTTCCTTTCCTAAAGGGATAAAATTAATATGGTCCATGCAACATGTTCTTCCTCCTTCTTTCATGGGAATTTTCAAAAAATACAAAATTAGAGAGACTAGTAAATCACCAGTACCTATCACTGAGTTTCAACCACTGTCAACACATGGCCAATCTTGTTTCACCTCTATCTCATCCTCCAATACCATTCCATACAATTTTGAAGCAAACATAATATATTATTTCATCTGTACTAAGTATATACTTTCTGCTTTACTAAGAATTTATTTTGAAATAAGCAATAGATCAACTTCTTTAAGTGCTGTAAGTCCCTCCTTGTTTTAAATATGCTTTTTGCTTCCCTTGACTCATCATGGCTTCTAATTTTATCACAAGAGCAGTTTCAACCAAGCCTAGCAGTCAGTCTACTAACACAGAGGTCTAGAAGTTGAGGATCAAGTTATGTATGCAGTGGACATACATAATTATTTTTGTCCGCCGGTCATCTGAATACTATTTTCTGTGTTTGGAGACTTCTTCACCTTGAGGCTTTATGGGAGACAAAATCTACTTCCCCCTGCAGGAGCTAAAAATGCCAAGGATTCTCTTTCCCAGCTCCTTTCTGCCCAGGGCCATGCCATAGTAGTCATTGCCAAAGACTGTGAAAGGGAAGTAGGTGATCCAAACAAGCGGGAAGAGAGAAGACCTGCTCTGGCAGCCATGGCAGTTCCAGGTGGGGATTGCAAGGGAGTGCAGAGAGTAAGAATTGTGAAGGAGAACATGGCATGGTGCTAGTGCCTGAGTTCAGGCTCTGTGGTTGGACTACTGCTGAGTGTCTAGCATGAAGTCAGTGTAGGATCACTCTGCTGACATGATTATGGTTGGGGTGCTCACTGAATAGGTTTTAAGCAGATCTACTGACCATTCTTTGACCTAACCAAGACCTTTGACTGAATTCTTTTCTATATAATCAGTAAGTTTCCATTTTTGAAGCCAAGAAATCTGATATACCTGAAGTTTATGTAAAAATTTAAATAATTACCTCACATGGATTCTAGAGGATATAGTAGAGAAGAAATAAAAAAGAGGCCAAAGATTACTCAAAGTTCACCAACAAATAATCTGGTACAAATATATCATAGGAGCTGTTTGGATAATCACAGAGGTCCTCTAATGATGCTGTGAAGTTTTTACAGTGCCTTCCCTTTGACTTTCTGGGTTGAGGGCATTGTCGATATATAACTTTGCTCACCAAAAATTGTCTATATTCACTAGAAGTGGTGAGGATACACCTTAACTATCCATCCGTTGGATTGGCCACATTAGAGGCTGGAGTTGATGGCATGGCAAGTACAGCTGCTGCCTGTGACACTGGCATTCCATATGAGTGCTGGTTTGTGTCCCAGCTGCTCCATGTCCAATCCAGCTCCCTGCTAATAGCCTGGGAAAAGCAGCAGAAATGGCCCAAGTGCTTGGGCCTCTGCACCTACATGCAAGACCATGATGAAACTCTTGGCTTCAGCCTGGCCCAGCTCTGGATGTTGAGGCCATTTGCAGAGTGAACCAGCAGATGGAAGATATTCTCTCCTCCTCCTCCTCTCTTTCTATAACTCTGACTTTCAAATAATAAATCTTTTATTATTTTTTTTAAAGACTATACTTCAGGACCTGTCTTCTCCCTCCCTCTGAAAGTTGATGGAGAAAATTCACATGTGGGCTTTAGCAAAATGTACATGAGACTACATTTTTTTTTTAGCTTAAAGAAAATCAAGTGTGATAGAACAGCAGCCCAAGGGGTAGCCTAATTCCTGGAAGCTGTGTTTTTGTGAATATACATGTAGATAGGAACTGTAAATATGAACCCAGAAGAAATTCATAATGGCTCTCAGTGGGAAATGGAAATTAGAAAATAATTTTATTTGTTTTCCATAAGCTTTGCTTACTAGTTCCCCATTAATTCCATAAATTTAGTGGCTAAAAACTGCACACATTCATTCTCTTGTGATCTGGAGGCCAGAAGTGCACCACGTGTCTTGCTGGGCTTTAACCAAGATGTGAGCCGGGCTGTTTCCAACCCAGATGCTGCAGGCCGGGCTGCTTCCTTGCAGGCTCCAGCCTCTTGGGGCCACCTGCAAGCCTTGGCTCCTGCCTCTTTCTCCCTTCCTCAGGGTGCGTCACTCCGACCTCTGCTTCCTTTGTCACTCTCCTCTGACTTCGGGCTTCTTGCTTCCCTCTTTCAAGAGCCCTTTGGATACTGTTGGGCTCACCTCGATAGTTCAGGGTAATCTCCAGCTGAGAAGCCTAAATTGAATCATACCTGGAAAGCTCTTGAGGCCATGAGGGGCACCATATACAAAGGTTCCAGAGATTTTTAGGTCATGAGCATCTTTGGAAGCCTATTATATTTTTCTGAAAACAAATTCTTATTAAAGAATTGAACTCTTCTCTACTAGAAGCCCTTGTTCCCAATAGACTAATGGTTTATTTATAATGTGATTATAAAGTTCCTGCAAAGCCTCTATTAGAGTGAAATGTTTAAGCCAAATAGATTAAATGATTACTTTATGCTTTTTTAAAACAAAAACAATGCTTTCAAAGCTCAGATATCCCAGAAAAAAGTGAACTTGCAGTGCTCCATAACTTCTTTCTTTCTTTTCTCTACCATGTTTTCTTTTTTTTCTACTGTAGGTACTTTTTTTTATTTAAAATGTCTTGTAAGTAAAGTTCATTATATAGTTTTTTTAAAAAGTTTATTTGAAAGTCAGAGCTACACAGAGAGAGGAGAGGTAGAGAGAGAGAGAGGTCTTCCATTTGATGGTTCACTCCCCAGTTTGCCACAATGGCTAGAGCTGCGCCATTCTGAAGCCAGGAGCCAGGAGCCAGGAGCCAGGAGCTTCCTCCAGGTCTCCTACATGGGTGCAGGGGCCCAAGGACTTGGACCATCCTCCACCACTTTCCCAGGCCACAGCAGAGAGCTGGATCGGAAGTGGAGCAACTGGGTATTGAACCAGTGCCCATATGGGATACCAGTGCTTCAGGCCAGGTCTTTAACCCACTGCGCCACAGCGCTGGCCCCTCAATATAGCTATGATTGAAATTAAACCTACTTTCTCACTTTTTAAAGATAGATACACTGTGCTAAGTGTCACTAAGTATATACCAACAAAGCTCATTTAAAAATAAGCAAATACTGGGGCCCGGCACTGTGTCACAGTAGGTTAATCCTCTGCCTGCTGTGCTGGCATCCCATGTGGGCACTGGTTCTGGTCCTGGCTGCTCCTCTTTGATCCAGCTCTCTGCTATGACCTGGGAAAGCAGTAGAAGATGGCCCAAGTGCTTGGGTTCCTGCACCTGCGTGGAAGACTGGGAAGAGCCTCCTGGCTTCAGCTCCAGCTGTTGAGGCCATTTGAGGAGTGAACTGGCAGAGGGAGTACCTTTCTCTCTGTCTTCCTCTCACTGTCTGTAACTCTACCTCTCAAATAAATAAATAAATAAACAAATAAAATCTTTAAAAATAAGCAAATACATTTACTGCTAAAAATTCTTTGTTTATTAATAATTTTTTAAATCTATATAAGGTGAACAAATTTCATGTATGTCATATATACAGATTTAGGATATAGTGATATCTTCCACCCTACCCTACCTCCCACCCTCTTTCCTCCTTCTTTATTCCTTATTTAAATTTTTACAATGAAATACTTTCAATTTATTTTATAATCATAGGATTAACCCACTACTAGGTAAAGAATTTAGCAAAAAATAAGGGGAAAAAATGTTCTAATGCCGTATAGACAAGGGCTATAAATAATGATCATTCTCAAAATAACAATTTTGTGAATACACATAACATTATTTGTACTCTACTAGTTACCATAGATCAGGGAAAACATGGTATTTGTCTTTTTGGGACTGGCTTATTTCATTAAGTAGAAGAACACATAAAGGTGATAACTTTTTAATGATAATTTATCATGTTTTAATATTTGCAGTAGAGATAACTGGGTTTTGATGCCCTTAAAAGTTGGTGCAGGTTAGGCACTTTGGGCAAGGTTAGGATACCACTTGGGACACCTGCACCCCATATCAATTTGTCTGAGATTGAGTTCTAGCTCTCCTCCCAGTCCCAACTTCCTGCTAAGTGCGCCCTGGGAGGCAGCAGTAATGGCTCACGTAGTTGGGTCCCTGTCATCCATGTGGGAGACCCAGACCGAGTTCTCAGCCCCCAGGTTCAGTCTGACCCAGCCCCAGCTGTTGCAGGTGCTTGGGGAGTAAACCAGCAGGGGGGTGATCTCTGTCTCTTTGGCAATGCTTCTCTGTCTCTTTGTTGCTCTTGTTCTTGCTCTTTCTTTCCCTCTCAGAAAAATAAATTCAAAGATTTTTAAATGCTGAAGAAAATTTGGTGCATGTGGTAGACAAAAGAATGTTATAGAGGGGAGGGTGTTGTGGCTTCACAGGTAGAGCTGCCATCTGCAAGGCCCCGTTGCACATGGGTACCAGTTTGTGTCTCAGTTGCTCCATTTTCAATCCAGCTCCCTGCTAATGGCTTGCAAAAAGCTGCAGAAATTTGCCCAAGTGTTTGAGCTCCTGCCACACATATGGGATACCCAGATGAAGCTCCTGGCTTCAGCCTGGTCCAGTGCTTGCTGCTTTGGCCACCTGGGAAGTAAACCGGCAGATGGAAGATCTATACTCTCTTTCTCTTCTTTTCTCTCTCTGTAACTGCCTTTCAGATAAGTAAATAAATCTTTAAAAGAAAAAAATAATGATTTACAGTTCAAATTGTCCTGTGTTTGAAAACAGAAAATTGTGATCCAAGTATTTTTGTTTAACTATCTTTGATGTTAATTGTCAGAGAAGAAATTTTCCCCCACTGTGGAAGGATTCTCACTTTTTGTTTTTGTTGTGTCAAACAACAAAACAAACTAAGCCCATATCTCCTGATTTATAGAATACAAAAATTATTCATGATGATCATCTGGACAGTCAGCAATGCTGCCTGCAAGGATGCGTGTGATTAACAGGCCTGGGAAAAGCCCAGCCAGAAAACAAAAGCCAGCACAGCATTTGCTTGTCAACTGGCCTTCAGAGCTAATGACAGGAGTAATTCCTCGTATTCCTTTTCCAGCCCAACATGAATTCATGCTCATTAGAGGACTGAGCCTGCAATGCCTTGCAGGTGCTCCTTTGTAACATGGGAATATTAATTACGTATTTGTACAATATCCAGTCACTAATTACTATTTAGCTCTACCAGTTCATGTCTCCGAGTCTTTATGTGTTGTTGTTTTTCCCTGCTCAGCCAGCCCTCTTTGCTTGGCCTGTTTTTGCATTTGCCTTGGCATTGTGCATTTGTAGCCATTCCTCTGGCGTAGGTTATTTATAAGGCCTCTCAGAAGCTCAACAGCACCATGAGCATTACTTTTATTCCACTGAAATACGGTTACAAAATTCCCTCCCCATCTCCTCCCACCGCCCACCATCCTCACAGTGTTCCCAATGATATCTTGCCAACATTCAAGTCTCCTGGGAAACTTTGTGAAGATACTTCTTCGAACTATATAATCTTGACAGAAATAATCATGATAATAAGTGGGTCTGTTTATCTTAAAAAAAAAAAAAAGTAGGCAATGGAGAAAGCCATAGGAAAGAATGCAATTGGGGCAAAAGTTTTCCAATTACAATATTTTTCTTTCACTTAAACAGAAGTTAGAGAGGCCAGGTACATGGAGAGGTGTAGTCCTTTGTTAGTTGAGGCTACATCTACGTGCTGTGAGCAACTGACCAACTGGAATGATTTCAGGGTTCTGAAAAGCTATGTGTTCCCATACATTTCTCTTACCGAAGATAAGACAAAGAGTGTTCTGGGGAATATGTTGTTTTGGTATTAGGAGTCATCCAATGGGACCAGTTTAACCTAGTACCACTGCATAGAGAGCAATCCCAAGGGAATGAGAACTCAGGCTATTTTGGGATGGAAATAACTGACTGGGAGAAGTGGTACTGAAAATTCTAGAAAATGCCTGTAGGCCAGCATAGTGCAATAGATTTCTAATTTCAAAGTTGATTAAAAGACAAGGGAGGTGAGGCCAGCACTGGGGCATAGCGGGTAAAGCCACCGCCTGCAGTGCTGGCATCCCATATGGGCGCTAGTTCGAGACCCTGCTGCTCTACTTCTGATCCAGCTCTCTGCTGTGGCCTGGGAAAGAGGTAGAAGATGGCCCAAGTCCTTAGGCCCCTGCATGCACTTGGGAGACCTGGAAGAAGCTCCTGGCTTTGAATCGGTGCAGCTCTGGCCATTGCGGCCAACTGGGGAGTGAATCAGTGTATGGAAGATCTCTCTCTCTCTCTCTGTTTCTCCTTTTCTTTTTGTGTAACTCTGACTTTCAAGTAAAAATAAATAAACCTTTAAAAAAGGGGGTAAGAAAGTTTTACAGACTGTTGTGTACTTTCCTATATGTATTCATCATTATCTAACAAATATTCTTATTAATTGTTTATTGGCTTGTGTTCCAAAGAAATCATTTAGTGTCAGTTATTTAAATCTGTAATCTTCCACATATTTATTTTTAAGTATTTATTTACTTATGTTTTTATTTGAAAGGCAGAGTGACAGAGAGAGAGGGAGAGAGAGAAAGAAAGAGAGAGGAGATTTTCCATCTGGTGGTTCACCCACCAAATGGCTGCAACAGTTGGAGCTGGGCCAGGATAAAGCCAGGAGCCAGGAACTCCATCTGGATCTCCCAAGTGAGTGCCAGGGAACCAATACTTTAGCCATCTTCCACTGCTTTCCCAGCCACATTAGCAGGGAGCTAGATTGGAAGTCGAGCAGCTGGGATTCAAAACAACATTCTGATATGGGATGATCATCCCAAGCAGTAGCTTAACCTATTGTGCCACAACATCCAATCTTTACAGTTTATTTTAGTGACCAAAATCTGTCCAAACAAAGGTTACACAGACCCAGGTTTGCAAACTAGATGAAAATGGATCTCTTCTGGTTGAAGAGGGTTGGAGTCTGGGAGCATTGTTATTCCTCCCCTCTTCCACTTGGCTTGCAGTCCATGGGGCAGCTTTCTCTTTAGGGCTGTCAGAGTAACACACATCCTTTGAAACAAGGGGTATTTATTCAATAAATTCATGATTGCACCACCATTTTGGGAAGAAAAAGCACCCTTCATTAAAGTTGAAAAACATGGGAAATTACTGATACTCCCTTTATTAACTGATTCCCTCATTCATTCTTTCAGTACAGACTGCTGATAACCTACTGTGTGTCAAAAACTTAACAAGCTCAGAAGGTTCAAAAGTGACAATGCAGACATGCTCTCTACCTTGAAGAACTGCCATTGTAACTCAGACTCAGCTCTGTGCTGCCACATATACTCTTTGAAGGAATCATTTGCCCAGAGTGTCCTCCCGGTGTGGAACCACACTTTGCTCAAAGCATGTTTCCCCACAAATAATATTCTTTCTTATATATGTCTTATAACAACTTGCCGTGCTATACAAAGTTTCAAAAATTACTTAAATAGAGGCTAATCCAGCAACTGAGAACATTATTTGCAATATATGGAAAGCTTGCCAAAGCATTAGCCAATCTTACAAGATATTATTATTCCACAGTTAAAATATTCAAGAAGAAAGGAGTTTTCTATTCATCCTACTTAATGTTTCTCCATTCCTTCCAACTATGATTTTTTGGAACATTTAAAATTCATTCTCTATACTAAACTCAAGTAATCTCAGGGGTCAATTTCTTTAAAGCCTTTCTCTCCTCTGTCACCAGCAAATCATGCAAAAGTGGTGGCCCGGGCTTCTATGCCCTGTGATCTCACCGAGCTGTTCCTGGTGGGCACACTGACCGGCCTCAGGCAGCCCTTGTGTGTGCTCCCCAAGATCTTTTTTTCCAGAGGCCTGGCCCTTCTAGACTTGCCAAACTCAATATTTTACATCTTGTCATCTGTCCTCCCAGTGTACTCTCCAAACTGCTCTCCAAAAACATTTGTAAAATGTTCTTTGCTTTTATTTTTATAATCTTTGAGATAGCAAGGACCACTCTAAAATGAGGCAAGGCAGAGCCAGAAAATCAATGGCATGATAATAACTACCACTAGGTCACACTGCTTTACAGATACTCATGCAGAGTGAATCTGAGCTTCTCAACAACGCCGTGCAGAAGTCACAATGAATCCCGTGTCACACAGCCTAAACCCCAAGTCTGGTCTTCTGATACCCAAAACGAGCTGAACTGGTACCTACTGCCTACACTGGGATCCTCTCAGACTTTGGGTCTCCACATTTTTCCACTTTCGGACTCATGGGAGGAGGCTGAGCAAGATGACGTGTAAGACACTCGTCACAGAGACACCAATTTAAGCAGCTATTCACGTAAGAAACACCACCCTCACAAGAGCTGAGGAAACCAGGCAAGAGATACAAGTACCCGGTTTTAATGGGATAATGAGAAAACGCACACTGAAGAGCGCAAGAAGGCAAGAGTAGCCGCCCCTAGAAGCAGTGCAGTGTGCAGAGAGGTGCTGGCCTCCTTGGGTGGGGGGTGGGGTGGTGGGGGTGGGCAGAGGAATTAACTCCAGACCTTAGAGTTGGAATTCAATAACAGGCCTGTCAGAAAAGCCCCGTGCAGGTCTCTCCTTTTCTTTGCCATTGTAGTGGGAGTGCCTGGCTCCCCTTCTTTTCATGTCTTCCCACAAGGCTTTCAAGATAAAGAGATTCTTGAGCAAAAAACAAAATCACCCCATTCCCCAGCGGATTTGCATGAAAACTGATAATCAGAGCGGATTTGCATGAAAACTGATAATCAGATCAGATACAGCTCTAAGAAGAAACAATGCAGAATCATCAAGCTGGGTCTATAAGGAATTGTGCATGTGATGGCACATATAGTGATACCGTGTCAAGGTCACTATCACCTTACCACACAAGCTGAAAATGTCACCACTGGCTGGACAGACTTGCTTGACTAGGGATATGAATTCTTCTGTGTATGTTCTGAAGTAGTGAGTGGGTTCAGCAATAAATATGTGAAACCTTTTGAACTGCAAGAAAAGCAAAAAGAAAAAGCCAGACAGGGCCCCAAGACCCCTTCTCTCAGGAACAGACTTGCAGACTGTGTCTTTGGGCCCTCCATAACCAGATGGCCAAGGGACTGTCTCCGGCACTCCTCCCACAACCCTGGGCAGACAACAGGGTATACAACTTCAACCACGGGGGAGTAGGGCAGGAACGTGAACTCAGAGCTTTGCCTTACAGTTTAGTTCCTGTCTCATCACAGTGAGACAGCATCGAGTAGCTAAAAGGCCCCTATCCTCAGGCCAGTACCTGCAGACGTAGCCTCGAGAGTCTAGGCCTTCCCTGAATCAGGCAGAGGCTTACGCCCTGGAAGGAGGGGTTCTGGTTCAGCTTGCATCATTGCCAGCTGTGTGCAGTCCCAGCACGCACCCACAAGATTGCACCGCATAGGGTCCCTCAGCTGCAGCTGCGACACTCAGATATGTCCCAGATTAGTATAGCTGGGTAGCCAAGAGACTCCCTTTACCATCCTACCTCAAACCTCAGGCAAAAAGCAAGAAGCAAGACTCAAACCACTGGGGAGTGTGAACAGTGCACAAAAGTGAGCACAGCACTGTCTTGAGACTCAGCACTGGGTTGGAAAAACTGAACACTGGGAAGATCCTAGTGGTGCCTGTCTCCAAGCCAATGGCTGCAGATGGAGCTTTTTAACCTTCCCTTATGCCAGATAGAGACCCATGGTCCAAGTCCATTGGACTTATATCCCAGCCAGCATCACCTGTGGCTGATTGCAGGGGTCTCAGCTGGCCACTCACCTTAATGGCAGTTGGCTTATAGCAGCACAGGCCTTAGCCTTTCTCCAGTGCTGCATGGTCTCAGCAGGCTGTGGGCTCTGGGTGTGATTTAGCATTTTGGCATTGGTGGACATAGGACTGTCTGCCATATTCCTCCTCCAACACAGTATCTTTCTACTTGGGGAAACAAATGGGGGAGTGAATGCCTGTCATTGCACAGAAACATGAGGCTGGTCCCTCCATGGTGAGGCTCAGAGCAAGGCAGCATCCTCCAATGCCCAGCTTCAGGTCAGTGACTGTAGACAAAATGTCAAAGCCCACCTGGGCCCCAGACAGAGGCCCGCGGGATGGACTTCCCCTCTGTTGACGTTTCCCTAGTTGATTTGGAACAACATACCAACTGCAGATTTTGGTCAAACCTGGGACAGCAGCACAATGTAGTGCTGTGCTAGTGACAATACAGCAATGGCAGACTTGCAGCAAACCTCAGCTTAGGGAGGCAGCTAGTTCTGTAACAGCTGAAATGCCCATGAGCTCAGAGAAAATAAACAAACTACTTAGAATTTCTGGACAGACAACCGCAAACAGAGCCAAATTACAAAGATGGAAAAAAAAATACTGAGTCTTTCAGTGTGCAGATAATGTCCTATGCCAAGCAGTCTCAAGGACTTCCAAGGAGCCATGCCTTCACCAAACAAGCAAAATAACATTCCAGAAACCAAGCAGACAGCAAGGAATATCCCCAAATTATCATGTGAAGAACTCAAAATAGCTATTTCAAGAAAACTCAACTTCTAGAAAGCACAAAAATTATTCAACATTCTAACAGAAATTTAACACAGATATGTATATAATTTTTAAAAATCAAATCCTCCCACTGAAAAATACACTAAGTGAAATTTAACTTGTGATAGAATGCCTTCTGAATAGATCAAACAGAAGAAAGAATTAATGAGTTAGAAGACAGGTTATTTGAAAACACACAGAGGAAAAAAAGGAAAAAAGAATGGGGAGGAATGAAATTCAGGACAGCATGAAAAGGCAAAGTTTCTGAGTGATTTGGGTTAAAAGGGACTTGAGAAGGTCACAGGACTAGAAAGTATATTCAAGGAAATAACCAAAACCTTTCCAAGCCTAGAGAAAGATACGGCTCTCCAGATGCAGGAAGGTCACGAGTTAGATTCAACTCAACCGAGTCTGCTTCCAGGATGAGTTATAATACAGCTCTCTGAGGTTAAAGACAGAAAGAATATTCTCAAAGCTTTAAGAAAAAAGAATGGAGTAACACATAAGAATGCCCCAATTCTACCTGACTGTGGACTTCTCAGGAGAAACCTTACAGGGTCAGAGAAAGTAGGATAAGACTTTCTTACAGTACTGAGAGAAAAATACTGCCAACCAAGAATGCTGTAAATGCTGCAAATGCAGCAAAGCTATCCTATATATATGTGAGAGAAAGGGAGAGGGAGGGGGAGGGGGAGGGGGAGGGAGGCAGAGGGAGGGAGAGGGAGAGGAAGGGAGGGAGAGAGGGAGAGAAGGAGAGAGAGGGAGAGAGAGAGAGAGAGATTCCCAAACAAAAGCTGGGAGCTCTCACCATCAGACCTATCCTACAAAAATTGCTCATGGGAGTTCCTCAAACTGAGAGATGTGCTGATGTGTAAGAAGAAGATTTCAGAAGGCCGAAAACTTACTGATAAGAGTAACTTTGCAGACAAATTCAGAATTCTCTAATATTATAAACATGATATGCAAATCATTCATATCTTTAGTATGGAGACAAAACAAAACAATTAATAGCAACAATAACTACATAATAACTTTCTAGAGGCAATATAGAAAGATATAAAATAGGACACTGAAAATATAAACTATGGGGAGGAATGGAGTGCAAGTGTTAAGTTCTCTGTTCATTTTTGAAGTATTCTTTGTTAAAAAAATCATTTATTTGATAGAGTGATGGAAAGGAAGAGCCAGAGAGGGATCTTCCACCTGCTAGTTCACTCTCCAAATGGCCTCCATCGCTGGTGCTGGGCGAGGCCCACGACTGGAGTCTGAAACTCCTTCTGAACTTCTCACGTGGGTGGGTAGCAGGGACCTAAGTATTTGGGCCAACCTTTTGCTGCCTTTCCAGGTGCATTAGCACAGAGCTGGATCAGACACAGAGCCGCAGCGTCTTGAACCTTCACTTGCTGACATCGCAAGTGGTGGCTTTAACTCACTGTACCACAATACCAGTCCCTAAAATATTTTTTTTAAACTTTTTTTCTGCTTATGTATTTGAAAGTCTGTGGCGTGGAGGTGATGGGGAGAGGCGGGGGGTGGGGGTGGGGCAGATACAGAGAGCTCCTGTGTGCGGATTCACTCTCCGAATGCCTGCAATGCCCAGGGCTGGGTCAAGACTGAATCCGGGAGCCAGGAACTCAGTCAAGGTCTCTCCCGTTGGTATCAAAAACCAATTACATGTGTCATTGCCACTGCTTCTGAGGGTCTGCATTAGCAAGAAGTTGGAGTTAGGAGCCAGAGCCACATATCAAACTGAGGTGCTCTGGGGCCAGCACTATAGCGTAGTGGGTAAAGCTGCTGCCTGCAGTGCTGGTTCGAGTCCCGGCTGCTCCACTTCCGATCCAGTTCTCTGCTATGGCCTGGGAAAGCTGAAAAACCTTGGGCCCCTGTACCGACGTGGGAGACCTGGAAGAAGCTCCTGGCTCCTGTCTTCAGATCAGCACAGCGACAGCCGTTGTGGCCAGTTGGGGAGTGAATCAGAGGATGGAAGACTTCTCCCTCTCTGTGTCTCTCTACCTCTCCTTCTCTCTGTGTGTAACTCTGACTTTCAAATAAATAAATAAATCTTAAAAAAAAACTGAGGTGCTTTGATTTGGGACACAAGCAAAAGAAATCTTAACCACTAGGCTAAATGTCCACTGCATTTTATTTTTAAAGTCTTATTGTTTTTGTTTTTCTCTCTTTTTTATAATCACTGTCAACTTGCTGTAACTTCAAAATATTTTGGTATAACCAAACAAGGACTTTATAATCCTCATGGTAATCAAAAAGCAAAAATCTGTAATAGACACATCAAAAATAATAAACGAGTAATCAAAACACATTACTAGAGTAAATCACTTAACCACACAGGAAGACAAAAAAGGAAAAAAGAATCTACACTAAAAGTAGAAAGCAAGTATCAAGGGGCAGTGGGTTAAATCACAACTTGAGGTGCTGGCATCCCAAACTGGAATGTGGATTTGAGTCCTGGGTACTCCACTTCTGATCCAATTTCCTGTTAATGCTCCTGGGAAGGTAGTGGAAGATGGCCAAAGGGCCCCTCATCCTAATGTGGGAGACCAGGAAGGAGTTCCTGGCTCCTGGCTTCAGCCTGGTCCAGCTCTGTTTGTTGTGGCCATTTGGGGACTGAACCAGCGAATGGAAGATACCTCTCCATGTCCCTGTCCCTGTCTCTGTCTTTCTCTCTCTTTCTCTCTCATTTTACCTTTCATATAAATAAGAAAATCTTCAAAGAAAGAAAGAAAGAAAGAATCAAACCAGCAGACCTTACCTTTAAGGACATGTATGAACTGAAAGTGAAAGGCTGAAATAAAATAGCCTATGCAAATAAAACCCAAGCAAGAGCAGTAGTATCCATATTCACATCAGATAAAACAGAGTCTCAAGAAAGTTCATCAGAAAGAAGTTTTAATCTTGGCTCCAGGAAGAGGAGGATGGGTGATTAGCATTTCTTCCTTAGAAAGAATAGAGATGTGTGTTTAGTTCACCCTTGCCCACCTGCTGCCTGGGATGGTGACAGCACTGCTCCTCATTGCTTCTATACAAGAACATGGCTTGCTCCCTTCCCACATTTCTGGAGCCTGGGGCCTTCTTTCTGGCCCCTAAGCATGTCCAGATCTTCTCCACCCAGGGCCTTCCCACTACTGCTCCCTCTGCCTGGCATGACCCTCTGCTGGCTTGTTCATCTCCAGTATCCCCACCTCCTTCAGTAGGCCTCTCTTGCCTACTTTCTGAAACCCACCCTGTAGATTTCTCTCTGTCCTATCACTTTATTTGGTTTTCCAACACAACTTACTTTCCATGAAATGTGATATTTGCTTTTTAAAATGATAGTAAAATGTGCATAACACAGAATTTACCACGTTAACCATTTTTAAGGGTACAGTTCAGTGGCAATTAGTATATTCACACTGTTGTACAACCATCACCACTGTCCATCTCCAGAACTCTTTTCATCTGCAAAAATGAAATGCTGTGCTCATTAAACATTAACTCCCTGTTCCTCCCTGTGCCAGCACCTGGCAACCACCTTTCTACTGTCTGGTTTTCTTTTGACAGGCAGAGTTAGACAGTGAGAGAGAGAGACAGAGAGAAAGGTCTTCCTTCTGTTGGATCACTCCCCAAATGGCTGCCATGGCCGGCGCTGTGCTGATCTGAAGCCAGGAGCCAGGAGCTTCCTCCCGGTCTCCCATGCGGGTGCAGGGCCCAAGCACTTGGGCCACCCTGCACTGCACTGCCGGGCCCACAGCAGAGAGCTGGACTGGAAGAGGAGCACCCAGGACAGAACCGGTGCCCCAACCAGGACTAGATCCCAGAGTGCCGGTGCCACAGGTGGAGGATTAGCCTAGTGAGCCATGGCGCCGGCCTCTACTGTCTGGTTTTATGAGTTTGACTATTCTACATATCTTATATAAGTGGAATCGTGTTTGCCTTGTTGTGACTGGCTTATTTCGCTTAATATTATATCCCCAAGGTTTATCATGTTATAGCACATGTCAGAGACTTCCTTTTTAAGGCTGAATAGTATTCTATCATAAGCATATATCATATTTCTTTTAGCCATTTGTTCACTGTAGGACTTTTAGGTGACTTCCATATTCTGGCTATGGTGAGTGATGCTTTCATGACCATGTATATACAAGTACCTCTCTGAGTCTCTACTTTCAGTTATCTTTTGTATGTTCCCAGAGGCTGAATTGTTGGATCACATGGTCATTCCACTTTTAATTTTTGAAGAAAACCTCATACCATTTTCCATAGCAGCTGTGCCATTTTACATTCCCACCACCATTGCACAAATGTTCCAATTTCTCTACATCCTCTCAAACATTTGTTATTTTCCTTTAAAAAAATAATAGTACAGGCTGATGCTGTGGCATAGCGGGTAAAGCCACTGCCTGCAGTGCTAGCATCCCATATGGGCACCGGTTTGAGTCCCAGCTACTCCACTTCCAATCCAGCTCTCTGCTGTGGCCTGGGAAAGCAGTAGAAGATGGCCCAATTTCTTGGGCCTCTGCACCTGCATGGGAGACCCAGAAGAAGCTCCTAGCTCCTGGCTTCGGATGGGGCACAGCTCCAGCTGTTGCAAGCATCTGGAGAGTGAACCAGTGGATGGAAGACTTCTCTCTCTCTGCCTCTCCTCTCTCTGTGTAACTCTGACTTCCAAATAAATAAATAAATCTTTAAAAAGAAAAATAGTAACCGTCCCAATGGGTGTGATATAGTGAAATCAGTTTGCTAATTTTCACTCACTTGCTTAATGACTATTTTTAATGACTGGGATGATAGCCAGGAGGGCATTACTTATTCAGTATTAGCTTATTCCCTCCTTTCACTTTCAGTCCATGTATGTCCTTAAAGGTGAAGTGAGTTTCTTGCAAGCAGTTTATATTTGAGGCTCATTTTTATCCATTTGGTCTCTCTCTCTCTCTCTGTCCTTTAATTGGAGAATTTAATCTATCCACAGTTCAGGTGATTGTTGATAGGTAAGGTGGTTTGGCGAGTGTGAGTCTGGGTGTGCCCCGTGGAGAGGAGGTTCCTGAAGCTGGTGGGTAACCATGAGTCTTCAAACCTATCAGGAAAGATGAGCAGTAAGCCAAGGACTCGGCTCTGCCAGGACTCGGGGCTGGCAAGAGGGAGTGAGAATTTATTGAAGAAGTAGGAATAATCCTTAGCAGAGGAAATATTGGCATGGGCACAATGGTGACATTCCTTCCCCAAAGAACCTCCAAGTTCACTATGAATCACATGAGAGTTCCCTTTCAGTATGTCCGGTGATTTATTTGTTACAAAACCAAACGCATTCCTAGAAAATTGGTTAGATAAATACAGAACTCTAAAAGACAATACTCCCACCATTTGCTAATGATGAATTTTAATTTAAAGGAAGCACAGCATGCCCCTCCCCCAATGGTATTTTTAACATGTTCCTGTGGCCAGATAGATACACGCCGTATTTCCATTATTTCTTCCAGTGCCTCTTTTCTTCTACAATCTATTTTAAACTGTGACCTTTCTTTTTTTATTTAGCTACTCTTTTCTAAATCTACAATGATGGTTGTCTATCCTTTGCATTGCAATGCCATTTATATACATCTAAGTGGGAAGAACCAACTCTTTCTGGTTCTTCAGTTAAATTTTTGTTGCTTTGCCTAAAGGAGCTATTTGTGGGTTTCTCTTAGGAACAACGTCCACAGTGACTTATATCACAGAATAAAGTCTTGGGAGTTTTCAAACTTTTCTGTCCTCTTTCCCCTCTGCCCTACCGTGTCCTTCAGCCCCACATATGCAAGACTGCCTTTTGAAAAGCAGGAGAGATCTTTCATGTGACAGCTTCAAATAATGTAAGAGGTGATCTTTTGCCCTAAAGAAATAATGGGAATCCTGATTCTTTGGCTGTCTTATAATGAAATTTCACCCTTGGCTTTTTATTTAGGGCTCATGGAGTCTCAATGCTATGTTATTCTTTGAAGGAGAGCAAGAAGGTAATTCTGAACCCGAGTACACCCATAGGCGCCTATTAGGCCTGAAGTTCAAGTGCCAGAATCTGTAACCTCATAAAATGTAAGTCTGTGACATATACAGAAAAGAACAATAGAAAAGAAGTAGCCCAAGTGTTCTTAAGAAAATACAGGGAGAATCTTTCAAAATGTGTAAGGCTTCATATGTATCTCTACTGTTTCATCTCTATTTACTCTACATTTATCAACTAATATGCAGTAGGGACTCTACTTAATACTGTCAATGTAGAGATATGTGTCATACAGCATAGGAAAGAGATAGATCATGACTTCTTCAAAGAGAAAAGTAAATGTGACACCACTGATGTTTTAGAATCCCAAAGGGATAGGCTGTCAACTGGAATGGAGCATAGGAAGGGAAATCTAGGCCAAAAAACTCAGCCTCATGGAAGAAGAATGGATAAAGCACAGTGTGAAATTCAGAAGGATGCCGTGGCAAGGTTGCATTTAGTAATGGAGGGCTGGAAAATTATGCTTCTTGCTAGAAGTGCCATTCTCCCCAGAGGAACACATGAGAAACATTTGGTCTAGCTTGCTGACAGTGTCTTCTCTGATGGGACAGGGGAAACAATAAAGAAAGCAGTTACGCTGGGCTTGCTTCTGGTCAACTTGAAAGACTTGTTAGGGGTACGGAAGTGCTGGGAGCCAGGAGAGAGAGTAGCCCCATCAGAGTTGAGGAAGGGGCAGGAGTTGTGAATGGCCAGACATCTCTCTGGGCTTTGAGAAAGTGGCTTGTAGGATATCCAGATAAACAGAGGCCTATGCCATTGTCTGAGACAAAGAAAGGACATGGCTCAAGAGAGGCTGGAGATTCTACAAAGCAAAATGGTGACCAGGTCACCAGAAAGAACAAAGAGAATAAAGACAGAAGAAAATGAAGAGGCAATACAGAGACCAGGGCAGGTACAGGGGTACCCTGAGGAGTTCTGATTTTAAAAGGCTATGTGAAAAAGATGCAAGCTGAGACCTAAAGTGTGTGCCTTAAAAAGTCACACGAACTTGAAGAGTCAGCCAGCAACTTTATGGGGCAAACCAGCAGTCTGACGTATTAACTCCCCTGCTAGTTCTTATCACCTTATAGCAAGCTAGACATCAGACACCTGGTATCGCAACAGAATATTCTCACAGCACATAACCAGAAAATTAATCCAATTATGTAGCCAGATTTATTTTACAGTTTTGTCAAGATGTAAAATATCCTGCAATCCCACATACTGATCTCCATTTTCCCATGAGAAATTCCTTTGTGAATATCGGGGAGTTGGGAATGGATAGGGAGTAGTCTCTCAGACTGCATGTCCATTCCCAATTTCTCCCCCTACCACACACGCATACACACACAAACACACAAACACAGGATTTCTGGGAATAGACAAGTGGTTGTCACAAGGAATAAACCTGTTTAGGGCAGAAATTATGAGCTGTGGAGACACCAACACCTGTTATAAGTTCATTTTAGGCAGTTTTTGTGGACAGGTTTCTCATTATGCTTTATTAAAATAAAAGTCAGCATGGATTCTAGACAAATCAGAATTCATCATAGAAATACATCAATCACGAAGCCAGCATAGTGAAGAAGAGGTTAAAGTCATCGACACCTGCAATGATGGCATCCCAGATGGAATGCATGTCCCAGCTGCTCCATGTCTGATCCAGCTCCCTGCTAATGGCCTGGGGAAAGATGGCCCAAGTGTTTGGGCCCCTGCCACCCGAATGATGGGAGACCTGAATGAAGCTCCTGGCTACTGGCTTCAGCCTGGCCTGGCCATGGCCATTGTGGCCATCTGGGGAGGGAATCAGCAGATGGAAGATCGCTTCCCTCCCCGCCCCCCTTTCTGTCTGTAACTCTTTCAAACAGATGATTTTATTTATTTATTTGAAAGAGTTACAGAGATGAAGAGGCAGTAAGAGAGAGAGAGAAAGAGAGAGAAAGAGCTCTTCTATCTATCTACTGGTTCACTCCCCAGATGGCCATAATGGCTGAAGCTGGGCCAATCCAAAGCCAGGAACGAGGAGCCAGGAGCTTCTTCCGGATCTCCCACGTGGGTGTAGGGCCCCAAGGACTTGGGCCATCCTCTACTGCTTTCCCAGGCCATAGCAGGGAGCTGGATCAGATGTGGAACAGCCAGGACATGAACCGGCATCCCTAAGGGATGCTGGTGCTAGAGGTGGCAGCCTTACCTGCTATGCCACAGCGCTGATCCCAATAAGTAAGTCTTAAAAAGAGAAATATACCAATCATTCTATGGTATCTTTTAGTTTTGCAACATGTAGAATTTTAACTTCTAAGAAAGAGGTTATAGCTCTCACTGTGACCTACCTTAGAACCATAGTCAATTCATAAATTACTAATCCAATTTACTTCTCACAGAAACAAAACCCTCATCATAGAAATTGCATAATAGTTCTTCTAGACCATTGTCTAGATACAATTGGCTTAAGATATTGGTCTCCCCTTTACACACAAGACACAGCTTTATGCATGATAATGTTACATTAATTGGATTTCTAATGGTTTGAATGGTCACCATGAAAGAGAATTACTTAGTGGACATACGACAATGTGAAAAGAAGCTTCTAGTGGTATCTCAAAAGAATTAAACCTATTTTTAAAAAGTTTTTAAGTGACTACAATGAAGACATGGAAGTCATGAAGAATTGTAATATACAAGCAAAATAAAGCTGGTGGGAAGAGATGATATGGCAGATAATGAAATAAAAACATTACAATGTCTCAGCTGACTGGTTAAATGGGCTGCAATAAATAACAACTGATGAAAGAAATGTAAATTCCCACATTGGGGCTGAAAAAATAATTTTTTTGACAGGCAGAGTGGACAGTGAGAGAGAGAGAGAAAGGTCTTCCTTTACCGTTGGTTCACCCTCCAATGGCCTCTGTGGCTGGTGCACTGTGGCTGGTGCACCGTGCTGATCCGAAGCCAGGAACCAGGTGCTTCTCCTGGTCTCCCATGCGGGTGCAGGGCCCAAGGACTTGGGCCATCCTCCATCTCCACTGCACTCCCGGGCTACAGCAGAGAGCTGGACTGGAAGAGGAGGAGCCGGGACAGAATCCGGCGCCCCGACTGGGACTAGAACCCGGGATGCCAGCGCCGCAGGCAGAGGATTAGCCTATTGAGCCGCGGCACCGGCCAAAATACTTTAATCTATACTATGGCAGACCGCCTTAACAGCAGGTCTGTTGTGAGAGGTCACCATTGAGCTCCCAGCTCCCAGCTTCAGCCTGTGCCAGACCTCATCACTGTGGTAATTTAGGGAGTAAACTAGCAGGTGGTAATGTTGCTCTCTCTCACACCCTCTCATAAATTACTTAATTAAACAGAATCAATAAATACTTTTGAAATCCTACTTTAAGAAAAATGTTAGATATTTACAATGAATAGAACATCAATATGAATCAAATTAGAGGGATCATTACATTTTATTTGGGATGGGACATGACCGATGCATTTTCAAGGCTACATTAATAAAGATACCCACATCTGGAGCAGTATTTGTTTCACAACTAACTGGGTGTTTATTTAATTCTTTGTGCCTCATTTCAACACTGACAAACATTTAGAGTAGGGCGAGCGGGATTGCAAGGAATTAATTGTTGTATAACCAGGACCACTGTTTGTAAGAAAAGAATCAACAGTCCTTGTCCTCGCCTTCTGTCCAGAGTGATTGCTCCAGGGACTGGATGTGATTTATGAATAATGGAGGCTTTAGAGTTTTTTTTTAATCTTTGTTATCGTATGTTGGAAGGTGGAGGCTTGGGTAGCCAAGCAGTTTTCTGACCATAAGGAGCCTGTTGCCAGCAGAAGAGGGAGGCCAACATGCCAAGAGAGACAGTGGTGTGCTGGAATTAGTTCATTTTGGCTCCTGAGAGCTAACTATTAAATATTCAGGAAAATTTGTGAGCTAGTATCTAAAGACAGTCATTATTAAAAACACATTGTGTATGTGTGTGTTGCCCTGCCTTTCAAGTAAATAAAAATAAATACATGAACATTTAGAACGGACAGGGCTTGGATGCCTGCATCCCATATTGAAGCACCTGGTTAGAGTCCCACCTCCATTTCTGATCTGATCTGGCTTCCTGCTAATGTACACCCTATAAAGTAGCAGGTGATGACTCAACTACTTGAGTCCCTGACACCCATGTGGGAGACCCAGATGGGGACCTGGGCTCCGGGATTTGACCTGGCCAGGCTGTTGTGGGTATTTTGGAAAAGAACCAACAGATCCTTTCTTTCTCTTCTTTTCTTTCTTTCTCTCTTCTCTCTTCTTTTCTCTCTCCCTCCCCACCCCATTGCACTTTCAAATAAATTAGCATTTTAAGAAATAGAAAATTATGGGGTAGGCATTTAGCCCAGCAGTTATGAAGCCTGCATCACACATCAGAGTGCCTGCGATAGATTCCCAATTCTGTCTCCTGAGTCCAGCAGCCTGTTAATGTGAGCCCTGGGAGGCAGCAGTGATGGCGGTGATGGGCTTCTGCCAGCAACATGGGAGACCTACAATGCGTTCAAGTTCTTGGTTTTAATCCCTGCCCAGCCCTGCCTGTTGCAGGCATTTGGGCAATGAACCAGTTTGAATGAGAGGGGTCTCTCTTCTGCTCTGCCTCTCAAATTTAAAAAAACAAATTACATAAATTGTAATTAAGTAAATTATAATAAAAACAAAGA
The DNA here is from genome assembly GCF_033115175.1 of Lepus europaeus. Lineage (NCBI taxonomy): Eukaryota > Metazoa > Chordata > Mammalia > Lagomorpha > Leporidae > Lepus > Lepus europaeus. The sequence continues at coordinate 111,270,970 of NC_084827.1, read as the reverse complement.
TAAAATGAATGTAGAACTCATTGTCCCCTAGTTATTTTACCACAATTTTATTATTGTCCATGTTCTTGGGGTTGTATTTGTCTGTTACAAGTGGTAGAAATACAATATGGTGGTGTTTTATTGCCCATCTCTTCCTGATTCTAGGTTAAGTGACATTTATGTTGGTAGCTTGAAATCAATCAATCACAGTGGGAGTATTCCCACCATAGCAATTGACAAGCACTATAAATCAAGGCTTGATTTATTGTTTAATTGATTGTTTAGACCCAAAGTCATCAAGCTTTTTTCTGTAAAGGATCAGACAGTTAACACTTCCAGCTTTGCAGGTGGTGCCACTGCAGTGCAAAACAGTGGTAGACAATGTGTACATAAAGCAATGTGGCTGTGTTCCAATAAAACTTTAATTGTGTAAAACAACTTAACAAAGTGGGATGGGCATTTGGCGCAGAGGTGAACATGCCTTGGGATGCCCACATCCTGTGTCAATATGCTTGGGTTCAAGTCCTGGCTTTGCTCCTGATTCCAGCTTCCTGTTTATGGGGAATATGAGAGGTAGCACATGATGGCTCAATGGTTGGGTCCCCACCACCCGCATGGAAGATCCAAATGGAGTTGTGTGGCTCATCACTTCAGTCTGGCTCGGCCTCAGCTATTGCAGGAAACTGAACCTAATAAATTATAAAATTTCATATAAAATAAACTCAGCAATAAATAATATTTTAAAAGATAAATCTAACAGAGTTATAGGAAAATGCTATTAAAGCAGATTAAGTATATAAGTATGTCATATTTTAAAGTACTACATAAATAACACAACGAAATGAGGAACCATTCTTCTGGTATTCAAAAACTACCTGAATCAGGCCAGTGCCGCGGCTCACTAGGCTAATCCTCCGCCTTGCGGCGCCGGCACAACGGGTTCTAGTCCCGGTCGGGGCGCCGGATTCTATCCCGGTTGCCCCTCTTCCAGGCCAGCTCTCTGCTGTGGCCAGGGAGTGCAGTGGAGGATGGCCCAAGTGCTTGGGCCCTGCACCCCATGGGAGACCAGGAGAAGCACCTGGCTCCTGCCATCAGATCAGCGCGGTGCGCCGGTCGCAGTGCGCCAGCTGCGGCGGCCATTGGAGGGTGAACCAACAGCAAAAAGGAAGACCTTTCTCTCTGTCTCTCTCTCTCACTATCCACTCTGCCTGTCAAAAAAAATAAAAATCAAAAACTACCTGAATCAGCAGAGGTTAGTCTTTGCAAAAAAAAAAAAAAAAAAAAAAAAAAGTGAAGTACCGAAATATATGTTTTTATATGTTTATTAAAGTTTTACTTTCACTATTCTCATGTTCTTACTCTGCTTGGGCTACCATAACAAAATACCACAGGCTGGGGGTGTTAACCCACAGAAAAACACCTGTCACAGTGCTGGAGACTGGGAAATCCAAGGTCAAGGTGCTAGCATGGAAGGTTTCATTCTGAGGCCTGTTCCCCTGACGTATAGGTGGCCTCCATTGGGCTGTGTCTTCCCACAACCTCTTGTTTGTGTGCAAAGGCCACCATTCTGTCAGACTGCAGCTCACCCTATGATCTCATTTTACCTTCATTACCTCCTCATAGACATGCCGCCAAATACAGTTCCCTCTGGGGCTACTGCTGCAGCTTTATGCATTTGAGGGGAACAGTCTGGCCATAGCATCGTCTCCCTTATAACTGAAAACACCAAATAACATGCAGGTCAAAACTACACTGGCTCTCCAATAGAAATTATATTCAGTTACAGAGAGACAGAAGAGTTTAGCAAGTCAACAAAGTATTCTATGAGAACAAATTAACTATCTCAAACTGATGCGAAGAACGTGATTATGATAATCTTTCCAAAGGTCCATGGAAAAGTAGACAGCCTTCCCAGGCGCCTGTTGCAGGTAGTCAATCCAGGTCCTGACAATCCCTTCTGAGAACTCTAGTGTCCCGTGTGCTCCTGCACCTGCATACAGAGCCGCGTGCTGCAATTGAGAAGCCGTGTGCGTGACTGCCTGTCAGCTTAGGACTTAGAGGCTCCACTTGAATGCCGAGGAAGATAGTTTTGCCTATGAAAGTGACATTTTTAATATTCTCTACATTTGCTATTAAAAATAAGTTAGTGCTAGGTAGGAAGTTGATATGTACTTAAAAGACTGCAAAAGAAAGCCAAAGACTGTCTCCAGTTGCTATTTAGAATCCTCTGTCCTCTATCCATCCCCTGCCTCCACCTGTTTTTTTGAAATATGGAACCCACTAAAGTCAAGGGTGGAGGGAGAGACATTAATCTATAAACTCAAACAGCGGAACTTGCAGTTCCCCAGGGCATAAGGCAAGACCCATATCCAGCTCTTGTTTTTGTCAGCACACATACAAACATTCCTTTGCACAGTGAATGCAGACACTGCCTGAATCTTAGCACTGAGTCTCATTAAATCGCAATTTACTTTTTGCTTGAAGAAAAGGAAAAATGTACACATGCACATTACCCTTCAGTGGTTATAGTTTGCTAATACCAGAAAGCCTGGACTGAAGAGTTGCACATACTAAAAAACAGCTACATACTTTGTTCCACGTGAAAAAAAAAAGTAAGAGATGAAACAAAATGGGACTAGTTAGCAACATCAGCCTGATTGGAAATTTTTTTAACATGCTACAGAGGAAAAATGGATTTAAAAAGAGATGTTGAAGGAGGAAATGATAAGACCCTCTCAAGATCCCACAAACATAATAATGCAATGGTTACAAAGGAGAGTTTCTCTCTCTAATCTCAAGGCTTCACTGGGGATTTCCCCATAGTTATAGAATTTCTATTAGTTCTCTGGAGCAGCTGTGCTCCACCTTTTTTTCTCTTGTAGGTCACTGGATGGATGCCATTTAAAAATGAGACACTCCCACAGGCATGCTCAGATTTTAATGAATCAAAAACAGTTTCTGAGTGTACAGAAGTAAAGCACTACATATTTGCAATGACCCAAGTATGTAAATGTGGATTAGTAATGGATTGGCAAGACCATTAGTTATACACAATTCCTCACACAACAGATAATTCTACACCCTGTTCTAAAGAAAGCATTATTTTAAAAAATTATTTATTGGAATGCAGTTACAGGGAAAGAGAGAGACAGATATCTTCATCCACTGGTTCACTCTCCAAATAGCCACAATAGCTAGATCTGGGCCAAGCCACAGCCAAGAGCCAGAAATTTCATCCCTGTCTCCCACATGGATGGCAGGAACCCAAGTACTTAGGCCATCTTCTGCTGCTTTCCCAGACCACTAGCAGGGAACTGGATCAAAAGTGGAGCAGCCAGGACTCGAACTGGTATTCATATGATGCTGGCATCACAAGTCATGGGCTAACCTGCTGTGCCATACTGCTGACCTCTCAAGAAAACAATATGGACTTTAGATTGGGAGTTAGGTTTTTTGGGGAACAATCTTGAATTAATTCAAATACATTTTTTTGAGGATGCATTTATTTGAAAGGCAGAGTTACAGAGAAAGAGGGGAGCAACAGAGATTCTCCATCTGCTGGTCCACTCCTCAAATGGCAGCAATAGCTGGGGCTGGGCCAAAGCCAGGAGCCAGGAGATTCTTCTAGGTCTCCCACGTGAGTGCAGGGACCCAAGCACTTGGTTCATCCTCCACTGCTTTCCCAGACCATTAGTAGGGAGCTGGATGGGACATGGAGCATTGGGACATGAACTGTTGCCTACATGGGATACAGGTTAAATATTTTTTTAAGTAAAATATTTTCAAACGGGAGAACTCTAGCTACCACTAGGCATTCATTACTGTGACACATCTCTCATGAGGGAGGATAGAGTAGGAAGTATCACTACACTCTTAAAACTGTATATATGAAATACATGAAATTTATTCCCTGTATATAAATTAAAAAAGTAAAAAAAAACACTGTACCCCCACAAGAGTATATAAATATACTTTTAATCAAAATAATATTAATAAAGATTTAAGAGAACAAAAAAGGAACTGTCTTGGGACATAGGTCATTGGAAAATAAGAGGGAAGGGGATGGGGGGAAGGAAGCAGAGACAGTTTTATAGGAAATGAAGAGGTGGGAAAGGAAGTAGAAAAGAATTTGGAAGGAGGCTGGGAGGAGAGTTTAGTGCCAGATCCTTTGATTTCCTCCAATTTATCAACTGTGGTTTGGAAAGAAAGGAAGCAAGTAACTTTGTGCTTTGCCCAGAGGGGTCTTCAGGGCGGGTATGAGGTGAGAAGATGCCTTGGTTGAGGGAGCCGACCTGTCCCAGAACATCGGGAGGAGAGAAGAGACCCTTTGGACAGCCAGTCTTAAGTTGCTAGAATGCTTTCCTAAAGCCACTGAGAAAGGATTCACCATTTGGGGGGCCAAGTACCTTCCTTCACTTGAAACTTTTGAATTTTCTAAGAAACCCCTATCCCCTTTCAAGGCAGGACATCTAATTTGCAAGGCTTTCGTACCACAACTTTAAGCATGACACGATACGACATAATTTGGCAGGAATGTTAATGTGCGGACAGGTGTCAGAATAGTGCCAGGAAACAGCTGCTGCACTCAGGGGGTATTTGGTGGAAGTGCAGTAACGGGACTATATATAGAAGAGCAAGCAGAGTTGAAAGATTGGGGTAAGGATATTTGTAGGTTCAAAAGGCAACCTAGGCAGCCTGAATCACAGTTGGGTTACTGATTCCTAACGCATAACTATGGTCTGGAGATACGGGTTTTGATAGGATTCCATTCCTGCAGACGAAAGGCCACAAAGGTCAACAAATTGTTCTCAACACTCCCACTTCAGTTAATTGCATGAGGCTCCATGAACTACCAGGCTAAAGAGATGCACTCAGAACTTGAATGGGGCTATGTTCATCTATTCAGAAGAGGTTTAAGAATGTTCTTTTTCCAGTGAAGGCCAAAATGCCAAATACCTCACCTTGAGGTTGACAAGCCCCAGCAGGTCCATTTTCAGTAGAAGAATAAAATGATTTGCCATCTAGATACACTCTTCGATGAAGCATCTGTTTAAATCTTTTGGTTCTTTCTTCGGTGGTGGTTATTTTTCCTTATTGTTGAATATTGAGAGTTTTTAAATATTCTTGATACAAGTCAATTTTTGGGTACATGGTTTGCAAATATTTTCTCTAAGTCTGCGCTTTTGGCATGAAAAGAAATCTTGGCCCAACCCAAGATTGTAAAAATGTTATCCCATATTTTCTTCTAGAATTTTGATGGTTTTAGTTTTTTAAGATTGATTTATTTATTTGAAAGCAGAGCTACAAAGAGAGAGGAAGAGACAGACTCTGTGTTTGTGTGTGTGTGTGTGTGTGTGAGAGAGAGAGAGAGAGAGAGAGAGAGAGAGAGAGAGGGAGAATATTCCATCCACTGGTTCATGCCCCAAATGGCTGCAATGGCCAGGACTGGGCCAGGCCAAAGTCAGAAGTCAGGAGCTTTTGAGCTTTTCTGGATCTTCCACGTGTATGAAGGGGCCTAAGCACTTGGGCAATCTTCTGTTGCTTTCCCAGGCACACAAGCAGGGAGCTGAACCGGAGTGGAGCAGCCAGGACTTGAACTGGCAACCTTGTGGGATGCCAGTATCACAGATTGGCTTTACCCAGTATGCCACAACATCAGCCCCTGGTTTTAGATTTTACACATAGGTCTATCATCAGTTTGAATCGATTTTGTACATGGTACAAGTTTTGGATCGAAATCTATTTGTTGTGCATGCGGATATTCAGTTCCTCCAGAGCTACTTGTTGAAGACTTAAGGGTTATCCAATGAATGAGCTTTACACTTTGTCAACAATCAACTTTTATCTGTCTATCTATCTATCTATCTATCTATATATATATATTTGGGTTATTTGGGTCTATTTTGAGACTCTGTTCTGCACTGAGTCTGTTGCATTTCATTAATATTTTTTCTTTATTTTTTAATTTTTTTGTTTTGCCTATTAATATTGCATTTGGTGTTGGTTCTAGTATGAAACCATCTTGCTGAACTTTTTATAAATTTTGAAATAAGTAGTATTTACTTTTCACAACCTTGTTCTCAAAATTTTAACTATTCTAGGCCCTAGGCAGAACCATATGAAATTTAGAATCACCTTTCAATTTCTAATGGTCTCCAAAAACTTATGGATATTTTGATTGGGATTGTATATAATTTATAGATCAATTTGGGAATAATTAACATTTTAGTAGTATCAAGGCTTCAAATCTATGATCATGGTTTATCTCCATTTACTAAGGTCTGCTTCGAATTTTCTTGGTAATGTTTTAAAACTTCTAACCTACAAGTCTTGGTCTTGTACATCTTTTGTTAAATTTATCTCTATATATCATACTTTATGGTGCTGTAAGCAGTATTGGTTTATTTTTATTTCAGTTTCTGATAGCTTATTCTTAGTACATAGAAATACAATTGATTTTTGTATATTGATCATGTAATCAGCAAACTTGCTCAACTTACTAGTTTTAGCAGCTGCTATGATTTGAATGTGGTTTGTAGCCCCCAAATTTCATGTGTTGGGCACCTGTCACCAGCACGGCAGTATTGGGAGGGAATGGACCTAGCAGGCGGTCCTTAGGTCACTGGGGGCATTGACCTTGGAAGAGAATACTGGTCTCCTGAAGTGAGTTCCCATGGGAGTGAACTGTCATACAAGCCTGAATCTGGCCCTATGCTTTCTGTCTGCTTGCTGGGTCAAGATGTGATCAGCACTCCGACCACTGCAATCTACCATGAAGAGACACTGCCAAGAAAGGGGGTCCCCCCAGAACCGAGCCAAGGCAGGCACCTGCCCTGGACCTCCAGAAGTATGAGCTAAATAAACCCCTTCAACTTCATAAGTAGCCTGTGCCACGTATTTCATTATAGTGATGGCAAAATTGACTAATGTAGTATCTTTTTTGGATTCTTTCAGATTACTTATGTGATGGGTACGCCATCTGGGAATAAGAGTTTTTCATTCTTCCTTTCCAATCCGTACAGTTTTTTATTCTCTGTTTTGTCACTTATTGCACTGGCTAGAAAGTTAAGTACAAAGTTAAATAGAAATACTGAGAGCAGAGGCTGGCGCTGTGGCCCAGTGCATTAATGCCCTGGCCTGAAGCGCTGGCATCCCATATGAGTGCCGGTTCAAGACCCAGCTGCTCCATTTCCGATCCAGCTCTCTGCCAAGGCCTGGGGAAGCAGTAGAAGATGGCCCTAGTCCCTGGGCCTCTGCACCCACGTGCGAGACCTGGGAGAAGCTCCTGGCTCCTGGCTTCGGATTGGTGCAGCTCTGGCCGTTGTGGCCAATTGGGGAGTGAGCCATCAGACAGAAGACATCTCTCTCTCTCTCTCTCTCTCTCTCTCTCTGCCTCCCCTTCTATCTCTGTGTAACTCTGACTTTCAAATAAATAAATAAATAAATCTTTAAAAAAAAAAAAAGAAAGAGAACTACTGAGAGCAAACATCCTTGCCTTGGTCCTGATCTTAAGGAGGAAGTATTCAGTGTATCACTATACATGCTGCAAGCTGTATCTTATTTCATAGATGTCTTATCAGATTAAAGACATTTTCTTCTTATTCTGATTTGCTGCAAGTATTTAAAAACAGATGTCATACTTTGTCAAGTGCTTTTTCTATGCCTATTGAGTGTTTTTCTTTTTGCTCTGCTGATACGGTGAATTAGACGGAATTGATTTCCAGATGTTAAATTCTTGGATGCCGCAAATAAACTGGGCTTAGTCATGATTTTTTTCCTTTTAGTATATTACTGAATGTGATTGCTAAAGTTTTATTTAGAATTTTTGATCTTTAATTTATTTATAATGTCTTGGGTTCTAGAATTATCCTCAAAGAATGGATTTCCTCCTCTTCAATTTTCTCACAATGTTTGTGTAGTTTTTAGTAGCTTAATTCCTTGAAAGTTTGGTAGAGGGACACGGTGGGTTAAATTGTTGCCTGTAATTTCAGCATCCCATCTATGCATCTGTTAGAGTCCTAGCTATTCCACTTCTGATCCAGTTGAGAAAGCAGCAGAAGATAGTGCAACTGCTTGGGCCCCTGCTTCTCACGTGGAAGACCTGAATGAAGTTCCCAGCTCCTGGATTCAGCCTGGCACCTGTGGCCATTTGGGGAGGGAACCAGCAGGTGGAAGTAATTTACTCTCTCTCTCTCTCTCTCTCTCTCTCTCTCTCTCTGTCTGTGTGTGTGTTGTGTGTATGTGTGTCTGTCTGTCTGTCTCTGTCTCTGACCATAAATCTGTCTTTCAAATAAAATAAATCAATCTTTAAAAAGAAGTTTGGTAGAATATGCCAGTAAAGCCATACATGCGTAGATTTTTTTCTGGAAAGTTTTTTTTTTTAACTTTAAATTAAATTCTTGCGTGGATATAGAATTATTTGTGTTATCTATCCTTGAGAGAGTTTTGGTAGTTTGTATTTTTAAGGAATTTGTCCATTTCATCCAAATTAGTGAATTTATTAGCAAAAAAGCATTCAAGTATTGCCGTATTTTTTATTCTGTTTTTTTTTTTTTTTAGATTTATTTGTTTATTTGAAAGTCAAAGTTACATAGAGAGAGAAGGAGAAGTAGAGAGAAAGAGTTCTTCCATCCACTGGTTCACTCCCCAGTTGGCCACAACAGATGGAGCTGCACTGATCCAAAGCCAGGAGCTAGGAGCTTCCTCTGGGTCTTCCCATGCAGGGGCCACACGGACTTGGCCATCTTCTACTGCTTTCCTAGGCAATAGCAGAGAGCTGGGTTGGAAGTAGAGCAGCTGGGTCTTGAACTGGCGCCCATATGGGATGCTAGCACTGAGGGCGGGGGCTTTACCCGCTACACCACAGCACAGGCTCCCTTTTTTTCCCTCAATTTCTGAGGTTTCTGTTCTGATGTCACCTCTTCCACTTCTGGTATTGAAAATTTGTTTCTTATTTACTTTTTTGTTCCTTATTGTCTATAGGAGGTTTAGTAATTTTATTAATCTTCTTAAAAAAATCAGCTTCTGTTTTCCTTACTTTCTCTACTTTATGGACTTCATCTAATATTTTATTATTTCCTTTCTTCTGTCTACTTTGGGTTTTATCTAACCTTCTTTTCCAGGTTCTGTTTGGAAGCTGAAGTCATTCATTTGAGACCTCTCTTCTTTGCTGCTACAGCTTCTTAGTGCCATAAATTTACTTCTAAATACTGCTTTTGGACACCTCACAAATTTTCATATGTCCTATTTTCATTTTTATTCATCTAAAATGACTTCCTATTTTTCCTTTAGATTTCTTCTTTGACATAATAGTTGAAAATGTGTTATACAGTTTCCAAATATTTAGATATTTTCCAGAAATCTTTGTTATTAATTTCTGATATAATTCTATATAAAGATTGGAGAACACATTTTATAGGGCTCAAACCTTTTAAATTAATGAGATTGGTTTTATGGCCCAGGGTATGTCACATCTTACCAAATAATCTTTGTATCCTTGAAAAGAAGGTATATTTACCTCCAGTCAGGTTGAATGTTCTATAAAAGTCAAGCAGATAAAGTTGGTTGACTATATTGTTCAAATCTTTGAAATTCTTGCTCTTTCTCTGTCCACTTGCCTTGTCAATAATTGAGAGAACAGTACCGAAATCTCTGGTGTATTGTGGACTATCTATTTCTCTTTGGAGCTCTCAAGTGTCATTTAATATAGAGTTCTGTTAATAGGCACATAAATATTATAAGAGTGTTGTGATGTATCTATAAATTGACCAACTTTTCATTAGGAGATTACTTTCTTCATGCCTGGTGATTTGTTTTTTCCTGAAACTTACGCTGTCTGTAATTAAGACAATCACTACAGCTTTCTTTTTATACATAAGATATATTTTTTATCTTTTTACCTTTGGCTTATTTTTAACTTCATATTTGATATGCACATCTTATAGGTGCATAGAGTTGGGTTTCACTTTTTTTCTTTTTTTAATAGAAAACTTTTATTTAATAAATATACATTTCAAAAGTACAACTTTTGGATTATAGCAGTTCTTCCCCGCATAACCACCTTCCCACCCGCAAAACATCCCATCTCCTACTCCCTCTCCCATCCCATTCTTCATTAAGATTCATTCTCAATTATCTTTATACACAGAAGATCAACTCTATACTAAGTAAAGATTTCAACAGTTTGCACCCACGCAGACACACAAAAATACTGTTTGAGTACTAGTTTTACTGTTAATTCTCATAGTACAACACATTAAGGACAGAGTTCCTACATGGGGAGCAAGTGCACAGTGACTCCTGTTGTTGATTTAACAATTGACACTCATTTATGACGTCAGTAATCACCCAAGGCTCTTGTCATGAGCTGCCAAGGCTATGGAAGCCTCTTGAGTTCACAGACTCTGACCTTATTTAGACAAAGCCATAATCAAAGTGGAAGTTCTCTCCTCCCTTCAGAGAAAAGTTGGGTTTCACTTTTTTTTTTTTTTTTGGACAGGCAGAGTGGACAGTAGAGAGAGAGAGACAGAGAGAAAGGTCTTCCTCTTTGCCGTTGGCTCACCCTCCAATGGCCGCCGCGGTAGGCGCACTGCGGCCAGCGTACCGCGCTGTTCCGATGGCAGGAGCCAGGTGCTTATTCTGGTCTCCCATGGGGTGCAGGGTCCAAGAACTTGGGCCATCCTCCACTGCACTCCCGGGCCACAGCAGAGAGCTGGCCTGGAAGAGGGACAACCGGGACAGGATCGGCGCCCCGACCGGGACTAGAACCCGGTGTGCCGGCGCCGCAAGGCGGAGGATTAGCCTGTTGAGCCGCGGCGCCAGCCGGGGTTTCACTTTTTATCCAAACTGATAATTCTGCCTTTCCGTTGAGGTGCTTAGAGCATTTGCATAATGTCATTGTTAACATAGTTAGGTTTAAATCTGTCATACTACTTCTTTTATCCCAGTTGCCCCATCTTCTCTGTGGTATCTGTTTCTTTTTTCCTATCTTCTTTTGATTAATTTATAAGTGGGTTATTTATGCATTTATTATTATTTCACTACATTTCCTTTGTGGTCTTACTAGCCATAGCTCTTTGTTTTATCACTTTAGTGGTGGATTTAGGATTTGTAATGTACATCTTTAAATTACACAGTCTAACTTCAAGTGATATTACAGCACTTCATGCACAGCATACAAGTCTTCTACTAGTATGCTTCCGCTTCTCCCAGGCATTCAACAAAAGGTTCATAGAAATAAGGAATAAAAGACACATTTATTTTGGTGCATAGTAAGTGTTTCCATGAGTTCTTGTAAGTACTCACTCACTTCCTGACCAAGATGTGGAATGAACTGTTTACCTCAGAAACTGTCATCCCTTTTTAGTAGGAAATGCTATTGAAAGAAATAAACTGGGTGCTAGGGCTGCTGATTTAGGCTGGGTTGTTACTGCTTTTAAAACTTTTCTGTTGAAATCTTTACTTAGTATATACTAAATTGATCTTCTGTGTATAAAGATAATTAAAAATGAATCTTAATGAAGAATGGGATGGGAGAGGGAGTAGGAGATGGGATGGTTTGTGGGTGGGGGGAAGAACTGCTATAATCCAAAAGTTGTACTTTTGAAATGTATATTTATTAAATAAAAATTTTCTTAAAAAAAACTTTTCAATAGAGGCCAGTATTGTGGCAGAGTGGGTTAAGTTGCCACCTGGGATGCCAGCATCCCATTTGAGTTCTATTTCGAGTCCAAGCTGTTCCACTTCCAATCCAGCTCCTTCTTAATGTGTCTGGGAAGGTAGTGGAAAATAACACAAGTACTTGGGCCCCTGCCACCTACATGGGAAACCCAGATGGAATTCCTGACTACTGCCTTCTGCCTGGCCCAGCCCTGGCCATTGGTTCACTTCCTAAGTGCCCATAACAGCTGGGACTAGACCAGGCTGAAGACAGGAGGTTGGAACTCCATCTAGGTCTCCCATATGAGTGACAGGGACCCAAGGATACATTAGCAGGGTGCTGAACTGGATGCACAGAGTAGCCAGGACTTGAACTAGGCATTCCAATTTGGGATGTGGGCATCTTAAGCAGTGGATTAACTGCTGTGCCACAGGGTCTGCCCTGTGATTACTCTTTGTACATTTTCCTTTTAAATTGTGTGAAATATTGACTTTTAAATTATGTGAAATATTAACATGGTTCCAAAGTAGCATTGTGCCAATAAATATTTAATAGCAAATACCTTGGGAATAAAAACCCTGATTTTGCTCATTTCTACGGTATAAATATCATTGCTAGGGTTGATTTCAGTCCATCAGTGTTAATGTTACTAAATGCAGGATTTGGAAGATACATAGTAGCACACCATTTCATATATATACATACATACATATATCATACAGTTGTAATATCTGTAAATAATTTCAGTATTATACATTTTATTTTTATTTTTTAAAGATTTTATTTAATGAATGCACTTTTCACAGGTACAACTTTAGGAATATAGTGGTTCTTTCCCCCATACCTGTCCTCCCACCTCAATTCCTGCCTCACCTTCTACTCCCTCTCTCATCCCATTCTTCATTATGGTTCATTTTTAGTTTAACTTTATATACAGAGAACCAATTCTATGCTAAGTAAAGAGTTCAACAGTTTGCACCCCCCCCACACACACACACAACATATAAAGAACAGTTTGAGAACAAATTTTGCAGTTAATTCTCATAGTACAACTCATTAAGGATGGAGGTCCTACATGGGGACTAAGTGCACAGTGTCTTCTGTTGTTCCTTTAATAATTAACACTCTTATTTACAATATCAGTGATCACCTGAGGCTCTTGCCATGAGCTGCCAAGGCCATAGAAGCCTTTTGTGATCACAGACTGCATCAGTATTTGGACAAGGCCATAAGCAAGTGGAAGTTCTCTCCTCCCTTCAGAGAAAAGTATATCCTTCTTTGATGGTGCCTTCTTTCCACTGGGGTCTCACTCACAGAGATCCTACGAGTAGGATATTTTTTTGCCACAGAATCTTAGCTTTCCATGCCTGAGATGCTCTCATAGACCTTTCAGCCAGACCAGGAAACCTTAAGGGTTGATTCTGAGGTAAGAGTGTTACTTAGAGTGAATGTCATTCTAGGAGTCTGTTGTGTGGACTGCTTCCCATATTGGACACCTCCTCCTTTTTAATTATATTATTATTATTACCAGGCACTTGATGTTATTTATATGATCTCTCTTATACTTAATCCTATCGATATGTTAACTTTAACACTTAATATGATCACTTTAACAATTAAGATGGCATTTTTACCACAAATTTTAATGGGATTGGAGTCTCATGACAAGTTTTTAAACTGTACCCTTAGAATTAAGTCCATAGGACTGTATGCAGAACTATACGGCTTTACAGTTATAAACTACCTCCTCCCTCTCTTATTCCTCCTCTTTCTTTTTACTGGGTTCTATTTTCAATTGACTTTATATACAAGTACTATATATTTTAGAAAAAATATAGCAAAAACAATTAAAACATGATGTTCTGAGTACTTACTGTTTTTATGTAAATAATAAAAACATAGCTTCATTTTTAATAATAGCTATTTCTTTTCTTTCTTTCTTTTTTTTTTTTTTGACAGGTAGAGTGGACAGTGAGAGAGAGAGAGACAGAGAGAAAGGTCTTCCTTTACCGTTGGTTCACCCCCAATGGCTACTTCAGCCAGCACACTGAGGCTGGCGCACAGAGCTGATCCGAAGCCAGGAGCCAGGTGCTTCTCCTGGTCTCCCACACGGGTGCAGGGCCCAAGCACTTGGGCCATCCTCCACTGCACTCCTGGGCCACAGCAGAGAGCTGGACTGGAAGAGGAGCAACCGGGACAGAATCCGGTGCCCTGACCAGGACTAGAGCCCAGGGTGCCGGCGCCACAGGCGGAGGATTAACCTATTGAGCCACAGCGCCAGCCATTAATAGCTATTTCTTAACTATGTCATAACAGTCTTAAAAATTTTACCATTGGTTCTTGCTGGATGGCATAAGCTGACTTCTGCACATACTTCTGAGCCAAAGTGAAATTACAAAACAAAGTACATTCAGAGAAGGACGGCTTTCATTTCTATGATTTTTACCCTGTTACCCCATCGCTATATGGGCAGAATGGCTATTTTTATTAGATTTTGTCTCATCCTTTCATTGTTTATCTTTTTACATGTAAGCAGATACGATTATATATTTCCTTACCCACTAATCACTATCCTGCTTCAATTTTAGCTGAAAATTTTGATTTCCATTAAACTATAACTCCTCTAGAAAAAGTATAGATATATATGTTAAACTGTTGCCAGCCTCATTCTTTAGTAGAAAATGGTTTTCTTATCTTTATTGAGAGCTGAGAAATGGGTGAAATGGCAAGATTTCATTAAGAACAGGGTTGAAGCCAGGAATCTGGTTAGCTTCAAAGACAAACACTACGATTTTACTCAAGGTCAGAGCAATGAGAAGCTAGGCTTTGCAACTCATTGAGGGCCAAGGTTGCATGGATGAATGCTTACGTCCTGACTGAGCTTAAACCACGCAAATCCAGCTACTTTAATAGAAGTCATCACACATCCTTGCTGTAAGACTTCTGGCCATCAGAGGGGGTTGTTGGCGTTTCAATGTTTTAGTTGGATTCTTCAGCCAAATTAGATGTGATAGAACGGGCTTATCTCCCTTGTGGAAGTCATTCCTATACTATTTGCCCATTTATACTCAGTAAGACTGACATGTTTTACTGATTTTCTGCTTTTCTCTAATTAGTTTCCACTGAGAGGAAACGACTGAGATTTTGGAATTCACAGTTTTTATTACGTGATTTCTTCAAAAGTCATGAAGTTTTAGCCAAACCTCTTTATTTCTTCAATGAGTATGGCTCTTCTTGCCTTTACTTTACTAGATAATGAGACCGTTTCAATGTCATTAGTGTTTTGTTTCACTTTATAACACCATCATATTTGCACGAGCAAGGCCAAAGAATAGGAAGGGCTATTGACATGACTTGTTGACTTTTGTTATTTTTGTTAAGCAGAATTGCCTCTTTTTTTGTTGTTGTTGGAAGCATTGATTTATTTTTTAAGTTTTGACTTATTTATTTTATTTGGAAGGCAGTGCAGCAGAGCGGGGGCGGGGGGAGAGAGAGCGAGATCCTCTGTCTGAGATCTGAGGGTTCACTCCCCAAACACCCCAGTGTCCAGGGCGGGGTGAGGCTGAAGTTCCTCAGTCTCCCACATGGGTGGCAGGGATGCAACTACTTGAACCATCACCTGCTTTCTCGCAGAGCATGCATCAGCCGGAAGCTGGATTGGAAGCAGAGTAGGAACTCAAAGCCAGGCACTCTGATACGGGATGTGGGCCTCCCAAGTGGTGTCTTCATGACTGTGCCAAATGTCTACCTTGAGAACGACTTCTTTTTTCTGTGCTCTCTCTGTGATTGTTTCTAGCTACTATTGGGTTTTTCTGTGGGCTCTAGGGGAAGGTATGCACTGGTGTTTATAACAATAATGTGATCAACTGGTAAAGACAACCTGTTGTATCTTTGATGCCCTTGGCCATTAATCGGGCTGAGCTGCAAGTGACGCCCAGCACACACAGCCTTCAGTTAAGTGAAGCCAACAAGGAAGAAAGGAATGCAAATATCACAGTGTGGGGGCAGCACTTTCTATCCTATGGAGAAAAGGAACCTCAGAAAAGAACGATGGCCAGTGGCTAAGCCAACCCCTTACGTGCACACATAGCACCCCGTCCCCTATAATGAATGTGCAAAGCTACCTGAGATTGAAGCACAGAAAAACCGGTGGAAGAGACTTTAAACACCCACATTGGATGCTGCTCTACAAACTGCATTTAAAGAGCCTCAAAATCTTTGATTTATTATGATGACTGCTGCTTTAGTCTAACTGGTTGATCATTAAAATTTGCCATGAATTATATTTATTTTGGTAACAAGATCTGAAAGACTGGGCCCAAGCTCCAATTTGTCTCTTTGGTGGAAGCTACATTCCATAACAAGCTTGCTCTGAGTCTAGTGAGTCAGCTGTAACTGAGTGTAGTTCTAGCCTAGCACTGTAGCACCAAAGGCACAGAATTCGAGTCCCAGAGCAGAGTGAACAGTCACCAGACTCCTTTCACTAACCTTCTTCTCTAAGGTATATCTAGAACCTGACAAACCAAGTAAGAGTAGACACTCTCTGCTTGAGACCTACAGCCTCCAAAGGAGGCAACCAAAGAAGTTAGCCTGCTAACACGGAAGGGGTATATCAGAGATACAAGAGTATATATAATTCACACAAAAAAACTGGCTTCACATGATCTAGCCTAGAGACAGGAATCTACTTACTCTTACATGTTCTTGGACAAATTGCTATGGGGACAATGATCTCTATTTCACAGGGCTATTGTGACAAAAGAAAATCTATGCAAAAAAGGTTTTTAAACTGTAAAACAATACAGAAGTACAAAGACTGTTATGAGCATCTTGATGAGAGTTTGAAGAAAGGGGAAAAAGCATTTTAAATATTATTCCTTTCCAATCAACACATTCTGTTGAACCCAACAACCTGTACTCTTGACTCATTCTTGCCCCACAAACATGAAGAATCAGACTGAAGCTTGGAGCTGGGGCTCAGACCAGGCCTTCAGACATGGCTGTGGCATCCCAAAGGGTATCCTAATTTCTTAACAAACACCTGCCCTTGCTGAGGAAAATTTCTATCATTTGCAAAACCAGCTTCTGCCTCTGGGTGCCTGGTAACCTAGCCATTCTCCAAACCATCGAGCTCCAAAATACTTCAGTCCTCCAGATGCATAGGTTCTACAACTGAAAATTCAACCAAGTGCAGATCAGAAATACCCAGGAAAAGATTGTGTCTATACCAAACACATATAGGCTTGTTCTTCCTTATCGTTGTTCCCTAAGCAATACTGCAGAGTAACTATTTACATAGGGTTTATATAACATTAGCTATCATCAATGATCCAGGAGGATTTAAGGTATACCGGAGGATGTGCATGGGTTATATTCAAATACTATGCCATTCTATATAAAGGACTTGAGCATCTGCAGGTTCTGGTAACCTCAGGGATTCCTGGAACCATTCTCCCACAGGTACTGAGATACAGCTGTGATCAGCAATGGATGAATGCTGCAAATAAGGAAAGTACCTAAGGTCAAAAATGAGAAGGCAAAAAAAATTAGAGCAGCAAGTGCATGTGTGAATAATGCAGTGATTCAGTGTGGGAGCTGCCAGACTGAGTGACCGAGAGCCTTGGCTGCAAAGCTGGGACTCTGCAGAATGCTGGGTGTTGGAACTGCAATCCCTGCAGAAAGCCTGGGCCTTGGAAGAGCTCTACTCCTGTGAAAGGGCAAACCAGAAACGCGCACCGCTGACTCAGGAGAGGCTGGGGATGCTTCTCTGTCCCGGCCTGGGCTCCAGAGGAACATTTCCCTGGAGAATCTGTAACCAAGTGTCTGTCGCTGCGTTGGTTCCAAGAACTCCCAAGCTGAGGAAGTAATGTCAGCCAACGTGGGAGCACTAATTCCCTTTGGGCAGCTAACAGAGACAAATCCACAAGGCTCTTGTTCTGAAAGATTTGGCTCCTGGCCGGGCTCTCAGGATTTGTACCAGGTGCTCATGCTTGAAGACAGCTCCTAGGCTCCCCATCAGTCTTATACTCTCCTGTCTCAAAAGCCCCAAATCTTTCAAATAATTTCCATGAGAGACCTTCCAGGACCTTCACCATCCTGGTGATTTTCTTCTGTGTTTTGTCTAACTTATCAGTGTTCCATTCAACACGAGCCCTTTGCCTCCAGACCTAAAAAGAACACCCCAGGGACTGTCTACTGCATGGGATAAAATAGGACTGTGGTGAAGAGGTAATATAAATTCATCCTGCTCTAATAATTTATTAATGTAATAGCATGATAATAAGACTTTCACTATAAGAGCAACAACTATTAGATGTATTTTTTTTATTTATTTGACAGGTAGGGTTATAGACAATGAGAGAGAGAGACAGAGAGAAAGGTCTTCCTTCCGTTGGTTCACTCCCCAAATGGCCACCACGGCCGGCACTGTACTGACCCAAAGTCAGGAGCCAGATGCTTCTTCCTGGTCTCCCATGCGGGTGAAGGGGCCCAAGCACCTGGGCCATCCTCCACTGCCTTCCCAGGCCACAGCAGAGAGCTGGACTGGAAGAAGAACAACCAGGACTAGAACCTGGTGCCCATATGGGATGCTGGTGCCACAGGCGGAGGATTAACCAAGTGAGCCACAGTGCCGGCCCCTAGATGTATTAAAAAAAAAAGATTTATTTACTTATTTGAAAGGCAGAGTTACAGAGAGTCAGAGGCAGAGAGAGAGAGAGCTTCCATCCACTTATTCCCTTCCCAAATGGCTGCAATGGCCGCAATGGCCGGAACTGGGCCCATCCAAAACTAGGAACCAAGAGCTTCTTCCAGGTCTCCCATGTGGGTGCAGGGACCTAAATACTTGGGCCATCCTCTGCTGCTTTCCAAGCATATAGCAGAGAGCTGGATGAGAAGTGGAACAGCCAGGACTCGAACTGGTGCCCATATGGGATGCTGGCACTGCAGGAGGTGGCCTTACCCCCTATGCCACAGAGCTGGCCCCTATTGGATAAGTTTTATGTGTCAGACTATGCACTCTACATGCATTGTCCTTATAAATCTTCATAAATACTAAAGTAGATTCTACTGTTAGCCTCTTTCACAGATGAGGAGAAAGACACTTGGTGACTTCCCCACTGTTACAGTTAGGAGCTGGTCACAGTTTTAGTAATGTGTGCATCACCCAGCCTGACCCCACTACCTCCAATGCTCCCACTTTAAACCACTGCCCCTCTCTCAACAGGAGTCCTAGTGGGGCATGTGAAAATCCAAGCACCACTTTAAATAACTGTAATACTCTTCACTGTGTTCCCAGAGAACTAAATCCCTAGGATCTTCATTTCTTTAAGATTTAAGTCAGGGACCGGTGTTGTGAGGAGGGGAGTTAGCCTGCCACCTGCGAAACTGGCATCCCATACAAGTGCTGCTTCAGGTACCCACAGCTCCTCCACTTCAGATGCTCGTGTACCTGGGAACGCAGCAGAAGACGGCCCAAGCACTTGGCCTCTGTCACCTACGTGAGAGACCCGGAGGGAGTTCCAATCTCTTGGTTTCAGCCAGGGCTGTAATCATTTAGAGAGTGAGCCAGCAGGTGGAAGGTCTCTTTCTTTGCCTCTCCCTTTCTCTGTGTAACTCTGCCTTTCAAATAAATACATCTTCTTAAAAACTAAATTGCAGCTACTTTTCCTGAAGATTAGTTTTCACGGGAGATGGCGACAAAGAAGCAGCAGGAAGACATAGGAAAGAAGGGTGTTTGGGGAGACTGGAAATTCCTTTGCTTATTTAACAAAAGAGTAGCAGACCAGACCTGGCAGCAGACAAGGGGTCACGGTGAGCACACAGCCAGGCTTCTAGACCTTAAACATGTTTTGCTGCTTTTTATTTCTCACCTTTCTTAAAGGCAACACTGGATTTCTGAAAGCCAACAGAACCTGTACTCCAGATGGTTCTCAACAGCACGCCTATGTTTCTAGGGAACAGTCTCAGTAGCAAGACATTTATGCTTGGGAAGCCTGCCCCCTCCTGGACTAGCGAAGCAGTGCATGCCAGGCTTTAAAGCTCTTGGTAATTGAAACTAATGCATGAAACTGTTAGAGTTTTGTGAGGCAAAAAAATGTAAAAATTTCAGATGATTCCCCTGAGATTCTGGGATTCTTCCTGTATAAGTCTATTGGTCGATTTTATGGATTTTCAGACCATATCTGCTCAAAAGGGGTCAAACACAAACAGAAGGTGAAGGACTCAAAAGATATAGTTACAGCAGCTGCAATGGCAACTATTATATGTGGTGTCATTCATGTGCTAGGACTGTGCAAAGCCCATCAGTTAGCCCCTGTTGTTTGGACCAGAAATAGTTAACCAGGCTGGGTTCACCTTCTAGAAATTTGGAATCAGACTGAAAGGGCCATCAGCGTAGGCCGGTTACTTGAATGGAAGTGATATAGCTCAAGAGCTCCCTACATGTGAGCATCTTCCACCATGGGTACAGAGAAACGGGAGAAAACCAGAAGAAGAACATGTGTTTAGCCTCGCGGTAAAGACGCCCATATCCCAGGTCAGAGTTCCTGGGTACGATACCTGCCTGTAACTCATGACTCCAACTTCGGGCTAATGCTGGCCTTGGGAGGCAGTGGTGATGGCTGAAACAGTTGGGTCCCTGCCACCCACAAGGAGCTCTGGATTGATTCCTGGCTCCTGGCTTCAGCCCAGCCCAGCTATCATGAGAATTTGGGGAGTACTCTTGCTCTCATTCTCACTATTTGACTCTCAAATAAATACATACATTTATATATATATATATATATATATATATATAAAGACAACCAAGAGAAAAAGGAAAGAACAAAGAGATTGTACAGAGAAAAGCAACACGAACCATTTTCCCATTCTTGGTCTCTGTCTTCCTGAGTTTTCCCTGCTGGCTATGCTGGTTTGGCTTAGTGAAATATGTCTTTTTCCATATTAAAAATAAGCCTATGGAGCTAAGTCGAATCAGCAAGAATAAATAAAAGTGAACCAAATCCAGTTTTACAAAGAAATAAAATCTGTTGGTAATATGGTGTATGAATGATGCACAAAATCTCTATTGGATTCCATGGCAATTAGCCTCTACTAAACAACAATGAATGAAAATGGCTGTAATTATTATCATGTCAACAAAGCCAAGCCAGGCAAATCTGCAGTCAGCTGTAGGGAAGGCAAATGAGTCAGCAGGAAGTTGTCCTGCGCTTCCTCTGGAGGAGCTGGGACTTAGAGCCAGGAGATCAGGTCCTTCCCTTGTCCGCCACTTCTCCAGGACCCTCGTCCAGGAGGTCCCAGAGGCCCTACCTGACAATTACGTGAGCCCCTGGCCACTCCTTGCTACTCTTTCAGCCCTGCCTCTTCCCACACTGCAACTCCCAGGAGGAGGAGTACTGGGGTTGACAGGTGCGGGGGCGAGCTGCACCCACATGCACAGGAGGCTTGCTATCCTCAACATGAGATGCCCAGCACAGAGACCCAGGAGCGGTTTCAGGCAGAGGTTGTCAGCCTGCTTTCCTTGGTGCACTCCTCCTTAGGTCTGCTTTTCACGGGCACAAAGCATCACCAACGTGGTCCTGTCTAGCTCACTGGGGATCTGTGTGGAGGACAGTATGCAATTCTCATGGCAATAAAATGGGCAGCATTGCCTGGCTGTGCTCTCTGTGCAGACACCTTCAGTGGGCGGCTGGGTAGAGGGTTTGATGCACAGATGGATAGAACAGAATTTTGGTTGTTGGGATTACTGGGTCCCAGCCAGTCTCTTTTCCATTGAGGTAAGACTGACAGAGGACATTCAGAACAATTGTTAAAAGTCAGAATTCTAGGGGCCAGTGCTGTGGCGCAGCGAGTTAACACCCTGGCCTGAAGCGCCCGCATCCCATATGGGCACCGGTTTGAGACCTGGCTGCTGCACTTCCTGTCAAGCTCTCTGCTATGGCCTGGGAAAGCAGTAGAAGATGGCCCAAGTTCTTGGGCCTCTGCATCCGTGTGGGAGACCCAGAGGAAGCTCCTGGCTCCTGGCTTCAGATCAGTGCAGCTCTGGTTGTTGCAGCCAATTGGGGAGTGAGCCAGCAGATGGAAGACCTCTCCCTCCCTCTTTCTCTCTCTCTCTCTCTCTCTCTCTCTCTCTCTGCCCCTCCTCTCTCTGTGTAACTCTTTCAAATAAAATAAATCTTAAAAAAAAAAAGCCAGAATTCTAGAAATCTTAGACTGCTTTGGCTGAAAGCAGCCAGTCTTAAAGGGAGAAAATGTAAATGACTGGAAATATTCCTTTTTCTTTCTTCCACATATCAGGGAACCAGCACTCCAGTCTGAACGTGTACTAATTAGAAGTGTGTTTGTGTGTTAATCAGCAAACACACCTCAGATATTTAATAAGCATTACTTCCCGGACAATGTTTGTTGTCATATTTATCATAATTATCCATGAACTTGGCATGGTACTAACAGAGACATTATAGAAAGAACCAAGAAAGGTTTTTCTGAAGTCCTTTTTGCATAACTACCACATTGCAGGCATTCTACAAAGAGGTTGCAAGTGAGGGTCTCATTCTTTGGGGCTGGATGGGTCGGGCACTCAGCATTCACTCATGTGATGACTTAGTGGAGCGTGCACAAAGGAGGCTCTTTCTGTCTTGGAACATTTTCATAACCTCAATGCATTTATACTGACAAAGTTGAGTTAAAATAAATAATACTAGAAGTCTAACAGAGAAAGGATAGGGGTGGGAGCTGAAGAAAATTGTGGTTTTCTTGGAGCTGGAGCTCACTTTGTACTTGTGCACGAGGGCTGTTTCTAATCGCTGTCTGAATCATTCCCCAGCCCTCCACCTCCACCACGCCCCCCTGGAATCGCCCACACTGCCATCTCTCTGAAAGGCAAAAGGGGAAAGGATGTAATTTGCATAGAATCTGTCCAAGCTGCTAGGATACATTGTGCATCTCAACTCCACACATCCCTGTGAAATGGGTAGGAATTCTTTTGTGTAAAGAGGGGGAAATTGGGTCCATCATTGTGGTGTAGCAGGTAAAGCCACCACCCTTGGTGTTGGCATCTCATATGGACACAGGTTCAAGTCCCAGCTGCTCCACTTCTGATCCAACTCCCTGCTAATATGCCTGGGAAAGCAGCAAGCAGCAGAAGACGGCCCAAGTCCTTGGGCCCTCGCATCCATCTGGGAAAACTTGATAAAGCTTCTGGCTTTGGCCTGGCCCAGCTCTGACTGTTACGGCCATTTGGGGAGTGAACCAGTGGATGAAAGACCTCTCTCATTGTCTCTCCCTCTCTCTGTGTCTCTCCCTGTAATTCTGCCTTTCAAATAAATAAATAAATAAATCTAAAAGAGGGAGAAACTGAGGTGCAAAGAGGCAGCATGACTTCCCCTATATCACACAGTTGATAAGCAGCGCCTTCAAGCAGTCCCACATTCTAAACTGTACCTATGGGGTGTTTGACAGCTAACATGCTACTGGAGACTCTTGCATCCCATATCAGCGTGCTTGGGTTCAAGTCCAATCCCTACTGCCATGAACTTTTGAATATGAATATTTGAAAATGAATAACTTATAACTCTGATGAGTTAGAAGGAGTTGTAATGATTAAGATATATTCCACTTTCTAAAAAAATGAAGAAGTATGAAAATAAAAATCTTTTCATTTCAGATTTTAGGGGTCGTAGCACTGTACACTTTTTCCCATATACAGGAATTTGTGCAGCAATCCCTGCTTATCTGTGGTCTTGCTTTCCCCAGTTTTAGCTACCTGTGGTCAATATGAAAATATTAAATGGCAAATTCCAGAAGTAAGCCATTCATAAATTTTAAATAGCACCGTTCTGAATAGCATGATGAAATCCTGAGCTATCCTGCCCCACCTTGCCCAGGATGTAAACATCCCTTTGTCCAGCACATCCAGGCTGTAGAATCTCCCTGCCTGCTAGTCACTCAGTAGTCAACTTTGTTATCAGGTCAACTGTCAGGATATCGCAGTGCTGGGATACAAGCAATAACCCCTATTCTATGTAACAATGTTTCTAACATACAAGAGGAATGGTGCTGGCAATTTGGACATGCCAAACAGAAGCCACATGGTTTCCCTGAAATGAAAATTCTCCACTTGAAAGAAAAAAAATCATACACTGAAGTTGCTAAGATCTATAATACAGTAAGATACTTTAAGTGGGAGATTATATTCACAAAGCTTTGATTACAGAGCATGGTTATAGCTGTTCTATTTTATTATTAACTGCTAGTTTCTTACCGTACCTTATCACAAGTAGGACTTGATAGGAAAAAGCACATGGGATTCTATATGTGCTTCGAATGCATCCCCACATATGAAGAGGGACTATTGCACATTAGCTTCATTTCTTCCCTCTAAGATTATATTCAGTTTAATGAACTTACTATACCTTACTTAAGCTTTTTATTGATAAGAATGTCCCTAGTTTTAGTTTGAAATTCAGCATTAGTGTTTTCTGACTAAAGTATTAACTGTGATTTTTAAAATTTAAATCACATAGAATAATTCTGAAATATAAATTAATTTTTATTTGACAGAGAGAAGAGTGTGCTGGCTCACTCCTCAAATGCTCACAATGGCACAGGATAGACCAAGGCTGTAGCTCAGAGTCAGGAACACACAATCCAGTTGTCCCATGTGGGTGGAAAGAATCCAATTATTTAAGCTACCACAGTTGCCTACCTAAGTCTGCATTGGCAGGAAGTTAGAATAGGAAACTGGAGCTAGGAATGTAACCCAGGTATTCTGATCGACACCTTAACATTATACAGAACATCTACTTTCTAAAATGAAAATTTAAGTGTTTTTCTCACTCTTTGTTCTCTCATTCCCAGAGTTATATTGTTATTGTTGATTGTTTGTTTTGTTGTTCTAGTGCTTAATATTTTAACTTTGAATTAAAAACATGTACTTCTTGGTTTATCTATTTTAGAATGTGTCTATTGTCTTGCTTGAATGATGGCTGAGAAATTTAATATTCTTATGACAGCTTTGCTTTCCTAGTTTAATTACCAGCTATATTATAATTTTAAGTGAGTGAAATTGATACTTTTCTCTAAATATGTCCTCTGTTCTTTGGTAGAGGGTTCTAGAATTTTTAAATCCAATCTCAATAAAAATGTCCTCTGACGGTATAACTGTTTTACACACTGTAGTTCCAAGTAGTATGACAAAATCCATTGAAAAGGAGATACTGTTCTCGATGACTTAATCATACTGTCAGCTCAAAGGAGAAATATTGAGAGCTAAGGACTTTTCCTTTTAATTCTTTTCAGCTTCCTTCCAGTCTATGCTGGGCTACTGCTGTTTTTTGTTTATCATGTCTAAGTTGGATCCAAGCCAAAGGGCTCCATTTTCTCCAAAGTCTATATAAGCAGAATTCTGGTGAGAAGGGGAGGCAGAAGTTCCACTGTGTCTCCATTCAAAGGGCATAGGCATCCTAAGTGGGTCACTGAACTGCCAGGAACCTGCAGCTGTACTTAAGAAGCTGCAAATGGAGACAGGCCTAATCATCAACTTCAGCTGAGGTGGAGAGCACGCCATCCATAAATGCCAAACAGGATCAGATTCTAGGCAGGGAATAGGAATCAGAGAAACAGGTGAAACAAG
Source organism: Lepus europaeus (assembly GCF_033115175.1). Classification (NCBI taxonomy): domain Eukaryota; kingdom Metazoa; phylum Chordata; class Mammalia; order Lagomorpha; family Leporidae; genus Lepus; species Lepus europaeus. Next base: position 111,245,699 of record NC_084827.1, on the reverse strand, counting down.
GAGCCTTTGTAAACCTCAAGTACTAATCTGAGGCACCCTTATTCTCAAGGCATAATGTTACTCATCCCAGAGCCCTGACACCCAGATCACATTTTGGTGAGGAGCAGGAGAAAGATTGAATACAATACAAAAGAACTTGTTGGAATTGAAAGAGACAGATATATCAATATTCTTCTAGTTTAGGTGTTTGTACCCCATTCAGGAAGAACATTAGTTCATGAGGCAGAGATGGGTTACCTATAGGTTAAACCCACTGCTAGACTACATTCCCCAACCTTCCCTGCAGTTAGGTGCAACCATGTGAACTAGTTCTGGTCAATAAACATGAGTGGAAGGGATACACCACATTTCCAGACCTGGTTCATCAAGACCACCCATGCCTGTGCTTCATGTTATTTCTTTTTCCATAGGGATCTTGAACACAATGTGTTGAAGATGGTGAAGTCAAAAATGGAAGGCACCAGGTCCCTGCAAGTTAGAGTGTCTGCCAATCAGGAACACCTCTTCTGGACTTGCAGGGCATGTGTCAGTTCTCCATTCTTGCATAACAAACTATTCCATACTTAGTGGACTGAAACAACATCTCTATCAGTTCTGTGGATTGGCTGGGCTCAGCTGGGTGGTTTTCACGTGGTGTGACTCATGCAATCAAATGTGGGCGTCTTTCTTTTAAGCTTTACCATATTGATGACTGCCTAGGTCCTCTTCTGGCACCTGTGAAATGCATTAAGAATTCACATTCCCAGGCCCTCCCTGTTTCCAGAATCTCAGATTGGGTAGGGCTGGAATAGGGTACGGAGATTTACATTTTAGCCACAATTGTTTTAAGAACTTCATTCCTTTTATGAGTTTTTCCCATTTCCGAAATACTTCAGTACCTAGAGAATGGAAGTCAGTTTCTTTGTTGACCTAATTAGACCTGATACTCAGCTCAAGTCAGAAGGGCTCTCCGCGAAGGCACCTGCATTCTCCTTCAGACAACATTTCTCAGATTCCACACTGGGCACACCTGATTGTGGTGATGCTCCAAGACTTCAGCCAGAAATGTCAGCTTTGATGACTTCCTTCAGTCATTGATTCAATATTCTTGGTACAAAGGTATCCTAAGCAACTGCTTTGGTCATTCAGGTTTTCTCCTTGGGACTCATCATATTTCCCTTATTTTAGCTGCCCCCAAAAAGACCTGGGGTTCATGTGTGCCTGGCATATTCATATAATGAAAACCTAAAACTGGCTTCCAAATATACGAATTCTCTGAGCTTAGTCTTTCTCCTTGAAATAGTACTCTTCATCATTCATCATTAAGCCTTAGGCACACAGTGCTGTTTCCCGTTAACCAGATTGGTCTTTCTTTAACCTGTAGGGACTTTTGGAAAAGAATTTGAGGACAGAACATTGTCCTGTATTGGACAACACTCCCATTGTCCTCCGTTTGGAAAGAAGGCAAAGAAATGTAGGGTTCAATCCTGCTTTGCCCTACATGGTATTTCACCACTCACTTAGCAGATCCACTACTTTATGAATCACTAGGAATTTGAGAAGGCTTTGAGTCTATATCCAGAGAGGACAAAAGAGAAACTGCTTTATCCAGATGAACCCAATCCCATTTCTAAGGATACCAGAATCACCTTCTGCTGTGACTGCATTAATTGACTGATGGATCCACAACCATTTCAAATCCAGAATCTTTGCAGCTTGAGGTCTTTTTTTTTTTTTAAGATTTATTCATTTATTTATTTGAAAGGCAGAGTTACAGAGAGGCAGAAGCGGAGAGAAAGAGAGAGGTCTTCCATCTGCTGGTTCAGTCCCCAGATGGCTGCGCTGATCCGAAGCCAAGAGCTTCTTGCAGGTCTCCCACGCAGGGTTCCAAAGACTTGGATCATCTTCTACTGCTTTCCCAGGCCACAGCAGAGAGCTGGATTGGAAGTGGAGTAACTGGGACTTGAACAGGCCCCATATGGGATGCCGGCATTGCAGGCAACGGCTTTACCTGCTTTAGCTCTTAGTCACCACTTCTCTCCCCAGGAGGTTAGCTCCTTTGCTCCAAAAATCCCAGTTCGCATCTATCTGCAACTCCTTCCAGCTTTCTTTAAGCAATTCTCCTTATCAAGGTATGTGTTCCCTATACCAGATTTACTGCATTTTAACCCTCCTTGAAAACAACTCAGACCCTGACATGTCTCAAACGGCAAGCCAGGCAAGAAGGAACAGAAACTGAGGAATTCAAACTGTTCAAGGTCTGGTTTTACTGCTTTCTGGCTGTAGAAGGGGGTCTCAAAACAGTCATGGAAAATATGTGTCATCAAAAATTATGCATGGATTCCAAAATTATTTTGTATCAAAAATTGATTTTCCATTAGTGCTTTGAGGATCCCTCATATGACTGGACCAAAGAAGACCAGAAAATAGGATTAGTATAAATCAAAGAACCTACCCACGGGGCGTGTGTTCCTGGCACAGTGACCTTCTTTCAGTTCCTGGATGTACTCCCTCCCACCACAGGGCTCCGGCAGAAGCTGTTCCTTCCATCTGGATCAGGGGCTCCTCCCCCATTCTTTACCCTGGTGAATGCCCTTCCGTCTGACATCAGTTCAGCGTCCCTCCCGCATCAACTAGGCCAAATGTACTTTCCACACTACCATAGACTTCATCATCAAGGCACCAATCACAGTTCTAAATTTATATCAACTTACGAGTTTATTTAATTAAGAATGTTCTCCTGTAATAGACCCTGAGCTTGTAAGAACAAGCACATTTGTTTTCCCTCACCAATTTCTCTCCATCACCCAATGCTCAATAGGTGCTTGTGGATTAAATGAATGAACATAAATAAAAGAATAATAGTTGTGGAAATATAGACGGCTGTGCAGGTCAGTCATACAGCACTGTGTTGTTATTATTAATAATGCTTTCATCTGTAAAGCAAATTTTATAATGATATACCACTATCAGGACCACAAGGGCTACAGGGAGTAAGGTATATGAAAGTCGTTTGCAAATAGTAAAGTGCTTAGCAAACATTAGCATTTTGTGACCACTGATGTCTTTTAGGTCTTTTTTCTAACAGACAGCTTAGTAAACCCCTGTGGAGCTATCTGATGCATGTGTACACACAGAGACAACTGTGCTTCTGTTACCTGACATGGACCTGGTTTGACAATTAAATAATTGTCCTTATAAATAAATCAAAGGAGTGGGCTCAGCAGTAAAGTTGCCACTTGGGACTCCTACATTCCATATCGAGGTGCCTGGTCTGAGTCCTGGTTCCTCTTCTGATAAGGCTTCCTCCTACTGTGCATCCTGGAAGGCACCAAGTGATGACTCAAGTACATGGATGCCTACCACTTACACAGCAGACCTAGATTGGGTTCCCAGCTCTTGGCTTTGGCCTGGCTCAGCTCCAGCTATTGTGGGCATTTGGGGAGTCAACCAAATAAAAATATCTCTGTCTGTCTCTCCCTGCAAGTGGAAACAAATGAAGAACTTTTTTAAAGCCATAAACATTGGCATCATTACTGGAGGTGATAGGTTTTAGGGAAATGAGTCTCTTAGACCTCAAACAGAGCAGCACTTGATTAGCATGGAGCAGGCTTTGTCATGAGGCAAGAGGTGTTGCAGGTCTGGGGAAACAGAGCAGCTGCAATGGCTAATGTCACGTGTCAATTGGACCAGATTAAAGCAGGCCAGCGTGTTTGCTAAGCACAATTCCGGGTAGTGAGGGTGTTTTTGAGGAGACTGACTTTTGAGTCAGCAGATTGAGGAAAACAGACCCCTGCCTAATGTGACGGGTCTCATACAATCAGTTGAATGCCAGAATAGAACAAAAAGATTGACCTCACCCTGAATAAGAAAGAATTTCTCTGTCCTGGATGCCTCTGAACTGGGCCATGGGCTTTTTTCCTGCCATTGGACTTGAACTAAAACATCAGCTCCTGGGAGTCTCAAACCTGCCAACTTTCAGACCTGAACTGCCCCCTGTGTTCTCTTCATTCTCAAGCCATTGGATTCGGACTGGACCTAACCCATCAGCTTTCCTGGATCGCCCGCTGGAGGATCACTCTGAGGATCTTGAGATTCCACAGCCTGTATAATCATGCGAACCCATAGAATGCACACATACACTCATATATACTTGTTTATGTGAGTTTTAAAAATTCATAGAAAACATATATTATGAAGAAATATGCAAGGATTTCAAAGGCTTTTTGCACCAAGTAAACTTATGTATTTTTCCATGAGCTTTTGGATGTTCCTTATTAGCAACACACACACACACACACCCACACACACACACACACACCCTTCTGGTTCTTTTTCTCTAGAAAACCCTGACTGCTATAGATGGCTACATTTGGGCAGCCCAAGCACTACCATTATGGTATAGCAAGTTCATAAGAAATTTCTAGGCAATCAGCAGCAGCATGAACAGACACAGCCAGGCATTGCTACATGAATCACCCCTAATATTCAACTCAACCACAGCGGGACCCTTACCAATGGTGGAAACCACCAAGACTTTGGCGACTGGAGTGATAGAAGATTATAGATGGCCTCAAACCTTTTGATAGTCCTTCACTGTGAAGTGGAGTCTTTGTCTCTTACCCTTGGAACTGGATGGACCCTATGACAGCTGTTACCCATAGAATTTTCCAGAAATGGAGCTGTGCCAGTTTCTGAGGCCAGGTTTACAAGATAAGCAGCTCCCACATTCTATCTCTTGGAATAATCTCTCTGAGGAAGCTAAGGGACATGTGTAAGAAAGCCATGTTCATACATGAGAGCCCAAGCTACAATGCCATGACTAGACAGTGAAAGATGAGCCTAAGTAAACCAAGAGGTATAGGAGGAGAATGAGAGGGAGCAAGAGGAGAAATACAGATGGACAGAGAGGCAGGCGGGCAGACTCCAGAGAGCAAAAAAGACATCAGACAGTGCATGAAAAAAAAATCAGTTTTCTGATGCTACTGCATTTTGGGTAGTTGATTGTACAGTGATAGATAACTGAAACAGGGAGCAGTTGGCAATAGATCAGCAGGAATCCAACCCCATCAAAATTAGTGAGATTCAAGGAAGTGCTATATAGACCTAATAAGAGACTGATCAAGAAGTGTGTCATCAGGATGAGATCCAAGAGGGGGAGAAAGTTGGTGAGATGACTGAAGGTTCCCTAGCGTGCAACATGTTCGGAGACACGGGACACTTAACACAAGCACTATTGCTGGGGCTAAGCCAGTTGTCACACTTCCTGATCATGCAGGGGACAGCCTGAGGAACCATCAGAGACTGAGGTCAAGAAAGGACCAATTACTCTTGGCTCTGCTCCCTGCTCTCTTGGCTTCTCTTCCTCTCGTCTCTCTCCTCCCTCCTCTCTCCTCTCTGTCTCTCTCTCTTACAGTCTCCTCTTTTTCCTTCGCCGCCCCTTCACTCCGGTCTGTAGGGTATTCTCCAATACCCTTTCCCTTACTCCGGTGTCCGCTGTGCTTTGCAATGGCTAAAATTAAGATAAAACATTGGTGCCGTGACTCAGATAGCCTTATATTGGTAATCCAGCATCCTCCAGTGCTCTGGGGTCCTGGATTTTTGCCGGTCATGAAGCACACCTCCGGAACTCTTTCCAAGCCACCGAACGCTCTGCGATCTCCATCCACACATCAGCCTTCCAAATTTTGAGGTAAGACGTGGAACGAAAATTCCTCACGGCGACTGCTATTTGAGTGGTGGTCTTGAAGGACTTCTGAAAATTTACCTGCTAAAAAACTAGGAAGTGAACAACCCTGACAATGGTCACGCCATTTTAACTACCCCAGCACTATCTTAGGGAACTCTAGTAAAACAGTTCCTGGAAATTGGGCCGAAACCATAAGTCAAGGGCAGGCAGCTGCGGTTTGAGATAACGGCACCAGATAAAGGCATGGGAAGCACCCAACCGCCCCTTATCTGTGGGTCCCGGCAGACGGCAAAAGTATGCAAGGTATTTTCTGCATGCCCCCACCCCATTGTCTTATTGAAACCCTGTAACCACGCTTTTTTCCTGCTTCTGTATCCCCTGCTTCTGCTATCTCCCAGGTATATAAGCGCCCCCCAGACACTACTACGCACGCCTCTCTCCTGCCTCCTGTTGAGTTGGGTCTGGAGACGGCGTCCGCGAGCGCTCGTGAAATAAAGCCGCCTCTTGCATTTGCATCGTCTGGTCTGAGGATTTTTGAGTCTGGGGTCGCAATCTAAAGGGCCCAGCGGGGATTAGGGTCCTTCAGTCTACTGTCGGATACTCGCCTGACTACTCTCGTAAAGGTCGTAACACTGGACTCTAGCCACCACTCCTACTTCTACTTAAGGCCTTTAGCCTCTACGGACACTGTGTCCAGGCAACAGTGGGTGTGAGTGACGACTCCATCTCTGTTCGCCTCTTTACAGGCGAGGCCCTGGGCTTCAGCAGGCGCTTGGGTGACGACCCCGCCTTCTGCTCCCATTCCTCTCCTAGTCAGATGGCCAAGACTTCAAGGGCGCTTGCTGTCCACCGATCTGACCTACTGAGTCGCCATGGGAAATTCTTCCTCCCGCGTTCCATCTGATTCTCCTCTTGGTTGCCTTTTAAGTAATATGGTCCCTCTCATATTGGCCCCAGTCCTCAAAAAGCGGCCCCTCCATGGTGGCGCATTTGGCCCTGAGGGATCGGAAGTCGGAGTAGTTTGACCCTGATAACATCTTTATCACTTCCGTGAGCATTTGGGAAAACGGAAGGAGATTCCATATGTTCAAGCCTTTTCCTATCTTCAAACTAAACCTTCCCTGTGTACTTCTTGCTGTCCCGCTCAAGTCCTTCTGGTCTCCAAGATTTGCACTAGGGGGCAGAAGCTTGAGCAAAAAATCCTTTCTTCTGCCCCGATCCTGTTCCCGCCACTACCACAACCTCCTTTGATCCTGCAGATGAACCTCCCCCTTAATGCTCCAATCTACAGGCACAGCCGCCTCCTGACGCCTCCTCGGCCGAAGCTCCAGCGCCATTATCTCCCACGCAGCAGCTCCAGCCCTGGCTTCGTCCTCACCCCCCCTCCCATCGAATTCCAGGGGGCAGGGTCAACCTCTACTCCCACCTCCACTGCAATCTCTTCCATCTTATCTCAAGCCTCTTGCCTATCTATTCCTCAAAGCCATTCTCGGTCCACGCATACTTCCTCACTAGCTCCCCCTCCCACCTAGAAATTCTGACTTTATCTTAAAACCAGTCCTGGCCAAAGTCTCTGGTGGTCTCCATGGTCTCCAACTGGTCTTTTGTCCCTCTCTTGTCCCAGTCTTACCATAAGAATAGCAAGGGAATGGTAGTCCCCTCCTTTTGGGCTCCCTGCTTATTGAGAAACAAATTAGGTATCCCACCCTTCTGATGGCTTTCTCTTCGAGGTAGAAAACTAATTCTATTATGAAGGATTCTCCAAGATTCAAAATTTAATTTTAGATCCTATAAAAAAGAGATGGCTAAAATTTTTCTGTAATAGCATAGCCAAAATAAGAGCTTAAATTATAATTTCTTAGCTAAATTTACTTCGCCATCAGCGAGGTAAACAGTAAACAGAAAAGATCTCCCTTTCAAAACAAAGGGAAAGAAAGTTTTAAAGTGAAAATATAGTTTTCCTCATGGGCATTGTCTGCCTCAACATAAACTACTACAGAACATGCCTGTGACTACAGACTTCTAGTTTAGGCCACCGAAGATTAGAGATGGGACTTGAGCACTCCCTTGACTTGCATCCTCTGGTCTGCTTTAATAAAAATCAGGAGAAAAAGAAAGCTAGGCATCAGAAAAGTAGAGATAGGTGGCAGGCCTATTAAATGTAGCTCTGCACAGTGATCTGCCCTCAAGGAGACCTAACAGGCCAGTCCACTGCAGTGGCTTTCAATGTGGCAAGCCTGGGCTTCAGCAGAAGTCAGCTATGAAGAGCCCTGGCAGCTCTGCCAGCCAAGAGTTGGATCACTGGAAATGGACCTGCCCTGGAGTTAAAGTCAGAGCCCCAGGTCTTATTGGCTCTAAGCTGAAAAGCCCTTCACTCAGCCCAGCTTCCAAGGTGACCACTGCTGCTGAGGCGACGGCCAAATAGGGTCAGTAACACTGCAGGCAGAACTGTATATTTCCTGTTGGAGTTGCCACTTACCTTTACCTGGCCTCCCTTAGGATGTAGGCTATATGAAGAGATAGATGAGTTAGCCTCTGTTGAAGGCCTCCTAAAACACCTCTTAATTTACAAGGCTTTAAAGCCCATCTGATTATTATCAAGCCCCTTCTGTCAGGTTCTATTTGCCTCTCAATCAGAAAACTTATTTGTAGCTTAGCACCTTTCTTAGGTTCTCTAATAACAACTGTGTCCTCTGTGTCTAGCCCACTTGGGCCTCATTCTTTCGTAATCATAACCTCTACTCTACCACCAATGGCTCTACTCCCAACCTGTGTGTACTGATGGTCCTCTTCCCACTTAATGTTGTATGATTGTTCAGAATTTCTCTACAGACAAGCCCAGCTACCTGCAAAAGCTAAGTGGCCTTTTCTCCCAGTCTTGGCTGGGACCAGCTTTAAGCCACATCCATAAAACTGTCCCCACAAGGATCCAGAGGACCCCCCCCCCATTTCCTCTCCTCTATGAAATGGTTAATGCTACTCTTAGGATCATTGGTTACTATTCTCAACCCTGTCTTTTATACTACAGTGTCTAAGTGTTTACAGCAAGTTATAATGGAACAAACGAAGGCCTTCAACAACCAGGCGGTCAACCAAATGCTGCTACAGAAATATACTCGGCTCCCCACCCAGGAGACAGCAGCCTGAGACATCGCCCCATGCCAGCAGGAAGTATCTCTAAAGACAGATCATCATCCCTCTACCCCTCCTGGACTTTTGGGACTAATGTAACCCCATACAAATCCTGCTTTATAAAAAACAAAAGGGGGGAATGTTAGGAAACTGGTGCAGTTTTAGCCAGGTGGCTGCACAGCCCAGCTACCTGAGCCAGGCTCCACCCCCATCCTAATGGGATTCCCTGCCCGCCCTCAGGCAAAGTTTTAAAAGGGCCTGTTCCTACAAATTCCTTCATAATAGAATTAGTTTCCTACCTTGAAGAGAATAGAGAAATGAAAGAACAAGTTGGGCTTAGAATAGAGAAATGAGGGAGCAAGTCCTAGATCGCTTGCTGACAATAGCAATATCACATGAATACTTAGCAAACCGTTTCAACCATTAGATAACAACTTAAGAAAACATTTACCAGAAGGTCCAATGCCTTCTATAAATTTTAAGAATCATGTATTTGAAAACACCTCTTAAATATCTAACATGGTGTAGTTTGTTTAGCCAGTAAACTTAAGCACAACCATCTAAAATGTTTTTAGTTTCTTTCTACCAACAAGTCTAAAACATATGATACACAGATTCAGGTCACTCAAATTAAAATGTATCTTTGATTGATTTTAGCAGCTAATTAGGAAACTAATTCTATTATGAAGGAATCTGTAGGATGCACAATTTAATCTTTAGACCTTATAAAAGAGATGGCTAACATTTTTCTGCAATAGCATAGCCAAAATAAGAACTCAAATAATAATCTCATAGCTAGATTCACTTCGCCATCAGCGAAGTATACAGTAAGTAGAAAAAACCTCCCTTTCAGACCAAAGGGAAAGAAAGTTTTAAAGTGAGAATATAATTTTCCTCATGGGCATTGTCTACCTTAGAAAAACTACTACAGAACATGCCTGTGACTATAGACTTGTAGTTCAGGCCACCGAAGATTAGAGATGGGAAACGGGCACTCCCTTGACTTGCATCCTCTGGTCTGCTTTAACACAAACCAGGAGGAAAAGAAAGCTCGGCATCAGAAGCAATGGGTGGCAGGCCTATTAATGGCTGATCTGTACAGTGATCTGCCCTCAAGGAGACCCAACAGGCCAGTCCACTGCAGTGGCTTTCAATGTGGTAAGCCCGGGCTTCAGCAGAAGTCAGCTTGTGAAGAGCCCTGGCAGCTCTGCCAAGAGTTGGATCACTGGAAATGGACCTGCCCTGGAGTCGAAGGATGCCCAGGTCAGAGCCACAGATCTTATTGGCTCTAAGCTGAAAAGCCCTTCACTCAGCCCAACTTCCAAAGTGACCACTGCAGCTGGGGGGATGGTCAAGTAGGGTCAGCAACATTGTAGGCAGAACTGTAAATTTCTTGTTAGAGATGCCACCTGCCTTTACCTGCCAGCTCTCCTCCCAGGCCAGCCAAGTAATGAAAGTCAACAGAGTGCCTTCCCCTAGGAGGTTCACACCTCCCTTAGGATATACCCCATGTGAAGAGAGAGATAGGTCTGGGCCTCTGAATTTACAAGGCCTAAAGCCCACCAGATTATTATCAAGCCCCTTCTATCAGGTTCTATTTGCCTCTCAATCAGAAAACTTAATTGTAGCTTAGACAGCACCTTTCTTAGCCCCTCTAATAATGACTCTGTCCTTTGTCCTAGGCCCTGTCTAGTGCACTTGGGCCTCATTCCTTTGTAATCATAACCTCTACTCTACCACCAATGGCTCTACTCCCAACATGTGTGTACTGATGGTCCTCTTCCCCACTTAATGCTGTATAATTGTTCAGACCTGGTAAATGCCACTCTTAGGATCATTGGTTACTATCCTCACTCTGTCTTTTATGACCTTGTCTAAATATGATCAGAGTCGGCAAACTTGGAAGGCTTCCATAGCCTTGGCAACTCATGACGACAGCCTAGGATGGTTACTGGTGCCATAAACTAGAGTGTCAATTTGTTGGGTCAACAACAGGAGCCACTGTGCACTTGCTCCTCATGTGGGATCTCTGTCCTTAATGTGCTGTACATTGTGATTTAATGCTATAAGTAGTACTGAAACAGTATGTTTCACTTTGTGTTTCTATGTGGGTGCAAACTGTTGAAATCTTTATACTAAATTGATCTTCTGTATAGAAAGAGAATTGAAAATGAATCTTGATGCAAATGGAAGGGGAGAGGGAGCGGGAGAGGGGAGGGTTGTGGGTGGGAGGGAAGTTATGGGGAGGGGGGGAAGCCATTGTAATCCATAAGCTGTACACTGGAAATTTATATTCATTAAATAAAAGTTAAAAAAAAAAAAAAAAAAAAAAAAAAGGGCCTGTTCCTGAATAAGTGCTCTCTTGGCTTCTCTTCCTCCTCTCTCCTATCTGTCTCTCTCTCTTACAGTCTCCTCTTTTTCCTTCGCCGTCCCTTCACTCTGGTCTGTAGGGTATTCTCCAATAAACCCTTTCCCTTAAAAAAAAAAAAAAAAAAAAAAAAAAAAAAAAAGAAAGAAAGAAAGAAAGAAAAAGAAAAAAAGAAAGGACCAATTAAAATGCCAGCTTAGAGAAGGAAGAGAAATAACTCACACAGGCATGGGAGCTGTACAGAATAAAGTTAAGGGGTAACAGCGTAAGAGTTGTGTGTTCCAATATTTTATAAGTTCTAAAAGATTCATTAAAGTAAGGTACACATCTTTAGAATACCTGCATGTTTATATATTACCACTACTATGCTAACTCTTTTAAAGGAAAAGCTTACGGAAGGCAACAATTGGATTTGCTATCTCGTGTTGCTGAACAATGTGGAATGCCTACGTTATAGGAGTTAGTGTGATTTTATCACCAAAATCCAACTGTCGTTTCCCTCTCTGGCACCCCCATGCGTCCAGAAATCATAAGAGTTTGTGAGACATGAAACAGCACTGCAGATGACCGAGATCTCCAGGGAGGCGGAATTCCCCAGGACTAAGTTATTCATACAAAGATCAGGCAGGGGAGAAGCCTAATTTAGCTCACAGTATTAAAAATAACTAAGAAAAGAAAACAAAATGAATTTTTGCATAGCCTGGATTAGCTTATTTACTAATTGACTGAAGTAACTTTCATAAAGTGTTGGATTACAACAAGAGACAAACCTAATAACATTTAAAAATAATATAAAACATTGGGGCTGGCGCTGTGGAGTGGTGGGTAAAGCTGCCACCTGCAGTGTTGGCATCCCATATGGGCGCTGGTTTGAGTCCTGGGTGCTCTACATCCAATCCAGCTCTCTGCTACGGCCTGGGAAAGCAGTAGAAGATGGTCTAAGTACTTGGGCCCCTGCACCCGCATGGGAGACCTGGAAGAATTTCCTATCTCCTGGCTTTGGATCGGCACAACTCTGGCTGTTGCAGCCAATTGAGAAGTGAAACAGCGAATGAAGACCTTTCTCTTTCTCTCCCTCTCTCTCTCTTTGCCTCTCCTCTCTCTGTGTAACTCTGACTTTAAAAATAAATAAATAAATCTTAAAAAAATCACAAAACCAGTCAATCCAAAACTGCAGGTCCAGAACATATCAGTTTTGTAAGGTACCTGTTTTTGGTTTTGTTTTCCTTTTTTTTGTTTTGTTGAAAATACAAAAAAAGACATTCCCATGTGTAAACTAGCAAAATTCCTTGCCTATGCTGACACTTAGAGAATTATTTCCTTAATGTCCAACATACGGGCTCTGTGCACTCAGGGGGTTCTCCTGGATTTTCACGAGTACCTTTCCCACCAGTACTATCAATTAGTGATTTCAAGTGAGCAAACATTACTGCACTCATGAAACACGAAGATGTACAAGGTCAGCGTCTATGAATATTAACTTTTTAAATGTTCATAATGTGATCCAGTAGACTAACAGACACACTATAAAAACTTTGTGAATATGGCTAATTTCAAGAACTCTTTTATACATCACTGATGAGTAATTACAACAAAATATTGAACTCATCATAGTAGTTAATATATGCTTTTGAAGAGTAATTTTTCTCAGGACTGGCATTGTGGCACAATGGGTTAAGCCACTACCTGCAACACTGGCATTCCATATGGGCACCAGTTCCTGTCCTGACTTCTCCATTTCCAATCCAGTTCCCTGTTAATGTACCTGGGAAGGCAGCAGATGACAGTCCAAGTACTTGTATCCCTGTACCCACATGGGAGACCTAGATGAAGCTCCTGGCTTCAGCCTGGCCCAGCCCTAGCTTCTATGGCTATTTAGGGAGTAAACCAGCCAATGGAAACCTGTTCTCTTTCTCTGTCTCTCTCTCTCTTCCTTTAAAATAAATAATTTTTTTTCAAAAAAATGAATACATTTTTTCTTATTAATTTTCAATTCCAGGGTCTTGTATTGTGGTACAGTGGGTTAAGTTGCTGCTAGCATCCCTTATCAGAGTGCTGGTTCGAGTTCCTACTGAGCTCCCTGACAATGTGCCTAGGAAGAATATGAAAGATGGTCCAAGTACTTTGGCCCCTGCCACCCACATGGGATGCAATTCCTGGCTCCTGGCTTCAGCCTATCTGGACTCTGGCTATTGCATCCATTTGGAGAGTGAACCAGTGGAGGGAAAGTCTCTCTCTCTCTCTCTCTCTTCTTTCCCTTTCTATCTGCAGTTCTGCTTTTCCTAGTAAATAAATAAATCTTTTTTAAAATAACAAAAAAAGTTTCTTAAGTCCCAAATCTTTATTTAATGTGTGCTTAATAATGTTTTGTATTGAATAATATTATTAATCTCTCTGGGTAATTGAGAGTACTAAGAATCCATGCTCACCTCTTCCATTCTATCAGATACACAGGCAATAGTATTGGATAGCATTTTCAAATACAAATGAGAGGTCCAAACCCATTCACCTATCACTCCTTGCTAGTAATTCCATGAGTTTTTTAAATCCTTTATTTTACAAAAACCACATAAGAGAAACTTGAGAAAAACAGAAAATGTTGGAATTAACTCTGCAATTTGCCAACAATTAAGAAATATGTATTAGAAGTTAAATTTCTCTACTCCTCTGCAATGCTTACATCCTTCAAATTTCAAACCATTGTATTAAGTTCTTGGATTCTGCAAATCAGGAGTTCAGAAAGGGCTCACCATAGATGCCTTGCCCTTCTCCACAGTGGCTTGGTCCTCAACAAGGAAGACTCCAAAAACTGGGAAGCAGAAACATCTGTAAGCCCCTTCACTCTGATGTCTGCTATCTGGGCCAATAGGACTTGAAGGCTGGCTCATGTCACCAGCAAACCGGGGCCTCTTGATGTTCCTTGGGGTACCTCATAGTGTGGCAACCTTGGGGTGTTCAGAATTCTTTCCTGGCCCTTCAGGGCTCCAAGAGGGCGTTTTCAGTGCACAAGCTGAAAGCTGCGTGCCTTTTGTGAGAAAGCCTCAGAAGCAGTGCAGCACCACTTTTGCCACACTCTTGGTCAAAGTAGTCACAAGACCACCAAGCTTCAAGGGGTAGGGACATTTGCCTCACCTCTTGAAAAAGAATGTCAAAGAATGTGTGACCTACTCAAAACCCACCACAATCACCTATTTCCCTCTCCTAACTTACAAGAAACATTTACAGTCGTCCTCATCCACCTCCTGCCTGTATCCATCGGCTTTCCAGAGACAGGCAGCCAACAGCACCTGCCTATTGACAGAGATTTATTATAAGGAGTTGGCTGATGTGATTATGGGGGCTGGCAAGTCCAAAACCTGCAGGGGGTGCTGGCAGGTTGGAGTCACAGAAGAACCTAAATTCTAGTTCAAACCTGAAGCCCAGCAGGCCGCCGTAGAACCAGGAAGAGCTGAAGTTGTAGGGAAAACCCAAGCTCGGCCTGTTGGAGAATCCCTTCCTGCCCGGGAGGCCATTCTATTTGCTCTACTCAGGCCTTCAGTTTACAGGATGAAGCTCGCCCACCTGATGGCAGAGGGCAATCTGCTTTCAAAATCTACCAATTTAAATGTCAGTTTCATTCAAAACACACTCACTGAAGCAGACAGAATGTTTCAGCAAGTATCTGGGCACCGTACAGCCCAGTCAAGTTAACACACACACACTTAATGATCGCACCCCCATTCCCTGTTTCCAGGTTTAAAACAAACTGCTTTAAAATTCATTTTGTTTTCCTGCCACTTAATTTGCATTCTAAATGTCTTTCTTTTTTCTTTCAGTCCAGCCTGTTCTCATCAAATCTCAGAGTCATTCTCCCTGAATTACAATTTGGAGTGGCTGGGGAGGCACATACATTTGAATCTAGTTCTCAGTTCATAAAAATTTCACAGAGGTACACTTGTGCTTCACACTAGAATTATGTGCTGCCCTAGTTTGGGCTGGGGAAGCAGCAGCTCCGGGTCTCCAGGGCTAACTCATCAGAAAGCAGCAGAGGTAGTTTCTCCACTTTGGTTCTACACACCTGCTCGTGCTTCCCAGTCTCTAGCTCCCATGATCCTCATCCATACTACATTCTGGTTCCTGCTGCATTGGTTCCTGCCTCACGTTCATTAATACACATTGCAGACAGCTCTCAGCCAGGCAAGCACTGAACAAAGTTCAAGCCATAAAACTCAGGTATTCTGCTTCAGCTACACAAAGTTCATCATCTGTGTTTACATTGCTATATTTCTGGTTTTTTTTTTTTTTTTTTTTTTTTTTTTACAGGCCGAGTAGAGAGAGAGAGAAAGGTCTTCCTTTTTCCGTTGGTTCACCCCCCAGTGGCCGCTACGACCAGCGTACCGCACTGATCCTAAGGCAGGAGCCGAGCCAGGTGCTTCTCCTGGTCTCCCATGCAGGTGCAAGGCCCAAGCACTTGGGCCATCCTCCACTGCATTCCCAGGCCACAGCAGAGAGCTGGCCTGGAAGAGGAGCAACCGGGACAGAATCTGGCGCCCCGACCAGGACTAGAACCCAGGGTGACGGCGCTGCAGGCAGAGGATTAGCCTAGTGAGCCGTGGCGCCGGCCTATTTCTGCTTCTAAAAGTTGTTGCACAAAACATGCAGTGCAAGAATTGCAGAAGGGGAGACTCTCGTGGCGGTGTTTAAATGAAGAGCAGAGGTGGATGAAGGCCTCTGATTGAATTTCTCGTAGTTGGAGAAAGGTGACAGACATCCACGGACTTAGGTTGCGAAATCATCTGGTCTAAGTGGAACCTGGAAAACTCCTTTAATTAAGCAAAACCCCTATCCCCTCAATCACAAAAGACTTTGCTTCAAAAGAAGTAATTTTTCCCTAAGATAGATTGCTTATCCTTCAATGCCTGCTTTTAAGTCTCCAGGACGAGATGCTAAAGTGTAGATTCTTGGGCCCCACTTATTCCAATTGAATCGCCAAGTGACATCACTGTGCCAAATACCTACCCCCGCTGTATCAATTTCTAGTTGTACAAAGCAGTAGTGTTGTGTACATTCACAGTGTTGTGCACCCATGACCACCCTCCCTCTCCAGAACATTTTCATCATCCCAGACTAAAATCCATTCCCATTACACAATTAGGAAGCCCCCAGGTGATTCTGCATTGACAGCTAGTGCTACAACCAAACTACTCGGGCTAGTCCTCCCAAAACACTTGTGCTGCCAGCCGAATTTGTCCTCAGACTATCTCACTCACCAGGAATTACCCTCTGTTTCTGCCCATTCCAATCCTGGATGGCCCCCGTGCCCCAGGTAGATTGCTACCTCCTTCGCATAGCTTCTGCTGAATCCACTGTTAGAAATCCTTCTTCCAGCTTTGGACACAAATTGGCCCTTTTCTAAGAGCCTAACCTGGAGTTTATCTTGTACTGGATTGTGTCCTCAGTGTCCTGCACATAGAAGGCAGTGACTCAATTTTATTGACTTGAGTAAATTTGATTTAACTCCACTGGATTTAAAAGGCAGCCGAGGAACTTATCCAACTATAGCCCTTGTCCCTTGAGACCTGCTTTAGCTTACGATTCTTAGTCTGCTCCCAAATCATGGAAGAGGATATAAGGCACTTCAGACAGAAATTCAACTGTGATATACCAGCCCTGAACCGAAGGTGGGCAGCATTAACTGTGTGGCAATCAATCAGCTAGCACCTGAGTGAACATTCATTTCAGGAAATGAGATTGCACTGTAGCAGCAAATGAGGTGTGGGGGCGGGGAAAGCAGCTGCTGCCTGCTTCCATCTACAGAAGACAAGACAGGAACTACAGCACAGGAGGGAGTCTTCCCTCTAGCTCCCGGCTGCTTCCCTGTGGACTTATGAGGATGTCTGAGGGTGCTTTCCGTTCCTTTGAGGCTTTATTGACTACATAAACTAGAAGATGCACCCGCTACCTTGCAATTACTCAAAAAGGAACAAACAATGAATTTTGTTGTACACAGGTTCAATTAAACTTCTAGCAAGCCTGTGAAAAGGAGCGGTGGGAAGGCAAGATTTCATTTCCCCCCAGAGCTGCAGAGCTTCCGAGTTCCACGGGCGATGCTATAATGTTTGTAACAGGAGTCTCTTTTTGTTCAAGACCTGCCTAATTCACCAGAAAATAGGGCAGGAAATGTTTCCTACATATAACTTGATAAGAAAACTCATTTGAAATAGTGTTGTAGAATTAATAAAATGATGAGTGATTTTCCTTTTTTCTTTCTAGTAGTTGGTTAACAAAGATAAAAAGCAATTATTTTTATAATGTGTTTTCATGAAATTGGTGGCTGTGTACTCAACAGAGAACAATGAATGTTCTCGTTTCCAGTGAATTTCTTTGAAAGGAAAGAGTAGAATTGGGAAGATTAGAGCTATAAGCACAAAATTTCACCCATCAACCATTATGTATAATTTACAATAGTTTAAACATTGAAGGTGATGTGACGGTTTCTTTAAAAAGCATCACTCTGACAGGTTTGCATGTGGAATTAGTTTGTAGTATTGCTGAAAAATCACAAGGTATATGCAGTTAACAGGAAAGACATGTCTTTTCTTTTTTAAGTTTGCCATTTTTAGCTATATAGGCTAAGTGAAAAAGCAATAATTTAAAATTATGCTGTAATTTTTTGATGTGTGAAAGGAAGCTCTTTTCACAAAATGAAATTCAAAGCTACTTACTGCAGGTGGGAGGCGGGGTGTTGCTTAGTCTCTAAGGAAGTGTTTTAAATTCCCTGGCTAAGAAGATCATTAGGGGAACAACCTCCCAGCATTTACAGATTGTGACCTCTGCAGCCAATAATGACGATCTTTAAGGGAGAGGAGAGAGAGCAGTGACCGTTCTTGGGTTTATGGTTTGCTTTTTGGAGAGGATGTCTTGTTTCCATAACTCGCTTAAGGAAGATGAATTCTGCTTTCTATGACTCGTTTTCAGGAAGAAAGAAGGGCAGGAGACAGGACAAAAAGAGAAAGATAGAAAGGCCTTGCTCTTATGGTCCTTCCAATCGTCTTCAGTGGGAGATATTGGTGTCTTAAAACCTCAACTGATGTGGTGCAGCAGGTTAAGCTGAAGCTTGCAATGAGTCCTAGCTGCTCTGCTTCCGAGCCACCTCCCTGTTAATGCGCCTGTGAAGGCAGTGGAAGATGGCTCAGGTGCTTGGGCCCCTGCCACCGATGTGGGAGATCAGAATGGAGTTCTACGCTCCAGGCTTTGGCCTGGCCCAGCCCTGGCTCCTGCAGCCATCCGGGGGTGAATCAGCAAACAGAAGATTCACCCTTCTTCTCTCCCAACCCTGTCTCCCCGCTCCCCATCACTGTGTCTTTCAAATAAATAAATGAGTAAACCTTAGAAAGACAATCATTTTTTTGTTGTTGATGTTGTATCCTGCAACTTTGCTGAGTAAATCCATTTATAATACCCCACCCCACCCCTCACACACACACAAAATAAAATACCTCAGAATAAATTTAACCAAGGATGTGAAAAACCTCTACAATGAAAACTACAAAACACTAATGAAAAAAACTGAAAAGACAGCAGAAAATGAAGACTTCCCATATTCATGAATTGGAAGAATTAGATTATTAAAATGTCCATACTACCAAAAGTCATTTACAAATCCTATGCAATTCCCATCAAAATACCAATATATTTTTCATAGAATCAGAAAAAAACAATCCTAAAATTTATATGGAGACGCAAAAGAGCTAGAATAGCTACAGCAATCTTAAACAAAAGAACAAAACTGGAGGCATCACAATAGTAGATCCTGAGATATGCTATAGAGCTATCTAACCAAAACAGCATGACACTGACATAAAAACAGACACGTAGATCAATGGAGCAAAACAGACATTCCAGAAATGAATCCACACATCTACAGTCAGCTGATCTTTGACAAGGCTGCAAAAAACATGTACTGGAGGAAGGCCAGTCAGTTCAATAAACGCTGCCCAGAAACTGGGAAGATTAAAACAACTACCCCCCACAAACCTATAGAAAAATCAATTCAAAATAAAGATCCAAGTGTAGGAGCTGAAACTATGAAACTACTGGAAGGCAACATAGGGAAAACACTAACACTTTCCTACAGGCAACAATTTTATTTGTAAATTATGCCTCAATAAAGCTCAAAAAATAGATAATATCAGGTGCTGCTGAGGATATGGAGAAAAAGAACTCTTGTCCAGTGTTGGTAGGAACATAACTCAGCAGAGCCGTTATAGAGAATCATATTGTGGTTGCTCAAAAAACTTTAAGTAGATCTATCACATGATTGAACTATCCCATTTCTGGGTGTATATCCAAATGCAAATAAATCAGCATATGGAAGATAGCTGTACTCCCATGTTCCATTGTAGCACTATTCACAACAGCTAAGACACACAATCAACCTGGGTGTTTGCTGACGGTTGAATGGATAAAAAGAATGTGATGTTAACACATACATACACACATACATGCAATGGAATATTACTCAACCATAAAAAGAATGAAATCCTGTCATTAGCAGCAAAGTAAATAGGACTGGAGATAATTATGTTAAGTGAAATAAGCTAGACATTGAAAGGCAAACACTGCACGTTCTCTCATATGTGGAATTTTTTAAAATGTCAGTTTGAACTTAGAATAGTGATTGCCAGAGCCTGGGAAAATTGGGCAGGAGAGGATTGAGGGAGATTGGATAACAGGCACCAAACCTAGCAAGATGGAAATAATAAGTTCTAGTGTTCCATGGTTCTGTGGAGTCACAGTTCATAATAATGTATTATGGTCTATATAACGAACTAGAAGGTAGGAGATGATAGGTTCCAAATACAAGGAAAAAACTAAGGAATAGAAAGTCTAGCTGCTGTCTTGATCAGTTTATACCTTATACATGTGTTGAAATATTGCACTGTACCCCATAAAATAAATATTACATGTAAATCAAAGATGTTAAATGATTAAAATGTAATCTTTTAATGTTTGCAAAGTCAGGTACACTATAAAACACTCTCTGAGACAATAAACCACTGTAAAGATGTGGTAGAAGCTGACAACGTACAAAGTTGGAGTAGAGCAGTAAGTGTCTAGGGTAGCATAATTAATAAGCTGGTGCAGACATGACTGGGGCTGAACTTCCATGTAGGGACAAGTTTGGGGACTCCTTGGATTCTGTGCCTGCCAGACATTTCTGCTCTACCAATAAGTTAAGTGCAGACAGCATACTTTAAGTAGGAAACAAGTCTAATGTGTGTGTCTCAAATAGGGGCATGGACTTTGAAATAGGAAAGGGAGAGTTGAAATGCTTTGAAAAGGGTTCAGAGAAAACATGGTCATCAATGTGACAATGTCATCTCTTGCTCATGACAGATTCAGCAAGGTCTACACACACTGAGCCATCATGTAAGGTACAAAGATACATGTTATAAAAGCTCATCATAGAGCCAACAGGAGAGCTGGTACAGGTATTATAATCTGGAATGAAGCAAAATGTTGAAGTCAGAAATGCAGTGCCTAAAATCGGGTCTATGAGATGAAACACAGCCATCAATAGAGTAACAATGTCAGAAGTTAAAAGATTAGACAAGGTCATAGTCAAAGTGGAAGTTCTCTCCTCCCTTCAGAGAAAGGTACCTCCTTCTTTGATGGCCCGTTCTTCCCACTGGGATCTCACTCACAGAGCTCTTTCATTTAGGTTTTTTTTTTTTTTTTTTGCCAGAGTGTCTCGGCTTTCCATGCCTATAATACTCTCATGGGCTCTTCAGCCAGATCCAAATGCCTGAAGGGCTGATTCTGAGGCCAGAGTGCTGTTTAGGACATCAAGTCGATGAACTCAAAAGGCTCCCATAGCCTTGGCAACTCATGACAAGCGCCTAAGGAGATTACTGACGCCATAAACAAGAGTGTCAAGTTGTTAAGTCAACAACAGGAGTCACTGTGCACTTACTCCTTATGTAGGATCTCTGTCCTTAATGTGTTGTTCAATGTGAAATAATGCTATAACTAGTACTGAAACAGTGTTTTACACTTTGTGTTTTTGTGTGGGTGCAAACTGATGAAATCTTTACTTAATATATACTAAATTGATCCTCTGTATATAAAGATAATTGAAAATGAATCTTGATGTGAATGGGATGTGAGAGGGCACGGGACATGGGAGGGTTGTGGGTGGGAGGGAAGTTATGGGGGGGAAAGCCACTGTCATCCATAAACTGTACTTTGAAAATTTATATTTACTAAATAAAAGTTATAAAAAAAAGTTAAAAGATTACCAAGAGCTCCATGATCAGAAAGTGAGATATGAGGCTGGCACTGTGGCATAGTGGGTAAAGCTGCTGCCTGCAGTGCCGGCATCCCATATGGGTGCTGGTTCACGTCCCAGCTGCTCCACTTCCTCTCCAGCTCTCTGCTATGGCCTGGGAAAGCAGTAGAAGATGGCCCAAATCCTTGGGCCTCTGCACCCGTGTGGGAGACCCAGAGGAAGCTCCTGGCTCCTGGCTTCAGATCAGTGCAGCTCCAGCTTTTGTCGCCAGTTGGGGAGTGAACCAGCTGATGTAAAACCTCTCTCTCTCTCTCTCTCTCTCTGCCACTCTGAAGCCAGGACCCAGGTGCTTCTCCTGGTCTCCCATGTGGGTGCAGGGCCCAAGCACTTGGGCCATCCTCCACTTCACTCCTGGGCCACAGCAGAGAGCTGGACTGGAAGAGGAGCAACCGGGACAAAATCTGGCGCCCCGTCAAATAAAATAAATCTATAAAAAAAAAAAAGAAGGTGAGATAAGGCAAGATGAGGGGATTAGGGTAAGTGCTGTGCCCAACGGTATCAAATCCATGATGTTAACTCCATTGGAAAGAATTTTCAGATCAAGATCATTACAAAATAGGAATCCTCTAGTGGGATTTCATCTACATCTTAGACAAACTTTAAGCATCAATAACATTTTTCCAACAGAATAATAGTACCGAATCATACTTTTAAAAATTAACAACTATGATTTAGTATTATATAATTCCCTTGTTCATATTCTAATTTTATCAACTGTTTTAAAAGATTTATTTCATTTGTTTGAAAGACAGAATGACAGAGAAGGAGAGGGAGAGGGGAAGGGGGAGAGGGAGGGAGGGGGCAGAAGAAGGAAAGGAGGAGAGAGAGATCTTCTGTTAGCTGCTTCACTCCCCAGATGGCTGCGATGGTTGGGACTGGGCCAAACCAAATCCAGAAGTTAGAATTGCAACCTAGTTTACCAGGTGGGTGGCAAGGGTCCAAGCACTTCAGCCATCTTCTGTTGTCTTCTCAGGTGCATTAGTAGGGAGCTAGATTAGAAGTGGAGCAGCCAGGACTTGAACTGGTGATCTGATATGTGATACTGACCGACCTGCAGGGGTTGGGAACATCTGAACCAAGGGTCATATAAAGCCCACTAAATCATTTGGCCTTGCCCTGCCAAGGCAACCACAGTACTCAAAATTCAATATATCTCTAGGAGGCTAATTTTTAATTTGATAATCTTGTATGGCCCATGAAGGATGTTAATATCCAAATGGCCCTTCGTGCAGCTTAACCCGAAAGTTGGCCCCCTCCATTGTTTTTAAAGTAATAAAAAGTACATTTTGTACATGTTTCTTATGATATATACTTTCAAAGACAGGTGAAGCCCAATGTTTACTGATTTTATGTTCCATCTATGAGAGTTACAAATGTATATTTTCAGACTCCCAAGGTGACAGAAGCAGCATGTCTTATCTGAGGGTCCAGCAAGGTCAGGAGCTGAACTGAAGCAATGCTATCAGAAATGCAAGGGAGAAGCAGGGCCGGGACTATACCACTGTGAGTGGCAGCTGTCTACAGTGGGTAGCCTGCAGGCTAAAATAATAATAATAATAATAGGCCGGCGCCGCGGCTCAACAGGCTAATCCTCCGCCTCGCTGCGCCGGCACACCGGGTTCTAGTCCCGGTCGGGGCACCGATCCTGTCCCGGTTGCCCCTCTTCCAGGCCAGCTCTCTGCTGTGGCCAGGGAGTGCAGTGGAGGATGGCCCAAGTGCTTGGGCCCTGCACCCCATGGGAGACCAGGAAAAGCACCTGGCTCCTGCCATCAGATCAGCGCGGTGCGCCGGCCGCAGCGCGCCTACCGCGGCGGCCATTGGAGGGTGAACCAACGGCAAAAGGAAGACCTTTCTCTCTGTCTCTCTCTCTCACTGTCCACTCTGCCTGTAAAAAAAAAAAAAAAAAAAAAAAAATAATAATAATAATAAAATAGGGGTCAGTGTGGTACAGCAAGTTAAACCACCACCTGCAATGCTGGCATCCTATATGCGGGTTGGCTCCTGGATGCTCCACTTTCCATCCAGATCCCTGCTACTATGCCCAGGAAAGCAGTGGAAGATGGCCCATGTTCTTGGGCCTCTGCTACCCATGTGGGAGACCCAGATGGAGTTGCAGGCTCCTGGTTTGGCCTGGCCCAGCCTGAGGCCGTTGCAGCCATCTGGGGAGTAAAACAGCAGATTGATCTCTCTCTTTCTCTCTCCCTCTCTCTTCTTCTCTGTCATTCTGTCTTTCAAATAAATAAAATAATTTTTTTAAAATAATAATAAAACACTTCTAAACTTCTTCCTACAACCCTGCCTCCACTTATCCCACCTTCTAAACACTCTCAACAAACTGGATGGAATAAACATAGGCACTTCACTTTGGGGAGCAACAGGACTAAATCAGGCTGCTATGGAAGGTACTTGGCATCCTGGCTTCATCTCTCGCCAAGTGTTTGGCCCTCTTCTCCCTCTTTCTAAACCATGGACTTCCATTTGCATCTTTGCTCACCCCTTCCTCCTCTTCACTCTGCTTTGGTATTCAGACTCTCATTTTCCATGCACAGTTCCATTTCCCTTGGCCTCGTCCTAGGTACATCTAAATTTGGGATCAACACTCATTTTTCACTCTATGTCCCTCCAGCATCTCGTTAATGTCCCCTGGAGCACCCAAACTCCTATGGTTGACAGATCTTAGTCTCTTCTACCTGCCTCAAAGGCTCTTGAGGCCCTTGCTGTTGCCAGCTACACACAGTGGGCCATGCATACTCCACGCAGGAGTCAGCATGCTTCCAGGATAAATTTCAGGGTGCTGATGTGTCACCTCTACAACTTCCACCTCCATCACTTCATGTGTGTTATGACATTTACAAGGATTGCACAGCCTGTGAAATTATCAACAATTATAAATGAAGTTTATCCACAAGAATAAAACAGCAATCAAACTACCAAAAAGGCACACAGAGGACATAAATAGACTTGGCTTTGGGGTCCTTCTTTCCATTCCATGATAAATAAGTACACCCAGTTTGAACAATGGAAAAATCCATGGTATCAGAGAGCCCCAGAACTGTAGGCTCAAGACATTTCACCAGTTTATTTGCAGACAGGGGCCCCATTACCCTTCCAGGGCCCATGTTATCACCATAGGAGAAAAACTCCTCTTGTGCTACAATGCCACACACCTGGGTTTTGTTTCTTGTGACGTAATCGTGCTTATCTGAGGTTTCGCTGCGGCAGGCTCAGCCAGGAGCCACTGCACAGTTTCCCTGATTATCCCTATTTTACAGAGGGGAAAGAATTTAAGAAAC
Organism: Lepus europaeus; assembly: GCF_033115175.1. Lineage (NCBI taxonomy): Eukaryota > Metazoa > Chordata > Mammalia > Lagomorpha > Leporidae > Lepus > Lepus europaeus. The sequence goes on along the minus strand of NC_084827.1, from coordinate 111,220,908 downwards.
TTGTGCAAGAGACGTAACAAGTACCCAGTGAAGAGGGCATTTGAACACAAGGAAGCTAATTCTACAGTCCAACCTCATGCTATTCCTCAGAGTGACTCCTCTTTTGATGAATGGTATTAACACATTAGCTTATTAGTACCTAGAATCCAAAAAATAGGGATATGATTGGTCACCTTGGGAAATGAAAGAACACATACAACTTGGCACAAAGGGTCTGTAAGAGGAATATAGCCATGGGACGCCATGGGTCATGGGAAAGAAAGTTGTCTGTATGCTAAATAGAACTACGAGAAGGAAGGGCTCAGTAGTAACTTCAGAATTTTGCCTACAGCCACATCTGGAATGGAAAAGGAATGGTGGCGAGGAAGGAAGTGGGTGGGAAATGGGGAATCACTTTACAGATTGGAATATACCACTTACAACTCATGTTCCAGCTAAGATTCACTGCAGACCCATGATGTATAACTTGTGGGTTCTAGAAACCCCTCTGTAGCAGCCAACCACCAAGAAAGCTAATGATCCCCACCTCCCGGTCTTCACGCCCTCGGGTATGGAGTCCTCCCACAGGGGCTCACTTGTGTAACTGATATGATGCTATGAAATGGGAGTGAGGCTGCCACAGCTAGTTCACAGATGTTACGCTCTGTGACTACCTCCTGCAGATCCTTTGCTCTGGGGGAATCTTGTTGCCTTGCGGTAGGGCTGCTTAGAACCTAGGTTTCCTGCCAATAGCAAGGAGATACGGAGGCCCTCTACCTGGAGCAACATGAGTGCGCCGTCTTGGAAGCTGATCTGGAACTCCTAGTCAGGCCCGCAGGTGCCCACAGCCCAGCACCTTGATTCCCCCCTCCTGAGAGACCCTGAGCTAGAACCACCCAACCAGGCCACCCCCCAATCCATGACCCCCACTATTAGAGATAAATATTTCTTAAGCTGCCAGATGTAGGGCACTTATGTAACAATAGAAATGAACATTTCTTTTCTTTCTATATTCACTCATTTGACCCAACAAATAATTACTGACAGCTTTTGGGTCAGGGGCAAAGCAGGGTCCGTGGCAAAGTATGTAGCATAGAACATCCATGGACAGACACAAACACAGGCAACTTCCAGGCTTAGCTGAGTATGGCCCATTTCCAAGGAAACTACATTAAAGGTCCCCCTACCAGATAGATGAGGACTACTGTGATGTGGAAATATTTAAGGGGAAGAGATTGCAGCAAATCTCAGAGTGTTGTTTTCCTATCTCCTAGTTTTATTTAGATAGTTTATTTATCCCCTTAGGGGAAGTGCTTGCCACAATTTGAATCTCTTTTTTCCTACTCCTTCTTTGATGAAGACAGGGACTCTGGCATAACAAACCTGTCCCTGACTCCAAACTATCCTTCCCAGAACATAAGCAGTTAATTTTTAAAGGGCACAGATCTTCTGTGCTAAGTACAACAGAAATGAATAATGCATGCCTATGTGCTCCTCATGCACTTGTCCCTGGCCATATTGTGTGGATGAGAGATTTAATCAATCCCAATTTGGGCTTAGAGACCAAGCCAGTGATGCATTGTTATTGCTTTTTGGTACAAATATACTTCCTCAAGTACATAATTCTTTTTAATGTTCAGATCCACAGGAGAAAACTCCTAAGGCATCAGCCTGAATTTCCGGGCATTTGCTTACTCACACATCCCCTTGGTACATTTCTGCTGCACACTCTGATGTATGACTCTCCGCTCACAGTAGCAGACATTTTAAAATAAGCATGATTCTGCATGATAACAGTGCAAACTATATATAGCCTTGCATAGGCTCTGAATTCCTAAAAAATTATTATTATAGTCCTGGCATATCTCTCAGGCCACTAGATTAGCAAGTTGAGGGAAAATATACATCCTTTAACTCAGCTGTAATTTTTCACCCAAATGAAAAATACTTTCTTGTGCAAACCAGTAACTAAATTTGAATTGTAATGCCATTCAAGTAAGTTCTTCTTTCACCTATGAGTTTTCAAAGCATGTTTACTGAAGGTTCAGGCTAATTGTATATTAAAAGACCTATTGACAACAAGTTACTTGAATTAGACCTCTTAACTATAGATACATTTTCCAAGTGAAGTTCCTTAGCCTTTTTTGTTACAGATTCAAAAATAAATCATTTTTCTCTAACAAATTCACATTTCAACTACCCAAAATATATAATTTTTGAACATTTTAATTATTTCTTAGTGGTCAGACATTTTAAAAATAATTTTTTAGAATAGGGGCTCAGTGGATGTCAGAGAAGATAAATGGACTTCTGGCACCTAACTTTAGCCCTTGTAGCAGAAGATGCAATCTTCCAATGTGAGCAGGTGTCTAAAAATAACCACGGGCAAAACTGTGGCCCTGTGGTCAATTAAAATACCTCCTATTAATGATAATTGGGCCACAAATATATATTTAGCTTTTTGGATGGACATAAACTCAAGCCTGTTGGATGAGACCGTTAACCAAACTCAGTCCTGTTTTAGAAGAAAGCAAGTTATCAAAGAGATAGTCTAAGGAAATAAGAGCAGTTGCATTTATTTTTAATTTTCAGTTTCTCTACACAGTAGGGTCTTATTTTTAAAAGGCAAAAAAAGCACATGTCATAAATGAAGCAATTCATAGAACAGCTCTGTGAGACAGGTCGTGTTGACAGAAAGATGGGTTGAGGAGGGGTAGGCTGGTGGAGCCTGCTCTCTGCACTCAAAACTCAGTGTGTTAATTTTGGAGAGAAATTATTTATGTTAGCACTGCAAATGTTTAACTTATAAAAGCCATTCTGTGGAAGAGGGAAAGTCTGATGGCTAAGGCTCATCCAGCAAAAATCTCTGCTTCTCAAGTATATAGTGAGCTTTTGTTTTGGTAAAAGAACAAACACACATACTTTTTTTTTAAAAAACCAGATGGAGTGTTTTGTTTTGTTTTGTTTTGTTTGAAAGGAGACTATTAAACTCACATTTAAACTCCGAGTCTAGGAAAATCTAAAAATCAATTCTGATTAATTTCTTGCATGAGGAAAAATTAAGGCAAATTCTCTGTCCAATTCAATATTATTTGACAAGTGTGATATCTAAGTATCTACAATTAAATTCCATTAAAATTTCAGTTTCTCAGTTGCACATGGCACATTTCAGGTGCTCACTGGCCATATGTGCTACCCTATTACAGGTCAGAGACAGAACATTTCCACTGCTGTGGGAAGTTGTACTGGATAACACTGCTCTGTATGCCACCTGAGAATAGGCCCCAGGTATACTTTTCTGCTAAATTCCAGGTCTCTGTAAACAGATAGTTTAGTGCAAACGGTAGATGCTTTTAGAAATAGGCCCCTGAAGATTCTCACCCTTAATGATGGCAGAGTGAGCCCTGGAAGGTTTAACCCCTGTTTTTCACTCTTTTGTTGTGGGTAGAGGAGGGGTGACATACTTGTTGCTTTAACAAAATGGATGCCAGCAATTTCCCTGGATTACCCTAGGCGGGATGACCGATCTGGGAAGCAGATTTCCCACCAACAGTTTTGAATGGGTCCTCCTCAAAGGCAAGCAAACTCTGTTTTCTGATTGAAGGTACAGAATGAATATTCTGTGTTTTGAAGTTGGGAAAGAAAGGAGGCTGACCAACCTCTCCTCCTGTCTCCTGGAATTTCTGAGACTGAAATGAGGGTCAGCAGGTGCTTATGCTATGATGGCATGAATTTCTAATCAGCTCAAGCCTAGCCCCCCTCTTGGAAGGAGAATTCTGCTGTGGGCAATGGCTGGGAAACTCAGTAGGGCCTCCTGGATCAAGTGGAGCCCCCTGTAGCTTTTGTGTGCTTTGAAAGCTAAGGATGACCGTGGAAACATTGGTAGAGGGCAAATATGCTATGGCTCTGTAAGTTAAATGGACCATCAGGAAACATGCCATAGGTCAGCAAGGACAATGGCCACAAGGAAGCAGCAGATCTTGGCGTGACAAGTTCTTCCTCACATAGAAATGAAAGTGGGTGGATCTCTTTGCTGCAATGAGAAGCCCTCACAATTTTTGAATAAACACAGGGACTGGGGGACCTCCAAGACTGCATTCACAGGATTTCCTTCCAATCTGTCAGGAAGGGGTGTAAGCCAATTTTACATTAACTTGGGCATCTGGCTTGGCTAGTAAATGCCACTTGAGACACCCACATCCCATATTAGAGTGCTGGAGCTTGAGACAGGGCTCCACTCCTGATCCAAGATTCCTACCAAAGTGCACACAGGGAGACAGCAGTGATGGCGTAACTGGTTGGGTGTCTGCCATTCACGTGGGAAATCTGGATTGAATTCAGAGCTCTTAACTTCACTCTGGCCCTAGCCTTGGCTGTTGTGGGCATTTGGGGAGTGAATCAGTTGATGGAAGATCTCCCTATCTCCCCCTCCCCTGCCTTTCAAATAAATAAAACTTTTTAAAAGAGAAATAGGTTTGATGATGACACTTGCACCTAGTGTAGCTGTGCAGTTGATACTTATCATGTAAAGACATATTCTAATAAATCATCCCTGAAATTTCATATAAATAGCCAGTACTTAGAAATGTTCCGATTGGCAAAAGGCCCAAATTATGTAAATTAGCAGATGGTACCCACTCACCTGCCAAGAGAACTTAATTCAGGTGCTAGAACACTGAAGTTTATTTTAAAACATTTTTGAGTAAATAAAACATTTAAAGATGTTCTTAAATTCCAGTAAGTCATAATTTCTACTAATTTCAAGTCCACGCTATCACACCATAGCATATTTGTAAATATAAACTTTTTGTTTACCAAATTCTAAATGAATTTTGTCAGTTTCTTTAGGGAAGTTTGATCTGCATTGCAAATAGTTTATTTCAGTACATGAGTCTATATATAACAGACTTTGCTGTGTGCTAATATTGATGGAAAAATTTCTTCATTTTGAAATAAATTAATTCCTCTTTAAGGTTGCAATGAAGATTTTTCTTTTACATTTTGGGGAACAGTACTGCGATTTCAAAGTATTTTTGTTATCATCATAAAATTATTTACTCATACTTTTACTTATTTCAGAGACAGAGAGCTAGGGTGGGGAAGTCTCCCATCCACTAATTCACCCCCTAAATGCCTGCAATAGCCATGGCTGGGCAGAGGCTAAAGTGAGAACTCAGTCTAGGTCTCTCAGGTGAGTAACAGGAACCTGACTACTGTAAGGGGGGCAAGGTTTAGGGGGTATCATGTTTTCAGGGGAAGATGTCATATCAGTCAGGCAATAGTGCACTTCAAATCAATGTATGTCCATAACCATGTGGGTCAGGGAACCAGATGAGAAGGAACCCCTATGGAAATACTAGCATAGTCAGCACATGTATCTGTGAGTTCTGCACATGTAGATTCAATCAACCACAGGTAGAAAATATTAGGAAAAAATTGCACCTGTGCTTAACATGTCAAACTTCTTTTCTTGTCATTATTCACTAAACAACACAGTCTACACTTATTTCCAGAGTAGTCACATACATTAGGTATTATAAGTAATCTAGGGATGATTTAAAGAATAGGGGAGAATGTCCAGAGATTATATGCATACTATACTATTTAATAGTTGGGACTTGTGCCTCTGAGGATTTTAGTGTCTGTGGGGGGTCCTATAAACAATCCCCCCTGGATACTGAGACAATTGTGTGCCTACCCCACATGGGCCCCTGGGTTTCAGGGCCCTGTAGAGATGCCTGAGGTATTCCTGACAAATCTCTGAGGCTCCAATAGAATCGCGGAGTTCTCCAGTCCACCATAACTTGGCTCTTGGGAAGTCTGACACACTCAAGTGGGGCACTTCTTCCAGGTTTGGCTGTGAACAAAAGCCAGTGTGTACAAATAGGCTAAGGTCCCAGGAAATACTCCGTGCTTTTCCAAACAAGTGTGAGTACATCAAGGCACATTTCCCTCCAACCAGTACCCCTGCCTTCTTTTTCCCTTCTTGTAGCTACTGTTTCCTGCCTCCATTGGTATGTTCTCTACCCAATGAGATGAGCAATTCTCCTCATTCAATCATTAAGGTTTTCTGTGTCGAAACAGATTTTGTCTCCCGACAAAAGTTAAATACACAGGTGTTTTTCAGTCTCTCAACCTTCAACCTTGTATGAAAATACAAAGATTTCTTTTCAGCAAACCAATCCAGGGTGTTGGTTTCATTTAAATAGACAAGACCAGCATTGTAATTAGAATTATTGTGATATTATCCAAAAAAGACAATGCTTCCTTTTCTAAAAATAGTATTAAACTATCATGGTATGTTAAAATCTTTATTTACTTTCATTTTACTTGAAAGGCATAGAAAGATTAAAAAAAAAAAACAGAAAAGACAGTTATTTCAAATCCAAGTAACACTGCTGATATGAACGGTCACTTTTCTCTTAAATACTAGTCCCACTTATTATTTGCAGCGTTTATAAAATGATGGCAGGCGTTGCTTCTGTTGACTTAATAGTGCAAGATTTTCCTTACAAATGAGTATGAATTTGGACATGAGCCAGCAATCAATGGGGACTGAAAATTTAAATGATTACATCATCTAGTGAAGTCTTCTTTTAGGCTAGTACAGAAGAATCATTTCCAAAATTTATTCAGAATACAGCCTAATTCTAGCCAAGTGAGCTTGAGGAAATTACTTAATCTCACTTTAGCTCTGCATATTCATGTACAGTGAGTAAATTATAACATCTGTCTTACAGGCTTACTAAACAAGACAACATGGGTAAAGAATTTATCTAGCACATGGTAAAGTCTACATGTTAACTGATATTATCATTATTATTGCTATTTTTATTATGTTGAAAGAGATACAGTGAAGTTGGAAAGATTTTAAATTTATTCTGGAGATATATAACTACTTTATAAAATTTCCACTTCCCAAATGGCCACAAGATCTGGGGCTGGGACCAGGCTGAAGCCAGGAGCCTGGAATTCCATCAAGCTCTTCCACAGAACAGGGTTCCAAGTACCTGGACCATCCTCTGTAGTTTTCCTAGGTGTGTTAGCAGGGAACTGGATCAGAAGCAGAGCAGCCAGGATTTGAACCAGCATGTCAATTTAGGATCACAAGCAGTGGCCCAACCCTCTGTACCACAATGCTGCCCCTTGAAATAGCTATCTTAAAATATAAACTCCTTTGCACTGGCACTGTGGCACAGCCAGTTAAGCTGCTACCTGCACTGCTAGCATATCATTTGGGCACTGGTTTGAGTCTCAGCAGCTCCACTTCTGTTCCAGTTCCCTGTTAATGCACCTGGGAAAGCAGTGGAGGACTGCCCAAGTGCATGGGCCCCTGACTCGTGTGGGACACCTAGATGAAGCTCCTGGATCATGGCTTTGGCCTGGCTCATACATTGTGGCCATCTAGGGAATGAACAAGCAAGTGGAAGATCACTCTCTCTCTTCCCCTCTGCCTGTCTGTCTCTCTCTCTGACTCCGCCTTTCAAAACAAATATATATAAATATAAAGATGTATATAAACATAAAACATACTTGTTTTGATATATGATATATATATATATTAAATAAAGGTTCTTCTGGAAAACAATTTATTTTTAGAAGGAAAATGTTTTACAAATGACTGGGTTGCCTAAGGGAGACATACACTAAAAAATCTTCATATAAGCTCATAATTGCTACTTAGATCTTAAAGTTTAACTTTTCATTGAACTACCTGAAGGTTATATACCTTGGAGCATTTCACTTTATTTTTCTATTTACTCCAAATCTCTTTGATAATCCCAAAATCATTTTAATATATTATCTAAGTTACAAAATAAATACATCTCAAAAAAAAAAGTACTTCTGGTTTTAAAAATCTGTATTCTTGGAACTTGTGGTTTTTCACATGATGGAAAGTTAGTGCTGGACTAGTTCTCCTGGAACAAAACACTAGGAAACTGGTAAAATACGCTAAGCAATTGTCTTCAGATATTGGCAGCACAGGACCATCATCCCTGAGCGGAGAACACAAGCAAGGTGAACCCTACAAATAGAGGTTGTGTATCCCTCATCCAAAATGCTCGGGAGCAGAGGATTTGGAAATATTTACATAGACTTTCCTGATTGAGCATCACTACTCCCAACGCCCAACATCTGCAGTGCTCCAACATTCAAAATTGTCCCGGTATTATGCTGGTACTGAAAGGGCTCAGATTTTCGAGCGTTTTGGATTTTCAGGTTAGAGATGTTCAACCTGCACTGTCGTTTGCTGCATGGAGGCACATTCCATGCCCTGTTTCAGAGGGATGGAACCTAAGCAAAACACAGTGATTGCAGAGAGCTAGATAGGCCAAGTGTAGGGAAGCTGAGGTGGCTGGAATGTGTAGCATAGAAAACAAGGAAAAAGGGAACGACACAGGATGGGAGGTCCACAAAACTTCAGAGTGATACCTTTGAGTCTTGGGCTGAATACCGACCCATACATGAACAGAGTGAGATGTGGTGAGCCAGACAAACTATAGGGTCTACTTATGGAACAATCACCAGAGCTTAGGACCAAAAGACACTCAGAGTCTACACTTGAGCCCAAGTAGAGAGACATCCTTAAACAACTGGCATATTCAGACTCCAAAAATTTCTTGCTTATAACTAGGGCTGTGTTACTGCTACTATATAGGTTACAACATACATGCCCTATAAAAGCTTAAATAAACCTCCAAACAAACAGGGGATCTGCAGTAAATTAGCTACTCATAAAATAAATACCTAACTAACTCCAAACAAAGACAATAAGATTAATATGCTCATTAAGATAACGTCCACAATTTAAGGCATGAAATAAACTATCAAAAGAACAAGATGGGAAATGTGATCCAAAACCAGGGGGAAAAAAAACACCTAAGAGAAGCAGATCTAGAAATGGCAGAGTATTATGAATGTGTTTTTTGGGACCATATTTATGTATGTATCATATACACAAATAGATATAAATCTATGTTATGATTTAGTATCTGATAAAAGTATAGACAGCTAGACTTCTTCAGTGATGAAAGAAAGAGTTCCTAAAATAATAGTTGATACCAGGGCTTAGGCAGAGAAAGTACAACATAGTAATAGTTTGTCATTGATGCATAACAAAACTACAAATTTAGCAGTATAAAAACATCCATATATTACCTTACCATTTCTGTACTCCAGGGTCCAGGAACAGCTCAAATGGGCTTTCTGCCCAGGGTTTCACTCCCAGATGGTACTCCCCTCTGGAGTATGGGGGTCCTCTTTCTAGTACATTTATTCTGTTGGCAGAATTCAGATCCTTGTGGTTGTAAGACTGAAGTCTCCATTTCTTTCTGGCTGTCAGTGGGGTTTTCTTTCTGCTCCTAGAAGCCATTCTTAGGCTCTCTGTGGCCTTCTCAATAATTGGTAGCATCCTTCTTCAAGACCAGTAGGACAATCTCTCTTTAGATGCCTAGAACAGAGTTTTATATAATGTAAGACAATCATGGGAGTATTCTATTACCTTACCAACTATTCTATTACCTTGGGCTCATGCCCAAGAGAAGACTAACCCAAGCTTGTACATCAATGAGTAGGAATCTCAGGGATCAAGTCTGAATTCTGCTTAGCATAACATCCTATGCTATGAAGTAAGGAAATGTTAAAAAATGGTATCAGGCAGAGAGAACAGCCCTTTTTAAGAGGTTTCTACTGCTTCTCTCTGGATGAATTAGAACAAAATTAGTAAATGGAGTAGTGGCCTATATTATATGCAGTAAAATAAGAAAACACAATTCTGTACTGATACACTATATCTAATTTATATACCCACATATACAAATATGTATCAATAGATACATATAGGTATATGAATAAAAAATAAGTAGAGAAGAAGGCAAAGCTCTCTCAATGGTAGAATGGCAGTAATAAATGCAGAAGGGATAAATGATTTAAAAAACTACTACTTGGCAATCAAAATAGTAATAAGTTTTTAAACACAAACTACTAATGAATGATAAAAATCAATGAACAAAAGCATGGTGAGAAATGGGATATTTACAAAGTCTCCAAGTACCTCCCCTATAAGAAAAAATTAAATGCAAAAGGACAATAGTAACTTTATTGTGAAGAAAACTGCAGTGCTCAGAGTTATCAGTAATAGGGCAACCTGACATCACCATCATGTACCTCTGAAATGATGACAGTGAAGGACACAACATTCCTTCTTCAGCTTTCTGCCCAACCTGCTTAAGTGAGCAAATCATGCAGCAACATCGGAGAAAACCAAGAGGGAAAAGTAAACAGTACTGACCAGCACCCTTCGAAAGTGTCAAAAACAAAGAGAAGGAAAGTCTACACAACCGTTAAAAGTTAAATGAGACAAGAGATGTGACCTAAGGAAAATGTAATCTTACACAGAATCCTACACCCATAAAAATACAGAAGAGAAATTTTAATATCTATAAGTTAGGCAATATTATTATATCAACGTTAGTTTCTTAATTTTTGGAAATTATAGTATAGTTATATAAGAGAAAATTGTTGTTTTAAGCAAATACTTAATTCAGTATTTTGAGACTATTTAAAACCAAAAGAAATCATCATTTTGACAGAGTAAAGGAAGAAAATGTTTATTTTAATATATCTTGTAAAAGCATTTGATAAACTTTAATAGCCATTCTTCATAAAACAATAACAAAAATCAGCAAAACTATAATAAAACCCACAAATATTGCAAATTAGAAATAAAAATAAATTTATTCAATCTGATGAAATCTAGGAAAATTCTACAGTTAATAACATGTTTATTGTTGAAATACTAAGCACTGCTCCCTTGGGCTCTAAAATACGTCAAAGATATTGGCCCTTATTGTTTCTATTCAAGATGTACTAGAGGCAAGAGAAAATTTAAGAACATATGGAATAAAACTAAGAAGTGATACCTTGTTGCAAACAACATGATCATCTACATAGGAAATCCTAAGGAATCTACTAAAAACTTATTAAAATTCAGTAAGGAAATTAGTATTATTGCAGGACAAATATAAGGTGTAAATATCAAATGCATTTCTATACATTAGTAACAAAGAATTTAACTTTGAAATTTTAAAAAATACTATTTACAATAGGTAATACTTGGGATACATTTGATAAGAATATATGCAAAATTTGTATACTAAAAGCTATAAGATACAAGGATACTTCATTCAAAAGGATCATGGGAAAATGAAATCAAAACATGAGTATACTTTCCTAAGCCAGCATTGTAACATAGCAGGTAAAGCTGCCTCCTGTGATGCCAGCATCCCACATGGGTGCAGATTCTAGGTACAGCTGCCCCACTTTGGATCCAGCTCCCTGCTTATGTGCCTGAGAAAGCAGAGGAAGACGGCCCAAGTGCTTGGGCTCTTGCACCCACATGGGAGACCCAGATGAAGCTCCTGGCTTCAGCCTGGCCCTGCCCTGGCTGTTGCAACCATTTGGAGAATGAACCAACAGATGGAATATTTCTCTCTCAGTCTCTTTCTAATTCTGCCTTTCAAATAAATAAAATATATCCTTACAAAAGGTAAGATTCTTTGGTGCAAAGAAAATTTGAAATTCATGCATTTTTTATAATATGGATTTCCACAGACTTATTAAAAGACACTTGTATTGCCAAAGGAAATGAAAGAAGGCTAAAATAAATGGAAATAAAATATATTACTTTATGAATTAGAAGACACACTGCTACTAAGATCATCAGATTCTCTCCATACTGAAAAGCTGATTCTAAAATTTATTTGGAAATCCAAGGCTTTCAGAATAGTGAAAATACTTCTCAAAAAGAGTTTATAGGAGATTTATATTATCTGATTGCAAGACTTATTGTGGGTGATCCTGCACCTGCCTGCTTAGCCCATGCAGGAGGTTAGCCTGACTGCTGGCAGGAGGCAGGAGCCCGGGCACATTTCCTCTCCTATTTCCCCCACCCCTGCCTTCTGCCAATCAGGTAAACTGCTCCCAGGTATGGCCCAGTCCCAGTAGGAAAGCTACCCTAGCTACGTGACCTTCAAGCTGATTGGAGAGGCATAGCAGTGCCAATATCACTATCCGATAGAATTAGTGTTGCTCTGAATTTGCTACACCCCCTCTGCCTGCCCATTAAAAGGCGTGCTTGGTTGCTAATAATGTGGACATGTTCACCGAAACTTGTCTCCGGTGCTTCCTGTTGAAGATCGCCGCTGCCCCACCATCCCACAATGTGCAGGCCTTGCAGGATGAGCCCTCGACTTATTATAACACTAATCAAGATAGTGTAATATTAATGTAAAGAAAATGTACTGATCATTTGGACAGAGCATAGTCTAGAATTAGATATACACATACATGTTCAACTGATTTTCAACAAAATTGTGCTGTGTACCTTTTGTGTCAATGAACTCTCAGGGTATCCAGCAAGCACTGATCTGACCCCTATCATTACGAATGAGTTTGCCTGTTCTAGAACTGTGGGGAACCGCAGGCTGGCCACCTGTGAGAACCTCCTCATCTACATAGCTTGCAGCAATCGGTCGACCACAAGTCCTACGAAAACAGCCAGGTGAAACAGTTGAAACAGAATGAACTCTGCATAAACAACTAGGAGGAACCAGGTGAAACAGATGAAGTTGAGGCAGGATGGACTCTGCATAAACAACTAGGAAGAACCAGGTGAAACAGGTGAACTTTCGACCTGAGGCTATACGCGCCCTTTCATCTGATTGGACGATATCAGCATAAAGGGACATTGGCATCTGGGTGGGCCGGCGTGGCCGCCGCTGCCAGCGACCACCACCACGGCCCCTCCTCTTCTTTTCTCCTCTCCCCACTTTCCTTTTGCCCCCACAAGTGAAAGTTCCTTGAGAACCGATGAACAGTGACCGTGTCGTGACTGCGTTGGACCCTCGCTGGCGAGGGTCCGACATAGAACTACTTATAAATGAGTCAAAGAATATTAATTTTATAATTGAGAAGTCAGGAGATTAGTTCCAAATTCAGGCAGCACTCCAATAATTTAATGAGGAATTTATCTTGTCATTGGCTCTGCCTTCCTCAAATTGACTTTATTCATAGCAGATTTTCTTTAAGTGATGGCAGATATGACCATAAGAAACTCAAGGATTGTTTTGTTTAATAATCTTAGTGGAAGGAAAATACTTCTTTCTATGTGATTGCATCAAGGATCCAAAGTCTGATTCTTATTGTATTTACCTGGAGAACATGCTTACCCCTGAACTGTGCCAGGGGCACGATATGTGCTGCTGAGGAAAGTGCCTAACCCTGAATCTAGGAGATGACTCCATCCCGACATGAACTATGTGGACTGAAACAGGAGTAATATAATCCCAAGGTATTTTTGCAGGTCCCAGGCATCTACTACATGTTGACAAGCCAAGCACCCTGCATTTCAGTCCTGGGTTCAGTGTACTGCAGGATGAGCCAAGCATGCTGAATTCTAGTCTCAGGTTCCTTCTAACACAATACTATTCTAATTCAGCATTGGGCATCATGCGGAGTATCCCAAGAGGCCACCTGGTCATCTGTTGTCAGAATGTGAGGGAAACACTGTATTCACTTCTTCCAAACATAGTAAGGGTGATGGGTCTTGGGCCCTGTGGAGTGGGGTTTCCAATAGCAGCAGAGTGATTAGAGATGGTGGTGTCAACGCGGTGGGGTCCAGTCAGCAGAGCAGTAGCATCCATTCTATCCTTTCAAAATTGATTATTTATTTATTTATTTATTTAAAAGGCAGAGTTACAGAGAGAGAAAGAGAGAGGGAGGGAAAGACAGAAAGGGTAGGGAGGAGAGAGAAATAAATCTTCCCTCTGCTGATACATTCTCCAAATGACCACAACAGTCAGGGCCAGGCCAGGCCAAAACCAGAAGCTTGGAACTCCAAACAGGTCTTCCATGTGGGTGGCAGAGACACAAAGACTTGGACCATCTTCTACTGCTTTCCCAGCCACATTAGCAAGGAGCTGGATCTGAAGTAGAACAGCCAGGACTTGAACTGATGCATATATGGGATGCCAGTGCTGCAGGTGGCAGCTTAACCTGCTGTGTGCCACAACACTGGCCCCTTTTATATCCTTTTCTGGGGAATGAAATGGACCAGAGAGAGGTAACAGAGACAATTCCTAATCAATTTTAAACGTTCCATCTCAGTAAGAACAATGGACATGTAGAGAAAAAGAAAAGTGAGGAAAATGTGAGGTTAGAAAACTCCATGGAAGATCACGATTTCTTACTCAACATATCGTTGACAATGTTGGCAAGCAGTCGTTCTCAACTGTCAGAAGTGCAAGCAGAACAGCTCACTTAGGAAAGGGGAAGGCGTGATCAGTCAGCCCGATCTGTCAGCACCTGCTTGGTTATTTGCAGAGAATTGTTGAGAAGGAAACTGAAAATATTTATATTTACAATAAAACAAAAAACTAGGAATATGAGAATATTCTACTTCCATGCTTTTGTTAGCATACTGCATTTAAAAACTGAAATTATATTTTATATATAATTTATATTTATATAAAATTATATTTTATACTTTATACTTTCAAGGAAAATCCATATTTTATCATGGACTGAGAACATAAAGCGTGCCTCTCCTGAAGAGAGGTCTTAGTATTGCCAGCTTTATATATCATAAACACAGATACTGGCAGCTTTATTTCAGATTCAAAATACTGGGGGACTGGGGAAGGCAAGAATATAGGATGATGACATTGCAAACTTTACCGTTGGTGAGTTTGAGGCCAAAGGATTTTTTGGAACTGCACCATTTCTAGGAGTCTATAAGGAGGGAACAAAAGTATTTTGGATATTAGAGAGGGCCTGGAGAAAAGTTTCCTAAATAAACATTTGCCAATTTCAAATGTAACCAGGAATTCTTGGACATTCCTCCCATGGAGTGGTGGGATCTATGTTCCTTCCATGTGAGTCTGATGAGCTGTGGCTCAAGAGATGTCAGATGAAAGGAAGCTTCTGCCAGGATAACTGGGACACGGCTCTCAGAGCAGGTAGGGATGACAACACATGTTGCTGAGACCACCTCCCTGGCCAGGTACCCCAATCAACAGTCCTGGTTGAGCTCAGCCTTCCAGCGGGCCCTGCCAAGGCATTTGTGATGTAAGTAAAGCTGTCTGTGCCCTCCTACTGTCAGCTGAACCCTGCTGAGGGAGCTTCACTGATTCCCTGGTTTGAGTCCTGGCTCTGCTTCTGTATCCAACTTCCTGCTAATGTACACTCTGGGATGGAGGAGGTGATAGCTCAAGCAGTTTTATCCTTGCCATCCACATGGGAAATTCAGATTGAATTCCTATCACCTGGCTTGGGCTTGACACAGATCAGCTTCTGAGAACATTTGGGGAATGAACCAGTGGATGGAATATGTCTCTGTCTCTGTGCATTTCAAATAAATAAAAATAAATGACAGAACAATTTTAGTGAAATTAACAATTATATGCATCAAAATCCTGACTGAAAGATTAAGAGTATGCCATGACTACAATTGTTATCTCTAAAACAATGGAAGTTTTTGCTGATTAAAGTTGCGATAAGAAAGTTAATATTTAGGGGCTGACGCTGTGGCATAGTAGGCTAAGTCTCCACCTGTGGCATTGGTTTCCTATATGGGCTTTAATTTGTGTCCCAGCTGCTTCTCTTCAGATCCAGCTCTCTGCTATGGCTCAAGTACTTGGGTCCCTACACCCACGTGGGAGACCTGGCAGAAGCTCCTGGCTTCAGATCGGCCTGGCTCTGGCTGTTGTGGCCATTTGGGGAGTGAACCAGTGCATGAATGACCTTTCTCTCCCTCTCTGTAACTCTGCCTCTCAAATAAATAAATAAAATCTTTTTTTAAAAAAGAAAGTTAATATTTATAATGATTAACATTTAGATTGATTCTATTTAGAATGGGTATGACTGATATTTCTTAATAAGAAATTCCAAAGATGATATGGGAACACATCTAGTCTCAATTGCTAAAAATTAAATAGACAAATTTTGGTTTATCCACTGAAGATGTTACCAACAGCAAAAGCCCTTAAGGTCCTCACCACTGGGACCTGAGAAACAGAAGACAGATGTTGGAGATTCCTTGAGCGACAGAACCTCATGGGTTGCTGTTAACCAAAGAAGCATATGAAGCCTGACTCAAAGATACAAGCTTCTAAGACAATGCTACAGATGAATACATAACAACTTGTACCAGATGTTCTTCAGTCTCCTCCAAAGAACAATTATCTTACATCCCAAGTCTCTTCATGAATAGTGGAGGGGAGGGCTCTTGACGAGCAGTTTTCTGGAGACTCTAAGCATTTCTCTGGACTTCAAACCAATGCTACCTGACTCTCCCACTCCAAATTTCATACGCGTGTCTAGCAAGATCATATATGCTGTTAACAAGTTTTCACAAAGTCCAATTACCTATTTTTAAATAAGGAATCACGATGTCAAGAAAATCAAGGAATAGGAGCCGGCACTGCAGTGTAGCAGGGAAAGCTGCTGCCTGCAGTGCTGGCATCCCATATGGGTGCTGGTTCAAGTCCCCATTGCTCCACTTCCAATCCAGCTCTCTGATGCGGCCTGGGAAAGCAGTAGAAGATGGCCCAAGTGCTTGGGCCCTTGCATCTGCGTGGAAGATCCTGAAGAAGCTCCTGGCTCCGGATAAGCACAGCTCCAGCCGTTGTGGCCATCTGAGGAGTGAACCAACAAATGGAAGACCTTTCTCTCTCTTTCACTCTCTCTCTCTCTCCCTCTCTCTCTGTCTCTGCCTCTCTGTAACTCTACCTTTCAAATAAGTAAATTAAATAAGTTCTCTGGCCATAAAAAAAAAAAAAAGAAAATCAAGGGATTAAAGAGAAAGAGAAATATTTCAGGAGATGACCTCAGAACTAACTATGAAAAATATTTGTAGGATTTTCAATAGGTGTTGTTATATGAAAGCCTGGCTCAAAGAGTTGAAAACCTTGATTGATAACCCATGTAGCCATTTCTATTGGGCAGATGTGTTATGATACACATTGAATGAATCTCTTAATGGTAGAAAACAGGAATTCCACAGCCATTTCATTATTTGAACTTGAAATCATCCATAAAATATTAAAAGTTTTTATAAGCACTGTATTCACTTAACAAAAATAGCATTCTAATTTAAAGAGACTTTTAGAAGCGTAAATGTCTTAAAGAGGAGCTGAGACATCCAAATTCTATAATAATCATCAAAAATCTGAATAGCTATTAATAAAAATGGCAGTCCCAAAATAATCTGTAAATATGAGTTTGTTCTTGGAGTTCTCTGCAAGTAACCAAAATCTAGTATAAAGTCAAAGGAAAGACACTGGCTCATGAAACTTAGTGGAGGCTTAAACCCACATAAACATGATATTGGCTGATGTGGCTGGGGCTCGGGAATAAATGAACAAGGGGGATCTCGTCACCCAAACTCTTTGTCATCTATCTCTGCTTTCCTCAGTGTCAGCTTCATTTTCTGATGCAGAGTGCTGACCTTGTCCCCATGGGAGGAAGAGTGTGCTTATGGGTTTCCCAATGGTGTATCTTGTATCAGCCACCATGAAGATGCCACCTTAAAGCTCTATGGATTTCAGCTGGAAAAGTCCTAGGGATGTTGGGACCTGGTCCAGTGACCTTTCCCAGAGGGACACATTAGTATGTTGGAGATATCTTAGACCAGATGCCAACCTCAGAAAAAGCTGAGCCAGGAAGGTAGCACTGTACAAAAACATCACCTTGTTTTAAAAATGGTGAACTAGAGAAAGATTAGGAAGCAGTCACAGGGCTGGAGAATTATGGTTCTCTAGAGGTTGTGGGGACTGCTAGGTCAACAACACAGCTCCTTACACTGAGTTTCACACAATGGGTCCCACAGACAACCTTCATTGTTGTTTTCCTTTGTTCATCTGTATTCCTTAAGGTTCTTATATAGGCATTCATGATAAGTATGGTGATGGAAAAAAAAAGGCTTTATTTTGTGATTTACTGGTAAAAAAAAATAAGGTCCATGCATAATCAATCATTTTCTTTTTTAAGATGAGAATTATTTCTGAAGAACATTTGTGAAGAAATATGGGGGAAATGTTAGGTAAATTGTCTAAAATATGCATATTTGTTTTATGCTTCTTTCAGAAGCAAATGTTGTTGCTTCTGAAAGTTCTTATCACAAAATTGAAAACATTGTGAGACAATAAAACATAATTATAGAGTTACACTAGAATTATCTACTACATTCTACAGTGAGAATTCTCAGCCTCAATTTCCCACATACATTTCATGGACACCTAAACTATAATTTCCTACGTTTCCTATTATTCCCACCAAGTGATATCCTGATAGCTTTATGTGTTTGGTATGCTGCAGACAAACCCAGCTGGAACATGTGGTGACTGACTGTCAGGGGCTGCAGCTCTGGGTAGCTCTCCTCACCCACTAAATAAGCAATTAGCTCCTTCCAGCCACGCACGTCAAGTTAAGCTTCAGTGCATCAGCAAGCATCCAGCATGGTGTTGTTAGATGGCCTCGGGGAAGGGTCTACAGGGTTGTCACCAGCCATCTTTCAGATTTATCTACAAGATGAAGTGAGGACTCTGCTCACTGTACAATGTCTACTCTGGCTTGCTGTTGTGCAACTTTAACAAGAATGCCTCATTGAAAATGAGTTATGTTAGAGTATGTTAGAGCAGGCTATGAGTCTTCAAGGCAAATGGGGACAGAAGATCTTGCTGACAATTCTGCTATGACAGACTTCAGATATTATCAGAACATTGACCCAAGCGCCTTGGATATCGAGCCCTCATTCGGAGGGGAAAGAATAAAGGAAAGTTACACACACACACTCACACACACACACAGAGGCAAGGGTGAGAGGAGGCAGGCAGACAGATTTTTTGTTTTGTTCTGGATGCTGTGAGAAATGCAGCAAAGTGAAGATATAGAACACCAGAAAGTAAAGGGAAAGATTGGGCTCCTAGTTCTTTCCGTCTTATCCAATCTGCAGACATGACAGTGGGACTTTTGAAATAATAAATGAAACAATAAGATTTTCAAACATCAATTAATTGTTGATAGTCCTTTTATGTAAATCTATGCCTTCTTACAACTGAATACACTCACAAACACATTCTGTATAAATGCTGTTTCATTTTGTTTTAGTTATAATTAGAAGTGCTCACCAGGGTCATTAAGAAGCACACACCTAGGGGTGCTGAGATGATCTCCAAGCCACACACATGCAGTGGAAGGGGAATTCAGAGGCAAGCAAGTCTTCAGGTCTCCTGGGAATTCACAGAACTCAAGGGAGGGTGGGGGATTTGTAAAGGACATTGCGTGGGGAGAAGGGGCCCGCAGCCTGCACACCCTGCTTTACTCTGGCCCTGCTCTTTGCGTGCAGAGGGAGGCTGGCTGGAAACTCAGTTTTGCAGGCTCCATGGCACTGTTGTCAGGTAGGGTCAGCCAATAGGAGGCGCTGGAGGATCTCAGAGGACTGAAGGAAGGAAGTCCAGTCTCCCCCTACCTAGGGCAGCCGAAGCGGAACCTGAGAGGGACTCCAAGCAGTCAGGCCCAACATTATTCCAAGCAAGTGACCTTGTGTCCCTGTACCACCAACTCCTCCTTCTGCCCCTCCAGGCTGGGGCATGGTAGAGACTTCCTGTGGTTGCAAACCTCCAGGTTGAATTAATGTCCCATTCTGGCTTCTGAGCTTTTTGTTTCAATGAGTAACCAGTTCTCTGCATTAAAGACTCGCTGATCTAAATATTCAAGTGGTTTCTGTTACCAGGGTAGACCTCGGCTGAAACAACACTGGCCATGTAGATTGCTTAGCAGAACAGAGAGCAGTGTCTGTTCTACAGACCTCAAGGAATTCCCACCCACTCCACTGCAGGTGCTGCAGGGCTACGGGGAAGGCTCTTACCTCAATGCACACCACGTGTGAAAAAGCAATGGGCTTGAAAGGAAATGAAAGAGAGAGTCCTTTAGGACAACCATATTCCCTCAGCCATGCAGGAGAGCTAGAAGAAAAAGGGGTCCAGAAAATGGGTGCAGGCACAGCTAAGGACAGCATCTTCCCTAGGGAGGCTTTCTCCTAGGACTGCAACAGAATATGCATGAGTTCTTGGCAATCTGAAAATATTTTGCCCCATCAAACTTGGCGATTAATGCTCAATACTTACTTGGATGAATTTTCTCCATGTTCCCTTTCGTCCCTGCCCATAGCCTCTTATCCCACTGTGCCAAAGGCGAGATGGCTATGAATAAAAGATAAGGAAATGACAGCAACTCAGTCTTTTCTTTCTGTCTAAGCATTTGGCCCTGGCCCAACTCACATATCCCACTCTGTAAAAGAAACTACCAAGGGACTGGCATTGTGGTGTAGAGGGTAAAGCTGCGGTCTATGACAACAGCATGTCATATGGGTACCAGTTCAAGTCCTGCCTGCTCCATTTCTGATCCAGCTCCCTGCTCACACACCTGGGAAAGCAGAAAACTGCCCAAGTGCTTGGGTCCCCACCCTCATGTGGGACACTGATGAAACTCTTGGCTCCTGGTTTTGGCCTGGACCAGTCCTGGCCATTGAGGCCATTTGAGGAGTGAACCAGCAGATGGAAGATCTTTCTGTCTCTCCCTCTCTCTGTAATTTTGCCTTTCAAATAAATAAAATAAAATACTACCTGTTCTGGAGTCACTGTGCACTTGCTCCTCATGTGGGATCTCTGTCCTTAATGTGCTGTACATTTTGATTTAATGCTATAACTAGTACTCAAACAGTATGTTTCACTTTGTGTTTCTATGTGGGTGCAAACTGTTGAAATCTTTACTTAATGTATACTAAATTGATCTTCTGTATATAAAAAAAAATACTACCTGTTCTTAGAAAGTAGTCTAGTAATCAGCCAGTTTTAAGCATGTAAGTCATTTGAAAGTTTTATCTTAAATTCCTTAAATATTTCCTTCCAAACACATATAGTGCTCTTTTAAAAGAGTCTTACTAAAAGCATTTCCTGAGCTGGATTCCGTTACTGATCTCAATTCTTTTTTTAAAAGATTTATTTATCTCAAAAATCAATTACAAAAATAGAGGGAAAGACAGATTTTCCATTCACTGGCTCACTCCCCAGATGGCTGCAATGGCCAAGACTAGGCCAGGCAAGCCAGGAGCTTCACCTGGGTCCCCTATGTGTGTGGTAGGTGCCCAAGTACTTGAGAAGTCTTCCATTTCTTTCCTCAAAATGTTAGCAGGGAGTTTTATTGGAAGTGGAGCAGCTGGGACACATACTAGCACCCATCTGGGATGCCAGCATTGCCAGCTATGCAACAGCACCAGCCCCTGATCTCAATTCTTTACCCCTGCCTGCAACTGTATGCCTTCCACGTCGGCACACCATCCTCTTGGTTCTTGACTTTGAACTCCGCATATGACATATTATGGACAGTGATATGCTGGCGGAAGAAATAGTTTACTTGTTTTGAGTCAAGACCTGCATTTCCTTACATCTCTGCCTTCAGCCTGCAAACCCACTGAACCAAAGGAAGTGAAAAATGAGTAGGGCAGAATTGCCTCATCCATTGATCCACATACTTAAGAGCAAATTCAGTCAAAGTTCATGGGGACATCCAGACATCCCAGCATAGATAAGCCAATGCCACTAACTGAAATATAAGTGACAGTAAAAATGGTCCTTTTTACTAAGTTTTTGGGCTGATTTATCATGTAGTGATAATATACACTAATATAACTCACTTATAAATTGGCAGCCTAAACAATTCCCAGCTGTTTTACCTGTTAACATGGCTCAGATTCAGGCTTCAATATGGTAGGGATGGCAGAACCAGGGAAAGAACAGGACCTGACCTTGGCTTATTGCTAGTGAGGACAACTGTGAGGCAAAGCAGAGACAGTGCCCCAGCTGTCCACCTTTGCGACATGTGACAGAGCATGCAAGCAGCTTGTTCCAGCGACCCCTGTGTCATTCTGTATTCCCACAGGATGCTCAACCTCTGGGACGCTAACTAGGAAACAAAAACCTTGTAACAATACTACTAAGTCAGAGTTCACAGCCAGAACCCACACAAGAGGCAGAATCGATTGTACTGCCTTAGTGATATGAATGGTTTATAAAGCATACACACACACACACACACACACGATTCGATAAGTACATATGACTTTTTATAATTCCACAATGGACATGTAAAGAAAAAAATCACATACAGGACAAACACTGTGATGTAGCAGATAATCCACCACTTGGGATACTCGCTTCCCACGTCTAAGTGCCAGCGAGTGAGTCCCACCTTGCTTCAGATCTAGATTCTTGCCAATGTGCATCCTGGGAGGCAGCAGATGATATAGTTCAAGTACTTGAGTACCTGCCACCCACATGGAGACCCACATGGAATTCCTGGCCCAGCCCTAGCTGTTGCAGACATTTGGGAAGTGAACCAGAGCCTAGAAGATTCTCTGTCTCTGATTTTGTACTTACTACAGCTGTATTTGGCTGGAAATGACCTGCCACACTAATTGTCTGCAAAGCTAAAGTAAGCTTGAAGAAGGCTGAGCTTAACAGAAAACATTTGACTCAGACATAGTAGCTGGGAAAACAAATTTTAGACATAGATGGGGAAATCCAGGCTTCTTTTGTTAAGTGCTTCTTCATTCCTTGCAGGTAGAAGATCTCTCTCTGTGTCTCTCCCTCTCTCCATAATGCTGCCTCTCAAGTAAATAAATTTTTAAAAAAAAGATTAGATAAAATGGTATGCATAAATCACTGAAAGCAAACCTAGTCTCATATAATAACTGGACAATAAATATTAGCCATTATTATTGGCAGTATGAATAGAAAGCATTAGAATCAGAGAAGGGGCTGGCACTGCGGTGCAGTGGGTTAAAGCCCTGGCCTGCAGCACTGGCATCCCATATGGGCAACAATTCAAGTCTCAGCTGCTCTACTTTCAAACTCCCTGCTAATATGCCTGGGAAAGCAGCAGAGAATGGCCCAAGTCCTTGGGCCCCTACACCCATGTGGGATACCTGGAAGAAGCTCCTTGTTCCTGGCTTTGGATCAGCCCAGCTCTAGCCATTGCAGCCATTTGGGAGTGAACCAGCAGATGGAAGACCTCTCTCTCTCTCTGTAAGTCTTTCTAATAAAAAAAATAAAATATTAAAAAAAAAAAGAAAAAAAGAGGGGCCAGTGCTGTGGCATAGCAGGTAAAGCTGCTGCTTGCAGTACTAGCATCCCATATGAGTACCAGTTCGAGACCTGGCTGTTCCACTTCTGATCCAGCTCTCTGTTATGGCCTGGGAAAGCAGTAGAAGATGGCCCAAGTCCTTGGGCCCCTGCACCCACATGGGAGACCTGGAAAAAGCTCCTGGCTCCTGGCTTTGGATCAGCCCAGCTCCGGCCATTGTGGCCATCTGGGGAGTGAACCAGAGGATGGAAGATCTTTCTCTTCTCTCTCTCTGCCTCTCTGTAACTCTGCCTTTCAAGTAAATAAATAAATCTTTTAAAAAAAAGAATCAGAAAAAATTGATCAGATATAGAAAAGAACATTAGAAAAGCTCGAATCAATGCAAAACAACAAATTAAGTTGTTCTTGAAGAAATAAAACAATTTTTAAAAATTCTGATGTAGGACCCCAGCATCCCTTATGGGTACTGGTTCATGTCTCATCTGCTCCACTTCCAATCCAGCTCCCTGCTAATGGCCTGGGAAAAGCAGTGGAAGATGACCCAAACATCTGGGCCCTTGCCACCCACATGGGAGACCTGGATGAAGCTCCTGGCTCCTGGCTTTGGCCTGTGGCCACGTGGAGAGTGAGCCACTGGATGGAAGATAGATCTCTCTGACTTTTAAAATAAATAAATCTTTAAAAAAAATTCTGATGTAGGGGCTGGCATGGTGGCAAAGAGTGTTAAGCCTCTACCTGGAACACCAGCATATGGGTGCCAGTTCGTGTCCCAGGTGCTCCACTTCCAATGGCCTGGGAAAAGCAGAGGAAGATGGATCAGGTGTCCAGGCTTCTCTGCCTCCATGGAGGAGACGCAGATGAAGCTCTTGGCTTCAGGTTGCCTCAGCATTGGATGTTGTGGCCACTTAGGGAGTGAATCAGTGGATGGAAGATCTTTCTCTCCATCTCTCCCTCCCTCTCTGTAACTTTTTCAAAATAAATAAATATTAAAAAAATCTGATGTACACTTTCTTCAAGATTGATAGACCACACATTCATGAAACTGTAACAGGTAATTATCAAAAGGAAAAATCACAACATTCATGGCAAAAGCAAATTATGAAAGAACTATGCATGGATTTCAAAAAAATTTTTTACACCAAGATAAATTTATTTTAAATTTCATCTTTCCAGGAAGTTTTTGAAGTCCCTTCATAGGAAATTGCCCTTGGTAATGCAAATCGTAGCTGCTGAATTACAAGGAGTAAAGAAAAAAGAATTAAATGATGCAACATTGACTCAGGGAATTAGGTGGCATGCATGAAATTTTCCTTAAGAAATAAAAAAAAATTAAATTGAAATAAAAGTTTTAAGAAAGAATTCAAAGATGTAACATTTGTTCAAAAGGAATTCCAGGAAAAGACGACAGGATGAAGAGAAGTAATATAGAAACAATGCAGAAAAAAATGTTTCTAATAAAGAAAACAAAATTGTGTGGAAAGTAGACAGCAAAAAAAAAGAAAAAAAACACCTCAAAAATTAATGGCCACAAGGGCAGGTATGATGAGAAGAATCACTATATTCCTAAAGTTGTACTTATGAAATACATACTCATTAAATAAATGACTTCTTTGGGAAAAAATTAAAGATGAAAAATGCTACATAAATCATGATGAAATATAAATCTTATTTATTTCCATTTTATTTGAAAGAGAGAGACAGGTCTTCCAGGTTTTGATTCATTCTCCAAATGCACTTTGAGGGCAGGGACAGGCTGAAGCCAGGAGCCCAGAACTCAATCTGGGTTTCTTTTGTGGGTGACATGGACCCACACACTGAGGCCACTATCCCCTACCTCCCAGGATGTGTGTTAATAGGAAGCTGGGGGCAGTCCCAAGACGGCAGAGTAGGGAGAGAGCTTACTTCTCTAGCCCAGGAGAAGATCATTTTTTAAAAAATGGAGATAATGTAGTCTCAGGGAAGAGTTAGGGAAAAAACAGTAGAGGAAACTCTAGCGAAATTAGAGGGACATGGTAGACCTACTTGGAGGGTATGGGCACCCATGGTTCGGGACTCAAGTGGCTGAGAGCCTACACAACAGCACTGGAAAGTGAGGTGAGACCAGACCACAGCAGCCTAAGCCACTGGTGAAAAAGCTGCAAGAAGAGTCTAAAAGGAACCTGGCTTGGAGTCCCAAGGGGGATAGTGTACCAGCCAAACTAGAGGAGGAAAAAAAAAAAAAAAAAGGATGGGATGGACACGTTTTTCTCTCACAGATCACTTTATATTGGTGTCCTATAATAAGCCAATAGAGCTGGCACCATTTTGGACATACATAACAGCTGCACCAGCTCATGTCTATGCCCAGCAACCAGCCGAGGGGAGAATCCTGACTCTGGTGGGGATAACTAACAGGGGGCTAGGAGCTTGTGACTGTGTGAGGCTTCTGTATCAGGACTGTGAAAAACACTGAGGGTGTGTGGGAGAACTCACAGTGTGACTGGAACTTTGAGCAATCACAGTGGAAGACTCCACATGCTCAGGGCTTCCTGGTTACCTGGTGAGAGACACTGCTGGGGAAACTGAACTTACACTGAGGACTGCACAGATCCTCTGTGTGGTCCTTGGGACAGAGCGGGTGAATATTATACCCACTGGGGCTAGTGCTCAGGTACTGGTCTCCTGTTAGGAGAGGCGCTCAGCTGAGCAGAATAAATTCACCTTCTAATTAAAAAAAGAGAGAGAGAAAGAGAGAGATTTACCATGCCAAATCTGGGTGTGTCACTTTAGGCACACCCTAAAACCTGCAGAAATGAACAGAGCTCTCTGGCCACACCCACTATAAGCCTATAGAGATTCACTGAAATAGCCACCACAGCAAAAAAATTAAAAAATAATAAAATAGAAAAGAAAAGAAAAAACCAACGAGTATCTCCACAAATGGCAAAAGACAAATACAAGAGATTCAAGAGACAAGAATAAGGAAGACAACATGATGCCCCCAAAAGAGCACAACACTTCAGTACTAGATTGTGAAGATGGTGATATGGAAGAAATGCAATAAATAGAATTTAAAAAATTGATCATAGGATTGCATAGAAGTAATCAGAAGCAAATGCATGAACTATTGAAATCTGTACAGGACATGAAAGAAAATTTTTACCCAAAAATTGAGATCTTAAAGAGAAATCAAAATGAAATGAAGAATTCAATAGAACAAATAAAAAATGTAGTGGAAAACCTTAACAACAGAATCAGTGAAGCAGAAGAAAGAATATCAGACTTAGAAGACAAAGCACAGTAGAATGGCTTTCATTTAGAAATCAACAAACAACAGATGATGGTGAGGATGTGGGGAAAGAGGCACACTAATCCACTGTTGGTGGGAATGCAAACTGGTAAAACCACTATGGAAGACAGTTTGGAGACACTTCAGAAATCTGAATATGTTCCTGCAATATGACCCAGTCATCCAACTCCTTGGAATTTACCCAAGGGAAATTAACTAAGCAAATAAAAGTGTTATCTGCGCCTTCATGTTTATTGCAGCTCAATTCACAATAGCTAAGACATGGAATCAACCTAAATGCCTGTCCACAGAAGACTGGATAAAGGAATTATGGGATATGTACTCTATGGAATACTACACAGTAGTTTAAAAAAGAAATTTTGCCATTTGCAACAATATGGATGAATCTGGAAAACCTCATACTGAGTGAAATAAGCCAGTCCCAAAGGGACAAATACTATATGTTCTCCCTGATCTGTGACAACTGAGTACCTACAAGGAAACCCATAAAAGCAATGATTTGAACAGCCATTGTCTTGACTGTTGAGGAACAGTTTATTATCTTATTTTTTTTCACTATTTTCTCTCTCTTTTTTTTTTTTTTTTTGGACAGGCAGAGTGGACAGTGAGAGAGAGAGACAGAGAGAAAGGTCTTCCTTTGCCGTTGGTTCACCCCCCCAATGGCTGCTGCAGCTGGAGTGCTGTGGCCAGCACACCGTGCTGATCGGAAGCCAGGAGCCAGGTGCTTCTCCTGGTCTCCCATGCAGGTGCAAAGCCCAAGGACTTGGGCCATCCTCCACTGCACTCCCAGGCCATAGCAGAGAGCTGGACTGGAAAAGGAGCAACCAGGACAGAATCTGGCGCCCCGACCAGGACTAGAACCAGGGGTGCTGGCGCCACAGGCGGAGGATTAGCCTATTGAGCCGTGGCGCCAGCCTGAACTCTTTACTTAACACAGAATTATTCATAGGTGTTTAAATCCAATTGAAAATAGATCCCAGTAAGAAATAAGAGCTGGAATAAGAGAAGGAGGCTATGTACAGTTCGGCACACATTCCCATGGACTTACCCCTCAGGGTAAAGCGAAAAACTTTCTATGAGACTCCAAATCCCATTAACCTGGGTGGCACTAATGCCAATTTGCATGTTAAAGTGATCATATTAAGTGTATAACTGACATAAAGAGAGGATTAAGAATCGAAGTGATCACATAAATAAGACCAAGTGTCTCGTAATAACAACAGATAGAATTAAAAAGGAGAGAATATTCCAACATGGGAAGCATTCCACACAGCAGACTCATAGAACGAGAAACTCCCTAAACAGCACTCTGACCTCAGAATCAGTCCTTAAGTCATTCAGATCTGGCTGAAAAGCCCATGAGATCATTTCAGG
This sequence comes from Lepus europaeus, assembly GCF_033115175.1. NCBI lineage: Eukaryota > Metazoa > Chordata > Mammalia > Lagomorpha > Leporidae > Lepus > Lepus europaeus. The sequence goes on along the minus strand of NC_084827.1, from coordinate 111,193,064 downwards.
CATGGAAAGCCAAGTCACTGTGGCAAAAAATTATCTACATGAAAGATCTCTCTGAGTGAGATCCCAGTGGAAAGAAGGTGTCATCAAAGAAGGATGTATTTTTCTCTGAAGGGAGGAGAGAACTTCCACTTTGCTTATGTCCCTGTCTAAATACTGACAGAGTTTGTGGATTCAGAAGGCTTCCATAGCCAAGGCAGCTCATATCAAGAGCCCTGGGTGATCACTGATGTCATACATAGGAGTGTTAATTGTTAAATTAACAGGAGTCACTGTGTACTAACTTCCCATGCAGGACCTCTGTCCTCAAAGACTGTATTATAATTATGTCTAAGTGCTCAAAAAAGATGAAAAAAAAATGTATCATTCTTGGGTGCTTCTTAAATTAAGTTTCAAAAAAAAAAAAAAAAAGAACTGAAATTAACTTCAAGATGCAATCACTTTGAACAGCCCCTGTCTCGATTGTTGAGCAACAGGTTTTTTTTTCATTGTTGAAATCTTTACTTAGTATAGAGTTGATCTTTTGTGTATAAAGTTCATCAAAAATGGATTTTAGTGGAGAATGGGGCTGGGAATGAGAGATGGAGGAGGAAGAGGAGTGGGAGAGTGGGTGGAAGGGTGGGTATGCTGGAAGAATCACTATATTCCTAAAGTTGTACTTATGAGATGCTTGAAGTTTGTGTTCCTTAAATAAAAGGTTTATTTGGGGGAAACAAAAAAACAACCAAACAAAAAAACCAGGAAGCTGAGTGGGAAGCAGGGGAGCTGGGACTCTAAATAAGCATTCAGAATATTTTAAAAGAGACAATAGAATTTTGAATGTTCCCAACACAAAAAAAAGATAAATATATGAAAGGATAGATGTTTTCACCCTGATCTGACCATCATTGCATACATGGTTTGAAAGTGACACTGTACTCCATAAATATATACAAATCCCATGAGTTGCTGTAAAATTTTTTGGAAATCTCCAAGCATAAAGTGTGAACAAAGGACCAATAAAATAAAATATAAAGAATTTTTTTTTTGGGGGGGGAAGAGGACCATCAGTACACACAGGTTGGGAGTAGAGCCATTGGTGGTAGAGCAGAGGTTATGATTACAAAGGAATGAGGCCCAAGTGCGCTAGACAGGGTCTAGAACAAAGGACAGAGTCATTATTAGATGTGCTAAGAAAGGTGCTGTCTAAGCTACAATTAAGTTTTCTGATTGAGAGGCAAATAGAACCTATGTGTATATATATATATATATATATATATATATATATATGTATATATATATATATATACATAGAACCTATATATATACATATATATATATATATATATATATATAAAGAATTTAAAATAAAGTTACATAGAATGGAAGAACAAAGAAAATGTGGATTATTAGTATCAAAATCAACCTTCAGACAAAAAAATATTAAATTGAGCAAAGAATCATTTTATATTTACTAAAGATAGAACCCACTAAAAATAAGATATTCAGGCCGGCGCCGTGGCTTAACAGGCTAATCCTCCACCTTGCGGCGCTGGCACACTGGGTTCTAGTCCCGGTTGGGGCGCTGGATTCTATCCTGGTTGCCCTCTTCCAGGCCAGCTCTCTGCAATGGCCCGGGAAGGCAGTGGAGGATGGCCCAAGTGCTTGGGCCCTGCACCCGCATGGGAGACCAGGAGAAGCACCTGGCTCCTGGCTTTGGATCAGCGAGATGTGTTGGCTGCAGCGGCCATTGGAGGGTGAGCCAACAGCAAAAAGGAAGACCTTTCTCTCTCTCTCTCTCTCACTATCCACTCTGCCTGTCCAAAAAATAATAATAATAATAAGATATTCAATCATTTCTACATGCCAAAAGACATACGTTTAAAACATAAAAATGGGAGAGCGGCAAGATGGCAGAATAGGAAGGGAGCACACTATTAGTCCGGGGGAGAGACAGGTTAATAAAAGTGGAGATACTGCAGGGTCAAGGAAGAGTAGGGGAAGAAACAGCAGAGGAAACTCTTCCGGAACTAGTGATTCACAGTGGACCTGCGTGGAGAGCGTGGAAGCCCAAGTTCGGGACACCAGCGGCAGACTCAACGCACCAGCGCTGGAACGAGAGGTGAGCCGAACCTCAATAGCCCAAGACACCAGCGGGCAAGCGGAAAGAGGAGACTAGAGGGAACGAGGCTTGAAACTCCGTGGGGAAAAGTTCACCAGGCTAACTAGAAGAGAGAGAGGAAAAAAAAAGTGACCGATACAGACACGAGTTTCTCTCTCTCCACTCACCCCTCAAAGGCGAGCAAGACAAAGAGCAGGCGCCATTTTGGACATACGTCATAAGCAGGGCGACCTCAGGTCTGCACTGGCCCTGAGCCTAGCAGAAACACCTGACTCTGGGGGCAGGGGTGAAATAACAGGAGATTAGGATCTAACTTGGCAACCCAGTGGGAGACTGCAGGAGAATTGGAGCCCACACTGAGGGCAGCACAGATTCCCTGTGTGGTCCTTGGGAAAGAGTTTCAGATCTCTGGCTCCTGTGGGTATATCATTTGCCTGCTAACTACCTCCAATTACGTTCAGCTGTGCGGAATTACTTCCCTTTTGAATCAAAAAAAGAGAGATTTACCACACCTAACCTGGGAGTGTCATCTTTAACACACCCTCAACCCTGAGGAACCAAACACAGCTCTCAGGCCACACTCATCTCAAGCCTCTAAGGCTCCACTGAAAGCAGACAGTCCACTTAATATAGAGCCATAGTGTAACAAGAAAAAACACCACAGTGAAGAAACCAAATATCTCCAACATGCCAAACAACAAATGCAAAAACCGAGGTAACAAGAACAAGGAAGACACTATGACGCCCCCAAATGCAAAAGACACCCCAATTCAAGATTATGAAGATGATGAGATCGAAGAAATGCAAGAAGCAGATCTCAAAAAATTGATAAGAACATTAAGAAGTTCTCAAAAACAAATTCTTGAACTACAGAAATCCTTCATGGACAAGATAGAAAATCTCTCTCGTGAAAATGAAATATTAAGGAGGAATCAAAATGAAATGAAACAACTAGTAGAACAAGAAACTGTGATAGTGATGAGAAATCATAATGAAATGAAGAATTCAATAGATCAAATGACAAACACATTAGAGAGCCTTAAAAACAGAATGGGCGAAGCAGAAGAGAGAATATCAGACTTAGAAGACAGAGAACAGGAAAGGAAACAGGCAAACCAAAGAAAAGAAAAGAAATTAGAAATCTAAAAAATATTGTCGGGAATCTACAGGATACTATTAAAAAACCCAACATTCGGGTTCTAGGAGTTCCTGAAGGCATGGAGAGGGAGAAAGGATTAGAAGGCATTTTCAGTGAGATACTAGCAGAAAATTTCCCAGGTTTGGAGAAGGACAGAGGCATCTTAGTACAGGAAGCTTATAGAACCCCTAATAAACATGACCAAAAGAGATCCTCACCACAACATGTAATCAAACTCACCTAAAATGTGCAAGAGAGAAATGTCAGATTACTCTTAGAGGATCTCCAATTAGACTCACAGCAGACTTCTCATCAGAAACCCTACAAGCTAGAAGGGAATGGCGAGACATAGCCCAGGTACTAAGAGAGAAAAACTGCCAGCCCAGAATATTATATCCTGCAAAGCTCTCATTTGTGAATGAAGGTGAAATTAAGACTTTTCATAGCAAACAGAAACTGAAAGAATTTGTTGCCACTCATCCTGCCCTGCAAAAGATGCTTAAAGATGTGTTACACACAGAAACACAGAAACATGGTCACCAATATGAAAGGAGGTAAAGGAAGGAAACCTCACAGCAAAAGATTTCAGGAAGCTCAATTTCTCTTTGACATAGAATTAAACTCTGATGCTCTGTTAAAGCAATGTGTTAAAGTAATCTATTATGTTCTCTTGATGTCTGTTAAATTCTAATTGTTCAAAAACAGCTGAATTTTTATTAAGAGCTATGGGTTATTTAAATTTGTGCTTATTTTCAAAGATTTGAATAATCACCTGTAACAGTGATCAGATTTGGTCTATGTTATGTCATGATTTTAAGGAATCTTATTTCAACCAGATATTTTGGATTTTGAGCCTTCTTGGCATTCTTGACATGCATTCAAAAAATCAAAGTTTCAAACAATCTGGTCTCTAAAATTTCCAGTAAATCCTGGACTTTGGTTTTCCCAGTTTGGGCTCAACTGAAAAAATCGAAGGACCTATATCTCTCATCTTATAGAGACACCAACTAATCAGGCTATTTGGATTATATTAGAAGTACTGTCAAGATGTGATGTGGTACCAAACTTTAAGTTTCTATAATGGAAAATGCTATTAATACAAATGTTTGAGAATTAAAAAGTCTAATGATCTTGTGTTACTAGACATAATAGTTATCTTAATGAGAAAGCCCCAGAGGCCTAAAGGGTTAAATACTTGTAAAATCCTACAGGTGCTTTCAAAAATACTGTGAAGTAAGCAAGTGCCTCTTGTTGGTTGATGAGTTTATAATTTTAAACATGGTGACTTAAAGTCTTTTGTCATCCACAGTTATATAGGATTTGCTGCTCATAAAACTAAAGCGTTGTTGGTTCTGTGTTTAGCTGTCCTCCTATAGGTTCCTATGGACTTTTTCCAGCCACTTCTATTGTATTCAGTTATTTGGGATGGCTCTGTAAACAGATGAAGCCAATAATGTATTAACAGTACCAACTGAGAGAAAGTATGGTTAACTGAGGTTACTAAAAAGAAAAAGCAATTCAAATCAATTGGCAATCTACAAAAAGAGTTAAAGATTTTAAAAGCTATTATTAAAATTGCTATATTGGTCTACTGTGCTATGTTATATGTGTACATATTGTATGTCCACATGGGGAAATTTTATTAAGAGTTTTATTTTAAATGGCTTATAGATAAGATTGTCCATAAATTTAAGCTGCTAAAATCAATCAAAGATACATTTTAATTTGTGTGACCTGAATCTGTGTTTCATATGTTTTAAACTTGTTGGTAGAAAGAAACTAAAAATATTTTATATGGTTGTGCTTAAGTTTACTGGTTAAACAAACTACACCATGTTAGATATTTAAGAGGTTTTTTCAAATACATGATTCTTAAAATTTATAGAAGGCATTGGACCTTATGGTAAATGTTTTCTTAAGTTGTTATCTAATGGTTGAAACGGTTTGCTAAGTATTCATGTGATATTGCTATTGTCAGCAAGCGATCTAGGACTTGCTCCCTCATTTCTCTATTCTAAGCCCAACTTGTTCTTTCATTTCTCTATTCTCTTCAAGATAGGAAACTAATTCTATTATGAAGGAATCTGTAGGACGCACAATTTAATCTTTAGACCTTATAAAAGAGATGGCTAACATTTTTCTGTAATAACACAGCCAAAATAAGAACTTAAATAATAATCTCATAGCTAGATTCACTTCGCCATCAGCGAAGTATACAGTAAGTAGAAAAAAAAAAACCTCCCTTTCAGACCAAAGGGAAAGAAAGTTTTAAAGTGAGAATATAATTTTCCTCATGGGCATTGTCTACCTTAGAAAAACTACCACAGAACATGCCTGTGACTATAGACTTGTAGTTCAGGCCACCGAAGATTAGAGATGGGACTTGGGCACTCCCTTGACTTGCATCCTCTGGTCTGCTTTAACACAAACCAGGAGGAAAAGAAAGCTAGGCATCAGAAGCAATGGGTGGCAGGCCTATTAATGGCTGATCTGGACAGTGATCTGCCCTCAAGGAGACCCAACAGGCCAGTCCACTGCAGTGGCTTTCAATGTGGTAAGCCTGGGCTTCAGCAGAAGTCAGCTTGTGAAGAGCCCTGGCAGCTCTGCCAAGAGTTGGATCACTGGAAATGGACCTGCCCTGGAGTCGAAGGATGCCCAGGTCAGAGCCACAGATCTTATTGGCTCTAAGCTGAAAAGCCCTTCACTCAGCCCAACTTCCAAAGTGACCACTGCAGCTGAGGGGATGGTCAAGTAGGGTCAGCAACATTGCAGGCAGAACTGTAAATTTCTTGTTAGAGATGCCCCCTGCCTTTACCTGGCCAGCTCTCCTCCCAGGCCAGCCAAGTAATGAAAGTCAACAGAGTGCCTTCCCCTAGGAGGTTCACACCTCCCTTAGGATCTACCCCATGTGAAGAGATAGATAGGTCTGGGCCTCTTAACTTACAAGGCCTAAAGCCCACCAGATTATTATCAAGCCCCTTCTATCAGGTTCTATTTGCCTCTCAATCAGAAAACTTAATTGTAGCTTAGACAGCACCTTTCTTAGCTCCTCTAATAATGACTCTGTCCTTTGTTCTAGACCCTGTCTAGCACACTTGGGCCTCATTCCTTTGTAATCATAACCTCTACTCTACCACCAATGGCTCTACTCCCAACATGTGTGTACTGATGGTCCTCTTCCCCACTTAATGCTGTATAATTGTTCAAACCTGGTAAATGCCACTCTTAGGATCATTGGTTACTATCCTCACTCTGTCTTTTATGACCTTGTCTAAATATGATCAGAGTTGGTGAACTCAAAAGGCTTCCATAGCCTTGGCAACTCATGACGACAGCCTAGGGTGGTTACTGGTGCCAAACACTAGAGTGTCAATTTGTTGGGTCAACAACAGGAGCCACTGTGCACTTGCTCCTCATGTGGGATCTCTGTCCTTAATGTGCTGTACATTTTGATTTGATGCTATAACTAGTACTCAAACAGTATGTTTCACTTTGTGTTTCTATATGGGTGCAAACTGTTGAAATCTTTATACTAAATTGATCTTCTGTATATAAAGAGAATTGAAAATGAATCTTGATGCAAATGGAAGGGGAGAGGGAGCGGGAGAGGGGAGGGTTGCGGGTGGGAGGGAAGTTATGGGAGGGGGAAGCCATTGTAATCCATAAGCTGTACACTGGAAATTTATATTCATTAAATAAAAGTTAAAAAAATACATAAAAATGGTTTCCAGATACAAAATGAAACCAACAAAACCACTAACATAACTTACAACAAAAGTATTTAACATAACTTAAAACAAAAATTAAATAAGGAAATGGTGAAATTGAAAAAGTATACACCAATAGAAAATCTTTGATTTAGTTCTGCCAGAGGCATTTTATCTTCCTACATTTATAAGAGTGTGAATCAAAATCTTCTCTTCCTAATAAAAACAATACAATAGTTAGAATGGCAGGAGAATGGACACAACTCTGGGACTTCATTCACAGCTTAAGTGAGGAAATTAAATTTCTTAAAGCAAACACCTGTGGTGATGTGCCCATCAACGTTTTAAGACCAGCTTTCCAGGAGTAGAAAAAGGCTGTAACTTGTAGATTTGCCCATTTCTGTGGTATAAGTACTTCCATGCCTTCTGATTTCCAGCTAAAAAGGTGAACTCACTGAAAGCAGACTTGGGAAGACAAACCCCATGGGATTTCACAAGCAGGCCGGTCTGACACATTTGATGACTTGGGCACTGAGCAAAGCTAACAGACATTCTAGTACAGACTAGAGGTTCAGCAAAAACTTTGCATTTAAATAGTTCAGTATAATAAAAATGTACATTCTTAATCATCAAATATAAAACCAGAAACTGGTATGCTTGGAAAGTCTGGTATAGTGTTCTTTCTTTATAATATCTGTGCTCACCAGAATTAAAAAAAAAAAAATCTAACAGCAATTTCAATTTAGTACTCATATTGTGAGGAGTCAGATGAGTTAATAGGAAGGCAGGTGGTCCCAATGGAATTTGGGGTGTAAAATATTTGCTTCTTTCCCCAAAAGAACGTTATCTTTAGCAAGAACAAAATGTCCTCCTTTCTTTTTTTTTTTTTTTTAAATATTCGCTGTTTCTTTTTTTTTTATTTTTTTTTATTTTTTATTTTTGACAGGCAGAGTGGACAGTGAGAGAGAGACAGAGAGAAAGGTCTTCCTTTTGCCGTTGGTTCACCCTCCAATGGTCGCCGCGGTAGCGCGCTGTGGCCGGCGCACCGCGCTGATCCGGTGGCAGGAGCCAGGTGCTTCTCCTGGTCTCCCATGGGGTGCAGGGCCCAAGGACTTGGGCCATCCTCCACTGCACTCCCTGGCCACAGCAGAGAGCTGGCCTGGAAGCGGGGCAACCGGGACAGGATCGGTGCCCCGACCGGGACTAGAACCTGGTGTGCCGGCGCCGCAAGGCAGAGGATTAGCCTAGTGAGCCGCGGCGCCGGCCAAATGTCCTCCTTTCTTGGAATCTCCAAATTTACCATGAGAATACAAAGGGAGTGGTGATTACACCTGAGCTCACAGTTTATTATAAAAACAAGTTACCTATCCCACCCTTCTGGATGTTTTTTTGTTTTATCATGAGCAAGTTTTGTTTTTTTCTCTTTGAAATTATAGTTAGAGGACCCCAGTTCCATGGGATCCTTTGGGTCCTTTCCTCTCTTGGAAGTCCCTCTCCACGCTGTTCCAGTTGGAAGTCTTTGATTCTAATAAATCCTTTTAAATCTCTCTGCTGTCTGTTTGGAAATTCTTCTTCCATGTGAGACAAAGAACCAAAGTAACAATTTCTCTGCCTCTGTTTTCCAATAACAATATCTACAGATTACTTTGTGCAAAGCATTCATATAAAATGTCTCATTTCCTATCTACAACAAAAGAAGGATTTACAACCTACTAATATATCAATTCCATGTAATATTTTTCTTAGTCAACATACAATTTAACAACTGAAAAGGCTCAAAAATTTAGAGAAAAGGTAATGAGACTGAACATGAAATATAGGGAGAGGGATGAGGCTTCTGATGTAACAGATAAGATGCCACTGGAGATGTTCACATCCCCCATCAGAGTACCTGCATTAGAATCCCAGCTCTGCTCTGTGCAAGGTGTCCAGCGTGTAACAAATCTTCCCAGTCATATGAATCAATTAATTCACAAGCTTTTATTGGAATTCCACTCCCAGGCAAGGTTCACTGATCCCAACAGAGCAGGAGCCGGGGAAGTCAAGTGTCAGAGGTTGGGAGGGCTCCTTTTATAGATACAGGGAGTGGGGGTTAAAGGTTAAGGCAGGTCTGATCCTCATTGGTTGACTTTTATGTACCCATGGGGACCTTGACAAGGACTTTTTGTTCCCAGAAGTGTGGGTAGGGACTCCCCATTCCCGGAAGTGTAGGCCTTCTCTCATTGCGGATCCCAGAGCTACCACTCTGATTTACAGATTCCTGCTAATATGCACCTGCAAGGCAGTTCATAAAGGATCTGCTACTTGAGTTCCTGCCACCCATGTGGGAGACCTGGATTGGATTCCTGGTCCCCAGCTTCAGCATGGCCAGCCCAGGTCAATGCATGCAGTTGAATGAGCCTGTGATTGCAGATCCCTCTTTCTGTCTTTCAAATAAGTAAAAATAAAATATAGAGACATGCCTATAAATGTATACATGACTGCTTGCATTTTCTGGTGGGGGACTATTGATCTAGAGGAAGAAGCAGGGGATAGAGGCAGGTTCCTTTTACGGGAAGGGAAGAAAATAAGAAAGACTCATGTAATAGATGGCAAAAAAAAAAAAGCAGTAATACATTTTAGAAGATAAGTTATTTAGATTAATGATAATTACATAAATGTATCTTCTTATAGGGTTTACAAGCATATAATTACATAATTATCAATGCTCAGGCATATTATGTATTGTGGGGCAATAGAAATAGCATGTACCAAATTATTGGATTTATGAGAACATGTCTTAGTCAATTAGAAGTATGAAGACACTGTCAGGATAATGAGGCAGCAACTGAGTGTTTACAATGCAGCAACCACAAAAATGAGACAGTTGGAGTTCATTGAATTGGAACACAGGGTTCCTTTGGTAAGACTTAATTATTTGGATCCCACTTCTAATTGCCCTAGTGATGTTGTTCAGATTAGGTTCAGTAGCAAAAATGTCAGAAACCCCAGACTAACAATCTCTTAAATAGAGAACTAAGAACTTGATTCTTCTACAGTTTTAAACAAGCAGTTACAAGAGAGAAAATTCTGTTTTGACAGAGACCTGAGCTCTTTCTACTTGTTTCTAGGGTGTAGCCTAAACTTGTGGTCAAAGGAAGTAGTCAGGGCCAGCATGGGATATGCACATCCAACTAGGAAACCATTTGTGAAGCTTAGAATGATTTAGTTAACAGGGATTTATGCATTAAACTGGGAAAGATTTAATGTAGCATTACCCCTGATGCAAATGAAGAAAAACTAATCTTGGTTACTGGCAGGAAGGACCTCAAGGCAGTTTGCAGATGGAGACACTGCAGGCCCACATGGGTTGAAAACCTAGTCCTGACATCATAGATAAGAGTGCAAACTGTTAAATCAACAACAGGAGTCACTGTGCACTTATTCCCCATGTAGGACCTCTGTCCTTAATAAGGTGTACTATAAGAATTAACTGTAAAACTTGTTTTCAAACAGTACTTTATATTTTGTGTGTGTATGGGTGTAAATTGTTAAAATCTTTACTTAGTATAAAGTTGACCTTCTGTATATAAAGTTAATTAAAAACAAATCTTAATGAAGAATGGGATGGGAGAGGGAGTAGAAGGTGGGACAGGAGTAGGGGTAGAAGGGAGGGTATGGGGGGAAGAACCATTATATTCCTAAAGCTGTACCTATGAAATTTGTATTCATTAAATTAAAGCTTCCTTAAATTAAAAAAAAAAAAAACAACCCTGGTCCAGGCTCCCACACAGAGGTAGTTAGTTCCAGGGATTCTAGGGATGAGATGAAAGTGAAACCCACTCAACCTCATGACCAACCCACTATTTCTGTGCTTCCCTTTAGACACTATAGTGTGTTCATGATACACACACATGTTGTTCTATAAACCTCCTTCAAATACAATCAAAAGTCAAGCTCAGATCAGCTGGAGGAGGAGTGTCCCATGGGCTGCATGCAGTGTTTTCAATATCTCCATGGAAGAGAAGGATCCTAAAGGGTGATTGCCAGAGAACCTCTTCTAATAATCATATAATGAATGTAGTCCCATCCCAAGGCTGAAACGACAAGGAGGAGGTCAACAGAAGAGCTTAAGACAGCTCTCAGGGCAGAACACAGATCCACTCCCACGTCAGGAGGGATCCCTTGTCCCAGTGCCCCTAATTCACCAAAATATCCAAGATCCAAACATTATACTTAGAACCAAACCAAAATGTCTCCACTCTGAGCTGAGCCCATCAAATACTTGAAGTGTCCTCACATATTTTTGCTGTGTCACTGACCTGCAGACATAAGGACTATGGGTGCTATAGGACAAGTGCTGGCACTTCTGCTCCAGCAGCTGTGCTATGTTTCCTTTAATCAACTCCTGCAATGGGGTAGGCATTATATTTGCTCACTGTGTGCACTTCACATCAGCCTTACAAACCAAACTATTTATGGAAAATACAAAATACTTTACCTTCTCACAGTTTTATTGTCCACACAAATTCCTCAGAATCCATTTCAGCCCAGAGTAACTTCAACTCCAATGGTTGCTCCAAGCATATTTCAAAATAACTTTCTAATTTTATCAAAAATTCAATTCCCTTGAAGACAATATCTTAAAAATTTTAAAAAGATACATTGATAACAAATAAAATGAGTAATACCATTCATGAAAATGAACACATTATCTAGTTTGGTAATAACAGTGAGCTCTGAAAAAATCAGATGTCAGAAAAATATTTTCAAGGCGTTAGAAGCAAATCCAAAGAGCACAGGTGATTCAAGAGTGGTTTTTCCAGTCTCAATGGTTTAACCACAGGTTGAGAGGTTCAGACTACTCCTCTTTTAATGTCCCAGGCCAGAGAAGGAACACAGCATTGACAGGCAGGGCTGGCCTGGACTCTAACACTGACCTGATGGAAGACTTAAACACATCATCTTTGTTTTGTTTTGCCCATTCATTTGTTCACTTCCATTTTTGTGAGGCTCATATGACAGCAGGTATGAAGAGACCGTCGGGAACTAATGGGAAGTCTGCAATCAAAGGTTAAGAAAGTGGTGGACTTGATGGCTTCTAGGAGCGAGAGTCCACCGGCATAATGTTATTAGGTAATGTGCAATTTGCAATTAGCTCCTCTTGTTTCACACACTAATTGAATGAGACCAAAAGGTTTTCAAACTTTCAGAAACCAGAAAACAAACAAAAGAAATGTACAAAGAAATTGCCATACAAGCATCTAGGCTGGGGAACTGCGGCACATACTCAGAACACATAATAGAAAGAAGATAACATTTACAAGAAACTAAAATCACTTAGAAAAGTCATGGCATGGAGAGTGAGATACAGGAAATCTAATGACAATTTCTTCCCATAAACTATTTTACAAAGCTTTTCCAGTAAGAAAAGCCCAACATGCCTTACTAGCAACTTCTTTGTATTAGCATTTAATGCTTTGTGTGGCTTAAGTGTTTTTATTCCTTTGTTGCTGACATTGTTAGGGAATTTTAATAAAAATTCAAAAAATTTTAAAATGTTTTAAGCAAAAAAAAAATGACTGGAGAGACCACTTTTTAAAAATGGTTGCAGGTTAATTTAGTATTCAATATCATCTTTGGAATAAGTTGAGAGTTCAGCAAAATAATGGTGAAATCTTAGATATGGGAAAATAAAGTGTGAAAATATAACACGTTACTTTGAAACACTCAATATACCATATGTAAGGAATATAAATGCTTGCTGTTAGTCCAAGTTGGTTTTTTAAATACATACCTCTCAGTCATATCAGGGTCTGGTTTACTCATCATTCCTGATTGCTTCCCAGCTTCTGGATTGTCAATTATTTCGTAGAAGACTATTTTACAGAATTGGAAATGCCCTACAGGTGGAAACAGGGCTATGTCCCGGAACACATCAGCAGTGTCTGACAGAGCTGCATTCTCTCTTTACTTCCTCCTATGAAGTGATAGCAAGGCTGCCTTTCACACAGCTAGGAAGAGATGGGCCACTTCTTTACGCTCAGTCTCCTGCCTGTTCTATCACCTTCCCCACAAGTACTAGTGCCAATGTCAACACATGTAGCTTGTGTGGCGCTAACACCTCTCAAAGATCTGAGAAACTGTTCAAATTTTTCACTTCATTTAATCTTGTTTGAAAGGCAGAGAAACAGAGAAATAAACAGAGACACAGAACTCTTACATTTACTGGTTCACTTCTCAAATGCCCATAAACTGGAAGAGCAAGGCGAGGCAGACGCCAGAAGCCTGGAACTCAATCTGCTTCTCACATGTGGGTGCCACTGTCTGCTGCTTCCATGGTGCTCCATGGTGCTCCGAGGCAGGAAGGAGGATCTGAAGCAGAGAAGTGGGGACACGAACCAGGCGTTCCAATATGAGATGCAATCATCTCAAATGGAAAGATAACACTGCACCAATCACCAGCCCATGACCCGAGAAAATTAAATAAACACTAGTACCACTCATGTGAAGAGAATGCAACCATTGTACTGGACACAATTCCTGACTGCTTGATTTAGCTCTATGCAGCACTTTATCTATTTTTATCCTTTTTCAAAACTATCCCATTGACATTTTATGTGTATTTTTGAACAGCACAAAGAGGTTAATAGAAGCATCAGCCCACTTTCCCTTTGCAAACCAACTGCAGAGCTCAACTTGAAATTTAGTTTTCCAGAAGACAAAGTTCAAAGAAGTCTTACCCTACATAGGGAAAAGGAAAAAAAAATCAATCCAAAAAAAAAAAAAAAAGGTGTGAAAATAAAACAGCTTTACCCACGCCCTTCTCCTGTGATACATGATGTCACCAATTTGTTTACCTCCAACTCTACATCTGTTTCCATGAACTGCTCACCTCGCTCAGCATCCACTTCAGTCTTCATGGGACAAGTAGGATACCTGCTTGGACCTAATGCTTGCATGGGAAAAGGCATCATAAAAGTATTTGCTGTTCATTTTATTCAAAAAATAATAGATGCTCCATTACCTAAAAATATGTGAATATTACTTATACTGCTCTGTGTTTCTTCTACTTGGAGTTATTTTTATGGAAAAAAATTAAATTGATGATATCACATTTTCTGTTTTAAGATTACTTACCAAAAAGTGTCCCTGGGTAAGAAGCTTAGAGGTCATTTGTTCAGTGTGTATCTGGGGAAAAATACATATGTATTTTATGCATTAATGGTGGGGTTTTCTTAGAATCATATTTTATACTCAAAAGATACTTACATTTCCTGGAGTACTGTGTTCAGTGAGGCTTGATTTTATTAAATTCTAAGTGATGACAGACAAAAAGTTTTACTTATGTGAATGTGATTGCCATTGTCAAATACATTTTTTAAAATAAATATCTGACCAGACATCAAAATTCAAAAAACACTTAAAACCCCTCAGTCCCAAAAATAATAGTCTTTCCAATACTTTGAAAGACGTGAAGTGCTTACCTGAATTGAATTACCTGTGGCATGGTTTTCTCTTCCAGCTCTCCAGTGGTGAAACACAGTCACTCCTGGATGGGCACAAATGAGCCCATCTACTCCAATTATGAATGAATCCCCACTACTCCAACGCTATCCTCTGGTTTCACATCCAAAGACAATTTAAACAGAGATTTAAAAAAAAAAAAATCTTAGGGAGGCAATTCCCTGACCTATTGTGTGTGAACCTGGTTGGCTCCAAGGCAGGAAAATAAGGCTGAGCGCAAGTGTTCAGTTTCCAGGCATCTCATTGCAGCAGCAAAGTCTTGGTGGGATCTTCCACAGGTGGCAGGAACTCTCTCACCCTTCCACCTTGTCCTTGGAGCCTGCTGTGAGAACAGAAGTGCAAGTGCACGCTGCCTGGCTCTTACCCTCAGAAGCAGATTCTTCAGCAGAAGGCTCTGCAGTTCCTTGGCTATGGAGACAATGAGGGTGTGAGCCTGGGGGCAGTCAGTCAGGAGCAATCTATTCACTAGAGTAACTTGCCACATAGGCCATCAGCCAAACTGAAGAGGAGCAGCCCCCATCCAGGGGACATTCAGGGAGGCTGGAATCCAGAATTCTCCATCGTATGACAACCCCAGGCTCTTTATCCAGCCGCACAGACTGCTTTGGAAGCAAGAAAGGAATTGACACCTGGTTTCAGGCAAATTTACACTGGCACCATCTGAAAGACATTCAGATCTACTTCTCAGAGTCTCACGGCGCTGCAGGCATCCTGGGAGTGAACCAGCAAATAGAGAATCGCTGTCTCTCCTTCCCATCACTTTGCCTTTTGAACAAATAAATAAATAAATCTTTCTTTCTTTTTTAAAAATGTATTTATTTATTTGAAAATCAGAGTCACAGAGAGGCAGAGGCAGAGAGATAGAGAGAGAAGTCTTCCATCTGCTGGTTCACTTCCCAGTTGGCTGCAATGGCTGGAGCTGTGCCAATCCAAAGCCAGGAGCCAGGAGCCGGGAGCTTCTTCCAGGTCTCCCACACAGGTGCAGGGCCCCAAGGACTTGGGCCATCTTCTACTTTTTTCCCAGGACATAGCAGAGGGCTGGATCAGAGAGCCAGGACTCTAACTGGCCCCCATATGGGATGCCAGCACGGCAGGTGGCAGCTTTACCTGCTAAGCCACAGCACCAGCCCCAAATGAATCTTTCTTAAAATGATAACTTGTTTGTGGTGGCAAAAAATGTTAAATTCAACTGTACTTTGTTCAGGACATGCATTGCCCATGAATTTTTGTAAATACTCTCATAGAAGAACCATCTGCAGGAGATTGACTGCCCCTTTAGGTGCAAAGCACCCTTCCATGGCAAACACGAGCATTGCAGCCAATGAGAACAGTGCCAGATCTTCAAAGGGAAACTGTTTGGATCCAGAAACCTTAATCCTCTTCCACCTATAGGAAGGATGGCAAGGAATAAACTATACAATTACACATTCGGTTTGCTTTCCTGGTAATTATTCCATTTTATGCCTGAATTCCACATTATAATCAATTCAGAATATGCTGAATAATTCCATTTACAGAAATCACTGAAAAAAACATCATCAGGTGGCAAAACTCAAAAGAAATAGGTAGTTTTTACATGAAATTCTCCTCGAGGAGGCTTAGAGTGGCCTGTTTCTCACCTGCAGATGGCTCGCACAGGTTGCTGTTCCAGTGGACAGAGCATGTTCTGTTCCATGCACTTTTCTGGGAGGTGAATTTTGCACTATGGCAGGTTTCAAAAGACTTCCTTTCCTAAAGAATGATGCAGTGGTGCTCTTGGGAGCATTCTGGGGCTGATCGAAGCCCCTGTACCCTGAAAGTCAAAAGATCTAACAGCCACAACCCTCCCTCCCTCCCAGCAGCACTCCCTCCGTCTTTAATGTCATGAACAGATAGTCTGTTTGGAAAAAAAAAATGTTGATATAAACAACACTATTTAAGAGAAATTTGCAATGTATAAGCATTAATTCACAACAGTAAGATTTTTGAAAACTTAAAAACATCAATTATTACCTCCACCAGCAACAGCTTACCTTTCACGTTGATACATGTTTAAAAACACCAACAAAATAAACTTCATCTTCATTTTCTTCCCACCTATTTATACAGGCAATAAAAAGAGAAGTTACTACAAAATACAAGGACCTGGGACACTAGGAGGTTACCACAGAAAAAGCACATTACCTGTCATTCTGAACACGGGTTTTCCTCAATCCCAGGGCTGCACCTGCAAGGACACAGAACACAGAACACAGGTGAAGATGGGGCATTATGGGAAGAGCTGGGCATTGGATGAAGAGGTATGGGGGAACAATAGGGAGAACAAAAAATATAGGAAAGGGGAAAAGGAGGAAGAAGCAAGCGAGGAGGACTGGGTAGAGAGGGACTTATGGGCATGTCACCAAACCCAGAGCAGGGGATGAAGCCCAAGCAGACAAGGATGGAGCAGAACAATTCAGGATCAGGTCAGAACCCTGTGGCAAATGAAAGAAGAGCATTCTGCCTTTAGGTTGCTGTGAATAAGAGTCTCCACCCACAAGTTCCACTTCCAAGTGGAGCCGGCCCTTCCCAGGTCCATGAGACCCGATTCTGAGGAATGGAGGCTTTATAGTCACCTATCTCATCTCTAGAATATCATATCTAGAATCTCATATCTAGAATATCAATTCCAAGCAGAGAAAAATTGTAAAAATCAATATTAGTTACCAACAGAAGACCAAAAACTGGAGAGGAAAGAGGAAGTTTTAGCCAGAGCCATTAGGCAGGAAAAAGAAATCAAAGGGATATAATTTGGGGAGGAAATCAAACTACTCCTTTCTGCAAATGACATGATTCTATATAGAGAGGATCCAAAAGACTCCATTAAGAGACTTTTAGGATTCATAGAGTTTAGAGTTTGGTAAAGTGGCAGAATATGAAATCAACACTCAAAAATCAATAGTTTCTGTATACACATACAATGCCATGGCTGAGAAAGCAATTCTAAGATCAATCCAATTCACAATAGCTACAAAAAAATTAAATACCTTGGATAAAATTTAACCAAGGACATCAAAGATCTCTATGATGAAAATTATAAAACATTAAAGAAAGAAATAGAAGACAGAAAAAAGAGGAAAAATCTTCCATGTTCATGATTGGAAGAACCAATATCATCATGATATCCATACTGCTCCACTTTTGATCCAGCTCTCTGTTAATGGGAAAGCAGTGGAAGATAGTCCAAGTGTCGAGCCTCTGCACCCACGTGAGAGACCTGAAAGAAGCTCCTAGCTCCTGGCTGCAGATTGGCCTAGCTCTAACCATTACAGCCATCTGGGGAGTGAACCAGCGGAAGGAAGACCTCTCTGTCTTTCCCTCTCTCTCTAAGTCTGCCTCTCAAATAAATAAAAAAAAAATTCTGACATTGGTCTTATGTTTGAGGAAATGTATTCAAGTTGAAGTCCAACCTTGGTTGGATAAAGCTTGATTGTTAAGATTGAGTGATAAAGTGTTGGTGGGCAAGGTGAAGACATAAGGAATAGGAGAAACAGGAAATTCTGGGTTTCGGGTTGTAGGATCAAAGATTGAGTGTGAATCTCTGATGGCTAGGGAGAGTTGGGCAAGAGATGGTGGCAGCACTAGGTGATATGGAGGACAGGGAATGCTGACTGGGATATGAGGACTTGTCATTTCTTCATGTGGTCAAAGTCTGCATGTCAAGTCAGGTTAAGCACACCATATATATTAAGGTAAGATGGTTAAGGCCAAGGCAACAAGGGTTGGTAGTCAGGGTCTGCTGTCATGGTAATGGGGGAATAGATGGACAGCAACTTTGGTCTTGATTATTTGAGAGATTTCTGGACCATTGGGCAGGGAATAAATTTAAGGCCAGATAGATAAGCCCACATTTTTAACCTCAAATGGCCAAGAGTTGGTATGAAAACCGGAAATCAAGGCTTTGGAGATTGGTAGGCAAGAATAAGGACCCCCTTGGTAGTGCCTTATGGTTGTGGGCAGTTGTATAAGACCTGAGATCAAGGGCAGTGGAATTAAGGCAGATAGCTAAGGTGAATAGGGATAGGACTGGTAGGCAATATTAGGGGTCTGGTGTTCTGCTTGATGGGAGAGTGGAGAGGGAATTCTGATATAGGGTGATATTCTTTGAGTTTTAAAATAATAAGAATAAGGTTAGTAAAACAAGGCCAGTGTTAAGGTCAGGTACACAGGCTTAGTGGGCCATGCCAGCAAACATGGGTCTAGGTGGAAGCACTGAGAACTATAGAGAGTTGCCTGTTACCTAAGGATTCAAGCCAGATGCTCGTGACCTAACTAGAAAGGTGAAATGGTTACAGCCTGCAAAGGAAGGCTTGTATTGTAACACTAGATACAAAGGAAGAAAAGAAGACAGGAAGTTCTAGCCATAAGGGTGATCAAGGCCTAAGTATAAGGCCAAGTGGATATAGTCATGCACATATGGCCTGATGGATGAGGCCAGGTGGACAAAAGTTGGAAGGGAAAGTCATATGTGGAGTCAGTAGGAGAAATAGGCAATTCTGGCATTGACCCTATGGTCAAGGGTTTCTGGAGAGTTGGGCAAGGAGTTGAAGGGTAAGTGGTTAAGTACATATTATTAAAGCCAGGTAGGCTAGAGTTGGTAATAGATCAGGCATCGGGGCTCAGGAGGGTAAGGAGTGGGAATAAGGACAGGGTATTCTTGCCAGGCAAGGCATCATTTATGCTTCTGGCCACACTGGCAAGTGCTGAGACCATGGCCATGAGTATTGGGGCAGACATGAGAAGTCTGTGGTTAAGGCTTAGTTGGTTGGGCCTGGGACCTGGAGCCCAGGGCTAAGGATGGCAAGGGAATTTTGGCCTGGGGTACATGCTCTTGGATTTCTAGACAAGTGACCAAACCCTCAGTAAGAATATTTGGATGAGGCCAGACTATTAAGGACAGGTAAGCAAGGATCAGTAGGTAATATCTATGATTCAGCCAAGGTGATCAAGACCTGTGTGTAAAGGCCAAGATGGATAAAGTCAGATGAGAAATGATGGGTAGCCCAGGACAGGGCACATGGGGAACAGATTGCTAGAGAAATATGGTAAGGTGCTTTTAGTCAACAATTTCAGGCCAGATGGTCAGGGGCTTAGGTGTCAGGACCTGAGGAGTAAGGCCTGCAGGACTAGGGTTGGAGGACAAGTTTATAGAGTACAAGGACAGGACATGAAGTTTGGGTTATAGATCTAGAGCCATAAGGTTCTCATCAGGCAGTCATAGCCTGATTATAGGCAAAGTGATAAGGCCAGATGCTCAAATCCAATGCTACAGGTAGGAGGACAAGATCCCATTTTTAAGGCAAGGTGAGCAAAGTACAAGAGTTAAGTCAATAAGGACAGGAATTTTGTATCACTACTTGAGGTCTTGTGGCATTGGACAGTTGGTCAAGTTTCAGTTAATGAGCAGATTATAAACACTAGTTGGTCAAGTACTATTAGGCAAGACTAGAAGACATGGGGAACAGGAAGAATATAGTTAATTGTAGCCAGAAAAGTAGGGCCATGGAGATCTGGTGGGCCATAAAGATCAAAGTGAAAGGCCATCTGTCTAATGGCAGATTGTGGATGTCACACGGGCAAGAATTGGTGGAAAAATCAGGTGCTGTGGGGATATAAGGAATGGTCAGGCAATTCTGACATCAAATGTTTGCCCTCTTCTTTCTGCATAGTTGGAAGTGGACTGACTGATTCAGATGAAGGAGTCTGAATTATATATAGTCAAGCGTGGTTGCACTGCTGCTATGGCCAAGGGTGAGAGCCATGCTTGAGAGAATGGTCAGAACGGTTAGGGTGGGATGGTGATGAATGAGTAGTGGGGCTAGGAATGAGGATAGGAAATTGTGGCCATTTATACCAATCATATACCAATATACAATTGTATACCAATTGTGGTATACAAGACCTGAGACCAAGGCCATAGTGATTTGGGTCAATATTCTGCATAGGGTTGAGACTAGTGAGAGAAAAGACAATGACAGAAAAGTGCGGCCTAGAATATATGATTCCTGGGGTCTTTGACAGGTACATTAGCCCTGCTAGAAGGTAGGGTGGATGAAGCCAGATTTTTAAGGCCAGATGACCAGAAGTTGGTGCACAAAATGAGGGCACAGAGATCAAGCCTACTGCAGAATGAGCCTTCCCCAGAATTGCTTCTAGGAAATTCTGGCCAGCTATGTGAAGCCATGAATTTCTGTTCAGGCTTTCAAGCACAGAGTTTAACACAAAGGGCTAATATGATTAAGACCATCTTGGAAAGGGCTGATGTTCAGAGTCAGAAGTCAGATAGGTAGGGCATGTAGACAAGCAATCCTGGACAGTAGAACAGGGAAGGATATGAGGGCAAGGGAGTTAAGTTCAGATTCTTACAGCAAGGAAGAATGCCCACACCTGTGGTCAGACCTGGAGAAAGTGGAGGCCAAGGAGAAGAACAGAGATTTCAGGCCATGAATGTGATGCCTTATGCTGTGTCCAGTTCTGCAAAGACAAAGGCCTTGGCAATGATGGCAGGCCCATCAGACCAGTGCAGCAAGGGATCAAGGATAATCCAGGCATCTGGTATCATGTTTAGTGCAGATTATACAGCAAATTCTGTCATGAGCTAATACGGTCATGGGTTTTGGACAAGTTCTGAAGGCCTGTAGTAAGGCTACTTAGATGAGACTACATTGTTCTCAGTAGTTGAACAAGGATCATTGGAAAGGGCAAGGGCGAAAGGAGCAATGGATAAGGGAAAGAAATTATGGGCAGACATTTAATGCCTTGTAGTCGAGTATACATGCTCAAGCTCTGACCCTAAAGGCTACTGTGGCCAGAGATTTTAAAGTTCTTGTGTTTGTTTTCAAGTGGTCAACATATAAATGTCAAGACAGACTGATAAGGCCCAGAATATAAAGTCAGCCAATTAAGGCTTGGCAGACAAGGTTAAAGCTCATGAAGGTAGGTGGTACAGACCAGCAACTCTTGCCATGAAGATTTGGTCTTAGGTTTCTGCACAATTACATTGGGAATTAAGTAGTGAAGGTTAAATGCAAGCTGGTCCAGCCAGGGACCAGAGTTTATACCAAGAGGAGGAGTCAGGACATGTAAATTTGGTGGACAAGGGTTAGAATACTGCCTAGGAGTAAGGTATCTTATATTTATGTGGCCAGGTGAGCTCCCAGAGATAGGTCACAAAAATCAGGGCATATATTCAAGGTCAAATGGGCAAGAGCCTGGATCCAAAGCTTGCAGTCTAGGATTGGGGTGGGCTTTTGGGATGGTGCCCAAGCCAAGTTACTTGGCCGGCGCCGCAGCTCACTAGGCTAATCCTCTGCCTTGCGGCGCCGGCACACCGGGTTCTAGTCCTGGTTGGGGTGCCGGGTTCTGTCCCAGTTGCCCCTCTTCCAGGCTAGCTCTCTGCTATGGCCAGGGAGTGCAGAGGAGGATGGCCCAAGTGCTTGGGCCCTGCACCCCATGGGAGACCAGGAGAAGCACCTGGCTCCTGCCATCGGATCAGCGCGGTGCGCCGGTCGCAGCGCGCTGGCCGTGGCAGCCATTGGAGGGTGAACCAACGGCAAAAGGAAGACCTTTCTCTCTGTCTCTCTCTCTCACTATCCACTCTGCCTGTCAAAAATAAATAAATAAATAATAAAAAAAGCCCAATAGTTAAGGTCAGGTAAGCAAGGTCAGTGGGTAAGTCAAGGATATATGGGGCAAGGGATAAACAAAGGGATTTTTATGCAGCTGCAAAAGACCTTGTGGTGAAAAACCTATTGTAAAAGCATGAGGTAAAGACAAGATAGATAAGGACATTTGCAAAAGTCTTAGTGGGCAAAATGAGATGACACTAGGCATGGGGAAAGGACATGAAATTACTGCCAGAGATGTGTGGCCATGGGAATCTCTTCAGGAAGTCAAAGTCTTGAGTAGAAGGCCAAGTTAATGAGGGCACACATGTAAAGCTAGATGGGAGGGTGGCTAAGGCCAGGACTCATGAGGGTAGGGGTTGTAGAACATCACTTCTGTCTACACTTAGGTGCTCTATAGTTTTTTGACATTTGGTCAGGGAAAATTTAAGGACAGGTGGATACACCCAGATTGTTAAGACCAGGAGGACTAAAGTTCATACAAAGACCAGAGATCAGGGCTTGCAAAGGTGGATGGCAGGGATAAGGACAGGGATTTCTGCCATGAGTGAGGTTATTTAGTTGTGATCAGGTGGGAAATAAATGAGGTCAAGTTATTTCAGATCTATTGTACACAGGCTGGTGATGAAGTCATGGGTTTGGTGTCGGAGTAAAGTACCAGGAAGTTTGATGCTGGGCACATGGCCTTGGGCTCAGAAAAGGGGGCCCTTGCTCTTGTATGGTGCTTGTTGAATTAGTCCAAGTAATACAGATCATTGGGGAAGTCAAGGGTAATGGGGCAAGGGACAAAGCCAGGGAATTCTTGGAGATTATAAGGGCTGAGGTTTCTGACCATGTAGCTAAGACCTGAAAATAAAACCAGATACTTAGGTCACTGTAGCCTTGCATGGAGGACAAGACTAGGTGTCAAGGAGGACAAGATATGGACTGGGAATTCTGGACAGGAACCTAAAACCTAGTGTTTTGTTATGATGGCCAGTTTGATAAGACCATATATATAAGTTTATAAGGTACTATGTCAAGGGAACATGTGTATATCCATATTGTTAAGCGTAAATGGGCTAGATTTGGTATAAACAATAGGAGTCATGGCTCACAAGTATGCTGAGCAAGGACAAAGGACAACAAATTCTGGCCCAAAGCGTGATGCTTTATACTTGTGGCCAATTACAAAAGCATGAGATGAAGCTATGGGAATTTGGGCAGATATTTAAAGTCAGGACAGGGCTCCTGGACAAGTCTTCATGTCTAGGGATGAGGATTAGAAAAGGGCAGGGAATTCTGACCTGGGTCATGAGGTTACAGACACATATTCAAGCACAACTACACATCTAGTTGGATAAGGCCTTCGGAGTGAACAATGGTCAATGGGGAAAGCACAGGCTTAAATGGCTTGAGATAAGGGCAAGGCATTCTGGGCAGTCACTTAAGATCTTAGAATTGAGCACATGGGGGGGCCGGTGCTGTGGCACAGCAGGTTAAAGCCCTGGCCTGAAGTGCCAGGATCCCATGTGGTTACCAGTTCTAGTCCTGGCTGCTCCACTTCCAATTCAGCTCTCAACTATGGCCTGGGAAAGCAGTAGAAGGTGGCCTGAGTCCTTGGGCCTCTACGCCCATGTGGAAGACCCAAAGGAAGCTCCTGGATCCTGGCTTTGAATCAGTGTAGCTCCGGACATTTTAGCCATTTGGGGAGTGAACCATCAGATGGTAAACCTCTGTCTCTGTCTCTGCCTCTCTCTGTAACTCTTTCAAATAAATAAAAATAAATCTTAAAAAAAAGAATTAAGCCCATGAGGTCAAGAACTGAGTGAAAAGGCTGGATGGTAGGGCCAGTTGGGCAAAACAAGGTGATGTGGAAAACTGTGTGTGCACAGGGATCTCTGTCCGGGGATTTAAGTGCTTATGGTTCCATTCAGGATACAAATTCCTGAGAATTCAGCTGGTTTAAAAATTTACATATATAAGGACAGTTAATTAAAGACACAGCCTAGGGTTAGTGTACAAGACCAGTAGTAATGAGGGCATGGGTTATGGACAGGAATTCTGGTCCATGGCATTTGGAGTAGGGTTTCTATACAGCTGGGCAGTGATGGAGTTTAAGGCAGATGGTTACCTCTAGAATGTCAAGTCATACTGTGAGATTGTTTTTAACAAGACTAAGATTGAGAATTGGGAAGGAGGAAAGAGATAAGGTCTAAGGTTCAGGACACGTGGACAGGCCTGAGTATAAAAGGTTCACTAGGCTAATCCTCCGCCTTGCGGCGCTGGCACACCGGGTTCTAGTCCCGGTCGGGGCACCGATCCTGTCCCGGTTGCCCCTCTTCCAGGCCAGCTCTCTGCTGTGGCCAGGGAGTGCAGTGGAGGATGGCCCAAGTCCTTGGGTCCTGCACCCCATGGGAGACCAGGATAAGTATCTGGCTCCTGCCATCGGATCGGCGCGCTGCGCCGGCCGCAGCGCGCCTACCGCGGCGGCCATTGGAGGGTGAACCAACGGCAAAAGGAAGACCTTTCTCTCTGTCTCTCTCTCTCACTGTCCACTCTGCCTGTCAAAAAAAAAAAAAAAAAAAGGAAAAAAAGGAAGAAAAAGGCCAGATAGATAAAGACAATTGGGCAATGGGTGGTAGGCAATACATGGTGACATGTGGGACAGGGAGAGGTCAGGACATTCTGGCCAAGTATTGGGGTCCATTCAGGCATTGAAGGCTTGAATGAAACTAAAATAGATAGAGCTGTGTATGTAAAAACAGTTAAGGCCAGATAAACAAGGGTTGTTGGTAACGGCCAGAAGTCATGGATGTAGGAATCATAGAGCAGCACTTTTTGTCACAGTTATGTGACCTCTGACTTCAATTCAGTTGACCTTTAAGAAGGGGTGGATGACTCAAAATTGTTAAGGCCACGGGGGCTACACTTGGATATAAGAGCAGGCATTATGACTGGGAAAAAGACATGTATTTCAGGCCAGAGCTGTAAAGCCACTCAGTTGAAGTAAGTTAGACAAGGCCTAAAATCAAGGCCAAGGTGATAAGTGCACATATGTAAGGTCAAGTGGATAAAGGCTGATGGGCAAAACTATGTATCCAGTTTTGGAGTTGTCCAGTGAAGGACATGAATTCTTGCTTAAGGTATAGGGTTGTGGGGTTTAAAACAGATTCCCAAGCCTTAGAATAAGGCCTACTGGGTCAGGCCAGATGGTTAGAGCCATGTGAAGAAGGATAGGTAGGCCAGTGCAGGGCACTTAGGGAATAGGTTGCTATAGGGAAAAATGGGGAGATGTTCATGGTCAAAAGGCTTAGATCAAAGTGTTATGAACTGAAGAGCCTGATGGATAAAGCACATAGGGTTCAAAGACCTCAGGATATGAACAGGTGCTAAAGCACTAGAGTAAGGCTACTTGGCTAAGTCATGATTGTTAAGGCTGGTGAGCAGAGGACAGGGAAAAAAGACTGTGATAAGGAAGGGACAGTGGCTAGGGCAAAGGCAGGGGCAGAGCTGGACTAGGCAAGGGAATATGTGGCAAGGATATATTCAAGGAATTCTGGGTATTTCATAAGTCCACGTGTTCAGGATGGTCAATCAAGGTCTTGCAAAGTTTACATTTTGTGTGCCAATGGGGCTAGAGATGCCAGGCCAAACTATGGGACTTTGATGACAAGGTAAGGACAGGAACTTCTGGCCAAGGATGCATGGCCCTAAGGCTCAA
This sequence comes from Lepus europaeus, assembly GCF_033115175.1. Taxonomy (NCBI): domain Eukaryota; kingdom Metazoa; phylum Chordata; class Mammalia; order Lagomorpha; family Leporidae; genus Lepus; species Lepus europaeus. The sequence continues at coordinate 111,167,269 of NC_084827.1, read as the reverse complement.
GTCAGGCACTCAAAGCCCGAGTCTATGGCTAACTTTAAAAACCCAGGTAGGAGCCAGTGTTGTGGCAGAGTGGGTTAAGTTGCTGCCTGCAGTTCCAGTATCCATACAACACAGTGCGTGCCGCAGCTCACTGGGCTAATCCTCCGCCTGCAGCACCGGCACACTGGGTTCTAGTCCCAGTCGGGGTGCTGGATTCTGTCCCAGTTGCCCCTCTTCCAGGCCATCTCTCTACTATGGCCCGGGAAGGCAGTGGAGGATGGCCCAGGTCCTTGGGCCCTGCACCCACATGGGAGACCAGGAGAAGCACCTGGCTCCTGGCTTCGGATCAGCACGGTGCACTGGCTGCAGCATGCCGGCCGTGGTGACCATTGGAGGGTGAACCAACGGCAAAGGAAGACCTTTCTCTCTCTCTCTCTCTCTCTCTCACTGTCCACTCTGCCTGTCAAAAAAAAATTAAAAATTAAAAAAAAAAGGTAATGCCAGGTCGAATGCAATTGTTTCAAGACCAGTGGAAAGTGATGGATAAGAAAGATACAGATTTCCGAATGTGAATGTGGCACCAAATGCTTGTGTCCAGCTTGGCACAGCCAAAGACAAAGGCCTAATGGATGAGGGCAGGCACATCACCTCAGTGGGCGTGAGATCCCCCCATACGATCTTTGGAGTAGCATACTCAGGGACATCTGTCCCAGGGTGTATGGGTCTGGGTTTCTAGCCAGGTGCCAAAGCCCTGCAGAGCAGCTACTTGGCAGAGACCACATGGTTAAGGCCAAGTGAGAAATGGTGCAAGGAGAGCAACAGTGGGGGATGGAGTAAGGGAGAAGGAAAAGGTGTTATGGGCAGACAGGTGGTCAAGCCCTGACCATGAAGGCAGATACAGAAGGACAGTTCGGCAAGGGTTGGTGGACAACAGTAGGGAAATGTGAGGCAGGAAGAGGATGAGAAATTCAGGCCTGGCATGCATGAATTTGAACTTGCAGTCAGGTAGTGAAGGCCAGGAAGATAACAACATGTGCACAGGTCAGATTGTTATGGTCAAGTGGGCGAGGTTAGAAGGAGAGTTGCCTGTGATGATCAGAGGGTAATAAACATGTAATTCTGGCCTTAGATATTTTGCTTTTAAATTCCAGACACTCAGGCAGTATTTATTTTAGAACAGGTAAGAAACAGTAACAAAACAAGGGGTCAGGGCTAGGGAGTTGATGGGCAAGGTAAGAACAACTGATTCTTGTCCACATTAAAGGGTACATGAATATGGACAGAGATGTAGCTCCTGAGGCCACTGGAGATTAGGGCAGAGACTTCAGTTCAATGGGGTGATAGCTGCTGGGAAGGCTGGAGTGACACTTTCAAGTGGATGGTGGAATGGACAGCTCCACAAAACCCAGGCTAAAGCTAGTAGAATATGGCCAATGTTTGAAATCCAGATATGCAAAAGTTACCAGGCATGGCAAAAGAATAAGGGACAAGGGCTAATGCTGGGATCTGAGGTCTTAGGGTTCAGGCCAGTGGGTCAAGGCTGGGTGCAATGGCCAGATCATGAGTATCGGTTGGTCAAGGATCCATGGACATGACAATTTGACCGAGAGGACAGGGAGAGGACCATTGATTGTGTCAAGGAAGTAGGATGATGAAGTTCCTATAAGGCTGTAATGACTCAAGGACAGGGCCTGAACAATAAGGCCAAGTGGTGGAGTTCACATGGGCAAAGAGAATGGGCTAGTTGAAGTGCCATGGGGATAGCAGGAATGGATGGAAAATCCTGACCTTGGGTATTTGATCTTACGTATCTAGAAAGTTTAACAAGGACCGAGTCCAAAGCCAGGTGAATTGGTATAGATTTTTTATATGACCAAGTAGGCAAGCACTGCTATAAAGACCAGGAATCTGACCCGAGTTGGGGTGGGAGGCAGGGTTTTAGAATATGGGGTGGAACAAGAATAAAGAAAAGGAACTGTGGCCCTGGTTGAGATGTACAGGGTTTACACAGGGTTAAAGTTCCTCCAATGAGGGCCAAAGTGATTAAGGCAGATATTTTGTATAGGGTTGGGATTTGTAAGAGAAAGGACAGGACAGGGAATTGTGGCCTGGGGTATATTATCTTACCCATTTGGACAGGTGCATAAGGCCAGTTTAAGGCCAGGTAAACAAGGGTTCATGGGCAAGTCGAAAGAAAAGAGAAGAACCTCCAAGGCAATGGAGCAATGGAAAAGAATAGTAATTCTGGGTCATTACTTGAGATTTGGGGCACAGGCCAGTCGTTCAAGGCAGAGTGTGAGGCTAAATCATAAGAACAGTTGATCAAGGATTCATAGTCACAAATTGGTGATGAGGGGACAGGGAGAGGACAACTGTGGCCCAGAAGGTAAGGCCATGTGGTTCCGCTCGGAATGTAAAGACCAGAGTACAGAGCCACATTGATAATGCCATGTGCATAAGACAAATGATTGAGGCAAAGACCTGAAATAAAGTCCCAAAGTTTAGGTTATTTGTTTAAGGATAGTAGCCAGAGGTCCTGGGGGCAAAAGCAGGCACCATGATAGATAAAAGACAATGGGTTTTTACCTTGGACCCTGAATAGTGCTGAAGCATTAGAGTAAAGCTACTTGGATGAAGCCTGATTCTTAAGGCCAGGTGAGCAAGGGACACGGTCTGGGGCCTGGGGCATATACTGCAAGGGCAGGCACATGGAATTCTGTGCAGTTACATGAGGCCTTCAGATTCAGGATATTTGGTCAAGACTTGGAATAGGCTAAACTTTGTAAATCAATGGGGTAAGAGTTACTACATAAAAGTCTGGAACTTTGGTAGTAAGGCAAGGACAGGAAATTATGGCCAGGGAGGCATAGTCATAGGGCACAAGCCAAGAAGTCATGGCCTGAGTGTATGGACAGGTTAAAAAAAAAACACTATAAACCCCATGTAAATAACCTAGATGGTTAAAGCAAGGTGGACAAGGGTAGGGTGGGGGAAGTAGTTCAAAAGTTTTAAATGGGGATTTGAGTATCTTATCAGGCAGTTATGGACTCAAGTATTTGGACTCAAGTTTCTGGACAACTGGGTAGGAACTACGGTAAGGCCAGGCAGTTGTATAGAGACAGTTAAGGCCAGGTGGGGTAGAACTGGTTCCAATACCAGGGAAAAGAGCTAGGGCAGGTGGTAGTCAGGGAGAAGGACAGAGATTTCAAACCACAATTGGGGAACCTAATGATTGTGGCCAGCTCAGCAAACACAAATGCCTCAAGCCAAGGGTGTCTGGTCAGGTGCTCAAGATAACACATGGGCAACTTGAATGATGCCATATTGTTATGTTCGGGCAAACTAGGATAAGTGGGGTGGGTTAGTTGAATGGGGCAACAGATAACGAAATGGAATTATGTGCAGAAATTTAAGGCCTTCTAGGTGAAGACAGGTTGTCAAACCCTGATCTTAAGGACCAGTTGTGCAAGAGTTGGTGAGCAAGGGCAGGTGAAATGTCAGCCATGGTAAGGACAGGAAATTCTGGCCAGAGATGCTAGACCATGAACATCTTTTCAGGTAGTCAAGACCTGTTTGTTAGGCCAGGTGGAAAATGCCATGCAGCTAGGCTAGGTTGTTATGAACAGGTGGGCAAGGATTTAAGTTCATGGCCAGCTGTCATGGTCATAAGGGGAATAGACAGGCAATTCTGGCCTCTCATGTCTTGCTTAGGGATTCTGGACACTTGTACAGAAACTATTTTTAAAGCTGATTGGGCTACAAATGGTGACAAAACCAGGGGTTATGGCTTGGATGGTGATGGGCAGGGTAGCTGGCATTATAGGACCTTAGGTTGTAGACAAGAAGGCAGAGCATGAGACAATGTCAGGGAAATTAGGGCAGAAATTGAAAGTCAACGGGACGTCAAAGGCAAGGGTGTCACTTTGGAATGGATGTGGAAATGGGCCTTCTGGACAGGACTGTATGGCCTTGGGCTTCTGAACAGGTGCTCAAACCCCACAACAAGGAGAGTAGAATTAAGGCCCAACATTTAAGGATAGGTAAGCCAAGGTCAGTGAGCAAGGCAAGTGCTCACAGACTATTGAGAATGTGGGAGAATTACCTGAAGGCTGAGCGCCCAGTCCAGTTTGGTCAAGGCTGAGTATAAAGGCTAGATCGTAAGGACAGTTGATCAAGAATCAGTGGGACCAACTAGGTGATGTGGAGGACAGGGAAAGGAAAATTAATTGTGGCCAGGGACAATATGGCCTTGGTATTCCATGAAGACCAATGTGTAGAGCAACATAGATAAGGTCATGTGTCTAAAGGCAAATGGTAGAGGTAACATGGACAAGGATAGGTGAGCAAGTTTGGTTGCTAAGGGAACAGCAGGAATGGACTGGCAATTCTGATCTTGGGTATTTGCCCTGTGCTTCTGGAAATTTGGACATGAACTGAGTTTCAGGCCATGTATATGAGCTCGATTTTTTTTTTTTTTTTGGACAGGCAGATTTAGACAGTGAGAGAGAGAGAGAGAGAGACAGAGAGAAAGGTCTTCCTTTTCCGTTAGTTCACCCCCAAAATGGCCACTGCGGCCAGCACGCTGCACCAATCTGAAGCCAGGAGCCAGGTGCTTCCTCCTGGTCTCCCATGTGGGTGCAGGGCCCAAGCACTTGGGCCATCCTCCACTGCCTTCCTGGGCCACCTGAGAGCTGGACTGGAAGAGGAGCATCTGGGACAGAATCTGGCTCCCCAACCAGGACTAGAACCCGGGGTGCCAGTGCTGCAGGCAGAGGATTAGCCAAGTGAGCCACGGTGCTGGCCATATGAGGTCTAATTTGATAAGGCCAAATATATGCGCACTGCTTCCAAGACCAGAGATCTGAGCTAAACTCAAGGGGTAAGTAGATAGTGGTAGAGTCAGGGAGGGGAGTACCTGGAGTTCAGGAATAAGGGCAGAGATTCATGGCCAATGGTGAAAAGCCTCTCAGTTGTCAGATACACAAGACCTGAGACCAAGGCCACAGTGCTGGGCAGGTACTTTCTCTAGAATTGGGATTTCTGAAAATAAGACAGGGAATTGTGGTCCAAGGTGTATTATACTGTGATCTTAGACAGCTATATAAGCCTTGCTGGAAACTAAGTTGGTTTGAGACCAGATTATGAAGGCCAGGTGGGCGAGGAAAAAGAATAAGGAACAAACCTACCCAGATGGCACAAGGCAAGTATAGGTGTTCCTAGGCAATTCTGGCCATTCATATGTGGCCATGGAGTTCTGTTGAGGCATTCAAGGCCAGAAAGTATCCCAGATTGATATGATTAGAGCCCAGGGGGAAAAGGTTTGGTAGGAAAAGTAAAAAGTCATGGTGAGTACACAGGCAATTATGGATTCTCCCACTTGGCCTTAGGTTTCCAGATGGTCAGGAAGGACAGGTGTTAAGTCCAGGTTATTAATGCAAGGAGGAATGCAATTTTGTTACAATACCTGGACTCAGGCCTGGGGAAGTTGGAAGGCAGGGAGGAGGACAGTGATTTCTGGCCACCAGTGTGGTTTCAAACACTTGAAGCCAATCTAGCAAAGCCACATATCAAGTCCTAGAGAATGAGGGCAGACATGTAAGTTGAATATGGTTAGGAATTGCAGACATTCTGGAGATGTGAGATTGGGTTTGGAGCACAGAAGACATGGAATTCTGGCAGAAGGTGTATGTTTATGGGTTCCTGGGCAGGTGCTGAAGCACTGCAGCATTGCTGCTTGGATAAGGTCACATTGTTAAGGCCAGGTGAGCAAAGATAGCTGAATAGGTCATGGTGTACAGGGCACTGGATCAGGATAGAGAACTATGGACAGATATCTAAGGTATTATGGTTGTACTGAGAGGGGTCAAGTCCTGACCATAAAGGCCAGTTGCATAAAGACAGCTGGGCAAGGGTTGGTGAAATGTGGAACAGGAAGAGGATGGACAATCTTGGCCAGGGATGTGAGACTGTGACAATCTGCTCAGGAAGTCAAGACCAGCTTCGAAGACCAAGTAGATAAGATAATGCATACAGGCTAGATTGTTACATACAGGTAGGAAAGGTTGGGAGGTCAGGGAAGACTGTCATGGTCATAAGGGGAATAATCTGGCAATTCTGGCCTTAGGTATGTTGCTTTGGGGATTGTGACACTTATGCAACAACTACTTTTAAAGTGTAGGTTCATTTGATTGTGGTCAACTGAGCAAGGCTAGAGGTCAAGGCCAAAGAGATTATGGCATCTATTTAAGGTGTTTGGTATTAGGGCTGTGAAGGGCAATCATGGGTATGGGATGAGCCTGTAGGGGGGAAAGATATGGATTTCTGGCCTGGTGTGCTTACCCTTGGGTGCTGGGTAGGTTCTCATGCTCTTGAATAAGTCTAGTTGGATTAGGCCAGATTTTAAGTTCAGGTGAGCATGGGTAAGTGACAAGGTCAAGAGGGAATGGGGCAAAGGATAAGGCCAGGGTGTTCTTGGAAGTTATTGAGCCCTAAGGGTTCCAGCCAGGCAGTCAAGGCCTGAAAGTGAAGTCCAGATACTCAGGGCACCGTGGCATGGGATGTTGGCCAAGACTAGGTGAAAAGGAGGACAGGACAGGGATAAGGTATCCTGGCCAGGGATTTAGTGTCTAACTGTTCTGTTAAGATGGCCAGTGCCTGAATGTTAGGCCACATTTTAGGCCACATATAAAAGACAACAAGGGACTGAGTTCACTTCCAGGTGACTAAGTCCAGATTGTTATGTCCAAGTAGGCAAAAGTTGGAGTTAACTCAACTGGTCAGGGCTCAGGAGGGTGGTTGGTGAGGATACAGACAGGGAATTTCTAGCCAGGAGTTAGTGCCTTATGGTTGAGAACAGTTTGGTAAGGTTGGAGAAGAAGGTCATGGGGATTAGGGAAACTATTTGAGGTTGGTTGGTCAAGGGTTTAGACAAAGCTTGGAGTCTTAAATTGAAGTTGGTGGAAAGGGGAATTTTAACTTGGGTTGTGTCATTTTGGATACAGTTTCAAATCTGAGTATAAAGCTAGTAGAATAAGGGTAAGGCCTGATTCTTAACACCAGGTGAACATTGGTCATTGGGCAAGGCAAAGGCATAAGGGGCATGGAAAAAGGACAGAGAATTCCAGGCAGTTTTAGGCCTTGAGATTCAGGCTAGATGGTAAGGGTCTGAATACTAAGGGCACGTGCTTATTGCTAGCTGGGCAAGCTATAGTCTTTAGGCAGGGGACATGGAGCACAGCATATGGACAGGGAATTTGGGCCATGGATGCAAATTCTCCTGGTTCTTTTTAGGTGGCCAACAGCTGAACATGGTCTTGGTTGATAAGGCCAACTATATAAGGCCAAATAATTAACACCTAGTGGGCAAGGGTTGGTGGGGAGGGCTACTTGTCATGGTCATATGGGGAATAGTCAGGCAGTTCTTATCTCATATTTGAATTTAAATTTATAGAGGGTTGGGCAGGGACTGAGTTTAAAGTCAGATGGTATAATTCCAGATTGTTAAGGTCCATAAGGCTAGAGTTGGTGTCAAGACCAGAAGGTCAGCGCTTGAGACAGCAGTGAGAAGAGATATAGATAGGAGATTCTGGCCAGGGTTGAAGTAACTATAATGGCCAAATGGGCAAGGCATAAAATCCATGCCTTGGGTATTACAGCAGACATTTAAATTCACTTAAGTAAGAGCTGATAGCTGGTGCTTGGGTCTGGGGTTGGATTGGAGGAGGAAAGGACAGGAAATTCTGGCCTAGTTAATATGAACAGGTACTGAAGGCTGATTTTAAGGCTGGTTATATAAGTACTGATGGTTAAGATCAACTGTCCAAGAGTGGCTGACCAAGGGAAGGTCACAAGGGGCAAGGGATGAGGACAGGGAATTTATGACAATTACTTAAGGCCCTGAGGTTCAGGACAACTGGTCAAGATCTGAAGGCCAGATGGTTAATGCCATTTGGGCAAGGATTGGTGGTCAAGGCTAGGTGACATGGGGAATAGGAAAAAGACAGGAATTCCTAGCAAGGCAGACAAGGCCTGAATATAAGCCCAGCTTGATAAGGTCATGTATACAAGGACAGATGGTTGAGTCCCAGTGGTAAAGGGCCATCTGCACATGAGTACTTTGCCTCAAGTTTTGTGATAGCTCATTAGGGACTGAGGTTAAGGCCAGGTGGCTAGAATTTTAAGGTTTTTAAGGCCATGTGGGCTGGAATTTGTGTCAAGACCAAGGGTCAGGTTTCAGGAAGGTGGCAAATGGTGATAAGCACAGGAACTGCTGGCAGTGGATAAGGTGAGTGGTGGGAAGGCCCAAGACCAAGGCTACTAGAATTAGGGCAGATATTTAAGGCCAGTCTGGGGAGAGCTTATGTGCAACAGTAGAGATATGGGTTGGGTTGATGAGGAAAACCATAGAAAATTCTGGCCTGGGATACATGGTCTTTGGGTCTGGACAAATTCTCCCTGCCTATAATAGGGCTAGTTTGATAAGGTCTAATTGTTAAGGACAGGTAAGATAAGGATAGTACATTTCATACAGTTACTTAGGTTTGGTGCTCCAGACCAGTTGGTCAAAGCCTCCATGTTAAGACCAGATGGTTTCGTCCTATTGTGGACATTTGGGTGACAGAAAGGACCAGGTACTGAGAGAAAATTCTGTCAGGGATGTATGACAATGGGTTTCTAGTTGGGGATCCAGACCTGAGTGTCAGGCCAGGCAGATGAGGTCATGTATACAAGGCCTGATGGCCAAGAGTAGATGTGAATGGTCAAGGGCCATTAGGGTAGGGAGTATGCACAGAGAACTCTGACCAGGAGTATTTAGCCTTGGGTTTCTCAATAATTGTGCAGATTTTGAGTTTAAGGACTGATGGATAAGGCTTCATTGGTAAAGCCAGAGGATTAATGTGAGATAGGGAAGAATAAGCATAAAAGGCCAGGGATAAAACCACATGGAGCAGGTCAGAAGGGCAAGGGTTCAAGCAAGGATGGCAGGACAAGCAGTCCAAGACTTGGAAGGGAACTGCTTTTGACCAAAGTCAGTGTTTAAGTTATCAAGGCCAGCGTGTTATAATCTATTTAGTAAAATTTAATAGATTAATATAAGATGGTTTATGCTCACTTGGGAATATCAAGACAAGTGATTTAAGGACAAAGGAATGTCAGCAGGTGAATACACACAGATGATAAGGGCAATGAGGTCTGTCCAGGTGTGTAAGGTCAGGTCCTCCCAGGAGTCTCGCCCAATGCCTTAGTCCCAGTGGACAAGGCCAGATAGGCAAGGTGTGCTAGGAAAGGCTCTGGTAAAATGCCAGGGAAACAAGTGCAGGTGACCTAGAGTAGCCTTGCCATGAATAGGAGACCTTGGGAGGGTCTCTGAAATATAGGCACTGCCAAAAGAAAGCAAATCACCCTCTGTCCAGGGGAAACCTCGGGCAGCAGTGCAGGTGCTTTGGTGTTTGCTCATTTTCAATGTCCACTCCTACACTGTCCAGGTGTGGTCTTGCCTCTTCATTACTGCCCCAGTGCCCAGCGCATTTCTGAGCTCTTCTTCCAACAATCCCATGACAAAGCAATCCCAGGAAACCCAAAGTCATGGAGACAACCACCCCCAAGTCACTGTAGCATGGAAGACTTACTTCTAACTCAGTGCCTATCATTTCAAAATACCATAGTTTGGCCCCTGGCACAGCTCCTGCTTCCAGGAAGTATTTTATCCTCATGTCAGCCATATTGTTCTTACTGCAGCTGTCTAGAGAGTTCACTGGCCAAGAGTAGACTGACATAGCCCTTCCTGGAAGTCTAACATAGGATGTAGCGGCCACCCTTCCCATATAGGCCCCACTTTTATGACACAGAACTCAAGAGTAAATGTGGAAGACAAATGGACCAAAACATAAAGGCAGTGAGTTGGTAATAGAAATGTGAATGGTGCAAAACCATAGGCAAGTGCCATCCTACTCACCAGAAGCTTTAACAGTGACAGGCACATACTACATGAAGACATTTCAGTCCACGATGAAAAGCATAAACCATGGTGGTTCCATAAGATTACACTGCTTAGTGACATTATAGCCTAGTGATGCTGTAGCAGTCTTCATTTGTGTAAATATACTACCATACTCTGTGATGTTCATGCAAAGACAAAATTGCCTCATGGTGCATTTCTCAGAATTTCTGCCCACATTAAGAAATGTTTGACTTTATATTTGCAAGCAAGCAGCATTTTGTTTCAGGAAAATCCTAAAAAAAACCACATCTCATTTGTGCTCCTGATGGCCTCATCTCTTGTACTCCATTGACCACATGTTCAGGAGACCAAGTGGTATTTCACAGGGTCCCCTCCTGTCCTCAGCTTCCTTCAGGGTATAGGTGACAAGAGATAGGATAAAATGGACAACCTAGAGCATGCTGTCTCAGCAAGAGCATCACCAGCATCAAGACCCAGAAAGTCTTTGAAGGGGTTTTGAGAGTGTTCACTGGCATCCCCAGCCTTCACCCATTAGATGCCAGTAGCACCCCCTGTTGTAACAACCCAAACTACCTCCAGACTTTGCAAAATTATCCTCATCTGAGAACTGGCCAACAGTCATGATTTCTGTGTTATCCTGCCTCTAAGAAAGATTTTGTCTCTAGACATGAGAGACAAATGCCTGGCTAAATTCTTGACCCCAATTTTTCAATTAGAAACATGAATTCTAGAGTACAGGAAATCTAACCAAACAGGAAACCACACATTGGGTTCTTGTGGCTGCTTGTAAACACCTATCACAATAGTACTAGCTTAACTGAGGGTAATTTTGACAAGCACACAAAGCAACTATTTTATAACATGATTGATACCAAAATCACAAAGGAAATCCCAGTTCGCCCTTCCACAAAGAAAATTAGAAAACAAACTTACTACCTAGAATTTTTTTTATTCCTAGATAACCTGAAACTGGATGATTGTAACATCCTTCTGGAGACTTAACCTTGAAAGGTAGGCTTGTATTCAATCTGAACTGACCCTGAGCAAAGCAGGATGGTGGAGGTAGCCAGCTTCCAGGAAGATCCTGTTCTGGTGTGAATGTCTGTCCTCACTTCAAATTCATCAGCTGATATCCTAAAATCTTCCTCCCACAAGGAAGGTATTGGAGGTGGGGCCTAGGGGAGCGCTTAAGGAGACATCATGAAGGTTTAGTGCCCTCATAAGTGACCCCAGAGAGCTCCACTGCCCCTTCCATCAAATAAAGACACAGGGGTCAGGTACCACCTATGAATCAGGAAAATAGCATCTCATCAGACACTGAATCTGCCCTGATCTGGGACTTTCTAGACCTCAAATGAGATGAACTGTTGTCACTTATGGCTTGCTTGTTATAGCAGCCTGAACAGTCTCAGACAGACTCCCACCTCCTGATATCCATAGTTGATGATGCCGGAGCAAAGCAAACTAAATACAACAGGAAACTATTTTAGTCTTCCTCAAAAGACAAAATCAGTGTTGCTGATTCAATTCTCACCATGGTCAAGCATAGCACTCTACTGAAGTTCAGTGCATTCAAAATACAGTTGAGTCAGGCAAGGGGTGGGTTTGCTCTAAAGTGTGGGCTAATCATTGGGCTCTGTGAAGCCATCCAGTGTCTGCCACTGCACAGTGCAGTTCAATGTTATTTATAAGGGATGCATGCCAGTCTGCTGGGGACAGCCTCCTGCCAATGTTCTTGCTTCCTGTGGCAAAAAATGCTCTCAACATCCAAGTCCCTGCTCTCCAACACCTGGGTCTAACATGCCTGATCAAACCTTTGTGACCTTGCTTGTTCCATCTCAAAAAACTAAACCACAGCATCTATGGAGACCCTGACAATCTTGAGTGAGCCTTATAGAATCTAATACCCTACATGCAACCGGACTTTCTGTTACCTCTCCACTACCTGGTATAAGTCTGAGCTCCCACTGATATTTTAGACATAAAACATACAGTCTAAGATTCCCACAAGAAATTATATAAAAAAATCAGTAGCATATAATAAACCCAGACATAGCCTCTGTGATTTTAATATGAAATCATTCTTAAATTTTAATACTCAGTAAATACTACAAAACTTGAATCATGCAACCACAAATATCGACTTGAAAAATTTATTAGTTATACCTCTGGGAACATGCCATTCACCCTAGCCTTTCTTCCTTGCATTTTTAGTAGTCCTAAGGCTACAATCTAGAGGAACTTGATGACAATTTTCAAAAGGCAAAGTGTTCTATTTTCTTAATGTATACAGAAATTGCTATTAATTTTAAGATAAATGTACAGGATTTATTTTCCTGTTAAGTCTTTGTATTAAGACACAAAGCTACCACCCAGTATGGAGGCATCAAGCTGCTAAACATGTTAACAAACCAGCAGAAAATGGATGCCCTTGGCAACAACCTTAATTTTTCTTAGTAAGACCATATTCAAACACTTGTGCTGGTAATTAAAGGAAATCAAAGTTGAGTCCTCTATGTTATATTAGATAAAACTCTCCTATAGTAGCATCAGTAAAATTAAAATACATCTTCCCAGAAAGCATGCGGCTGGAGGAAAATAAAACCAACACAATGGGAGCCAATAAAACTGAATATATTGATCCCTTCAACTAGCAAACCTTCCCAGAGCTTACTGTGTCACAGGCTTTATACATGCTACTTCACTCCTGACTCGGCCCTGAGAAGATCCTAGCAATGCCATCATTCTTAATTCACATGTGACCACTACCTCCGGAACTGTCCTAACCCGACCATGCTCATTGCCACAGATCCTAAGTAAGAGACGACAAGGAAATGAGGAGCCCTGGCAGTCCCTGTCTCACACCACTTCCCTTCCAGCTCCCTCACCCACTACCCCATCCCCACCCACAAAGTCCAGGTGGCGCTTCCCCAGGGACTCACTAGTTGTGGAGAGAAAGGAGGCGGCTCCAGCTGGGGAGGGGAGGAAGGAGATGTGACCCAGTACTGTTCCTTTCCCAGGGTCCACCTGAGGAATAGAGATGGAGAGGGAGAAAGGGTGAGGTTCAGTGCACAGGTGGAAGAGCAGGCGGGCTGGGCACAATCCTGGAAGAGCCTCAGTGCAATCAGTGCTTCACTCCGACTTCATACCTAACCTCCTGGCTGGCCTCGAAACCTTCACTTTCTAATTCACAGCACAGTTTAGTGCCTTCTTGCCCATCTCTCCCTACTAGACTATAAACCATGTAAGTGCAGGAATTTTGCCCAAGTGAGGGAACTGCTAATGCCAGGGTGCTGCATCTAGATTGCAAATGTTCACAAGTCAGACCCAGAGGAGCAGGCAGGAAAGGAACACACACATCTGCAAATGTCACCTTAAAGGGTCACCCTGTAAATAACTCAGCCTTGGGAGTTAGCCTCTGTCACAAATATTCAATTCTACTGCTCTGGCAAGAAGGCAGCCGCAGACAATCTGCCAGTGACCACTGACTGTGTTTCAATGAAACATTTAGAAAACCAGGCTCTGGCATGGGCAGGCATTTAGGATCACTGTTAAATTGTCAGTTGGGATAACCACATTGCATATCAAAATACCAGTGTTTGAATCCCAGCTCCTTCTGATTCCAGTTTCTGCTAATGTGGACCCTTGTAGGCAGTGGTGATAGCTCAAGTTTTGGGGGAAGATCTGGCTTGAACCCTAGGCCTTTGGTGTCTGCTATACCAATCTCTGGCTGTGGCAGATATTTGTGGAATGAACCAGCAGATGGGAGTTCACTCTGTTGTCTATCTGTTCCTCTCATTCTCTCTCTCCCTCTCCCTCTCCAATTAATAAATATTTACAAATAAATGCATAGTTTCCTGTTCTGGAGTCTATTTCCCCTCCCCCAGAATACGATGTTGTACCAACTATTCAAGAGCCTATGCTAAGGCAGGGCTACCTACACTATTAGCATGGAGCTAATTTTGGAAGCCCATGTGCCTATGCCACCTCTTAGAATCAAGCATCCTGGCCAGCGCCGTGGCTCACTTGGCTAATCCTCTGCCTGCGGCGCTGGCACCCTGGCTTCTAGTCCTGTTTGGGGTGCCGGTTCTGTCCCGGTTGCCCCTCTTCCAGGCCAGCTCTCAGCTGTGGCCCGGGAATGCAGTGGAGGATGGCCCAAGTGCTTGGGCCCTGCACCCGCATGGGAGAACAGGAGGAAGCACCTGGCTCCTGGCTTCGGATCGGCGCAGTGTGCCGGCCGTAGAGACCATTTGCGGGGTGAACCAACGGAAGTAAAACCTTTCTCTGTGTCTATCTCTCTCACTGTCTAACTCTGCCTGTCCAAAAAAAAAAAAAAAAAAAAAAAAAAAAGAATCAAGCATCCTGGGACTTTACCTGCTGCTGTGGAATCTTGCAGTAGGGATCAAGCTGGTTTCTCTGAAGAACTGCTCCTGTAAGGAAAGGAAAACCTCAGCTTCAGCTTACTTTCCACAGGGGCCTGCTGCCTTCCTAACTGAGCAGCTGGACACGAATACTTATAGAACTGACTAGGTATGTGGTCTACCAAGACAGACTCTAAATTCAAGTTAGAATATCTGTGCTGGCAAAGACTCGCCATGTGGTCTGTCAGTGAAATCGACAAGAGAACCTGAATACTATCCAGTTGTGTTTTTGGACAAATTCCAAAGGTCAAAGAACAGATATTAACCAACTGAAAGCATTATTTGGGCACTATATGAAGCCTTACAAAATATTAACATTTAACAGAAGTTACTTGTTTTTTGTCAAGTTACAAAAACCAATCATAAAATCTTTGGGACAGTTGCATGGGAAAGAGGTACTATGCCTGACCATAAAATCCTGACACAGAATGGATATATTAAGATACTTGCAACAGTTTATGGGAAAACAAATATAAAAGTTTCGTGTGATGCAAGGAAGTTTAAAAAATACCAATTAGCAGTTTAATTCACTTAAGAGGCAGACACAAGAGAGAGAGACAGAGGGAGAGATCTGGCATCTAGAGGTTCATTGCCCACTTGCCTCTAACAGCATGTCACTGAGTCGGACCAAAGTCAGGAGCTAGGAGTTCCACTGGGTCTTCCACGTGGGTGGCAAGGAGCCGAGTACTTGGGTCATCTCCACTGCCTTTCCAGGTACATTAGCAGAAAAGCTAGATCAGACGCAGAGCAAGTATTGGTGTTGCAAATAGCAGTTTAACCTACCGTACCAAAATAACAGCCACTGTATGGGCACTCCCTTGACTTGCATCCTCTGGTCTGCTTTAACAGAAACCAGGAGGAAAAGAAAGCTCGGCATCAGAAGCAATGGGTGGCAGGCCTATTACTGGCTGATCTGTACGGTGATCTGCCCTCAAGGAGACCCAACAGGCCAGTCCACTGCAGTGGCTTTCAATGTGGTAAGCCTGGGCTTCAGCAGAAGTCAGCTTGTGAAGAGCCCTGGCAGCTCTGCCAAGAGTTGGATCACTGGAAATGGACCTGCCCTGGAGTCGAAGGATGCCCAGGTCAGAGCCACAGATCTTATTGGCTCCAAGCTGAAAAGCCCTTCACTCAGCCCAACTTCCAAAGTGACCACTGCAGCTCAGGGGATGGTCAAGTAGGGTCAGCAACATTGCAGGCAGAACTGTAAATTTCTTGTTAGAGATGCCCCCTGCCTTTACCTGGCCAGCTCTCCTCCCAGCCCAGCCAAGTAATGAAAGTCAACAGAGTGCCTTCCCCTAGGAGGTTCACACCTCCCTTAGGATATACCCCATGTGAAGAGATAGATAGGTCTGGGCCTCTGAATTTATAAGGCCTAAAGCCCACCAGATTATTATCAAGCCCCTTCTATCAGGTTCTGTTTGCCTCTCAATCAGAAAACTTAATTATAGCTTAGACAGCACCTTTCTTAGCTCCTCTAATAATGAGTCTGTCCTTTGTTCTAGACCCTGTCTAGTGCACTTGGGCCTCATTTCTTCGTAATCATAACCCCTACTCTACCACCAATGGCTCTACTCCCAACCTGTGTGTACTGATGGTCCTCTTCCCCACTTAATGCTGTATAATTGTTCAGACCTGGTTAAGGCCACTCTTAGGATCATTGGTTACTATCCTCACCCTGTCTTTTATGACCTTGTCTAAATATGACAGAGTCGGCAAACTTGGAAGGCTTCCATAGCCTTGGCAACTCATGACGACAGCCTAGGGTGGTTACTGGTGCCATAAACTAGAATGTCAATTTGTTGGGTCAACAACAGGAGCCACTGTGCGCTTGCTCCTGATGTGGGATTTCTGTCCTTAATATACTGTACATTTTGATTTAATGCTATAACTAGTACTCAAACAGTATGTTTCACTTTGTGTTTCTATGTGGGTGCAAACTGTTGAAATCTTTATACTAAGTTGATCTTCTGTATATAAAGAGAATTGAAAATGAATCTTAATGTGAATGGAAGGGGAGAGGGAGCGGGAGAGGGGAGGGTTGCGGGTGGGAGGGAAATTATGGGAAGGGGAAGCCATTGTAATCCATAAGCTGTATACTGGATATTTATATTCATTAAATAAAAGTTAAAAAAAAAAGTTTTTGAAAAAAGACATTAAAACTCAAAATTGGGAATTTGGCAGGGAATTTTACCTATAAATGATACCAAAAGGAAGTTCTTGGCAGGAAGATTAGGTAGAAATAAATGAGCTAAAGATTTTTCTCCATTTCTTACTTGTCAATGCACTGCACCTACTTCTCCATGATGCACCTGCCACCCAGGACCAGGAAGGAAGAGACGCCATAATGACTACATGGCAGTTACACTGTGTGGAGGCACCATGAAACTCCCAGAAAGCCTCACACACACTAAACCCCGCCTAGACTCCAGCCTGTTTCTATAGGCAATTAGGGGACCTCTCTCTACCCGTTAAAGGGACCATGACACATCGGGGAGGCCCTTGTCACTTTTGGCTTCTGGCCCTTGCTGTTAGTCTTTCTCTGGCCCCCTCCCTGGCTCTCTTTTCTTAGGGCAGTCTCTGGCCCACTCAGGTAAGTGTTTCTCTATGCGCGGTTGCCCAGGCTCACGTGTGAATGTATATTCACTCTCACTTTCAATAAATTCCGTTCTCACTTGTGTACCTTATGTATGCTTTGCTTTGAATTCTCATCCCTGTGGGAGGAAAAACTTGGAATAAAAAACATCAAGATACATATTTCCAGAAGACTGACACTGCAACTACAACTATATCTAGATTAGCCAAGGAAAACAGACACTTTGAGGTGGAGGAAACAAGACGGAAAATAAAGAAAAAAACCATGGGTCCAACTAAAGGATGTAAAAAGACCCAACAAATGTGTGACCTTAATCCAAAGATTCAAAACTAACAGGTAAAAGCAATCAGCATCATATTCACAAAGTTTGTGGAAAAGCAATTAAAATACATTTATTTTAGAGAAAAGAAAATTGAAATCCATGCAGAGGTATTCAAAACACACATTTTCCATGTGATTTTAAGATTTATTTTATTTATTTGAAAGGCAGAGAGGTGAGGCGGGGGGAGGGATAGATACTTCATCCACAGGTTCACTCCCAAAATGGTTGCAATGACTGGACCTATGCCAGACCGAAGCCAGGGGCCAGTAGCCTCATCTGGGTCTCCCATGTGGATGCAGGTTGGGGAGAGAAAAGGAGGGAAAAGAGGGAGGGGGGAGTAGGGAGACAGGGGGAAAGCAGAGGGAAGGGGGCAGGGGGAAGGAGGGGAGAGGGAGATCTTCCATCCCCTGAGAGGCTATGCCAGGCTAAAGGCCTGCCTTTCAAGTAAATTAAAATAAATCTTTTTAAAAAAAGGCACCCAAACACTTTAGTGTAAGGAATTGCAAAGCCAAACCACAATATAACCAGCACATGCTGCACAAAGCTGGTGAAAAAATGCAGACACCATGTGCTGGCAAGAACAGGGGTACAACAACCTCTTTGAGACACTGCTGAGTATAGGATGGAGAGCCCGTGGGTATACTTCCATGTCCTCTGCAAATGAGGAGTGCCAGCCCTGTGTAATTATTCAACAGAAACACAGAGATACACACCAAAGATTTGTGCACAATGTTCAAACTATTCATAGTAATCATCAAATGGGAAGCAAACCAATGTCCGTTAATAATTTGGCAGATAAATGGGGGGTAGATTCAGGAGCAAAGCATTGCTGTTAGTGCAGCTGATGTGTCACCTGCTCAGCTGTGGGCAAAGAAGGCAATCACCACACAAAGAGAGGGCTGCCCAGTCAGGTATAAAAAAGGTTTTTGTAAAGCCTGTATCCACACCTGGGTGGCTGCAACTCAAGTATGTACGTTTTATATAATTAATTCACCTGTATCCTTAGTATATGTGCTCTGTAGTGTTAAAGTTGGTCTATGAATACAATGAAGTGCAACCAAGCTCTGCATGCAAGCAAGTGGTAACCAAACTAAGAGTATACTCCTTGATTAAGCATCTGAGTCAGTCAATCAGAGCAGCTTTTTAAGCCTCAGCCAATCCCAGGCCACATACCACCCAATTATGCCCAAATAGGGAAACACCTAAGTGCACCAATCAGATCTTCTCTGTAAGCCATTTCTACTTACTCTAATTACGCAAGTGCTTACCACTTCTTGGGAAGCAGAAGCCTTCTGAAGCATGATGCTACCCAATTGTAGATGCTTTTTTTTTTTTTTTTTTTTTTTTTTTTTTTTTTTTGACAGGTAGAGTTATAGACAGTGAGAGAGAGAGAGAGAGAGAAAGGTCTTCCTTCTGTTGGTTCACTCCCTAAATGGCTGCTAAGGCCAGCGTGCTGCGCTGATCCAAAGCCAGGAGCCAGATGCTTCTCCTGGTCTTCCATGCGGGTGCAGGGCCCAAGCACTTGGGCCATCCTCCACTGCACTCCCGGGCCACAGCAGAGAGCGGGACTGGAAGAGGAACAACAGGGACTAGAACCCTGCGCCCATAAGGGATGCCGGTGCCGCAGGTGGAAGATTAACCAAGTGAGCCACGGCACCAGCCCCTGTAGATGCTTTTAACCCTTCCTTAAGTTTGGCTGATTGAAAAGATTTTTCCAATAATAGTACAAGGTACTTCAAAGAGGTCTTGAAAAAATGAAATTAAAAGTAGGTTTACCGTGATAGAAAAAAAAAATTTTTTTTTTTGACAGGCAGAGTGGATAGTGAGAGAGAGAGACAGAGAGAAAGGTATTCCTTTTGCTGTGTGTTCACCCTCCAATGGCCGCCGCGGCCAGCGCGCTATGGCCGGCGCACCGCGCTGATCCAAAGGCAGGAGCCTGGTGCTTCTCCTGATCTCCCATGGGGTGCAGGGCCCAAGGACTTGGGCCATCCTCCACTGCACTCCCTGGCCACAGAAGAGAGCTGGCCTGGAAGAGGGGCAACCAGGACAGAATCTGGCACCCTGACCAGGACTGGAACCCGGTGTGCCGGCGCCGCAGGCGGAGGATTAGCCTATTGAGCCGCAGCGCCGGCAGAACAATGTTTTTAAATTCATATGTACAAGAGGTCTGCAAAAGGTTCATAAAAATGTGTATTGTGAAGAAAGTATGCATGCATTCAAGATTTACAGCAGGCAGAAATAACTTAAATTCAATTTTCCATGAATTTTTAAAATACTTTCTTATGTACATTAGCATTCATTGAGGTTTTTAAATAAGAATGCTAGGAAAAGTAGACAAAATCTTTTTTTAAACTATAGTAGTGGCCAGCACCGCGGCTCAATAGGCTAATCCTCCGCCTTGCAGTGCCGGCACACCGGGTTCTAGTCCCGGTTGGGGCGCCGGATTCTGTCTCTGTTGCCCCTCTTCCAGGCCAGCTCTCTGCTATGGCCCGGGAGTGCAGTGGAGGATGGCCCAAGTGCTTGGGCCCTGCACCCCATGGGAGACCAGGAGAAGCACCTGGCTCCTTCCTTCAGATCAGCACGGTGCATTGGCTGCGGTGGCCATTGGAGGGTGAACCAACGGCAAAGGAAGACCTTTCTCTCTCTCTCTCACTATCCACTCTGCCTGTCAAAAAAACAAACAAACAAACAAAAAAACTATAGTAGTGTGATGTTCTTAGCTACTGATTTGACAGATATAAAATTTGACAAAAAGATATTTGTGGCAATACTGATACACAGAGGCATTTTTTTCTGATTTTGCTGTTAATTTTAGCTCCCATATATAAGGGGAACATGCAGTGTTAGACAAATACCTTTAAAAGCAATAATATCCAGGTGAGACATACAATAGGAAAAAATTGCTAGTAACAAATTTTTAAACGTGTAATACCTAGCAGTAAGTGTATTTGTAAAGGGGCAAGATGCTGCCTGGATGCCAGCACCCTGTATGGGCACTGGTTCATGTCCCTGCTGCTGCACTTCCAACCCAACACCCTGCTAATGGCCTGGGAAAGCAGAAGATGGCCCAAGTGTCTGGGCCCCTCCCACTCATGCAGAGACCTGGATGAAGCTCTTGGCTCCTGGCTTCAGCCTGGGCCAGCCCTGGCCATTGCAGCCATCTGGGGAGTGAACCAGTAGATAGAAGATCTGTCTCCCTCTCTCTAACTCTTTCAAATAAATAAGTAAACCTTAAGAAAAACTATGTACAAAGTCTGTATTTATTAACCATAACATTTTTGCAAAAGTCATATAAATACTGAAAAACTATCCAAATGGCAAATACCTAATAGCAATATATACAAAAGATGCAAAGCGGTTTATAACCCTGTATTCCATTACACTGAAGCTAAAAGAACTTCAAAGAAAAACCTAAAACTGTGGCTGTTGCTGTGGCATATGAGTAAAGCCACCGTTTGTGGTACCAGCATCCCATATGGGCAGCAGTTCGAGTCCAGGTTGCTCCACTTCTGATCCAGCTCTCTGCTATGGCCTGGGGAAGCAGTAGAAGGTGGCCCAGGAGCCGGTGCCATGGCTTACTTGGCTAATCCTCCACCTGCAGCACTGGCATCCCATATGGGCGCCGGTTCTAGTCCCAGTTGCTCCTCTTCCAGTCCAGCTCTTTGCTGTGGCCCAGGAGGCAGACCTTTCTTTCTTTCTCTCTCTCTCTCACTGTCTATAACTCTACCTGTCAAATAAAAAAAAAGGTGGTCCAAGTCCTTGGGCCCCTGTACCCGCATGGGAGACCCGGAAAAATCTCCTGGCTCCTGGCTTCAGATCAGCGCAGCTCTAGCCATTGCAACCAATTGGGGAGTGAACCAGTGGATGGAAGACCACCCCCCCCCCCCGCCTCTCCTCTCTTTGTGTAACTCTGACTTTCAAGTAAAATAAATAAAATGTCTTTAAAAAAAAAAACCAAAAAACTACAACTACAGTACCAAGAGACAAGATGCTTGGGTTCCTGTCCACTATTTCCAGTCCTCACTCTGGAAGACTACAAACACCCATCCAGTGGAGCTAAGACAAATTCAACAAGCAACAAGTATATTTACCACATATTTGCTTGAAATGTTGCTCACAGTTTGGAGGGATGTATCTCTGGGTCCTCACAGGTGGAAACAGGGCCACCTCACACCAGCCCTCCTTTATAAAGGCATTAGGCCCACCTGAGCAGGCTCCACCCTGAAGACCTATCTATCCCTATTCACCTCTCAAGATCCTGGCAAGGGCCGGGGGGAGGCAGAAGCTCAATTCGCAAATGCCAACAGTCAGCCCACAGCAGTCTGTGAATGGGATGGACTGCATGAGGACACTAAACACAATACCATGCAGTGCAGCCATGGGAAAATGATTTCAGCTTGAAAATCTGAGACAGCTATGGAAAGCAAAACACTGCCTTTGTGACACTACCAATGATTTACTGCTGATTGTCCTGAATATTTATAAGCAGTCACCTTTGAGAGCTGCACACTGAAGCATTTAATGACTATAACCGTGAACCCATCCCGCTGGGCAGGCACAGGTCCCTATTTAAGACAGTCACAGGCACAAGGGGCCCAGCACAAGCTCCCCACCTCAAATGCTCCATAAACATTGTTTAAATTTTCTGCCTTTATGGTTACTGATATGAAAAGGTGCAGGACAAATCATTGAGCAAACAAAACAACAAACCAGGATAATGTGGGTTCATTAGGTAAACCTGTGCGCTATTTGTGTATTTTTAAACACACACCTGGGGTTTATTTTCAAGAATCGCCAAAATATTCACAGCAGAGCCACCTTGGACCATGAGTTTAAATGACTATTTCCTTCCCTTTGGCATCTCTCTCTTTTTTATTGGATTTTTAAATAAACTCTCTACTTTTGTCATTGCACAAAGAGCTGTAAATAATATTTCAGTTTCTAAACAAAGGACGCAGAAGCCCAAGCATTACCAAACACTAGGGGTGATGAGCAGTAGGCGGGACAAAGGCTGTAGCCACCAGCCTGAGGTCAGGACCACACAATCATCCACGGGAAAGAAATCCAGGCAGGGGCTGCCAAGAGTGAGGGGAAGCAGATGCCCAGGTCTACGGGGAAAGAACAGTGTAGGAGAGAGAGTCAAAAAGCCACAGTGCAGGCAGTGACACTAGGAGATGTCCAGGGGCAGAGAAGCTGTGCTCCCCCAGCCACTTCTTTAAACCACAAAGGAAGAGCAGAAATGGCTCCACCCAAGTGGGCATTAAACCTGGGGGTCCTCAGAAATGAGCGTCAACACTGCAACAGTGCAACTTCAGCCAGGAAACAGGTGGGGAAGGTGTGCTCTTCCATGCTTCCAGAAAGACTGGGAGGAGACTCACGTGGGTTTCCCGAGAAGGGCAGCAGCTGAGACCTCCAGGATCGGAAGGAAGAGAGGGCCCACCTGTGATGGCAGGTGAGCGCATTTGGGATGGTGATAAGCCTCTCGAAGTCATGTCTGGGTTGCTGGCTTCCTCTACTCCAAGATGGGAGAGATTGCACTTCCAGGGGAACCCAAGACCCCTCGGGAACACGCATGCTTCTCTCCGGCCAAGCTGGATGCCACAGTCCAGCCCCTCCTGCTCCAGAAAGCTCCGTCTATGGCTCCTGCAGGTTTCTCCAGCCTCCTAGATAGTTGTGGTATAGGAACGCACCTGTTACACATATGCAACTCTAGGTAGCGTTTCATCCACGCCCTTCCCTGCTGGACCCACTCTGAGCAATCAAGTGCTGACGCATGTGCAAAATTATCCCTCTACCAGACTCCACAGGGCCTAGCAAGGTCACTACTGCCTCCCATTCATGTGAAAATGACAGCATCTGTGTTGGATTCAGCACCTTTCTCTCCATCCCTTGAATTACAGCCCTCCCCAGAAAGTCCCTGACAGCGCCTGCAGCACGTGTTGTAGTGCATAACACAAATTAACTCTTCCTAATTCCCACTTTTCTGCCAGAAAAATGCCAAATGATGCTTTATTTTTCTAGAAATTTATCTATTTATCTATTTGAAAAGCAGAATAACAAAGAGAGAGATAGAGATTTCTTTTTATCTGCTGGTTCACTGCCCAGATGGTCACAATAGTTGGGACTGGATCAGGCCAAAGGCTGGACCTTCATCCAAATCTCCCATATGGGTGGCAGGGGCCCAAGCACTTGGATCATATTCCGCTGCCTTCCCAGGCACATTAGCAGGCAGCCGGATTGGAAGTGGAGTAGTTGGGACTTGAGCCAGCGCTCTAATATGGGATGGTGGCATCACAAGCAGTGGCCTGATGCTGCAGCACAATGCAGGCCTCCAGGCTTCATCTTACAACATCCACGCTGCCTTGTGAAAACAGTTCCTAAGCAATTTTTAGATCCATGCACTGGAGTCGTGCTACATGGCACATAGACAGTCCTGCCTCCTCCTGTGTGTGGGTGGTGGAGAGAGAGGATGGGATTCAGCAAGGCAGAGATAAGAGGAGAAACCAGCTCAGAGGCGGTTTCATCTATCCATGAGCCCCACTTCCACAAAACAGGATTTTGGATTCTTTTTAAGAACTGGGGGCCAATCCACAAGGCCTGTACATTGCAGCCTCCTCACGTTTTCTTCATCTAAGACACAGCTATGTTTAATTGGCCAGAGTCTGCTGACTTCCTCAAGGCCCACCCAGACCTTAAATGGGAGGCCCCTGTGTGGGAGACTCTATTTCTCCCTGCCCCCATTCCATCAGGACTGGCCACACCAGGGAAAGCCTCTCCAAGGCAGTTTCTGCTGCCCACATCCACTCCATGACTCTAAACAGTGCCAGGGCAAGCCCGTGGTGGGCAGGGCAGATCCCGGGGCCGTCGAGGCAGCCAGCAGGGCAGAAGCAGCCACGTGGTCCTCCCCCAAGTCTGGCCGCCTGAGCCACTTTGCTCCCGGCCTTCCCGATGGACACCCAGTGAGTGGAGGTCTCTCCTGGCGGTCTGCTCATATGACCTCCAACAGCGGCCCGCTCAGAGCCCAGGCCTGGGGGCACCTCCCCATGTCTCCAAAGCCTTGAGTGTCACTGTGGGAATCCAACAGGCCTCAGAGGCCTCACCCCCTGAACGCTCCTTGCCCTAGGGGGAGAGTGTGGGCTTCCCAGCCACCCTTTATCCAGAGTGCACTGAGGTTCAGGACTGTAGTCATTTAACATCATGGTGCTAATAAGCAACAAATCTGAGGCACCTGGGCCATGCACGTCCACTAGGAATCCACTGCCTACTCAGCCTCCCTTCCCCAGCAGGCCATATTTGTCCTGATATGAACACGGCTCCCACAGGAAAACTGCACACACCACCTAATATGCAGCTATGGGAAGCTCAGGCCTCAGGGCCTCAGAGACCTGTTACCCTCACTGCTGTCCCCTAAGAGCACCGGCCCATCAGACAGAGGCATTCTCTGCTCAGCCACTCTATTTTATTCTCTACCTTAAACATGACCACACACCAATCAAATTCCTCTTCTGGAAGTATTACAAGATACTCTTCATTTTTATAAAGAATTTCATTTCCATTTCAACAAAAAAGCAGATCATCCAAGGTGGGCAATCTGACAGGGGAACAAACCAATGCTTCAAAACCTCCCTCAGGAGGCCAGGGTGGGGGTCAGTGTCAGGGTCAAGGTCAGTGACCCCAAGATGCTTGCCCTGACCACAAGACTTGGGCGGCCGCAGAGCTGTAGCAGGTCGTTTTCCAGGTAGATCCTCGGATATCCTAGGATCAAGTCATGTAACAGCCAGCGTGAAGAAACACAGTTTCCACTCCACTGCACACCATTCAGATAGCACAGTTTAAGGAAAACAGGAGCCCAAGAGAAGCAAGCTCAAAAGCCACTAAAGAAGTGGACTTTCTAGGCTCATTGTCATTGATAAATGTCACTCAGACAGCGGTCTATGCCCCAAGAAGACAGACAGCAAACAAAAACAGAGCCAATGCTGCTAAAAGCAGAAGCTGTAGGGATAGAATGGTATCATCACATCAAACAAATAAAAAATCGACCTCAATACTAATGAATTCTTGACTATTTTCAGTGCCTCAAAAAACAGGTTTGCTACCGTAGCTCCAATAGGAACCACCCTATGTGTGTTAGAGAAAGCAGAGTTAAGTCGCATGAAGAAGTCATCCCCCGAGACTCCCCTGCTGGCAGGAAGAGCCTCGCAAAGATCTATAGAAGTGCAAACCCTATGAGGTTTTCAACTTTGCAACCTGCCTCCTACCCAAGCTGCCTGCCCCTGGGAAAGTAAGGTAGGTATGTCTAGGGCATCACAAAAGGAAGTTGAAGCTACCCAGAGTAAACACAGCGTCTCAACGATTAGGCTACTGATGTGGGTGATATTACGACAGATATTTGTCTTTTATGCTACACGTTCTTACCAAATCGTATCTAAATTAAAAGATAACAGATATTCAACAGAAACTAAAATAATAATCTCCAAAATTAAATACCTAGATAATTAACCACTACTCTCATTCCTACATTAATCCAAAAGCACATCAGAGCAGAAATGGATATGACTTTACCACTGATCACTCAAATCAGTAGGGAGACAAAAATTTCTCCTCTTCATCCTGCTTTCCTACAAAATATGACTTACGTTCTATCACTACAGATGGCGTAAGATAATTAATTCCAAATCCCGATTTTTATGAAATGCAAAAAAAAAAAAAAAAAAAACCCCACCAGGGTTTGATAATACAAAGTATTCAAATTCATTAATGCTTTCATAAGGAAGACATCAAGTATTATTAATAGCTGACAAGAATCCGAGAAGTTCCCATTTTGAATTTAAGCCTCAAAGAATTTTCATGCTCATGCTAACAAGGTAAATGAATAGATATTAAACAAATGATGTTAAAAAAAACACTTTGGGGTTGGCCCTGTGACATAGCATGTTGAGCCACTGTCTGCAGAGCTGGCATCCTTTATGCACGCTGGTGGAATCCCGGCTGCACCACTTACAAACCAGCTCCCTGCTAATGTGCCTGGGAAAACAGTGGAGCATGAGGTGTATGGGAGTAAGTGCTTGGGCCCCTGCACCCATGTAGGAGACCCAGAGGAAGTTCCTGGCTCCTGGCTTCAGACCAGCTCAGCTCTGATAAATCCTTTAAAAATTAACATAAAAAATCACTTAAATGATCTAAATGCTATCTATGTTAAAATTCAAATGAGCTATCTGAGGCCATCCAGTGGGACTGGGAGTCTGTTGGCCCCCCCAGCGTGGCCATCACTAAACCTGTCTCCAGACCGAATGGCATCTCCCTCACTAATAGCTTCTTGTGCTGAATGTGTGACCTCGCGGCCTTAAGTGACACCTTCAGGGTGGGTGCAGTCTTTCACTAGAGCTAGCAGGGGAAGGGACTGAGCCCCTGGGGAACAGTCAGACTGGTTCCAGGAGATCCAGGCTAGCTTGCGTGACCTTACAGCTTTAAATCACACCTCCAGGGTGGCTGCAATCTTTTACCCAGAGCTAGCAGAGGAGGGGGCTGAGCCCCTAAGGAGATGGACAGTCTCCAGGAGACTGCTCCTCCCTCCCGCCTGCTATCTCCATGAGCCCCAAGCCAATCAACATACGTATGTGTAACCCCCTGTCCAATGGGCACTCCCAATAGGAGGGGCTCACAGAGGCCCCAGAAATTCTTGTGCACAGGGCAAAAATCTACTCTCCATTACGTGGGGGAAGTTGAAAAGGTAGGCACTGAATTTCCAGACTAGGGATGGGGGTATGTTTTTGCATGGGCACAGAAAGGCCAGGAGGACACCTGCCAACAGGTTTCAGAAATTCCAATGAAGAGAGCAGGGAGACCCCCAGGGTGAAGGAAGTACCATGGCATGTGGGCCCTGAACAGGTGAAAGCCCTGGGCTGTCAATCACATCACACGTGCAAGTTGCAGTTATTTTCTTCCTCCTCTCCAAGACAAGCAGGGGTATAATTCAACCTGCAGCCTGGGGACATTTTCAGTTTGTTTCTCTCTAGCTGGATTTGACCATCTCAGCCTTACCCAGATGAGAAACTCTCTAGGATTCTTTGGTTCTTCTGGCCTCCACCAACTTAGCTCCCACCCTCAGTAGTCTGCTTCTACGCATATTCCACCAAAGAGTAGCGTTTGCACTCAATTCTTCCTACCAGGCTGCACCCACTGAATGTCAACAAGAGCTGAGCCTTTTGCGCTGTTATTCCTCCGTCCCACAGCAGAAGGGACACTGTCGGCCTCACCCCCTCCTGTTCCCACAGAATTGAGAGGCTGTGGGTTTCTTGTGTTGGTTTCAGCAGCTCCCTCCCTCCCTAGACTACAGCCCTTCCTAGAAAGTCACAGATGGAGCCTGCAGCATCTGCTGTAATCCATAATCCCACAGACCTTCCCTGAGTCATCTATTCAACTCCTGCTTTTCTGCCAGAAAAACACTGCATGATGCTTTATTCTGCAGCAGGCACAAATGCAAAATGGTTGGGGGAGAAACGTGAGAATTGCAAACCCCTTTCTGTCCCTCCTCCTGGCATTTTCAAGCGGATTTGCACTGGGTTTGTGCTTTATATATGGTACACAGAGTCGTGTTGATGCCTTCTCCCAAGCTGGGAAAGTGGAGGGACAGGATGGGACACAGCAAGACAGTGAGCAGAGGCAATCCCTGGAGGGTGTTTGTATCAGTGAGTCACATCCCCATAGAACAGGATTTCATGTTCTTTATAGCAACTGAGCGGCTAGCCCAGTGCAGGAAGACATGTACCTTAGTGCTGTACCACTTTTTCTAACCAATTAGACGTGGCATTTAACAGAGCCTGTTTGCTACATTTGTAGAGGCTGTGGCCTCTAAGGGGAGGCCCTGTGTGCCAGGGGCTCTGGCCCACTGCACTGAATGTTAGCAATGCTGACCAAACCCGGGAAGCACACTGCCACGGGTGCTCCTCGCTGCCCACCAGCCACTCCATAATTCCAACCTCTACACACGGCAAACGAGGGGAGGGAGGGGCAGAACTCACTGTCTGTGAGGGGCAGACAGGGCCGCTTGGGCTCTCTACATTCCAGCTTGAGCCTGCATAACCAATTGATTCCTGACCTCCAAGCCCTTGCAACAGAAACCTGTCCACTGATCAGACCAACCTGCAAGGGCCAGGCCTGGTAGGAGCTACTAGGAGCTTCAAAGCCCATGTTCTACTCCTGTGACTCCAGCAGCATCACAGGTGTGAGTTCCTTTGTCCTCCACGACCTTAGGAGGAGGAGGGGCTTGTTAGCCTCACTTACAGACAATAAACAGGCTCATGGAAGAACCCGCCTGAGGTCCCAGGGCTACTGAGTGGCAGGGTTAGAGTTAAACCTCGCCCAGGGCAGTGCACCGGGCATCCCCTGCCCCACGCGGCCTCCTTCACAGCAAGCTGGGTCTGTGCTACCATGAGCATCATCCCCAGGAAACTGGCACACACATCACTGCCACTGGACCATGGGGGAGCCAGGGCCTGAGGGCCCGGGAGAAACCTTGTCCCCACACAGAGCCCTCCCCTGGGAGCACTGCCAACCTCAGGAACTAGAAACATCCTCTGCTCATCTGCTCTCTTAGTAGCTGATGTCAAAAATATCAATACACACATGTTTTCTTCCAGCATAGTTATTACAGGACACTTCTTTTCTCTTTCAGAAAGAATTTAAATAAAACAAAAACCAAGTCCTCCAAGCACAGACACTCCCAGAGTGAACCACATGCTTCCTCCAAACCATTGAGGTATCATCTCCTCACGCTTAGGCTAATATCCAAAAAATACCATGAAATAACAGAAATGGAAACCCT
This sequence comes from Lepus europaeus, assembly GCF_033115175.1. Classification (NCBI taxonomy): domain Eukaryota; kingdom Metazoa; phylum Chordata; class Mammalia; order Lagomorpha; family Leporidae; genus Lepus; species Lepus europaeus. The sequence goes on along the minus strand of NC_084827.1, from coordinate 111,138,169 downwards.
GATACACTGTTGGTGGGAGCACAAATTAGTACAATCATTTGGGGAAACAATGGAGGTTCCTCAAAAGCTGGAAATGGATCCACAATTGGGCCTACTTATCCAACTTCTGGGGATGTATCCAAGGGAAATGAAGCCAGCACACGGAGGAGACACCTGTACTCCCTTGCTTATTGCAACCCAATTCACGTTGGCAAAGATATGGAATCAATCTAGATGTCCATCAGCTGATGACTGGATCAAGAAAATATGGAATACTACTCAGCCATAAAAAAGAACTGAATCTTGACATTCTCAATGGATGGGCTTAGAGATCACTGTGCTAAGTGAAATAAGCCAGGCACAGAAAAGAAAATATGTTTTCTCTCATATTTGGAAGCTGGTATATATAGAGTATAAAAGATTGTGGATGTCATATTATTTGGTTAAATAAAATACCTAAACATTATAATGCTATCTATTTATAGTTAGAAATATTGTCTTCTCTGAATTTGAATTACATCCTCTAAATAAGATACCCAGCTTTCCTCATTTTGTGATCATTTTTAAGAATTCCATTTTGTCATTATTATTATCCTTGTTTTTAAGAAAAATAGTATGTATTAATAGTATGTATGTATATAATATCCACATATGAAGCAAATAGTGGCAAAATGTTAAAACTTGTTAAATATAAATGTAGTTATTTTTTAAAAAAAGAAAGAATAAGTAAAAATCCACATGATACCCTTCCCAGAAGATTCTACTGGCAGTCTGCTAATGACATTGAAGTTTACAGAACAGAATCCAAAAGCTGCCTGGTACTGCAAAACCATAAGAGATTGTTTAATTTTGTGACCTCACTCCTAACCAAGCTGTTTGTGTGACTGGGGAAGGAAACACAGCAATTCTACCACAAAGCAAGGTTGAAGCTACTCCTGGTAACTCCTGGCCTTCTCACTTGCTACCCTACTTACTTGGCCAACAATAGGGCAAACATTTGTCTTCGATGATGCACATTCTTACAAATAATTTGTCTAACAGATTTTCAAAAGACTCTTTAAGATAATAATACCCACCCCGGCAATAAATGACTGATTGATAAACACCTGAATGAATCCAAAAGCACACAAGACCGGAGATAGGTAAGTCTATCACTGACGGGCAACCTTGGCAGGAAGACATAACCAGAGGTTGAAATCTCCCCGTGAATATCTCCCTCCTCATCCTTGTTCCCTGTAAAATATGGCTTCATTTCTAGTAATAGATGTGACACAAAGTAGTTTAATTCCATCAAAAGGAAGCACAGTATCTAAAATTCAGTACCTGAGGTGAGAGCTTGGCTTAGCAATTAAAACACTCCTCAGTCAAGACATTGGCTGGGACACGAGCATCCCATATGAGAGTGCCTGGGCTCAAGCTGCAGTTCTGCTCCCCATTCCAGATGCATACTAATGGCTAACCTGGGTGGCAGCAGGTCATGACTCAAGTGGTTGGGTCTCCACCACCTATGTGGGAGCCTAAGATCGAGTTCCCAGCTCCTCTCTTGTGCCTGGCCCAGCCCTGGCTGGTGTGGGCATTTGGGAAGTAAATCAACACATGGAGGATCTCTCTCTCTCTCTCTCTCTCTCTCTCCCTCTCTCCTTTTCAAATAAAAATAAATAAATAAATAAATATAAATTAAAAATGAGGTTCACATAAAGTAATCCAAATCATTAACACTTTTAAACTATTATGCAATGGCTGAGAAGATCTGAAGGGCTATATCTTAACATAAACATTTACCCAAGAAGTTCCAAGAATATACAAAATATTATTTTGAATTTGGGCCTCAGGGAATTTTGAGGCACAGAATAAATGAACAAATAAATACTGATTAAGCAAATAAAGGAAGAAATATTTAAACTATTTGATACTATCTATATTTACTAAAAAATGCATGATGTGCTCTTTGTACGTTTTTATTAAAATGCATTTATATTTCCAACTCTTGTTGGATGACTGGATGCAAATGTAAGGTTTAAATTTTGCTATTAATGATGGACAAGGGTTTTACATGCTTGATTTATAAAGGGGAGATGTCAGTCAAGAGGAGACAGAGAAATACCAGGTGAAAAAAATAAAAATCGAGGAGTGGGCAATGTGGTACAGTGGGTTGAGCCCCTGCTTGAGATACCTGCATCTCATATCTAAGGGGCAGTTGGAAGTCCTGGCTACACCATGCTTCTGATTAAACTGCTTGCTAATATGTCTTGGAAAGCAACAGAAAATGATCCAAGCACATGGGCCTCTACTGCCCATATTGAAGACCAGGCTGGATTTCCTGATTTCAGCCTGGTCCAGGCCCTAAAAGGTATTTGGGGAATGAACCAGTGGATAGCATGTCTCCCTCTCTTAGTCTCTCCTTTTCTCTCTGTTACTCTGCCTTTTGAATAAATAAATAAATCTTTTTAAAAATTAGCATAAGACAATCTCATCAATTCACAAAGAAATTGAATGTTTTAAAGGAAAAATATTCATTACTAAAAAAATTTCAACTACGTATTTTTAAATTTTTCAATTCACCCTCAAAACGGAGCAAAACTTGTGGCATTTATATTCTTATTTTCAAACTGAATGTTAAAAGGAGAACATCAATGCTCACATGGGTGCTCCCCTCTAGCCTGATGGGTGTGAATATCATTCTTCACATCCTAATCTCACCATGTGTCTTTAGGACAATGTGTGTGATGCTCACACACAGCCACATAGCCAGGAATTCATGCAGTGGATCATCATGGATTTGTGGCAATTTGAGAAGACTACACTAAAAACCACCAGAACCCCTGAAAGGGGACTGGGTGACTACCTATGGCATCTCCACATAGTTGAATGGGAAGATGCTCTCCTAACTCCACTAATGAATTTGCCAAATTAACTGACACTGTCCACTCTCCTAGAAGGCAGGACTCTCATGGACAGCCTGCGCAACTGTGCTCCCAAAAGCTCAACCGTGTGCCATCCTACACTCATCCGTGTTCATTTTAAACTCATTTGGGCCAGTCGTATTTGTTACTAAAAGCCTGAAAAAATGTGCAATCTACCAAGTTGTAGTCAGTATCCTTAAGTTTTTTTTTTTTTTCGTTTTTTCCTTTTTTTTTTTTTTTTTTTTTGACAGGCAGAGTGGACAGTGAGAGAGAGACAGAGAGAAAGGTCTTCCTTTTGCCGTTGGTTCACCCTCCAATAGCCGCCGCGGTAGCACGCTGCGGCCGGCGCACCGCGCTGATCCGATGGCAGGAGCCAGGTGCTTCTCCTGGTCTCCCATGGGGTGCAGGGCCCAAGGACTTGGGCCATCCTCCACTACACTCCTTTTTTAAGATTTATTTATTTGAGGCCGGCGCCGCGGCTCACTAGGCTAATCCTCCACCTTGCGGCGCCGGCACACCGGGTTCTAGTCCCGGTCGGGGCACCAATCCTGTCCCGGTTGCCCCTCTTCCAGGCCAGCTCTCTGCTGTGGCCAGGGAGTGCAGTGGAGGATGGCCCAAGTGCTTGGGCCCTGCACCCCATGGGAGACCAGGAGAAGCACCTGGTTCCTGCCTTGGGATCAGCGCGGTGCGCCGGCCACGGCGGCCATTGGAGGGTGAACCAACGGCAAAGGAAGACCTTTCTCTGTCTTTCTCTCTCACTGTCCACTCTGCCTGTCAAAAAAAAAAAAGAAGATTTATTTATTTGAAAGGCAGAGTTACAGAGAGGCAGGGAGAGAGAGGGAGAGAGAGAGAGAGAGAGAGAGAGAGATCTTCCAACTGCTGGTTCACTCCCCAAATGGCCGCAATGGCTGGAGCTGTGCCTATCCAAAGCCAGGAGCTTCTTCTGGGTCTCCCAAAAGAATCCAGGGGCCCAAGTGTCTGGGCTATCTTCTACTGCTTTCCCAGGCCATAGCAGAGAGCTGGATCAGCAGTGGAGCAGCCAGGACTTGAACCAGCGCCCATATGGGATGCCAGCACTGCGGCAGTGGCTTTATCTGCTATGCCACAGTGCCAGCCCCTCCTTAAATGTTTTTTATATGCTCTATCCATTCTATGGAAATAAAAAATAGATATTATATGTAATATTTAAGCAAGAAACTCGAGCAGACCCATTCTCCAAGAAAGAGATTTTTTTTTTTTTTTGACAGGCAGAGTGGACAGTGAGAGAGAAAGACAGAGAAAGGTCTTCCTTTGCCGTTGGTTCACCCTCCAATGGCCGCCGTGGCCGGCGCACCGCGCTGATCCCAAGGCAGGAGCCAGGTGCTTCTCCTGGTCTTCCATGGGGTGCAGGGCCCAAGGACTCCACTGCACTCCCAGGTCATAGCATAGAGCTGGCCTAGAAGAGGGGCAACCAGGACAGAATCTGGCGCCCTGACTGGGACTAGAACCCGGTGTGCCGGCACCGCAAGGCAGAAGATTAGCCTGTTGAGCCACCGGCACCAGCTAAAGAGATTTTTTTTTTAATTGCTGATAATTTAATTCTAAAGTTTATTTTTTTTTAACTTTTATTTAACAAATATAAATTTCCAAAGTAGAGCTTATGGATTAGAGTGGCTTTTTCCCCCCATAACTTCCCTCCCACCCGCAACCCTCCCAGCTCCTGCTCCCTCTCCCATTCCATTCACATAAAGATTCATTTTCAATTATCTTTATATACAGAAGATCAATTTACTATATATTAAGTAAATATTTCAACAGTTTGCACTCACACAGAAACACAAAGTGTAAAGTACTGTTTGAGTATTAGTTATAGCATTAATTCACATTGGACAACACATTAAGGACAGAGATCCTACATGAGGGGTAAGTGCACAGTGACTCCTGTTGTTGACTTAACAAATTGACACTCTTGTTTATGGCATCAGTAATCTCCCTAGGCTCTTGTCATGAGTTGCCAATTAATTAGCCTTTTGAGTTCGCTGACTCCAATCTTATTTAGACAAGGCCATAGTCAAAGTGGAAGTTCTCTCCTCCCTTCAGAGAAAGGTACCTCCTTCTTTGATGGCCCATTCTTTCCACTGGGATCTCACTCGCAGAGATGTTTCATTTAGATCTCTCTCTCTCTCTTTTTTTTTTTTTTTTTTTGTCCAGAGTGTCTTGGCTTTCCATGCCTAAAATACTCTCACGGGCTGTTCAGCCGGATCCAAATGCCTTAAGGGCTGATTCTGAGGCCAGAGTGCTGTTTAGGACATCTGCCATTCTATGAGCCTGCTGTGTATTCCACTTCCCATGTTGGATCATTCTCTCCCTTTTTTACTCTATTATCTTATTCAGTTAGTATTTGCAGACACTAGTCTTGTTTATGTGATCCCTTTGACTCTTAATCCTATCACTGTGATCAATTCTGAACTGAAATTGATCACTTTGACTAGTGAGATGACATTGGTACATGCCACCTTGAATAGATTGAATTGGAATCCCCTGGCACGTTACTAACTCTACCATTCGGGGCAAGTCTGATTGAGCATGTCCCAAATTGTACATCTCCTCCCTCTCTTATTCCCACTCTTATATTTAGCAGGGATCAATTTTCAGTTAAATTTAAACACTTAAGAATAATTGTGTGTTAATTACAGAGTTCAACCAATAGTATTAAGTAGAACAAAAAAATACTAAAAGGGATAAAGTATTAAGTTGTTCATCAACATTCAGGGCAAGGGCTGATCAAGTCACTGTTTCTCATAGTGTCCATTTCACGTCAACAGGTTTCCTTTTTGGTGCTCGGTTAGTTGTCACCAATCAGGGAGAACATATGATATTTGCCCCTTTGGGACTGGCTTATTTCACTCAGCATAATGTTTTCCAGATTCCTCCATTTTGTTGCAAATGACTGGATTACATTGTTTTTACTGCTGTATAGTATTCTATAGAGTACATGTCCCATAACTTCTTTAACCAGTCTACTGTGGATGGGCATTTGGGTTGATTCCAGGTCTTAGCTATGGTGAATTGAGCTGCAATAAACATCGAGGTGCAGTCAGCTCTTTTGTTTGCCAATTTAATTTCCTTTGGGTAAATTCCAAGGAGTGGGATGGCTGGGTTGTATAGTAGGGTTATATTCAGGTTTCTGAGGCATTTCCAAACTGGCTTCCATAGTGGCTTTACCAGTTTGCATTCCCACCAACAGTGGGTTAGTGTCCTTTTTTCCCCACATCCTCGCCAGCATCTCTTGTTGGTAGATTTCTGAATGTGAGCCATTCTCACCGGGGTGAGGTGAAACCTCACTGTGGTTTTGATTTGCATTTCCCTGATGGCTAGTGATTGTGAACATTTTTTCATGTGCCTGTTGGCCATTTGGATTTCCTCTTTTGAAAAATGTCTATTGGGATCCTTGGCCCATCTCTTAACTGAGTTTTTTGTTTTGTTGTTTTGGAGTTTCTTGATCTCTTTGTAGATTCTGGTTATTAATCCTTTATCTATTGCATAGTTTGCAAATATTTTTTCCCATTCTGTCAGTTGCCTCTTCACTTTCCTGACTGTTTCTTTTGCAGCACAGAAACTTCTCAATTTGATGCAATCCCAATTGCTAATTTTGGCTTTGACTACCTGTGCCTCTGGGGTCTTTTCCAAGAAGTCTTTGCCTGTACCTATATCTTGCAGGGTTTCTCCAATGCTCTCTAATAATTTGATGGTGTTGGGTCATAGATTTAGATCTTTAATCCATGTTGAGTGGATTTTTGTGTAAGGTGTAAGGTAGGGCTCTTGCTTCATGCTTCTGCACGTGGAAATCCAATTTTCCCAGCACCATTTATTGAATAGACTGTCCTTGCTCCAGGGATTGGTTTTGGATCATTGATCAAATATAAGTTGGCTGTAGATGTTTGATTTCTGGTGTTTCTATGCTGTTCCATTGGTCTATCCATCTGTTTCTGTACCAGTACCATGCTGTTTTGATAACAACTGCCCTGTAGTATGTCCTGAAATCTGGTATTGTGATGCCTCTGTGGCTTTGTTTTTGTTGTACAAGATTGCTTTAGCTATTGGAGGTCTCCTGTGTCTCCATATGAATTTCAGCATCATTTTTTCTAGATCAGAGAAGAATGTCTTTGGTATTTTGATTGGTATCGCATTGAATCTATAAATTGCTTTTGGGAGAATGGACATTTTGATGATGTTGATTCTTCCAATCCATGAGCATGGAAGATTTTCCATTTTTTGGTATCCTCTTCTATTTCTTTTTTTTTAAGATTTTGTAATTCTCATTGTAGAGATCTTTAATGTCCTTGGTTAAGTTTATTCCAAGGTATTTGATTGTTTTTGTGGCTATTGTAAATGAGATTGATCTTAGAAGTTCTTTGTTAGCCATGGCATTGCCTGTGTATACAAAAGCTGTTGATTTTTGTGCATCGATTTTATATCCTGCTACTTTGCCAAACTCTTCTATGAGTTCCAATAATCTCTTAGTAGAGTCAAGAAAGAGATTTCTGTCTACAGCCCGAGGATATGGAAATGGATATTCAGTATAAATTTTTTAAATTTCATCCACTCCTTTTTTATAATAATGCACATTTTCTTGAACTTTTTGAAGACCCCTCCTATGCATAAATGTCAAAAATTTTTGCACCAAAATAGACTTATCTTTAATCCCACTTCCTCTAAACTTTGTAGAGTCCTGCCACATGACTAAATTGAAAAACAGCAGGGAAACTGCATAATCATAACAATTCCCTCCACATATGACAATTTTATTTTATCACTTTTGTTTTTCTAGTATTTGCCAGATTTGCTGCAACTATGATTCACTTTCAAAATCACAACAAATATTACCTGAAATTTTTTCCCAGTGATTCAAACTTTTTCTGGTGGAAATTCCACTGGATGAATAATCAAAAAGAGGTTTTGGCAGAAACCCCCTCTGGTGTTACAGAACAGCACAAGGAGGCCACACAGGCCGAACCTCACGCTTGCGCTGGGAAGAGACTGCAGTGTCACAGAATCAACTTGGGGATGACGGCGAGGGAGCCCAGGGTACACGTATGGCATGGGCAGGAGGGAGGCTCTCCAGATACAAGCAGAGAGAAAACTGGCAGGCAGGGCAGAGCTGGGAGAAAGCTCTGCAAACACTGGTTATCCTATGTAGGAGCTGCTCACCCTGTCTTCAGAAATCCATAGGGAAAAATCTAAACCTCTGTATTAGCAAGGGCAAGGTGAAGAGGTAGGCGATGCATTGAAAAAAATTGCCAATTCCAGTAGGCTGGGAGGAAAGGGGAGAAACAGGTGTGATAGACTTGGGAGGATGTGATTTCAGTGGATCCAGAGTGACCAGGATCCCCAGCAAGTGTTTCAAGGAGTTGAAAACTGTAAGATCAGGGGCACAGCAGGGCCATCAAGGCCATGAACAAGTGGAAAACCATTAGGGAAAGACCATATGCATCATATAGGCAAGTTTTACATATGGTGTTCCTTTGAAGCAAGATAAGCAAGACTGGAAGCCTAGGTGAATCCCACAGATTGTTCCTCTATACCTAGATCTACCCTCTCAGCCAGCCTCCTCTACCTTGGAAAAGCTGTGGTTCCTTCAGGTCCCTCTGGCCTGTGGTTTAAGACATTAGGAGCCCAGCTCTTCTGCACCCACATACTCAGTCCTAACAAGTAGCCCAATTCTGGACACCAGACTGGACCCACTGAATGTCAGTCAAATTCAGAGTCGCTCACACTAGGATCCCTCCACCTGCCTCAGGCAGGACGCTCTGTAGCACCACCTGCCTCATGCATGCAGGAATTTCAGGCAGTGGGTTTGTGTTGGACTCAGCATCTCTCTGCCTAGATTTGCTGTCCTTCCTAGAACGCCGCTGATGAAGCCCCCACCCCCCTCAGCATGTGCTGTAAACCACAATCCCACGGATTGTCCCTCAGTCCTCACCCTAACTTCCCCTTTCTCCCAGGAGAATGTTGAATGCTGCATTAGTCTACAACAAGCACAAGCGCAAACCTGCCTGGAAAAGCCAAAAAACAGTCCCATAATTTAAAAATATTTCCCTGTGTCCTATTCCCAGGCATATTCAAATAGGCTTTGTCAAGGTCAGTGCTGTGTGGTTCACATAGTAGTTTGATTTCCCAAGACTCTGAGCTGTAGAGGGACAGGACAGGACGGAGCCAGGCAGTGAGTGACCAGAGGGAACATGAAAGCAGGTTGAAGTTTACTGATTATTAAATCATTCCCCAAGGAAGACTACTTTGAAAAGTTCACACACAGAATTGGAATTAGCTGCTGGTGCTGTGGCTTAGGGGGTTAAGCTGCCACCGGCAATGCCGGCATCCCATAATGTCGCTGGTAGAGTTATAGACAGACAGAGAGGACAGGAGAAAGGTCTTCCTTCCGTTGGTTCACTCCCCAAATGGCCGCTACGGCTGGCAGTGTGCCGATCTGAAGCCAGGAGCCAGGTGCTTCTTCCCGGTCTCCCATGCAGGTGCAGGGGCCCAAGCATTTGGGCCAACCGCCACTGCCCTCCCAGGCCAAAGCAGAGAGCTGGACTGGAAGAGGAGCAACTGGGACTAGAACCCGCTGCCCATATGGGATGCCAGCACTGCAGGTGGAAGATTAACCAAGTGAGCCACGGCGCCAGTCCCCAAAGCTCCCAAGTCTCAAGGGGAAGTCGTTGTGTGTGGTACTCCACTGCCCATTCCAGCAGGTCTGACCACACCAGGGAAGGTTCTTGCCTAGGGCCATTCTTACAGCCCATACCCACTCCATCATTCTAAGCAGTACCAGGTCAAGCCATGAGTGGGGGTGGCAGTTCCTGGGGTTGCCTCCTGAGCCACTTCCTCCTGAGCTTTCAGCCTTCCCAATGGGCACTCAGAGAATGAAGACCTTTCCCCAGAGCTCTGCTCATACTGACTTCCAACAGCAAAGCAGCAGCCCTCACAGAGCCTGGGCCTGGGAGAAGCTCCTACTGTGCCACAGCACTGGCCCCTTTTGAAAGACATGGTTACAGAGAAAGTTAGAGAGAGAGAAAGAGAGAGAGAGAGAGATTTTCCATCCGCTGGTTCACTCCCCAAATGGCTGCAATGGCTAGAGCCAGGAGCCTGGAGCTTCTCCGGGGTCTCCCATATGGGTGCAGGGGCCCAAGGACTTGGGCCTTCTTCTACTGCTTTCCCAGGCACATTAGCAGGGAGCTGGAACAGAAATGGAGCAGCCGAGACTTGAACTGGCACCCATATGGGATGCCAGCACTGCAGGCCTGGGCTTTAACTGGCTGTGCCACAGCGCTGACCCCGCGGAGCATGGGGTGGGTGGATGTGATGTGCTTCTTATTGTGCCAGAAGAATCCGGGGCAGGCCAGTCTGGCTTTCAGAGATTCATATCAAGTAGAGCAGGGATACCTCTGAAGATGCAAGGTTGCCTGGGCAACGAGCATTAGGCAAAGATAATATACATCACAAACAACTTTGGATTGTTTTCTTCCTCTTATCCAAGATTAGCAGTATCACAAGTCAGGATCCTGCAGCCTCCCAGCTCCTGTCCTCCTCGGGAGCCCAGCTCTTCCCTATATGCAATCATTAAGGAGCCCAGTCATTTGCCCTGTCGTCCCTCTACCCCCCAGGAAGAGCGCACTGCTGGTACCCCTCTTGCCTCTTGTTTCTCTGGAAATACGAGGCTCTGTGTGTTGGATGCAGTTTTTCTCTCCCTCCCTGGTGTTACAGCCCTTCCTGGTGAGACTGCCAGAGCCCCCAGCATGAATGCGAATCCGTCAGGTCAGGGAATTTCCCTCATCTCTCACTTAAACTCCTGCTTTTCTCCCTTCTAAATGTTGCTTTATTTCTACAACATGCAAACCTGCCTGGAAAAGCCCCAAAGACTGTTCCTAACAATTTTCTCAAAGATTTATTTATTTATTCAGAAGTCAGAGTTACACACAGAGAGAGGGACACACACACACACACACAGAGATATCTTCATCTGCTGGTTCACTCCTCAGAGGGCTGCAATGGTCAGGGGTGGGCCAGGCTGAAGCCAGGAGCCAGGAGATTCTTTCAAGTCTCCCACGTGACTGACAGAAGCCCCACCAACACATGGACCATCTTCTCCTGCATTTTCTGTACCATAAGCAGGTAACTGGATGGAGAGCGAAGCTGCCAGGACATGGACAGGCCTCCATATGGGATGCTGGCATTGCAGGCAGCTGCTTGACCAATGTAAGGAGTGCATGAAACTGGCACTGCCTCGCTAAGGCAAGTATAAGGAGCATTCACAGACTGACCTGCTCTGATAGACAGGACAAGCCTGGGCCTGCGCTGTGGCTTAGTGGGTAAAGCTGCTGCCTGCGATGCCGGCATCCCATATGGGCACTGTCAAGTCCCAGCTGCTCCACTTCCTCTCCAGCTCTCTGCTATGGCCTGGGAAAGCAGTAGAAGATGGCCCAAATCCTTGGGCCTCTGCACCCGTGTGGGAGACCCAGAAGAAGCTCCTGGCTCCTGGTTTCGGATGGCTCAGCTCCAGCCATTGTGGCCGATTGGGGAGTGAACCAGTGGATGAAAGACTCTCTCTCTCTCTCTTTTTCTCTCTGCCTCTCCTTCTCTCTCTGTGTAACTCTGACTTCCAAATAAATAAATAAATCTAAAAAAAAAAAAAAAGACCTTATCTCCCAATGCGGTTAAAAAAAAAAAAAAAAAAAAAGCTAGGACAAGCCACGCCACGCCTGCACCACTCACCAGCAAGGACTGCACACGACAGATAGGGGCTACGATGAAGCAAATATAAGCCACAAGCAAACCAGCCTCAGCGAGACTCTCCAAGCAGCCTTTCCTGAGAGCGATAGAGCGAAAGCTCTTCCTGAGACCCCTTCTGAGTTGAGGAGCTGTGAGAGTCTCCCAGCCAGCCCGTGCTCGCCCGACTCCCGGACTTCACTTCATCCTTCCAGACCTGTTTGCTGGATGCTGAGACTTCACGTGAGACCTGCTTTCTCCGGCTCAGAGGCATCACCCGGCAGACTCTCAGAGTGAACTCCCTTCTGGTGGAGGTCGCGGGATGAATCGGCCCTCTGCGGCTAGGACATGTTCCGAGGAGCACCGGAGGTATTTTGGGAACCTTGGGTGGTCTGTTTACCCAATATGTTGTGTGAATTAAAACGTGTTATTCCCTACTGCATAATAAAATCCTTAAAATTGGAACCAACACCATCTCGAAGCCATTACTACACTCACGACAACCTGCTACATCACAATACTGGCCCCTAAATAAATATTTTTAAGCAAGATTCTTGGTGTTACAGTAATAGGATAATATTATCATATAAAATTAGCAATACTTATATACTGATATAAAGTCAGCACATTTTATGTTACATGATTAAAGAATCACGGGAACAAAGCAAAGATGTAATATATGTGTGTGTGTGTGTGTGTATATATATGTATTCTTTTTATTTTTTTGTTTTTCAGAGAGAGAAACTGTAAAGAGAGCTCTCATCTTCTTGTTTACTCACCAAATGCCTGTGAGGGCTACAGCTGGGCTGATACCCAATCAGGAGCTGGGGACTCAATGCAAGTCTCCCACATGGATAGCAGGAACCCTATGACTGAGCTATCACCACCGCCTCCTAGGGTCTGCTTAACAGGAATCTGGAGTCAAGAGCCGGGTATTGAACCCAGGCACTTGGAAATGGGACATGAACATTTTACGTGGCATCGTAATCACTAGGCTAAACATCGGCTCCCACAGCAGTATTCTTAACAATGGAGAGATGAAATCCCCATTGCAGTTATAGTCCCCATTTCTGTGACCAATCACGGGGACACACTGGGTATTTATAGCTCCCTTCTACTACCCATCATATATTCCCTTTGCAATCAGCAAGCACCCCAGCTGGTCAAGTTTCTGTGCTTGCCAGGGTGACTCAAATCTTCATTCCTAATGGATCTGGGCCATTTGTAGCCCTGGCTGCATTGGGCGCTTATAATTCCCTGTTGATCTTAATCAGAGGAGATATTAACAGTAAGAGACACTGTATGAGAAACCTTGTGTTCCACACACACTCTTCCTCGCCTCTTTCATAGAACATTGGGCCAATTTCCCTTGGGTAATCTAGATCAGTCACCCAGCCAGCACTTTCTTAGTCTGTCGACTCAGACACACGAGGTAGCCAAGGTAGCCAGGGGAAAGTCTCAACCTCCCGTTCAGTGGAATCATTGCTGTGTTTCCCTCTGTAACAAAGGCCTCTAGGCCAGTAGGAACAAGAAGAAACTTTTCTAGAGGGTCACCAGGGGTAGTGGTAAGTGGTGGCAATCCATTTCCACTTCTGATTCCTGGATCCGTGAGTCCTGGCAGTGGGAGACAGGGCGCCATATGCTGGATGCCGATTCAGAGCATACACAGCCTTCTAGGGAACCTTGTCCCAGCTCTGCCAGGTGTTGTCACCTAATTGATATTGTAACTACAAGTTCAGATATGACCGTTCCATCAAGACAAGTGCTTCAGGATGATGGAAAACCCAGCAAGACCAGTGAATTCCATGAGCATGAGCCCATTGCCAGAGTTTGGCTGTGGAGTGAGTTCCCTGGTCAAAAACAGCACTGTGTAGAATACCATGATGGTGGATACAGATTTCTATATGCCCAAGGATGGTAGTTTTGGCAGAAGCATTGCTTGCAAAGAAGGCAAATCCATATGCAGAGTAAGCGTCCATTCCAGTAAAGACAAACACTGCCCCCTCCAGGATAGAAGCTGGCCAGTGCAGCTTGTCATCAGGTTGATCAACCTGGCGAACCGTTGCATACCTGGGTCTCGGGTGGTCTCTGCCACTGGCAGCTTAAGCAGTGGCAATAGTCAGGCTGGCCTTGTGAGAAGAACCCCAAATTGCTGAATCTGTACATAACCTCCATCCTTGCCTCCATGGCCACTTTGGTCAAGAGTCCATTGGAGAGGCTGAGCTATAGCTTCTTCTGGGTTTCCCATGTGGGTGCAAGGCCCCAAGTACTTGGGCCATCTTCTACTGCTTTCCCAGGCCATAGCCGAGAGCTGGAGAGGAAGTGGAGCAGCTGGGACTAGAACCAGCCCATATGGGATGCCAGCACTGCAGGCCAGGGCATTAACCCGCTGCGCCACAGCATCGGCCTCAAGAACCATTTCTTTCTTTCTTTCTTTTTTTTTTTGTCATAGTTTTAGAGAGAGAGAGGGAGAGAGACAGTGAGACAGAGATCTTTGTAAGAGTTGCCTCTTTTTTTTTATTTTTATTTTTATTTTTTTTTTTAACAGGCAGAGTGGACAGTGAGAGAGAGACAGAGAGAAAGGTCTTCCTTTGCCATTGGTACACCCCCCAGTGGCCACTGTGGCTGGCACGCTGCGGCCTGCGCACTGCGCTGATCTGAAGCCAGGAGCCAGGTGCTTCCTCCTGGTCTCCCATGCGGGTGCAGGGCCCAAGGACTTGGGCCATCCTCCACTGCACTGCCTGGCCACAGCAGAGAGCTGGCCTGGAAGAGGGGCAACCGGGACAGGATCAGTGCCCCGACCGGGACTAAAACCCGGTGTGCCGGCGCCGCAAGGCAGAGGATTAGCCTATTGAGCCGTGGCGCCGGCCCCCAAGAACCATTTCTAAACAAGGCCCTAGTCTTCTCTCTCTCTGTCACCTCATCATGAGTACTGTGCAGCTATAGATGTAGGCTAGGGTAGAGAAGGCAATGTAGCAGGACACAAACCCGTGCCCACAAAGGATGCCGGAGTTGAAGGCTGTGGCTTAACCCATTATGCCACTATGCCAGCCATGTAAAGCATTTCTATTTGATGATAGAATGCCTAACTTTATGATTTGGCCATTCACATGATATCCAGTTCAGGGCAGCAAGTTCAGAATATATGGTAACTTGATGGCCCATGGTCAAGTGTTCAGTTTCTACTAATGCCCAGAAGAGGGCCAAGGGTTCTCTCTCTTATGAGGAGAGTAGTTATCTATGGATTACAGCAGGACCTTGCACCAAGATCCTAAGGGTCTTCACTGCAACCACCCATAGCAGGCTGCTAAATGCTCTCATCAGTATCCTTGTCACGGACCCTTCAGTTACCATCAGTTAGGCCCCAAGCAGCAGAGCAGTTTGCACAGCAGCCTGGACATGTTGCGGAACATTCCCCTGTTCTGTAACCCCTTCAAAACTAGCAGCCCGTTCAGTAAATGGGCAAGTGTAACAGACTTAAATGGAAAATGTGTTGCCTTCAAAATCCAAATAGGCTCACTAAGCAATGTACCTCTTTTTTGATTGTTGGAGGAGCTAGATGAACAACTTCTTTTTTAATTCATAAGAGAAGTCAAGCAAGGCATGCCCCATAACATTAAACAATAGAATTTTATCTTTGGTGGAAGGCCCCTGAATTTTAATAGGGCTTATTTTCCAACCTCTGACTTTCATCGTGTTACCAGTAAGTCCAAAGTTGTCTCTACTTCGAACTCTCTGGGTTAATCCACATGGTATCATCCAGATGATGAACAGGGGGCCAGCGCTGTGGCGTAGCAGGTTAACCCACTACTTGCAGTGTTGACATCTCATATGGGCGCCGGTTCAAGACCTGGCTGCTCCACTTCCAATCCAGCTCTCTGCTATGGTCTGGGAAAGCAGTGGAAGATGGTCCAAGTCCTTGGGCCCCTGCGCCCACATGGGAAATCCAGAAGAAGCTCCTGGCTCCTGGCTTCGGATGGGCACAGATCCAGCCATTGCAGCCAATAGGGGAGTGAACCAGCAGATGGAAGACTTCTCTCTCTCTGCCTCTCCTTCCCTCTCTGTGTAACTCTTTCAAATAAATAAATAAATAAATCTTTTAAAAAATGATGATGGACAGGTGTGATGTCTTGTGGAAGGGAAATTACCAAAATCCCTTCTAACTAAAATGTGACATGGAGCTACCTTAGAGGTAGGATAGTGAAAGTGCATTGCTGGCCTTAGCTGCAAGCACACTGCTTCTGGTGAGTCCTATGGATGAGTATGCTATGGTGTTAGCTAGACCCATGGCTGCATACCAGGTACCAGGAAATGTGTTAATTTGCTCAAGCAGTAAAACCACATCTGATCACCCCTTGGTTAAGCTTAGGTAATCCACTGCCACTCTTTAGGATCCACCTTTCCACAGGCCCAATAGGAGAGTTGAATGGGCATGTGGTGAGTATCACCACCCCCACGTCTTTCAAGATAATGGTGTTAGTCTCTGCAATCACTCCAGGGATGAAGTATTGTTTTTGATTTACAATTTTCCTAGGTAGAAGTCATTCTAATGGCTTCCATTTGATCTTTGCTGTGCTAGTATCCCTTACTCCACAGATTAGGGAACCAGTGTGGGGGTTTTGCTAGATACAAATACAGTTATTCTGATTCTTCATCCTGGAATTGGGGAACCATAAGATGAGTCCCAGGATCCTTTGGATGCACTGTGAGTTGGACCTGAACTCAAACTCTGTTAGTCATCTGATCTCTATCACCCTTATGAGTCTCTACTCTCTCACTGGAGAGTCACAGTGACATTTCAAGTATCCTGAGATCAATGTCAGTTTGGAGCCAGTGTTCAGTAGTCCCCCAAAATTCTGATTATTTCCTTTCTCTTAGTGCAGAGTTACCATGATAAAAGATCATAAACATTTTTGGTGACACCTGGGAAATGTATTAATAGGATAAATTTTCAGCCATGTCCTAGGGCCCTTTCACAAAGGATCTTGACTTCTTTCAAAGGTTTCTGTAAACAGACTCATGTCTAGAAATTGAGGTGTGAGTGATTTTCTGACGATTTGAGCTAGACTGTTGTTCAATTGACCTGAAAGTTTTCCAACAATGTACATCAAAGAAGAATGTAATAGACTTATACCAAAACCAGCCAACATCACAGATCCATGTGTTTTAGAACATTGATTGTTGGCTTTGCCTATGTTGCCCATAACAATAAATATGTCCATCTTGCCTCCGTTGGTTGAATGCCACCTGTGGCCTTTGCCTCCAGGGATATAATTATTTCCACTGATATTTCAGTATTCTTGTGGGGTGGTAGAGTTCCCATGTAAGGTCTGAAAAAAGCAGTCATGGAGTTCTTCAAGCATGCTGGGGTTCCTCCACAAATCTATTCCCAGACCAAAGGCAAAGTTATGTCTTCTGGACACTCCTAGGGTGGGTGAGCATGTTGTAAGCAACAAGTCCACTCTAGAGTTCCAACGACCCTAAGCTTAAGATCTCCTCTGCATTAGCACAAAGCATATCTGGCATTTCCAGCTGGCTCATGGTAGCACCTTTCCTGACTCCTGGAGCTACAACATCAAATTCAGAATCCCTGAAAGTGGACTCATATCAGTGAATTCAGCCTGATCCAACCTTATGTTCTTTCCACCATTGTCCCACACCCTTACTGTCCATCCCATCAATGTTCCCCATATTTTTGTTTGTATAAATTGGGAATCTCAAGTAGTTCTTTCAGAGCGTAGTGCACCTCCTCATGTATAACGCCTTGCATGTCACTGTTATGGAGCTATTGACTTGAGTCTAGTTACAGGTCTAGAAGCAAAGAGAGGTGGCAGGGGTGCATTGTGAGAAGAATCTGTGTTGTCTTGCTTGGTTGCTGCTGTAGGAGAAGCCATGACTGCTTCCTCAAGCAATGCACAATCAATTTCCTCAGAGAGAGGTGGATAGGCTGATACCACTTGGGTCTAGGGAGGCCACAAGCACTGGTCAACAACACTAAAGAGAATTTCGAAGTTTATTCCCAGGAACATCAGTGTCTTCCCACAGGTCTCCATCCCAATTTTCAGGATCCTGTTCTTTCCTGATCCATGCCCTCACTAGAGCCACAAGTTCAACTTTTGTTGTAATTCAGCTAATAATGTGTTAAGGATTTGTGTTGATTTTCAGCATTTTCCCTTTATCCTTATCTTATCACTGCATTAAGTGACATTAAAAGCAACCAAACAATGTCATTATATTCCTTTGTTTTCCACAAATGTTCGAAAGTATCAATTACATAGTCACCAAGTTCTTTGCCTTTTGAAAGGGGTCAATTAGGAATATCAAATACATTTATCTTACATATCTCTATAAACAGTCCATACCATATACTTTCAGTGCTCTCTGCACTACAAGAGTATTTCTTAAAATTGAAAATGTGGGGCTGGTGTCATGGCACAGTGAGTTAAGCTACTGCCTCAGTGTCGGCATCCCATATGACTATCGGTTTGAGTCCCAGCTGCTCCACTTCCAATCCAGCTCTCTGCTATGGCCTGGGAAAGCAGCAGAGGATGGCCCAAGTGCTTGGGCCCCTGCACCTACTTGGGAGACCTGGAAGAGGCCACTCGCTTGTGACTTCAGCTTGTCATAGCCCTGGCCACTATGACCAATAGGCATTTTCTTTGAACCATTTCTTTTTCTTTTTTTTTTTTAAAGATGTATTTTACTTATTTGAAAGAGTGACACAGAGAGAGAGAGAGAGAGAGAGAGAGAGAGAGAGAGATCTTTATCTGCTGATCCATTCCCCAAATGACCTCAGTGGCTGGGGCTAGGCCAGGCCAAAGACAGGAGTTTGGAACTCCATCTGGATGTCCCACATGGATGGCAGGGACCCACGCACTTGAACCATCTTCCATTGCCTACTCTGGGCTCATTAGCAGGGGCTGGATCAGAAGCAGAGCAGCCAGGATTAAAATAGGCACTCTAGGGGCCAGAGCCATGGCTCACTTGGTTAATCCTCCGCCTGTGGTGCCAGCATCCCATATGGGTGCCGGGTTCTAGTCCCGGTTGCTCCTCTTCCAGTCCAGCTCTCTGCTGTGGCCCGGGAAGGCAGTGGAGGATGGCCCAAGTGCTTGGGCCCCTGCACCCATGTGGGAGACCAGGAAGAAACACCTGGCTCCTAGCTTCGGATCAGCATAGCTCCAGCCGTGGCAACCATTTGAGGGGTGAACCAATGGAAGGAAGACCTTTCTTTCTGTCTCTCTCTTTCACTGTCTATCTCTATCTGTCAAATAAAAAAAAATTTAAAAAAAAACAAATGGGCACTCTAATATGAGATACCAGTATTGCAGGTAGCAGCTTAACCCACTGTGCCATGACACTAGCTCCTTGGACTATTTCTTTTATGCTTTATTTACTTATTTCGAAAAGCAGAGTGATAGAGACAAATAGAGATTCCCCCATCCATTCGTTCACTCCTCAGATGTTTGCAACATCTGGGGCTGGGCTGGCGCTGAAGCCAGGAGCCAGGAAGACAGTCTAGGTCTCCCACATGGGTAGCAGGGACCCAATTATTTAAGCCTTCTTTTTGCTTCCTACAGCATCCATTACTAGAAAGCTGGAGTCAGGCACTAGTGCTGGGTGTTAAATCCAGGCACTCCAATGTGGGACAACAGAATTTTTTTTTAAGATTTATTTATTTATTTGAAAGTCAGAATTACACACACAGAAAGAGAGAGAGAGAGAGAGAGAGAGAGAGAGAGGTCTTCCATCATCTAGTTCACTTCTCAAACTTAATTGGGTGCAACAGCCGGAGCTGTGCCAATCTGAAGCCCAGAGCCAGGAGCTTCTTCCAGGTCTCCCATGTGGGTGCAGGGCACAAAGGACTTGGGCCATCATCTGCTGCTTTCCTAGGCCATAGCAGAGAGCTGGATCAGAAGTGGAGCAGCCAGGACGTGAACTGGCAACCATATGGGATGCTGGCACTGCAGATGGCAGCTTTACCTGCTACACTGCAGCGCCAGCCCCAACAGAATCTTAATTGGCATCTTAACTAGTAAGGTGAACACTTACTCTCCAAAAACTTTCTGAAGACTCTTCATAGGCATGATTTTCCAAATTTTTTAGCAACAAAACAACCTCATCTTGTATTCACATTTTCCATGAACGTTTATTTCGTTAAATTTAAAAGGAATTGAGACAGAAAGATGGAGACAGACACAGTTCACTGCTCAAATGCCCACAATAGCCAGGACTCGGCCAGGTGGAAGTCATGAGCCTGGAACTCCATCCGGGTTTTCCATTTGGTGGCAAGACCCAAGTACTTGAGGTACAACCTGCTGCCTCCCCAGGGTGCCCATTAGCATGAAGCTGGAATTGGGAGCAGAGCTGAGACTCAAACCCATTCACTACTGGGTAGGATGTAGGTGTCCCAGGAAGCATCTTAACTGCTGCACAAAATGCCTACCCCTACTTTGAGCATTTTTTTAAAGATTTATTTATTTACTTGAAAGCATTACACACAGAGAGAAGGAGAGGCAGAGAGAGGGGGGGAGAGAGAGAGAGAGAGAGAGAAAGAGAGAGAGGTCTTCTATCCACTGGTTCACTCCCCAATTGGCTGCAACTGCCGGAGCTATGCCGATCTGAAGCCAGGAGCAAGGAGCTTCTTCTGGGTCTCCCATGTGGGTGCAGGGGCCCAAGTACTTGGGCCATCTTTGCTTTCCCAGGCCATAGCAGAGAGCTGGATTGGAAGAGGAGCAGCCGGGACACAAACTGGCGCCCATATGGAATTTCCAGCACTGCAGGCTGTGGCTTTACCTGCTACGCCAGAGCACTGGCCCCTACTTGAGCATTTTAAAACACGAATTGTGACTCTTACCAGGGTCAGTGTTTGACATACCAGATTAATCCACCACCTGAGACTCCAGCCTCCAATATTGGTGCCAGTTCATATCCTGGCTGCTCCACTTCAGATCCAACTCCTTGCTGGTGGCCTGGGAAAAACAATGGATGATGGCCCAACTGCTTGGTCTCCACTACACATGCGGGAGAGCTAGTAGAAGCTCCTGACTCCTGGCTTTGGCCTGGCCCAGCCCTGGCCATTGTGGCCATTTGGGGAGTGAACCAGTAGATGGAAGATCTCTTTCTCTCTGTGTGTATGTCTCTCCCTCTTCCTCAGTAACTCTGGCTTTCAAATAAGTAAGCATAGCTTTTTAAAAAAAGATTTTTAATTATTTATTCAAGAGATAGAATTATAGACAGTGAGAGGGAGAGACAGAGAGAGGTCTTCCATCCGGGGATTCAATCCCCAAATGACCCCAACAGCCAGAGCTGAGCAATCCAAAGACAGGAGCCAGGAGCTTCCTCCAGGTCTCCCATGCAGGTGTGGGGGTCCAAGTACTTGGGCCATCTTCTACTGCTTTCCAAGGCCATAACAGAGAGCTGGATCAGAAGAGAAACATCAAGGACTTCATCCATATGGGATGCTGGCACCTCAGGCAGAGGATTAACCTACTGTGCCATAGTGCTGGCAGCGAGTAAATCTTGAAAAATAATCATAATGACCTTTCCTTGAAGTGTTGTAAATGATGAATAAGTGTTGCTTTCAAACTTATTTTCATGATATTTGGATAAAGGAAAGAAGTACATATGGAATATTTATTTTTAAATTTGAGATTGTGAAAGAAACACTACTTTAAGAAGGAATACTTCATTATTGGGGATTGTTTAGGGCTATGTATAGTCTTACCTTCTGGTTTTAGATGGCACTAAACTGCATATCAAATCAGTGGTCATTTTCATAATTTAATCAAATTAAGAAAATTTGGTTGGATTTTTTTGATGCAAAATAGAAAGTACACACATTTCTGTCAAGGATGGAGATGTGTAGTACACAGTTTAAGTTTAAGGTTTTGGGGCTAAAGCGAATTTGAATCCTGGCTCTGTTACAGATAAACTGGAATTAAGGATAGAGTTAAGTTACTTAACTATTGTGAAATTCAGTTTCTACATCTATCAAAATGCACATTATGTAATCTACATCATTAGGCTGTAGGTGGGAATAAAGTGAGGCAATGCTTCTAAAAACACAATGTCTTCATAAACTGTAGGCACTGTAATTATGTTGTAAGAGGAAATGGTTTGAATTATAGAGGCTTCTGAAAATCATCCCAAAGTAGTATATTGAAATCCAATATTATCTTTGTCATGAAGTTTAAAATTACATTCATTTACTCAGTGACTCATTTAGATGTGGGATTCTGAAAGAAAAAGTCACCTTAATGTCTTCTTGATATTGTCAAATAAAGAATATTTATATGATGGAAATGCTTAATGTTTGTAGGTACAGCTGACAAACTTAAGGTGAGAATATCCTCCCAAAAGTTGTAATTTTTAGGCCGGCGCCGTGGCTCAGTAGGCTAATCCTCCACCTTGCGGCGCCGGCACACCGGGTTCTAGTCCCAGTCAGGGCACAGATCCTGTCCCGGTTGCCCCTCTTCCAGGCCAGCTCTCTGCTGTGGCCAGGGAGTGCAGTGGAGGATGGCCCAAGTGCTTGGGCCCTGCACCCCATGGGAGACCAGGAGAAGCACCTGGCTCCTGCCATCGGAACAACGCGGTGCGCCGGCCGCAGCGCGCCTACCACGGCGGCCATTAGAGGGTGAACCAACGGCAAAAAGGAAGACCTTCCTCTCTGTCTCTCTCTCACTGTCCACTCTGCCTGTCAAAAAAAAAAAAAAAAGTTATAATTTTTAAGAAAGATTAATTTACTTGAAATGCCAAGTGACAGAGAGGGAGGAGACAGAGGAGACCCCTTCATTCTACTGGTTCATTCCCCAGGAACCTGGAACAGGTCAGGCTAGGCCAGGTTAAAGGCAGGAGCCAGGAACCCAGTTCAGGTTTACTGCATAGGTGACAAGACCCCAAAGACCTGGGATATCACCTGCTTCCTCCCAGTTGCATCAGTAGGAAGCTGGGTCAGAGTGATGAGTGGCTGACCTGAACTGGGCACTCCGACATGGGATAAGGGTGTCCCAAGTAGCTGCTTAACCCATTGTGCCACTCCACTCACCCCTGTATCATTCTTAGAATACTTCATATATTAACTCTGTATGAAGTAAAAATTGCTTTAATTGATCCTTCAATCCCATTCTGCTCTTTTCCCCCCAGCTTTAGGGGTCTCTCTACCAAGTCCCAGGCACCAGAAAATAGTTAAATAGGACCCTGTGGCCCAATAACTTGAATGTTCCAGTTTCGGAGTGTTTCAGGCAAAACAATGATCTTATGCACATTATATATCTTATTTCTAAGGAAGAAGTTTTTTGTTTATGTATATGTCTGCTGCACTAGATGTTAAGTTCCTTCCAGAATAGGGACATTGTCTCATTCATCTTTCTCTCATTCCACACTCTGATGCAGGAAGTTTTTATATGGTAGGTGACAGATACACAATTTATTTCTCTAAAATAATGCACTACATACTATCTCATCCTAACCATTTAATGAAATAATTTGCATTACAGTTGATTCTTTTTTAAAGATTTATTTATTTCTTTGAAAAGCAGAGTTACCCAGAGAGATGGGGAGATAGAGACAGAGATCTTCTATCTGTTCATTCACTCCCCAGATGGCCAAATGGCCAGGGCTGGGCCAGGCTGAAGCCAGGAGCCAGGGACTCCATCCTGGTCTCTCACATGGGTGGCAGGAGCCCAAACATCTGGGCCATCTTCCACTGCTTTCCCAGATGTGATATCAGGGAGGTGTATTGGAAGTGGAACAGCTAGGCCTGGAGCCAGTGCTCATACAGGATGGCAACATCACAAGCAGTGGCTTAACTCACTGTGCCACAATGTTGTTCCCACAGTTGATTCTTATTCATTTATTTATTTAAAATTTATTTGAAAGGCAGAGTTAATAGAGAGGCAGAGGTGGGGGGGGGTGGAGAGAGACAGAGAGAGAGAGAGAGAGAGAAAATCTTCCTTTCCGTGGTTCACTCCCCAAATGGGGGCAATGGCCAGAGCTGAGCTGATCTGAAGCCAGGAGCTTCTTCTGGGTCTCCCAAGCAGGTGCAGGGGTCCAAGGACTTGGACCATCTTCTACTGCTTTCCCAGGCCATAGCAGAGAGCTGGATTGGAAGTGGAACAGCCGGGACTTGAACTGGTGTACATATGGGATGCCGGCATAGCATGTGGCGGCTTTACCCACTACGTCACAGCACCAGCCCCAGCACAAGAATTTTTAAGAAGCTGCATATATGATTTTGATGGGGAACCTAGCAGAAGACTTCTAGAATCAATACCTTGCTCTGGGATCAACCAAAGTTCCGCTCTTCCTGGTCTGACCTGGTGTGGGCTCTATGCCTGTAAAAGCATGCTATGTAAGTCTGTAAGCCCTGCACTGCACCTGTGTGGTCTCTGAATATGTTGTGTGGCTTGAAAAAATTATTGTTTTTAATTCTGAAATAGGGACCATAATGTAGTGACAACTCCTGGTCCTACTACCCAACCTAACAAATTGCATTTTATGATATGTAGTACAGATTTGTATCAAAACAATAAAACATTACAGATGCAATAGAAGCCATTTGTGTGCCTCTCCCTCCCCCAGGGTCACAACCATTTTAGAGTTTATCATTCCAATCCACATTTCACTAAGCATGTGTTTATGCAAAGGCTACATTTTGTGTTGTTTTCTTGTTTCTAAACATCATGTGTATCATCAGATTCTGTATAGGACTGTATAAATTTGGGCCAATACTTAAGCACTGAGAAATGTCACATAAAATCATATTAGTTGGCTTCTCTTGAAACAACAGGATGATCTGGCAACACTGGACTGGCTTTCTGGCAGAGCAGTGTGCCGTGCTGGGCCAGCATCTTTGGTATGACACGGTCCCACTGCTCACACTGTGAGACATATGTGCTTGCACCTGGACTGTGTCTCCCTTGATGTGGCTCTGGCCCCTGATGCTCAGCCTCCTTCCTTTATCATTCTTTTTTTTTCCTCAAGGACACTCTGCTCTCCTCCCCTGATTACTTAGTTCCAAGGTGTTTACCTCTGAGGGTATAAGGGTGTTTCCAAAAGTTTGTGGAAGATGGACTTAGCAGGTAGGTTTTAGGGGCTTGCATTGGCATAATGGATATAGTGCCTGTTGGAATGTCAATGTTTCATACCAGAGTGTCTGAGCTAAAATCTTGGCTCCATTTGTGATTTCAGCTTCCTACTACTGCACACCCTGGAGGCAGCAGGTGACAGCTCCACCAGTTGAGTCCTTACTACCCATGTGGCAGACCTAGATCACATTCTGGGCTCCAGGCTCAGCTTTAGTTCCTTTGGAGAGTAAACCAGCTGGGGGGAGCTCCCTCTGTCTGTCTCTTTCTCTGCCTTTCAGCTTCTCAAACAAATAAAAAAGATGTTCATTTTGGTACAAAAATGTTTAAATCCATGCATAATAAAAAATACTCATTTCCATGATCTTTTTGAAGATTCCTTCTCTGCGTGGTTTAAAAAAAAAAAAAGGGATCAAAATAAACCCATCTCTGAACTCCATCCTTCAGGGGCTTTTTGAAATATCCTCATGTCTCTAGCTGCCTCTCCTGCTCTCTCCTCTATGTTCTTCAGTTTTCTTTTAGATTTTCCTTTCATTCTTGCTATTTTTTTTCTTGGAATTCTTGATCTTAGAACCGAAAGAGTGTGGTTTTGAATTTTTTTAAGCAGAGTTTCCTGGCCACTATATTTGTTTTTTAAGATTCATTTATTTTATTTGAAAGGCAGAGTTAGAGAGAGAAGGAGAGACAGAGATCTTCCATCCGCTGGTGCATTTTCCAGGTGGTCGCTATGGCCGGAGCTGGACAGGTCCAAAGCCAGGAGCTTCTTTCAGGTCTCCCATGTGGGTGCAGGGGCACAAGCACTTGGGCCATTCTCTGTTGCTTTCCCAGGCACATTATCAGGGAGCTGGATTGGAAGTGGAGCAGCAGCAACTAGAACCAGTTCCCATATGGATGCCAGCACTACAGGCAGCAGCTTTACTGGCTATGCCACAGTGCCTATTCCACTAATTTTTTTTTTGAAGATTTTATTTATTTATTTGAAACCAGAATTACAAAGAAGAGACAGAGAAATCTTCCATCAGCTGTTCCCTCCCCAAATGGCTGAGCCAGAAATGCTATTTTCCCAGGCACATCAGTAGGGAGCCGGATCAGAAGTGAAGCAGCTGGGAGCACCCGTGTGGGATGACGGCATCCCAGGCAGTGGCTTTTACATGCTGCATCACAGCACCAGCCCTGTCAGTCACTAAAGAAGTTTGTTTATTTTGATCAAAAAACTGATTAAACAATTACATCTCTGTGACTTCTGGTTTTGATTCCTCTCCCTAATTTAAGTGTTGTTCACATATTTTGATAACTTTCGGGGAAGCCAGGGCTCCAGGAGTCTGCATGCTAAATAAAGTAGGTATTAACTGGGTTATATGATTCTCTATTTTTTTAAAGAAAATTATTTATTTATTTAGAGGCATAGGGACAGAAAGAGACAGCAAAGTAGAGAGCTCAAATCCACTGGTTCACTCCCCATGTATGAAGTAAGTTACACAATTGTTAAGGGCTGAGATAGTTTTGTCTTTTATTTTCTCACAGCAGTTGGCAAAAACACTATATACTTTGCAGTCCTTACAGATGTATTTGCTGAATAAAGAATATTAATACATTGAATTGTGTTTTATTTTCTACCTCCCTCCTTACAGGCAGGTCAGGCCTTGGGCCTCCTTTGGTTCTCAGAATGCAGTTAACCCCAGATACCTCCCTGGCTAAGGCTCTGAGCTTGGTGGACAAGGCCAGAGAGATGGAGATCAAACAGTATTTAGGGTTGTAGATTGTTTGGGTTGGAGGGATTCTGAACAGAGAGGAAGGAAAAAATCTTGGAGAGACTGTTTTGTTTGGAAGAGTTTGAAGGTGAGAGGGATGAGTGACACGTTTTCAGAAAGTCCTGCTTCATATGTAATAAATGGGTTCCTCTTTGTGGTTCTCTAGAAGAGTTGCAGTAAAGAAATAAGTTGCTTCAGGGGTAAGCATTTGATGAAGCGGTTAAGACCAAGCCGGAGACTCCAGCACTGGGGTGCCTGGGTTCCAGACCTGGCTCTGTTCCTAATTCTAGCTTTCTACTCATGCACACTTGGAGAGGCATCAAGTGATAGCCCAGGTACTTGGGTCCCTGTCACCCATGTAGGAGACCTAGTTGGAATTCTGAGTTCCTGGCTTTGGCTTGGCCCAGCCCTGGCTGTTGCAGGCATTTAGGGAGTGAACCACAGTATAGAGGATCTCTCCCTCTGTCTGACTCTGTTTCTGCCTTTCAAATAAACAAAAACTTTTAAAAAAGGAATGTCCTTCCTTTATAAAGAAAGAAAGAAATTGCTTTAAGTGACATTTTTATTTTGTTCTGCTTATGACAGCAGTGCCAGACTGTACAGAGATGACATTATAAATGAATATGTTTTCCACAGAGATGATAATAATGCCTTGTGGCATTTTGGCCAAGGGCAACCCTTGCTAAATATAAAAGTCTTCCTACATGGGTAGAGATAGAAGAACTTCTCATGAACTCTTCAGAACCCAAAAACTTCTGAGGCTAAGGAAGAGGTATTAACTGCCACCACAGCAATTTTATATGTTATGTAAAATTCAATAGTTTCCAAAGTTTGTGATGAAGTAAAAGAAAATACATTTCTGAAAGTTATAATTCATATAAGTTTAATCCCTTACACCACATATGATAAATTTAAAAAGCAGTGTCTTTGCAATGACTCAGCTTAAAACAGAGTTAAGCTTCTTTGAATTTATGGCTGGGAAACAGTTACTAATGGTTCCTTAACACTATATTGTGTTAGGTTTAATAAAATTGAGCCAGCTCTGGACTTCAGAAAATAGTTAATGTTTTAGAACTTCCAAAAACCTGGGTCTCAATGTACAACGAGCCAATTTCCAACATCCTGGTGATAGAAGTGAGTGGGCACCTGTCGCAAAGTTTAGAGCAGGGAGCCCGGCAGCTATACTTTAGTTCCCAGGCTGCTGGAGGGGTTAGGGAACAAAGCTCGTATGAACTGAAGTTGGGGTTGCAGGTGCATGTTCAATTCCTGCGTAAGTCCCCTGTGCTTTGGTTCATCAGTGATATGTTCTTTTTGGGATTTTGATGATAGCAAAGTGGGCTCCAGTCAAGCGGTAGTTTTTGCTTGGGGTTTGGGGTTTCTGGAAAAACCCTCAAGATGGAACATCAAGATATTATCTACAGGGGAGATAAAACTTGGCTACACTCCACCTCAATTCAGTGAGTTAATTTTAGTATGAGGTTGCTTTGCAAAGAAACTTGAAGCTTAGAAAGGGAGACTGAGAGATGGGGAAACTAGAGAGGGTATGATAGTTCCTAGCATCTACATCAAAGGCACTGTGCAGGGCTCAATTTCATTGCGTCTGCTGTGTCAGTGGAAAACACTTGACACCTGTATGATTATGTTAAGTGTAAGATGGCTTGGTCCTCAAAGTTAGGATTATATTCTTGAATGCATTTTTCAGATGGAAACTTCACCTCTACACTGAGGATTCATTCAGATATTATCTACTATGACTGAAGTGGTTTTTCCTTTCCACTTATAATAAAACAAGTCACAGTGGAAACTCCAGGGCAATAGTAGAGTGGTGGTCCCAGAGCAGGGGCTAATTTTCATTTCATTGCTAAAGCTGGTACTAGTAAAATGAAATGCAGTTGGCTAAGGGCACATCCCACAATCCCACTGTACTAGTTTCCTATGGGTGCTATAGCCAAATACCACAAACTGAGAGGCTTAAAACATCAGACATTTCTTTTATCCCAGTCTGAAGACTCTAGCCTTCCCCTCAGATTTCCACCCTGAGTCCCTCCTGCTCAGAAGTTCTGTTGCCAACACTGTACTACTACCAGCACATGTTGTGAATCAGCTGAGTCACACCTATCAGCTCAATTAATTCTTGCAGTGACTTTACAGTTTTGGAATGATTATCTTTACTTTAGCAAAACAAGCTCTGATAATTTAGGCTACCAGCCAGTGAGTGAAAGAGTGGAGCTTTAAATCCATCAATGTCTGATTTAAGTCTATAATTTTTCCACTCTGTCTTTCCATTACCCTAACTCAAGAATGTTTGACCTCTGTCTGTGGAAGCAATCTTCTAAACTAAAATCCACCTCTTAGATTCCCCTCATAGTTACTAGAGTGGCACATATGGGGAGAGTTGGAGACAGTAAATATAGCAATAGATTTTCTTTGTATTTGAGGACATCTGCCTCTTTTCCACCATTAAATGAAACTGACTTTTCTGTTACATTAGTGGTTAGCCATGGGAAAAAGTTATCTGTCAATCAAGAGAACCTCACATTCCTTCAATAGATGTATGTGCAAGCCATTTCATAAATTGTGTTTGTGTATATCTAATTTTAAAATGCATTCTGGTAATTTTATTATTTTTAAAATATTTATTATTCGAAAGTCTGAGTGCAAACAGAAAAGGAGAGACAGAGAAGAAAGAGAACTTTCATCCACTGCTTAATTTTTCTAATGGTGGCAATATCCATGGGTGAACCAGGCCAAAATCAGTAGCCAGGAACTCCATCTGGATCGCCCAGGTAGGTAGCAGGAACCTCAGTACTTGGCGTCTGCTACCTCACAGGATGCATTAGCAGGAAGCTGGATTTGAAGTAGAGTAGCCGGGGCTGGCACTGTGGCATAGCAGATAAAATTGCTGCCTGCAGTGCCAGCATCCCATATGGGTGCTGGTTCGAGTCCTGGCTGCTCCTCTTCTGATCCAGCTCTCTGCTGTGGCCTGGGAAAGCAGTAGAAGATGGCCCGAGTCCTTGGGCCCCTGCACCCATGTGGGAGGCCCAGAAGAAGCTCCTGGCTCCTGGCTTCCGATTGCTGCAGCTCCAGCCGTTGTGGCTAATTGGGGAGTGAGCCAGTAGATGGAAAACCTTTCTCTCTCTCTCTCTCTCTGCCTGTCCTTTTCTCTCTGTGTAACTCTGACTTTCAAATAAATACATAAATCTTAAAAAAGTTAAAAAAAAAAAGAAGTAGAGTAGCCACAACTCAAGGAAGCACTTAGATATGGTTATGAGTGTCCTGAGCGGCAGCTTAACCCATGACACCACAATGCCTTCTCCTGATTTTGAAAAGAATCTCATCTGTCATCGTTTCATTTCTCCATTCCTTATACAAACTTTCAGTCTACCTATCTCATCATTGTCCTCAATCCATGGCTTAATTCACATTTCTGTAACTTGACTACTGTAATATTTTCTAAAACGCTCTCTCTGCCTCTGGTTTCCTCCCATCCAATCCACACTTGACATTGCTGATTCATTCAGATGCTTCAAAGTATATGTTTATGCATTTAAAAAGTGTTATGGGGTGGGCTTTGGTATATTGGTTAAGACACTTGTTGGGAAACTCTCATCCTAAATCAGAGTGGTTCAAGTCCTGAAACTATGTTTAATTCTAGCTTCCTGGTAATGAATCCCCTGGGAAGCAGCAGGTGATGGATCAAGTGGCTGGGAGATCTGGACTATAGTTCCCTATTTCTGGCTCCATGTTAGCTCAGCTCTGTCTGGCACTGAAGACACTTGGGGAGTAACCCACCAGCCAGACAGGAGTCCTGTCTGTCTCTGTCTCTGTGTCTCTGTCAAATAAGCAAAATAAATAAATAAGTGAACAGATTTTGAAAAATGTTATGTTTGGCCGGCACCATGGCTCACTTGGCTAATCCTCCGCCTGCGACGCTGGCACCCTGGGTTCTAGTCCCTGTTGGGGCGCCGGGTACTAGTCTCGGTTGCTCCTCTTCCAGGCCAGCTCTCTGCTGTGGACCGGAGTGCAGTGGAGGATGGCCCAAGTGCTTGGGTCCCTGCACCCGCATGGGAGACCAGGAGGAAGTACCAGGCTCCTGGCTTCAGATCAGTGCAGCGCCGGCCGTAGCAGCCATTAGGGGAGTGAACCAACGGAAGGAAGACCTTTATCTCTGTCTCACTGTCTATAACTCTCTCTCTGTCTCTCTCTCTCATTGTCTAACCCTGCCTGGCCAAAAAAAAAAAAAAGTTACGTTCATTTAACAAATATGTGCTGTTTGTGCTTGGTGGCAGATGTTAGTCCAGGTATTGGAATATAGCAGTGAACCAAAGGGACAGAAATTCCTGTCCTCAGGAGCTTATGCTCTGTAAAGATCACCACTGTGAATATTAGATAGCTTTGTTTTCCTCCCAGGAATTCTTTAGAAACTTCAGAGAGAGAGGGGGGCGGGGGGAAGAAAGATATCTTCCATCCATTGGTTCATATCCCAGATGGCCACAACAGCCCCTGGGCCAGGCTGCAGCCAGAAGCCAGGAACTCCATTCTGACCTCCCATGTGGGTGGCAGGGGCTCAAGGACTTGAGCCATCTTCTGCTGCCTTCCCAGGTGCATTAGCAGGGAGCTGGATAGGAAGCAGAGCAAGCTGGGACTCAAACTGGCTCCTAATATAGGATACTGGCATTGTGAGCAGTGGCTTAACCAGTTGTGCAACAGCACTGGCCCCTGGATATTACAGATCTTTGTCCTTTGTATTTTCTTGAAAATTTAGGCAGGTAGTGATAATAATGATGGTGGCAATAATGGTGTGTCCAATCTTGTTGTACATCTACTATGTATCAGCCGTTCATGTGAAGACTGTGTCATAAAGATTCATGGGGAAGCTGCTAGTATGCTAATTTTGTCCCTGAGGAAACCGAAGCTCAAGTCTGAAGTCAGACAGAAAGAAAAGTGTTGGAAGCACCATTTGAATCCAGTGCTTTCTTTAAGGCCTTGGACATCCTCTCTTAGATGTTCAAAGGACTTATGAATAAATAACTAAACCTGGTTTGTAAAACAAATAAGCACTATACTAATGTATTTATAAAATGCCAGCTTTTGGGGCCAGTGGGTAGCACAGTTGG
This sequence comes from Lepus europaeus, assembly GCF_033115175.1. Classification (NCBI taxonomy): domain Eukaryota; kingdom Metazoa; phylum Chordata; class Mammalia; order Lagomorpha; family Leporidae; genus Lepus; species Lepus europaeus. The sequence goes on along the minus strand of NC_084827.1, from coordinate 111,106,592 downwards.
TTAAGCTGTTGTCTGTGAAATTGGCATTCCATATGAGTGCTGGTTTAAATCCTGGCTGCTCTCCTTCCAATCCAGCTCCCTGCTAACATACCTGGGAAATCAGTGAAAAGATGGTACAAGTGCTTGGGCTCCTGCCACCCACAAGGGAGACCAAGAAGGAGTTCCTGGATCCTGGCTCCTGGCTTCGGTCCCAGATGTTGCTATTTCAGGAGAGAACCTGAGAATGGAAGATCTCTCTCTCTCTCTCTCTGTCTTCCTCTGTAACTCTGCCTTTCAAATCAATCAATCAATCAATCAATCAATTTTTTTTTTTGAGGTCTATTTTCTTTGTCTACTGAGTTGAGCTACTACAGTGCCTTGTGCTCCCACAGACACTTGGCGTATACTGGAGACATTTTTGGTACTCATAACTTTAGGAATGGGGGTGCTACTGGCATCTAGTGGTAGAGGTCAGGTGTATCAGCTCAGGTTCCTATAACACAATACCACACACTGGGTAGTTTATAAACAAAGACCCTTACTCCTCATAGTTCTGGAGGCTGGAAGTCCAAGATCCAGCACCAGCAAGCGAGGTGTACAGTGAAGACTTGCTTATATGGAGAGTACCCGTCCTCACCGGTAGAGGCGGTGAGTAAGTGCCTGGCCCTCTGACTTCCATTATAAGGGCAGAGCCCCGGTGAGCTCATCACCTCCCAAAGGCTAAAGGCTGTCAGTACTATCCATATTGAGGCATAGTTTTTATTTTCATTTTATTTTTTAAGTTGATTTGAGAGATAGAATTACAGTTACAGAGTTACTGGTTCACTCCCCAAATGACTGCAACGACAGAAGCTGGACTGATCTGAAGCCAGGAGCCAGGAACCAGGAGCTTCTTCCAGGTCTGCCACGTGGGTGCAGGGGCCCAAGCACTGGGGCCATCCTCCACTGCCCTCCCAGGCCATAAGCAGAGACCTAGATCTGAAGAGGAGCAGCTGGACTGAACCAGTGCCCATATGGGATGCTGGTGCCATAGGCGGACGCTTAACCTACCACGCCACAGCACTGGCCCCGAGGCTTAGGTTTTGACATATGAATTTGGGGTGGACACAAATGTTCAGCTCATAGCACAAAGGAACAGTCTTCTACAATGGAGAATGATGTGGCACAAGGTAATGCAGGAGCAGACAAGCCCTGCCACATAATAAGGCAGTTATAGCCATTAAAATGAGAGACCTTTATTTTTTGCTTTATATGTTTTAAAGTCTCTGAATGAATATATTCTCAGAATGAGTGTATTTTTAAGTATTAGAATAAATCTAATTTACATTCTAAAGACAGTTCCCCCCTCCACCCCATTCATCTTTTGATTTAAATTTAGTAATGGATTTTCAGGGAAGATTGCAAATCAGTTGAATACATTTTAAACAAACATATTCCCAAGTTTATATACTACTTTATTCAATTGTTTATGGAAACATTAAGTTGAAAATCAAATCTCGTGCTTTTATGTAATTTAAAAATGTTATTCATGTTCTGCTTTTAATACATAAAAACAATGCCAAATTTCTGCCGGTGGTGGGCATCCTTATCAAACTGCATTAGTAGTGGCAGTGATGGGTCTACACAGAGTCACCCTCTCTTGCAAGTCATCACTGGGCAGCTGGGCAGCTATGTGCTCTGTGACTGTGGGACAGTTGGTCTTCCTGGGAGGCTAATGATCTAGCTTTGATTCAAATTCATGATCTTGATCTGGACAGCCTCATGTTTTCCTACTAAGTCCCTAGAACTTTCCGTTTTTATAATCCCCCTCTAGGGTTTGAAAGCCTAAGTAGGAATTCATATGGCAAAACAAAAGTCATGTTTGTTTAATCACATTTCTTTCCCCTTAAAAATTGTCCTTAGAAGTTCTTTTGGTTAGAAAGGGGGCAGCACTTGGAAGGGTGAGCAGGTGTGGTTTCACTGGTCATCAGGGCCTAGCATTTGTTTATGAAGAAGTCTCTTTTTTTAAAAAAAAATATTTATTTGAAAGAGTTACAGGGGTGGGGGATGGAGGGAGAGAGATCTTCTATGTGCTGGCTCACTCACCAGATGGCCACAACAGCCAGTGCTGGGCCAGGTCGAAGCCAGGAGCCAGTGGATTACCTTTTACAAAATATTTTTGTAAAGATTACTTGTTTTATTTGAAAGGCAGAGTTAGAGAGAGGGAGAGACATAGATTTTCCATCTGCTGGTTTGCTCCCTAAATGGCCACAACTGGTCTTGGCTTGGATAGAACTGTATCTCCAAGAGCCCATGTACTTGAACCATCTTCTGCTTTCCAAGGTCCATTAGCAGGGTGCTATATGGGAAGTAGAGCAGCTCAGACTGGAACCAGGTTAACCAGGTTTAACCTGCTGGGCCTTGACGCTGGCCCGTATCTTTCAAAAAAATTTAAAGAGACAGAGTCAGCATCTTTTCTAGAATTTTTTTTAAAAATTGATCATTATTTTTAAAAAATGTTACCTTTGTTTGTTGAAAGACAGAGAGGCAGAGATCTTCCACTTAGTTCACTCCCTAAATGTCCAAACAGGCCGGAGCGATCAGGGCCGAAGGAAGCTGGAAGCGGAGTCCGACTCGAACCCGGGCATTCGATATGGTCTGGGGGCGCCCCCAGCGGCTGCCCCGGGCGCAGGCCCCTCATTACATGCTCTTTGTTGCCCATGTCTTCACAAGTCATCGTTAGGACAAGTGGACTGTATCATCTCGGCTACATGACCAATACGACGCATCAACACGGCACCGTTTAAGATTGGAATGCTGCAATTCTGGTCACTTCTGCGAGGGGACACAGGCGATGTTCACTGTTAACGATGGCACCTATAATTAGCAAGACCTATGGTTTCACCGTAGTAATTTTAAGGATGAGGTAATTTCAGGGGGTGTTGCAAAAGCAGCAATTAATTAAAACTTCTCAACCCAGTTTATTTTTGCTTCGGTAAATTCCTTTTAGGCCAAACACGCTCTGTCAAGGAAACACGTGATTTGGCTTTGGCGTCCTAAAGGGGTTAATGCGGCTCCTTATGAAAGGCATAGAATTTGAGGCCGGCCGTCTACACGTCTCCTACTTTTCTTATGCTAACTTCACAGGCTCTTACATCACCTCTCTGGGCTCCAAGTGGCTTGGAACCAATGAAGAAAAGTCTGTGAAAAGCCAGGGCCCTCAGGATTCAGGTTTCCCTCGTTAAGAAGTAGAAGGGCCGCGGTGAGATGAGGCAAGGTGGGAAAGGGATATTGGCAGGTAAAGCATCGGAAAGTTACAGCTTGTGTGTGTGTGTGGTTTTTTTTAACCGACGTCCCTCAAACAAACCGACGCCGCGTCGGCGACGTCTCTCTCGCGAACCTGCACATGAATCTGAGGTGCTCTTTTCAGTCAGAGTTAGCCTCCCAGCCCGGGAGCCCGGCGGCGGCCGTTCAACGCCCCCGCCCTCGGGGTCCCCAGGGGCCGCCTTCCGGGGAGCCCGATTGTCTGAGGCCGCGCGGAGGGCGAGGGCCGCCGGCCCCGCTCCCCTCAGCTGGAAACTTCCCCGGCGGCGAGCAGAGCGGGAGGGGGCGGCGGCTCCCCAGGCGGAGGCCGAGCGCAGCGCGCACGAGGCTCGGGGCGAGCGCCGCGGCCGCCGCCTGCTCCCCTCCCCGCCTCCGCCGCGCAGCCTCCTCCCTCCGCCCGGCTCGGCCTCCCTCGCTCCCGCCCCTCGCGGCTGGCTCCGGCGGCGGCGGCGGCGGCGGAGGCGGGGAGGGCGTGCGCCGGCCGAGAGGTGTCGGCGGCGAGGCAAGGGAAGTTTCAAGTGGAAGGTCGTCCGCCGGCCGGCGCGTCCTCCCGCTCTCCTCCGGCAGCATCATGGCGGAGCCGAGCGGCTCGCCCGTGCACGTCCAGCTTCCCCAGCAGGCGGCCCCGGTGACAGTGGCGGCGGCGGCCCCGGCGGTCACCACAGCAGCGCCGGCCGCGGCCCCGGCGGCGCCGGCCGCCTCGGCCCCGGCTCCGGCTCCGGCTCCGGTCCCGGCTCCAAGCCCGGCGGCGCAGGCCGTCGGCTGGCCCATCTGCAGGGACGCGTACGAGCTGCAGGAGGTTATCGGTCAGTGCGGCGGGCGCGGCGGGGTCGGCCGAGGCCGGGCGGGAGGCGCGGCTGGGGACGGGAGGGAGCGCGGGATGCTGGCCTCGGCTGCAAGCACGCCCGGGAGGCAGAGCGGCCGGCTTCGGGGCCTACCGGCTTCGACAGTTTTTTTTTTTTTTTTTTAAATTTATGTGTTCGTTCTCCGAGAGCTGCGGCTGCAGGAGGCGGCGCGGCGCGGCGGATGTGACTCGCACTGCAGACGAGCCGCATGCTGCAAACTTTTATCTCCCGGATCGCCGGAGCTGGGGACCCGGCAACGCCGCCGCAGCTCCCCCACCCCACCCCGCGCTCCGGAGCTTTAGGTCCGTGGTCAGTGGCCACGCGGCCGGGCAGCCGGCTGCGGTAGGGTTGCGGGGGCGCCGCCCTGGGTTTCCAGCGCCCCCGCGCCGCGCCCCAGGGGCCGCGTCCTGGGGGACTCCGCAGGCGCAGCCGCGCTTCTGCCTCCGGTCTTGACACTCTCGCGGTGGGTAACGGGGCCACGTAGGAGCTGCCGAGGCCCAGGTTCTTTCCGGAGGAGGGAGGATGCTAGCCTCCCTGCCTTTCAGCCGCTGCTCCACGCCCGCCCTGCAGCCCGGCTCTCCGCACCGCCCTGCGCGCCCGGGTACCCGCCTCCCTGGGTGCCGGGCGCGCCGCCTGCCGCCCAGCCCGGCGGCCGGGGCAGAGCGGGCTCTCTGGCCCCCTGCCCTGCACCGGGCGGATGCTTCCCTCTGGTCCAGGGCCGAACTGCAGGAGCGGAACCCGAGCCTGTCGGTGATCCGCGCCTTGCCTCTCGGTGCCTCCTGGTCGGCTCACAAACCCCACCTTGTCTTACATGTTTAAATACCTAGCAAAGTAAGGGCAAGGTGCTGGCGTTACTTTTTGCCTGGCCAAGCACGCTGAGGGCCAGGAGATGCGTGGCCCTTGGAGCTTTTCCTGCTGGATCACGCAGTTAAGTTGTCACTCAGGGAAGCCTCCAGGTGGAGTGGGCCCTGGGCTGCTCACCCAACTGACTCCAGGGTGGGATGTCACCTTGCCTTAATCGTGCTGTTTAAGTACCACCCTGAAAAAGGAATTCAAAGTTTGTGTCTTGAATGTTTTTATTCTCCTGCCTTTCATTTTTTTAAAAAAATTCTCCCTCAATCCTTCATTAAGAAAAAATTGAAACATATGAAGAATTTCATTAGGTGTTTAAATGAGCTTTTATCACCTGATGTGATATGAGTGTGAATAAAACTGACCATATACATACATATTGTAGGTTGAAATGCTTATGTGTGAGAAGATGATGGCCAGGGTTAAGTTAGGATACAGAAGCTCGAGGTAATCTATCATCTAGGCAGGCATCCGGATACAGAATTCCTTGAAAATCTCAATCTTTCATAACTTTTGGCTAAAGGCCCTCAAGTCTCCCTGTCAAGGCCTGGGTTATACAATTTCGGGACCTTCTCAAAGCCTGTTCAGTGAAAACGCTAAGTTGGCATGTAAGCCCCCCAGCCCCCACCTGCATGCCTCCTCCATATTCTGCTTGCATTGATTTTCCCCTGAATGCCTTGCTATCCTCTGACACACGTGGTCTCCATTTTTTTTTTTAAATGTTTATTTATTTCTTTGAAAGTTAGAGTTACAAGGAGAGGAGAGACAGCGAAACCTTCCATCTGCTGGTTCACTCCCCAGATGGCTACCACAGTCGGGGCTGGGCCAGGCCAAAGCCAGGAGCCAGGAGCTTCATCTGGGTTTTCCACATGGGTGGCAGGGGCCCAAGCACTTTGGCAATCTGCTGCTGCTTTTTCCCATGCCATTAGCAAGGAGCTGGATCAGAAGTGGAGCAGCCAAGACATAAACTGGCCCCCATATGGATGCCAGTATTGCAGACAGCGGCTTTACCCGCCATGCCACAATGCCGGCCCTGATCTCCTGTGCTGAAGTGCAGGCTCTTGTCTCCTGAGTGTGTGGTGAGTCTCATATGCTTCAAAGACCAGTGTGAGTGTCTCTTGGGAAGCCTGCTTCTCACCAAGCAAAGTAGTTTTTCTGCCCCTTTCTTTACATACTTCATAGCATATAACCCCACAGTTTCTGTTTACTTACCAAGATCGGAAGGCCTACTCTGTTGCTGCAATTATTCTTCTAGATGCTAACAACAGAAACATTAATAAAAGTGATCCCTGCTCTCAAGGGCTGCATGAGTTTTCAGGAGGTATAGTTTGTAAAAGCTTCTTTTGTTTTTTCAAAGTTTTTATTTACTTATTTGGAAGGTAGAGTGATAGACCAAGAAGGAGAGAGCTTTCATCTGCTGGTTTACTCCGCAAATGGCTGCAACAGCCAGGTCTGGGCCAGGCAGAAACAAGGAGCTCGGAGCTCTAACAGGGTCTCCTTTGTGCATGGCACGGAGCTCAAGTAGTTGGGCCATCATTTGTTGCTCCATCCCTCACATGTACAGGGAGGCCTAAAAGTTGAATGATGGTATCTGCCACATGATTTTCCATGGAGTCCTTATGGTCAGGAATAGAACTGATACGTGATCAATGCTTATTTTGTTAATTATTAGGGTTAAAATGCAAGGTTTACCTTTAAGAATTATATTGTTTACAGAGAGAGAGAAAGCTCTGGCCTACTGTTTACTCCCGGAATACCTGCAGTGGCTGGTGCTGGGCCTGGTCAAAGCCAGGAGCCTGGATGCTTTCCAAGTCTGTCGCATGAGTGGCAGGAACACAATCACTTGAGTCATCCCCACTGCCTCTCAGGGTCTGTATCAGCAGGAGGCTGGAGTTAGGAGTGGAGGCTAGATTAGAACCCAGGCTTGAACTTGGATGTGGGCAGCCGCTGTCCTAACTGGCATCTTAACCACCAGGCTAAATCATGCCTCAAGGCTAAGCCTTTTGAAAAGAATGTTCTATCCACCAGTGAGTAGTGCATATCAGTTGAAGCGGACTTCATCTCAACTTGCATTAACAGCATTGTTAATTACAGTTGGTCTGTTTAGTGGGGAAAAAATAAATTTACTTGAGGAATTTGAGGACAGAAATACTTGTTTATTCTTCTCCATTTTTTCTTTTCTTTTCTCTCTCTCTTTTTTTTTTTTTTTGTTGCACATTCATATTGTGGAAAGAACTCTTCTGCACTTTAAATCTATCTCATGTTTTTCCTAAGAAGTGGCCTGGTTGAGGCCCCATTGCTTAAAAAAAAAAAAAACACACACAGGAACAGGGTTTTGCAGGGGCTTAATGTTTATAGGGAATTACAAGCCCATTTTCATTTAGTGTTTAATGCTAGTTGAGCGATTAAGAGTGAGCTGTGGTTAAGCATTCTTGCTTCAGTAGGACACACAGAAGTGAAGAGTTCCAAGCCTGAACCAGTTTCGGCACGAATGCCAGTTTGACAGCCTTGCAGGTGTCATCTGATAGGGTTCCAGCAGTGTGAACCGTGACCAGCAGGAGGCTCGGATGCGCGGAGCAGAAAGCCTAAGGAGGCACTGGGTTTCAACTTTCCAGCGTGGCAAGGGGCATTTTTTCCCTCTCCATTTCCTTCTGGGCAGAGGTTGGGGCCCCAGGATTAGGGGAGAGAGAGCAAGAGAAAGAGTTTTACAAAATCCAAACAAAGCAGGGTCAGTTGTTTGACTTCTTCTGTTTTAGGAAAATAAACACAGGACTTTGCAAGTCTAAAAATAAAGTGTTCCCTTTGTCACACCGTTCTGGTGTTGGAAAAGATCAATGGAGAGATTGTGGTGCCCTCAAGAGTCACCTGGCTCAGAGGTTTGTGCATGACCTGGAAATGATGTAAGATCTGTTTCGGGGAGCTTTATACTTAGAGAGGGGTTACAGGTGCTGTGACATTATTTTCCGTCATTCACCCGTGGAGATCTTTGTCATAGCAGATTTCAGGTATTTCTGTCTCCTACTCCTGTAGTCCTGGTTTAAGCTCTTCAGCTTCTTTAATCCTGTTTCTCACTTCTGCCGGCAACCCACCCCACATTCTTTCTTTAGAAGTACCAGGGGCACTTAAAGCTATGCCAATTGAGAAAAATTAGTTTATTTGTAGATGCTATTAATAGGCTCACCTGGTTTGTTCAAACAAGAATAGAGACAAATCTTGTGAACATGGACTTGGGCAGCTGTAATAGAACAGAACTTCAGTGAACCCCTTCAAAGAGCTGAGTCTTTGCAGTACCGGTTTCTGTGTTTGAATGAGATAATTCCAGCAGTGCTGTTATCTTTGTTGACTTCCCTCTGAGAAAGGCTAAAGAGACTCCTGCCTCAGAGTGTTTGATTTATTTAGAATTTTTTGTGCAGTTATTTTTTTTTTTTTGTAAAGAGAAAAATGTATACAGAAATACTCTTTTTGCTTTTATTGTGTGTGGTAACATATATATCCCATTACCTTTATGTAGTCTTGTTATACATGCAGTTTCTCAGTGTTGCTTCATGTTTTTGTGCTGGGTCGTCATTTCTGATCTAAAACTAGTAAGTTCCATCTTACTCAACAAAAAATAGTTTGATTCCTAGAATCCTAGCCAGGGTTTAGCAGGATTTCTGTCCCTTAAGGCTTTACGTACCCATTCCGGTGTGTTTTCCCCAAGCCCAGGTGACTGGGCACATGGCCAGGTCTGCAAGGAGGAACAGACTCTGCTCACATGAGATGTGCACACAGCCAGGGCTGCCCCCGTTTGCCCTGTGTTCCCAGAGTTTCTGCAGGGGGCCAAGGCAGGGACTGGAAGTGGTTGTGTACACATCCCAGTGGCAGTGTGAGGACTGTGGCAGCCATATGGGGCACACGAGCAAGCTGGAGCCCTGTGTGTGCCTTCTCAGGCCTTGACACCGGGGGCAGCCCGGAGTGTGCCTCTGCCCTGCTGCTGCTGCTGCTCTGGTTAGTTCTGCTTTATTTATTTTTTAAAAGATTTTATTTATTTATTTGAGAGGTAGAATTACAGACAGAGAGACAGAGAGAAAGGTCTTCCTTACGTTGGTTCACTCCCAGACAGCCGCAACAGCCGGAGCTGCGCCGATCTGAAGCCAGGGGCCAGGAGCTTCTTCCAAGTCTCCCACGTGGGTGCAGGGGCCCAAGGACTTGGAGCCATCTTCTGCTCTCCCATGCCATAGCAGAGCCCTGGATCGGAAGAGGGGCAGCTGGGACTAGAACCGGCACCCATATGGGATGCCTGGGCCACAGGCGGGGGATTAACCTGTGTCACGCAGCTGGCCCCTATTTATTTCTTTTTAAATAGTAATAAAAAGAAGCCTAAAATGCTTGGCTAAAGACAGGGCTTTGCTTTGAACTTTGTTTCACTTTTCTAAAATTTATTTATTAAAAAACTTATCTAAAAATGACTGATTCATTTGAAGGGCAGAGAGACGGAGAGGGGGGAGAAGGGAAAGACAGGGAGAGACAGAGATCTTCCATCCACTGACTTATTCCCCAAATGGCCAGGGCTGGGCTAGGCAGAAGCTAGGAGCCAGGAGCTTCTTCCAGGTCTCCTACGTGAGTGCAGGGGCCCAAGGACTTGGGCCATATTCCACTGCTTTCCCAGGCACATTAGCAGGGAGCTGGATCAGAAGTGGAGCAAACCTGCAGTCGTATGGGATGCCAGCATTGCAAGTCTGTGCTGCACTGTTGGCCTCCAGTTTTCTTTCCATATGTGGTGAACAGATTTCATGTATTTATATATACAGATTTAGGGGCATAGTGATACTTCCCACCCACACTCTCACCTTCCTTCCTCCTTCCTTATTTTTCCTTTTAATTTTTACAATGACATACTTTCAGTTTATTTTATAATCATAAGCTTAAACCACATTAAGAATTAAGTTGTTTTCAAGAGGAAAATATTGAAGCATTCTTTGTGGTAAATATACATAACAGGTATTTACCACGTTAGCCATTTATAAAGTATGCAGCTCACTGGCGTTAATTATACTCACACAGAAGTGCTTTTTAATTTTTTGCTTATTTTCATTTAAATTCTCTTTGAAAACATGCTGATCGCACTACCCACCACGTGAGAAAGGTGTCAAGATAAAAAGAAACTTAAGGTAGAGTGACTGCCGTCCTGGCTCGCTTTGTACATTTGCTCTGTGATAACGTGGATTTTCCCCTGCCTCTCACGGTTTCTTTGACTACTACACGTTTGATGATGGTGTTTGAAAACTGCAGCAGCGCGGGCTCAGGAGCCAGGCAGCCTGGCCTGTTTCATTGTCCTGCGATGGTGGCCACTGGCGTTTGTGACCTTGAGCCAGTTACTCAGATGTGTCTGCACTCAGTTCCCTCCTTGGTGACGTGGAGATGATAAAAACAAGGTTGGGAGGATTGAGAGACTGTGGAGTACTTGGAACCCCGCCTGGCACGGGGTGCACTCTGCACTGGCCTTAGCCATAAACTGCTGTAAACTTGGTCGGCTGCTCAGGTGCACGTTATCAAGAAAGAACACAGTCCTGGCTCTGGCTTGAAGACTTCCTGTGCTGGGTTCCCGCAGGCAGGAAGCAGACCAGGCAGGCCCCCTGGCTCTCCTCGCCCTGGCTTGCTGAGCAGCCTTCCCCGCAGGGCCGCCTCCTCGCACCTCTCCCCACCTGCCTCCACACCTCCACTGCACCCGGCGGGAGCTGGAGAGGCCTGTGGCGCTCCTGGCGATTGGGGTTCAGGTGCCAAATGGCCCTCTGACAAGTGGTGAGGGCATCCCGCGGGAAGGCGGCTGGGGAGGGTCAGCCCATGGTGAGAGGGCTCTGGGAGCAACCTGCTAAGACTGCACTTTCCTTGCACCTCTGAGTTTGCCCCCGAGGCGGCCATGCTGGCAGGAAATGCTGCTGACTAAAAGAAACGTTCCCTGCGCCCCCCTCCCCCTGCCCGGGGGAGCACGGGGCGTCAATTTCAGGCCAAGTCATCGCAACCACTCCCCTCCCTCCCGCCTTTCTCAGGTCTCGCTCTTACCTCAGATGACAAAAGCGGACAAGACACCCTCCCCACTGGGGACTCCCTACCCTCTTTCTGCTCTCTCTTAGCAAGGCTGATTGACGGAACCTCCCGTTCACAGCCCACTGCAGACACACCTCTCTCGGATCTCTGGCCTCGACCCGTGGGCGCTGCCGTCCTCTCTCTTCTCCTGCGGGATGTGGCACCATCTGCCCTTTCCGCTTCCAGCAAGGCTATGGCTTGGCCTCCCATGGCACCCCTCATACTTCCCTCTGCTTCCCCGTTTGCCCCAGCTCCAGGCAGCACATCTCTATGTCTGAGCCCTCACCTGCCACCTGCAGTGCTCAGAGTCTCCCTGACTTGACACTGGTATTTGGACTGCCCCTTAAAAGATTTTTTATTTATTGTATTTGTTTGAAAGGCAGAGAGACAGAGAGCTCCCATCTACCGGTTTACTCTCTAAACACCCACAACAGCCAGGCCTGGGCCATGCCAAAGCCAGGAGTGAGGACTTCAATCCAGGTCTTGTACATGAGTGGTAGAGACCCAAGTACTTTCACTGGCTTTTGATGCTTCCCGAGCAGAACATTAACGGGAAGCTGGAATTGGGAACAGAGCTTGGACTTGAACCCATGCACTGTGATAAGGGAGGTGAACATCGTTAAGTGATGTCTTTTTTTTTTTTTTTTTTTAAGATTATTGATTTGAAGGCAGAGTTACACACACAGAGTGAGAGAGCAAGAGAGAGAGAGGGAGAGAGAGCAAGCAAGCGAGAGTGCTTCTGCCTGTTAGTTCACTCCCCAAATCGCAGCAAGCATTGTGGCTGGACCAGGCCAGAGCTAGGAGCCAGGACCCCCATCTGGGTCTTCTACCCAGGGCCCAAGTACTTGATACCTTCGACTGTTTTTCCAGATGTATTAGCAGGGAGCTGGGTTGGAAGTGAAGCAGCTGGAGCTTGGACCAGGCCTCGTAAGGGATGCTGGCATGGCAGGTGGTGGCTTAACCCAGTGCCACAATGCTCCTCCCTCCCAGTGGCATCTTAACTGCTGTGTTACGCATAGTTTTTTAAAAAATATGTACTTTACATGTATTATGAAAAATAACGTTCTTGTCCTAAAGAAACATCATGCTTTAAATTCCATTTTTTTCTATGAATTTTTTGGAAGTATCCTATGTTTTTGCGTAGCTGCTTCATAGGAACCTGCTGCTCAGAGTAAACTCACTGTTTCTCCACACGCACTTCAGTCCTGTTCCTGCTCTTCCTTAGCACCCTGCAGAGCAAAGTGTGCTGCACATCCTCCACCTTCCCAACTTCAACAGTCTCCCACATCTGGTCAGTCACCACGTCCCAGATGTGCACACTGGTTGTCGTCTCTGATCTATCTCTGACTCTTCATCTTGGTCACCATTGGTTTAGTTCAAGCCCTTACAAATTCTTATTCGGTTACTGTAATACTTCCCTGTGCTCCATTCTTTTTTTTTTTTTTTTTTTTGACAGAGTGGATAGTGAGAGAGAGAGAGAGACAGAGAGAAAGGTCTTCCTTTCTTCCGTTGGTTCACCCCCCAGTGGCCGCTGCGGCTGGTGCACTGCGCTGATCCGAAGCCAGGAGCCAGGTGCTTCTCCTGGTCTCCCATGCGGGTACAGGGCCCAAGGACCTGGGCCATCCTCCACTGCTCTCCTGGGCCACAGTAGAGAGCTGGACTGGAAGAGGAGCAACTGGGACAGAATCTGGTGTACTGGCGCCGCAGGGGGAGGATTAGCCTATTGAGCTATTGAGTGGCCAAAATCCTGTGCTCCATTCTTTTGTCTCCCTCCCTCCCCTCCTCCCTTTCCTTTTTTAAAGATTTTATTTATTTGGGAGGAAGAGTCAGTGGGGTGGGGTGGGGTGGGGAAAGAGAGAGAGAGAGATCTTCCATTTGCTGGAAGACATCCATTTGGAGCTGGGCCGATCCAAAGCCAGGAGCCAGGAGTTTCCTCTGGGTCTGCCACATGGGTGCAGGGGTCCAAGCACTTGGGCCATCTTCCACTGCTTTCCCAGGCTATCAGCAGGGAACTAGATCAGAAGTGGAGCAGCTGGAACAGGAAACAGTACGCATATGGGATGCCAGCGGTGCAGGCAGAAGCTTGACTTGCTGTGCCACAGCGCAGGGCCCTGTCTCCTTTCTTGTTTTCAGCTAGAGTACGCATTGCCAGCAATGTGCTAACTGCTGTACCAACATTTTTATTGTGCTGCTTCCAGGCTTCAACACCTCTAACAACCTTCTCGCATCCTCCAGGTGAACTCTGAGCAGGCTGTTTGAGGCCTCTGGGGCGTTGTCTGTTGCTGCCCTTTCCAGCCCAGTCTTGTCATTTCCATCCCCAGGGCAGATGTCTCCAGCCAGGGCGAACCTCTTGCTGTTGCTGAGGTGTTTCCTGCTTGCCTCGCCTCTGCTGGGAACAGCATTCCTCCACCCTTCCTTTCCTGGTGTTCTCCAGGTAACGGTGAGCTCTGTGCAGCTTTGTCTTTATTGAACCTTAGCCCGCAGGTGGAAGTATACATATAACAGTGTGCATCTTGGTGCTTGTTCACAGGTTGAGCATCCTCATGTTACCAGCACCCTGACCTAGGTTCCCATTTAAGATCCTGAATGGGTGATTTCTCTTTCCAGGAACTGTCTCTGCCCCATAGGCCTCTTTGCCCTTGTCCTCTGGCTCCGTTGGGTCCCTCACTTCCAGGCAGTGCTCACACACCACGTGCAAACGCTTTCTTCCGTTCCCATCCTGCAGTCACTCAGCTCCATGCCTCCCTCATATGTGGTATTCGATAAATGTTTTCTGTTTGAAGGTGTGAGTTCTGGGGACAAATGCTCCCTTCTCCATTGAGGAAAACAGACATTGCCCAGCTCCAAAACCATGCCTTGCTAGGTCTGGAGTATTTAATATTGCCTATGGCTAATGATGATGCTTATTTAGGTGCATCTGGGCCCATCAGCATAAAGGGCTCTGTAGAAATGATCTCATTAATCCTCATAAATCAAGAGTAAGCACTCGGAGTGCTCCCACTGGTCTGCATCGTGGAGGTGGGCAGAGGTCCCAGGCCTGAGCGGTGGATTCTCTGGAGCTCCCCATGGTAGTTCATGCATCCTTTTGCTTAGACATTGTGGGGCATATGGGGAAGTCTGGCATTGTCATCCTCTTCAAAAGCCGTAGAGCTGTCCTTTCTAGAGTGTGCCAATGGTCATTTTCTTGTTGCTCATGTGTTTGTATATAACCTTCACCTTAAAACTTGGCGAGGCCCTGGCTGTGTAGAAGCCAGAAGTATTGGAGACGATTCGGGATGCAGGTGAAACACAGGAGCAGAATTACAGAACAGGTGGCTTTCAAAGGTTATTCCCATGGCAGGAATTGTACATTTCTAAATTATAAGGGACTGAGGATGATAGGATGGGTATGGTACATGCAATCTTTTCTTTTTTTTTTCTTTTAATGATTTATTTATTTAGAGACAGAGAACTGCCATCTACTGCTTCACTTCCCAGATGCCTGCAATAGACAGGGCCGGGCCAGTCCCAATCCGAGAGTTGAGAACTCGGTCTCGGTCTCCTGTGTGAGTGGTGAGGACCCAACTACTGGAGGCAGTACTGCTGCTTCCCACGGTACACATTAGCAGGAACCTGGAATTGAGATCAGAGCCAGGACTTAAACCCTGGGGCTCCAGCTGGCATCCTCTGAAAAGTCTTTTTACGAAATGTTATTTATTTTCATCTACTTGAAAAGCAGAACGGCAGATAGAGTGAGAGAGTGAGCTTTTGTCCATTCCTCAAATGCCCATGAGAGATAAGATTGGGCCAGGCTGGTCCCAGGAACTCCATCTGGGTCTCCCATGTGGGTGGCAGGGACCCAAGTATTTCTGCCATCATCTGCTATCTCCCAGAATGCATTAGCAGGAAGCTCATAAGCTGAACACCTGGGACTCAAATCACTCTACTATGGGACGCCAGTGGCACAAGCAGTAGCTTAACCCACTGCACCACAACACCCCCAAGCAGAGTTTTAACTACTTAGCCAAATGCCCACCCCCGGCCTTTCTTTTTAAGTTAAAGCAGCCTAATAGATGTTGTAACTCCTCTACGGAAATATTTTTTTCCTATATTAATAGAATTACAAACACAGTCATGTGAATTTTTACGTATCCTCAAGATGGTTTTGTTTAAATTACAGTAAAACAACTCTGGGATGGCTGCAGTGAAGTGTGTCTTTTTCCATATCTGCCATTCATTTTTAAGTTTTTGATGCTAGAGACGAATTCCATGTGTTAATTCAGAAGACGTTTCATATTTGGCTGAAAGAAAGCAGAAGAGGAAGAGTAGTCTTTTAGAGAGTGGGTTGGCAGTGCTTTCTTTCTAGAATTGATTTAGGTAAACACATTGGGATCTGATGTGAGTAAATGCCGAAATAATTCACATTTCTCCTCACCAGGTAGTACACAATAAAATCTGGCTTAATTTTGAAAAACTTCTTGGCCCTTGCTGAATTAGTGGAATTAACCTTTTAAACTGGTTGCGTGTTTTGATATGTAGGAAAAGCTTGTTTTAACATTGGCTCAGCAATAGAGATGCCAGTTAACATCTCTATGTCCCATAGCAGAGTACCTGGTTCAAGGCTTAGCTCCAGCTCCTTATTCCAGATTCCTGCTAATGCAGGCCCTGGGAGGCCTTGGGAACAGCTCAAGTGATTGGGTTCCTGCCACCCATTGAAGACCTGGATTGAGTTTCTGGCTTCTGGCTTTGGCCCCCTGGTCCTTGTGGGCAATTGGAGGAGTGAACCAGTGGATATGAGCTCTTTGTGTTACAAATAAATTAAAAAAAAAAAAAAAAAGAATCAACAGAGACTTCAACATTTATTTTACCTCTGGTTTTAAACTTCTTCTAGGTAAGTGGCATTTAGTATAACTCCCAGAAGTTGGGTTACTTAATGTACTTCTTCTGTTAGGTAAAAGTGTAGTTTGCTGATATTTATAGGGTTTAAATTTTCAGTCTTTAGTCACTACTGGAGCTATTTGCCAGAAAAACTAGATAAGAAGGGGAGATGGATGGCTTTGTGCCAGTAAATGATAGATACTCATGGGAGATTGTTTTGGAAGCCAGTGACCTGCAACAGTTCTGAGACGACTCATACTCACTGTATTGATGGCTGAGGTCTTAGAAGAATTCATGAGCTGATTGTGAACTGGTAGCATCAGTTTGTAGCAGTGTCTGTAATGATGGGTGTCCCAGCGACTTTGTTTCCTGCCTGGTTTATTTGTGTGATTGAAAAAGGGTTTTATTTTCTGGGTTGGTGCCTGTTGACCTGTCTTGTGTTACTTGAAGTCTACTTTGAATCATTTAGTGGGTGTCTACCTTTCTCTCCCTTTCTCTCTCTCTCTGACTGGCAATATCACTTCTCCTTTGCTTAATTATGGGGTGACTCAAGAAAGCAAAGCAGCAGCAGTAGCAGAGGGCTCCTGGGGGAAGAATTGCAGGTCGGTACTGGTTTTTATAACAGTTTCCAGGTGAGAGATGGCATCAGACTATAGGGAAAATAAGGAAACTCAGTTTTGGGAGAGACTGAACAGAAAAGTGTTCCAGCTCCTTTGTTTCATAATTGAAAACTGTAATGTTGGAAGTTGAAACCTTCTGTCTGTGGTCCAGAAATGCTTAGAATCCCAGGCTCATGATTCGTGTTTGGTTTGGCATTTTCTTCTGCTTACAGTTGCCTTGCTGGTGGGAAGGAAGAAGACAGATAAATTACCAATTCAATGAATTTTATAATTACCATTTTACAAGAGTAAATATATATATGTGTATATGAGAATGCATTTATTATGGAGGAATCACAGTAGAAATCTTCTTTAGAGGTGTTACGGTGATTATATATATATCCTTTTAAACTTATACATATAAATATATATTCGTTAGGGAATGTTTATTTAACATGTAAACCAGGTTCTATATATATGTAAACAAGTAATAGCCTCATTTCAGCCATCATCTTTTGCCTGGTCTGTAACAACAGATTGTATTTTTAATCTTAGGTTTAACCTGTCAGTAAGGTAGATTTGGATGTGTGTGGCCAAGTCAGGTTGAGAAGCAGCAGGCTGATGGGTGAAGAAAAGTATATGAAACAAGTGTAACTTGACATCATTAGTTGGAGCAAAGGTTCTGTACTGGGGACCCGGCAGGTGCCTTCTGCGGGTCTTATGTTTTGTAACAGGGAGAAGTGTGGCCACTGCCACACTGTCTAATACGGTAACCACAAACCACACATGGCTACTCGAGTTTAAATTGAGTAAAATTAAAGAGAAAAGATAAGAGTCTTTCACTGCTCTTCCCACGAATTCAAGTGCCCAGTGGCCTCTTGTGGCTGGTGCCTGCCTTATTGGACAATGCAGGTTCAAAAGATTTGGGTCAGCACTGAAAGTCTTTTGGACCAGGGCTGGACACTACTTCTCAGAAACGTCGGGTTGGTGGCTAAATAGTATTACATAGCCATAGGCAATGTGAGGCCTCCTTGTAAGACCGTGCTAAGGTGCATCACTGACCTGGAGGTTTTTTTTTTTTTTTTTTTTTTTTTTTTTTTTAAGTAGAAAACATCTTTTGTTTTCACTCCTTTCCTATCTGAATTCACATTTTCAGGAGAAGTAACATTCTTTGTGCAAGTGATGAAACAGATACTGCTGTTGGCTTAGGCAGATAGTTTCAAACTAGGAGTTTAAATCTTACCCACTTAACGCATTCTGGAAATGCGCTTGTGATGACTGTAAACACAGAGATTTCCTCCCAAAAGAAATGCAGTATTTTCAGAAGTATCAAAATGTTACATTTCCTTTAAAAATCACTTTAGCGTCTTGGGGTTGGATATGGAGTCGAAATCCCTTCTGTTTATCTTGTGCTGTGTTATGAAGAAAGATCTGACTCGGTAGGTATTTTTTGATGCAAGTGCAAAGGATTTCTGAAACTAACCCTACTTAGAGAAAATAACGCCTGTGTTACTTTTAGTCACTTAAACAGTGAGCTGGACTCTCTGTCCTGTCTTTTCCCTGAAGTCAGAAATTAGAAACATTTTGGTATTTGAGTGATTAAAGGATCAGCAGCCAGCCTAAGTTATAGATCTCAAAGCAAATAAAACATCCAGTGTTTAAGTCAGGACTTTAATAGAAACTCACACTCAGTAGTCACTGTTTGGGTTAGCATACCTGCTTTGTTAGGAGAAGGAATTAATGACTGAGAGGTGATGGGAAAAAAAAGAAATCTGTGTAGGGAGATTAACTGGGTTTAAATTTGGTCAGTTCCGGAACAGTCTGTACTTTCTCACGTTTCGGGTCCCTTGGGTGACCAGAGCGTCAGAATGTTTTACTATGTAATCCTTTTATAATTTTTCCTTCTGAATGCCCTTTCCAGTCTCTGAAGTTCTAAATCCAGGGCCTGATCTTAAGCAGGAGTTGTGGACACCTTGCCCTACCCCCGGCACATTTGCTGGGGGCTGGGGACTGAAAGCCAGCCGAGGCAGTGCTCTGTGCTAGTTCACATTGAGACCTTTGGCGAACTGGAGCGTCCCAGTGTTTCTGGGCTAACACAGGCTCAGAGCTAGATTGTTTGCCTTTACTAAAGTAAATGCTCCTCAGTTGTTCAGAAAGTGGCCATCTCTAGGTGTGTCGGATGACCGCCCCACAGTTCTGGCACAGCCCCCATCCTGATTGTTTCCATAGAGGGAGCAAAACTCTGGGACGACCATAGCTTCATAATAGTATTATCAGAGAGGCCTAAAGCCTCTCTGACACAGATGACATTGTCAGCCTCGTACCTTCCACTGTTACTTAAGTCGTCTTTAAAGCAAAGGGGGATAACTGTTGTTTCCTTCAAAGTGAAGTTGTGGGATGGTGTCTTGTATTTATTTAAGAGAGATTTATTTTCTAAGAGTTACAGAGAACGTGAGACAGAGAGACAGAGATCTTCCATTCTCTGGTTCATGCCCCAGAGAGCTGCATCAGCCAGCGGTGGACCAGGTTGAAGCCAGGAGCTTCTGAGTCTCTGACATGGGTGCAGGGGTCCAAGCGCTTGGACTGTCTTCTGCTGCTTTCCCAGGCCATTAGCAGGGAGCTGGATCAGAAGTGGAGCAGCCGGAACTCAAACCGGCACCCATATGGGATGCCAGCATTGCAGGCAGTGGCTTTACCCACTATGGCACAGTGCGGGCCCCTACTTTCTCTTTATAGCTACATCTTATTTCATGTGCTTTTAAAAATATGAACAGTTTTTAACATTTTATTTTCATTTTTCATTGAAAGGCAGAAAACAAGGGATAGAGACAAAGATCTCCCATCCCCTGATTCTCTCCCCAAATGGCCCCAACAGCCTAGGCTGGGCCATGCCCTCTGGAGTCACGAACTCAGTTCAAGTCTACCTGGGTGGCAGGGACCCAACTACTTGAGCCATGACCTGCTGCCTCCCAGAGTATACATTAGCAGGAAGCTAGAACTCGAAGCAGAGCAGCCATCTGAACCCTGGGTACTCCTATGAGGTTATCATTTCTTGATGGTGAAAACATTCAGAATCCTTCCTGGTACCTTTTTCTTTTAGACAACTGTGCAGTACATTATCATTTTCTGTAGCCACCTTTCTGTGCAGTAGAACACCAGAACTTCCTACTTCCTGTGTAACTGAAACTTTGCACCTGCTAATTAACCTTTCCACATCTCTCTTCCCCTTACACTTGCTCTTAAGCTGTTTCCAAAAATATTTGAAGCAGTGGTAATTTTATTGGAATAAGTATTTAACTTTACAGAATGACTCTTTAGCCCAGCTGTGCTTTTAGTTGTTTAAAGTCAGTTTTCTCTGATTTTCTGTATATAAAGAGAATTGAAAATGAATCTTGATATGAATGGAAGGGGAGAGCGAGTGGGAAAGGGGAGGGTTGCGGGTGGGAGGGAAGTTATGGGGGGGGGGAAGCCATTGTAATCCATAAGCTGTACTTTGGAAATTTATATTCATTAAATAAAAAAAAAAGAAAGTAAAAAAAAATAGTTTTCTTAAAGCTACTATTTCTCATGGATTCTAGATCATTATTCCACAGAAGTAATGAGATTATCCAGGACCATGGTTTTGGTTTTACTTTATTTTATTTGATGACTGCTAATTTATTATCCTGACTGCTGATTTATTCCCCCAAATACCCAAAATAGCCAGGTCTGGGCCAGCCTGAAGCCCAAGCCAGGAACTCAGTCTAGGTCTCCCACGTGAGTGGCAGGGAGCCAAATGCTTTAGCTACTACCTGCAGGAAGCTGGAATTGGAGTGGAGCTGGTGTTGAAACCCAAGCAATATGGCATGCAGGTATCCCAAGCAGTGTCTTAGGATGAGGTCTTAGGGTCATAGCCGTGTCTCATGTGTGCACAATTTGATAGGAGCTCAAGGCTAGGGAACGAGGAGGGACAATGTCCTTTATCCAGCTCTGTGTTGAGCTGGATGCCTCTGAGAAGTGGAAAGACTCAGTTCTGTGTTTACTATGGATTCTGTCTGTCTCTGTTCCAGCTATCTAAAACTGAAACATGACACCCCCCCACCCAACACACACATAGTGCCTTAAAGCCACAAGCATGTTGTGGCACAGGTTAGAACACTACTTGTCATACTGGCATCTCATATTAGAGTGTTGGTTCCAGTCCTGGCTGCTCTGCTTCAGATCTTGCTGCCTGCTAATATACCTTGAAAGGCAGTGGGTGATGGCCAAGAGTGTGGGAGCCCTGGGTGGAGTTCTTGGTTCAGGCCTGGCAGTTGTGGCCATTTGGGAGTGAACCAGTGGATGGAAGATTCATTCTCTCTCTCTCTCTCCCTCCCTCCCTCCCTCCCTCCCTCCTTCCCTCTCTCTCCCTCTCCTCCCCTCCCCTTCCCCCCTCTCCCCCTCCTCCCTCCTCCCTCCCTCCCTCCCTCTCTTTTTCTATCCTCCCTCCCTCTCCCCCTCTCTGTCAGTTGGCCTTTCAAATAAATAAATAAGTCTTTAAAAAAATCATGAGCATTTTGTTTGGTTGCAGTACCACTGTCAGCAGATTGGCCATGAGGTCAGTCTTGGAAGCTGCTCTGCTGGGACCTTCTGTTGTAAGACAGTGTCACTTGCAGGCCTGGTTTGTGCTGATTGGCCTTTGTTTTGCACCAGCTACTCATTCATTGATTCATTCATTTTGAAAGACAGACAGATAGCTCCTATCTCCTGGTTTACTTCCCAGATGCCTGAAGCCACAAGCTGGAAGCCAGGAAATCAGTCTAGGTCTCCCATAGGTATTGTAGAGCCCCAAGAGCTGAGCCATCATCTCTGCCTCCTGGGGTGCACATTGGCAGGAAACTGGAATCAAAGTGGAGCTGGGACTGGAACTCAGGAACTCCAATAGGATATGGGCATCCCAAGTGGTGTCTTAACCCCTGAGCCAGACACAGGCCCCTGCCTTCTCCTTTATAAGGAGCCTTGCCTGGACTTTGTTCCTGGTTCCTGGCAGCAGCACCATTCCAGGAGAGTGAGAGAGCTGCAAGGACAAGCACATCATGTGGCCTATTCCGATTCAGGTTCCTGCACTTGTGGGAGGGGCAGTGAAAGTCTCGTGTGCATGTTTGGGGCATTCTTATTGCCATCATTGTAAACTCTTGACCACAGTGACTTTATTTAGCACATGGGTGATGAATGTACAGTGTTGGTCATTCATTTGACGTTTGTTTTTTACTTGTCCTAGAGCAGCTAATTACCCAACTACCTTTACTCTGGTGGTTATGGTTTCGTTGATTACAGGTTTCATAGGCTAATTTGTGTGTGAATTGACCATTGGCATGTTTTTTTTTTTTTTTTTTTTTTTTTTGCTGTAAATGTGGCTGCTGGAATGTCTAACTTGCTAAAACTTCCAACAGTTTCAATTCCAGTGAGGCATTTGAATGGTGAAAGCACTGTGTATGTGTGTGTGTGTGTGGGGGGGGGGTGTGTTGGGGGGCAGAGGAAGGGAGGGAGGGAGGGAAATGCTGGCCCATTTTTAGTCTTGAGATATTTTATTCCAGCTTGACCTTCTTAAAACTTGACAGCACGTTAAAAATATAGATTGTTTGCATGCATATGTAATTATTTACCCTGCCACCTGAAAGTCAGTGAGCTGGGTCTATGGCAGTCCTAAAAATAACAGGTTGTCTATGCATTACTCCACTTAAAGGTGTATTGTTGCTTAGAAAATCAACATGTTTTAAACTTTTATTTATTTGTAAGGTAGAGTGACAGAGAAGAACATCAGAGAGAGAGAGAGAGAGAGAGGTTTTCCCTCTACTGGTTCACTTCTTAAATGCTTGCAACAGCCATGGGTGACCAGCTAAAGCAGGACCCAGAACTCTATTTAGGTCTCCTGCATGGTGGTGGGATTGGTGGGAACTCAAGTCTTTGAGCCATCATCTGCTGCTTCCCAGGAGCATTAGCAGGAAGCTGGATCAGAAATGGAGGCAGAAGTTTATCCCACACACTGAGATTCAGCCCAGCTGTCCCGAACAGTGGTTTAACCCACTGTGCCATAATGCCCTACCCTAGTTTCTATACTTTGAAGTCAGTCCAGAAAGATTTCATTAACTGTTTTATAGGATTTTTTTAAGATTTTCTTTTTTATTTGAAAGGCAAAGTTATGGAGACATGGAAAGATAGATCTTTTTTTTTTTTTTTTTTTTTTTTTTTTTTTTTTGACAGGCAGAGTGGATAGTGAGAGAGAGACAGAGAGAAAGGTCTTCCTTTTTTCCATTGGTTCACCCTCCAATGGCCGCCGCGGCTGGCGCATCGCGCTGATCCGAAGCCAGGAGCCAGGTACTTCTCCTGGTCTCCCATGGGGGTGCAGGGCCCAAGCACTTGGGCCATCCTCCACTGCACTCCTGGGCCACAGCAGAGAGCTGGCCTGGAAGAGGGATAACGGGGACAGAATCCGGTGCCCAGACTGGGACTAGAACCCTGTGTGCTGGCGCCGCAGGCGGAGGATTAGCCTATGGAGCTGCGGCGCTGGCTGAAAGATCTTATATCTGCTGATTCACTTCCCAAATGGCCACAACTGGACAAAGCCAGAGGAGTCAGGAACTCCATCCAGGTCTCCCACATCTTCTGTTGCTTCCTCAGATGCATTAGCAGGAAGCTGGATTGGAATGGGTGTTCAAATGGGATTCTGGCCTGCTGCACCACAGTGTTGGGCCCCTTGTGATTAGCTTTTTAAAAAGAATTACCAGCCTGGAGGGATAGAGAGATTAGAAACCTAGTAGTAGTTATTGACATATTTTGCCCATTTTCTTTGTTATATGCAAATGGTAGAAATAATAGAAGAAATTATACCATTAATTAAATTACAAAGCCTTTCTGATAGAACCCATTATCATAAAACATTGTTTGCTTTTAGATGTCAGAGGAGGGCTGAGTACTGCCTTTATAAAGGTAGAGATTTAAGGGCTGCATGATTTACTCATCACAGCATGGGAGCAGTGTGGTCAAGGGAACAGGCTCAGGTGGCCCCTTCCTTCTGGGTCTCAGGGAGGAAGGACTGACCTCTGAGGATATAGATACTTCCCAACTTAAATATTTTAAGCTTCCCAGGCATTATTCAAATAATCATAGTTGACCATTGTAGAAAATTTGGATAAGACAGAGATGCGTAAAAAGGGGTGAAAATCTCCAGTAAGCTCATCAGCCAGGACCAGATACTGTGTGGATTTTGGTTGAGGTGTATAAGTTGAAATGGAGCTGTGCTTTTTGAAAAAATATATAAATGGATAATTTTGGATGTTGGTACTCTTCTGTGTTCCCAGTATTTTCACATTTAATTTGTATGCACGAAAAATAAACCAATGCTAGATTGATACTTACTTGTATCAATTTGATTTGTTTCTCAAGAATTTAGTGCATTGAAAATCAAAGCATATTCTGATTATTGGGAAAGTGTGTAAGTATTTTCTTCTCATACTTAAATGTTTTCAAACTCACAGTGTGACTAATACAATCTAATACTAATGTCTATATTATAATTTAATATTTCTTAGAAGTATCTGGTGTACTTTGCCCTTTGTCTCCTGGGTACTGTTGGATCTGTATTCTGCCATTTGATGCTTTCCCAATTGGGAGTGAAATCATTTGAAGAAAGTTCTCTCCCATCCAGGGAAGGTCAGGGTAGGTTGGTGTTTGTGGATGTGTTTGAACAGAGTAAGGGCTGTTCATCTTCACACTGACCTTTCATATGAGACCTAGAACTGGCAGTGTGACAGTTTTCCAGATTGGTTAAGTGTGTGTTATCTTTCTGTAGAACTAGCTGTCTGATTTCACAGACAGGTGGAAAAAATAAATTTCTAGAAATGTAATTTTAAAATATGACTATTGAATTTTTTCAGTATTTTAAATTTCAGAGTTTTCAGAATATAGCAAAAGAATAAAGTAACTTGGCATAATTAGTGTTTTATTAGAACAAGGGTTTTTTTTTTTAAGATTTATTAATTTTATTTGAAAGGGATAGTGAGAGAGAGAGAGAGAGAGAGAGAGAGATCGATCTTCCATCCACTGGTTCACTCTGCAAATGGCCACAACGGCTGGAGCTGGGCCAGACCAAAGCCAGGAGCCAGGAGCTTCTTCCAGGTCTCCAGCCACAGGGGTGCAGGGGCCCAACCACTTGGGCCTTCTTTTGCTGCTTTCCCAGGCCATTAGCAGGGGACTGGATCTCAAGTGGAGCAGCTGGGACTTGAACAGGTGCTGTGCCCATATGGGATTCTGGGACTGCCGGCAGGGGCTTAACATACTACACCACAGCGCTGGCCCCAAGGCTTAGGTTTTGACATATGAATTTGGGGTGGACACAAATGTTCAGCTCATAGCACAAAGGAACAGTCTTCTACAATGGAGAATGATGTGGCACAAGGTAATGCAGAAGCAGACAAGTCCTGCCACATAATAAGGCAGTTATAGCCATTAAAATGAGAGACCTTTATTTTTTGCTTTATATGTTTTAAAGTCTCTGAGTGAATGTATTCTCTGAATGACTTCATTTTTAAGTATTGGAATAGATCTAATTTATATTATAAAGATAGTTTCCCCCCGTCTTTTGATTTTAATTTAGTAAAACATAAGTTAAAATTGGTGTAAAAGTATTTTGAAATTGTGTGTACAAGGAATCTTCAGACAGTTCATGGAGGGGTGGCATTTGGCCTGGTGGTTAAGATGCTCACATCCCACATCAGAACACCTGAGTTCAATTCTTGACTCTGACTTCAGATTCCACCTTCCTGCTAAATGGTACCCTGGGAAAGAAGCTGTGGCGGCTCAAGAAATAGAGGTCCTGTTACCTGAATTGGAGACTTGGATTGAGTTCTATCCCCTGGCTTCAAAATGACCATTCCTTTCTGTTTTAAGCATTTGGGGAGAAAGGGAGGGTGGACTTCTGAAAAGAGGCTGAGGCTCTGCCTGGGACACCTGCATCCGATATTGGGATGCGTGTGTTTGAGTCATCACTCTGCTCTCAATTGGGCTTCCCGCTAATGTGCACTGCTGGAAAGTAATGGTGATGGCTGAAGTAGTTGGATCCTTGCTAGCTGTTTGGGAGACCTGGATTAAGTTTTGGCTCCTGGCTTCAGCCTGCCCCTGTCCTGGCTGATGTAGGCATTTGCGGAGTGAACTGGTAGCTGGGAGATCTCTGTCTCTCTGCCTCTCAAACAAAGAAAATCAGTGAATAGAATAAAATTTTTAAAATGTCAGTGGAAAACACTTATTATAAAAAAACTACGCACAGAATTCAAAAGATTTTTGATCCAAAATGAACTTATTTTTGTACTCATTTTCCATTAATTTTTTGAAGTACCCATGTACATGTAATGTGGTAACTACATATTGTTTTACAACTTGTAAATTTTACTTCTATACATATTTTATATATTTTTATAGTAAAATTCACACATTAAAAATAGTCATAGTTGTCATTCCAGGTCTTTTCTCATAGACCCTTCTCATTTTTTTTTAAAGATTTATTTTATTTATTTGAAAGAGTTACAGAGAGAGGTAGAGACAGAGAGGTCTTCCATCTGCTGGTTCACTCCCCAGATGGCCGCAATGGCCGGAGCTGCGCCAATTGGAAGCCAGGTGCCAGGAGCTTCTTCCAAGTCTCCCACACGGGTGCAGGGGCCCAAGGACTTGGGCCATCCTCCACTGCTATCCCAGGCTATAGCAAAGAGCTAGATCAGCAGAGGAGTAGCTGGGACTAGAACCGGCACCCATATGGGATGCTGGCGCTTCAGGCCAGGGCTTTAACAGCACCGGCCCCGGCCTTTCTCATTTTAGAACATGCTGATTCTGTGGGTTCACCTTAATTTCTATAACCAATTCCTTTCTCGATCAATTTATTATTTCTAGGCTTTCAATATTTCTATGGAATAAATGTCTGGAGTTGCTGGTGTAAGTGCACTTGTAATTTTGATAGGTCCTGAGAAAATGTCCTCCAGTACTTGTACTAATTAAGTGCCTACCAAGTTGTTTTTATTACTGATCCTAAAGCTAAAAGGGAGGGACCATGTGTTTTGGCACAACAGATTAAGCTTCCACTTGTGACATCTCATCCCACATTGTATAGATTCAAGTCCCAACTGCTCCGCTTCTGATGTGGTTTCCTACCTATGCTCCTGGGAAGGAAGCAGAAGATGGTCCAAATGCCTGGGCCCCTGCCACCTATGAGAGACTTGGGTGGAGTTCTGGGCTCCTGGCTTTGGCCTGGCCCAGACCTGGCTCTTGTGACCATTTGGGAAATGAGCCAGTGGATGGAAGAACTCTCTCTCTTTGTTGTTGTGTCTTTCAAATCAGCCTTAAAAAAAATAAAAAGGAAAGTAAGAATGAGCATGTGTCTTGCATGCTTATCTCTTATTTGACCCAGACCTAAAATCCCCAAGACCAGAAGGAAAATATGGTGGGTGTGGTAGTAGGGTGGTGGTAGATTGAAAAAGAGAAAAATTATCTTCTGAAATTAGGGAATGAAAGTTGCAACATTTTAATGGGATAAAAATGAAATATCAGTTAAGTTTATTATTATGAAAAAATTTATGGAAAAGGTTTCTTAATTGTTTGCAAACCTGGATCATGGAATATAGTACAATTGATTAATATGTCCTTTTGGTTACAACAAACAGGGAATCCCTAAAACTTATCCAAGTAGTAGAGTATTCTAAATAAATGTGTGGGAATAGGGAATCTCACCTGTAATCTCAGGTTTTGAAGTAGCTGCAGAAAAGCTGAGCATCTAGGTCTTTGGGAATTGCAGTGAAATGCATTTTCACAGACGCGGGAGGTAGACAAGACCCCAACAGCAAGTGTTTTTAGATTCTCAGTATTCCAAATCTTTCAGCCTTAGCACAACCAGCCAATTTGTGTGTGCTTGTTTTTGTTCACTTGTACCTGCTTTTCTGCCCATTATTTTCTGCCTTCCATATGCGTCTTCCACATCATGCAGTTTCTGCTCAGTCAGAATTTTGGCTCCTTCACAGTCCCTTGTAGCCCATCCAGCGTGTCTCTCTGTCTTTCTGTTGTAACAGCTATTGCTGCTCATTTTTGGATTCTATATTATGCAATCTTTTAATATTTATTTTAATTTTATTTGAAATCGGGGGAGAGACAAGAGACTGAGAGTCTAGAGAGTGACTGAAAGACAAGGAGAGATCTTCTATCCACTAGCTCTTGCTCCAAATGCCCACAATAGCCAGGGCCAGACCAGACTGAAGCCAGGAGCCCAGCATCCAATCCAGGTCTCCCACGTGGGTGGCAAAGAGCCAAGTACTTGAGCTGTCACCTGCTGCACAATAGCAAGAACTTGAATCAGAAGCCAAGTAGCGCAGACTCCAAGTCAGACACTCCAGTAGGGGATGCAGGCATCCTAAACGATGACTTAAGATGCTGTGCTAAATGCTGGCTCTTAAGCCCCAGTCTTAATCCCAAGGGTTGTGGATCTAGTTTTAACCAGGATTGTCTTCACAGGGCACCCTTCTGGAATTTCAGATTTTCAGAAGCTGTTCACTGGAAAGGAACTGTGGTTTTGGTGCATGCCACAGGTTACTGTTTTATGTAATAATAGTCTTAGGTAAATAATCAACCATCTAAGATGGCATTTTCCAAGAGAGAGGGGGAGGGGAGAGACAGACAGAGGGTTGGGAGAGGTGTTGGGAAAATTTATGCTCAATCTCCTTCTTAAACTCTGAGATACCGAGAACCTTAATTGTGAGATGATGGTCTTGCCTTCTCTCTGCATATAAAGTACAGTGTATGGTGATGTAGCTCATCCTGTTTCTGCAGTGATAATGTCCTGAAAATATACCAGGGGCCCAACAGGACTGGAAGAACTCTTCT
The DNA here is from genome assembly GCF_033115175.1 of Lepus europaeus. Classification (NCBI taxonomy): domain Eukaryota; kingdom Metazoa; phylum Chordata; class Mammalia; order Lagomorpha; family Leporidae; genus Lepus; species Lepus europaeus. The sequence continues at coordinate 111,078,214 of NC_084827.1, read as the reverse complement.
CTGTGTCCACAGTTTTATCTCAGCAGTATCTTCTCCACAGATACTGGGAAGACAATGTGGCCCTCCCACATCTTGGGGTGTGTTAGGTGGTCCAGTATTTCAGAGGGGAGAGCCTGTTCATGTCCCCCTGGATGATCTCTCTGAGTTGCTTTGATTTCTTCCTGTGGGTCACTCTCAAGTACCCCCACTTTTCGTGTTGTCTTCCCTCAACTGCATTCTGCCGTGTACCAAAAGGCTGACCAGGAGCTGGAATGCTGGAGTGAGTCTGGGCTGCATCCTGAGCTTGGTGCCTGTGTCCTGCACAGTCTCCAAGGGCAGCTCCTCTGATACTTTTATTTATTTATTTACATTTTTATTTTTGACAGGCAGAGTGGACAGTGAGAGAGAGACAGAGAGAAAGGTCTTCCTTTTTGCCGTTGGTTCACCCTCCAATGGCCGCTGCGGTAGGCGCGCTGCGGCCGGCGCACCGCGCTGATCCGATGGCAGGAGCCAGGTGCTTCTCCTGGTCTCCCATGGGGTGCAGGGCCCAAGGACTTGGGCCATCCTCCACTGCACTCCCTGGCCACAGCAGAGAGCTGGACTGGAAGAGGGGCAACCGGGACAGGATCGGTGCCCCGACCGGGACTAGAACCCGGTGTGCCGGCGCCGCAAGGCGGAGAATTAGCCTAGTGAGCCGCGGCGCCAGCTTCTGATACTTATAAACATGAGAACCATGGTCATAAAATGCGAAGTTGGCCTTCAGATCACTTGAAATGTAATATGACAAGAGATGTGGCGTCTGAGCTCCTGTCTTCCAGAAGGTTGTTTTGATTAACCTTTTGAAGATATTTTGGTCGGGTTAAAGAAAGATGAACAACAGCATATTTGGAGGACACAACCAAGTCGTGTGATTTCGTTTGCAGTTTCTTTGGGTGGTGTTCAATTTTGTGCTTTAATCTTCTTAAAATGCCTTTTTAGCACATAAGCAAAGTTAGAAATTATTATGTTATTAAAGATTGTAGTTTATTATTTTGGGAGAAAAAAAATCCTCTAAATCCCTTGTTGGTAGGGACATGTATAATTTAAGGTTCCCATTTTGACAGTGTGGTTTTCACGGAGAGGTGTGCTGATTTGTATTTGCTTACTGTGGTAGGGAGTTGAGAATCACCTATGCCTGTTTCAGAGTGTGTTTGTAAATGTGGTTTTGTTTGGTTTTCATTTTTGTTGATAATAAGGCGAATTTTTCTTAAGATTTGACTGTTAATCTGATTATCAGATATAAATAAAAAGTTTGGCTGCTTTCCTTGTGACTGTGTGTGTGTGTGTGTGTTGCTGAGACTTAACAACACACAGTGTGCGTGCTAGATGGCTCGTCATCCTTCTGTAGCAGGACGGTGCTTTAAGACAGTTCTTTGTAGGTATTTCTTGTTCCTTCCTCCTTTGGTTTTAATTTCATTATACTGTTCTTCTTCCCCTGCAAGTGCCAGTGTATATGTTGATATAAATATATATATATATATATGCATATAGAATATATGGCAGTATATAATTTTTATGTCCTAATCTGTGTCCAAGCAAAGGATATTTGTGTGTATTCGTGTGTAAAATTATATATGAAAAAAGAAAAATTATGTGCAGTGTAGATTATGTGACTGTTGGAGGTTGAATTTTGTTTCGTGAAGTATTATAATAAGAAAAAAATATTCAGAATTGAAATTCTAGGAAGGGCTTCCTTCTCTATTCCATGAGTCCTTTTATTTATTTGAAAGGTAGAGAGACAGAGAGAGGTTCAAAGAGATCTCTCCCATCTGCTGGTTTACTCCCCAAATGCCTACGATAGCTGGGGCTTATCAGACTAAAGCCAGGAACTAGGAACTCAATCTCCCATGTAGGTGGTAGGGGCCCAAATACTTGAGTCATTACCTGCTGTCTGCCAGGTGAGTTAGCAGGAAACTAGGTCAAACCAACTCTAGGCACTCGAGGTGGGATGGGGGCATCACAAGTGCTGTCTTAATCACCGTGCGAAATGCCTACCCTCATGTGGACTTTGAAAACTAGTCTGGCCCCACACTGAGGGGGCGCCCACCATGTGTCCAAGTTGGGCAAGTACTTTATATGCAATCCCTGCATCATGCCTGTGAGGATCGGTCTGGCTGATTCGTGCTTCCCAAGTTTGGGCACTCTCACGTCCTCTTGGAGGTCACATGGCTGCATCTGAATCCTTTCATGTTTGGTTGCAAAGGCCTTGCCCTTTCCGGGGTTCCCTTTCCCTCCTCTAATTTTGCTATTTGTTCTGCCTTTGGGATTCTCAAACTACCAGGGTGATGGGTGGAATTTTAGAAGAAATGCCTCTCCTTTTCTAAATTGACACATAAAAAATTATAAATTTTGTCATATAATATTTTTATGCATGTACGTACTGCATAATGTCCCATTAGGGTAAACATGTGCATCTCAAAGTTTAACGGTTCTTTATGGTGAAAACATTTATAATCCCTTCTCCTAGTGTTTTTTAAAAAGAGAGTTATACAGTGCATCCTTATTATCTATATTGTTCCTACTGTGTAATAGGGCACCAGAACTTCTTACTCCTATCTAACTGTAAGTTGGTACCCATTAGTCAACATTTCCTCATCCTTCACTTCCCCACCTCTGGTGACCAGTATTCTTTTAACATCTGTGAGTTCATTTTGTTTTTTTAGTTTGCACATGTGAGATCAGATGATGCTTGTCTTTCTTGGCTTATTTCATTTCATATAGTGATCTCCAGTTCCATTCATGTTGCTGCAGATGAGAAGATTTCGTCTGTTTAGTGAATGAATAGGATTTCATCACTGTGTGTGTACCACATTTTCTTCATCTTTTTTATCAGTTGATGGGCAGTTAGGTTATTTCCATTTCTTGGCAATTGTGATTAATGCCACAATAAACTTGGAAGTGCCGATGTCTCATAGACAGAGTGATTTCTTTTTAAAGATTTATTTACTTATTTGAAAGGCATAAATAGAAGGAGAGAGAGAGAGGTCTTCCATCCGCTGGTTCACTGTCCCAAATGGCTGCAATGGTCCAGGCTGTGCCAGGCCGAAGCCAGGAGCTTCTGGGTCTCCCACATGTATGCAGGGGCCCAACCACTTGGACCATCTTCTGTTGCTTTCCCAGTAGCAAGGAGCTTGATCAGAAGTGGAGCAGCCAGGACACGAATGGGTGCCCATATAGGATGCCTGCAGTGCAGACAGAGACTTAACCTTCTACGCCACAGCGCTGGCCCCAGACAAGAGTGATTTTATTTTCCTGGGGTATTTACCTTAGGATTGCTAGATCATATAGTGATTCTAACTTTAGGTTTTTTTTTTTTTTCTTAATTGTTAAAAACTTATTTATTTGACAAGTAGAGAGATAAAGAGCTCCTGTCTGTTGGTTCACTCCCCAGTACATGCAAAGATGTTGTGAGCCAGGAAGTCAATGTAGGTTGCCCGTGTGGATGGGAGGAACTCATCTCTGTGGGCCATTGCCACTGCTTCCAGCGTCTGCATTATAGGGAAGCTGGAGTCAGGAGCTGGAGCCAGGTGTTAAACCCAGGCATTCTGATAAGCGGTGTGGATGTCTTAACTGCTGGGCCAAATGCCCATGCTTATGTTTGTTTTGGAACCTGCATACTGTTTTCCAGGATGGTTGTACTAATTAGCATTCTCACCAGCAGCATGCAAATGTTCAAGTTTCTCCACATCCTCTCCCACACTTGTATTCTTTTTCCTTTTTGATAGTATCAGTCTGACTGGAATGAGGTGATAATCTCATTGTGTTTTTCATTTGCATTTCTATGATGACTAGTGATGTTGAACAGTTTTATTTTTTCATGTATCTGTTAGCCTCTTGTATGTCTTCATTTGAGAAATGTCTGTTTAAGTCTGTTGCCCACTTTTAACTAGAGTATTTGTTTTATTGCTACTGAATTCTTTGAGTTCCTTTTACGTATTCTGGTCATTAACTCTTTGTGTATATATGTATGTATGTATATATTTATATGTACTGTTTTCTTCTGTAGGTTGCCTGTACTCTGTTGATTGTTTTTTCTGAATGCAGAAGCTTTGCAGTTTGACGAAATCTCTTTTGTCTGTTTTTTGCTTATGTTTCTTATGCTGTTGGAGTCTTATCCAAAAAAGTCATTGTCCATTACAATGTCCTGAGGTGTCTCTATTATGTTTTCTTTCAGTAGTTTCAGTTTCAAGTCTTACATTGAGGTCTTCAGCTCCATTTTGACCTGATGTTTTGTAGTGAGAGGCAATGGTCTAGTTTCACTCTTGTGTACATTCCTACCTGGTTTTTCCAATACCATGTGTTGGGAAGGCTGTCCTTTTTCCAATGTGTGTCTTAGCAGAAAGGTCCCTGTCATTTACTAGTATTTTCTGTGAGCCAGTTACTTGACCTGCGTGTGCTTCGTGGAGTTTCACCATCAAAATCTGTACCATCGGCCAGCACCGCGGCTCACTAGGCTAATCTTCCGCCTGCAGCACCAGCACCCCGGGTTCTAGTCCCGGTTGGGGCGCTGGATTCTGTCCCTGTTGCTCCTCTTCCAGTCCAGCTCTCTGCTGTGGCCTGGGAGTGCAGTGGAGGATGGCCCAGGTCCTTGGGCCCAGCACCCGCGTGGGAGACCAGGAGGAAGCACCTGGCTCCTGGCTTTGGATCGGCCAGTGCGTTGGCCGCAACGCACTGGCCATAGTGGTCATTTGGGGGGTGAACCAACGGAAAAGGAAGACCTTTCTCTCTCTCTCTCTCTCTCTCTCACTGTCTAACTCTGCCTGTCAAAAAAAAAAAAAAAAAAAAAAAAAAAAACCAAAAAACCAAAAACCAAACCAATAATCTGTACCATCTAATCAGCCTCCCAGGGTTGTTTACAGGATCCAACAGCGTGAATTGGGTTGGATGTTTGGCATACTGATCGAGAGACCAGTCAAAGTGCCTCAGTCCGATATTGGGAGTGCCTGGGTTTGATGCCAGTCTCTGGCTGTTTGCTGTAGGTTCCTGCTAACAGAGATCTTGGGGGTGAAAGGTGGAGAAGCAGTGATGGCTCGAGGGATTGGGTTTCTGCCACTTTCTTGGGAGCCTTGGATCAAGATCCTAGATCCTGACTTTGGCCTGGCTCAGTCCTGGGCATTGCAGACATTTGGGGAGTGAACCAGCAGACGGAAAATTTCCATCTTTCTGTGTCTTGCTCACCCACTCTCTTGTTAACTCTTAAGTTAATTAATTAAAAAGTAAAGATATTGAAGGTCTAATGTGTGGTCAGTAATGATGTTTATGATAATAATGGCAGGTAGCACTGAAGAGTTATGTGTTAACTTCTTGGGCTAAGAAATTTTCATAGTTCATTTAACCCTTAGAATAACCCAGTGAGACAAATGTCATTATTATGTAGAAAGTCTTCAGTCCATCAAGAATCTTTTTATTTTAATAGTCATGCTGTTGCGTAACACTGGGGCTAGTTCCGGGAAATATGCCGTTTCGTTTTTGTGTGGGCACCATAGAGTCCTGGGAAGTACTAGGCAAGCTGACCTTATGGGACCACCATTATGTGTGCAGTCCCTCACCCACAGGGGTCTGTTCACGTGGTCCATGACTATAGTTTTCACATTTGTGCAGCCTTTCATTGGTACCACCAACAGGATGTACTGACTGAAGAACTCACGGTCATTCAGTAAATATTAAGGGCCTACTAGATGATCATTAAGATAAGGTTCTCCCTGCAAGCCTTATCCTCGTAACTTTCTGTATATTTGTCTAATTATTCTGAGTAGTTCAAAAAGAATTAATTTTTTGATAATCAAGTCACTTACTGAAACATTTTATAAACAGGAGACTTGTGGACAAAATTGCCTATATTCCAAACTAACTTTTATGTGTGCTTAAAATGCTAGTCCGTTAATAGACGGGGCTCTGAAGAAGATATGAGAAGACGGGTGAGCTTGTCACAGTGACCTCTGCTGTCCTTCCTCACATTCTTTCTTGTACAGTTCAAGTCGCTAAATATGCAGCTGCTAAATAAGTTGCATGAAGCCCCAGTCCTCATCACCTGTCATCTGCCTCAGTTGACGGGAACAGAGAGGTTCTAAATGGTTGCTAGTGTTAATGCTGAGGCGCTGACAGCTGTGAAGAACACAGAAGGATATTGGCAGTGGGCACAAACTTTGTTAAAGACTGGGAGGCATTCCCACACCAAGTGGAAGAACCTTGGGGTGTTGGTCACATCCTCCTCACCATTGAAAGCAGATTGAACTATTCAGAGAAAACAGCAGGCTTCTTGAATTTCTGAACATTACAATGAAAAAGGATGCCAACATGCCACTCTGTGCCGTGGCTGTGCTCTCCTGGCAGGAGGTGCATTGCACTGTGTGTGAGGGAAGTTCTCCCTTCCGGTTCGAGATGGTGGAACCGGGCTTGTCAGGGTGCTGGCTGAAGGGCAGAGTTTGTCCCTGTCTGCTTTTACGTGGCTGGAGGACAGGTTCACTATGCTCCTTCTACCTCTTTGTTCTCCGTTGAGCTCCTGTTGTACCAGACAATGCCAACTACATCCTAGTTGTAGAAAGCGGAAGCAAGAGCAGGCGTTTGACGCAGCGGCTATGCACCTGGGTTCAAGTCCTGGCTACTCTGCTTCCAATCCAGCACACTGCTAGTGCACACCCTCAGAGGAGGCAGGTAATGGCTCAGGTATTTGAGTCCCTCCCAGGTTATGTTCTGGATTTCTGGCTTCAGCCTGGTGCAGCCCTAGCTGCTGTGGGTATTTGAGGACTGAACCAACAGATGAAAAATCTCTCTCTCTCTTTTTCTTTCAAATAAAATGAAAAAAAAAAAAAAAGAAAGAAAAAGAAAAGAAGAAACTCCCTTTGGAGGTCAGTCCGTCTTCTGACCTTGAGGAACTTGGATACTCTTCAGGGGAGACCTGGACAGGGAAGTGAGGACACGCAGTGAGGTAGCCGTCTAGTGCAGGTGCGTAACCTTCAGAGCTCCTCTATGTGTGTCCAAATCCATCTGCCTTCATCTGATCCCAAAGGAAGTGATTTCACGTCCAGTTTACAAAATTGCAGCCACCCCGCTAGGTGGTACGACTCTGTCCCAAGACAGATTGCTGCTGGCAGAGCTGATGTTTTGATGGAGCTGGGCAGCTCTGTTGGTAGACGCAGTTTTGGAAGTTCAGAGCTGTTCCTAAAAAAAAGGCCGGCGCCGCGGCTCACTAGGCTAATCCTCCGCCTTGCGGCGCTGGCACACCGGGTTCTAGTCCCTGTCGGGGCACCGATCCTGTCCCGGTTGCCCCTCTTCCAGGCCAGCTCTCTGCTGTGGCCAGGGAGTGCAGTGGAGGATGGCCCAAGTCCTTGGGTCCTGCACCCCATGGGAGACCAGGATAAGTACCTGGCTCCTGCCATCGGATCGGCACGGTGCGCCTGCCGCAGCGCTTCAGCCACGGCGGCCAGAAGCGCTGCGGTCATTGCAGGGTGAACCAACGGCAAAAGGAAGACCTTTCTCTCTGTCTCTCTCTCTCACTGTCCACTCTGCCTGTCAAAAAAAAAAAAAAAAAAAAGGAAGAAAAATGGGTTAATTGGTAACCCCAGCTGAAGAGATCTGCAAGTGTTTGTTTTTTTCTTTTGTCCTGCATGTACTAATATCAGGCTTTAATCTTGTTTGTAAACCACGGACACAGGGAAGAGAAATGATGAAAAGAAACAATGGTGCTTTTGTTGTTCCCAGTGACTAAATTTACCATTGTTCCAGCGCCTCCACCAATGAGCACAGGATGTGAATTTGATTGAGTTGTGCCTTTGAACAGAGGTGTCCTGGTTGTGGTGGAATTTTTTGCTTCCCATCGCCCTGCTCTTAGGTCCCCTTCCCAGCCTGTGCTGAAGTCCACAGCAGTTCCTTTAGCCTCCTTTTCTTGCTTCCATCAGTTTTTTTTTTTTTTTAAATATATATTGCTGGTTTAACCAAGTACATAAATAATTTTGATACAAAAGAAACAGAGCCAGGAAGCCACAGAACTGCCATTGTATCTGACTGTCTTCTAGGTCAGCTTTCAGAGCCAAAGATCGCCACCTTTTACTGCAAAGCGGTTATGTCAGGTGGCTCACTTGAGAAAAGACTCCTGCTGGGTTTAGTTGGGGACAGTATTTAGCCTGTACTGAGGCAGTGTGTTTAATCTTAATCTTACCATTTGGACACACGGGCTACAATACTTGACAATTTCTGTTTCGTCCAGAACAAACCAAGCAGGTGTTTAATGAAGAGCTATCTGGAACCAGAACTTTCCCTCAGAGTACTGGGTATCGTTTCACGGAGTATTTTTCTCGAACCAGTTGAAACGCCTTGCCTTTGATTTTGACGTCTCTTTTGGCTTTGCTGGTACATGTCATCTTCTTGAGAGAAGAGGGATCTATGTATCCGTGTAGTTAGTCATCTCTTCCACTTCATCAGTGCTGTACACACAACCACTCTTCCAGATACTTTATGCACATCTCATTTAATACTTCCATCATGCCAAAAATGTAAAATAAATCGTTAGGGTGAGATTGAGTTCCTTTCCAGAGTCCTGAAGTCCACCCTTCATCATCACTGCAGTGCAGCTTAGAGGCCTGGGTGAACCTTTGCTGGTCCATGGGCAGCATGTTCAGTGTCAGCAGAGAAATTCTCAGCTGTGTTTGGCATTATTGCTGGTGCTAATTGAGACTGTGTTCACAACTTCACAGGTGCCTCCCAGCCCTCACTCACCTTGATGATAGCAGGAAGGAGAGTAGGTTCCTTTAGCCTCCTTTCCTTGCTTTTATCAGTTTTTTTTTTTTAAAAATATATATTGCTGGTTTTGATTCACAAGTTTGCTTATTTTACTGTGGATTTTACCCCAGTGGCATGATGTGGACGTTCTCCAGGGAAAGGTACGAAGGGTCTTCCTTTCCTGGTGTTCAGCCTCACTCCTCTATTTTCTCATATTATAATTTGTTAACAAAGAGAAATACTAATACATTTATTATTCAAGCATAGGAGGAAGGGAGGAACTCTCCTCCATCTCTTTCCTTAGAAAAAGAGCTACAGATGAAAATAAGCCAATCAGGCTAAAGGGACTTGGTATTACCTCCCTCCTGCATCACAGTGAGTGTGGGCCTGAGAATCACATCTTTTCTTCTTTTTTTTTTTTTAAGATTTTATTTCTTTATCTGAGAGGTGGAGTTAGAGACAGAGATGGGGAGAAATAGAGAAAGGTCTTCCATCCGCTGGTTCATTCCCCAAATGACCACAACAGCTGCAGCTGGACCGATCCGAAGCCAGGAGCCAGGAGATTCTTCCGGGTCTCCCACGTGGGTACAGGGGCCCAAGTGCTTGGGCATTCTTCTACTGCTTTCCCAGGACATGGCAGAGAGCAGGATCAGAAATGGAGCAGCTGGGACTCGAACCAGCGCCCATATGGGATGCTGGTGCCGCAGGTGGAAGCTAAGCCTACTGTGTCATAGTTTCGGTACCAGTGTCATCCTTAAAGGTTGATTTTAATGAGTGGCTTCTTGAAAATTCTAAATCTGGATGATCAGAAGATACTGAGGTTGCTGAAAACGCAAGTGGGAGACCAGAATTTTGCATTTAAGAAAGGAGTGTGTGTGTGTGTGCTTCAGAGAAGATCAGGAGGGGATGTGGCTGGCCTGGGTTTAGATAGTAGAGGGACACAGGAGACCTGCAATGTCCCTTTGTGAGTCTGTATGACAGAAATAAAAGAAGCTGCACGACAGACTCTCTCCTTTGTGAGGCAAGGGAAAAAGCAAGAGACTTCCTCGGCCTGTGGTGGGAGGAAGGCCCTATAGTACATGACTTTTATCTGTATCTGTGTACTCTGACAAGTTCATGGAAAATGGTATTGAATACTAAGTTTATTTTGGTGCTGAAAAAGCTTGAAATCCCCACATAGTTTTCGTAGTATATACTTTCTGTGAACTTTTAAAAAACACTTTGTATCCGTGGATTTCAAAATTTTTGGCACTGAGATAAATTAATTCCATTTCCCATGAGCGTGACCAATTAAGAGATAAGTCTGCAGAAGCTCCTTGACTTATGATAGGGTTTCTCCCAGTAAACCCACCATAAATTGAAAACGCCAGAGATCCTGAATGCCCGGAATGCAGCCAACCCACTGCACGCCCTGGCTAAGCAGCACTGTGTGTGGTGGGGCACCCTTTGTTCACACAGTGCACTGGGCACCCCAGCTTAGCAGCACAGCACACGACAGGGTATCCGTGTTTCCCCGTGTGACTGCATGACTGACCGGGAGCTGCAGCTGCACAGCCTCACGGGAGAGGATCTTTTTTTTTTTTTTTTTCTTTTTAAACTTTTTTTTTTTTTTTTTTTTTTTTTGACAGGCAGAGTGGACAGTGAGAGAGAGAGATAGAGAGAAAGGTCTTCCTTTTTGCCGTTGGTTCACCCTCCAATGGCCGCCGCGGTAGGTGCGCTGCGGCCGGCGCACCGCGCTGATCCGATGGCAGGAGCCAGGTGCTTCTCCTGGTCTCCCATGGGGTGCAGGGCCCAAGGCCTTGGGCCATCCTCCACTGCACTCCCTGGCCACAGCAGAGAGCTGGCCTGGAAGAAGGGCAACCGGGACAGGATCGGTGCCCCGACCGGGACTAGAACCCGGTGTGCCGGCGCCGCAATGTGGAGGATTAGCCTATTGAGCCGCGGCGCCGGCCGTCGGGAGAGGATCTTACAGCATATCACCTGCCCAGGAAAAGATCAAAACTCACACTGAGCATTCTTCTGAATGGGTATCCCTTTTGCCAAGTTGATACATCCTAAGTGAAACTGGTGCAGGTTGCGGACTGCCTGTATGGAAAGTGTCTTAACACACCAGCAGTGTCTGAAATCTTCTTAGCCACTTACTGGCTAGAAGAGGACACGTTTGGACCATTGAAGTGCTTTAGCTAGCACTTGAGAATTGACATTTTGCTTGGCTGCTTTTTCTCTCTGCTTAATAAGGTAACAGCATCCCAGGAAGATTAGTGTTGCTCTTCCAGGTGCCTGGGGTGGGTGCTCATCTGTGAGACTAGTTGGACACATCTTTTCTCCTAGGCAAAGAGTGCATAGTGGGAAAGCACAGAGCACCCCCAATTTCCTAATGTTCTGTTTGATTTCATTTTGAAGGTAGGGCAGTCAATGACTGTAGATGGTGATAATTTTGGTCCTGGTACACCTCTGCTTTTTGAGGACCTAATTTTTTTTCTTATATCTTAGTTAATCCTCTCCATCCATGGTGTCCCTAGTCTGCTTTCTCAAATAATCTTTTTAAAAGATTTATTTATTTGAAAGAGAGAGAGCGCGAGAGCATGTGAGCGAGCTTGATTGATTGATGTAACATCTGCTAGTTCATTCCCCAAATGACAGCCATGGCCAGGGCTGGGCCAAGCTGAGGCCAGGGGCCAGAAACTTCATATAGATATCCTACATGGGTCACAGAGATGTGGGGGTCACAGTGGAGGGTCAGCCTGTGGAGCTGCAGCACCTGCCCCTCGTTTATTCAGCACATGCGTGAGACTGTCCATCTTTTGACTGTCCTGAGAGCCCTCCCTGTGTCCAGTTCAGGGTTTCTCAACCTCTGTCTTAGAGTTGAGACCTTTGGGAATCTGCTTTCACTTCTGTTTGGGGGTTCAGGGTTGGGTCGGGGGAATGGGAGAGGGCAGGTACTTTTGGAGAATTGTGACACCATGAGTTGACCTCGTCTCTCAGCCTCTCCACTCTTTTTTTATTTTTATTTATTTATTTTTTGACAGGCAGAGTTAGACAGTGAGAGAGAGAGAGACAGAGAGAAAGGTCTTCCTTTTTCCATTGGTTCACCCCCAAGTGGCCAATACGGCTGGTGCGTTGCGGCCGGTGCGCTGCGCCGATCCGAAGCCAGGAGCCAGGTGCTTCCTCCTGGTCTCCCATGCGAGTGCAGGGCCCAAGGACCTGGGCTATCCTCCACTGCACTCCCAGGCCACAGCAGAGAGCTGGACTGGAAGAGGAGCAACTGGGACAGAATCCAACACCCCGACCGGGACTAGAACCTTGTGTGCCGGCGCCGCAGGCGGAGAATTAGCCCAGTGAGCTGTGGCACTGGCCAGGCTCTCCACTCTTAACATTCTGGAGTTTTGTCTCAGGCCAGTCATGTTCTTTGGCTGACTTGACTCTTGTTCTAGTGAACCTGCCTTGGCCGAGCTCTTACCTTGGAGAAGTGGGAGAGTGGGGGCCGAGCCAACACCATCCAGCGTCCTTACCCCCAGGCCACTGATTTTATTGGTAGGACTTGGTTGTGATGGTGTCCTGGAGAAGGGTGTCACAAAGCTCATGTGAAAGTGTACTTTTCCAGGATTGTCCTTTTAGGAGTTTTCTATCAAAATATTTCCATGATTCCTACAGGTCCTAGTCATTTCAGAGTAGCGAGATCGTCAGTGATTTGCTTCTAGAGAGCTATTTCTGTCTGAAGCACGTCACCAACATGGACATGACCTTGGAATCAGCAGTTAGGGCTTTTCCCTCTCCTAGAACACATAGGTTTCCAGTGCTGGCTTTGACTGTTAAGTGCATGTCTGTGTTTCTTATTTATTAGGGGGTAGGGCAGGGGAAGATGTGAGTTTATCTGATTCCTTGATTGTTACAGATGTGTGTACGTGCTGTGCAGGCATGTGATAGAGTTTATTGTAAATAAGGAGTTGGAACAGTTGATCCCCATCCTACATCCTGAGACTGCGCCTTTCTCTGCCCGCCGTGGAAGTGTCCTAACTTGGGCTGAATCCCCTCTGGTAGGAAGCCGAACCTGGTGGGTCTCTCGTGTGTGGAATGTTCTTCAGTAACTCCAGAGAGCAGGCTGCTTTTGAGGACACAGGAAGAGCTGTACTGAAACGCACAGTTGCCCATTGCACTTTTGTAAGCGCAGTCAGACATGGAAGGAAAGCCTTGTGTGTGCGGTGTCTTCCAAATATTTCTGGACAGCGTGTGTTGTGAAGAAACCAAGATCAGGCATAACTTATCTTCTCGTTCTGCTTCTTCTTGAACTTCTGAGTACCCTTCCGCAGCCCTACGGGCTTTGGAGAAGCCTCCTGGACTGTACATGGCACACCCACCATCGCTGAGAACCCAGGCCTGTGGGCCAGCATTGGGGTGCTGCCGGTTAAGCTGCAGCTCCCACCAGCATCCCATTTCCGAGCCCCAGTTCCAGAATTGGCTGTTCTACTACCTATCCGGCATGCTGCTAATGTGCCTAGGAAAGCAGCGGATGATTGCCCAAGGACTTGGGCCCCTGCCACCTATGTGGGAGACCTGGATGGAGTTTCTAGCTCCTGGTTTCAGCCTGGCCCAGCCCCAGCTACTCAGCTACTGTGGCATGAACCAGTGGATGGAAGATCTCTCTCTGTCTCTATCTCTGACTCTTTCTGCCTTTCAGATTAAGTAAATAAATAAATACACGAATAAGTAAGTAAGCAAATGAATAAAACTTTAAAAAGTAAAGAAGCCAGGCCTGGAACCTACCTTACTCAGCCCCTCCTAGGGGCATCCAGGAGGACCATTTGTTGGGTAAAGTTCCCCATTCGGTGAAGGCACAGGTAGTGACCGAGTCAGGGAGCGTCTGGTGCCCAGCCGGGTACCCAAGACCTCCTCCGGTGTCGGGCCTGTGGGGTGTGGCAGCGGCAGCAGCCGTGCCTCCAGAAGGGTCCGAGCACAGGGGTGGCGTGTTCGGCAAGGTCTGGAAGGAGCTTCGGACAAGCCCGTGGTGCTTCTGTAACCCGCGTGGAAGGGCGGTCTGCCCCTTCATTACATCGCGTGCCTTCACGGAGAAAAGACTCTAGGCCCCTTCTGGACCCTGCCTGGGCCCAGGGGTTTCTTGCGGGAATTCCAAGGAGTGTCTTTAAACAGCCAAACACAACTGTCAGAATGTATTGGGCTGGTCAATCATAGGTTAGGAAGATAGTTTGAGCCTTGGTGTGTGTCATTTAGCAAGTAGAATAAACAGCTAGCCTCCAACATAACGAAACAGAAGCAGAAACCCAAGGCAAACCTGAGGCAGTGGACAGATGATTCTGCATTTGTGGGGGGCGCTGGGACCCAGGTAGCCTTGCCCCCTTCTGCCTTCCCCCGCTGGCATTCACCCCTGACCTTTCTGGCACCCTTCTCTTCCTTTGCCACTGCTGCAGGGTGGGGAGGCGAAAGCCTCAGAGGGAAGCTCCTGGGAGCCCCGTCCCTATCTCCGCTGCCCTCCTACTTCCTGTCTTTCCTCCCTGTTACAAAGTCACTCCCCACTTTGCTTGTATTCCTGGTGGCATGAATGATTCCCTTTGTGGAGCTTATTGGAATGCCCTGTGGGAGGGGTGCTATGCAAAGAAATCATTGTATTGCATAACTGCCCAGTCCTTGGAGATGCCAGATCGCCCTTGGCACCGGGCAGAGCCTCCTCTGGCCCAGAGCCAGAAGAGGGGGGAGCGCCTTCCAGAGGCCACTCTGCCCTGCACCGGGGTGCCAGGGTCAGGACCTTTCCCCCAACCCCGAGGAAAGGCTGATCATGGATTTCTAAAAGACCGGCCTCACTTAGCTTTGAAGGGAGTGTTTCCCCGAGGGGTCTCCCCACCCCCAGGCCCCCGCCCTGCTGCTGGGTGATGCTTTCCAGCTGCCGTTTCTTCACAAATGTCAGGTTTCTCTCCTGTGGCCCCTAGAGGCTAGTGACGTTCGTGACTAATTACTAAAAAGGGTGGCCATTCAGTTGCTGTTGATGAAAACAGGATCCCGGAGAGCTGTTAGAGGCACTGTGTTTGAGCAGGTGACATGTTGGTGTTTGGGGTTGGGGATGAAAACAGGATCCCGGAGAACTATCAGATGCACTGTGTTTGAGCAGGTGACATGTTGGTGTTTGGGGTTGGGGATGAAAACAGGATCCCGGAGAACTATCAGATGCACTGTGTTTGAGCAGGTGACATGTTGGTGTTTGGGGTTGGGGATGAAAACAGGATCCCGGAGAACTATCAGATGCACTGTGTTTGAGCAGGTGACATGTTGGTGTTTGGGGTTGGGGATGAAAACAGGATCCCGGAGAACTATCAGATGCACTGTATTTGAGCAGGTGACATGTTGGTGTTTGGGGTTGGGGATGAAAACAGGATCCCGGAGAACTATCAGATGCACTGTGTTTGAGCAGGTGACATGTTGGTGTTTGGGGTTGGGAAGAAGTGAGGGTTTTAGTGCGGGCAGTTGGAGGAGCCAGAAGGTCCCAGGCAGGCTTCCTGGACTTATGACTGATCCAGTGTGTACCTCTGAACTAATTCCAGGCTTTTAAACTTAATACCAAGGAGCCGGGCCAGGTGGTCACGGGGCTTCAGGAGGGGCCTTCTCAGAGCAGTGAACTCTCTTATCCACTAATACTCACCATCCCCCGCCCTTGGTAAAGGCAAATCAACCTCAGTTTGGAGGATGTGGAAGTTGGAAGGGAGAGTATGATTAGACTCTAAGCTGTTGGTAGTGGCAGTGCTTTGTGGGAAGGGTTTGCCTGTGAACAAGGCATCAAATAACTTTAAGGGTCTTGTGGCAGAGCAGGTAGAGCTGCTGCCCATGAGGTGGGCATCCTATGGGTGCTGGTTCTTGTTCCCGCTGCTCCACTTCCAATGCAGCTCCCTGCTAATGGCCTGGGAAAAACAGCAGAAAATAGCCTAAGTATTTGGGCCCCTGCCATGCACATGGGAGACCGGGGTGAAGCTCCTGACTCCTGGCTTCCTCCTGGCCCAACTCTGGCCATTGTGGCCATCTGGGGAGTGAACCAGCAGATGGAAGACCTCTCTCTCTCTGTCTCTACTTCTCTGTCTCTCTGTCTCTCTCTCTGCAACTCTACCTTTCAAATAAATAAATAAATCTTTTTTTTTTTAAAAAATCTAATAAAAAAAGGAGCATCATGAAACACTGGTTAGCACCAGCCGAGCAAGCCTGGTCCCACGGAGGGCAACACAGACGTGGTTCTGTGAGAACCATTCTGCCGCATAGGAAATACCCACGGCAGAGAGAGAAATGTACAGAGAATCATGTTCTGAATTTCTTTACCCACCAGCTACATATGCCAGCGTTAATATCTATAAGCTGTGAACTTGCTACTGTCACACATGGATGGTTGAGAATTCTCCATCACAATAGCGAACTTCACTCTCATTTTTCAGGTCAGTGGCCGACACATACTGACGACCTTCAAACAGAGTGGATACAAGAAATTCATGAAACTCTCATAGAGAAGATGCCACTCAGAGAAACAGTACATAATAGTTTTGATAGTCTGACATATTAATTTGTTTTGGGATTTCAATTCTTAAAAACGAGCAAGGGGGCTGGTGTTGTGGTGTAGCAGGTAACGCGGCCACCTGTGACACTGGCATCTCCTATGGATGCCTGTTCCTGTGCCAGCTGGTCCACTTCTCATCTAGCTTCCTGCTAATGCACCTGGGAAAGCAGCGGAGGATGACCCAACTGCTTGGGCCCCTGAACCCACATGGGAGAGCTGGATGAAGCTCCAGGTTCCTGGCTTCTGCCTGGCCCAGCCCTGGCCACTGTGGCCACTTGGGGAGTGATCCAGAGGATGGAAGATCTCTCTGTCTCTCTGTAACTTGGACTTTCGAATAAATAATAAATCTTTAAGAAAAGTAACTCTGAAGTGTAAACCTACTTCAGAAGAGGGTTTTATTCAGGTACAGGTGGTTGTATGCTCTTCTCGACCCTTTGTTAGGAAGCCTTCATTCATTGGCGTATGATGCCTGTGGTCAAGTTGAATGAGTGAAGCGAGGTGGAGACGGGTGGGTCCTGGTGCATGCCTGGAGCTGCAGCAGTGACTGCGGCAGGGTGGTGTGTGCTGGCATGAGGACAGCTCTGGGTAGGCACCAGTGGGTGGAAATTACTAATGGCAAAATGAGGAGTAGAGTTGAATACCGTTTTCATATATATATATGCAACAAGCCAGTGTAATTTTGTGGACCTCCAGGGTAGAGGTTTAAAGAGGTTAATGCCATTCCTGGCACACTGAAGGAGGGGTCCAGGCAGGGCCTTTCTCAGACTTAGAATGAATCACTTTTTTTTTTTTATTTTCATTTATCCTCCCTCTCTTTACTCATTCCTTCCCCACCGCCAGAGGTTTGAATGTTTACAGAAATCCTTTGATTTGCATATGTTCTTTAAAACGTTCTTTTTGCATCTGAGGCAAAATTCATATAACAATATCCCTCCTAAAGGAGCAGACCAGTGACATTTAATACCCCATGTTGTGCAGCCGCTGCGCCTGTGTGGTTCCAAACATGTCCGTCCCTCCCCGCGCTCATTCAACAGTCACTTTCCCATCCCCTGACAACCCCCAGTCTGCTACCTCTTCGGGAGGATTTAGCGGTTCTGAATATTTCATATAAATGGAATTATAAAATATGTGACCTTTTGTGTGCATGCATGTATTTTAAAATCAACTTGATTGAAAGATAATTGATGCAGATAAAATGTACTCAGTTTTCTTTGGGCTTGTTCCTGGTGTTTTGTTTTTGTTACTGTTTGCATTTTTTGCATTTATTTACAGCTAGCCCGTGAGCAGGTGCCATGATCACTGCTGTTTGACTGACAAGGTCAGAGGCTCAGCAACTGAGTGACTTACCTTAGATGGCAGAGCAGTGTGTGGCAGGGTAGGATGGGTGCATGGGTGGGCGAGCTTCAGAGTCTGGGATGCTGGACTACTGTGGTCTGGTGGCCACTCAAGTTTCTTCTCTCTGCGATTTCAGAGACTGCTTTCAGCCAGCAACATCAGGCTATTCTCTCACATTGACACATAATGACTGTAGAATGTTTTGCATTTGTATTTATCACAATTGAATTATTTCCCCATTTATGGATTTTTAGGGTTTTTGAATTTTTGTTTCAGTCTTGACTCATATTGAAAGCAAGATCATTTGAAGGTTTATAAAACAATGGAATTAAAAGGAGCAAAAATATTTAAATCCATGAATTTTTTTCATAACATGCATATGAACTTTTTGAGGGCTGTTATATGGTAAGTGAAATAAACCAGGCACAGGAAGACAAGCACTGCATGATGACACTCCTATGTAGACTCTAAACAGTTGATCTCATTGCAGTTGAGAGTGGAGTAGTGGTTACCAGAGGCTGGGGAGAGTGGAGGAAGAGAAGGTGGGGGAGGCTTGATGAGCACTAGTGAGTTCTAGCAGGAATAACTTCTCATAGTCTGTGGCATAGTCAGGTGACTGAAGAACATTTCCATTTTTAAATTTCACTTGAGAAGCAAATTATTTGCTAGACAGAGATGCAGAGGTATTGTCCATCTGCTGATTCACTTCCCAAATGCCCACAAACAGTTGGGGCTGGGCCAGACAGAAGCCAGCAGCTGGGAACCAGTCCAGATCTCCTACACAGGTGCCAGAGACCCAAGTACTCTAGCCATCACCTGCTGCCTCTCAGAACCTGTATTAGCAGGAAGCTGGAATTGGAAGTGGAGTTGAACTAAAAGGCATAGCCGGCGCTGTGGCTCACTAGGTTAATCCTCCGCTTGCGGCACCGGTACTCCGGGTTCTAGTCCTGGTTGGGGCGCCGGATTCTGTCCTGGTTTCTCCTCTTCAAGTCCAGCTCTCTGCTGTGGCCCGGGAAGGCAGTGGAGGATAGCCCAAGTGCTTGGGCTCCTGCACCCGCATGGGAGACCAGGAGGAAGCACCTGGCTCCTGGCTTCAGATCGGTGCAGCGTGCTGGGCATAGCAGCTATTTGGGGGATGAACCAATGGAAGGAAGACCTCTCTCTCTGTCTCTCTCTCTCACTAACTCTGCCTGTCAAAAATAAATAAATAAATAAATAAAAGGCTTTTTGGCTCTCAGAATGCAGGTGACCCAGTGTCTTAACTGCTAATGCCAGATGGCTTTCCCAAATATGCACAGTTTATATTTGTCAAAACAATAAAACATTAAAAAGTCTCATTAAATACCAAAGATAATTCTTAAGTAATACATTTCTATTCATTGTTGAAATATGAACAAGCAAAAAGAATAACCTAAAACACACATACTCCATGTTCTTCAAAAAGTTTTTGGAAAATGCATTAAAAGATAAGTTTATTTTGGTGCAAATAAGTTGAAATCCATGCATATGGGGATCTTCCAAACCTTCATGAAAATGCATATTATGCAAAACTATGCATGTATCTAAAATTGTTTTTGTATCAAACTTTGAATTCTGTCTTTGCTGGAACTTTTTGAAGTTCCATCATAAAATATTCCCTTCAGAAGTAACAGGTGTAAATAGGTTTTAGCATAGCATTCCAGTCTCTTTTATACATTTCTAAGCAGTGGGGAAAGCCCTTTTAGAGGAAGGATGATACCTTGAATGAAATTTTATAGTAGAGAACTTACAATATACTACGAGCATGTTTTATCTAATTAACAACAGTGAGTGTTTTCTAAGTGCTTAAAATGGGACAGGAACTATTTAAAATTTTATACACCATTTCACAGAAACAATGTGAAGTGTGTGTAGTTAATATAACAGATGAGAAGATGTATGTGTGTTTTCATTTAAAAATGTAAAAAAAAAAAACACAACCTCCTTTGTTTGAAAGATAGAGAGATAGAAAGAGATCTTCTGTCTACTGGTTCACTCTTTAAATACCTGCAAACAGGTTTAAGCCAAGAGCCTGGAACTCTATCTGGATCTTTATGTGGGTGACAGGGCCATCATGTGTCACCTCCCAGGATGTGCATTAGCAGGAAGCTAGATTTGAAGTGGAGTAGCTGGGACTTGAACCCAGGTACTCCAATACCTGGGATGCAGGAGTCCCAAGCAGCGGCTTTACCACTGTGCCAAACGCCCATGCATGTCAGAAGTCTACACAAATAGTATTGTGCCCTAGCTTGTCCTAGCTTCTTTGTCCATTCAGCGTGTTATGATTAGTCTGTCCACCTGGTTTCCTGGGTTCATCTAGTCATCTGTTCTCACTACGGATTTCTTTGTTTTCCCCAACGCTCAGTCCCCACACCAATGCAGGGAACATCCCTGCCCACCCCCATGAACCTGTGGGAAGATGTCTAATGAGAGGACAGATGGGTCATGGAATGTATACCTCCTGGGCTTGACTAAGTATTGGCAGAGACAGCCTCTTAGTAATAGTTGTGCCGGGGCATCTGTACTCTGGTGCTGTGTCTTTGTGTGGTTTCAAGGATGTGTGTATAGGTGCCTAGAAAAGAATGACCAGATACCCCCAACTGGCAATGCTGGCAACGTCTCCAAGGGGACCACAAAGGAGACAGTGGTCAGGGGGGTCCTTGAACCTTATTGGTCATGAAATTATAAGCTTGTTACAAAGAGACTGTCCTGTGTGTAACTTGTCATTATTAATTTGCTTTATTAAAAAAATGTGGAAACTTTACCTAAAGTTTACAGCTTTATTCTATGAACACATTTGGAATTCTGAAAGCTTAAGCTAAATTAGTCACAGTGCATGAGATAAGCTCTTTGGCAGCTTGGCGCTTTTGAGGCATGCTCTAAGCAGTTACCATGCCATGACAAGTTCTCTTCATAAATGCTGAGCCAGGCTCTCACCTCTTGGAGGGCTCAGGGGACTCAGTGGTTTTTTCCTAAGGATGCTATATGTCAGGAAGGTTGGCCAAATTTGGTGTGGAGAGGTGGGCAGATAGAGAACAGATAGAGGCAGATAGATTATATGTATTTATTTATTTGAAAGACAAACTGAAAGAGGGAAAGGGACACACACACACCTTCCAAAATTCTTCTGGTTCATTCCTCAAAGGCTACAACAGTCAGAGGTGGGCCAGGTGGAAGCCGGGAGCCCAGAACTCCATCCAGGTCTCCCGTGTGGGTAGTAGGAACCCAAGTACTTGAGCCACCATTCGCTGCATCCCAGGTACTTTAGCAGGGAGCTGGATCAGAAGTAGAGTCACCAGGACTTGAACCAGAACTCTTGTGTGAAATGCATGTGTTCCAGGCAAGGGCTTAATCTGTACCACAGTGCTGGCTCTGTATTTTAATTTTTCTTCAAAAATTTATTTTCTACTTCTTTGAAAGGCAGAGAGACAGAGACAGAGAATTGCACAGACAGAGATCTTCAATCCACTGGTTCGTGCAACATTTGGGGTTGGGCCTGGCCAAAGCCAGGAGCCAGGAATTTAATTAAGTTCTCCTCTATGGGTGGCAGGGACCCAAGTACTTGAGCCATCACCTTCTGCCTCCCAGACCCATGAGCAGGAAGGTGAATAAGAAGTACAGAGGAGGGCTTATTGATTGGAATGTTACAATTGGGGGAGTATATCGTTGTGTGTTTGCATGTGAGGTGGTGGTAGGGGACACATTGTCAAGTTGAGTTTCAGTAGTTTCCTTGTGCAAATGTGAATATATTCACTTTGTTTATAAAACACAAGGTATGAAGATGCTCTTTCCTTTAGAAGCCACCTCTCTTTCTGTGAAAGGGAAGTGTATGGTCTTCAAGTTAGAGCTAAAGAACTAAGCTTCTTTCTTCTACCTCTTCTAAAATGCGAGAAACAAGTGTTCTGGATGACCTAAGAGATGCCTTTAAAGGGTGCTGTTTAGATTCCTCTGAGGTACTAGTTTTATCTGAGATGTCTTATTCTTTCTCTGGAGCTGAAATAAATAATGATCAGTCAGTTGCTCATGTTTTTTTTAAGTTTTGTTTATTTGTTTATGTTTATTTGAAAGGCAGAGAGAGAGAGAATGAGAATATCTTCTGGCTACTCGTCTACTCTCCAAATCCTGCAACATCCTGTGCTAGGCTAGGTTGAAGCCCAGAGCCTGGGTGGCAGGGACCCATGTATTTGAACCATCACCACTGCTTTCCAGGATACATATTAGCAGGAATACTGGATAAGAAGTGGAGGGGGGACTCGAACCCAGGCACTCTGATGTGGAAAGTGGGCATTCCAATCCACATCTTAGTAACTGCACCAAGTGCCTGCCGTTCTTCAGGTAACTTGTTCAAGTAACTGTAACAGAGCGGGATAATTAACTGTGAGCTTTCCCATCCCAATCCTTGGTCCCATCAACTTCACCCACACCCCAAGTATGGTGTGCCACTTGGTTGACAAGAGAACAGGTAGTGTTTGTGTCTGAAACTTTCCTGTGACAGCCCAGCCTAGGAATGTGCACATTTATGCACTGGGCTCAGAGAGGAGCTGCTTGCCCACAGCTGCACCAGCAGGTTATTTTTTGCTCTTGTACAGCAGCTAGTACTAGGCCAGGTTTTCTGTGATGAGTGATGTGGAGGCAGAAGAGAGAGGTTGATGAAGCTTATGAAATAGACATGTGGTTCCTTCTCATGACTCAGTAAAATTAAATAATCAGAATAAATTGGAAGGCAGATGCAGATATAAACTCACTTTGTTAAGGTAACAAGAATTCTTCCTACTATCCAGAATGCTGCAGGCCTGCCTGGTTTATGGGTGGAAGGCACAAAGCCTGGCTGAGATGGCAGAGCCTACAGCTTTGTGGTGTTCCCTTGGTTGGTGAACTTTATCTGAACTCTAGAACAGAAGTGACCTTTATAAAGAAGTGCACACGTGTGGTAAGTGCGTGATGGATGTGTGCTGACCAAGAATTAATACCACTTCCTCCTGACTCATGTGGGTGAAATGAAGGAGCGTCACTCTAATTGCAGTGTGTACTGGTGTTGAGCAACCTTGCCATATTTAGTGATGAGCTGGAATAAGTGGGGCAGGAGTGCTGAGAGTCAAGCTTTGCCTTGCAGGTCAGTGTAAGGTAAAACATTTTCTTTTTAAACATGTATTTATTTATTTGAAATGCAGAGTTACAGAGAGAAGAGAGACGAATAGAGATCTTCCATCCATTGGTTCATTCCCCAAATGGCCGCAGTGGTGAAGCTGTGCTGATCCAAAGACGGGAGCCAGGAACCAGAAGCTTCTTCTGGGTCTCCCTTGTGTGTGCAGTGTCCCAAGTATTTGGGCCATCTTCCACTGCTTTCCTAGGCCATTAGCAGGAAGGTGGATTGGAAGTGGAGCAGCTTGGACTCAAACCACCACCCATATGGGATGTTGGTGCTGCAGGTGGCGGCTTTATGTGCTACACCACAGTGCCAGCCCCAGGGTAAAACATTTTTATTGTCTAGATTTACAGCTACTTGATAATACTTTTGCCGTCCTAGCTTCTGGCTTCAGCCTGGCCCAGCCCTGGTCACTTCAACCATTTGGTGAGTGAACCACCAGGTGGAAGATCTCTCTCTCCTCCTCTCTCTCTAATTCTGCCTTCCAAATAAATAAAAATAATAAATCTTCAAAGCCTGGCTACTCTGCTCCCAGTCAGTGTGCCCAGAATGCAGCAACTACTGGCCTCAGTCCTTGGGCCCCTGCCACCCTTGTGGGTAACCAGGGTGGAATTCCATGATCCTGGCTTAAGCCTGGCCCAGCCCTAGTTGTTGTGGGCTTTTGGGGAGTGAGCCAGTAGATGGATGACCTTTCTCCTTGTATCCCTCTCTTTTCTTCCTCTCCCTCCACCCCACCCATGTTTCACTCACTCTCTGCCTTTACAAGAAATAAATAGATCCTTAAAAATAATTTAATAAAACAATATTCTAGGGCAAAAGTATTGTGAAGTAGCTGTAAATCTAGACAAATCTGACTTTCAAGTAAATACATAAATCTAAAAAAAAAAAAAAAAGTGGAGCTGCCTGGTCTCCAGCTGGCGCCCATATGAGATGCCATCATCTCCAGGGGAGACTTAACGTACTATTCCACAGTGCTGAGCCTGTAGCCAGGATTTGAATCAGGCACCGTGATAAGGGATGCAAGCATTGCAAGATGTTGCTTAACTACAGGCCTGTGCCCTAGAATATTGAAGTTGTAGGATTTTTAAGTTGGGTTGAAAGAAGTGAAGTTTCAGTTTTTTCCAGTGTGATTACATGAATGCAGAGAAATGAGCTATTTCTTTTCCTCTTTTTTCTTCTTTTTAACTATATAATGTCCACAATTGAAACCCATGAAGACTTTTGCATATCAGGTTGTGTAGGTGGCCTTTCAGACAAAAATAAAACCTTCTCTGGTGTTGCAACAGAAGACAAAAATGAGATGAACACTTTCCCCAAGCCCAGATCGTAGATCCATTATTCATGGTACGACAGCTTGCTTAATTCGTCGGTCCACAAATGGGAGTGGGTGTTTTCAAGGATAAGGAGCTTGTGTGACCCAGGAACTGGTAATGAAATTTGGAGCACCACTGAGCTAGAGATTTTTATGAAATTCACAATGTGCATTTTCTGAGCCAGCATATGCGGGCCTCTTTCAAGAGTGCTGGGGAAAAGGGGAGATAAGTGACCTTTGATGTGAGCTTTTGATATTTGCATTGCAATCCTGTGACTTTAAGCTTTTCATTTTCACAATTATGAATGATGTTTGTGACCTGTATCAGTCTCTGGTATGTTCTGAGCAGTACTGATAGGACCCATCCAAAAAATAAGCACATTGTATGCTTATTTTTTTAAAAAAAATATTTTTTATTTTTCTTGAGGAGAGAGAGAGAGATCTTCTCTCCACTCAGATGCCTACAACAGACAGGGCTGGGCCAAGCCAAAGCCAGGATCTTGAATTTCCTTCCAAGTCTCCCACATGGGTGGAAGGATCCCAAGCCTTTGAGTAATGTCTGCTATTCCCAACATGCACATTTGCCGAAAGCTGGATTGGAAGTGTAGGAGGAGCTGGGAACTAGACCAGGTATCCCAGAGCGGGATGCGGACATCCCAGAAGACTTAAGAGCCGCACCAAGTGCCTGCCTGATAGGCCTGTTTTCCTGTTCTCCTACTTGCACAGTTGCTATGTGGTCTTGCAGCATGCTGGCAGGGCAGAGTCAGGGGTTCAGATTTTACCAGTGACATTTGTTTCTTACAGTAAGAGTAAGGTTTCAAAAGTTTATATCTAAGTAGACATTTAGGTTCATGATTGAATGTCAAACCCCTCCCCCCCCCCCCCCCCCCCCCAGTTAATATGTTTATTCTAGTGGTCTCTCTGTATTTTCTTTTGTTCTTTCCAAAGTCTCACTTTTTTTTTTTTTAAATACTATGCTACAGTAGCAGGATTACCAATCTCTGGTTCACTCCCCAAAGGGCTGCAATGGCCAGGGTTGGGCCAGACAGAAGCCAGGAGCTTCTTCTGGGTCTCCCACATAGGTGCAGGTACCCAAGCGCTTGGATCATCTTCCACTGCTTTCCCAGGTTCATTAGCAGGGAATTGGATTGGAAGTGGAGCAGTCGGGACTGGAACCGGTACCCATAGGGGATGCCGGCACTGCAGGTGGAGGTTTAACCTTCTCTGCCACAGTGCTGGCTCCTAAAGTCACACTTAGTAAAATTTATATAACTTTTGCTTAAGACTCTTCATCACCATCAATAAAAATTAATCAAATTGCTTATGTGAGTTTACTTCCTAGGGGCATAAGGTTGCAGAGCAGAGGGGCAGAACCCACGCATCTGGGGTTAACCAAGATAGAACACGGGGCAGCTTTTATGATTTGAGTACAAGGAGGCGGGTAATGTGATTTTTATTTTATTTTATTTTATTTTATTTTATTTTATTTTATTTTATTTAAATTTAAGAGGTAGAGCTACAGAGACAGAAAGGTTGTCTTTTCTGGTTCACTCCCCAAATGGCTGCAATGGCTGGAGCTGAACTGATACGAAACCAGGAACCAGGAGCTTCTTCTGGGTCTCCCACGCGAGTGCAGGGGCCCCTAGCACTTGGGCCATCTTCTGCTTTCCCGGACCATAGCAGAGAGCTGAATCGGAAGAGGAGCAGATGGAACTAGAACCTGCGCCCATATGGGAAGCTGGCACCGCAGGCAGAGGCTAGCCCACTACGCCACAGCGCAGGCCCCAGAGAATGTGATTCTGGATGGAGTTGTGGTAATAAGGGTGTCCCCTAAGATTGTTGCCCCCATTAGGTGAGGCTGGCCCACGGCATGGTAGCCAACAATCCCAAGAATCACAGGAGCTTACCACAGGTGTATTTCTTGCTCTGAAAGTCCTGTGTGGGCATGGAGGATGTTCCAGGTCATCTGACTGTCCTGCAGGAAGTCTGGCTGCTTTAGTCTGGTGGCCGCAGCACCTGTTATTACTAGCAGCAGGAGAAGCAGCGTCAGGCGAACTCTGTGCACAGGCTTCCCTGGCTCAGCAAGGAAGAGGTGGACACCAGGGCTTACGGGTCGTTGCCTGGAACCCAGCCCACAGCCCTGCAGTGCAGTGTCGTGCAGAGCTTTTGTGCTCAGGTAGAAGGCATTGGTGAATCTTAATGATGTCTGTCCCATTGTCTAAGTGCAGACTGGCATCTCGGAGAAGAATTGGGAGTAGCAAGGAGGATCCGAAAGAGAATTTACAGAAAGGGAAGTGATCGAGTGGACCTCTAAGGGGAAACATAGGCTTAAGAAACACAGACTGTGGCACAGCCCGTTAAGCCACCACTGTGATGTTGGCATTCCATATGAATGCCAGTTCAAGTCCCAGCTGCTCCACTTCCTGATCTGGCTCCCTGCTAATGCATCTTGGGAAAGAAGCAGAAGATGGCCTGGACTCTTGGGCCCCTCCACCTACACGGGAGAACCTGGATGGGATTCCTGGCTCCTAGCTCTGGCCTGATCCAACCCTGCACGTTGTGGCCATCTGGGGAGTGAACCAGTGTATGAAGATCCCTCTCCTGTTTCTCCCCCACTCTCTGTAACTCTGTCTTTTCAATAAATAAAATAAAATAAACCTTTTTTTTTTTTTTTAAAGGTTAAGTTTCCTGTGGTGGTATTTCTGCATGTAGTTTTCTTCACAATCTGGGTAGTTTGCTGCCCTAGAAAATTATAATCCTGGCTATAACCACCGTCAGGAAGGTCAGAAGGTTCTCCTGGTCCTGTTGGTGTGGTTTGCATACTATGTGGACATTGTCTGCCCCAAAAGGACACTTGTACTTGATCATTCTAGTGATCTGTAGGTTAGCATATTCTTAAATCTTGATGATTACATGCTATGTTGGCCAGAGCTTAGGTGGTGAGATGGTAAAAGTGCCTCTTTATTTTTATATTGAAAATAATGAAAGTAGAAGAGAGTTTGTATGCATTCTCATGCATATTGGACAAGGTGAGGAAACTGGATTTACACTATTGTTCTTTTCTGTGAACGTTCAAAACTACTTGACTTCGGAATATATGGCCGTACTTCTGCTACTTCCAGAACATCTCCATAGAAGGGACCTACTAGGTCAGATGATGACCCAGTTTCTGTAGTTTTTTTTTTTTTTTTTTTTTTTAAGATTTATTTATTTATTTGATAGAGTTACAGAGAGAGAAGGAAAGGTAGAGAGAAATGGTCCATCTGCTGCTTCAATGCTCAAATGGCCTCAGTGACCGGGGCTGAGCCAGGCCAAAGGCAGGAGCCAGGAGGGTCCCAAGGACTTGGGCCGTCTTCCACTGCTTTCCCAGGAAGTGGAGCAGCTGGGACTCTAACTGGGTATTGCTGCAGGTGGAGGCTTAACCGCTGCACTACAACGCTGGCCCCTTCCGTGGGTGTTTGCTGCCCTGGCCCTCTGTCTCTGCTCTTGCCTGTCCCCCCAACTCGCCTCCTTCTCAGCTGCCCTTCCTGTTCTCTCTTCCCTCCACCTCTGCTTATTAAGTCTTCGACTTTGAGAGCTGGTGAATCATGCTTCCAACCTCAGCATCCTTATCTGTAGTGTGGGGTTAAGTAGCTTCCTCATAGGAGTCTCACTACTGGTTTACCATCCCTAGAAGTATTTCAGATTTCAGAGTTTTTTTATAATCTGGAATATTTACGTAGACTGTACCAGTTGAGCATCCATAACCCAAAATCTGAGACCTGAAATGCGCCAAAATCCAAAACTAATTTGAGTACCATGTGAGCACTAACAAAGTTCCAGATTTTGTAGCATTTTGGATTTGGATTTTTGGAATACGGTTCCTAATTTGCATTTAGTAATTTTATGCAAAAACACCCACAGTACCTGGTACATTGCAGTTGCTCAATAAATGTTAGTAGTGATTAACATCGTCATTTGCATTTCAGGACTCATCTGAAATAGTTCTTCTTTCTTTACATTATTTTTTTCTTTATTTCGAAAAACCAGTGACTATGATTTTACACCCTTGAGCTGCCAAAAGACTTTCTGTCTTCTCTGAGGGGGGTGTACTGAGATGTAGCATCCCATGGGTCACTGTCCCATAAGCAATGCTGTGTTTTCTGCACTGTGTTTCCTTTGTGGTACAAGAAAAGGGTGCTTAATTCAAGATGGAATTGAGTCAAAATTACATATAAGGGGACAGGGCTCTCAGTCCACTTAGTTGGGTGATTTCTCTTAAGCTGGAAGGATTACTACACTTGGAATGGTATTCATCTACTTCGTTAGTTGCTGAGTGTGTGTATTTCAGTGTTTATGTGATTGAATCTTTAACGTAACAACAACAAAAAATTATGGAAATTGTGAAAAAGTGAAAATGGCATGAAATATGATGACTGCCATAGAGTAGCAGTTCGCAGGTGCTCAGAGGAGACCGTGATATGACATTGATCGTTTACATAGCTAGGGAGGTGGCTTTCTTGATTCCTTGCTCAGCTGCTTGCAGTGCCCACAGGGTTTAGACCAGGTCTGCATATGTGCATATGAGAAGCCGTGTGTGGTAAGGCAAAACAGAATCTCTCTCTGAGGCTCTAAGCATGAGTGGGTTTCCTTGGGGTTGTGCTCAGACTGTGGATCCAACTTGTGTCCAGGGAGTTGGTGTCCAGTCTGCTGGCAGGACATCATTAGTGTTCATGCCTGTGTCCTTGGGGCCTGCTGAGTAGCGTAGAAATATCTGTGAACCTTCCGTCCTTCCTCACCTACCTGAGATTAATCACTGTTTTTGAACAGCATATCCTGAAAGATATCCTTTAGAGAAACTGTTGTTTTTTCCTTCCTTTATTCTCTGCCAGAAGCTGGTGGCGTGTTGGCTGGCCGCCTTGCGGATCTGTAACGCTGTGGTGGTAAAGCATGTCGGGGGGGTCTACGTGGGCTGAGCCGAATGCTCCCGTTTTACAGTCAGGGTTTGTGTGACCTGCTCACAATCACGAGGGAAACCCAGGGTCTGGGTCTCCTCGTTCTGCAACACTTGACTCGTCAGGTCTCTCTCGTGCATGCATTGGGAAGTAGTGATTGGGCTGCATGCTCTGGACAGAGACCGGGATAGAAATACACGTTGTGGGCCTTTGTGGAGTCAAAAGCAGGCTTCATGAGAACATCTCAGTGAGGGACTGTGGTGGCCACAGGGAAGATGTGTGATAACTCAGATGGATAGTATGGGACTTGGAGAATGATAGGATTTGGGACATGGGATTTAAAAAATTACTTAAAATTCTAACTGCTACAACACATTTGCTTCTTTTTCCTGCTACAATTGCCAAGATTGTTGGATTGCTTATAGGCTTGTCTTATACTGAATTGGTTTTTCAAATAAACACCACCAAGGCAATTTAAGTGATATACCAAAAAACTCAACTATAATAAAAATTTGTTTACATCCATGTAATTCTTAATAGTAATTTAGATTTGGCTTCAGAATTTTTTAAATTTAATATTGTGAGTTGCATATTTTTGATTGCAAAGCAATATATGTTCATTGAAGAAAAATTAGAAAACAGAAAAACAGAAAGAAGAAAACAGATGTCATAATTCCATCTCCAAAAGATAATGACAGGGGCAGGCGCTGTGGCACACTAGGTTAATCCTCTGCCTGTGACACTGGCATCTCATATGGGTGCTGGGTTCTAGTCCCGGTTGCTCCTCTTCCCGTCCAGCTCTCTGCTGTGACCCCGGAGTGCAGTGGAGGATGGCCCAAGTGCTTGGGCCCTTGCACCCACATGGGAGACCAGAGAGGGTGCACCTGGCTCCTGGCTTTGGATTGGCTCGGTGCCAGCCGTGGAAACCATTTGTGGAGTGGGCCAATGAAAGGAAGACCTTTCTCTCTGTCTCTCTCTCTCTCTCTGTCTATAACTCCTTCAGATAAAAAGATAATGACAGTTAATATTTGGGATTTACATGTATATTCACAAATTTGTGATTTTGTTACACATAATGTATTTGTACCCATTATTTTAATTTAATATCAAAATATCTCTTGATATTCTAAGATATACTGTTATTATTTAAAAATTGTGTGCAACATTAGTTTTTGTGGTTGTTGCTTATTTGAGAGGCAGAGTGAGAAATCCTGCCCACTGGTTCACTCACCAAAACGCCTACAATGTCAAGGACTGGGCTACAGTTGGGAACTGGAACTCGATCTAGGTCTTCTGCATAGGTTGCAGCAACCCAGTTGCTTTGAGTCATCACCTGCTGATTGCTACATGAACAGAAAGCTGGAGCTGGGATTCAAACCAGGCACTCCTGTGTGGGCTTGTAGCTGCCAAGCTAAATGCCCCACATTCAGCATCTCTTATGAAAAAGTTTCAGACATGCAGCAAAGTTAGATAGCCACATATCCATCACCTGTATTCCATTAATGTTTTACCATACTTGTTTCATCACTTACCTAATCATCTATGCACTCCATCTATACATTAATTGATGTTACCTCTTTTTTCATAGATTTCAAAGTAAATTGGAATAAATGTATTTTAAAATATTTTTATTTGAAATGCATATATATATATATATATATATATATCTATATATATCTGCATTTATATCTTTCATCCTCTGTTGATTCTCCAAATGCCCACAATAGTTGGGCCAGGCTAAAGCCAGGAGCCAGAAACTGCATCTGGGTCTCTCATGTGGGTGCAGGGAGCCAGTACTTGAGTGGCTTCCTCCAGGGTCCAGGTGGAGCAGCTGAGTCCCGAGTGGACCCAGGCCACACCTTCCTTTCAGCAGGAGATCGAGGCACTTCTGCTCTCTTTTGGATTCTGGTATGGGTCAATGTCCTGCCCATCTATCCCATCTTCCTATTCAAATGACTGTTTCTTTCCTTTGTATTGGCAGTGATCTGTGGAGGAAGGTGGGACAGCCTTGATGGACACAGAAAATATGCTTTCTGTGTGCCTCTGTG
This sequence comes from Lepus europaeus, assembly GCF_033115175.1. Taxonomy (NCBI): domain Eukaryota; kingdom Metazoa; phylum Chordata; class Mammalia; order Lagomorpha; family Leporidae; genus Lepus; species Lepus europaeus. Next base: position 111,047,139 of record NC_084827.1, on the reverse strand, counting down.
ATGCTAGTTTTAGAAGATGCCTTGGGGCCGGTATTGTGGTGTAGCGGGTTAAGCCACTGTCTACGAGGCCGGCATTCCAGATGGGTGCCGGCTCGAGTCCCGGTTGCTTTACTTCCAATCCAGCTCCCTGCTAATGGCCTGGGAGAGCAGAGGAAGATGGTCCAAGTGCTTGGGCCCTTGCACCCATGTGGGAGACCCGGAAGAAGCTCCTGGCTTCAGATTGGCACAGCACTGGCCATTGCAACCAACCACGTGGGGAGTGAACCAGTGGATAGAAGGTGAATCTCTTGCTCTTGTTCTCGCTCTCGCTCCCGCTCTCCCGCTCTCGCTCCCGCTCTCTCTCCCTCTCCCTCTCTGCCCCACCCCATCTCTGTCTCTTTCTCTCTGTAACTCTGCCTTTGAAATAAATAATCTTAAAAAAAAAAAAAAAGATACCTTAAGAAAAAAAAAATAGTGTGTCCTCAGGGGTGGGGCCAGGTGTGGCCTTGCTTTGTGTACAGTTCCCAGCACAGCGCCTTGTGTATTTAGGCACTTAATAAATGCCCATTGACAAGGAGACTGTTCCTTTTAAACCCTTGGAATCCCTGTAGCCGCTCTCCTGTGCAAGCGCCTGATGCCTTTCACAAACATTTCAACAACGCACACCTGTTTGTCAAACCTTATAACCTTTTATTGTGTTTCCAGATGGCTGGAGGCCCTTGAGATAGAGCAGGCTGTGTTCCCCTGCCCGGGCTCCGGTGTTTCACGTTCTGTTGTTTCATCACAGTGTCACGGCCGCACCGCTGAAAATGACAGGGTCTCCCCTCCACGCTGGCGACAGCCCTGACGCGTTCTTTCTCATGAGCTCAGCCTCAGATCCAGCGCCTTCCCAGGCCTCGGGGCCATGCCATACCCTTTTCCTTTCTTCATCTCTTGCGTTTTGTTCTTTTGCTGAGGGTGGTTGATTGGGCTTGGCCATTGCAAACAGGTCGTCCGGTTTCAGGATTATCTGTGTTCCTCCGTTTTTCCTGTGGGCAGTTTTAGTTCTCAGCGGCTGGCCAGGACCTTGGTATATGAAAAGGTTATCCAGCTTCTCCCCTACCTTGTTACTTTTTGTCTTTCAGGCAGAACCTATGGAACTCTCTGAGCTGTGGTCCTCAGCCAAGGGGGAGTTTGCCTGACCTCATCCTCTGGGGCATTTGTGGATGTCTGGAGACAGGGTTGATGGTCACAACTGATTAGTGGGTCAGGAAGATATCAGGGACCCTACTGAGCATCCGACAGTACCCAGCACACTGTGATGCGAAGACTCAGCTGGCCCCAGATGTGAGCAGTGCCCTGCACTACATGCAGGCTTTGTTTTTGGAAAGTCTTCCAATTAACGGTGTTATATAACCATTGTGCCACTATCGCACTGCTCCCTATCACAGAGGCCATCTGCTGGCACAGCTACCCTCTGTTTTGTGAATTACAGGAGTTATTTTTAAATACTTCTAAAAATACTTTAAATTAAAAAAAATTTGAAAGGCTGAAAGAGACAGAGAGAGAGAGAGAGAGAGAGAGAGCGCGAGTGAGCAAACACTTCCTTCTACTGGTTCATTCCCCAAATATACACAAAAGCTGGGGCTGAGCTAGATTGAAGCCAGGAGCCTGGAGCCAGGTTTCTCATGTGGGTGGCAGGTACCCTAAGTACCTCAGCCACCATCTGCTGCTTGCCAAGGTACACATTTGCAGGGAGGTGGATCAGAAGTGAAAGTGGACTGACTGGAACCCAGGTACTCTGATATGGGATGCAAGCATCCTAAACAGTGGCCTAACCACTGTTCCACAACACCTACCCTTCTCCTAAATCTTGTTTGCTTCACTTAGTTGCTCTGAGGTAAAAATATGTGCACACCATCTTTTGTGTGTGATTATGGGTTGTACTCTCTCAACTTCATTAACTTTTTAAATGTATTGTCTTACAGCATTACTTTATTTTTTTAGTTCCATCAAGTTTTCATGTATTGCATCCCTTGAATTATAGTGACCCAAATCCTATGCAGTGGGGTATCTGTCTGACCAGTGTTGCATGTGATGGACATGGGCGTCTTTGGAGGTGGAATTGGAGCAGCATCCTCATCATCCATCTGTGAATGACTGTTAGGAGAGAAAGCCACGTGACTTCTCTGCTTGTTAGTGGGAGTCTTGTGGAAGGAATGCGTTCTGTGTCAGAGGGACCTGTGTGCAAATCCTGACTGTGCTGCTTACAAAAAGTGTTAAGGCTGGGCCTGAGTTTCCCAGTAGGTTTGAAATACTCCGTGGGGTTTGTTGGGAGTGTAAAAGCAAGTGGGACTGCGCCTGGACTGAGGCTTAATGGTCCTGAACACAGGGACTTGGTGTTTTAACGTGGTGTTCCCATTGGAGAAGGTAGAACGTTGGGAAATACACAGACATTGTTTGAGTTGGATGGTGATTGTGTAAGAGAGTCTCTGGGAGCTTGTTGACAAATATGGGTGCTCAGGTTCTGTCAGCAGAGAGTGCGTTTGGGAGATTTGGTCACCTCTAGGGGTTTGTTTTCCCCAGTATTCTCACTGGTTCTGATATGGGTGATAGCACTTGGAGGAATTCCAGCTTCTGGGCCAGCAGGTGAGCCCACTGCAGGGTCTCACCCTTCTCGGGAAGCCTCCCCTCCATCCCGTGCGTTCTGTTTCTCTGGGGCTGTCCACAGAGACTCGTCATTCAACGTGGGTTCCAGCAGGACAGATGTGTTCTTTGACATCTTTTGACTGGATGGTCTCCAGGAGCATTGTTTTGACTCCGTGTCCAAAGAACTCTTTTGGGAACCATTTCAGGAGCCTGGGCTAGGAACATCTCCCATGGCTGTTGGCTGATGGGATTGGATTTGGGGCGAGGAAGGGGCAGATGGGAAGGAGGTGGTGTTTATTCCCTGCTGAGCTTAGAAAGCTCTGGGAGCAAGAAGCGAGATGTGGGGAGAATCTCTCCCAGCTGTCAGCCTCGTTCCCTTAGGAATGGGATGAGAGTGACTGCCTTCCATCCCCTGGTAAATTATGTGGGTCTGGTTTATCTCTCCTCTCATTGCATTGTGCCTGGCCATTGAAAATGTTGACTGCATTAGTATTTTAAGGGGTTTTTCTTTTCGCAGTTGTGGTTTGATGGGTGTAAGACTGGCTCTCTGAGTGGACCTGCGATGACCAGAACTTGCTGACTCCTGAGATGAGTGTTTGGGAATTCCCGACATAAGGACAAAAAAAGTGGACCAGGCCTGTCTGTAAATATTCCTCAGTGCTTCTCTGTGCCTGAATCTTGGGTCTGCAGCGTTCTCAGAGACCTTCTCTGGGGTATGTTCTTCTGGCTGCCAGCCAGGATTGGCCTCTACACTGTGGGCTGCGCATCCAAAATATTTAAAAAGAAAATTGTGGAAGAAATTTCCATCATTAATTTATTTTTAAAAATGTTTATTCATTTTTCATCTACTTTTAAGGCAGAGCGACAGAAAGTGGGCGACACACACAGATAGGGAGGGAGGGAGGGAGGGAGAGAGAGAGAGAGAGAGAGAGAATATGAGTCTTCCATTTGCTGGTTCACTCCTCAAATGGCCCCAACAGCCAGGGCTGGGCCAGGTTGAAACCAGGAGCTAGGAAGTCCATCAAGGTCTCCTACATGGCTGATCCAGAGACCCATGTACTTGGGTCATCATCTGCCGCCTTCTAGAAGCATTTGCAGAAGGCTGGTTAGGGAGCAGAGTAGCTGGGACTTGAGCCAGCATAATGATGTGGGATGCAGGCATCCCAAGAGGTGGCTTTACCTGCTGTACCATGATACCCAGCTCCATCAATTTAATAAGTTGTCTGAGGTAGAAATTAAAAGTCAACTGGGGGTGTTGGCGTTGTGGCACAACAGATGAAACTGCCACTTGGGGCACTGGTATTCCCATATTCCCATATTGGACCTGTTTTGAGTCCTGGCTACTCCTCTTGCCATCCAGCTCCATGCTGATGCAGTCGGGAAGGCAGCAGAAGAGGGCCCTAGTAATTGGGTCCCTGTGCCCATGTGGGCGATCCACACGGAGTTCCAGGCTTCTGGCTAGGGGCCTGGACCAGCCCCTGCTGTGGCTATTAGGGGAGTGAACTAGTAGATGGAAGATTCTCTCCTTCCCCTTCCCCCCCCTCGTGTGTGTGTGTGTGTGTGTGTGTCTTTGTCTCCTTCTCTCTCTGTTGCTCTGCCTTTCAAATGAATAAATCATGTTTTTAAACAAAGTGAACTGAAGAGTTCAGTTGGCAAATTTCAGTCATATGAGACTTGTCTGTAAGTTTTAACTCGTTATTGACAGGGTTTTCCCCACAAGAATTCCTTTAGAAGTGCTAGCAGTTGTATTTAATGAATTCTAAGCTGTAAATGTGACTCTCAGATGACAAGTGTAAACCAAACAGGCAGGTTGTTCTGGGCTGGTATTTTTTTTTTTTTAAGATTTATTTTTGAAAGAGTTACAAAGAGAGCTAGAGACAGAGAGGTCTTGCATCCGCTGGTTCACTCCCCAATTGGCTGTAATGGCAGGAGCTGTGCCTATCCACAGCCAGGAGCCAGGAGCTGCTTCTGGGTCTCCCATGTGGCTGCAGGGGCCCAAGGACTTGGGCCATCCTCCACTGCTATCCCAAGCCATAGCAGAGAGCTGGATCGGAAGAGGAGCAGCTGGGATTAGAACCAGTGCCCATATGGGATGCCAGTGCTTCAGGCCAGGTCTTTAACCCACTGCGCTATAACGCCGGCCCCAGGGCTGATGTTTTTTCAAAATCCCTGAATTTGAAATATCTGTCAAATAAGTCTCAGTTTACCAGCGTTAATAGGGGCTGTTCTGATAATATTGGATCCCTGACCCCATGGCAGGTAGACATTTCTGTGGATTTCTTATAATAAAACCAAGTAAAGGCCGTATTATTACTTTTGAACTGGTACAGAAGAAGAGGGTAATGCAAGGTTCAATGATTGTGATAAAAGAAAAAAAATTGTTTAATTGAATAGATTTGTTAATTCTGGTGTCTAACTCCTGGTATCCTTTAAATATGTTCATTTTTTAAAAAATTGCCACTTAACTATTTTTTATTTTTTAAAAGATTTATTGATTTGAAAAGCAGAGCAATTGAGCAAGAGAATGAACCTGTTAGTTCACTCCTGAATTGCCTGCAACAGCCAGGTCAGAGCCAGGCTGACACTAGGAGCCAAGCAGGAGCTCCATCCTGGTCTCCCACATGGGAGGCAGGGTCCCAAGACTTAGGCCATCTTCTGCTACCTTCCCAGGTGCATTAGCAGGGAGCTGGATTGGAAGTAGAGCAGCCAGTACCGGAACTGACACTCTGATATGGGATGCTGGCATTGCAGTTGTCCGTCTAACCCACTGTGCTACAATGCCGACCCTCCATATGATTGCTTTAAAGTTAAGTGTGAGGTAAGATGGTAGTAGTTTGGGACCAGCGCTGTGGCACAGTGGGTTAATACCCTGGCCTGAAGCATCAGCATCTCATATGGGTGCCAGTTCGAGACCCGGCTGCTCCACTTCAGATCCAGCTCCCTGCTGTGGCCTGGGAAAGCAGTAGAAGATGGCCCAAGGCCTTGGGCCCCTGCAGCCGTGTGGGAGACCCAGAAGAAGCTCCTGGCTCCTGGCTTCGGATCAGTGCAGCTCCATCCGTTGAGGCCAATTGGTGAGTGAACCAGTGGATGGAAGACCCCTTCCCCCACCCCCACCCCCTTCTCTCTAGAGTGTAACTCTGACTTTCAAATAAAATAAATAAATCTTAAAAAAAAAAGATGATGATAGTTTGGTGAGGATGTGCTGATTCAGGCTAATGATGACATTTAATATTTCCATAGAATTTTGTTTTATTTTTGTAGCCTTTTATACTTCTCTTAACTTTTTCTTTTTATTTGAGAGGCTGAGATTGAGAGGCACAGACACACATACAGGGTGTGCTCATGTTATTTTACTCCCCAAATGCCTGCATATCCAGGAGCAGGCTGGGTCAAAGCCAGGAGCTGGGAACTCAGCCCCACATGGAGGTATCATGTGCTGCCTCCTGGGGTGCACGTTAGCAGGAGGCTGGCATCCAGAGCGGGAGCCAGGATATAACCCAGGCACTCTGATGGAGGCAGCAGTGTCTGCGCTGCTAGGCCAGCTGACCACCCATTACATATTTTCATGCATAGATTCAAGAAATCCATGCAAATGGTACTTTAAAGTTCAAGAGGGCAATGAAGATGGATAGAAATGGAACATTGTTTTGTTGGCCTGAATTGGATATTTCAGTTCTTGCTGGAGAAGGTGAGGTATTGTCGTGTGCATTGGATACTACCATGAAATCTAATATGACACCCAGATACTCGTCTAGCCCAGATACTCCCAAGGCCCTGCTGACAGCTTAATTATCTAAGGCGGTATTTGATATGGCAGAAGATCAGTTGTCCAAAGAATTTGGACATCCTTTCTGGTTCTTTGTTCAATGTAATCCCTGCCAGAGACGTTAAAATCTGCATTGCCATAAGCATTAAAGTGCCGGATCCCTGTTTCCTACCTCAAAGGTAGTCATCGCATGTTTCCTTTAAGTGGTGCTGCTCTGCCAGTGGCTTTGAAGGAAGATACAGGTTTGCAAAGCTGAACAGTTTCCTTAGTTTTCCGGGACTGTCCCGTGTTCTTCCATGCTAGCGTCTGATCTGATCTGTGAATAAGTGCCTCTTTCTTTCGGTCATTTTTCTGAAATAGCTGGACTTCCTAGTTGAGGTTAGCAAATACAAACACAGGAGAGGGTCATACGCTGGTCTCCAAGGCTGGTGAGAGTCTTTCCAGAGAGGCTGCTGCTGGCCTCCTTTTAAACCTCCATTGATGGGGCTGGCACTACGGCACAGTGGGTTAAGCTGCAGCTAGCAATGCAGGCATCCCACGTGCAAGTCCTGGCTGCAGCTCCCTGCCAGTGTGCCTAGGAAAGCAGCAGCAGATGGTCCAAGCACTTGGGCCCCTGCCCCAGCCCTGGCCATTGCAGCCATGTAAGGCATGGACCAGTGGATGGAAGATCTCTTGGTTTCTCTCTCTCCCTGCTTCTCTGTCTCTGTTGCTTTGCATTTCAAATATAATGAATAAATCTTAGAAGTTTTTTAACATGAAGTTCCATTGTTGTCAACCTCATGTCCGACATGCAGTGCATTGCCTTGAGTATTAGGCAATCAAGGGGTACAGGATTTTTCTTGTAAGCATTTCTTGAAGCTACAACCCCTTAAACTCCCCGACTTCCAACACCTTGCTACTTTTAACATTACCCAAAATCCAATGCCATAGGGAAGAATCTGGAGGACCCCCGGGAAAGTGGCAGGTGCATGGCATGAGCATGTGGTTCTTTTCAAGATGTGAACTGGGGAGTTAGGAAGCTTTACTAGGATATAGTATGATAATCTCTATCATTTATCTGTAAGTAATATACCCAGGTCTAAGTTTACCCACATGTGTTTAATTGTGGTAAACTCTTTGAATGTAGAACTGTCAAAACTTGCAGAGAGTTGTCTCTTGGGACATTTTGTTGATGCGCTCTCATTGAGCCTGCTGAGCCTGCCCAGTGAAGGCTGAGACTGTTTTAGAGAATGGGATCCCTTCTCTAAGTTCATGTTCAGTTCGTCCATAAAAAAGGGGCACACTCTGTGGTGTCCATCCAACTGATAGCCTGCTGTGCTTTACAGGTTATTCTGGTATCCTAGGTCAATCATCTTCAAGTGAAATCCTTGTATTTCGTGTTACTCACCTTGTTTGGCAAATCATTGACAGCTAGATGATTTTATAAGCTATTTAGTGAGTTACCAAATATGGCAAGCATACAAGAACCCTGAAGCATATGCACTTGGTAGTGTTTTAGATTCTTTTTGTACCGAATTTGGGTTACCCCTTTGAAATTATTATACAGTGCCAAGATGCAGGAGGGGATGAGGACAAAAGGCAATAATACATGGTACAATAGCATGTTGGGATGTTGTGCCACAGTGAAGAATGTTTCAGAGACATGAAGAGTATGTGCCATCTAATTCTGAATGAAGACAGCAGAACACAGACTCACAATTGTGGCTCTGTGTGTGTGTATGTGTGTGTGTGTGTGAGAGAGAGAGAGAGAGACAGAGAGAGAAGGAGGGGGAGAACAAGGACAGAATGTAGTGTGTGACCATGAAAATAGTTGTATTTAGGTAATTTTTAAAATGTGCTTATTCTCTCTCTCTCTCTTTTTTTTTTGGACAGGCAGAGTTAGAGAGAGACCGAGATAAAGGTCTTCCTTTCTGTTGGTTCACCCCCTAAATGGCCGCTATGGCCAGTACACTGCGCTGATCCGAAGCCAGGAGCCAGGTGCTTCCTCCTGGTCTCCCATGTGGGTGCAGGGCCCAAGCACTTGGGCCATCCTCCACTGCCTTCGCAGGCCACAGCAAAGAGCTGGACTGGAAGAGGAGCAACTGGGACAGGACCGGCGCCCCAGCCGGGACTAGAACCTGTGGTGCTGGCGCCGCAGGCAGATTAGCACAGTGAGTTGCAGCGCTGGCCATTTTCTCATTGTTTAGAATGACTTAATTTTAATGATGGAAAGAAAAGGGCTTTTATTCATGAATTGTTTCTTTTAAGCCTCCAAAAGAGGTGGAAAAAATACTCTACAAATCCCAAATATTTATACCAAATATTTGTATTTCTTCTTTTAGTTTTATGCAGCATTTCTTTTTAGGAGGAGAAAGCACACATAAATGTCTGGTTGTGCACATCCTCCCCGCCCCGTACCCCCTGACCTTGGTAGAAGACCATCCTCATCTGGCCAGGAGATGGCGGAGGGTAGCACCTTGGTTTTCACTGCTCCGTCCGCTGTGGACTCAGCTTCCTTGACTCTGGGGGTTGGTTGAACAATGCCTGGCAGCCCAAGCCTTTCAAATTGTTGTCTGGAGCAGACAGGACATACTCTGCATTGCATTAGTTACGGGAGGGGTGAGGGGTCAAGACTATTTGCTGTGAGATGTGGTCATGACAATGTTAGAGGTGATTACATCTTTAGTTTTAGCACCTGAATATCCCCAGCTGCCCCAGGAACTGCCAGTTCGTCCTACGTCCTGTGACCCTGTGTGCATATGTTGCCCCAAATCCACCTGTGTTTCTCCTCCACGATGGCTTCCCTGGCTGATGCCATTATTAATTCATACCTGCACATCTGTAGGAACTTCTCAGCCAATCATGCTGCAGCATCCACTCCTGCCCCACGTTACAACTTCAATACTAGAAGCCAGAAGGACCTTTATAAAGCGTGCTCTAGGTCCTATAATTTTCTAGAATCCTCTGAATTCCTTGTCTTTCAAAATCCTACAAAACACTCGTCTTGGTCTCTGGAACTCTCTGTGTATGTTCAGTCTCCTGCCTTCCTATCCAACCATCTCTTTTTCCTCCTGCCCCCTGGTCAGCAAGCTGTAACTTCACGACCCTTGTCTCTGCTCTTTGAGCATTCCAAAGCCACTCCTGCCACAGGCCCTTTCCACCTGATTTCCCTGCTTCTTGGAAAGCTCTGTGCATGGATCTTGGCAGAATCTGCTCCTTCTCATCAGCACGGATATCACCACCCGAGAGGTTCTTCTTTGACCATTGTGGCTCCAGTACTGTCCCCTATAATTGTCTTTTTGTCATAGCGGTTGGTGCTTTCTTGACGTTTTTCACTGCTCCACACGGAAATTGAACCTGTAGTAGGGCAGCTTTGTGCTTCTCTTCCTGCAACTTCAGTAGTGACTAACACATACTGGAGGCTGAGTGAGATCTGTTGAATGAATAAACAAGTACACATTCTCTGCCATGATGATCAGATGAGATGTAATAGCTGTGATTTGTAGGAGCCCTGGGTTGAAGTTCTTTCCGACCCCAAGGTGCTATGTCTTCACTCCCTGCGTGATGAAGGCAATGTTATCATTACTATGCGTAGTCAGTAGATCATGTGTTTTTGATAGCTGGTCCCCACCCCACCCATTTTGTTCTAGTTATGACCCTGGACCAGCTTAAGTGTCATCTTTGGCATGTAACTAAGTGAAGCTAATGAGCACATTGGGAGATTGAGTCTTTTTCAGGATTTTGGTCCATGCACCGTAGCTAGTAGACTATGCCGAGAGTTGAGAGCTGAGACACTGTTAGCACCATCGTGCTATTATCAGATGATGTACAGGAGGAGTTATCTTGGCCATGAAAAAGGCATATCAGAAGAGTAAGTAACCATCTTCTAAGGGCTTAGAGTTCAAGGTAGAAACATTAGTTACCCAAACACTTGACAGCAACAACATAAAACTAATTACTTCCTATCATTTAAGTTGGGTAAATGAAACAGAAAGGAAATAAAGAAGTTTATCTGTTAAGAGATCATGTTAGCATGTGCTTATCAATCTAATCAGCCTAGCTGTTAAAAACCCAAAAAAAGTATTAAGCGAATGACTGCGGGTCACGTTGAACCTCATGCCATCCTGAGCACTGCTCTGTAGAATGCACAGTGGCTTCTAGGCACTAGGGGGTGGGGGTGAGGGAGGGCATGGCCTACTGCTGTTAGAAATGGAAAAAAGCTCCAGTTAAAAATAGAATGTTTGTGCCGGCGCCGTGGCTCACTTGGCTAATCCTCCACCTGCGGTGCCAGCACCCTGGGTTCTAGTCCTGGTCGGGGCACCGGATTCTGTCCCGGTTGCTCCTCTTCCAGTCCAGCTCTCTGTGTGGCCTGCGAAGGCAGTGGAGGATGGCCCAAGTGCTTGGGCCCTGCATCTGCATGGGAGACCAGGAGGAAGCCTGGCTCCTGGCTTTGGATCGACGCAGTGTGGCCCTTTGGGGGTGAACCAACGGAAAGGAAGACCTTTCTCTCTCTCTCTCTCTCTTTCACTGACTCTGCCTGTCCAAAAAAAAAAAAAAAGGATGTTTGTAATGATGCATTTCTTTTGTAATTAAATTAAGGGATGGTACTGCTATTAAAATTTTATGTGTGTGTGTGTGTGTGTCTCAGGTGCTCCATATGTGTTGAATAAAAGCTTCATCTTTGAAGCACTAACTATACACATAAAATCCCTAATTGGAGTGGGATTTGCTCCTTCTGGACTCTTGTGGGCAGGGGGGCCCCTTTCCTAGGCCAGTGCCTCTTATGTATGAACCCCGAGCTTTCCCAGAGCTCCCACTCCCTCCTGAGTCAGCCCTAAAGGACCAAGAGCAGTGGTCAGCGAGCTTCTTAGCTCTGGACTGCCTTGTTAGCAGGAGGGTACCTGGAGGGCAGTGATGTCTCCTACACTGTAGCAGAGTCCACACGTGGTCCTTGGATCAGCAGCCTTGTGTCACCTGGGAGCCTGTAGGAACATAGAACTCTTCTCCACTGCAGTCCAGCCAAGTCAGCATCTCTGTTTTCACAGGATATCCATGGGACCCCACAAGCTTCTCCACATCTCCCTACCCAGTCCTAATTGTTTGGGCTCCAGCTCCGACACTACAGGACAGAGTGGTCCCCTGATGCCCTGCGATTCTCCCACTGATGGCACCAGGGTTTCTGTGGGCAGCTTCTATTAGGATGAAACCCCGGGGCAGGAGTGGTAGGGGCAGGGGCCGCCAGTATGCTGCTGTGGTTTCCAGCAGGGTTTAAGGGATGAGCTAGGCCCTTCTCAGGGCTCCTGCTTCCCGCCGAGCGACGCTCTCGCAGCCTGCTGCGACGCTACCTAGCACTGCACCTGCTGTTCATATTCCTGTCATTTGTGTCCTCTTCCTTTGTGGATCTTAGTTTTTCTGTTCTCATTTCGTACTCTACAGCATCATGTCCCTGCCTCTGAATGAGAGTGCAAGTGTGTGGTGGGAGGAGACTTTCACACGCAGGGGTTGACCTTCCTGGTTGGTGGTTGTACCTTGGGGGACCTCATCGGTTGCCAAGGGAGACCAGATAAGCAGGAGTTTGATTATGAGTACAATCAAATCAGGAGAGCTAAGGAGGGGTACGTGGCATTAAAGTGAATGGATTCTTTTTTTCTCTTTCTGTCCTTGAGCTAGGAGAGATTTTTTTAGTTCCTTGCTGCTTCAAGGATGTGGTAACCAAGGATGCTTAATGACCTGAGAAGTGGGGCTAATTGTATCTTGAACAATGAGTCATTTCCCTGTATAATTTTCTGTGCACCCAATCACTGTGGCATGAAAGTTGGCTGTGCTGGCTACCAGGAGTAGGATTCGAAGAGGGGTTGCTGGTAGGAATCTGGCAGGAATTGAGTTAGTGGTCATTCCAGGGAGTGGAGATATAAGTAATTTTCTCAAAATCTGAGATTATATCTAGTTTCAACTCAGTTGTCTGAGTTAGTTTATATATATATATATATATATATATATATATATATATATATATATGGAGAGAGACACACACACCTACCCTTTATCAGGTCTATTTGTACAAACAGCACAGGAGGACACTAGCCCCAGGCAGATGGCAACTTGGGGAGGGGGTTACACCAGCCTTTATGTCCTTGCATTGGCAGATAGAAGCTGTTCCTATTGAGCTTTCATAGGGACCTGGGCACCTTTGGGAGCAGGAGCCTAAGCCTGAGCTGGAACTGGACCTGCAGGTGCCATGCAGGTGCAGCCTGGGCCTGAGCTTTGTGCTTGGTTTGGCCCTGGGCTGTGGGCTTGATTTGAGGGGTGGCGATTTCAATGTGGGTATGAGATTGCTTCCCAAACTTGGGCCGAGTTTAGGAATTTGATCCGGAGCTTAGGGCTGACACCCTTTGGATCGTGGTTTTAACTTCCTTGGCTTGTGGAGGACCTTGTCCTCCTAAGCAGATGTGTTCATAGGCTTGGGTTGCTGGCTTGTGTCTTCATCAGGCTTTTCTTGTGCTTCTTGATGCAATGGGTGTTCCTCAGGAACACGGGGTGCACCCCCTCAAGAGATTCTTATCTTTGTGATAGAGGATTCTTGTTGCTATTTCTGTGCCATTTTCAGTACTGGTTGTGTTTGGTGTGGTTCTTGGACTTGAACCATAACCTGCAGCTCTCGAAATGTCTGGGGTTGGAAGAAGAAGCCCTACTGTTAATATTAACATGGATAAGTAAAATATTATTAAATATTTAGGTGTCAGACATGTCCTCTTTTTGGTTATATTTGCATGTATGACCTCACTGAACAGCCATCCTGTGAGGTAGGTGCTGTAGTCACCTTTTACAATCCATGAATCCGAGGCGCTTCCACTCAAGCCACCTGCCCAAAGCCATGTGGCTAATGTGGCTAAGGGCTGTCGGACCCTAGATCCCACCTTGTAACCACCACGTGACCAAGAGGAAGTATGCTTGGATACAGATGGGTTTGGGAGTATGAAGAGAACATTGTTGGGAATGCTAGATTTTGGAAAAAGTATTGTGTTAGGAAGTAGAATGGAATAAGGGTTGAAAGAGAAGGCCTGTTCATTGTCAGTGGGGCCTGGAAAGGCCCCAGGCTCCTGTTGGAGCTGATGGACAACACGGCCTGTGGGCTCCTTGTGAAGTGGGTGCTGAGTGTGGGGCGGGAGGGCAGTGGGCAGGGCAGGCCTTTCCTTTGCCTGATAGGCTCTGCTGGCAGGGCTGGGGCTGAGGAGTTCTGGGAGGCTGTGGAGGGAGGAGGGATAAGCTCCATCCAGTTTGCTTATAGTTCTTGTTGGAAAGGATCTGTCCGTCTGGCAGGAACTGTTGGCTCCAGTCTCCGGCTTCTCACTGCATCTTGGAGGCAGGCTCCAGGGGCCCACAGAGACACATCAGCAGCCGGGCCCAGGAAGTTTGAGTCCAGACCCCAGGTGAAGCTCTCTTCTAGGAGCAGCTCCAGTGCCAGCACTTCCTCCTCAGAGCTCTGGGGCTCCCTGTGAGTCTCCTCCTCTAAACATTCGGGTTCTGATTCACTCTACCTGCTGCCTTTGATGCCTGTCCCTGCTGCTTCCCCCAGCGTCTTTTTAGTTCCCTAGCACCTGTCGAACCAAATCTTTGTGTTAAATGATGTCTTTTGCAGTACTAAGTATTGCTTTCCATTTGCCTAGCTGGTGCTGACTGACAGATTTCCCCAAGCCCTGGGATTCTGGTGGAGGAGTAGGGAGAGAAGCCCACATTCAGGCACTGTGATTCCCAAAGCTAGGAGCATGGGGAATGCTCTGGAGAAGCTTAATCAAAATGCAGATTGTAGGCCTTCCGCAGCAGTAATTGATTCAATAGATTAGATATAGGCTCAAGAATATGATTTTCATTTTTTAAATTTATTTTTAATTTTATTTATTTGAGAGGCTGATGGACAGGAGACACACACACACACATTCCTACCAACTGGTTCACCCCCTAAATGTCCACAAAGGGCAGCGCCAAGATTCTGGACCTCAGTCCAGTTCTGCCATGCGGGTGGCAGGAACCAAATTACTTTAGTCATCACTGCTGCTTCTCATTGACTACATCAGGAGGAAACTGGAGTCTGAATCCAGAGCCAGGTATTAAACCCAGGTACTGTGATGTGGGATGAGAAGGGAGCATCTTCACTGGCATCTTAGTTGCTAAGCTGAACACCTGCCCTGAAACTGCTTTTGCTGATGCAGTTTGCTGTTGCAGATTTTTGAGACAATCCGCCAAAATCCAAGGTTTTCTTCCCACACGAGAATCTTTCTTGTATCATGCTTGTCCCGGGGCTTAGATACAAACCATTTTTTGATAGGATGGGGGCTATGATATGCTAATAACCTTTAAAGGAAGGAAGGTACGTGGTTCCTGGAGGTTGAAAATCCACTCAGGTTTTCCTCCTAATTCTGCTTTGCCCACTTGGCAGGCCCTGCTGCTTCCGGGTTGTGTACCATCAGAGGGACACCTTCTTCTTATTTATTTAAAGCCCACATGAGTATTAGCCGCAGCTGAGATGGAATGGACTGGGACTGACCTCCAAGTCCATTCCTGCTCTTGTGTTTGGAGCCATCCCCATTTCCAGGTGGCTTGAGCTCAAAGCAGTAAGGAAGCAGAGGCCTCTGCCATACCTACAGTTTCAAGCCCGGACTCTTGGGCCTTTGGGCTCTGCCTGTGGGTGTATCTGTTTATCTGTATGACTAGCAGTGGGCATTCTTTTGTGGAATGTTGGCTCCCACTTGGCTGATTTAATCAGTTGATGGAGTGGGTTTTGCGGGAGGAGTTGCACCGCCCCCTGAGAGCAGAACAGGAGGCTTTCTAGTCCTGCCAGATCATGGGGTTTTGAGTTCGCAGGGGGTGAGGACTTCAAAGTGACCTTTTACTGAATATGAAAATCAGATTTTCTCCGTAGGAATGTGTGCCTGCTGTGGCCCAGCGCTGATGTCGTGTCTCCTGAGATGGATTTGGAGGGCGGATTTGGGGTCCTGTGTGTCACCTCTTTGTGTTTTCTGGTGTTGGATATCACCTCTGTAAGCAGGTGGCATCGCCAAAGGCCCTCATTGCTATCTGCCTGCCACATTTTGTGTGTCTCCTACATGCTGAGCCCCTGACAGTGGATTCTATGATTAAAAAAAGAAAACAAAACCAAAAGCCAAAACAAACAAACAAACAACCCTGAGGTTCCCAGCCCAAGGCCAACCCTGTGTCACCCTTGCTGGACTCCAGGAGTGAAGTGGAGGTACTGGGAATCAGAAATGTCTGAAGGCAGTTGCCTCCCTGTGCTTGTTCCTCGATGTTGGCTGCCACTTCCCCCACAACTGTTGGCTCACACACGCACATGTGCGCACACACACACATGCACACACACACACACGGCTGTATGTGGAGACAACCGATTGTTGAGCAAAAGCACTCTCATTCCTTGCTTGTAGGTTCCACAGCCTACCCCCGGGGTCTGTCCTTTGTGTAGACTCAGCTTTTTGTTCACTTGACACCTACATGAAGGGCCTCCTGTGTCCAGGCAGCAGTATGGGTGGAGGCGCTGAATCCAGGAGCAGCAAGGCTCGACACTCCTGAGTCAGTGAGCGCCCCGGGGACTGTGCGGGGCGTCCTGAGGAAGTGACTCACTCTGGAAGGGGTTCTGAGGACGGCGACCTCTAGAGTCATTTAAGCCGATCTCTGGGGCCACATGTCTTTCGCTCCCACACCCTGCTCGCAGTGAGGTGGTCTCCTCAAAATTGAAAGCGCATTCACTGAGCCACAGGTTATGTGTTTTGTTCCAAGTTGTCTGTTGCTCCGTACCAATATTAGGATTAAAAGTGTAGAATAAAGAGGCTGTCCTTGTGGAACAGAGTAAAGCTGCCACCGGTGCCCCATATCCCTGTGCAGGTGTGAGTTCCGGCTGCTCCACTTCCGAACCCGCTCCTTGCGAAAAGACTAGGAAAACAGCGGAAGATGGCCAGAGTGCTTGGGCCCCTGAATCCACATGGGAGACCCAGTGGAATTCCAAGCTCCTGGCTTCAGCTGTTGTGGCTGGTTAGGGAGTGGAATGGGAGATGGAAGATCTTTTTTTTTCTCCCTCTCTATTTCTGCTTCTGTCTCTGTCATTCTACCTTTCAAATAAATACAAATAAATCTTTTAAAAACCTGGAACGTATGGCTTGATGTTTCAGACTGTGAACCTGTAAGTGCTTTTGAGACTAATTCAAAAAATTTTTTGACTGATAAATAATCACCTTCACAAGTACTTTTAAAAAAATATTTTATTTGATTGAAATCTATGATTAGCATAGAGATGGTCCTCTATATATAAAGTCATACTAAAAATGATCCATAATGAAGAAGGAGATGGGAGAGGGAATGGGAGGCGGGAAGGGAGTCTAGTGGGGGGGGGGGGCATGAGGGAAAGAACCACTGTGTTCCTAAAGTTTTGTCTATGTAAAAATGCATTCATTAAATAAAAAAAATATTTTATTTGAAAGGGAGTTAGAGAGAGAGAGAGAAAGGAAGGAAGGAAGGAAGGAAGAAAGGGAGAGAGAGAAAGAGATATTTTCTGTGAGCTGGTTCACTCCCCAGATGGCTGCAACAGCTGAAGCCAGGAGCGTGGAACTTCACCTGGGTCTCCCACATGGGTGGCTGGGGCCAAGCAACTGGGCCGTCTGCTTCTGCACACTCAGGTGCGTTAGCAGCAGCTGGATTGGGAGTAGAGCATCCAGTTGCTCATGTGGGATGCCAGTGTCAAGGACGGTAGTATAACCTGCTGCACCACAATGCGGACCCCCCACAGTGCTTTTGAAAAAATCTGTTATTAAGCAAGAATTGGAGGCTGATGCTGTGGCGTAGCGGGTAAAGCCGCTGCCTGCAATGCCAGCATCCGTATGGGCGCCAGTTCAAGTCTCAGCTGTTCTACTTCCGATCCAGGTCTCTTCTGTGGCCTGGGAAAGCAGTGGAAGATGGCCCAAGTGCTTGGGCCCCTGCATCCACGTGGGAGACCCGGAAGAAGCTCCTGGCTTCAGATCAGCCCAGCTCCAGCCATTGCAGCCACTTAGGAAGTAAACCAGCAGATGGAATACCTCTCTTTCTCTCTGTCTCTACCTCTCTCTCTAACTCTGCCTTTCAAATAAATAAATAAATCTTAAAAAATAAAAAAGAAAGAATTGACTATGAGTAATACTCATTAGTAACCACATTGTGGATTGGGTGGAAATTAGGTTCTGCTATTCAATAGCTCCTTATCACAAACACACTGCTTTTCCTTCATCTGCTGTGCAGATTCTCCAGTCTCCTAAGAATAATTTTATCATTATCGAGAATGACTGCATTTCTGTTTCTTCTGAATTATCTTACATGATTCCAATCCATGCACCTTCTGAGGGTTTAGTAAGCCCAAAATGGAGTTTCTTTTTTGTGTCGTGTTTCTAGTTGTTGCTTTAGATGTAGCTGGACACCCAGGATGGGTTCATTTACATTCATTTCCGTTTGACTCCACACAACAGCTTCTCTGTATCTCTCCTAAGATCAGAACTGCAGGCTACTTTTTTTCTGGGTGGGGGGGTATGGTATCATCTGATGGTTCTCAATGAGTTGTCTACAAGGGCTGCTTTTTCTCGGTGAGGTCTGAGACCCCGAAATGTTCTGATAAGTCAGACTTTCCTAGGTACACACTTTTGTTCAGGTCACTGGGGAAACGCCAGGGTGCTTCCCTGAACCTCCTGAGGAAGCTCTGCTAACTCATTCTTTGCATGCTACAGGAGGATGTAACCCAGCTAGAGTACGTGGGGGGCCACTGGCTCATAGCTGTCTCCAGGAAGTGGTCTTAACCAGGCCTGGTAGCCAGCCACTGGCTTATATATGATTTATCCACAAAGGTCGCTGCCAGGTTTCCTTTTTGTTAATTAAGGCATATGTGTGGCACATTCAAGAAACACCTGGCTTAAGGTTCTTTGTGACTTGAGGTTTCACTGTGTGCATGTCCCTTTCTCATAGAATGTTAAAAGATTAGCCATAGGGTATATTGTGGCACAGGGGCTAGAACCACAGCCTGCAACACTGGCATCCCACATGGGTGTTGGTTCATGTCCCGGCTGCTCCACTTCCAATCCAGCTCACTGCTAATGCATCTGGGAAAAGCAGCAGAAGATGGCCCAAGTGTTGGGTCTCTACCACTCACATAGAGACCTAGGGAGCATTTCAGGCTCCTGGCTTTGGCTTAGCTCAGCCCCAGCCATTGCAGCCACTTAGGGAGTAAACCCAGTGGATGGAACCTCTCTCTCTCTCTCTCTCTCTCTCTCTCTCTAATTCTGACTTTTAAATAAATAAATCAAACCTAAACTAAAAGAGATTAGTTTCAACAAGGTTCTCGCTGTATGTGGAGTTGTAAGATGAGGTGGGTGATGTATAGTAAATTGGTTTGGATCAATTCCCATGTCACGTTGGACTGTATGAAAGAAATGTGACTGTTTTTAATCTAGAAAAAGGAAAGTTCACATGTGTAATATAATACATAGTATAAAATATGGCCATTAGGGAATGAAACCAAAAGAAGTAATCCAGGTAAGCAAAATATGGGCCTGGGGTGAGTTTCCATTTGACTCATCATTTTTTTAAAAATAGATTTATTTATTTATTTATTTATTTATTTAGAGTGACACACACGCAGAGTGAGAGAAATCTTCCACCTGCTTTTTCTTCTCCCTGAATGGCTGCAATGGCTGCGGTTGGCAGAGGTGGAAGCCAGGATCCTGGAGCTCCATCTTGGTCTTCCACATGAATGGCAGGGGCTCAAGCACATGGGTCATCTGCCGCTTCTCTCCCAGGCACAGGATCAGGAAGCTGGGTAGGAAGTAGAGAAGCTAGGACCAGAATCGGTCCTCAGACTGACATCATGAGTGGCTGCTGCGCCCCCACCTGTCTCCTCACCGTGCTTTTTAGCTTTCAGAAATTCATTGCTAGAGGTGGGTGTTGTGGCACAGTAGGTTAGGCTGAAGCTTGGGATTCCACATCTAGTTCTGGCTGTTCTGCTTCCAATCCAGCTCCCTAATAATGCGTCCTGGGAGGGAGCAGATGATGATGGTTCCAGTGCTCGAGTCTCTGTCAGGCATGTGGGAGACCCAGATGGAATTCCAGGCTATGGCTTTAGTCTGGCCTAGCTCTGACTTTTGCAGTTATTTGGGGAGTGAACTAGTTGGTGAAAGATTCTCTCTCTGTCTCTCTGTCTCTCTGTCTCTCTTTCTCTCTTTCTCTCTTTCTCTGCCTTTCTTTTTCTTTTCTTTTTTTTTTTTTTTGACAAGTGAGTTATAGACAGTGAGAGAGAGAGAGAGAGAGAGAGCGACAAAGGTCTTCCCTCCACTGGTTCACTCCCCAAATGGCTGCTATGGCCAGTGCTGTGCCGATCTGAAGCCAGGAGCCAGGTGCTTCCTCCCAGTCTCCCATGCGGGTGCAGGAGCCCAAGCACTTGGGCCATCCTCCACTGCCCTCCCTTGCCACAGCAGAGAGCTGGACTGGAAGAGGAGCAGCCAGGACTAGAACCCGGTGCCCATATGGTATGCTGGAGCTGCAGGCCAAGGATTAACCAAGTGAGCCATGGCACCGGCCCCTCTCTGCCTTTCAAGTACATGAAAATAAATAAAAATTTACAAAATAAAAATTAATTGTTATCTTTACTGTTAGGAAGCCTGACATAGGAATTTTGAATTCTCAGCTTTTCTTCAAACCTCACCACAGTCTAGCCTTGTAGGTCAGTGAACTCCCATGATGACAGTTGGCTGAGGCTGAGTGGCAGCTCTTCCCTGTAGTACGGTCACACGTGTGTCTATTCACCTGAGCCCTCCCTGGTCAGCTCCTGCCCCTGATGGGACCTACTGGCTCAAGACTCAAAGAGATCTTCCATCTGCTGGTCCACTCCCCAGATGGCTGCAACACCCATAGCTTTGCCGGGTGTCCCACATGGGTGCAGGGGCCCAAGGACCCGGGCCATCTTCTACTGCTTTCCCAGGCCATAGGAAAGAGCTGGATAGGAAGAAATGCAGCCTGGACTAGAACTGGCGCCCATACGGGATGCCGGCACTGCAGGCCAGGGCTTTAACCCGCCACACCACAGCGCCAGCCCCTCACATCTAACCTTAAAAAACACTCATGTGGACTAATACTCCTATATTTTAAAAGTACAATATGTTTATTGCTATATTGTTTATTTTGAGAGGAAGACTGGAATTAAAGAGAATAGTTATCAACAGCATAAGGGCTGAGTAAATTATTTATGAGACATCAGTATTGTGAAATGGGAGTGCTTCAAAAAGCTCCTGTAAAACGTGGAATTCAAAGATGTTTATTTTGGCACAGAAATTTAATCTCTCTACTTAATTGTATCATAATACGTGTTGTCCCTGAGTGTTTCAAAATACTCTTTACTATTATGTTTTTTATATGTTCTTTCAAATATCTTTCCATATCTTTTGCTCATTTATAAAAGTATATTGGAGCTGGCTCTGTGGCGTAGTGGGTTAAGCCGCTGCCTGCAGTGTCAGCATCCCATATGAGCACTGGTTCAAGTCCCAGGTGCTCCACTTCTGATCCAGCTCTCTACTGTGGCCTGGGAAAGCAGTGGAAGATGGCCCAAGTTCTTGGGCCCCTGCACCTGCGGGGGAGACCTGGAGGAAGCTCCTGGCACATGGCTTTGGGTTGGTGCAGCTTTGGCCATTGCGGCCAATTGGGGAGTGAACTGGCGGAAGGAAGATCTCTGTCTCTGCATCTCCTCTCTCTGTGTGACTCTGACTTTCAAATAAATAAATCTTTTTTAAATAGTTTATATATTTATTTATTTGAAAGACATAGCTACAGATAAAGAAAGGGGGGGGGGTGGTATCTTCCATCTGCTGGTTCACTCCCAATAGCCAGGGCTGGGTCAGGCCAGAGCCAGGAGCTAGGGTCTCCATCCAGGTCTCCCACTTGGATGGCAGCCGCCATTTGCCTCCCAGGTGCATTACTAGGATGCTTGACTGGAAGCAAAGGAGCCAGGACTGGCTCTCAGGCACTCCGATATTGGATGTGAGCATTCCAAGCAGTGGCTTAACCTTTGGCACCACAAGCCCACTCCTCATGAACTTTTTGAAGGACACTTAGATTAAGTAGCGTTAAAATGACAAATTGACCGGATTGTAGTTGACCTGGGGAGACTTCCCTCAGGAGCAGCTGTAGCCAAGATTTAACTGATGCTTCCTGTGCTGGACACAGCTGTAAGCTTCCGTGCATCAGCTGTACCTATGAGCCTAGATACTATGATTGCCATTTTATAAGTGGGGAAACTGAAGAACAGGGAGTTGATTAATGCTTCCAAAGATAAGGATGTGGCACGGCTGGGATCTGAACTCGTGCAATCTGGTTAGACAAAGATGTCTTCAAATCATGTTAAGAGGTTAGATATTCAAGTACAATGCAAATTTGGCATTTTGCTCTAGAATAATATTAATTTATAGCTGTTCCTAAATTCTCTGGGTTATCTCATATTTTAGACTCTTAGACTTAGCATGCTGTATCAGAATCATTTAGTCTTTTGCTTTCTAAATGTAGCTCTTCTTTTTTTTTTTTTTTTATTTGACAGGTAGAGTTATAGACAGTGAGAGAGAGAGAGAGAGACAGAGAGAAAGGTCTCTTCCTTCCGTTGGTTCACTCCCCAAATGGCCGCTATGGCCTGCGCTGTGCTGATCAGAAGCCAGGAGCCAGGTGCTTCCTTCTGGTCTCCCGTGTGGGTGCAGGAGCCCAAGCACTTGGGCCATCCTCCACTGCCCTCCCAGGCCACAGCAGAGAGCTGGACTGGAAGAAGAGCAACTAGGACTAGAACCCAGGGCCCATATGGGATGCCAGTGCTGTAGGCGGAGGATTAACCAAGTGAACCTTGGCGCCAGCCCCATCCTTTATTTCTTTTAAACCAACTGAATCTTCTATATGTTAAGCAAAATAAAACTTAGTACTGACCTAAGAAGGTCTGTTGTCTTCCTCTCTACTGGTGCTATGAAACCATAGATCGGGGGGGGGGGGGGGGGAACAGGACTTTTTTTTTCTTCTTGATGCCAAGGGCCATTTGGATATTTATAACATCATTTGGGCCATACAAAATTATTGACTTAAAAATGAGTCTGCTATAGATTTATTGGGTTTCAAGTCCTGCCTTTGGTTGCCTTGGCAGGGCCAGACCGTATGATAAGGTTCACAGGCTGGACATTCCCCACCCCTTCTATAGATTAGTTTACCTCCCGAAAAAAGAAAATGGAGAAATGAGTCCCAAAGAGAGGACCTGACATTTACTGAGTTGGTGTTTCCTAGGGGCATG
Source organism: Lepus europaeus (assembly GCF_033115175.1). Classification (NCBI taxonomy): domain Eukaryota; kingdom Metazoa; phylum Chordata; class Mammalia; order Lagomorpha; family Leporidae; genus Lepus; species Lepus europaeus. The sequence goes on along the minus strand of NC_084827.1, from coordinate 111,024,451 downwards.
GGAGACATTATGCTATGAAGCCCTACAGATAGATTTTATTATGCCCATTAAGGAAGCTGAGGTTTCAATAGAAGTCAGAAAATCACGGAGAATCAGTGCCATGGAGAGCAGAATCCTGAAAACTCTTAAAAAAATGCTTATTTACTTGAGGTGTGGAGAGACAGAAAGGTAAATCTTCCATCTTCTGGTCCATTGCCCCAGATGCCTCCCAGGTGCACTGACAGGAGGCTGGATTGGAAGTAGAGGTGCTGAGATGTGAACTGGCACTGCAACACATTGTGCAGCATCCCAGTTGGAGGCTTAACCCAGTGCGCCACTATGTACCCAGGCCCCCGCCTTGTTTCTGACAACTCTGAATTAGTAGTGCATTATTTACAATAGGAATTAGTGAGCAAATGACTTAGAACAGTGGAAGGCTTTTGTATTAGTCTGCTCAGGCTGCCAGAACAAAATACCATAGATTGAGTGACTTCCAGAAGTGTATTTTTCATGCTTCTTGGGGCTGGGAAGTTGAACCCAAGATGCTGGCCCATTCATTTTCTGGTGAGGGCTGTCTTGGCTTACAGATGAGTACCTTCTCTCTGTGTCAAATTATGATGAAGCGAGAGAGAGACAGACACACGCAGCACAGGCAAGCTAGCTGTCCATTGTGTCTTCCTGTGCGGACATATCCCTATGACCTATGGTGACCTCACCTACCTCCAGAAAGGTCCTATCTCCAAATACAGTCTCCCTGGGAGTTGGGACTCTACAATACGGATTTCCAGGGGACACATTCCATCCACAGCAGTGTTCCAGTCGTCCCTTTTAACTGCTGTACAGGAAATGATCCCATGGAGAGGTTATTCCATTGTAACAGGAACGGTCACCTTTGGACTTTTCATTATCTAGCAAGCTGCCTGTCACATGGTAGGAATTCAATTACTGTTCATCGATAAATCAATGGAAGCGAATGTCATTTTGCGGATTCTTATACCTTGAGTGTTCTTGTGGCTGTGAAGCATATCTCCTCACCCACCCCCCCACTTTTAGTGAACAGTTAGTAATGTATCCAGAAAGTTGAATTTTGGTGGGCTCTAGACACACTGCTTCGTGTAATGAGAGTACTACTGAATTAAACATAAAGGAACAGAGGCTGCATAATAAAGAAGTCACAGGAAGCCTGGGCTGGGGTTAGTTACTGTAAGAGAGCAGAACTTTCTGATTGTGAGAACACACAAAGAACACGTGATGCTCTGTCTCCATTAAGTTATTTGAGAGGCTGGCGTTTTTACCCTGGCTCTCAGCACACACAGGAATGTATCATCAGCTCAGAGAACCTCTTGCCTGTGATGGTCACTGACGTCCTGACCACCCCACACTTAAACGTAGCTATTCCTAGTTTGGAGTTGCTCACTCATTGTGGATGGCGATAGAGTGATGTAAAACCTTAAACTGAAAATAGCTGATGCCCCTCTCTGAGCTTATGCACATAGGCTGTTGTCCTATAGAATGTTTTATTTCACTTGGAATAGGAGTCTAGGACAAAACGAGGAATTCATAAAATGTCAAGAGCCTCTTACTCCCAAAGCTGTGCATACTTCATTGAAAATACTCTACTAAATATTAATGTTTCATGTAGATAGCATATATTATTCAACAGATATAGACAAGGTGCTGTTTAATTTCTGCTGTTTTATTTCTTGTTGTTAACACTTGTCTAATTCTTGGATTTACAAGTCCTCCACTTTTAGCTTCCTCTTTAACTGTCAAAGTACATAAAAACTCTGAAAGCAAGATAGAATATTTCCGAATGTCTTTTAGAATCACACACTCAGGTCACCTCCTCCTCTCCTTTTAAACTGTGGATTTACTCTAATGCTGAGAATCTTTATCTAGGATAGCAGATTTGAAAGCATTATATATATTTGTGTGTGTATATGTATATATATACATATATATATATATTTCAAATATTTATTTGAGAGAGTGAGTGCTCCCATCTGATGGTTCACTTCCCAAATGCCCACAACAGCTGGGAGTGGGCCAAGTCAAGCTCAAGAGCTGGGCACCAAATCTGAGTTTGTTACATGAGTGATAGGAACCAGATCACTTGAGCCATCACTGCTGCCTCACAGGGTCTGCTTTAGGACCAGCTGATAGCAGGAGCTGGAGCTGGGACTCTAACGCAGATACTTGGATGGGAGATGCAGGCTAGCCAATAGGCATCTTAACCTCAAGGTTATATGCCCACCTGAAGTCTGCAGTTTTTGATTGTGACTCAGAGTAAAGAAATGTTTTCCTTCAGTTTGGGTGCAGCTGAAACCATAGTTTTATAAAGCAGTTCTTACCCTTCATTTGTGAGATACCGTCTGATATTTCCTTTCCAAAAATGCTGACCTCCACACAATGCACTGATGGCAGGAGCAGTGGATCCTGACTGGCAATTTGGAAAAGCACCACCCTGGTGCAGAGAGTGGCAGATGAGGATAAGGTTGGCTTGCCCTGGCGTCCTCATCCTGGTTTTCAGTCACTGCATGACAATGAAAACAATCCCTTTCCATCAGGGGCCCTTGTTTCCTCTGGTGTAAAGTGACGGGTTAGGCTGGCTGATCCTGCAGGTGCCCCTTGCCTTCAACTCTGTTCTGAATCTCCTGCAATGAGAGGAGATCTCTGGATCAGACTGGCTTCTCCCCGTGTTGAATGAAGGATTCAGTCCCGTGCCGCGGTGGTGATCCCGGGCCACGGGGCTTCACATGTGTTTCTGTGTAGCAGTGCAAAGTAGCTGGATGGTCTGCAGTCCGTGCAGTTGTAAAGCAGCTACAGTGATCCACTGTAAAGCTCCAACAAAAGACTTTGCCCACCACCTCGTCCCAGTCCTTACGCTGTGTCCTAGTTCTCACTTGTGTTTGTGACAGTCAGGAGTCTTAGCTGTCTATAAGGGGCAGCCCCCTATTCCAAACACAAACCTGCCTTGTCTTTTCTGGGAATTTGCTTTCTTGTTTTGTGTTTTTCATTTTCCCTGATTTGAGAATGTTCTAGAATGAGGGTTAAGAATGGAAGAGTAGGATTTGGGGGAGATTTACAGCAGGTAGGATTAATAAAATGGCTTCCTGTGGGGAGCTAGTTAGAGATGTTTGTTGATTGCTCTGCTGGGCACCTCCCCAGTGCTGACCAGCTACTGAGCACTTTCTCTGTGGCTGCCTTCAGGGATGGACTCTTGTTCAGGGGACTGGAAAATACACATTGCTGGCAGCAGGGCTCTTTGCAGTGTTTGACTCTGGTGTTTGGAGCGTTGTGGGTTAGGGCTGGCGTGTCCTGCGTTGGGAGGACCCTGAGGATCAGCTGCCGGGGCAGGAGCTCAGCCGATGGAGACAGCAGGGAGGTCAGGGCAAGAGAGGCCCTGAGCCAGCCTCTGGCGGAGACGCTGACTCCTAGAACTGGGCTCCAGAGAGAGTTCACCAGAACCTTCCATCTTGCTGGTTCCATCTTGAATTCCATCTTGAATCACATAGGACTGCAAGAAATACATTCCTAGCAAGGCCAAAGCCAGTGAGGAAGGGAAGGGTGTGCTCTGGCTTTGAGGGAAGTAGGAAACAGGCTGAGCCCTTGGAGTCCGGCACACGTGGCCCAGATCTCGGCTCAGGCCCTTACTAGCAGTGCGACTTCTCCCATACAAAAGGAGATGAAGAGAGGATTGTGCAGGCTTGTGAAGGCAGTTCCGTGAGTAAAGTGCCTCCTGTTCCATGTGTGGTCAGAGCCATAGACTTTCTTCCAAGAAAGTGAGTAGTCCTAGATTCAGCTTTCCTGGAATGGGAGCTTTTACGCTGGAGACCTGGGTTTGGAACATGAGGGTGATTTGCTTGGGGAATTACAGCATAGGGTCCAGAGCTGATGATGAAGCCATGGGGAAAATCCAAGGCAGAGCTCCAGTCCCATTAAACATGTCTTTGGGTACTTCCTTGGGGCATGGGAGCCTTGGTTTGCACTAGAAGTGCTGTTCCTTTTCTGTGACACTTGTTAGGAGAGCAGACACTGACCTTGCTTCCTTACTTCCAGAAATATCCCCCACCTGCTTCCCCTTTTTAATGATATTCAATGATTTAGTTGAGAAATATTACCAGGAGAAATACATCAGGGGGAAAGCTAGATGGTCACATCTGGCGGCTTTTTGTACAATCCGTAGCACAGGCGATTTCTCTCTCTGGCTGTCATGCAGTAGTACAGGATTTATATAATTAGAATGACACTTTTGGTATGATTTGCAGAATTGAGATGCCTTAACCTGAGGGTCTTTGTGCCCTTATGGAATATAAATCCGATTAGGAGCTCTTTGTTCCCTGCCACAAATCATTCCACATCTACATTTTGCTCTTATAAAATATGGATAACGGCCTGTCTCCTAGGAGTTTGAGTGCATTAGCTGATGATCGTGAAACCTTAGAAATAGGACGTTCATGTGAGTACTGAGAGCTTTTGTAGTCACACGTTGCTGTTACGTTGCTTGACATCCTTGAACATCATGCTTTCCGCATGAGACTACCAGGGTAGATCCACGTTTTTCTAAGTTAGAGCAAGCCCTGACCCAAACTCAGAGAGTGCTTGGAACACATACATTGTCCCGGTGTTTCACGGAAACCCCAAATCAGGCTCAGGGCAGTGTGATTTGGTTTGGGCGGAAGTGAATAAGGAATCTGAGATATTTTAAAGGCACTGAAGTTAGAAAATACCAGGGCCTGAGGATGACAGAGGCTTCCACACAAGGTTGTGCACAGATGCTCAGACCCCACGTCCCCGTGCCCTCAGGTGTAACATCATGTAGAAAAATCCACATGCTCCTTTTCTTTTCCTCACCTCCGCCAGGTAATTGTTTTAGGACTTAGGAAATTCTTTCGAAAGATGTCAGGTGGTAATGTTTTAAATACCTTGAGTAGACGACTCTGTAAACGCGTGCATATTTATTTAGGACCAAGCGAGCTAGTGTGCCATTTGACAGCTGACAGTGCTTTTGTTTTGTTGCAGGCAGTGGAGCTACTGCTGTGGTTCAGGCTGCCCTATGCAAACCCAGGCAAGAACGTGTAGCAATAAAGCGAATCAACTTGGAAAAATGCCAGACCAGTATGGATGAACTATTAGTAAGTAAAAGGGAAGGGGATCCCCTGCTGGTTGCTTTTCTTAACCCGTGGGTATGTGGAGGCAGGTGGGGGAAGAGCACTGTGTTGTTGGGTTGAAATAATGTGTTTCTTGCAAAGCTGCCTATGTCACTTCTTGCTTCCCTGATTAATGATGTCGCCTGATTTGTGTGTTGTAACCTGGTCATTCCTTTGCTTTGACAAGCAGTGTTTTGCTCCATCTGCATTAACCCTGGTGGGAGACACTCAGTGACATTGCATTTTATTAATAAAGGGTGACCTTAGGCCGCGTGGTGACTGACTGCAGAACTGAATGGCTAGCTTTTTTTTTCATTTAATTTAATTTATTTATTTGAGAGGTAGAGTTACAGACAGTGAGAGGGAAACAGAGAGAAAGGTCTTCTGTCCGTTGGTTCACTCCCCAAATGGCCGCAACGGCTGGAGCTGCGCCAATCCGAAGCCTCTCCCATATGGGTGCAGGAGCCCAAGGACTTGGGCCATCTTCTACTGCTTTCTCAGGCCACAGCAGAGAGCTGGATTGGAAGGGGAGCAGCCAGGACTAGAACCAGTGCCCATATGGGATGCCGGCGCCGCAGACGGAGGATTAACCTGTGCTATGGCGCCGGCTAGCTTTTGACTTACAGTCTAGAATGGGTGACTCTCCCCAGACTGTTGGTTAGTCACTTTGGCTTTCATAAATTATACAATCACATACAACTTTGTCTTAGTTTTTAAAGTGCAGTGTCGCCTGCATTTGGCTCACGAGAGGTATTGGTTTTTCTCACAGGGCAGCTTGTACTTATTCTAAATGAAGTATACTGCATAAATAATTGGAGTTTGTCAGTGTGGAGATGATGACGGTGGCACTGGTTGGTTGAAGAAACATTTGCTTTTGGCTTAACTGACTCATTATTAAATGAACAGCTTGGCAAATGGTTATTAGTTGCCCAGCAAACTGTGAAGGGTTTGAGAGTTTAATCTCATAAATAGAGTTGTCATCCTGCCTGCCAATTTTCTGTTTTTCCTTGTGGCTGTTTGTTTGAGGATAATGGGACACTGCAATGGAGGAGTTAACTGATTGGTTATCCCAGTACTAATCCCAGTACAAATATTAGTCCAATAGCTCTATGCAGGCTACAAAGTATAATGACAGTTGGCTCCAAATAAAGGAGCCTTTTGTTATATTCTACTTCGGGGATGGAATGCCATTAACAACAGCTTTTTGTTTTTATGCAGAATATAGCTTTTATTTTGGGCATAATTATAGTGCACTCTAGTATAAATCAAGTACAAGGGTGAAGCTGTACTTTTGCAGGTCTGTTTGGCCTTCCGTTTCAAGTTAGACTACATAATGCATAGATTTCTTTGAGGTTGAAGCAGCAGATTGTGTGCCCAAACTCGGACTCAAGCAAAGGACTCCATAATTCAATGTTAACTAAACAAAATTGCATCCTTTAAGGCTTTAGTCCTCAAAATTGCAGCACGCTCAGCTGTTATGGAAATTACTAGTGCATACTGCTTGTCTGTTGTTTACGAAAGTTGTGACCAACATGATTGTGCCCTTTCTCATCCAGTCTTCAAGCTCATTTTCCCTGAATGGAAAAGCATTGAAACAACCTGAAGGGACAGTCGGGTACTGATTCTGCCACTAACTTTTTTTTTTTTTTTTTTTAACTTTAATTTACTCACCTAAACAGCAAGTTGAATTGGGGGACCGCTAAGATCTCTCTAGAAGTCTTCAAATTCTGTAACAATTCACAATTATATGTTAACTTTTTTTTAAAAAAAATTTGAAGTATACATTTCAACCTATGCACTGTTTGGAAATACAACGCAGGAATTTGCCTGTATGTACCTGTGTTTGTGGTGTTCTGTGGGAGGTCTCACAGACACTTTTGTGGCATCATCAGAGTATATATGGGATACTGTATAAGGTTTGTGTGCACTTATGCCAAGCAGTTCTGCAGTCAGCTTTCTGGACTGGGCTGGTGCTGTGGTCTCTGGTCCCTCCCGGGTCCTTGGTTCCTGAAGACTCTGTGTTTCCCCTTTGCATGTGGCTACCATGGATGGAGGCTGTGTGAGGATCCAGGTGCCCATCACAGGGAGGTAGCAATTCCAGGCCCTTTTCTTTCTTTCCTGTGGACCAGCAAGCATGGCAGTGGCATTTGGAAGTACCTGTGACTTAGGCAGAGCCTCTAAGGACTGCAGCTCTTGGCCCTGGCACTGTGGCATAGCATGTAAAGCCCCAGGCTGAAACTCTGGAATCCTATATGGGCACAGGTTCAGGTCCCTGCTGTTCTGCTTCCAATCCAGCTTCCTGCTAATGTGCCTGGGAAAGCAGCAGAAGATGGCCCAAGTCCTTGGTTCCCTGCAACCATTTAGGAGATCCAGAAAAAGCTCTTGGCTTTGGCCTGGCCCAGCTCCAGCCGTTGTGGCCATCTGAGGAGTGAACCAGTGAATGGAAGACCTCTCTCTCTCTGTCTTCCTCTCTTCTGTAATTCTGCCTTTTAAATAAGTAAATAAATCTTTAAAAAAAAAAAAAAGTAACACAGTTCTTATGGGTTATGCTCAGCTACCTGAGCCTGAGCTATTAGGACTTATAAATTTGCATATTAGTGGTAGATAATTATTTTTCTTTTTTCCCTTAAAACCTGTGTTGTGATAGAGTATTTTTGCACAATTATTTTAATATAAAAAGATATGTGCACTTATTGGTTTGAACATTCCTTAGCATTGAACCTTTGGTGTTTTTGTGTCTTGTTGTGTGTGTATTTGAAGAAAGGGAAGAATGGCTGTTTCTTTAGGGTGTCCTTTTCACAAGAAAGTGAATTCACTGTATTATCTGCTCAAGGTTGCCAGACTTTTGTGGCCTGGTTATTGGCACATGTGATTGTGTGAAACAGAGCTGCTGTCATCCTTTCAACTTCTAATACTGCTGGTGCTCGCACTTCTATTATTTCTGTGGGTTTGCATTTTGGCAGTGTTTGGACATCCGGTATCCTAATAATCCTTTAATTCCCTGAGCGTATATTATATACAGGTCAGTACACTGCATCATCTCATAGCCTGTGCCATGTGTTGCTAACTGGAAGCCATTGTTCTTGTAAGAAACAATGGCCCTGGCATCTTTATCTTGTGAGAGTGTTATGTCATAGAAGTCACAAGTATCAACTTTTTGCTGGCCACTGGAACAACTGCCTTCCCAGTGAAACTGTCTCATTTCCCAGCCGTATTCCCTGCCCTGTCTCCACTCTCCTTGTCCTTATGTAGTGAGTGAAGATTTACACCAGGGTCAGACACGATGACACACAGCAGTTCTGGACAACTGGTTCTGACTGAACCTTGTTTTCTCTATGTAGTGGAGGCTATCAGTAGCTTTGCCAGTGATTATTGCCAAGTTGGTTCTTGGTTTTGCTGAAGAAGAATTCAAGTGGTCATGATTTGTGTAGCCAAGTGCTAACTGCAGTGCCAGCTTCCCTCCCTGAGAATGAAGGGGAAAATAGAAATGTTAGATGAGATCATAGGTTCTAAATAATGGATACTTGAAATCAAATGTATACTGTTGAAATAAATACTGATTTATTCCTCAGAGGTAAGATTGTTCCAGATCTAATATGCATCGATTGATTTCTTTGGCAAATATGTAGTGAACTTTTGCATTGTGTGTTGGCTATAAAAACAGTGAGTTTGGGCTGTGTATGTGGGAGGACAAGGCTGTGTGTGTATTAAGAATTCATTTTGGCTTAAACAACAGTTCTATTAAAATACTACCGAGTAAATGTTTTCCTTGATATCCCATGAATGGAGTGTGATTAAACCAATGCTTTTCCTGTGTATCCCTGTGAATTTTCTTATATGTATTTTAGAGCCTGGCCTCTAACTATCCTGTTCTTTCTGGGTATAAAGATCTTGTGTTCTGTTTTGTCTTCCTCACCGTCCCGATGTAGACACCTGGATAATTTCTGAGATTTCTTAGTCCCCCATTTGTTGTTAACCCCACATTTGTCAGTCCCACAGTGGTGTAATGACTAATTATAGTTAGCTGAACACCCTCTGGGAGATATTTATAGTTTGAGAGCAGAACTTCTTAACTCCATAATTATTAAACCTCGCTAGACGCCAGACGCTGAGCTAGATGCTAGGAAAACAAAGAGGGTTCCTGCTCCCTGGGGAGCCCGTGAGCTAGGAACTGCGTCTCTTCATTTGCGTTTTGGGCCAGTGAGATTTTTTGAGCTGGGGACGTCTGCGCTCTTTCACTGTACTGCCTGACCACAGCACAGCTGACGGGTAGAGGACTGTCCTTTAATGTGTCTTCCGTTGAGGGAGTGCCTGCTTTCCCATGGAGCTGACAGAGGCATCTGGCTGACCGTCTTGCAGCCTCATGTGTGTGGGAAGATGGCCTTGAGGGTTTTTTGAAGGAGCGTGGCTGCCTGGTTCGTGGTCCTCCTCCAGGGTCAGGGGTGCTCCCCTAGGGCACACTTGGAGTCCCTTAAAGTCAATGCATAGGAAAAGGGTTAATCTGCTTTCTTGGATGGCATCTGTTTTTCCAGCCTCTATCGCAAGGTGACAAAAACATTCAGTAAATACAGCACAGTGTCCTTCCTTCTACTCACTGTCAAGTTCGCTTGTTCTGCCCTTCAGGATATCCTCATTTATCTTACCCAGGGATTGCCGAACATTTTAGTTTATCACCTTACAATACTTTCTGATTTTCAGCTTTTGGCTCCATTACTCTGAATTTTTTTTTCCTCTAATCTTGAGTTGGGCTTTTACTCTGTCTTTGATATCTAGTTACAGAACACCCAGCTTCATTGTCTTGTGCCTGCACATGCATCAGTGCCAATTAAAACTTCAGTTTAATTTTCAGGGGCAGATGAGGTACACTCACAGGAGAAGTCATGGCAGTGGGGCCGTGCAGAGTACGTCTTTGTTAGAAAAAAAAAAGGAAGAAGAAAATAGTTAAATGATTACCTTACGAAGTTATGTAATGATCATTAAAATATTTTAGTTTGTGATTCATGATAGATGTGAGCGAAGTGATTTCAAAACAATGACTCCTATAGAAAAGTGATGAGTGATGAATCCTGTGACGGAGAAGCACAGAGCTCCCCAGGGCAGGTGCTGTGTCCTCTGCACAGTGGCTCACCCACGACCTTGGATGAATCAGTTCCCCTCTGGGCTTCAGGCTCCTTAATCCATCAGTGAGGACTTAACAGAAGGTGGCCCAAGTGCTACGATGTTTTTTTTTTTTAATAATTCTAACAAAATCTCTTCTTTTTTTTTTTTTAACTTTTATTTAATGAATATAAATTTCCAAAGTATAGCTTATGGGTTACAATGGCTTCCCCCCTCCCATAACTTCCCTCCCGCCCGCAACCCTCCCCTTTCCCGCTCCCTTTCCCCTTCCATTCATGTAAAGATTCATTTTCAATTCTCTTTGTATACAGAAGATCAGTTTAGTATATATTAGGTAAAGATTTCAACATTTTGCCCATATAGCAACATAAAGTGAAAAGACTACCATTGGATTACTAATTATAGCATTAAATTGCAATGTACAGCACATTAAAGACAGATCCTACATAATTTTTTTTAAAATTAATTAATTTTCTATGCCATTTCCATTTTAACACCATGTTGTTTTTTTTTTTCATTTCCAATTCTCTTTATATACAGAAGAACACTTCAGTATATAATTAGTAAAGACCTCATCAGTTTGTGCCCACACAGAAATGCAAAGTATAAAAATACTGTTTCAGTACTAGTTATAGCATCACTTGGCTTTAGACGACACATCAGGGACAGATCCCACATGGGGTGTAAGTACACAGTGACTCCTGTTGCTGATTTAACAATTTGACACTCCTGTTCATGGCGTCAGTAATCTCCCTAGGCTCTAGTCATGAGTTGCCAGGGCTATGGAAGCCTTTAGAGTTCGCTGACTTTGATCTTATTCCGATAGGGTCATAGTCAAAGTGGAAGTTCTCTCCTCCCTTCAGAGAAGGGTACCTCCTTCTTTGATGGCCCCGTTCTTTCCACTGGGATCTCACTCACAGAGATCATTCATTTAGGTCTTTTTTTTTTTTTTTTTTCCATGATATCTTGGCTTTCCATGCCTGCTGTACTCTCATGGGCTCTTCAGCCAGATCTGAATGCCTTGAGGGCTGATTCTGAGGCCAGAGTGTTGTTTAGGACATCTGCCATCCTATGAGTCTGCTGTGTATCCCACTTCCCATGTTGGATCTTTCTCTCCCTTTTTGATTCTATCAGTTAGTATTAGCAGATACTTGTCTTGTTTGTGTGATCTCTTTGACTCTTAGACCTATCAGAGCTATCAATTGTGAGCTGAAATTGATCACTTGGACTAGTGCGATGGCATTGGTACATGCCATCTTGATGGGATTGGACAAAAATAACAATTACTAGCAAATCATGCTCTGTAATTCAGGATAGAGTCAAGTCACTTTAGTGTTGAGATGGCACAATAAAAACCCACTGTAAATTCATGGATTCAGGTGGATAGTGGGCCATCTTTTCCCCAGGTATACATAATGAAGGAATTTCCCAGCCATTAAGTAGCCTTAAAGGAGATTCAGACATTTGCCGTTTCCTGCCTGTATCATCGGTATTTTGCTGTACCTCGCGACTGTATTCATGGATAGATGAAGACTTTCCTCTGAACAAAGCCACTGCTGTTATTTCGCTTTCTCCTGCTGTTATCTCATTGATTGTTTCTCATTTCTCTGGATCTGCTATTCTGCTGCCCTCCCCTCCCCTCCCCTCCCCTCCCCTCCCCTCCCCTCCCCTCCCCTCCCCTCCCCTCCCCTCCCCTCCCCTCCCCTCCCCTCCCCTCCCCTCCCCTCTCCTCTCCTCTCCTCTCCTCTCCTCTCTCGTGTCCTTCTTCTTGCTGGGAGAATGAGTTAGCTGTGATTTGTAGGTTATTTGGAGAGTAAAGATCAGGATATTTATTTGACTTGATGATCATCTGAGATCAGTAGTTCTTCCCCAACCATTACAGCACAGAGGTTTCTCTCATCCTTTTTCGATTAAATTCTATATGGGGGCTTCTGAATAATTCCTCTAGTCGCAGATTTTCTTCTCTTCCTTTTAATTGATTGAAGTTTAATGGGAATTAAAAAAAAGCTTAAAACCTTGTTTGTGCTGTTTTAGCAAGTCTAAGGACTTGTATTGAGACTTTTCCAGCTTATCCTCAAAGAGTAAGATTTTTGCAGGTTTGTTTTGTTGTTGTTGTTGGATCTATGAAAGTATTTTTCGATTAGTTTTGAAATTAAGAATTTTCTAGTTAATAGATGAATTGTTAATATCCGAGCTCATTAAGAAACTGCATTTGGTTGGTTGGTGTAGAATTTTATATTCCTAGGGCATAGCACTAAAATGTAGGCTTACATGAGTTTGTTTGATATAGGGGTTAGGATGGTCACATCCTATGTTGGAGTACGTGGCTTCTCATCCCAGCTCTGCTCCTGATTCCAGCTTCATGCCCATGTGCACTCTAGGAGGCCAGAGGTGGGAGACCTGCATTGAGTTCCAGACTCCCAGCATTGCTCTTGGCCACGGTAGGGATTTGGAAACTGGGCCAGTGAATGAGAGTTCTCTTCGTCCGTCTGCCTGCCTCTCTGTGCAGGCCTGCTTTGCCAACTCCACTACTATTTTGAACATTTCAGGCCTTGGCAATGAAGTTTTGTATTATCATCTGTCTTTTGCCACTTAGCTTTGTAATTATGTTCATATAATTTGGTTTTGTCCAAGGGTAGCCCAAATGAAGAGGGGATTACAAATGGGAAATTTGGGGATTATTTTGAAGACATTTAAACATTTTTTAAGAAAGAGTAAATGCACTAAATGCAAACTAATTTATTTTTATGTTACATTAGCATAGGAATTTATATGACTTGGTTGGAGAAAACATCTTTTATTCTTGGAACATCAAATTTAAACATTTTAAAACATTTTTAAACATTTTAGTCAGATGATGATTAAATATGCTAATTGAATCACTTTTAGAAATGATTTGCTAAGATGTCTAATATTTAATCCTTTTTTTTCCCCAAAAAGTAAGGAAAATCTAACATTGCAAGAACATGTGTGTTTCTGAGTTTCTATGCTCTTGGTGATAAAGACCCAGGACCAGCCATTTTCAGAGTAGGAGAAAATGGGCAAGACATGCCCACGTGGGATACAACTTTTTAGTGACATCTCCCTGTCTTATGCTTCACTTTTGTCTTCCTCATAGACTTCTGGGAAGTTGCTTGAGTTGAGACAAATGATGTTTTAACCCTTTCGTGTGTTATCTTCTTCGTGTCTTGGTTTTTCCACAGTGGGTGAAACTGCTGCTGAGAAAGGTTGGAGAATGGTAGAATTCCCTCTCACTTTGCCGCAGGGTTGTTCCCCGGCAGAGCCCACGACAGCACAGTGTTCCCAGACACAGCACAGGGGACACACCGGAAGAAAAACGCACCTTTTACCTCCTGTTCCTTCTCGCTTGTCCATGAGGCCAGGTACAGGGGTAGTGTCAAGAGTTGGCTTCAAAGCTTTCCGTTGTGCAGATTGGCTGACAAGAAAGCACATTTGTGTTTTTCTTAAAATTTATTATTTCTTTAGCTTTTTTTTTTTTTTTTTAAATTTGAGAGAGGGAGACACACTCTCTCACACACACACATACACAGAGGGAGAGGGGAAGAGAGAGAGGGAGAGAGAAAGAGAGCGCCCATTTGCTGGTTCATTCCCAAATACCTGCAACAAGCAGGACTGTAGCAGGCCTCAGTCAGGAGCCAGGAGCTCAGTTTGAGTCTCACACAGTGGTGGCAGACAGGCAGCCATGTACTTGGACCATCACCTGCTGCCTCCCTGGATGCACATTACCAAGAGGCTGGAATTGGGAGTGGAGCCAGGACTCCAACCCAGGCTCTCTGATATGGGACCCAGGTGTCCCAACAGGCAGCTTAACCGCTAGGCAAATGTCTGCCCTTGTTTTTGTGTTTAATGTCTCGGACTTGACTTTTTCAACTACATTCAATCACAGACAATTAAAGGATCAAAAAACAGTTGTTTGTAGCTGAATTTGATTCTGCTGCTAGAATGGTAGCTTCAGAGTTTCAGATTCCGTAAGCTCCTGATACCTACTTGTATAAGATATGTGCGTGTGTATACATCTGTATATGTGTATGTGTACTTACACACATAAGAATATTGTTTATTGATGGTGTCTTTTTAATTTCTAAAGATTTATTTATTTGAAAGGCAGAGAGAGAGAGAGAGAAAGAAAGAAATCCCCTGTCTGCTAGTTCACTCCCCAAATGACAGCAACAGCCAGGGCTGGGCCAGGCAGAAACCAGGGCCCAGGAGCTTCTTCCAGGTCTCCCATGTGGGTGCAGGGGCCCAAGCACTTGGGCCATCTTCTGCTGCTTTTCCCAGATGCATTAGATCAGAAGTGGAGCACCTGGGACTCGAACTGGTGACCATTTGGGATGGGATGTCTGCACTGCAGGCGGAAGCTTAACTTTCTATAGCGCAGCGCCAGCCCTTGAATGTCTTTTTTTTTTTTTTTAAGATAAGCATTTTATTACTTTTTTCATTTTATTTGAAAAGCAGAAAGACTGACAGGGGAGGTAGGTAGAGTCAGAAAGACATCTTCCATCTGCTGATTTTTACTCCCCAAATGCCTGCCACAGCCAGGTCTGGGCAGGGCTGAAGCCAGGAGCCCAGAACTCAATCCAGGTCTGAAGTACTTGTGTGTCAGGGCCCCAAGCGCCTGAGGCGTCCCCCGGTGCCTCCTAGGGTATGCATTATTAGGAAGCTGGAATCGGAGGCCGACATAGGACTTGAAACTAGGTCCTGCACTATGGGATGTAAATGATATCTTAACCACTGTGCCAAGTGTGCTCCCCTTCTGATGAATGTCTTTAGCCAGTTCTGAAGGAAAATGGCTCTTCCTCCTTGAGTTTTCTTAACATATTCTAATATCACTGTTTTGTTGTCTGTTTTGCTCCTCTCATTTTTTTTTTTTTTTGTGGAAAATGACTATACTACCGGCTTCTACATTTCCAAGCAAAATTCTTTAGTGCTTTTTAGACAGTCTTTGCAGAGGCTCAATTTGATGACATCATAATCGAGCAAGACGGCCTAGGAGGCACATCCTGTTGTGTCAGCAAGTCGGTGTTCGTTCACCCTTGAAGAGTCCCCTGCTGCTTTGGAGGATTTCCCACGCCTCCACCTGCCAGGACACGCCACGCTTTCACTTCTGCTCCTCCTAGTTTTAAATACGGCAGTCCCTGGGCATCCACTGGAGATTGGTTCCAGGACTCCCTGTGGATCCCAAAATCTGTGCATGCCCAAATCCCTTATGTAAAATGACATGATGTTTGCTTGTGAAACATCTTACCATACATTTATAATACTTAATACAATGTCAAGGGCTAGGTCGATTGTGGTTTTACCATGTTGTTTCAGGGAATAATGACAATGGAAAAAAGTCAGTACATGTTTAGTGCAGAGTCCGTTGTTTTGAGCATTTTCCATCCTTGGTTTGTTGAATCCATTGGTGCCAAAGCTGAGGATATAAAGTGTGGACTGTCCGTGGCTAAAAACACTACTTAAGGTTGTTATAGAATTTAGGCTTTCCTCTTCCTTATTTTTTTCAATGTTTCCTTTTATGCAGATTATTTGGAAATTTCCTATTTCTAATCTTGCCTTCAGTCGGACTAGCATAAATTTAGATATCAAATCACATGAAGATAATTACAAAGCTAAGTGACAAGGGACATTTTTTGAATCCTTTGTAAATGATACCAGATAGAGTATGTGACTTTTCATTCTTTCTTGAATTCGTTTTCCTCTGTTGGTACTTTTCCTCTGAAAGAGGCAGGAGTTTGCTACATAAATGATGTTTCATTTCTATTTTTGTAATTAGCAAAAGTCTCATAGTGATATTTTTTCATGATTGAAAATCACAGTCCAGAAAAGTCTATCGCTCTTACTAGAGCTTTGTTAGTCTTTTCCTTCCATTTCTTGGCTGACATTTGAAACTGCTGAAGTTTGTTTTCTTATTTTTAAAAATGCAGCTACTTCCAGTATTTGGTTATTTATGAATATTGATTAGGTTACCCTTTATAACGTTGCCGATGCTACAGAACTGAAGCTGGAGAATGATTTTTCCCAAAATGTTTTTGTTTGATGTGGTTATCCCTGTAACATTGAAAGAGTCCTTTAAATGCTTTGAGGGTACTGCACACATCTTGTCTTGCTTTTGGAAATGTGTGTTTCATTTGATAGTCTTTATCAATGGTCTGTGTATGTGTCCTTTTTAGATTATGTTGCACTGTGGGAATGTGTCCAGAACCTAAGTATTTCTCCCTGTTTCATGGGAAGAAAAATGCATTGAGTGCTTAGCTTGAAAGCAGTGGTTCTCAGCCTTAGCTGCACATACCATCACCTGGAGCTTCTGAAAATATTCCTCCCCTAGTTGGATCAGCTTCCCCGGGGCTGGGACCCAGGTATTGGTATATTTTTTTTAAGCTCCCCACTGATTTCAGTGTGCAGCCAGGGTGGAGATCCACTGCTCTAGTATAAAGCTAGAAACAGGGTGGCCACTATGTAACTACCCACGATGTTGGAGCATCAGTAGGTTTGATTTCCAATACCTCAAGGCCGAGCAGGGTATTTTGCCACCATTAGCAGATAAAGAAGAATGCATTTAGTATTTAAGGAGGTGTGAAGATATGCTAATTTAGTTAAGTGCAATTTAATATTACGAATTGAAAACTCCACTTAAACTCTTCCCTTCCAGTTAAAAAATCTCTTTCCTCTTAGTGCTCTGTGATTCTCATGATCTCAGTGACAGGACTACCCAGGCTTTAACTGTGTCCTGTCTCCCATCTTCACACTTGTACTACATCTCTTTGTTTTTGTAGTCTTCACGTAAATATGCATATAGTTAGACTCTTTATTCCAAAAGAGTTTGAGCTAGTTTGCCAGGAGACAGGAACAAGGAAAAGATGTTCTGAATTAAATAGAGGGTGAGGCAGGTAGAGAAAACATGTACGGGAACAACACTGAGCAGAGGGTGAAGGTAAAACGTCACGCTCTATGTTGCAGGAAACTCCTGGAGCCGGCAGGACCTGTGAGTCCTGTGATACTGCTGCTGCTCAGGTCTGTCCTCTGTGCCTTTGGGGCTCAGGTGGAACCTTGGGACATTTAAGATCAGTGATCCATGTAGGGGTGCTCATGTACGAAGAAGGGACAGAGACACTGAGGGGAGCAGAGAAAATGACCTTTCAGCATGGGTGTTACGGCCCAGGTGGCCCTCAGGCAGTTTTATAGATTTCGTTTTGTTTGTTTCACAGTGATCCTTGGTATGGATGGTGGTATTGGTCTTGTTGTACAGAGAGGGAATCTGAAGCTCAAGGATGCTGGATGGAGGGGGCCATGTGGCCCAGCAGGGATACCCACATCCCATCCAATGCGGGGGGAGTGCCTGGATGATCCTCAGCTCCTGCTGGTGAAGCCCCTGGGAGGAAGTGGTGATGGCTTGCTTAAGTAGTTACCCTCCCATCCCCAACCCCACCCCGATGTGAAAGACCTTGATTTCGTTCCTATTGGCTTCACCTGGCCCAGCCTTGGCCACTGCAGGCATTTGGCAGTGTGGGTGGTGATAACCGGGGAATGGGAGCTGTCTCTTCTTTTTTTCTGATTATCTGCATATCTCTGTGAACCAAACTAAACCAAACCAAACCAAACCAAACCAAACCAAACCAAACCAAACCAAAGATGCTGAGCAGCTTGCCTGCTTGATGAAGCCAGTAGATGGCAGGGCCAAGCTTCGCGGCCAGCTGTGACAGAGTGTGGCCCTGGAGGCCATATCCTTCCTCCTTGCCCTCAATGCGGTTTATAGGAAAAACAATTTTTTGAGGGGGAGGGGAAAAGCCTTTGTAGCAACATAAGAAAATGTCATAAATACTCAATCATAGTTTTGTTTTTGCAGTTTTTCAGGTTTCTCTTTTTAGGCAGCTTTTTCCCTCTCAGTGCTTCCTGTTTCAGGGTGGGATACTTGCATGTGTTTTGTTTGCTACCAAACCTTCCGTGTCCACACAGGGTGCCTGGGGTGGCTGTGGTGTGGCAGGTGTTGCTGAGGGAGGGGCAGCTATGTGGGTGTTCTCTCTGGATCTGTCTCCCTCGATCCGGATCCGGCTCTGCACAGAGCCTCTCTTTTACAGCTGGATCGGGCACTTGACCTGCCTCCTAATTTGGGGTGGTTTTCTCTAGTGAAATCTCACTGGTGATGCTTTTCAGATGAAGCCGATGAATGCAGAAAATTCAGGACCATGCTGTGGGTTGGTTTTCACTGGAGGACAGAGTCTTGCTCTTTTTTTTTTTTTTTTTAAAGATTTATTTATTTATTTGTAAGTCAGAGAAAGAGAGATCTGAGAGAGAGAGAGAGAGTGAGAGAGAGAGAGAGAGAGAGAATGGTCTTCCATTTGCTGGTTTACTCCCCAATTGGCTGCAATGGCTGGAGCTGTGCAGATCAGAAGCCAGGAGCCAGGAGCTTCTTCCAGGTCTCCCATACAGGTGCAGGGGCCCAAGGACTTGGGCCATCTTCTACTGCTTTCCCAGACCATAGCAGAGAGCTGGATCAGAAGTGGAGCAGCTGGGACCTGAACCGGCGCCCATATGGGATGCGAGCACTGCAGCACTGGCCCCAGGGCAGCCTGCTCTTAACTTTACTAGATTTCCAAAAGGAGCCTTGCCTGTGTTTCTGGCAGATGTGTTGCTTGCATTTCAGTGTTCTGTGATTTTCTTTCCAACGTTGACCCCATGTTTCCCATCCTGGTGAAAACCCTTTCCTGTCCTCCTGAACTTCAAACCACTGTAATACTCTGTCCCCATATTTCCAGCCTTGCTCCCCGCCCGCTCCTCAGGCCAGACTCCTGGCCTCATCCCTGAGCCTATCCTGCACCATCCTTTGCCTCCGCCACCTTCCAGCAGCTCTGCGCCTTCCTCTCGCCTCCCCTCTCCCCTGGCGTCCCGCTGCCTGCCGCCAGAGCTGCTTTGCCACTCACAAGTTGAGTCCAGACTGCAGGGCAGCACAGCACCTGGGAGTCTGTTAGGGATGCAGAGCTTCAGTGTCGCCCTAGGGGATGGATGAGCACTTCCCAGTGCAGGGAGCTCTGCCCCGATCAAGCTGCTGTCATGGAATATGACCCCTCAGGTGACCAGAGTGCTGGAACCCACTTGTTCTGTAAGAAGTTTTGCACTAAATATTTTTGTCATATCGATTTTCTCATCCTTGGGGCAATACTTTGGCTACATCAAGGGGTAGGAACAAATGAATCTGTTTGGGGAGAACTCTCTTTGCCTAGCCATATGAATGAAGTGAGGGCATTGGGAAAAGCTGGTCTAATGTAACTGAGAGACTGTTGCCAAGGAATGACGCAGATAGCAACCATCATCACTGTTTTGAAAAGAAATTGAGCCAGGGGGCACAGTCTTTTAGAAAGACTTTCATTCAAGAAGTATTTATGTTTCTGGGGATAGGTGTTTGGCCAAGTGGTTAAACTACTGGTTGGGACACCTTCACCCCGTGTCCAAGTGTTGGGGTTTAATACCTGGCACCAGCTCCTGACTCCAGCTTCCTGCTGATTCAGACCCTGGGAGGGGAGCGGGTCATAGACCAAGTATTTGGTTCCCTGCCACCCATAGCGGAGACATGGCTTGAGCTCCTGGCTTCCCTGAACCCTCATTGTTGTGGGCATTTGAAGAGTGAACCATAGGATGGGAGCTCTTCTGTTGGTCTCTCTGTCCCTTTCTCTCTCTGTTTCTCAAGTAAATGAAAATTTATATAAGAAGAAATATTTATAGTTTTTAAATTTTTGCTTTCTGATGTTCCCCTAGAAGATAATTAAAGATGTCCAGAGACCCCTTCTTTCATTCTTTTCTTTTTTAAAGATATATTTATTATTTAATTGAAAGAGTTAGAGAGATCTGTCTTCTGTCTGCTGGTTCACTCCCTAAATGGCTGCAACACTCAGAGCTGGGCCAGGCTGGAGGCAGGAACCAGAAGCTTATTAAAACTGATCTCCCATGTGGGTGCAGGATCCTTGGGCCATCTTCTGCTGCTTTCCCAGGCACATTAGCAGGGAGCTGGATCAGAAGTGGATCAGAAGTGGAGCATCCGGGACACGAAACAGCGCCCACAAGAAATGCTAGTGTTGCAGGCAGCAGCTTTACCTGCAATGCCACAATGCTGACCCTTATTTCTCTTTTCTAATAAGCACACACTATACAGATTATGGAGGCTTAGTGATAGCACAGTTCATATCCAAGGTACAGTGACACATGTTTTCCTCTACTGTGAATTTTGCTGTGTCCTTAAGCAGTAGAAGCTTAGGAAAAAGCTGTGCAGTAAAAAGGGTGGTTTAGGAGTGGGGGGTACTGACTGACTCCCTGGTCAGGTGGTTAAGAGGGACAACAGAGGGGCATGGAAGAATGTGAGGGTATGGGTACTCAGGGCCATGCAGAGCCACATACAGGCTCCTCACCCCTTTGTCTTTTTGCTGCTTTTGTGGTAGTGTTGGTAGGAGCAGTATCTGACATGACTCCTCCTTTTTGTTAGAATGTGGTAAGTTGGCTATAGGCTATTCAAAAGTGTTGTATATGCACACAGACACACACACACACACACAGTTTTCTCACTGCATTGTCATAGAGCCCAACACTCTGATGAGGTAGGAAGTGATACTAGCCATCTAAGTGCAAAAGACTAAAAACTGTGTTTTCCCAGACCCTACCCCCAGGTTGCTTCCATGCAAAGGAATTCCCTGCCCTGTGAGCCTTGACTGGTTATTGTGCGCTTTGACTAATGATTTGAAAGTTTGGAGTTAGGAGGCCTTCATTCACACTGAATGTAAAATGGAGGTGACTTGGAGCTGACCTCACTCAGGAGACATCGTTCTCTTGCTGTGCACAAGGGGAGCATGCGTGGAGACTAGACCCTGCCCACCACTGCAGGCTGTCACGGAGCAGGGGCAGGTGACTCGACACAGGAAGGGCCTAGGCTGCGGTCCAGTTCTCCTGCAGAAGCTTCGCATGGTGTCGGCCCTAATGCTGGAAACACATGGAGACGGGTCTTCAGGTTTCCAACCTTGCTCATGTGGCAGAAGTTATTGAATTAAAAAAGTGTCAGATCTAGAAGCATCCAAAAATGGATGAAGAGAATGGAGATGGGAAAGTGTTGGGTGTCTTACAAAAAGAAAACAAGAACTACTGAATTTCTTAGGAGTTTATGTTTGGTGAAAAACATTTTAATTGAACATATGTTGGCCAGGTTATTTGATATAGAATCTTCCTGGTAATTTGAGGGTAGGTATGGCTGGATATGCAAAGATAGCAGTCCATATTGGAGTAGTTAGGTAACTTTGAGTTAATGCAAAGTGAACTAGAAGTCCATAATTATTGAAAATAGTTATGGGCTGCATAATATACTTTTCTTTCATCATAAATGCACGATAGCATGAGTGATTTTTCTTTGATACCTAGGTTATTATAATTTTTGAACAGCATGTTGCCAGTCTGATGCCTTTGAAGGCTAACTCTGGAGTGAAGCTTTATGGGAGTTTGGCAATACTTTAAAACAATAAAACCAAAATCAATTTGATCTTGAGTATTGCAAAAAAAAAATGGTTTATTGAAGATTTCTATTTGTTTTGTTTCAGAGCTTTGTTGTTTTACCTGCTTATGTAAAACTTTTTTTCTTTATAGCAGTATTTCCAAAATGGGATCCACAAACTATATTTTGTTAATATGTATTAAATTATGGCCACTTATTTACTGCATGGCTTCTTGGGGCCTTTGACAGCTTAACATACCTGCTGATTCCTTTCCAGTGAGATTCAGTATCTCATGTTTACCAAGTTTATTTTACTTTCCTGCCCCTCTCCCTGCTTGTTAAAAAAAATTTACTTATTTGAAAGGAGGAATGGGGGCAGAAAGAAAGAAAGGAAGGAAGAACAGAGAGAGATCTGCCGTCTGCTGCTTCACTTCCCAAATGCATGCAATGGACAGGGCTGGGCCAGACAGGAGCTGAGAGCCAGAAACTCAATCTGGGACTCCCATGGGTGCGAGGACCCAGCTACTTGAGCCATCACCTGCTGCCTCCCAGGGTGACTTTCAGCTGGAAGCTGGCATCAGCAGCAGATCTGGGACTCGAACCCAGGCACTGCAATGTAGGGTATAGGCATCCCCAGTGGTATCTTGACTGCTACATTGATTGCCTGCTGTCCCCCTTTCAACCCTTTTTGATGGAGTGTCTACCATAGAAAACAGTTTGGAAAGTGATGCTCTTAGCATTTTCCTATATATTAATTCACTTCTCATCATAGCAGTCCTGAGGAACAGAAAGGTTTGTTGTTCCCTGTTGCATGAGGGAGGAGCTGAGTCCCTCGTGAGTTTAGACTGGCACAGGGACCCAGGTCTCCTGATGGCACACCGACTCGGCCCTGTACGGCCTGGCTCTCTGCTGGCAGAGTGGGCGAAGATCTGGGGGATGGGTTGGCCTCAGGTTCCTCTGCCCTGTGGCGGACCCAAGGGCTCTGATTGGAGCAGTCCGGAGCACTTTCTGATTGGAGTCAGCTGGAAACAAGGGTGAGGGCGTCAGCCACGTGTAACTGCTTTGCAGTAATGGCTCAGTCTGTTCCCCAGGTCTGCCTTGCAGTCGCAAGGATAGCAGGTATCCCACTATGTTTCACCAGTTTCCACCCCTCGGTACTATGTCACGTTTTGCTTTTCTTGTAGAAAGAAATCCAAGCCATGAGTCAGTGCAGCCATCCCAACGTAGTGACCTATTACACCTCTTTTGTGGTGAAGGATGAACTTTGGCTGGTCATGAAATTGCTAAGTGGAGGTAAGTGGGTTTCGTTAACGTTTGCTGCTTTTCTTCTTGCCTGTTCCCTCCCTTTCTTTCAGTTTGTTGGTGATGGTGTATCCAATAAGACTTGAGACTGGATCCCCTCACTTCTGGGCTTACCATTGCCCACGGAATAAAGGCCAGCTGTCTTAGCACTGATGCTCATGAAGCCTTTCACCATTTGCCTTAATTTCCCAGAATACCCGTGTCCCCTTCTCCATGTATTTAGCGCCCCACTGTTCGAGGTGCAGCGATGGCCTTGCCTGTGCTCTGCCCGACCTTAGATGCCCTTCCTTCCTTTCCACAGTTCAAGCCCTGAGAAGTCTCATGCCCTCCGTAGCCACTGCTTCCTCCCTTCAGAAATGGTGCTGAGCGTTCCTCTTTCAACCCTTTCTTTTTAATGTGACTCAAGTCTTTAACACACTGCACTCTACTGAATTATTGTTTCAGCGCTACTTCTGAGAGGTTCCTGTGATGATGGAGACGGGCTGTAGCTGGGCTGTCCACTTCCCACTAGTGACACACAACTCTTGAGCACAGGGAATGTGGCTGGTGTGACTGACAGACTGAGCTTCCTCTCAGTTTTAACTGACTGACTTTTAAATCACCTCATGTAGTTAGAGACGGTGGTATTGGACAGTAGAGATTTGGGTAGTGGATCTTCTGGAAAAAGAACCATGTGATGTACTTCAAATTCATTGAATCTGGCATTCAGTCAATACTCAGTAAATGTTACTGCAACTGACATGGAGAGAAACACATGCTAAATTGTGTTTGGATCAGAAGTAGTACTGTTTTCATCCTGTGGTTGCATTTCTACAGCATTTAAAAATTTTTAGTAAAGATTTACCTATTTGAAAGGCAGAGAAAGAGAAGAGAGAGAATTCTTTATGTCTGCTGGTTCACTCCCCAAATGCCCACATCAGCCTGGGCTGGGCCAGGCTGAAGCCAGGAGCCTGGAACTCCTCTGTGGTCTGTCACTTGGGTGGCAGGGACCCAAGCACTTGAGCCATCCTCTGATAACTCCTGGGATGCATTAGCAGAGCTGGACTAGAAGTGGAGGTGCTGGAACACAAACTGATATGCTGGTATGAGATGTGGGCATCCCAGCTGGTGACTTAACCAGCTGTACCACCCACTTCATTTGACAGACCTGAGCGTCTAAGCTTAGAAAGCCCTTGTGGCTTCCTCAGCATATCTCTTCATCTTGTGTGTCTCTTTCTTGGGCATCTCTCCCAGGATATAGATCTGAGAGCTCACATAGGGTTTAGGGGCAGAGAAAGGACAAGGCCAAAGCTGGGCTAGTGGGATTTGTGTGACTTAGCCCATTCTCATCTCCAGACCCAGTTCTAGCTAAGGCTGAATACAAAGATCAACTCTATACTAAGATTTCAACAGTTTGCACCCACACAGACACACAAAGTATAAAGTACTGTTCGAAGACAAGTTTTACTGTTAATTTTCATAGTACAACTCATTAAGGACAGAGGTCCTACATGTTATTTATTTATTCATTTGAGAAACTCTCCTTGGTCACGCAGGGCCAGAAAATGAGATGAGAGTGGCATTGTAACTGGCTTGAGTCAGCTGGCGTCAGTCTTAGCAGGGTACTAGGGGAGAACTTAGTTCTGTTCCCAGTCTTCCTCAATCCTATTGGACTTTGTTTTCCTGAGTGCCTGCATAGGGTTTTTTTTTTTTTTCCCCAGAAAGTGAGAGACATAGGTTTTTAATTAAGTAGAAAAGAAACAAAAGAAAGAGAAAAGCTGCTGGAGCTGGCTGCAGAGCTGCTCCCTGGAGGTCGGTCCTGCTCTGCTCCCAGGATCGTCGTAACCCATTCCCTTCTGAGTGCTTCCACCAGGGCAGAGAGTCCCACATGTGCTGTTCAAGCTGAAGGTGTCGGCTCAGTCCACCTTTGACTTTTAGAAACTTGAGACCGGTCTCCTGTTTTCTGAGGACCTGAGATAAAACTCCTGGTCTTTTTACAGGAGTCTGACTTAGGCCTCCTGAGCTTTGGGAGGAGGAGTGGGCTGAGCGGGTCTGCACAGGTAAAGGAGACAAGGGCAGATGCTGCTTGCTCTCCTTCCAGCAGGCCAGAGATGCATGCATGCCCCATGTGCTGTTATCCTTATACAATAAAAATAAAAGGTGGCCTTCAATTACCATTTTTTTTCTAAATGACCCAAACATCCAAGAGTCACCAGATACGCAGATTTTTTTTCTCTCCCAGGAGACTAAAATCTGTTTGTTTTCCTTTATAATATTTTATCACATCGAATCTCTTAATGATTGAGTCTTATGCAGTAATATCTGATGGGGAAACCGAATCCACTTAGCTAATTCCAGAGAGCCTAGAGCAAAATTCAGGTCTTGAGGTAAGCTGTTTGTTAACTCTTCAGAAATGTGGAGCCCTCAGGTAACTTGGCTTTCTAAAATGACCTGGAGGTTTGGGATATTAATTAACGTGTGTTGAAACTCAAATTCTCAGTGCCAAGGATACTAATCTACATATGGTAAGAAAGTACTGGTTACTTATTTTCTTATTATAACGTCAGTTCGTCAGGCAGCGAGTAAGTGATGTAAAGATTGGTGGAGTCAGGCCGGCGCTGTAGCTTAACAGGCTAATCCTCCGCCTTGCGGCGCCGGCACACCGGGTTCTAGTCCCGGTTGGGGCGCTGGATTCTATCCCGGTTGCCCCTCTTCCAGGCCAGCTCTCTGCTGTGGCCTGGGAGTGCAGTGGAGGATGGCCCAAGTCCTTGGGCCCTGCACCCACATGGGATACCAGGAGGAAGCACCTGGCTCCTGGCTTCAGACCAGCACGATGCGCCGGCCGCAGCGGCCATTGGAGAGTGAACCAACGGCAAAGGAAGACCTTTCTCTCTGTCTCTCTCTCTATCCACTCTGCCTGTCAAAAAAAAAAAAAAAAAAAAAAAGATTGGTGGAGTTGCAGAACAGAGCCTCCTGGTTCTGGCAGAGCTCTGGCGGCAGCATACTCATCCCCCCAGCTGCCCTCCTGACCCATGTCTGCCCTGTTGGGAAGGCGCTGAAGGCCCTCCGCCCAGTAACTCACTGCTCCCTTCTTTCCTGGCCTGCCATTCCTTTCTTTGTTACTTCACACTTCTTGAACCCCCTTTGGAATGTGTACCCAACTGCATGTCCAGGAAACGGCCCTGACCAGTCTTCTGCCTCCCAACCCACAGTCCTCCCCGTGAAGTTGACACCAGAAATGTTCTCACAAACTTAGATTTTGTGTTGCTGTGTGCGGGGCTGCCATTCAATTGCTAGTATGCCTTGGGAATGTTTGCATTAAATAAATAAGCAAAAAAATTGTATTTTGAGGTTGCTGTTTAATTTTGTTAATAGTAGAGGAAGCCCTGTTCTTAAAGGTTAAAGAAGGGGCTTATGAAATCACCTGCTCAGCTCTTCTGTTTGCCCACTTAGGTTCCATGTTGGATATCATAAAATACATTGTCAACCGAGGAGAGCACAAGAACGGTGTTCTGGAAGAGGCCATCATAGCAACAATTCTTAAAGAGGTCTTGGAAGGCTTAGACTATCTGCACAGAAACGGTCAGATTCACAGGTATGGTCTCTGCAGAGATGGTTCAGGTCTGCTGTTTGGATCTAGCCCTACTTTGTAAAGCATTTGGGGGGAACCCATGTTGCAGGTGCGGGTCCGCGTTACTTCCAACTTAAGCTAAATATATGTGAAAAAGTACTTACAAAGAAATGAGAAAACATGTAGATGGAATTAGGTTGACATCATAGGGATTAGTTTATCTGTTTTCACTGAAATAAGAACAGAATATAAAAAGTGCTGAATGTACTCATTAAAAAATCACTTGACAGAAGTACTCCTAAAGTGTACTCAGTTGAATATGATACTGTCTCTGACTTTCAAATACAGGTCAGACCGTTCTGAACATTAATTTGTTAATTATTTTTGACATGGTGGCTAGAGGGAAGCAGAAGATACCGTTTTCATCTCCTTTTGTGACGTGAAATACTAATTCTTTAAATAACCAAACAGCATAGAATGTGAGGGCCTGGTCTTTTTAGTGGGTTAGTGGTACTTGAGTTGTTAGGCATTCTGTTATGTATACAGCCATTTACCAGTAATATTGACAATGTAAATTCACTCCTCTGAGTTATAATTGAGCTTTATATTTGATGGTATCTACTATAGTTTTCTTTTATGTTTTTAAAGACTTTTTTATTGATTGATTGGAAAGGTAGAGTGTCAGGGAGAGAGGGGAATGGGTAGAAGAGAGAGAAGAGGGAAGAGAGACATCTTTCATCTGCTGGTTCATTCCCCAAATGGCTGAAAAAGCCAGGTCTGGGCTTGCTGAAGCCAAAACCTGAACTCCCTCCTGGTTTCCTAAGGTGCATTAGTAGGAGCTGGATTGGAAGTGGAGCAGTCAGGACTCAAACTGGCTCTCCTATGTTTCTCAATAATTAGGAAAAAATACTGCTTAAGAAATCTAACCTATTTAACAGTTACCTTTGTAAGTTTTAACATCAGTAATGTAATTTCAATGTTTATGAAATAACAATTACGTCAAACAGTGGCATTTTGATTTTTAAAGCATTCCTAAGTGCATCAGTGCAATATAATGCCACAACTCAGTTTCCCATTGTTTTTCTAACAGAGACTTGAAAGCTGGCAACATTCTTCTGGGTGAAGATGGCTCCGTACAAATAGCAGGTAAAGCTGAGAAAGATAAAAATCCTCTGCTTGTTTACAAGAGCAAACAGTTTCAGGAAACACGGAATCATTCCTATGAATAAATGCATGTAATCTCTTTTAAGAATGTATCTGGGCTGCCCTGTTTTGTAACACATGAATTTAAAAAATGTTTGGGTGCAAAGCCTAACATGGTTTCTTAATGTTTTGATAAATCTTCCTTAGATCTACGTGTAAATAATGCTATTTTAGTACAGAGTGTTGCGGCAAACAGTTTTACTTCCAATTTTATGATGTTTTTGACCTTTCAGGTTGAATAGTGGTGATAGTTACAATAATAACTGCAAAAAAAAATACTTTTTGGAAAAGGGTTTTTGATGAGTTTGAAAGCTGAAAGTGTTGCATACATTACTCAGAAAATCCTTGGTTTCTGTGAACCCTGAAGATCATATTTTGTTCTGAAGTCTGACCCAACAGGGCTGTTGTTGACAGTTGTCTGGTCGGGGAGGCAGCAAGTGTCTTGATTGAACACCTCAAATGGTCTCCTGCCAGGCTCAGAGCCTTGCATGTTGCGGCATAATCCAAAAAGGCCAGCATAAAAAGTAGCCCTGGCCCTGTTAACTCTCATCTCACCCCACGTCCACCAAGGCCTGCCTTGGCGATCCTTTCAGGAGGCCCCGTCTCTCAATGGTGATGCTTCCTTCCCTGTACCGACTGTCCCTGCCATTCCAGGGTGCTCAGCCTTCTGGCGTGCAGGCACCAAGGGTGGTTGGCAGCACTTCCTATACCTCCTTTGCTAAAATTCACTGATCTGGCCTCTGTTGTTGAAGAATATTGAAGTTGGCTGCAAATGTTTAATCAGCCCATTCTGCTTCCTTTTGAGTTGGGGTGGACAGCATGTACATTTTCCTGTATAGATATAGGACCTTCACATACCTGGTTACTAGACCCACATTTATCATAATCTCGAGTGTCAGTTTGTCTAGACAAATCTGAGGGCTTGAGGGTTATCAACAGAAGTGCATGAGTTCAGCAGAGAACAAACGTCCAACACAGGGAATGAGCTTTGAGTCACCTTCTTACTCCATTGTTTGCCCCTGTCCAGGTGTCGGAGAACCTGTCAGAAGAGGTCCTGGCTTGTGTGATGAGCAGGAGGCTGACCTCAACCTCTGATCTGGGATAGGTCGACCTTAGGGAACTTTTTATTTTGTTTTGTTTGTTTTTAAAGGATGGATGTCAGGTTTTGAAAATGCAAATGAAAACAGGAAATTTGTCTCAAGTCAACTCTTTCTTCCCTGTTGAACTAAGAATAGGAGTGATTAATCTAAGACCCCTGGGGAGGCGCTCTGTGTACTGGTTCAGCATAGAGGCTTTAGAATCACACGCGGCTGATTTGATACCAACACAGTCAAACCACAGTTTCCCCATCCCTGAGTTGGTGATCACAATGCCTGACTTGGAGGCAGACACAGATATCTCCTAAAGTAGCTGCACCTTAAGATCTGGGCCCCTGTGAGCACCACAAAGGTAGCCAGCCACAAAGTATTTCTTTTCTTTTCTTTTTTGAAAACTATTTATTTTTTGAAAGAGTTACAGAAAGAGGGAGAGAGGGAAAAGCAAAGAAATCTTCTGTTCTCTAGCTTACTCCTTGTATGGCTGCGACAGCCCTGGAGGGGCCAGGCCATAGCTGGAGCCAGGAGCTTCTTCTGGGTCTCCTACGTGGGCGGCAGGGGCCCAAGCACTTGGACCATCTTCCAAGGCTTTCCCAGGCCATTAGCCGGAGCTAGTTTGGAAGTGGAACAGCCGGGACAGGAACTAGAGCCCATAGGAGATGCTGGCATTGGAGGTGGCTATGTTACAGCCAAAAAGTATTTCTGTGTAAGAATTATTAATTTTTCTGAAATGATCCTAAAAGAAAAGGTCCAAATCTATAAGACTTCAATTATTTCATATGACTTTTTACTTTTAAAGAGATACTTACATTTGCTTTGAACTTTGTATTCATAATTTTGTATAATTTAATAAGGGTGTTCCCAATTTTACGTAAGATTCTTGTCCCTTGAAACCTGTATCCACCCCTTTTTATAGGATTGCAAATAGGTAAATAAAGGTGTGAAATATTTATCACAATCACTAGAATGGACAGTGAACAGGAACAGGTAACTGAAGAAAATGAAAGGCGGCCCTTACTGAAAGGGAAAATGTGCTCAAACACACTCCAGCAGAAATGTGCTGATTAAAACTGTTTCAAGATATTGTTTGTTACAAATCCAGAAGTTCAGTGGTGTGCTGCTGTTTTGGCCTGTGGGAAATGGCATTTTCATACCTTGTTGGTAGCAGTGCAATATGTTATACCCATGGTTGGGGGGGAATCAGGTGGCATCTCTTAAACTGCCTTGTCCTAGCAGTCCCATGGAATGTCAGAGTGAGCTCACAGAAACCGTTCATGTGCATCGCCCCACTTTACTCTAAGTGACATCAAGTCCTCTGCTTGAGGTCAGCCATTGAGGGAGTATTTGCCCCTGGGAATAAGCAGGCCTATCAGCAGGGTTCTCTTTCTGAGTTGGTTGTTGATCATTTACTAGTGTTCTGCTGCCGCCACCTCCCTGCCAGGAATTTATCTTGCACCCATCCCTATGTATGTTTGGCATGAGCCATGCATAAAGTTATTTATGGGAGTATAGTTCATGCTAGTAAAATATTGGAAGCAACCAGGTGCCCTGGTTAAGTACGTGGTACATCCATGTTGTGGAATACCCACCAGCTGTTGTAGGGGATGGATACACTGGCAGGGAAAAAAACCCAACAGGCTGCAGGGTTAGGGGAATAAGACAAGATTTATATATATATATATATATATATATGTGTGTGTGTGTGTGTGTGTGTGTGTGTATGTATATATATATATACATACATATATATACATACACACACACATATATATGAAATATGCTGCCTTTTGTGAATGAAATGTAGGGAAATAAAGGTATTTATTTCCATTTTTTAAAAACATTTATTTATTTGAAAGGTAGAGTGACAGAGGAGGGAGAAGCAGAGAGACAGGGCAAAAAGAGAGAGAGGGAGGGAGAGAGAGATTGAGAACGGGAACAATATCTTCCATCTACTGGTTCATTCTGCAGATGCCCTCAACAGCTGGGGCTGGGCCAGGCTAAAGCCAGGAGCGTGAAATTCCATCCTGATCTCCCACATGGGTGACAGGGGCCCAAGTACTTAGGTCATCTCCCACTGCCTTCCTATGTACTAAAGCAGGGAGCTAGATTAGAAGTGGAACAGCCAGAACTCAAACCAGCACTCCCATATGAATTTTAGTATGTGAATTGTTTTTTTAAAAATGATGTTTTTGCCTTCCTAGTAGAAAACACACTTTTTATTAAAAAAAAAAATCAAGGCCAGAGTTATGGCATAGCAGGTAAGGCTGCCTCCTTCAACACCATCTTCCCTTATGGATGCCAGTTCATGTCCTGGCTGCTCTGCTTCCAATCCAGCTCCCTGCTAATGAATGGCCTGGGAAACACAGTGGAAGATGGCCTAAGTGCATGGGCCCCTGCCACCCATGTTGGGGACCTGGACGATGCTCCTGGTGTCTGGCTGGGGCCATCTGCGGAGTGAACCTGCAGATGGAAGAGTTCTCTCTCTGTCTCTCACTCTCTCTCTGTGACTCTGACTTCTAAATAAATGCATCTTTTTTTCTTTTTTTTTTTTAAATCAGTCACTCTATCATATGTATAAATTCCCTTTCTCAGTACTTTTCATCAGAAAATGGAAGATTTAAGGGCCCGCAAGACAGTCTTGCTGCCTCTTGCAGCTGACAAGTGTGGTGATAAAACTAAACTTGGGCTTGATTTATGACACAAGTTCTGTGGTAAATATATACCTTTCTGTTGACTGTGGATATAAAATCAGTCAGTAACATGTATCCAGTGCTTCCTGTGTGTCTGGCCAGGTTTCAAGTGGAAAATGCACACAGTCCCTTCAGTCTTCACTACGACCCCTCCGTGCCACAATGGCCATTTTTCAGAGGTCCTAGCCTACAGGGTGGGGAGGTGAATTGCCCAGGTCACGTGGAGAGTAAGCAGTGGAACCAGCTGTCCGGCTGACTCTGCAGCTTGTCTGTCCACATCAGGAACTTCCAGGAGGAGAAGGAGGAGCCTAAATCTGGATTGAACTGATTGCAGTTTTGGCCAGAACACTAGTAGCCATCGGCAACTCTCCTGTGTCTCTGCCCAAGTCGGTTCTACTTTGGGCCAGGGAACACAGTCGGCAGCTGCTTCCTCCTTGCTCTTTCAAGCTGAGATCCGTGGCATCATCGGTGTGGTTTTAGGGGTTAGGGGAGGCAATTGTCTGAGGCAGCATCTGGTGTAGAGTTAAGCTCAGTAGAGACACTGCATTCCTTTCCAACTGCAGGTTTGATACGGTGAATTAAAACTTGAGGCCTGCCTGCTCAGGGTTTAAAAGAAAATGCTTTCCTTCTTAGTATCTGCTATGCTTAGGAAGCCTGTGTGTGACTCTGATAATAAACTTGGATAGCATGCCTTAGCAACAGTAATATGTTTTGCTACAGTATGTGGTAGAAGGGGGCGTGGCAGTTTGAAAGTCATACTCTTCCCACGGCACAGGGCTTTATTTTCCAATTTGATGCACTGTCATACTGTCAGGAAGGGCTTGGTATTTTGTCTGGCAAGTGACTAAGCCTGTTTGTCCGGAATTAATTAGAGGCACTATTTTGAGCAAACAAATTCATATGAAACAGGTCAGTTTGGGGTAGTCACTGCAAATCTGTTTATTCCAGAATTCTTTGAAGTGGTGGCCATGCTTAGAAATGTTTACTTAAGAACATTTGATTTCTGAAGAACCTTCCAGAAACATACTGCTGTGTTAGATAAGGTGAATAGATTTCATGCCTATTTTCACCTACTTGCCTTTTAGGGGTATGTGTGTGTGTGCATGCTTGTGCTCCATTCTGACTATTGGTGTCCCCTAACGTTCATATGTAGAGGCGCTGGTATTTGGGGGTGATTGAGATTAGTGCCCTTATGAAGCGGGCCCCAGAACACTGCCTTGTCCTTGGTGTGATGATTTGAGGACACAGTGAGAAGGCCCATCTATAACCAGAAAACAGATCTCCACCAGTGAGCCTGCTGCTGTCTTGATCTTGGACTTCCAGTCTCCTGAACTATGAGAAGCACATTGCTGTTTACAAACTGCTCAGCCTACCGTGTTTTGTTAGAGCAGCATGAATGACTAAGGCAAGGCTTATGGCTGTGCATATGAATTTCCCATCCCTGGTTTTTCATAATGTAGAAATCAAATCTGATGCTGAGCTAATGCAGCCTAGAACTCTAGCAAGGGAGCAGCACACCCTATATCTGAGCCCATTCAGGTTTAGCACATGCTACGCTGGTGTAACTTTGGGAAGTACCCCTGTATTCTGGATCACAGGTGGTGGCCTCATCAGCCTTAAATATATTTTTAGCTTCAGCCTGCATCTTGAACCCTGAACACTCCACCACCAACGCTTGCAAGAAAAAATGCATTGAGACTTAATTTGCTTGTAGTAGTTAGATATCCTTAGGAGCCAGAGGAAGGTGTGGAAAGTTGTTGGGTTCTTGTACCCAGAGCTGCTAGGTTCTTACCTTTTCCTTCTGTGCTCTTGGATCCTGATCAAGTGCTCTTCAGTGGGGAGGAATTAAGGGTTCAGGAATTATTTCTTATGTTGTGGGGAGCAGAGGCTGCTGTCCTGGGCAAAGTGATATGGCCACCTGGTCTGTGCTGGGGACAACCTCTGAGATGGCTTTTGGAGAGCTCTGAATGTGCCTGAGGCACGTGAATTAGGAAGAGGATACCAGCAGGTGTAGGAAGTGCCTTGGAGCAGGGAGGGGGCTCTGACTCCAGATACCTGTGCTTTGAGTGTGGACCACATTTATCTACCTGTGCCTCATTTGCACCTCTGTACTAAGACAGTGTTAGAGCCTTAGGGGCTCTAACATTTTACTGCATTTGTACTGAAGTGGGGGTGGTGCCCTTTAATCATTTCCTTCTTGAGCCATCACCGGAGGCCCCAGCAAGGTGAGAGGCTTCTGGCACTCCGTCCCAACTGCTACCACGTTGTTTTGCCCTGCTTCCCCCTTTTTGTGCCCCATCTGTTTCCCCAGTGTCACCAGAATGAGGAATCTGTAAGGGAAACCTGACTCTGTCATTCCCTGGCCTGAAATTCAACACAGTTGTGGATGGATCACAGTCCCAGCTCCCTAATGATGGCAGAGCAAAGACCTGCCACTTTTCTCCATCTCTTCCTCAGCGCTTTCTGCTTTCACCTGGCTGACTGCTACTCTTTGATATCTCACTCCAGGCCATTCCTTCCTTGAACAGCCCTTTCTGATCCGTTTCTCTGTGCCTCTACCCTCTGTGGGGTAAGCAGCCTTCCCTGATGGTTTGTTTGAAAGTATCCCATGCATACCCCTAATAGCCAGTCTGTGACACTGTCCTGGAGTTGGGACCTCCATTGTCCTCCTACTTCTAGACTGTATACTTCTCAGAGGAAGAAATTCTGTGTCGTTCCCCTCCACGTCCCTAGATTGTGCCCGACACGCGGCAGGTGTTCAGAACTTTTGGTCAACCTGATGTGACAGGGGGCGAGTAAGACAGCCTGTCTCATCAGCAGGCTATGCAAGAATGCTTGTGTGTCAGTGGCACGGGTACAGCTGAAAGTTCATGTAAGTAAGACTTTGTGGTTTTGGACCATTGGGTTAGGACTGAAGCTTACTGTGCAAGGTGGCCACAGGGGCAGAACCTAAGATGGCATCCAGGGTATAGATGGTGCCACAGACAAGACTGCGCTTCCTCCCAGAGGAAGCTGGGAATATTTAAGATAATTGGGTATATGTGAGGAGTTTTCACAAAGTTCATGGAAATTACATCCTATTTAAAAAGCTGCACATAAGATTTCAAAAATTTTTGCAACAAACTTATCTTTTAATTCTAGTTTCCCACAAACTTTTTTTAAATGGAGGAAAACACATTTGCTTTTTTCTTTAAAGATTTATTTATTTGATAAGCAGAGTTACAGACAGACAGAGAGGGAAAAGGAGAGAGAAAGAGAGGCAGAGACAGAGAGGAGAGGTCTTCCATCCACTGGTTCATGCTCCAAATGGCTGCAGTGGCCGGAGCTGGGCCAATTCAAAGCCAAGAGCCAGGAGCTTCTTCCAAGTCTTCCATGTGGGTGCAGGGGTTCAAGCACTTGGGCCATCATCCACTTCTTTCCCAGGTGCATTAGCAGGGAGCTGGATTGGAAGTGGAATGGCTGGGACTTGAACTGGCGCCACGGGTGGCAGCTTTACTTGCTATGCCACAGTGCCAGCTCCAACACATTTACTTTTAAGAAAATTATTTATCTGAGAGGCAGACACAGAGCTACTATTTGCTGATTCACTCACCAAGTAGCCACAGTGGCTAGGGAGCTCGGGCTGGAGCCAAGAGCTATAAAGCAATCCAGGTCTCTCATGTGGGTGTCAGGAACCCGATTACTTGAGTCATTGCCACTGCCTTTCAGAGTACGGGTTGGCAAGAGGCTGGAGTCAGGAATCAAACCTGGGCACTTCAGTACTCCTAGGAAAATTTTGAAATGCCTATAATGTTACACATTTTTAAGGTGGAAAATAAAGTGATTTTTAAATTTGCACGTTTTACTAAAGAGAGAGAGAGAAAGAAGATATTCCATCTACTGCCCTACTCCCCAGGTGCCCAGAGGTCCCTGGCTGGGACCAAACCAGGGAGCCAGGAACTCAACCCAGGTCTCCCCTGTGGGTGGAGGAATCCAGTTACATGGCCACCACCACTGCTTCCCAGCAGCTGCCTTCTTAGGAAGATGGAATCAGGAGCCAGAGGTTGGTGCTGAGCCCAGGCACTGCGACTTGGTGTGCGGGCATCTTAACCCCTATACCCACAGCCCCTAATGAGCAGTTTGCACCTCTGGCTGTGGGCAAGTTCTGCCTAAGCCAGCTAACAGATTATTAACAGAGTTCAGGTAGAGGGAAGCAGAGAACATGAGTACACCCAGAAAACAGAGTACCATGTAAATTAAAATCTTTGCAGGGGTATGTGTGTGTGTGTATGTATGAAATGTTTTCCCTGAAATACAGTTTATATTTAGATGAATTATGGTTTGATGAATTATGATAAAATTTTCCTGTTTTCATCCTTTTTGTTCACTTAAGTAAAAAAGGACAGGACATTACTATGACTCCCCGATTTTTCAGATCTTGGCAAATGGTAACATTTGGTGCCACCTCTCATGAACCGAGTGTGCCATGAGGTCTGGAGGCTTAGCTCTCCATTCCTTCTGTGTACCAATGTTGAGAAACACGTGGGGGCATTTAAGCAGCTTTCCATTCTTTAGCAACTGCTGGCAGTTGTTTGAGCAGTAACTTAACGGAGTGTTACTGGGTAAACCCGACAGAGGAGAAATCAGGCTGTTTGCACTACTGGAATATTCCTGCAGCTGTGCACGATTAGCTGCCTGGGAGCCAGGGGTGAGCTCAGGGAAGTGCCTAGGAAGGCGTGAGGCTCACGGGACTTGGTCTCCCTCTCTGTGCTCCTTCCTTCTTTTAAGGACCTGAATGTCATCATTAAGCTGAATCCCATGGGTCACCCCAAACCTCTGAGGTCTGGATACAATAACGGTTTTTCTACTGAAAGCAGAGCAGTTTAACTCAGTTCTTTGCTTGTGTGTGTGTGTGTATGTATGTATAAAATAGCCATTTCTGTTTCCAGAACCTCTGTTTGTTACAGACTCTCCTTTCCTGATGAAAAGGTTAACCTGAGGTATTGGGTTCAGTGTGTCTCAAGAGATTGGTTGACAGATACCTAGTGAGCATTTGCTCTGTCCCAGGAAAGCAGTGGCGACTTCCTGTCTGTTGTCATGGAGCTTATCGTGCAGGGCAAGCCGTGTTAGATAGTTAACTATGAAAATTTAGCTTCACAACTGTGTCAGTATGGAGGGAAATGCATGTTTAGGGAAACTTTAGTTCGTTACTTTAGGATTAGTTTAATAGGTTATGCTGGATTTATACCCTAACCATGTGTTTTGAATAGTGATGGTTTTGGGGCAGCCGCATGGCCCAGCAGTTAAGATGCCCACTGAGATGCCTGCATCCCTTTCATGGTGCTTGGGTTTGTTGTCTGGCTGTGCCTCCTAACTTGGGCTTCCTGCCCGTTTGGACTCTGGGGGATAGCTGTGATGAATTTTCACGATGGCTTCCTAAAAGGTCCTCTTCTCCTGCTCTTGTCCCGCTGTGCTCTGGTGTCTCCATAGCCTCCAGAGTAATGCTATGAAACTGCTGTGACCAGGCCTTTAACCAAAGCCATTGGGTGCCTTCCCATCTCAGCGTCAAAGTCAAAATCTCTGAGGTGGCTCAGGTGGCCTTAGAAGACATGGTCCCCTTGTGATCCCATTGAGCTCATCTCTGCTTCTTCCCTTCCCCCTACTCCAGGCAGGCAGGCAGGCAGGCCTCTCTGGCTTGTATGGGTCTGCTGCAGGGTCTTTGCATGGGCTGTTCCCTCGGCTTGAAATATTCTTCTCCTTACTGCATTCAGATCTTAGCTGGTGTGTTGCATCAGTGACACATACATGGCCATCCTGTAAACTGCAGCCTCCTCTCCCTTTAGTTCCAATTCTCTGCTGTTTTCCTCTGCCTTAGTGCACGCTCACAAGGCGTGCTCCTGGACTGTGAGGAAAATGCATAATCTCGTGCTCTGCTACCCCAGGCCTGCTGAATTAGAAGCCGAAGCAGGACCCAGCACTCTCTTTTAAGAAGCCCTATAGTGATGCATGCCGAAGCCTGAGCACTCTTGCTGAATATTGTATTTATTAATTTTGCTTTTACCTGTACTTAACTTTCCCTTGCTCCTGCACTTACTTAAAGGTCAGCTCCACTAGATGCTGGTGTTGTGGCATAGCTGGTGAAGCCGCCTGTGACGCTGGCATCACATATGAGCATGGGTCCAATTCCTGTTGCTCCACTTCCAATCCAGCTCTCTGCTAATGCGCTTGGGAAAGTAATGGAGGATGGCCCGAGTTCTCAGCCCCCTGGACTCTGGGAGTCCCAGAAGAAACTCCTGACTCCTGGCTTCCTTCTGGCCCAGCCCTGGTTGTTGCAGTCATTTGGGGTGTAAATCAACAGATGGAAGATCTCAATCTCTCTCTCTCCATCTCTTTGTAACTCTGCCTTTCAAATAAATAAAGTTAAAAGAAAAATGTCTACTCCACAAGGGCAGGAATTTTTGTTCTGTAGTCAATCCTTGTGCTCAGAACTGAACAGAGCACTGAGAGCTTGGCAAGGAAGTAGTGAATGAATTGAGGATCACGTGACTCCACAGTGACTTAGGATTGACAGAGTCCTGAGCAGCAGAATTAATGTGTGATCATCATAGCTGAGCGGCTGTTCAGTGTTAGGTGTTTTAAACATGAGGTCTTCTGTATGGCAGATTTGAAAATTTACAGATTTCCTTGAAGATCGTGTTATCCTCAGCTAATCCTTCCTAGAACTTTGTGAGTTGTTTCTTTAAATACTAACAGCAACTGGAGTTGTTTTATTTTAATCATCTTCCATAGGGACTGTCTCTTTAGAATAGACAGATGGGCTGTTGTGGTTTAGTAGTGGCTTCTGATAGTAGAGCTAGTTAAGTGGAGATTTGTATGAAAAAGGCCACCTGTGGAGACATAAATATTGCATTGGAAATTTAGACTCATTAATAATTGATCTAAGTGGCTTGTGCCTCTTTGTGGGTATGTTCAGCCAGGAGAGCCTGTTGACTACAGAAGCATGCCTTTGGGGCCAGCGTTGTGGTGCAGTGGGTTAAGCCATGGCTTGCAGTACCAGTGTCCAATATGGGTGCCAGTTTGAGTCCCTGCTGTTCCATTTCCAATCCAGCTCCCTGCTGATGTGCCCAGGGAAAGCAGTGAAGGATGGCCCAAGTGCTTGGGTGTCTGCACCCACTTAGGAGACCTGGAAGAAGATCCTGGCTTTGGCCTGGCCCAGCTCTGGTCGTTGTGACCGTTTGGGGGAATGAAACAGTAGATGAAAGATTCTCCTCTCCTCTCCTGTCCTCTCCTCTCCCCAGAGGAGGTCATCATAGGTGAAGACCCTGAGAACTGCTGTGTTCTTGTGGGCTTGTTTAAGGTCACTGTGAAGGTCGCAAAGGCAGAAAATTCTCAGATCCTCTTAGCCTTGGCTCACAGTCCTTGCCATGAGGTTCCTGCTGGCCCTGCCCCCCAGCCTCCTATATGATTTTTTACCTCCATGCTTTGTGACAGTTCAGCTGCCCTGGGGTTCGGTTCTTTGGCTGTACAGTAAGGAAGATTGACATGCTGTTCTCTGAGGACCTGTCTTGCATCAAATGTTTGAGCGGCCCTTCATCAGCTGCCATCGCTAACGACAGCCTCAGCCCTACTTCCAAGCATTTGAGCTGGAGGTTGATCTTGGGCGAGGCAGAGAGATTAAGCCAAGTGTCTGTCTTTTGGCAGCTTTTACCAGAGCATCTTAAAACATTCCTCCTACCCATTAGGGAGCCAGGGAAGAAAGGATTTTTTTGATTTGGGGATTATCTGTACTTTTCCTTTGTTCACTGTGATTATCATATGAAAATATTTCAAAAGGTTAATGGAGAAAATGGAATTTTATTCATGGGGCCAGCATTGTGGCACAGTTGGTTAAGCTGCCACTTGCAACACCATTATCACATACTGGAGTGCCTCTTTGAGTTCTGGCTGTTCTGCTTCTTATTCAGCTTCCTGCTAATGTCCCTGGAAAGCAACAGACGTTGGCCCAAGTGCTTGAACTCCTGCTACCTGCCTGGGGTTCCTGGGTTCTGGATTCAGCTTGGCCCATTCCTGGCCATTGTGGCCATTTGTGTCTCTCTATCCCTGTTTCTCTGCCTTTCAAATAACTAAATAAATAGATATTTAAAAAAGATACTTTTTTTTTCTGCTTAGTACAAAGTTGACTACTAGGGAGCCCTTGGTCGTGGGTATCCTTGACCTGAGAAAGAAGGTCGTTCCCAGGACCTTCAGCACAGCCGCGGTGGTCCCGTATTCCTGGCTCTCCTGCCGTCTGCTGCTGCACCTCCAGGAGTGACCTCTGGCTGCACTTCTGCCTGTGAAGTCTGGCCTGCTTTGGCGGAAGTGTTCTGTGGCTCTGACATAGATGCACCGATTATCTGCAATTTGCTGTTGTTTTAAGTCGATGCTCTCCTTCACTGCTCTCACTAATTGACTGTATCAGTCAACTGAGCTGTAAGCCAATGTGAGTTGACATCCGCTAGCACTTATTCTTTTATTTTTTTGTTCCTTTTAAGCTCCAGTTGTCTTGATTTTGAGAATAGTTGTGGGATTAGGGAAGAGGAGGTAGCTGGTATAGCCCTGCATTTCAATCAAGAATCCTCCTGTTGTGTTTTTCTAATATTTTTTTCTGTGTCATTGTGAATTAAGCTTGATTTCTTTGGGTAAAGTACAGTTGAGTGCTAAGAATATCTCCCTTGTTAAAAAAAAAAAAATAGCTCATTGGAAGGAAACGTGATGGTATGAGGCCCAATCATGGAGAAGGCTTGCCTCTTTGTGTTTCTTTTATTTTTATTGGTGAAACTACACCTTTAATGAATTAAAAGGTGTTGTCTTCTGATTCCTTCTCTCACAATCAGAAAAGGCTGTGAAGTTGTTGCTCTCTGATGTTTGAAAGTTCAGGATTGCCTCCCCTCCATTAATAGTTAGAATGTGGATTTGTCTAGATCAGCTGCTAAGTGACTCTAGTGCCCAGGCTTGGGAAATGCTGCAGGATGGAGTTTGCCACCTCTGAATGCCTTGGACACCATGCTGTGGATGGGTGCCACAGACTTTAGAGCCAAAGAAGACAAATGAACACCATTCACATGCAAGCAGGAACAAATAGAAGTGAAAACCAGCAGCCCTGTTGGCAGGTGAGAGTATCACAGGACTCACTTAGGTTGTGTCTGGCTCCTTGTAGGTTCCAGAGTCGCCCCTGAGCAGGATAGGTGGGTGGTCTGTCGCAGTCTGTAGCAGGAGGTGTGTGAGTAACTGGTTACTAGTAGCAGATAAAGTATTATATATATATATATATATATATATATATATTTTTTTTTTTTTTGACAGGCAGAGTGGATAGTGAGAGACAGACAGAGAGAAAGGTCTTCCTTTTTGCCGTTGGTTCACCCTCCAATGGCCGCTGCGGCCGGCACATCGTGCTGATCCGAAGCCAGGAGCCAGGTGCTTCTCCTGGTCTCCCATGCGGGTGCAGGGCCCAAGCACTTGGGCCATCCTCCACTGCACTCCCGGGCCATAGCAGAGAGCTGGCCTGGAAGAGGGGCAACCGGGATAGAATCCGGCGCCCCAACCGGGACTAGAACCCGGTGTGCCGGCGCCGCAAGGTGGAGGATTAGCCTGTTAAGCCACAGCGCCGGCCACAGATAAAGTATTATAGTGGCTTGAGTCCACACATGTGGACCTTTGAAGTTTGGATCCCAAAATCATAAGATGGTGGTCCTAACAGGGTGTAATCCTGTTATGGTGTCTAGGAGATGGACCTAGCAACAGATCTTTAGGTCACTGTGGGCGTGTCCTCTGCCCATAGTTTTTGTCTTGTGCCATGGCGCCTCTGGTGAGCAGCTGTTACTGGTGGACCTACTATATAATAAAGTAATAAGTATTATAATTGTAAATTATTTTATCTGATTAAAAATAGGTGTTTTGTGAAAAATCTGACATTTCCCTAGAGGTGTGCCATGTGGATGAATTTGTTTGTCCTGCTGGGTACATGAGCTACATTTGAGTATGCCTGAGGTAGAAAGTTGCCTGTGGGGTGTGGTTATATTCATATTAAATCTCATGAAATACATGACTGTGCATGCACACATACATTTTTCCTGCTATTCTGTCTGCATTACTTCAGTTCTTTTTCATCCCTGAGGTGAAAGAGGGAAGCTGGTCGGGCACTTAGGTCTTCCTGTCATACTGACTGAGCCATCGCGTGTGCTCAGAAGCTCCTCTACCTTCAGCATGCATTGAGCCATCAGAGGGGTCTTGCCACGGTGCAGATTCTGGGTCAGCAACTCTGGAATAGGAACTGAGATTCTGCATTTTTCTTTTTAAAATATCTACCCATTTGAAAGGCAAAGTGACAAAGAGGACAGACAGGCAGAGAGAGGTCTTCTATATATTGGTTCATTCCTCAAATGGCTGCAACAGCCAGGAGCCTGGAACTCTGGGTCTTCCACATGGGTGGTGGGGGCCTACCCCGTGGGACTTCTTCCACTGCTTTCCCAGGTACACTAACAGGGAGTTGGATCATAAGTGGAGCAGCTGGGCCTTGAACTAGCGCTCTGATATGGTTTGTCTGCGTGATGAGTGACAGTTTAAACCTGCTGCGCCACAACACCGGCCCTTTTTTCCTTTTGAAGATTTACTTGAAATTCCACATTTTTTAGAGACTCCCAGGTGAGGATGAGGATTGTGGTCTGTGGACCCCACTTTGGGTAGCAAGGGTCTAGACCAGAACATTGAAAGTACATCTCTCTCCTGCTTTCCTAGAAATGACTTGTTCTTGCTATTGGAGGTTTATGTAAGTGTAGCTGCAAATAGCAACTATTAGCAAAAAAGTAAATCAAACTCTTCTTGCAGCATGTTTTTTCCTTCCCACTGAGACACCTCTGCATTTATTTGTGTTGATTTGGACCCCAGGCATTAAAAGCTGTGCTTAATACTGAAGCTGTCTTAAAACCGAAAATTGCGTTGTATGCTAAACGACTTTCTTGCTGATTTTTTTTTTTTTTTTTTGACAGGCAGAGTGGACAGTGAGAGAGAGACAGAGAGAAAGGTCTTCCTTTTGCCGTTGGTTCACCCTCCAATGGCCGCCGCGGTAGCGCGCTGCGACCGGCGCACCGCGCTGATCCGATGGCAGGAGCCAGGGGCTTATCCTGGTCTCCCATGGGGTGCAGGACCCAAGCACTTGGGCCATCCTCCACTGCACTCCCTGGCCACAGCAGAGAGCTGGCCTGGAAGAGGGGCAACCGGGA
Source organism: Lepus europaeus (assembly GCF_033115175.1). Taxonomy (NCBI): domain Eukaryota; kingdom Metazoa; phylum Chordata; class Mammalia; order Lagomorpha; family Leporidae; genus Lepus; species Lepus europaeus. The sequence continues at coordinate 110,981,640 of NC_084827.1, read as the reverse complement.
CAGGATCGGTGCCCCGACCGGGACTAGAACCCGGTGTGCCGGCGCCGCAAGGCGGAGGATTAGCCTAGTGAGCCGCGGCGCCGGCCTTTCTTGCTGATTTTTACCAAATCCTTTTGGGAACTGCAGTGACTTTGACCTCTGATGCAATAGCCAGCCCAGAGCAGTCAGGAAGTGCACATGGCTGGACTGCAGAAAGACAGCAGACTGTAAGAGTTAAGCAGCCTTTGGGTACAGTCACAGACTAGTTGTCTGACGAGAGAGTAAGCAACAAAGGCATTTAATTATCTCACAAAACAAGAAGTGCAGGGCAGTGGGTTTCAGGGTTGGTGGAGAGGCCTGGGGACATCACAGAGGTCGTGGACTCTTGCCTGCTGTCCCTCTGCACCCTCAGGGTGTTGGACAGCATGTGCTTCATGGGCTTCTCCCACTCCCTGCGTCTTGCCTCCACATGGCCATCCCCAAAGAGGAAGGAGAGCAGCAAGCGATGGAGTCTGGTGGGGTGGTGGGGTGGTGCTTTTATTTAAGAGGAAGCCTTCCCACAAAAGCCTGCCCCGTATTCCCCTGAGATCTTGTAATCCAAGACTAGGTGAGACTGTCAGACCATTCACCAGTGAAGGGAGCCAACCACCATGGTTAGCTTAGATCTGGAAGAGTAATTCCCCTGGGCCCGGCAATCAGAACCAAGGTTTTGGTAGAAAAGACTAGGGCATGGATGCTGGGTAGTGAAACAGCAGTGTGTGCCACAGGACGTGTGTTATTGAGAACCTGCTGTAGTTCCTGCACCAAGAAGTCAGTTAGCAGAGAATGCAATGGGAATTACATTGCGGCCTGTGTGATTCCAGAGTGCCGTCCTGTGGACTCCTTGTTCCCACTGAGTCCTCCCCTTGCCGTCTGGCATCACTGCGGGAGACTCACTGGACATGGTCAGGACCGTTTGCCTCTGAATGGGGTCTGCATATGCAAGACCGTGTTTGGCCCCATCACAGTTTCACATTCATGAGCATGCTGAAATATCATCATAACAACAGAGAGAAAACTGCTCCTGTGAGCAAAGTGTATAACTTCATTCCAGTGAGGGCTGGCAGCTGCTGGCCTGGGACTCGCCACATCCGGGTGTGGCCTCCTGGGCACTGTGCTCTGCTTACTGCCCTGCGATGAGCTGAGTGGCACACAGGTAACTAGAGGTGCAGTGCCCACCTGGAGGACTCGAGGTGTTCCGCTCTGCTTCCTCCAACTCATCACAGCCTGAGGTTGTTTCTGCTCCTGAGTTGTAGGGTTTCCCAGCAGGCTAGCGAGGGGACACTTCCCCTCCCACTGTTTCCACTCAGACTTGGCTTCCAGTGCCCCAGAGATCCAGTGACATGTGGAAGATGGCCAGGCCCTAGGAAAGTGAAAAGTCACTCTTATTTAATTTACTTCGCTTACTTAGGCTTTCAAAGGATTTATTTATTTATTTGGAGGGCAGAGTGACACACAGAGAGACAGACGAGAGAGAGAGAGAGAGATTGTCCATCATAATTCATTCCCCTAAATATCTGCAAAAGCCAGGCCTGGGCCAGGCCTGGGCCAGGAGCCAGGAAGTTTAAGATGGTCTCTCACAGGGGTGGCAGGGACCCAAGTACTTGGATCGTCGTTTGCTGCCTCCAAGGTGCATTAGCTGAAAGCTGGATGGGAAACAGAGCTGGCACTTGATCGTAGGCACTCTGATATGGGATGCAGACTCTCCCAGCAGAGGCTTAACCTGTGCCACAATGCCCGCCCCACTCCTCTTTCATTTACACACACACACACACACGCACGCATGGAAAAGTGATAGAAAAGGCTGGGTTTGATCCACGTTAAAATTGCTATAAAACTGAGAAATGGTGATTTGCTCAGTTAAAGAAACCAAAGGCACCTGTTAAGAAAATGATTGGATAAGCATTGCCAGGAGGTGGAAACCATGCTTCCACAGAGCTGCTGAATTATGGCCAGCGATGGACTTCAAGGTTTTCGAATGCCCTGGAGAGGCATTTGGCATGTGAGGAAGGTGCCTGTGGGTGGGATGAGCCGGCTGGATTGCAGTGAGAAGAGACCCACACCTGGTTCTCCAGCTGCTGAAAAGAAGCCGTGGGCCTCCCTGGTTTGCGCTTCTCTTCTCTCACCTGGGATTTAGCAGCAGAAAGCAGGAACCCTTTTTCTGAGTGTGGTTTATTGATCCATTGGCACGTTTCCTCTGTTGATGTGGCTCAGGTCCTGTAGTTGTAATTCCATCTAAATTCACACATTTTCCCATGCTAGCTCTCGTTAGAAGGCCAGGACAGCATCTAGATCAAAACCCTGTAAGCTCGTGGTGTGTAAACACTGTCATGTGCACCTGCTATGTGCTAAACGTAAGTGGGTTGTGGCACCACTGACACATGTCTTAATACACCAGCTGTGAAAGGAATGAAACACCTTGTTGACACAAAGCCTCCTCTATTCTTTTCCTAACAGAGTTTAGAAAACATTTCCTCTGTTTTATGCCCCTTTGTAATGCAACTTTGCATCATTTCAGTCACAGTGTCCTTTCTATCCTGTCCGGTCCGTCACACTCGGGTGGTGGAGCAGTTTGGGCAAACCTGTGACTCTGGAAGGCCTAAGCGTGTTCCCGGGTATCTAGAAGAACATTTGCATTTTGCCAGTGAAGTCTTGAGAGTCTCTCTTGAGGAAAAAACCAATCACAACAGCAGAACTGGGAATCAAACCACATTATGAAGGGGTCGTTTTGATGATACAAATGTGACACTTAGTATTCACCAGGGCTCCTCAAGCTGATTTTCCTGTGTTGAGCAGTGAAAACTTAATTTTTGCTTGGGGACAAACTTAGGAGTTGTCGAACATTAATATCACTTTTCCAGTTTGCATTTCCTTTTCCTTAAAGAAAACAGCCAAAAAGAAGGCTGAGGCTGCCTGTCTTTATTTTATTTATTTATTTATTTATTTTATTTTGTTTTATTTGATCTTGGGTAGAGCCTAGGTATTGATTCCTAGTTGCTATATATGTAGGATGCTGGCCACAGCAATGCCAACTCCACCTCAATTTCTTTCTTTCTTTTTTTTTTTTTTTTTTGACAGGCAGAGTAGATAGAGAGAAAGGTCTTCCTTTTTGCCGTTGGTTCACCCTCCAATGGCCGCTGCGGCCGGCGCATCTCGCTGATCCGAAGCCAGGAGCCAGGTGCTTCTCCTGGTCTCCCATGCGGGTGCAGGGCCCAAGCACTTGGGCCATCCTCCACTGCCTTCCCGGGCCGTAGCAGAGAGCTGGCCTGGAAGAGGGGCAACCGGGATAGAATCCGGCGCCCCAACCGGGACTAGAACCCGGTGTGCCGGCACCACAAGGCGGAGGATTAGCCTGTTAAGCCCCGGCGCCGGCCCTGACTGTCTTTAAAGAGAGTGGATCTCCTAGAGGCCCTCAACTTCTTGCTCCGTGTTCCTGGGCAAGTCATTTAATATTCCTCCCTCTCCTCCTTTTCAGTTTCAATATCTGTTATGTTATCTTGTTTTCTTAAGGATTTCTGTTACCCTCTGTCATTTCCAGATTCTCCATTCACATACACACAAACCCTGTCGATTCCCCCATTACTGACCTCCCTTGCATGGCTTCTGTCTCCAAATTTTTTTTCCTCAGAGACAGACAGACTCACACTGCATCAAACCCCCTGCCAGCCACCTGGAGCAGAGAAAGGACTAGTATCTCATATCCCTTTGTGAATGCATTGTGGGAAGTCGGAACTATGAAACGTTGACTCCATTGCTCTCTAACCAAATGTTGAATTGACCTAAGCCAGTTTTCCCCTTGTCCACCTCGGGTTTGTTTCCAAAGGCAATGGCAAATGCTGTGGAAGTTTGAGGTAGCTGACGATCGGCGGCTTGCACACAGCCTTGCTCCCTGTGGGTTTACAGGACCCTCTGCCCTCCTTTCTGCCTGGCCCCAGTGGGTATTTGAGTTCTCGACCTTCGCAGCTGTCGGGCAGTTTTTCTTCTTGACTCCACACTTGCGCTGCATTCCTTCTGTGTCTTGGCTTGGAATTTGTCTCGTGTTGCGCTTGCCCACCCCAACCCTCACCTCACTTTCAAGGCCAGGTGCAAGGCCCACTCTGACTACAGTCTTTTTTTGACCGTTATGCTCCTAGCCCCTTTGCTTCTACACAGACAACGTGGTGTTTGATTTTATGTCTTGTTCTGTTTGCTGTGCCTCAAGTCCTGTCTGACCAAGATGGTCATATTTTATTTTTTTAAGATTTATTTTTTTTTTATTTCTTTGAAAGGCAAGGTTAGAGAGAGAGAGTGCTAGAGAGAGAGAGGTCTTCCGTCCACTGGTTCACTCTCCAAATGGCTGCAATAGCCAGGGCTGAGCCAGGCCGAAGCCAGGAGCCAGGAGCTTCTTCCAGATCTCCCACGTGGATGGCAGGGCCCCAAGCACTTGGGCCATCTTCCTCTGCTTTCTCAGGCATATTAGCGGAGTGCTGGATCAGAAGTGGAGCATCCGGCTATCAAACTGGTGTCTGTATGGGATGCTGGTATTGCAGGTAGAGGCTTAACCTGCTACACCACAACACTGGCTGCCATGGTCATATTCTTAAGGCTTAAGATCAAGAATCATACTCCTTGGGGCTGGTTTTGTGGCATTGTGGGTAAAACTGCCACCTGCAATGCTGGCATCCCATATGGGCACCCATTTGTGTCCCATGAATTGGCTGTTGCAGCAATCTTCTGGATGGAAGATATTTCTCTCTCTCTCTTTCTGTCTCTCCCCGTCTTCCTGTAACTCTAACTTTCAAATACATAAATCTTAAAAAAAAAAATAATTGTTCCCTCCTGCTTTATGTCTACTCCTGGAAAATGTTAATGCTCATCTCCTCAGTCTATTGCCTCGCTGATTAAAAAGCAGAGAACTGTGACTCACTGCTCATTGTAACAATTATTGTTAGAAATCTTTATGTGAGGAGACTTCAGAAAGTCCATGGAGAAATGGAATGAAAAGATAAGTATATTTGATGCAAGGTTTTTAAAAGCCATGTGTGGTTTTCTTCATAAGATACATTTTACATGACTTTCTTGAAGATCCCTTGTATATGGTAAAAAGGAGTTGGAAAGTATGAAAATATTCAATTAATATACCTAAATAGGAAGCTTGATGAGGAAACAGATGCCCACAGGGTTAGGAACCTTGGCGGAAGTCCCACAGTTGGGAGATAGTCTCTGTTTTGTCCTGACCACCATATGCCCAGCCCTTGCCTGCCCATGCAGGATGTTTTCTGATGTATCTGCTATTCTCAAAATCAGGTAACTATTCCTCAAAATGCTGCAGCTCCTCATCAACGCTTAAAATTTACATATCAAGATAAGCCAAGGATGAAAGTTACCTCAAATCTGCATATGGGGTAGGCATTGTGGTGCAGCAGGTTAAGCAGCCACTTGGGATCTACACATCCGGTATCATAGTGCCACGGATTGAGCCCTACCTGCACTTGTGTTCTAGCTTCCTGATAATGAGCCTGGGGACCTGGCTCAACTGCTTGGGTCCCTACTACTCATGTAGGAGTTCCAGATGGAGTTCCTAGTTCATAGTTTTGGCCTGGCCTACCTCCAGCTGTTACAGGAATTTGGGGAGTGAATCAGTAGATGGAAGATCTCTCTGTGTATCTGTCTGTTCAGCCTTCAAATAACTCAAAGAAGTTGAAAAAAATTTTATCTGACAAATCAGGCAAATGAGGTGCTTAACAAACATCAGGGTGTTCACAGAGAGAGTGCCCGTGATGCTTCTGTCATTCACGAGAGCATGCAGAACTCTGTCTGCTGCCAGGGGAGGGGACAGAGTGCCTGGATGACAGTATTCCCACAGGAGAGGCTAAGGTGTTGGTGGAGCCCGGGGACACAGAGTGAGTAGTTGAGGGGGCTGCAGCACAGCGTCTCAATGCGGGAGCAGTGTTAGATGAGGCGGGAGGGGTAGGGGCGGGTGGGTGTTGTACGTCGGTGTGTTGGGCTGAGGGATTTTGACTTCATCCTGAGGGGACCAGGTGCCTTTATGGACTTTCAGGGTGTAACTTTGAGTCCTGGCTCTGGGAAAGTAGGGAAGTTGGAGCCTCAGAAGCTGCTGCAAGAATCTTGGCAAGAAGTCCTGGTGGCTTAAAGGGAGGCAGTGGCCATGGACAAGGACAGATGTCGATGGACTCTCAAGGTGTGAGCGCCTTTCAGCTACTAGGATGACAGCACGCTTTCTGCTTTTTGTTGCAAAGCAGCTTTGTCCACGTCCTGTGGTTATTCCCAGAGGTGGGAAGTTGGTCTGGGCTACTGTACGTGTAGCCTTCAAGTCCATGTTGCCCGGGAAGTGTTTGTGGTTCTGACTCCAGTGTGTCTGGCCCCATTCCAGTTGGCTGTACACGTACGCCGGGGAGACAGGGGTGGCTTCCCTCCTGTGTTCCACTGTGCTGTGTAGGCTGTGTCCACAAAATACACCAGCTTTCCTGTTTGTAGAAGCACACTCTGTACTGTGGTCAAAATGTCACCCTTCCTTGGTGCATATAAATCTTTATGTATACATGTTAGCCACACATAGGAGCAAATTATGTGTTTATTCTGTAGACAGAAGGGTGAGTAGATGTTAGGATTGGTGTTTTTTGCAATTTTTTTCCCTGAGTCTTAAAGACATGTAACCATCTGTTGATGACTTTACAGTGAGTGTTCTAAGTGGAGGCTATAAATAAAAACAGGAATCATGAAATGTACATTGAAGGGGCATTGTCAATACAGAATTGCTATTCTATGTCTTTCTCAGTTTTTCAGCTTTTAATATGTCTACTGTAAGCAGATGGTGTTTTTAAAGTGTCGAAAAAATATATAATGTTCACGATGGGTTTTTCTGTGGCTTGTGGTTTATGAAGTGACTTTTATGGTGCAGGGTTGCTTCAAGAAAGAGTCTGTTGTTTTCCTTAAAGGAGCTGTTACCTATGTCCTTAATTATAGAGGACATGCGTGCATGTATTAGCACATTGTGAAGTCATTTAATAAAAATGGAATGCTGGATTTTTTGGGTAAACTTCCTTTCAAAAATATAAATTGAAATTAATATTTTTGAAAGCCACATTATGTTTTCCTCTGGCCAGATATAGTAGATGCTTGTAAACCTTTCAGTTCTCCTGATTCTGTTAGAGAATGATTGTTATTTTTTTCTCACCTATAGGGAGACTGACTGATTCCAGAGATTTCCGTTCATAAAGCTTCAGTTTTTTTTTTTTTTAATATCCTTATTTTTTTATTTGGAAAACAGAGTAACAGAGGGAGGGAGAGACAGAGAGAGAGATCTTCTATCCACTTGTCTACTCCCTAGATGCAAACAACTGGGGCTGGGTCAGGTGGAAGCCAGGAGCCTGGAACTCTATGTGGGTGGCAGGGACCCAAGTACTTGAGCTACTATGTGTTGTCTCCCCAGGCAGCAAAGGAAGCTGGACCGAAAGTGGAGTAGCCAGGACTGGAACCAGTACTCTAATATGGGATGCCAGGATTGCATGCATTAATGGCTTAACCCACTGCACTGCAGTGTCTACTACAAACTTCTATTTTATGAGTTTATAAGAATTGTGAGAGTTTTACAATTGGACTCATGCATGCAAATTAAATTACATAGCAGTTCCTCAAAACACATTTTTTCTACATATTAACATGAGACTAGCTATTGGAAACTAAGTCTCTATTTGCCAATTTTGATTTATTTTTCTTGTAGTTGAAATCCTGTTGAGAGTTGAGTAAATTCAAATGTAAACAAAATTAGAGTCAACATATTTCCACTGTGGGAACTAGTTAGTATGTTATTAATTCACACAATTACATACCCTGATCTTGTAGGCCTAAATCAAATACTGACATGTTTTGATTTTGGCATGTAATTGGGTTGTTCTTTGGTAATTGCTGTCAGCCTGTCAGTCAAGGAAAGGGACCAGCAAAGGAGCATGACTTCCTGTCAAGTTGGGGGGCTCACACTGGATGATGTGGTGGCATTTTGAGGTGTTAACTAGCCCATTTCATCAGTGACTACCAGCTGATTGTCCTGTGGTCCTTGACTTGGCTTTTACCAATAAATGTATGAGTCCTGAGGAATTGGTGCTGGAAACTCTTCACTTTTTAAAGCCATTATTTACAAGTGTAATCAGGATTCCATGCATTAATAAACACTTGGTGTTGCCTTCTCTACTCTCAGATACAAAGGTAATCCTTGCATGTATACCTGTATGTATATACAGTACACCTAATTAATTATACCTAATTAATTAATCTTCCTACATCATGAGCTTCTAGCAAATGAGGTGTTAAGAATCATTGTATCTAATTTTCAAACCACGCCATCTGCACTTAAGAAAATTATCCAGGAAGCAGACATCAGAAAGAAAACAGTCTTTGCTGACGGAGCTCTTCCTTTGTGTTGATTGCTGCCATGGACAAACCCAGGCGTGTTGGCTGTCTGTTCCTGGGTGTATGGGTTTGCCATTATGGTTTTGGCTCAGGTGTTAGCACTATTTAAGCAAGGACTTGGGAATGTAGAAGATAGCTATTATTCATCTTTTATTAAAAATAATTCTCCCTCCAAACATTGACAACCTGGGATTATAAAGGCTAGAAAAATAATGATAATAAAAGAAAAATATATAAAGGAACCGTGCTGCATGCTAGTTTGATTGCCTCCAGTGGAGTTCTTGTAATTGGTTTTCTAACATGACTCTTAGCTAAAAGCCAAGACCCTTTATATTTAGGGCTTTGAGAATGTGTATGTTCATAATGTCATTGAGGTAAAACACTTTATGTTCAATTATGGCTTTTGATAACTTTTAGTAGAAAATATAAATTGTCTGCTAAGCTTTTGGTCTGGGGTGCCGGCTCATTACCTGTCATGGCATTCTCCAGAGCATAGGGGATGGCAGGTGGCAGGGCCATCCCTGTGAATGGCCAGAGGAGCTCCATGGAGCTGTTTACATCAATTCATCCCCACTTCAAGACCCACCCAGAGGAGATATATTCAGAAAGCCAGGGTTTGCAAGCAATCATGTATTACATAAAATAAGATTTTTTTTTCCTTTTCAGATTTTGGGGTAAGTGCATTCTTAGCAACTGGGGGTGATGTTACCCGGAATAAAGTCAGAAAAACATTTGTTGGAACCCCATGTTGGATGGCCCCTGAAGTCATGGAACAGGTAAAAAAAAAAAAGTGACATTTGTATTGACATAGCACATAGTGAGTAGTTTTATTACATTAGCATTTAACTCACATTGCAGGAGAATGTATCATGTAACTAACATTTAATTCCCAATCACTAGCCCTTAGCAATAGTTGTGGCAGTTGTGTTTAAACAGCTCTGGGTTTCGGACACGACGTGGACTTGTGATGTGTGACATGCTTGCTGTCTAATTGTGGTTCTTGCTGGTTTCTTTCCTAGGTGAGAGGCTATGACTTCAAGGCTGACATGTGGAGTTTTGGAATAACTGCCATTGAACTAGCAACAGGAGCAGCGCCGTATCACAAATATCCTCCTATGAAAGTAATTACCATTGCAAACAATATGTCCCGTTTGAAATGCGATTGGCTGGAGTTGGTGCTCTCGTTCTTGTAGATAGCCATTTCTCTTTTAGACCTAAGGAGCATTCCTGGAGGCATGCAGCCTGGTTGAATGCTGCCTGGTTTTCTCAGTGGTCAGACTAGGACAGAAGCAGCACAGTTCCAGCTTTGCAGCTTGCTTTGCATTCTTGCTCCGAGTTGCAGCAAGAATGTGATCAGATTGGTCGGTGGAGGTTGATAGCTAAGGCAAATGGCCCCAGGTACCCAAAGAAATCTGAGAATAGATCATAGTGTTGTCACTTGTGCAGATGGATCTCCCAGGTTTTCAGGCCTCTTCATCTTGTAAGTGTTCTGGGGCGTTTTCACCCTGCCCTGTTGGTGCAGTCTTGCTTGGCTCACCAGTGCAAGGGAGCCAGTGTTTCTAGGAAGTCACTTATGCTCTGGATGCTTTGGCTTTGAGATTCTTTTAACTTACCTACCTCACTCTTTCTCTGAGTGCTAAGGTGGGGATATCAGGCCTGATTTACCTTAATGGATAATGATGATGAAAGAATTCAGTGGAAAGTGCGAATATATTCTATAAAGAATATCATTTGTGGGTATTTCAAGGCCATTGGATAAATTTAGGAGGATTTAAAAAAACAGACAATAAAAAGAAAAATGATACATTCTTATTGTAGAAAATTTGCAAGTACAGATAAGAATAATGAAGAAAAAGAATCATCAGTACTTTGGTCAGCTACAATCTCTATTAAGATTTTAGTGTAGTTCATTTCATTGTTTTTCTCTATAAATCAATCTGTTTTTTGACATAGTTAAAACGTGAGCATGCATATGCCTGTATGTTTGGGTATGTGTGTGTTCTTATGCATATGCACATATCTGATTTTGTTATAGAAAATTTAAAGTTGAAATAAAAATAATTGAAGAAGACTTTTTGAGAGAAAGCCCTGACATGACTCTGAACAATTTTTCTTCTATCCAATTTTTTGTTTCCTTTCTTTCTCTTCTTACCATTTCTTAACTGGATCCTAACTCCTGGAAATCGCAGCCTGAAGTCCTCTCGGACTTTGCTCCCAAGCTCACATTCCACCCACTTTTATCCTCCACCATTATCCTCTATAAGACAATAGTCTGGGCCGGCGCCGCGGCTCAGTAGTCTAATCCTCTGCCTGCAGCGCCGGCACCCCAGGTTCTAGTCCCGGTCGGGGCACTGGATTCTGTCCCGGTTGCCCCTCTTCCAGGCCAGCTCTCTGCTGTGGCCCGGGAGTGCAGTGGAGGATGGCCTAAGAGCTTGGGCCCTGCACCCCATGGGAGACCAGGATAAGCACCTGGCTCCTGCCTTTGGATCAGCGCAGTGCGCTGGCCACTGGAGGGTGAACCAACGGTAAAGGAAGACCTTTCTCTCTGTCTCTCTCTCACTGTCCACTCTGCCTGTCCAAAAAAAAAAAGACAGTCTGTTGCCTTCATCCATCATCTATTCACATATCTGAAAGTGTTTGAAAAGGGACTTGACATGTATAACATTTGCATAAAATAGGGCTGATTTATGCATTAAGAAGGTGTATTCATTTTATAGACCAATAGTTTGCCACCCATTCTACATTTTTTGAAGCAGATAATTTTGATGTTAGTGTGAAAGCGTGGAATTTTTCTCTCTTTGATTTGAAGTTGTATTTTATTTTGTTTTGTCCTCCTCCAAAAGCAGCATGGCCTTTTGATATAATTTTTAGCAACTCAATTATATTCTGGCTGTCTTTCAGCGTCTTGCTGTCTGAACTTCGCCAAGGTTTTTAGCAGTCTCCTATTTGTTTTCCCAGGCCTTTTTCTAAAAAAAGGAAATCATGTTAGCTCCTGGGATGTCGTGGTTTTATTTTGGGGGTTGGTAGTGTGTTGCAGGAGCCTGGAGCACAGGCAGTGCCTGCTCATGAGTGGCTGCCCTGGCCCTCTCTGTCTCCCGCAAATGCCCCCTTTCCCACTGAGCCTGTGCTATAGCGACGTGCGCCTCCAGGCCCTGGGAGAGCCACTTCCCTGGGAGCTGACGTCCAGCTCTCTCTGGGAGACCCTACACAGAGCACATTTTGTGAGTTCTGGGAGTGGGATAAGAACAAGGTTATAGGGCACATGAACGGTGTCGTGAAGGGAAATGGATATTTTCAACACGTACGCTAACATCATGGGAAAGCACAGTGGTACTGCACCCAGGGCAGTCTTTGATGTCTGTGCAACACTGAATGGCCTCTCCCAGCAGTGGCTGTACTGAGATTCTGGCTTCACGTTTGTTCCCTGCCACAGGTGTTAATGTTGACTCTGCAAAATGATCCGCCCACTTTAGAAACCGGAGTAGAGGATAAAGAAATGATGAAAAAGTATGGCAAGTCTTTTAGAAAATTACTTTCACTGTGTCTTCAGAAAGATCCTTCCAAAAGGTATGTCACCCTTCCTGGACGAGCTGATGCCCTGGTTGGAGTGCTGACAAAGCTGTGTTTGTCGATGGGGAAAGGTTGTGTGAGGACACTGGAAAGGTACCTCTAGTCTCGGGGCAGGGGAGGGGGGAAGCCCGGCCCTGTCCTCCTGTGATTTCAGAGATAGCAGGGTTCCACAAGGGAGAGGTGGGAGTGGAGGATGAGGGGGAGTCAGAGGAAAATTTTTGTGTTAATAAGATTCGCTGTGCTTGTTAGGTGTGGGCTCCATGGTGCAAGGAAATGAAGTAAAACAGAAATCAAAAGAAATTGGCAGTGCTGCTTTCAGAGGCGCTGTGTAGGTTGAGCTGACCTCTCAGCATTTGAATATCCTGCTAGCTCCAGTCCAAACCAGGCAGAACTATTGAATTTTGCATGAGCTTCCTTTTAGTTGCAGAACAAGTTGTTTGTACTGTTTCAAAGATTATCAGTAAAGAAGATTAAATAAATCTTTTTTTTTTTTTTTAACCTCAGAAAGCTTAACCATCTAAACAGAAGCAAATGGCTTTAAATTAACTTCAGTGTTTCTGATTGGGGGGGGGGGCAGTGTATCAGTTATCAAGTCTGCCCCTTCCTCCTTAATGTTCCGGGTAGTGATAAGGAAGCTCATAGTTCCTTCTGACTTAGAGGAGAATGGTCATGATGGTTCCTTGCTGGGGACGTGGTTGCCTGGCATCATTGTCACCCAGACCTGTGCTTTTGAGAGGTTGCTGGGTACCAGAACCTACCTAGGGACCCAATTTTGTACTTACATTTTAAAATCTAATAACCCACTTCTTTTTTTTTTTTACTACTTTTTAAGAAGATTTGTTTATTTAGTTGAAAGTCAGAGTTTCACAGAGAGAAGAGACACAGACACACACAGACACAGAAAGAGAGAAAGAGATCTTCCATCTACTTCCCCAGATGGCCTCAGTGGCCAAGGCTGGGCCAGGCTGAAGCCAGGAATCAGGAGCTTTTTTGGATCTCCCACGTGGCTGCAGGGACCCAAATACTTGGGCCATCTTCTGCTTTCCCAAGCCATTAGCAGGGAACTGAATTGGAAGTGGAACAGCCTAGTCTCAAACAGGTGCCCACATGGGATGCTGGTGACGCCGATGGCGGCTTTACCTGCTACACCACGACACTGGCCCCAAATAACCCACTTCTCATCTGAAACTTCTTTTTTTCGGAGAAGGAGCCTGCAGTGAGAAGGGATTCCTTTATTCTTACTGCAAATTCTTTATGAACCTTGTTAGGTCTTCTAACTTCACACAGTAATTTAGGATTTGTGTGGCTCCTCTTCTCTAGATTCAACACAAGTTCCATCATTGTACCTGTGCATTTTTTGTTTAAGATTTATTTATTTATTTGAAAGGCAGAGTTACAGAGAGGCAGAGGCAGAGAGACAGAGAAGTCTTCCATCTGCTGGTTCACTCCCTAGATGGCTGCAACGGCCAGAGCTGTGCTGATCTGAAGCCAGGAGCCAGGAGCTGCTTCTTTCCAGTCTCCCATGTGGGTGCAGGGGCCCAAATACTTGAGCCGTCTTCTGCTGCTTTCCTGGGCCATAGCAGGAGCTGGATCAGAAGTGGAGTAGCCAGACTCGAACCGGCGCCCATGTGGGATGCCAGCACTGCAGATGGCAGCTTTACTGGCTATGCCACAGCACCAGCCCCAGTACCTATGCTTTGTAACTGTGTTGTGTCATTCATTTACTGGATTTGCCTTGTATGTTTCCCACAGCTGCCACCTTCCTCACACAGCTGTTCTTAAGATTGTCTGCTCTTAGCATCTTGAACTTGCTCACTGTACGAGGGGATAATTATTTTGTCATTCCTTTTACTCTCTGTCATCTTTCACATTTGGTTCATAGGGCTAGTTTTCCTCCCAAAGTTAATCTTTTACAGAAGTTACTTCTTCAGTCTCCCTTTGGGCGAAAATGCTCATTGATGTTAATTTTGTTCTTTGTTGCTCTCCTGCCTTCTCCTTACAATTTGGCATAACTGTCAACAGTATTTGACATCATCCAGAAGACAGAATTAGAGCCCCCAGAGCCCAGTGAGAGAAGTACTTGTCGTTCTGGTTATTTCTGGCTTGCTCCTGATGGTCTTTGTGATTCTTGAACTAGTTGAGGTCCCACCTAGTGGCTGTGACCTGTAATGTCACACAATTCCAGCTCCTTAAGAAAATGGTTCTGTAGGGCAGAGGTGTTAGTGTACTTAATGACACCACACTGCGTTTTCAGGAAGTTTGCTATACATTAAATTGACATAATTGTATTTCAGTAGCCATTTTTATCTCCTAGTAATCCTGAAAGTCTTCTCAGGTTTTATTTTATGAGCTCAAATATCAGATCTCTGTGTCCGCCCCCACCCCTCATCCCCAATTCCTGTCGGAAAATCTTACACCATGCATTCAGCTTCTCATAACGCCTTTCCCTCAGAAAGGCGTGCCGTCCCGATGCGCCAGGTGTTGCTAGTATAATGTCCTCTTTACACGTTTTCTCTGATCCAGGCTGCTCTGACTGTCTTGCAGTGATCCTCGGTAACACTTACACACCGGCAGTGGCACATTGACTTCCCAGAAGGCTCTTTCTGTTAATAAAAAAACACAGAAGTTGAGGATGTTCACAGGTACTTCAAAAAGTTCCTGGAAAATGTATATTTGGAAAAAACACTATGTAAGGATTTCAACTTTTAAAAGTCTTTCTTTCTTTCTTTGAAAGACAGAATGACAGAGATAAGTGGGGGGGGGTAGCTCTTCCATTCATGGGTTACTCCCCAGGGGGGCGCAACAGCTGGGTCACGCACCTGGAGAGCAGGAACTCAAGGATTTGAGCCATTATCTTCTGCTTTCCATGCTCAATAGCAGGGTTGCTGGATTGGAAGCAGAATAGCTGGGACTCAGACCAGCACTGGTGTGGGATGAAGTCGTCCCAAGCGGTGGCTTAACCTGCTGCATCACAACACCCACCCTTCATTTTAATTTTTTCCATCTTTCTGTTAACTTTTTGAATTTCCCTCTTAAATGAGGAGTTTAGCGGGAAAACCATTCATGAAATGGAAGACTGAGGGAAAAGAAAAACAATATTGTTGAGTTACTTTTTGTATAGGATACATTTCTTGTTTATTTTTAAAGATTTATTTATTCATTTGAAAGTCAGAGGCAGAGAGAGAGAGAGAGAGAGGTCTTCCACCCGCTGGTTCACTCCCCAATTGGCCACAATGGCTGGAGCTACGCTGATCCGAAGCCAGGAGCCAGGAGCTTCTTCCTGGTCTCCCACATGGGTACAGGAGCACAAACACTTAGGCCATCCTCCACTGCTTTCCCAGGCCATAGCAGAGAGCTGGATTGGAAGTGGAACAGCTGGAACCCAAACTAGCACCCATATGGGATACTGAAACTGCAGGTGGCGGCTTTACCCACTGTGCCACAGCGTGGCTCAGGATAAAATTTCAGAATACATGTTCATAACTAAATTGGTCAGTGAACATTGAATTGCTGTTCAATCCTGAAAGAAACCACAAATATTTCCAGCCCTGTCTGCCAGTGCTTATGCTGTGCCTCGGTGCACCTTCTCCCTTCTCTCTATACTTGGTTCCAAGACCACTTCTTCTTAAGTAGGTATTATCTGGACAGGATTCCTGGCTCTTCATCCTCATCTATATGACTTCATTTTCTTGGCTGTACCGTTGTGCCAACATTACCTACTTTTTATAGGATTGCTCTAAGGATGTGATGATTTCATGCACACATAACATTATTTAGGGTGTTGCTTAAGAAAATGAGGTTGCCATTCATTATTTGTTGTTTTCTCTTGATAAGTAGAGTTGTTGCAACTATAATGCAACAGCAGTAGTACATTGAAGATCGGTCTTCTGTGTCACTTACTACATTTACCATATAAACTTGTTGACCTACACACACAAATTTCTCTTGAGTTATTTAAGTGGTTTAGAAGGAGAAACAGTTACCTTTACATCCAGTATCTGGTCTGTATTATATATTCAATACTGCTACTTGAATAACTGGCGATGGTTGGGAGCTTGCAGTTTGGGAGTGATTTGGAGTCAGTGGAAAGAGTTTCAGAAACAAAACTAAATTCAGGTAGTTTGATGAATGAATGAATTAGTGGAAAGTTTTTGCTAATTTTTATTATTTCTATTTCCTGCATGTTGATAATTAACCTGTAATCTGAAACTAGTTCAGTGGCATCAAGAGCCTGGAG
Organism: Lepus europaeus; assembly: GCF_033115175.1. NCBI lineage: Eukaryota > Metazoa > Chordata > Mammalia > Lagomorpha > Leporidae > Lepus > Lepus europaeus. The sequence goes on along the minus strand of NC_084827.1, from coordinate 110,965,406 downwards.
TTGCTGAGTACATTTATTTATCTTTCATGTACATATGAGAGAGAGACAGACATGTAGACAGACAGAAAGCAGACCATCCTTTGGTTCCATGCCTAAATGCTGCAAGGGCTGGGATTGATCCGAGTTGCAGCTATTATCTGGGAACTCAGTCCAGGATTCCCACGTGGTGGCAGTTCAGAACTCAAATCACCTTAGTCATCACTGCGGCCTCCCAGGTTCTGCACTAGCAGGAAGCTGGAATTGGTAGCTGAAGGTGGGAACAGAAACCAGACACTCCAGTGTGGGATGCAGGCATCTGGACCACTAGGCAGAACACCTGCCTCCTGAGCAGTGAATGGGGGAAAAAAAAATCCCAGGGGAATAGCAACCAAGACGGATTCACTCCTAAGCAGGAAGTCTGACTAGCTGAGAAGGGCTATCCTCGCTGTCAACTTTGAGTGCTCACTGGGACTCCCCTCCTGAAAGAGAGCTGCATGTTAGTCCTTTGCCTCACCCAGTCTGTGTTCTGCATTGCTGTAGATAAGTGTTGCTTGTATTTGCACAGCAGAGCATCTTGCTAGTGTGTGTGTGTGTGTGTGGAGGGGGGGGGGGACAAACTTGATCTTGTAGCTCACATGCTTCATATGGATAGCAACTATAAAAAGAACAAGCATTTTTGGAGCAACCTAGGGGAAGAAATGAGTAAGACTTGAATGTTTCCTTTGGTAGGAGGGGTAGGATGAGAACAGCAGCTCTGCCTGAGGCCAATAAGCATTTAGAACTTATTAATGCAAATTGTCCGAACCACTTCAACTATATTATATTCGTCCTGAATCCTTTGAGAATTCTGTTAAGTCTCAGTGGACTTTGGTTCATCTATATGTATGAACTGAATCCTTCAAGGGAGTTTTCTCCTCAGTCTGTTGGTCCTTGCAGAATACTGCATTGTTTTTAAGGATTCAAAATTGAATCGTCATCCAGATCCTGAACTGTTATTTTGGTTTCTGGTAGCATTTTTAGCATCTCTCATAAATACAGTGTGTACATTTATGTTACATTGTTAGGCTTGAGGATTGCTAGGGGCCATGGAAGATGGGACTATAATTGCAGAATTTTTTTCCTGTAGTACTCATCTTAGAGGTAGTTGTCCTTGACAGCTCCTCTTTAGCCATGCCATGGTAGTTTCTGCGGCATAAAACTTAAATAAACAAAAGCTATAAAAAAAACTGATGTATATTCGGCACCATAGGGTTTCATATAACCTCTGTCGCCATCATCATTTTCCTCGTTTCCTGTGGTTTGTTTTTTCCATACTTCTCATGGACATAGTGTGGGCACGTGTAGGATTTTACCCCAAGTTGATTTGAGCACAAAAAGGAAGCAGTGACTTGCTCTGTAGTTCTTGCCTGTGTAGAGTTGGAATGCCCTTTATATAACTCGGTGTTTAAGCCTGTAATAAAAAAAAGAATGTGGCTCTCAAAATCATTTCTAATTTCTCACACTCTATTGTTTTTGTTTGCACTGATGAAGGCTGAGGGTGGAGTGGAGTTCAGAGAAAGGCGATTTCCCCTGTAGCCTGCTTTCTTCTCCTTCACGTTTTTGGTTGCCATAGAAATGACCTTGCTGGGTAAGGGAAAAAATTTTCCTAGCCTTGTATTTCAAGGTATGCGTGGCATTTGCCAGCCTTCTCTCCACAGGGGCCCTTCACTTGACCCTTAGTGTGCAGAAGGAGGATGGGAGCAGGGCTGCTCAGGGAGAGGGAAGCCTTTCCGTTCCCCACCTCGGGCACCTGCCTCTCCCTCGTTCCTTTTCTTGCTAGTGTGTGTCTTCCTCCTGCTCCCATTGTATTGAACAGATGCCTATCAAACCCTGCTCCAGGAGTGAAGTGAGGACTGTCTGGATATCTTGAAGCATCACCTTCATCTCTTACTTGATGACAGGTTGAGATTGGACTATGGCAACTTTCTCTTCTGTATTAGATGTTGAGAATACACGAATGAATCCCATGTGGTGGAGACAGTGAGGTATAGGAACAGATAAGAATGGGAGCACCATTGGATTTGTAGGAGTCAGGAGAGTTACCTTTGAAGATGATGACATCTTGTTGTGTTCCGGATTGCCCAGATAGAAAGAACCAGCAAGACTCACCGAAATGCAAAGAACAAAGGGACTTTATTTGTAGGTGTAGCATGCTGGGGCCCCAGCCTCCCATGCAACACAGTGCTGGGAGACCAAGATCCCCTTCTCTTTGTTTTCGGGGTTTTTATATTTCCCGGGCAAACAAGTATTACGTCAGCATTTCTTCCTTCCCCTGGACCTGCAGGACCAAGGATGGCCCACCTTATTGGTTGCCTCCACCGGACCAAGGACTGCCTGGTGTCAGGTTTTATCTTCTTATACCAGGTGCATCCTGGGCCTAGTCAGGTTTTTTGTCTTGTGAGAAGCCTGTCATGGTGTGGCTCTGGCCTCTCACAATCTAAATTGGTCCTTGATTGTTGAGTTAGCGTGCATTGGTTGGTTATTCTTTGTCATGAAAGAGCAAGAGTTGGTAAGAATATCATTGTAGTTGAAGGAGAGAGTCCATGCAGGTGGGAAGGAGGTGAGGATAGAGACAGGAGACAGAATCTTGAAAATTGGTGAAGTCTGAGGATGGAAAAAGTTCGAGTTTTCTGTGTGTGTTTTCCTCAGTTGCTAACCCTGGAAGCAGTACTGATGAAGGGTTGGAGGGAGGACGGGAGAAGCAGCAGAGGACCTCGCTGGCAGGCTGTTTGAGCTGGTGTGCCAGCCAGCAGCAATGAGAGTTTCAAGCAGAACAGCAGCCTGGGCTTCCTTATTCATCCTGATTTTCTTAGAGTTCTTTCACTTAAAAAAATTGAACCTAAGTTAGCTGGCTGGCTTCTTGGTTTTGGAAATTCCGTCTCGTGTTGTGAAACACCAAGCCCGACGCCAGGTCTTCCTCTGTCAGTTGTATTATGGTTCTAGGTCAGGTTCTCCCATGGCCCTTCTCCTTCAGAAAGCTCAGAGCTGCCAGCATGTCCTGCTGCGGCGCCTGCGCTGTCACAGTACCCACTAGATTGCGAGTTGCTGCAGGTGCTAGTTCATCTGCCCTGTTCATGCTCATACGCCCCGCACCTCGCACACAGCTCTCTTGAAATACTTGCCGAGAGAATGAAAGGATGACTTTCTAAGACCTGGAGTCTAGAAACATCGCCCATGAGCAGGAAGTGTCTACATTAAAATACCAACCCATGGCAGTCCTCTGAACTAGTTTTATCTTTCTTTTTCTTTTGCAGTTCCGTTCCTGTTCAACAAGATGCAGATTCATGAATTTAATGAGCTTACCCAGGGATGTGGGCCAGCTGTTATTTAGACTTTTGTTTACTCAAAGCACTTAGCAATTAGCAGCTGTTTATTGTAGTGGATTTGGAGACTCTTTGTCAGGTGCCTGTAGCCACTGTTCACTTGAAATCCAAGGGAAAAAGCAGTAACCATTTTTTTTAAAGATTTATTTATTTATTTGAAAGTCAGTGTTACACAAAGAGAAAGGGAGAGAGAGAGAAGTCTTCCATCCGCTGGTTTGCTTCCAATTGGCCTCAACAGCCAGAGCTGCGCAGATCCAAAGCCAAGAGCTTTCTCCAGGTCTTCCCACTTGGGTGCTGGGGCCCAAGGACTTGGTCCATCTTCTATTGCTTCCCCAGGCCATAGCAGAGAGCTGGACTGGAAGTGGAGCAGCGGGAGCTTTAACCGGCGCCCATATGGGATGCCGGCACTGCAGGCTGTGGCTTTACCTGCTATATACCACAGTGCTGGCCCAGCAGTAACCGTTTGAACAGAAAATTTGTGTGCCTAGAGATGCAGCTGATGGGCCTGCAGACGTGCAGTTTGTACACTGAAGCACTTAATGTTGTTTCCTGGTTCTTTCTTAGGCTTGGATTTGGTTACCAGGAACATCTTAGTGAAGCTACCTTGGTTGTAGAGCTGTGGTTTCCAGTCATTTCAAGTGTGAGGACTCCTTTAAACCTGCATCCCCCTGAGCCCAATCCTACTAAATCTTGGATCTTCATTGTCTGAGAGAATACCCAGTGATAGTAATACTTCCTTCTCCCTTTCTAATTTTTTATTATGAAAAACTCAAAGCGTACAAAAAAAGGTAAAAAGAGTAGTACAGTGTTTACTTCCGTACCATTACCAGACTTAACAGTTGTTCACATGTTTCTTGTGTGCCTTATCTATATTTTGTTGGGTGAACTGCCTGAATGCAGTAGGCTTTAATTCTTGAGCTTACATTCCCTGCGAATAAGGGCCTGTTCCTACGTAAGCACGAAGCTTTTCCACGCCTAAGAGAGTGAACAGTGCTTTCCCAGATTATCAGACATCTAGCGTATTCCCACATCTTTAATAATTTCCAAATGCCTTTTGCAGTTTCTATCAGGGGCCATTCAGTCAGAGGCCAGGTGTAGCATCTGCTGTTTTGTTCCATTAGCTCTGTTTTCTTCTAGAACATTTCCCCACAGCTCCCCTTCTCCTCTGTGATACGGACTGTCTGAAGCCGTCAGGCTGTTTGGCTTGCTAACCGTTCTGTACTCTAGATTTATCTCATTGCTTCTTTCCAAGTTGAGAAGGAACTGTTTATGTTGGGAGCTATTCTGTGTAGAAGGGTGTCATTCAGTAAACACAGAAGGAATGATGGAGGTCACAAACCGCTATTTTGCTGACTCCTTTGAAATAGCATAGGGCAAAAATGCCGAAACCAGTTAACATCTTTGGGGAGTTTTCAGGAACAGGATATTCATACACAGCCAAGACACTATCCAAAATCATGCTTGCCAATTGCAGTGGGTAAAGCCCACATTTGGAGTGGAGATTTTTGGATTGTGGGGAAAGTAGTGTAACTTAGCATCTCCGAGAAGCAGTGGAGTGCCTGAGAGTGGGTGCCTCTGAAATGCTGTGGTTAAGAAGCGTGTGATGTTGTCTGGGAAGTGCAGTCTGAGAGTCCCGTATCTGAAATGCCTGGGACCGTGAGAGTTTCCGATTTTGGAACGTGTGTGTAGACTGGAGTTGAACATCCATAATCTAGAAATCTGAAATCCAGAATGCTCCAAAATCTGAAAATTTGAGCATCAAAATGCTTGTTTTATCCTTAACCGCACCTTCCATTTGCAGGAAATAAGTAAGTAAAGACACAAATTATATGACACTCTGAGAAAGCAGTCACCCAATCCTGTAATGCCCTTAAGTTTGCCTTTTATTAATCTTGGTCATGTTTACTGTCACCTGAAGAACAGCACTCCATGTGTGTTCACGTGTGTCAGGTTTACCGAGTGAGCAGAGACACACGAGATCTGTGCACCCCTAGCAGTAACTGCTGCTTCTGGGGACTCATGGAGCACAGTAGATTCTGTTTTCTTTGACAAGAGCAGATAGAAGTTCATATAGTTTCTTAATAAACACAGGCATTTAGCTCACAGACATGCCCGTCTGCCACCTTGTAGAAACACCGAACTCACCTTGATGGAAAAGTGTTCACACTTCAAGCACTGAACTCACTGGCGTCCACGTATTTTGTAGTTGAAATGTTCAAAAAGAACTGGAGAATTGGCACCGCTTCACTGGGTTGCCAGCTTATGATTAATTTAGTTTCTGGTTTTGCAATTCCTAAAACTGGTCTTCCAGAAATACTCTAAGGTTAAGTTGTTTTCATCAAGGCAGTATATTTATTAAGTGGTCATTGTTTCAACTCTAATTTATTATTGATCTTTTCAGGCCCACAGCAGCAGAACTTTTAAAATGCAAATTCTTCCAGAAAGCCAAGGTAACATGCTTAAAAACCCAAGTAAATCTGCTATTTTGAAATCACTACGAATTTATCTGTGTCATATTTGGTGTTAAACGGTGGGGAATATTTGTTTTGCAGAACAGAGAGTACCTGATTGAGAAGCTGCTCACAAGAACACCAGACATAGCCCAAAGAGCCAAAAAGGTAAGCACCTCGAGCCCTCACCACCCTGTGCAGGCTGACGGCTATCCCCGAAACAAAACCCATAGCAAAATAGGAAGAAGAGTTCTGCATGTGCCCAATGTTATTTAGAAGGTTTCTGATTAGCCACTGCTCAGATGACCACCTTTGCCTCTTGCTTATTGCCATGAGTTTGGGTGTGGAAACAGTGAGAAACTCAAATGATTCCATTTTTCCTTTTAGCAGAAAGGACTGGTTTGAGGTTTAAGTACGGGAGTGAGAACACATCCTCAAATATCTTTCCTTTGGGTTCCGTGGAAGAGAAGTAGTTGATTTTGAACACCATTTGAAATGATGGAAAGTGAAAAACAAAACTTGTTTTTAATGGTTCCTGGAATATCCAGGGGAAGTAATCCCTTAGTCAGGAAAGACCTACAGTCCCTTTTGAAGTCTACCTTATGTTAACTACATCATGTTAATGGTTACCTGAAAAATCTTCCATTCTAGGTTTTCAGACTTTTTTCTTTTTTAAAAGATTTATTTATTTGAAAGTCAGAGTTAGAGAGCAAGAGTATGAGAGAGATCTTGCATCCCCTGGTTCGTTCTCCAGTTGGTTGCATCAGCCATGGCTAGGCCAGGTGGAAGCCAGCAGCAAGGAGCTTCATCTGGGTCTCCCACATGGGCGGCAGAGGCCCAATTACTTGGCCCATCTTCCTCTGCTTTTCCCAGGCATTTATCAGGGAGATAGATCAGAAGTGGACCAACCAGAATACAAACCATTGGCCATATGGGATGCTGGTGCTGCAGGCAGCAGGTTTACCTGCTACAGCACAATGCCAACCACTATGGGTTTTAGATATTTGAGATGGTTTGTATGTGTGAGTGTATTTATTTATGTGTGCATTTATGCAAGTTTATTTATTCAGATTTCATTCTGTCATGAGACCTGAGATAATTTAATTTCTGGCTTGGTTTAGTTTGGTTTTAAAATTAGGGTACATATTTACATTTTATATTTTTCATTTTTTTGAATGATTTATTTATTTATTTGAAAGGCAGTTACAGAGAGGCAGAGGCAGAGAAAGAGAGAGAGAGGACTTCCTTTCACTAGTTCATGCCCAAATGGCTACAACGGCTAGAGCTAGGCTGATGCGAAGCTGGGAGCCAGGAGCTTCTTCTGGGTCTCCCACATGGGTGCAGGGGCCCAAGGACTTGTGCCATCTTCTCTGCTTCTCCAGGCCATAGCAGAGAGCTGGATAGGAAGTGGAGCAGCTGGGACTCGAACCAGCACCAATATTTGATGCCGGCACCACAGGTGGTGGCTTTGCCCGTTACACCACAGCACTGGCCCCATATTTATATTTTAAAATATTCCTATGGTCAGAGACTTAGAAAGGGACATTCCCCCTTTTTTTACAGTTATAGAGGGAGCTTACAGGAATCTAACTTTCCTGTGCTGTAAGAAAATTGGCAAAGAAACATGTTTTGGACGTCATTTCTCATTGCGCCTAGGTATAAATACCAGAATGGTTTCATCCCGACATTGCTTCTCTAAGATTCCCTGTAGAAAATGCATGTAGCTGATGCTTTAGAATAGTTTTTTAGTGTATGCATGCTAGCAAAGCTTAATGAAGACAAGTAATGAAGAGAGTACACCTGGCAGACCAGGCGGGGACCTCAAGTAAGGAACTGGGAGTCCTGGCTGCATCCAGACTGGAGTTTTTATGGATGCTGGGTGTGGGCCCTCTTCCTCCCTTCCCACCAACACCCTTTTTGGAATACTGTAGGGCGGGGGGCTTTCTGGGTGTGGAATCCCTCCCGGAAGCTCATAGTAGCCCCTTGGTGAAGAGCAGAATAGTTTTAAACGGACTTTAAAGCAGACTCCAAGAATCAATGCCTCTGCTGCTCCCTGAGCTCCTCTGCTGGACAGCAGAGTTCCCGACTGGGCTGGTTTCTGGTTGATTTCTGCACTGGCCAGGGGTTGGGGGGAGGATTGTTGGTTTCTGGTTGATTTCTGCACTGGCCAGGGGTTGGGGGGAGGATTGTTGGTTTCTGGTTGATTTCTGCACTGGCCAGGGGTTGGAGGGAGGATTGTTGGTTTCTGGTTGATTTCTGCACTGGCCAGGGGTTGGGGGGAGGATTGTTGGTTTCTGGTTGATTTCTGCACTGGCCAGGGGTTGGGGGAAGGATTGTTGGTTTCTGGTTGATTTCTGCACTGGCCAGGGGTTGGGGGGAGGATTGTTGGTTTCTGGTTGATTTCTGCACTGGCTGGGGGTGGAGGGGAGGCTTGTGTTGAGTGTGAAGAGAGAGCCAAGGTTGGTCTTGTCCACCGGACACCTTTGAGGTGTCCCCTGGAGTGGCACAGAGAGGTTTGAGGCAAGTACATGACCAGTTTCCAGACCCCTAAGAGAAGACGGAAGGACGCTGGGAAGAATCCTTGGGGTGCTGGCCTCCAGCACTGGATCTTTTGATCAGATACTGAGAATATCATCCCGAGTTGAACGCAGCAGCCACTTCAGCTTCTTTGCGTGTTTTTTTCACAGGGAGATTTGGCTGATCTCATCCAGTTAGCTACTACAGGGGGCTTCTGGGCCTGCATTTTCTCCAGAGCTTAGCCTCCTGCCCCCAGCTCCTTGCCACGTGGTCTGCCAGCCTCTCAACCCCAAACCTCCCCTGGCGGCTGGATTTAGGAGTAACTGCCCCCACCCCCCATGCCTTGACCTCTCTTTCCATCCAGTCCCTCGCCAGGTCTCCCCACATTTTGCTCTGCAGCTTCTCTTTCATTGCAAACTGGACAGTTGGAGTGAATTTCTAACTGTCCTCACTTGATTGACTTTATGATAGTGCCACTTTTGCTCAAAAGTAGTTTTCAGAATTAGACAAAACAACCACAACAGAAAATACAGGAGAAAATAGGAATACAAGAATGATTTCTGTGTAATAAAAATCCCAAGCTCCTTAGCCTTGAATTCATGGTGATATTTTCAACCTCTAGCCTTACATTCTAGCTTCCAGCCAACTGGAAACATCCATAGTTCCCAGTCCATAACCCATACCCTCCCTTGGGCCTCCCAGTGGTTTGAGAAGGTGAAGAATTCGTTCAGGCTATGACTTTTTACCTTTTTCTTATACTGATGTTATTTATTATGTTTTGTGTGTTGTGCATTTCTAACCTCATTTTACACGTACCTTAAACCTTGGAATTTTGAGAAAGGATTTTGAAACCATGTCTTCTGCCATTAACTGGCTCCTTGGTTTTAGACTGGAACCTCACGTCTGGTTTCATCATCTGCCCCTTCAAATGAGAGTGGACCATTTAACTCAGGGTCTCACGGAGGAGTCCAAGGAGAGTATGAATTAGTTCTTGAAGCAGCTTGGCCCGTGTAACGTTCGCCTGGCTCTCTTGCTTCATAACATTGGCTGTTCTGCTGTCATGATTCTCGTTTTAGAGTGCACTTTGGTTCCCAGCGCCACCACACTTACCTATAGCTTCTTCAGGAGCAAGTGCGCTGTCTGCATGTTTTCGTAGTGCATTTCTTGTTCATAGGAAGTGCTCACAAGTGTTTACCAACCGAGCGATCCCACGTGCTTGGGTGTACCAGAGAAAGGCCACTTGGGGTGCGTGTTTTCCACTGACTTGACCTCCCTCTAAAAATGCTCAGCGCACACTTGTCTCTAGGCATCCGTTAACAGCGGGCAGCCTCCTTCCCTCCATGTAGGGATGTTGGTGAGCAGCCATGCTGTTCCTTGTTGGGAACTTCTCATGCAGACTTGGCCACCATGAAGGGACCACTGTTTTAATCACCATATGCAGTGCAAACCCTTATTGTAGGATGTCCTTGTTTTTCCTTGGTTCTCACAGTGTTTACGTGACTTTTATTTAACTGCCGGGACAAGGTTCTTTCGTGTTAGTTGCCCTTGGACGTCTCTTTATGAGTTGTCCCCAGTTGCTCAGGTTCCTGTGTGCATTTTTCCTGGTACCTTCTGGTTGATCCCACTCTGGTTGCTGTGGGGTGTAAATTTATTTGTTCCACAGAGTCTCCTTGTCCATGTTGGCACTTGGATGTTTGTCCCTCTGTTTGCTGTTGTTCAAATAGACAATATATACCAGCATGTTTGAATGACATCCAGGCCTGTTGGCAAAGCTGTTTGACATTTAGGCAACCTTGTTGATGTGAAAATTGTTGTCTTACGCAACATTCTCTTTTTTTCCTTCTTTATGGTAACCAAAATAAGATTTTTTTTTCCACAACGTGAATCATTTTCCCGTGTAAAATAGACAGGGCCTGGTATTGTAGAAAGCCCCATTGGGCCCTCAGTGTTCTTTGCAAGGGGGATCTAGAAGACTGCCACACTCATGTCTGACCAGAGTGGGATCCATGGGGTAGGAGCCACGTGATTCCTCCTGGGTAGCTGATCTTTTCCAGATTGCCTCCTCGAAATCAGGGAAAAGTGGTAAAATGGAAATAAACCAGGGTGGCTTCTGTGGTAATTTAGTGATATAAAGTGACTTCTATGTGTGTGTGTTGTAGAAATTAGGGATATTTGTTTTCCCCTGTAGGCAGAGCATTTAGTCCCTTCTACATTCCTTCACTTACAGTGTGTTTTGGGGATTATCTTGATTTCCTATGGCCTTAATTCTTCTGTCTTTGCAGTGGAAATTCTGCTGGATCTCAGGCATGTTATGAAGAGCAATGAGAAAGTTGATTCCAAGACCCCAAGAAATTCTCCATATTCTTTATTAAAATTTCTGTGGAAGGCAGAGAGTGACGTAGAGGGAAGAAAGGTGGGAGGAAAGAAGGAGGGGGTAGAGGGAGGGAAAAGGAGAGAGAGAGAGAGAGAGAGAGAGACAGAGAAACACATTCCAGATCTCCTACATGGGTGGCAGGGACCAACTACTTGAACGGCCACCTGCTGCCTGCCAGGGTGCACAGTAGCAGGAAGCTGGCGTCGGAAGCAGAGCCAGAACTCAAACCCAGACCTTCTGATGTTGGAGGTGGGCCTTACTGGTGGTGTCTTAACCACCACACCATCCGCCTGCCCTGCTCTGTGTCGTCTAATGAGAACATGCTAATAATGACCCATGGAAACAGAGCTAAGTGCACGTATGTAACTTTCTCTCGCCTCTTCCCTTACACGTGTGCATGAGAAGCGAAGGCCTAGTTGTCACTGCCTCTCACATCAACTCTGGCGCCTGTGGCCAGGCAGCTATTGCGGCCTGGCAGCTTCACCATGTGGCGTCCCGTCATTGACCCCACTGGTTTCAGTAGGTGGGGCAGGCATCACTTGCTCGGTTAAAATTAAATGCAGACGCCTAGCGTGCTGTGATCTTTTGTAGGAACCTCGAATCCTCAGAGTTGGCTGACGTCCGAGCTTTGTGATAATGGCGTGAACCTTGAGTCGTCGCGTTCACATTCATACTCACGTGAATTCTGTGGCTCCCTACAGCCCACACACAGCAGGAAAGAGGGCAGGGTTTCCTAGCTGCACAAGTTTCCAAATGCCAGCTGCTTAGCCCAAAAGCTCATTCATTGGCCAAAGAAGCAATGCAGTGAGGAGCTGTAGTGCAAAGGCTGTATTCTCACTGAGCTGCCTGTGTTCTTGGGGAAAGTAAACTGGCCTGACTGTTCTTAACCAGGAAATCAGAATGTTAGGAACAGCGATTCATTATCAGAAGGAGGAAGAGGGTGTCCTGCCACTGCTACCATTGTGGTTAGAAAGACGGAGTCCCCACATTTCCTATGTCAGGTGCTAACGTTGGTTTCATGTTAAAGACCCAAGGCTGTTGACCCCATTAGATTCTCCAGTGTGCTTACGAATCGAAAGTAGGATTACAATTCACATTTTTTTTTAAATGGGCCCTGAAGACATGTGAGTGCACAATTTTTTTTAAAGATTTTTATTTATCTATTTGAGAGGCAGAGTTAGAGACAGTGAGAGAGAGAGAGAGAGAGAGGTCTTCCATCTGCTGGTTCACCCCCCAAATGGATCCAAAGCCAAGAGCCAGAGCTTCTTCCAGGTTTCCCACGCAGGTGTAGGGGCCCAAGTGCCTGGACCATCTCCCACTGCCTTCCCAGGCTATAGCAGAGAGCTGGATCAGAAGAGGAACAGCTGGGACTCGAACCGGCATCCATATGGGATGCCAGCACCACAGGCGGAGGATTAGCCTTCTATGCCACAGTGCTGACGCCACAATTCACATTTAATATTTGCTATATGTTGGTAATTTTCCGCTCTGGCTTTGCTTTTTATTTTGAAATAATTTCAGACTTCCCCAAGAGTTAGATATAGAGTACAAAGAATGTCTGTGTGTTTTCTGTATCAAGCCTTCTTCGGGAACAGTTGAGAGTAAGTTGTAACTGGGATACCCTTTTCCTTTAAATATACCTCTCTGTGTGTTTCCTGAAAACAAGGTCACTGTTCTATAAAACAGCAGTAGGATCATCGCCATCAGGAAAGTCACACTGATACCATACTATTCTTGGATTTGTAATTTTGTTAATTTCACCATTTTTTCCATTAAGTCACTTGTCTGCTCCAAGATGCAATCCAGAATCGCAGCTCTTAGGCCTTTGGCACCCCGTAGTCTAGAGCATCTTTTGTTCCTGCCTCTGTGGAGTTTTGAGGAGTATGGGCCGGCTACTTTGCAGAATGCCCTCCGCCAGCCTAAGTGGCTCTGGTGTTTCTTCATCATGACGGTCATACGTTTTCCACAAGGGCACCTCCGAAGCGCCGCCCTGCACTTTGCAGTGTGTCCATCACAGTAAGGGACACCAGATGCTGATTTTTCCCTTCAGTGATGATGTTAGCTTCCATCCTGTGTTCAAGGTGAGTCCCTGCCAGCTTCCTTGTCATCCGTTCAAGTTAGTGGGGCTCCAAAGGACTGTGCATCCTAGAAGCAGGCAGTGACGTAGGGAGGAAGGGATCCTGACACGGGGGCTCCATGGGGGCTTTGGATGGGGGATGGAGACTAAGCCATGGGAAACCGCGTAGAGAATGCAAAGAATTGCTGTAGTTATTCCTTGCTGGTGCCTGTTCCCCCATCTTCACATTTTCTTTCCTGGCCTGTGAAGGCCACGCACAGGAACCGTGGCTTTCATGCTGCAGCCACGCCTCTCTGCCAGGAATAGCACTGTTCGCGAAGAGCTAAGAACTGAGCGCTCACACAGCCCGCGTCCTTGAATTGTTTTCAGAGCGCTTGTGTGCATACATCCTTCTTGGTCCCAAGCGAGCAATTGTTCCTGAAGGTAGGTAGGGCAGGTGTCATTATCATACTGTACAGATGCAAGTGCAGGGAGTGGAGGGACCGGCTGGAGCCCCGGTTCTTAATTCTTGTCACGTGTTCTTTGCACTAAATCGTAGCTCAGAAGGAGAGAAGATGGGAGCAGACAGGAAAGAAATACAGATGGAGGGGGCAGGCAGAGTTAATAATGCCCTAAGTGGGAAAAGGGAAGTGCAATTGTCATTCACCATTTAATGGATCTCAGCAGGCTGTCCCATGCCACTTATGGGCACTGGGAGCTGCTATCCACGTCATCATGGGAATCTGAGAAATTTGCCAGGGTCTTTGCAGGTGTGAAGGGAATGACCTGATAGATTCTGAAGGGGAGAGAGATGGCAGTGGGTGTTTGTAGCACCAACAATTGTTAAATGCTGGTTAGAAGCTCAGCTTCTCATTTATAAAATGGTCAAAGTAAGAATACTCCTCTACATTTGGGAAGACCAAGTTAGACGACCCAGTGCTTGGGTCACAGTACAGGTTATGGTACAGGTTATCATATCATCATAGTAAATTCTATACATTGATTTTTTTAAAAAGATTTATTTATTTATTTGAAAGGCAAATTTACAGAGCTGCAGAAGCAGGGAAATAGGTCTTCCATCTGCTGTTTCACTCCTCAGAAGGCTGCAATGGCCGGAGCTGTGCAGATCCGAAGCCAGGAGCCAGGAACCAGGAGCCAGGAGCTTCTTCTGGGTCTACTATGTGGGTGCAGAGGCCCAAGGACTTGGGCCATTTTCTACTGCTTTCCCAGGCCATAGCAGAGAGCTGGGTCAGAAGTGGAGCAGCAGGGACTCAAACTGGCACCCATATGGGATGCAGGCACTGTAGACAATGGCTTTACCCGCTACACCATAGCACTGGCCTCTATACATTGATTTTACTACTAATTTAAAAAAAATTTTTTTATTTAAATGAGAGAAAAGGAGAGAGCTACTGTTTCATTCCCCTAAATGCCCAACATGGCTAGGGCTGGGCCAGACAGAAATCAAGAGCTGGGAGATCAATCCAGGTCTCCCACGTGGTTGGCCATACCCAACTACTTGAGCCATCACCTGCTGTCTCCTGGTTTGCATCAGCAGGAAGCTGGGATCAGGAGCAGAGCCAGGATTTGAACCCAGGCACTCTGATATATCCCATATCAGGTGTCCCAGTCAATGTCTTTTTTTTTTTTTTTGACAGGCAGAGTGGACAGTGAGAGAGAGACAGAGAGAAAGGTGTTCCTTTGCCGTTGGTTCACCCTCCAATGGCCACCGCGGCTGGTGGTGCTGTGGCCGGTGCACCGCGCTGATCCGAAGGCAGGAGCCAGGTGCTTATCCTGGTCTCCCATGCGGGTGCAGGGCCCATCCTCCACTGCACTCCCTGGCCACAGCAGAGAGCTGGCCTGGAAGAGGGCAACCGGGACAGAATCTGGTGCCCCGACCGGGACTAGAACCTGGTGTGCCGGCGCCGCAAGGCGGAGGATTAGCCCGTTGAGCCACGGCGCTGGCCCAGTCAATATCTTAACCCTTAGGGTTACTGTCCTCTCTGCTGTTCTCACCTCTGCTGCTTTAACAGCTGTAGCCATCACAACCAGCACCACCAACAGTGGTCTTGTACTTCCCTTTTCTTTCCCATGGCGTTTAAGTCTGCCTGCCCCCTCTGTCCGTATTTCTTTCCTGTCTGCTCCCATCTTCTCTTCTTCCTTCTGAGGTATGGTGTAGTGCAAAGAGCACAGAACCAGAGATGAGAACCGGGGTGCTCTCGTTCCCCTTTTCGGCCATGTGACTCTAGGCAGGTCCTTTCACTTCCCACGCGTGCACCTGTAAATCGTGATAGATACAAGGACACAGTCTGGGTGGTCAGCCTCACTTTTCAGTGGGACAAGTGTCACAGGACGTGCAAAACTCAGAGTAATGGAGAATACGTAGAATAAGTGCTGTGGGGCATGAATGAGATGTATGTGCCACAGATGAGGGAAAGGTCGTGGAACTGCTGGGGAGGGAGGGCAGAGGGAAGAGAAGAAAAGATAACGTTTATTGTGTGTGTTCCTGCACCAGGGCTAGATGCTTGGTTTCCTTGTATTTCAGTTAATGCAGTCATACAGCAGTCAGTGACGTCTCAAGTGTATGTTAGAGAATTAAGAGGGTGAGGTATCTTGTATTTAAAGCAGTTTATGTCATCCTCAAAGGATTACAGGGTTTTACAATTGAGAACCACCATAAATATCCCCTGGTTCATGATACTTCAGTTTACAGACCTTGAGAATGGAGACCTAGGGAGTCTGGTCCTTGACCAAGGCTATGTCACACAGTGGCAGAGGCTGAAGGCAACTCCCCGGTACCATTTATTTAGACTCGTCATCTAGTTGATAAAGAGAGAAAAAATCCTCAGTTTTTATAGGATTGCTTTGTCCCCCATCATAGGATTTTTCAGTTAATTTAAAAGATCTTGAGGGTGATACACTATCAAGAAATCAGAGAAGAAATAGTGATTTTACGGGCTTGCTGGATGGCTCTTAGTTTTGTTCCAAGTTTTCCCAGTAGAGGGCAGCAGTGGGTTGTAGTCTCAGCAAACGGCGAAGTTGCAGAGGAATCACTGCTATATGTGTCCCATCCCTACTAAGTACAGAAGGATGGTGTTTTAAGTACGTTCTGTTACTACTACTGCTGTTTTAAGTTATGTTTTCTTATTAACAAATCAGAGTATCCCAGTACCTGTTCTTGCATAGTTCATGTCAAAAACAAAAATCTCAATTTAGAAGATGGGATTGGAGGACTTCCGTTATTTTGTGGTCAGATTAATCCAACTGAATGGTGACAGACAGTTTCCAGAAAGATGTCTGGTTTCTCTGGATCTCGTCAGAGCCATGAGGGTGTCAAAATGTGCGATGACTGTGACAGAGAGGCGAGTGGCCTCCGCAACAGCCATCACACACATTGAGGTTGGACTCAAAAAAATAAAGTGCCTGTGATGGAGGCCCCTGGGTGCAGGGAGGCCCCTGGGTGCAGGGAGGCCGTAGGGGGCAGCACTCCTGCTGCTGCAGGTTTCTTTTCCCATCCTCTTGTCTAAAAACAACCAAATATATCGGTCATATATCTGTTTTAAAAACCCTATTTTTTACTTACTTGAAAGACTGGAAACAGACACAGACACACACACACACGCACACACACAGCAAGAGAGAGAGAATCTCCCATGTACTGATGTACTCCCCAAATGCCTGCCACAGCCAGGCTGGATCAGGCCAAAGCCAGGATCTAAGAACTCAATCCAAACTTCCCACATGGATGGGAGAGACCCGACTACTTGGGTCATCCCCTGCTGCCTGCCAAGGGTGCACATTGGCAGAAGTTGGATAGGAAGCAGAGCTGGTACCGAGAACCCAGACACTCTGATGTGGATTGTGGGCGTCCCAAGCAGCATCTAAACCGCTACGCCAAATGGCCTTGCCTGCCTGTTGGGGAACTCGCATGCTTAAAGGGAGGAGACGGTGGTGGTCGGGGATGCTGTTTTCCGTATCATGTAGAAGACAGAACGGTAGGCCACAGAGGTTAAAGTTATTGTTTAACTGGAGCCGCAGCGGGGACAGGTTGTCACAGAATGTAAGCCTACTGATGTTTGCGTTAATTTTTTTTTTTTTTAATGTTAAAGCCATTGCTCTTTAGTCAGTTTAGAATTTAGAGTTCATTTGATCAGAAAAGTGCTTTTGGTCACTAGGGGGTGCTATCAGAATAGTTCATTTGCTGTAAGAATCTGAACGATTGCTTGCTAGTCTGTAAGGATCTGCAGCTGTAGGTTTCTTCCTTTTGCACGGCCTGCTGTATGGATCTCGACAGATGTTTGTGTTGGCGGATGTTTGGGCAGAGGTGAGAGTAGAGGAAAGAGCAAGAGAAAGCTGCTTTGAGAATTATTTTCAATGCAATTGACAAATTGAGTTTTTTTCTTTTTTTAAAGCAGATATTCTGGGAATGTGGTGCTTTTCTGGTGGCATTTGGGAGTTGAAAGAATTTGCTGTGGAAATTGTGACTGGTTGATTCATATTTAGGGGATAATGTATATATTTTTAGGGTAAAATCTCTTTTAAAGGTGCCAATTTCTTAAAAGAGCCTTGTGAACTTATATAGATCCTTGAGACCCACTTTTGCAGACAGAAATAACGACATGTATTCAGAAAGTATTCTAAGAGGGACTATTTTTACAATGTGAGTTTGTAGAGAATGGATTTTCTGTTATCAGAAATGAATAGATGAGTCACTAATCTTATTTCACATCCAGTTAGATTTTTGAAGTCTGCATAGTCAAATGTATGATATGCTTCATTTGGGGAATTTTCCGCATTTTCCCAATAGCTTATGTACATGAGCTAGCTTTCCTGAAACTTAGTCGGCGTGCGTGTGCTGGAGAGGCCCCCAGCTGCCTGCCTCCCTCTCCCCCGTCCAGCCTGTGCTCCTTGAATGTCCCTGCTAACCTGTCTGTGCCCGGCTGCTGTCGAGGTTGGTCTTTATCCAGCCTCCTGCCCCCTGTGATGCTAGCTCACCGTTTCCTCTATAAGTAGACCAACCCAAAGACCAGAAAGCTGTTTGACCGGAGTTGCATTGAAATGAGTATGGAATGCTATGAGTGGCCTTTTTGATCCTATCAAACTCCATTGTGCTAGTCCTGTCTCTGTCTTTCAGAATTCTTCAGTGGCTCCTTGTCGTCCGTTACAGGAAAGACACAGACTCTTGCTGCCTGTAGGCTGAGGCGCACGTCGCTGGGAGGGTAGGGGCTGCTGGCATGCCTTCCCTGATCTCTTGTCTCAGCCTCCCTTAGGTCCTTTGCCACCTCACCCTTGCACATTATAGAATGGCTGATTACATTCTTCCAGCAGCCAGTACATTCCTGAAGTCCTCACATGGGTTAGAAGGCCTCTCCCTGAACTTGTATCTTTCTAGTACCTTGGGCCCTGCACCCGGGAGGATTCCTCTGCCTTTCATTGTTTTTGTTTCTGTACCGTGGGTCTAAGTCTGTAGTTGCTCTTGCTGTCACTTAGTTTATTTTCCTGAACTTTTGCTCTCTGTACCAGGTGCCAACTCTTGGTGGGGCAAGAATGCTATCTTCTTATTCCTGGTGGAACCAATACTCTGAGCACAGTGTTTGGCCAGTTAATAGCAACTGTCTTTCACATTGACATTGAACAAGCAAGATGCAGAGGCCAGGAGCAGCACTCATGGAGGGCGATGCGAGAGCCTGGGGGAGGCAGAGCACATCTACTTGCAGTCTCAGCAGAGAGCAGATTGGATGTTCTCAGCTGGTGCTGCACCTGTGTTCTTGTATTGCAAATCTAGGACCCAGAGTTTAGCCAGTCTTGGGCTTGCGATCCTGTTATCACTGACTTGCGAGAGACGTGGGTAACACTGCTTGAATCTCCTTTGCCACCCGATCCTAAAGTGGGGAGATTTTGTTATCTAGGAATTGAGAATTGTGCACTTTGGGTCATCCGACAGTGAAGAATTTGTCTCTGCCACCTATAGTGTTCTCTCAGCCAGGATGCTCATGTGTTTTCCTATTACCTGAAGCCACATTTAATTAGGAAGGGATTCCAAAACTAGATTCAGCTTAAGTTTTAGTACTCTCTAGTTTTAGGTTATGTTACTTATCCCCTTGTTTAGGGGAAATGATGTACACTTTCAATGTCAGACCCTGTAAATCTTTTTTTTTTTTTTTTTTTTTTTTTTTTGACAGATAGAGTTAGACAGTGAGAGAGAGAGAGACAGAGAGAAAGGTCTTCCTTCCATTGGTTCACCCCTCAAATGGCCGCTACGGCCGGAGCTACGCCAATCTGAAGCCAGGAGTCAGGTGCTTCCTCCTGGTCTCCCATGCGGGTGCAGGGGCCCAAGCACTTGGGCCATCCTCTACTGCACTCCCGGGGCACAGCAGAGAGCTGGATTGGAAGAGGAGCAACCGGGGCTAGAACCTGACACCCATATGGGATGCCAGCGCCACAGGCGGAGGATTAACCAAGTGAGCCACGGCACCGGCCCCAGACCCTGTAAATCTTTAAAAAGGAGTATGACGCTTTGGGGAGGGGAAGGTCTTACGTAATGGAGCTTTCCTGCGCATCATGGGGAAATAATGTCGACCTTATCAGCGGAAGAAAGCCAAGCTCTTGTCCCCCCACCCCAGTACCTACCTACTCCCCCCTCCCTTTCCCCCTCCGCCCTCATGCTGTGTTTCTTTTTTTAATTTTTTAAAATTTATTTTATTTTATTTTATTTTTGACAGGCAGAGTGGACAGTGAGAGAGAGAGACAGAGAGAAAGGTCTTCCTTTTGCCGTTGGTTCACCCTCCAATGGCCACTGTGGCCGGCGCACTGCGGCCGGCACACCGCGCTGATCCGAAGGCAGGAGCCAGGTGCTTCTCCTGGTGTCCCATGGGGTGCAGGGCCCAAGCACTTGAGCCATCCTCCTCTGCACTCCCTGGCCACAGCAGAGAGCTGGCCTGGAAGAGGGGCAACCGGGACAGAATCCGGCGCCCTGACCAGGACTAGAACCCGGTGTGCCGGCGCCGCAAGGTGGAGTAGATTAGCCTGTTGAGCCACGGCGCCGGCCCACTGTGTTTGTTTCTTCACAAGGAACGCAGTGAGACCAGCCAAGGCATGGTGCAGGGCACACATGCAGGAAAAGGTTATGCTGGAAGAGCCACTGGTTTTAAGTTAACCAAACATAATTGATTTGGTAGAGATTTAGGACTCTATTTTAATAAATTATTTATTAACTTTTACTTGTTTGAAAGAGAGGGAGAGACAGAGACAGATCTTCCATTTACCTATTCCATACCTGCCTCCCCAAATTCCCACAAGAGCCGGGGCTGTGCCTGGCTGAAGGCCTGGGCCTGGAACTCTTTCCAGGACTCCCGCACAATTGGCAGAGACCCAGCTCCTTGAGCCATCATTGCTGCTCCCAGGGCTCACATTCACAGGAAGCTGGAATCAGAGAGGAGCCAGGACTTGAATTCAGGAATTCCAATCTGGAATGCATGCCCCAGGACTGTGTTTTTTGTTTTTTTTGTTTTTTTTTTTGTAAAGGCCAGAAATATTTCTTTCTCTTTGAAATTCAGTTAGTTTTAAGATAAATTAAATTCAAGGGACCAAGTTTACTCTTCGATATAGGATTTCTAAGCTCTCAATTGAATTACTTCAAAATACTCATTTTAAAAAGTGTCTAATGACAATTTTTACCCCTTGCACATAAGCTGGCACAAAGTAAAAGAGCCCTTATACAACTTACAGAGCAGCAGTAGAGCCAGGAAACACAAACACCAGACTTTAACTCAGAGTTAAAAGGCCAGTTGAGATTGTGTTGGCTGTTACGTAAATAGTTGGGTAGCAGATACAAATAAAGTGAGGAGGGATTGGGAAGACCCCACTGTCGAGACCAGAGGGACCCCTTACGGGTTTGGAGGAAAGTGCTGGGGAGTGGACTTGAGTCCTCGCGGAAAGCTGTTAGGAGGTAGAGGAGGAACAGAGAGCAGGGTCCAGGACTGGCTCTTGGGCCGACAGCTGCGACCACAGAAGTCTGTGTTGGAGGGTTAGGGGCAGGCTCTGGCTGTGGAGGCCGGCTCTGGTCAGACTCCTACTCTATCCCAGGGTCACCCTGAGTGGCCTCCGAGTCCACTGGTGATCTGTGACCTGCAGACAGTGTGCTGGCTTCCCAATGATTTCTGGGCTGAAAACCAGAAGCCTACAGTGAGCTTGTAGTGCAGGGCGTGGTCTGGTCTCTTCCTTCCCTAGCCTTCCCTTGCTCTCCTCCTCGCCCCACCCCGGCTGGCCTCGTGTCTGCCCACAGTCCTGATGCTGGCTGCTCTTCCTCCTCCTGTGAGTGTCAGCACCTCCAGCCTCAGCAGACCCTGACTGCAGCTCCAGGCCTCCTTTCTCCAGAAAGCAAAATTGGAATCAGGCAGTATTTGTGTCTCTTTGAGATGCAGAGAGAGTTAGGGGGAGAGAGACCGAAAGGAAGAGAGAACAAGAAATCACGTCCGCTGGTTCACTCCCCAAATGCTCCAAGCAGCAAGGTGAAGCTGGGAGCTGGGAGCCAGGAACTCAGGTCTCCCACGTGGGTGTCAGAATCCAACAACCCGAGCCATCACTGCTGCCTCTCAGCGACTGCATTAGCAGGAAAGTGCAGTCAAGAGCTAGAGTTGGCCACTGAACGCAGGCACTCTAATGTGGGATGTGGACACTGTAACCCACACCTCCCTCACTCGTGCTAGTTCAAGCAGGCTAACTGCCTGCCTCCATGCTGTCTTTATTGCTCCGTTATCTGTCTGTACTGTTATATGATATGCAGGGGCCTCTTTCTGTGTCAGCAAACATTGGTTTGCTTACTCAGTTTTAATGCCTGCAGAATATTCCACTTCAAGAATGACTATAGTTAATAATAGTCTATTCTTTCTTGGTGGGCATGTAGATTGTTTCCACTATGTTTATTGTTAGTCACACTGGGATGGACAGTATT
The DNA here is from genome assembly GCF_033115175.1 of Lepus europaeus. Lineage (NCBI taxonomy): Eukaryota > Metazoa > Chordata > Mammalia > Lagomorpha > Leporidae > Lepus > Lepus europaeus. Next base: position 110,943,715 of record NC_084827.1, on the reverse strand, counting down.
ATATATGCATTATTGTGCAAATCTTACCTATTTTGTTAGGATGCATTCCCAGGTATGTAACTGCATGATCTAAGAGTATTTTTGTAGGGGCTGGCACTGTGGAGTGGTGGGTAAAGCTGCCACCTGCAGTGCTGGCATCCCATACGGGTGCTGGTTCAAGTCCTGGCTGCTCTAGTTCCAATCTAGCTCTCTGCTATGGCCTGGGAAAGCAGTGGAGGATGGCCTCAGTTTTTGGGCCCCTGCACCTGTGTGGGAGACCTGGTTGAAGCTCCTGGTTCCTGGCTTTGGATAGGCACAGCTCTGGCTGTTGTGGCCATTTTGGGAACAAACCAATGGATGAAAGGCTTCTTTCTGTCTCTCTCTCTGCCTCTTCTTCTCTGTAACTCTGCCTTTCAAATAAATAAATAGTTTTTCAAGAAAAGAGTAGATATGTAGCTTATGGTTACTGACGTTTAAATAATTATGAATATTTAAAATGGAAGGAATTATATCTAAAAAATTCAATAAGTTTCAGTTATCTCATATGAGGACTAATATATAAGGATACTTCAAAAAGAAAAAATATATATATTATAAAAAACCTATTATTTTACATTTTTTTGTACCAAAATAACCTATATTTAAAAAAAAGTTTTACTTATTTATTTGATGGGCAGAATTACTGGGCTGGCACTGTGGTATATCAGATAAAGCCAGCACCTGCAGTGCCAGAATCCCATATGGGTGCCAGTTTGAAACCCGGCCGCTCCACTTCCAATCCAGCTCCCTGCTAATGCACCTGGGAAAGTAGTGGAGATGACTCAAGTGCTTGAGCCCCTAAATCAGTATGGGAGATCCAGAAGAAGCTCCTGGATCCTGCTTTGGGCTGGTTCAGCCCTGGCAGTTGCAGCTGTTTGGGGAAGGAACCAGTAGATGAAAGATATCTCTCTTTCTCTTTCTCTCTTTGAGTCTGCCTTTCCCTCTCTGTTATTCTTTCAAAAATAAATCTTAAAAAGTAACAAAAAAAGGACATATATATATATATATATATATATATATAGTGTGTGTGTATCTATATATATAGTGTGTGTGTATATATATATATATAGAGAGAGAGAGAGGGAGGGAGGGAGAGAGAGAGAGAGAGAGAGAGAGAGAGAGAGAGAGAGAGAGAGAGAGAGAAAGAAAGAAAGAAAGAAAGAGAAAGATATCTTGCAGCTGCTGGTTCACTCGTCAAATACCCACAACAACCAGGGCTGGGCCAGATCAGGGCCAGGAGCAATGAATGCCATCCTGGTCTCCCAGATAGGTAGCAGGGACCCAAGCACTTGGGTCATCTGCTGCCTTACCTTGTCATCAACAGGAAGCTAGATCAAAAGTAGAGCAGCTGAGACTTGAACTAGCACTCTGATATGGGATGCTGGCATTTCAAGCAGTAGCTTAAACTGCTGTGCCACAGTTCTGGTCTCTAAACTTATCTTTCAATAAATTTTTTCCCATGAGCCTTTTAAAAACATTTATATATATATATATGTGTGTGTGTGTGTGTGTATATATATATATATAGGCGGGGAAGAAAGAGCTCCCATTTCTGGTTTGCTCACTAACTGCCTCCAATGGCCAGGGCTGAGCCAGATGAAGGCTAGGAGCTGAAAACTTCATACAGGTTTTCCAGGCAGGTGGCAGAGACCCAACTGCTTACCTGCTGTGTCCCTGGGTACACATAATCAGGAAGCTGGAATTGGAGCAGAGTTGAGACTCAAACCCAAGCACTCTGATGCAGGCATCCCACCCAACATTTTAACTGCAAAGCTAAATCCCCAATCCATGAAGTTTCTGGAATACCTGCATATTACATACACAGACCCTTACAGCTGTGCAAATACATGTACTTAGCAACCAGAGCCTGTCACATGGTATTTCCTATTACTTGTTTTTAGTATTGAAATGTCACCCATGTACTTCCATTTTATGTTTTCTTTTCTAGATCTACAGTTAGCTGTTTTATTGGGAGAATTTCAGGTCTTCTGACAATTTTCGAACCTTGAGACATTTTGTAACTTTAAGAGAGTTTAGAATGTATGCAGTCCTAAAAGCTGATTGATACCGAGCCCATTTGGTAGTTTCTATCGTGGGGTCCTGAACTCCTAGGGCCACTGGAGGTGTTAGGAGAGCACATTGATCGTGAGCAGCATGGGGAGCCGTTTGTTCGGCAGGGCAGCCTGTTCTCCGAGACTGAATCGTTTTCAGTGTGGAGGCTGGCCCACTGTTCAGTATTACGAGGTGTTTTTGCCCATTACTCTGTCGTTGTAACCTCTTCTGTCCAGAACAAACAAATGATGAAGCAGCTGCCAGCCTGAAAGCAGTGATCAAGCCATCACCGTCAGCCACTGGCTCGGTCTCAGAGTGCTTTTTATGGAGGTGCGCGTGGAAGCCATTGTGCTGTAACAGGTGCTGGTCATGAGCAGTGTCGCCAGTCGAGGATAACACTGCACAGTTTCAGTGCTGAGCTTTCTCCCTGCGGTTTGCTTGTTCTGTATACCAGTGTCTTGGTTGAAATTCCATCTGATCTCAACCATTTATAACTTTTATAACTGGAAACTCTATTTGCTTTTTTTTTTTTTTCCTAAATCATTGCCTAAGATGTTTGAAAATATTCTAACTTTAGGAATAATTTCCTTGAGTTGCACAGCATCGTGGGGTGACTGCAGTTCACAATAACCTTTTCTCTGTTTTCTGAGCAAACCGAAGAGAGGAGCTCCAAGGCTGCAGTCCAAGAGGGAGAAATGTGGATTACTGCGATCACTCAGGACAGATCTTATACATGTATCGAAGCCACCCTGCACCCCATTCATATGTGCAGTTATTGGCAATAGGAAAAGAGTTCATGTTGTAAAAAGTAAATTAAAAAAAAAGGAAAAAAAGTTGTTAGCTTGAGATTGCATCTTCACTGGCCCTTGGATGGCTTCAGCCCTTGGACCGGTCACCTAGCTTCCCTGAGCCTCCTTTTCTCCACCCTCCCAACCTCCCCAGGTTTCGGCGAAGCTGGCATGCGATGATTTATATCAAATGCTTATGCAGAGTCTGGGTGATGACTGGGACTCTGTCAGCACTTTCTTCCTATTTTCCTTTTCTTCCACTTGATTGTGCAAACGTTTGGGAGCATTTTGTAAGGAAGGCACAATGTCTTATACAAGGGAGCATCGAAAGTATTTAAATGTCATGTGAGGGTCATCTTTATTTTATTAAGGAAATTAATGCTTAAGGTTGCTTCCTGTCCCTGTAGAGCACAGGACCCAAGCAGCTACAGCCTTGTTCTTCAGAGAAAACGGTTCTTGTTCGTTTGCCAACATAGTCAGTCTCAGTAGTTTCCTGAGGGACTTTGAGGTATTGAAGTTTACCTAGAAATGCTAGTATTGATTTCTGCATTTTGTAAGAACCAGGCCCATGTGCTCTGATTTACTGGCATTGTCAATGGGGGCCCTCATTTTGACCATCCGGGTGGGGCAGTGTCGTTGCTGATGGTGTGGGAAAGTGTGTGGCAGTCCGGTGTGTCAGGCAGTCTGCACAAGTGAGCCTTTCGCATTGCCAGTTCAGAGTGTGAGAGTTTCTGTTGAACAGTGAAGAGAGGGATGGGAAAGAGTTTGGGGCTCGTTTTATAGGAGGAGAGTTTCCAACAGTGGGAACAGTCCAAAGATTAAATAGACTGGACTGGAAATCATACAGAGTCTCCAGACCTGGAAGAGACCTTGGCTGCCGTCCCAACCAGAGCTTCCCGGGCAGTGGCCTGTGCACCCTCTCTGACCTGTGCATAGGTACAGATGAGTCATGCTGTTGATCCTCCCTGCGACTCAATAGGCTAATCCTTCGCCTGTGGCGCCGGCACCCCGGGTTCTAGTCTCGGTTGGTTCGCTGGATTCTGTCCCGGTTGTTCCTCTTCCAGTCCGGCTCTCTGCTGTGGCCCGGGAGTGCAGTGGAGGATGGCCCAAGTTCTTGGGCCCTGCACCCCATGGGAGACCAGGAAAAGCACCTGGCTCCTGCCTTCGGATCAGCGCAGTGTGCTGGCCGCAGCACGCCGGCTGCAGCACGCCGGCCACAGTGGCCATTGAGGGGGTGAACCAACGGCAAAGGAAGACCTTTCTCTCTGTCTCTCTCTCTCTTACTGTCCACTCTGCCTGTCAAAAAAAAAAAAAAATTGTGGCAATCAGCAACAACAATGAAGTCCACAGTTTTGCATACAGGAGATGTGAAGGAACCTGAGGAGTTCACAAAATTCAGTTTGAGGACCACTGGTCTCCATCTGCCGTCCCCGCGTAGAAAGGAAGTACTGGTGTGATTGATTGGATTTTTAATCAGTTATTTTTTTTTTTTAAGATTTATTTATTTACTTGAAAGTCAGAGTTACACAGAGAGAGCAGAGAGGCAGAGAGAGAGAGGTCTTCCATCTGCTGGTCCACTCCCTAGTTGGCCGCAACGGCCGGAGCTGCACTGATCCGAAGCCAGGAGCTTCTTTCAGGTCTCCCATCTGGTGCAGGGACCCAAGGACTTGGGCCGTCTTCTACTGCATTCCCAGGCCAAAGCAGGGAACTGGATCGGAAGTGGAGCAGCCGGGACTTGAATGGGTGCCCATATGGGATGCCAGCACTGCAAGCGGCAGCTTTACCCGCTTCACCACAGCGCCGACCCCAGCAGTGAATTCCTGCTTTGGACTCGTTTTCATTGCTTTTAAAAGCATGTTGCTTCAGATGAAGCTAGATGGCCAAGATAAGAAAGAATGAATTGGGAGTTTGTAGGAGAGGAGGGACCGTCCTATTTGGTTCTCTGTCTTCAGTGCTTAACCCTGCGTGTGACAGAGCAGATGCTTTGCTAATGTTGGTCCTTACTGGTACTTTGGGCCAGATGTCCTTCAAGTGTTCTCCAACAAAGATTCAATGAAGTTCTTATTTCTTATGTGTATTTGGAGGAAGGAAAGCAGATTTTTTTTTATTCCTTTTGGAATTGATGATAGAAAAGGTTCTTATATTATGTGTCACATTGAAACTTCCCAGAGTCTTAGGAAATACAGAAGAATCACAAAATAGAATTCAAATGGCTTTTTTTTTTTTCAGAAAATACTTTTTAAAATTAATTTTATTTATTTATTTGTACGCAGAGAGGTAGAGACAGAGACAGAGACAGAGAGAGCGGACTTCCATCCACTGGTTCATTCCCCAAATAGCTGGAGTTGAGCTGATCTGAAGCCAGGAGCTTCTTCCAGCTCTCCCAGGAGCTTCTTCCAGCTCTCTCATGTGGGCGCAGGGACCCAAGCACTTGGGCCATCCTCTGCTGCTTTCCCAGGCCATTAGCAGGGGGGCTGGATTGGACATGGAGCATCTGGGACTCTAACTGGCACCCATATGGGATGCCAGTGCTGCAGGTTGGGGCTTTTTTTTTTTTTTTTTTTTTTTTTTGACAGGCAGAGTGGACAGTGAGAGAGAGAGAGAGAGAGAGAGAGAAAGGTCTTCCTTTTTGCCGTTGGTTCACCCTCCAGTGGCCGCCGCGGCCAGCGCGCCGTGGCCGGCGCACCGCGCTGATCCGATTGGCAGGAGCCAGGTGCTTCTCCTGGTGTCCCATGGGGTGCAGGGCCCAAGAACTTGGGCCATCCTCCACTGCACTCCCTGGCCACAGCAGAGAGCTGGTCTGGAAGAGGGGCAACCGGGACAGAATCCGGCGCCCCAACCGGGACTAGAACCCGGTGTGCCGGCGCCGCAAGGTGGAGGATTAGCCTATTGAGCCGCGGTGCCAGCTAGGTTGGGGCTTTTAACATGCTGAGCCACAGTGCCAACCCCTCAAATGGATGTTGAAAATGAATCTTTGAATTTATATTGGGAAAATTGCTCATGTTTTTGCAATGGAGTTTGCTTGTTTTAGAGAATTTTTTCACTTCCCTGAGTGCATGTGAGAAACAAAGTCAGCTGGATAATTTTATCAACAACACTGTAGGTCATCTGTTAACAGTAGGAATGGTCCTGCCTGCTCAGGGACTCCTGCCTCTGAGGGCACTGTGACAGGGTGGACAGTTTGACGGCCTTCTGTTGCCCAGCATCCTGATCCTGCCTTCAGCACCCACTGAATTGTGTTTCGGGGCTCACAGAAAATGAGGTCAAAACAAGGAATCAGGTGAGGCTGATGTGGTCCCGTGCTGCACATGAGGGAGTGCCCGGCTGTAAATCCCGCAGCTCTGCCACCATGTGGGAAGAGAGCACTGTCTAGTCTGTTGTTTGGGCCACACACTCCTGTTCTCCTTATTTATTTTCAATTTGACAAAAGTTGAACTTGAGAATCCCAATAGATGCCAGTAAGCCTGAGACTTGAAAGGTGCCCCTTGTGTCTCTGTGTGGCTGAAATCTCTTAGCTGCAGACAGCAGTGGAGAGAGTTCTCCTTTGGAGGAACGCTTTTCTCCCCCAGAGCTAAGTGAGACATGGGAAGCAAACAACTGATTCAGCCTCTCTAAGAAATTCATGCACTGGAGCTCTCTGTGCAAGCAACCTTCAGGACGTTCATGGGAAATACGTAATATGAACACAACTTGGTTGCACTCCAAAGTTTTCTATGCCCAAATTAATTTATCCTCAGAGTCTGTTTCTCTCCGAACTTCTGAAGACTTTGTCGTGTGTGGTCACAGGACATGGTATGAACAGTTAGCTGTTACCACTTGATGGCCTAGTAAGGGGTGTAAGTAAGCGTGAGTAAGACCCCTGAGCATGCCCTAGAGGTTGAGTTATACTCCCATGCATTTTCGTTTTACTATTTCACGTGCCTGTGAGGCCAGGGAAAGGTCAGCTGTCTCAGGCAGCAGTGTGTATGTCACAAAGGTAAATGAGGTAGGTGGTGTGAAATGATATTTTTAGGGTCAAATAGCTGCCAGTGAGTCCAGACTCCACACGATGGCAACCTCCCTGTAAGAAAAGTTTGCGCCAATTCCGTACCTAGGAGCTTTGCAGAGGCTGACCAATGGAAATGGTGCTTACTGTGCACTACACGTGGTGATGCTAATGCCTTTTAGGAAACCTGTTTTCTCCTTTAATCTGTGAGCTGTGTCATTAATGCTGAGCACATGCTAATGGCAGAATTGCCAACTGAAGCGATCTTTTCAATTCAACGTAAAGCTACATGAGAGGAAGCAACCACCCTTCTCAGATAACTGATCTGCTACCATAACAATAGTGTCACATCAAAGTGACTTTTTGGGTTTTGAATGGGCTTTCAACGACTATGTATTCCATATAATTCAAGCCTTAACCCAAGCATACCTTAGTTTGTGATACAATTATTCTTTTTCATTTTTATTCTATTACATGCCTAGTCATGTATTAATAATGTATTGGCCTAATAGAGGTATTAATAAGAACCATAACAGTGACCAGAGTAATAACAATAATATATAATTTTTATTGAGCTTAATCTAGGTCAGATACCCTGTTAAATGCCTGGATGACATTCTCTCTTGCACTCACCACAGATTGTGCAGGTACTGTGGTATCTTTGCATAGCAGAGGAGTAAACTGAGGTGTGCAAAATGGAAGGAATTTCTCATGTAGCTCACATCTGCTAACTGCTGGAGTGGGGATTTGTACAGAGGCCTCTGATGCCACAGCTAGCGTCGTATGTGTTAGGCAGCCCTGCCTATGAACTGGTAAATGTTTCTTTAAAGTATGTTGGAGTCCTGGTGTCTTGCTCTTCTCAGGCTGTCACGCTAGGTCTGCAAGGTAAGACTGCCTTAAACAAACCCCTGCTTGTCCTTTAAAGGAAGGCAGAGTTCACACCTGGAATTGCAATGGTCAAGTGAGGTTCTGAATAAATACAGCCCTTTCGTGAGATACAGCCAATTTCATTTTGCCCGGAATTGGAGTCATTTCTGATACAAGGTCTTACCCTGTTGGTTATTAATCCTGAAATTCTGGCTTTAAAATCTCAATTAAATGTAGGTACAATCCTTTTGAGAAGATGCTGTTGGCATTTCCCACAGATGTAAAGCTCTGTAAATGGTGTTTGCTTACTTCAAAATTTCTCTTTAATTTTCTGGGATTTATGGCTGCACCTTGGTCAGCCTGAGCTTGCCTTTGAAATTGACTTCCAAGGTCAGGCTCCCTTTCGCCAGGGCCCTTTATTTCTATGCCAATTAGTTTCTACCACACGGTGGGAATTTCCTGGACTGGGCTCACCAGAAGGAGGGTTGTGTTTGATCCGCTGACTTTGTTGTTTTATAAAATGACTTGGAAGCAGCTGCGTGGTCCGGAGCCGTATCCCAGTCTGCTGAACTGCCTAGTTCCCGAGTGACTCTCAGGTTGGAGGGGAGTGTGGGGAAGCTGTTCGGTTCATCAGAATGAGTGGGGTGGACTGCATTCACTTTGATTTTCTATGCTAACAAATTTTCAGGCTCAAAGTAGAGGTTATAATGAAGAAGCACTTTGAAAATTTCACCCGTGCACCGCTGCCAGGATCACGTTTTTGAAATTGTTCTTCCCAGGTTGTTTACTCAAATATGAGCACAGAGTCTTCATTTTATTGACTTTAACCCCAGAAGGTAACACATGCAAATCTTTGCCTTGCTTTTCACCAAATAAATTTCTTCATCCGTCTATAACTTGCTTGCTCCTTCCTGTTGCTACATACTATTCTGTTATAGGGCAAATGCTAATTCATTTATAATTGTAATATAATGATAATTCATATAATTCCCCTGTTGCTGGTCACCTGGAGATTTCCAAACATTTTTGCAGTTAGAAACATGGCTTCCTTAGTTACTCTTACGTATGTGTCATTTTGTGTGTTTTACCGTGGGGTAGATAACTCCAACTGGAAATGTAGCATCAAAAGTTTACACATCAGTAATTTTTGTGGGTGTTGCCCAGTGGTGCTCCAAAGCATCATGCCTTTTAAAACCCGCATCTCTCACTCATCAGCAGACAGAATGCTAAGCTTTAGCTAAACTGACTCCGGATAATATGACACAGGTGTTTGCCACTTGCCACCCATTTTCTGAAAACGTTACTTCTTTTTATTCCATGCTGCACCATCACAGCTCCTTCCCTTCCTTCTCTTTGTGGAGTTTTCATGGCATGATCAGTGTGCTCACTTGGACACTTAATCTTAATGTACTTAAAATTGTTTCAGTGCCTTTCTTTTTCTCATTTTAAGTTCCCTGTTGATGACTCGGACAGTACTTTTTGCACACTGTGCAGTTTGTGTGTTTTTTAATCATTTGAAGACGGTAGATTGTTTTGATTACAAAATTGAATGCTTATGAAAAAATTTATTGATAAATAAAAGTGCACAGATTATTTTAAAAATCCCCTAAAATACTGCCATTGAGGAGTCACTACTTTTAGCATTTTTTCCATATCCTTCCGGTCATCTCTTTATGAATGTGTATGTATGTGTATACATAGATAAATGTATACTTTTTTTTAAAAAAAAAAGACTTTTCATTTTATTCAAAAGACACAGAGACAGAGACTGACAGAGAAATGTCTCATCTGCTGGTTCACTTTTCAAATGTCCACAATAACCAGGAGTGGGCCAGGCCACAACCAAGAGCCTGGAACTCAATCTGGGTTTACCATGTGAATGGCAGGAACCCAAGTATTTGAACTATCACCTGCTGTCTCCTAGGGTTTGTTTTAGCAGGAAGCTAGAATTGATAGCCGAGCTGGACCTCATACCCTGGCCCTCAGATCTGGGATGTGATTGTTCCAAGCGCTGTCTTCAATGACTGTGCCAAAAGCCTGCCCAGATGTATGTGGTTTCACACATGGCCTCATACTGTTCTGAGTATTGGGGGACCTTGATTTTCCCCAATAAAAGATTTAGACCAATAAAAAAAGTTTCAGATAGTTTCCCATATCAGGTGGCATGATTGATTGATTGTCAGTCTTCGTGGCTTTATTGTTTCTACACTGAACCAATTGACATTGGTGATTTATGATATTCTTTTTTTTATTTAAAGATTTATTTATTTATTTAAAAGTCAGAGTTACACAGAGAGAGGAGAGGCAGAGAGAGAGAGGTCTCCCATCCGATGGTTCACTCCCCAATTGGCAACAACTGCCGGAACTGCGCCGATCTGAAGCCAGGAGCCAGGAGCTGATTCTTGGTCTCCTATGCAGGTGCAGGGTCCCAAGGACTTGGGCCATCTTCTACTGCTTTCCCAGGCCATTACAGACATCTGGATGGGAAGTGGAGCAGCCTGGTCTCGAATCGGCGCCCATATGGGATGCTGGGGCGTTAACCCACTGCATCACAGTGCTGGCCCCGGTTTATGATATTCTAACATTTTTTGGTACTAGTGCCTTACTCCTTAGTTACATAAGGTAAAATCTTAGAAACAAAAGAACACTAAGTTCATCCATGTCATTGCAAGTGATAGAGTTTCTTTTTTCACTTTTTAAGGCCAAATAATATTCTCTTTTTTAAACTTTGTTGATTCTGTGTTTATTTTTTTAAATTTTAAAAAGTTTTTATAAGATTTATTTATTTATTTCAAAGGCAGAGTTACAGAGAGGCAGAGGCAGAGGGTAAGAGGTCTTCATCCACTGGTTCACTCCCCAGATGGCCGCAATAGCCAGAGCTGTGCTGATCAGGAGCCAGGAGCTTTTTCTGGATCTCCCAGGTGGGCACAGGGGCCCAAGCACTTGGACCATCTTCCACTGCTTTCTCAGGCCATAGCAGAGAGCTGGATCGTAAGTGGAACAGCCAGGTGTTGAACTGGTGCCCATATGGGATGCCGGCACTAGAGGCCGTAGCTTTACCTGCTGTGCCACAGTGCAAGCCCCCAGATAATATTCTTTTATGTTGTTAAGTGAAATAAGCCAGGCACAGGCACTACATTATCTCATTTATCTGTGAAATCTAGAAACATTGACCTCAGAGAAATAGGAGTGGAATGGGGTTACCACAGGCTGGTGGTATAGAGCTTGGTCTGTGGACACACAGTTGTAGTTAGAAGGGAGGAATGAATTCTGCTATTTGCACATTTGGGTAACGTTTCTTCACCATTGTGTGTTGCACTCAAAATACCAAGAAGAGAAGATTTTTAATTTTCTCACCGCAAAAAAATGATAAATTTTTGAGGCAATGGGTAATATTAATTATTCTGACTCAATCATTACAAAATGTATCAAAACCTCACATGAACCCCAGTAAATAGACACATTTATTATTCGTCAGTTAAAATTGAAGTAAGACTAAAAAAGTAAAAGAACTGCATTAAAACATATGGATAAATGCTGTGGGATTTAAACAAGTGCTTATGAAAGACCTGCAAGATTACAGAAATGTTGAGAACTTTTTCCTAGGAAGCTGTCAAATTCAGATTGTTATTTATGGCCTCCAGTAGCACCACTGAGCCATCAAAAAGTATTAAGAAGTTTTAGATATAAATAAAAGGAACACAAATCTTAAGGCCACATTCTAGGAGAAGTAACCCTTGCATATATTCATGTGCTAACAAGGAATCTCTGCTCACTTCTCTGAACACGCTGGGCACTTCTCTCTCCACGTATTATTTTGGAACACATGTCCAATTTAGGAGACTATGAAAGCATTTTCCCTCCTGCCAGGATACACAGAGGAGCAGTGTGTTCTATTTCATGGGGAAGAGTTTGCTTAGGAAAGTACACAGTCTAGTGAAAGGGCCTGCAGCTGTGGGTTATTTTGAAGCCTACTTGAAAACGTTTGGGCGTGTTTATTTCTTTACTACTCACTTTATTTCAGGAAAGATTTGAGATGGCTTACAAAGATGCAAACAGTGTAGCTGGCTAAAAACATTTTTTGGTAGATGAGGAAAAGGAGGTCAGGAGAACATAAGGACAGAAAAGTAAATAGGAAGCCAGGAGTGAGATAAGTTCATTATGTGCATGTGAAAATGAAATTGCTGGGGCTGGCGCTGTGGCCTAGCAGGTAAAGCTGCTGCCTACAGCATTCTCATGTAGGTGCTGGTTTAAGTCCCGGCTGCTTCACTTCCAATCCAGCTCTCTGCTATGGCCTGGGAAAGCAGTAGAAGTTGGCCCAAGTCCTTGGGCCCCTGCACCCGCGTGGGAGACCCGGAGGAAGCTCCTGGCTTCGAATCGGCTTAGCTCTGGCCATTGCGGCCAATTGGGGAGTGAACCAGTGGATGGAAGACCTCTCTCTCTCTCTCTCTCTCTCTCTCTGCCTGCCTTTCCTTCTCTCTCTGTGTAACTATTTCAAATAAAATAAATAAATCTTTAAAAAAATGAAATTGTGTTCATCAGAGATCCAAAACAGTTGAATGTGGCTGGTTTGCCACAATATTAAGCCTTCCCTGCACTTTTTTGAGGTGGACTTCAGCCAGCGTGATGGGGCCGTATCCTCATCCTTGTTATGATTTGAACACAAACCCCCTACTCAAAGAAGTACAGGTATTACTGATATCCAGGCAAAAGAGATCATTGCCTCAGAGGGGAGATTTTTAGACAGTGGAAATTTATGATCCCAGAATGTTGTAGCTGGGAGGACACCGGGAGGGCAGCCTGTTACAGCCTTCTTGGGATCCTGTGAGGCCCTGTGCTAGTGCAGAGCACTGGTGGGAACTCTGCAGGGTGCAGATTTTGCATATGACTTTGACCTTGAGTCAGCCTCTTCTCCAATCCATGGTTTCCTTGTGTTCCAAAGAAAATAAAGATAGATTCTTTACACATAAGGTTGTGCTTACAGTTAAAATCGAGGGAGGGAGATGCAAATCAAAACCACATTGAGATACCCCTTCATACCCAGTAGGATGGCCCTGATTAGAAAGACCATAACAGGTGTGGGTGTGGATGTAGAGAAACTGGAACCCTCCTACACTGCTGGTAGGGATGTAAAATGGTACAGCTGCTTTGGAAAACAATTGGCCTTTCCTCAGATTAACATATTACCTGGAAATTCTATATACATACTAAACAGAATGAAAAAGATCTGTCCACATATGAAAGTTCATAGCAACAGCATTCAGAATAGGCATCTGTCATCAGTTAATGGAAGGAGGAAGATAGAACCTCTGTTGTGTGGATCCATTTATGTGAATATCCAAGATTGCAAATTCACGGAGACAGAAAAGACATTAATGATTGCCTGTAGTGGGAGGCCACAGGGAAATATAGAGTAACTGCTAATGAGCACAGGTGCTTTTTTTTTTTTCCTTGATAACAGCTTTCTCGAATTTTTGTCATAAAACTTCTAAAACTGTGATGGTGGCACAATTCTGAGAATACACCAGAATCTGTCACCTTGTACACTTTACATTGTTGAAGTATATGGTGGGTGAATTTCATATCTTAATAAAACTCTATATTTGAAAAAATAAAAATAACACAAGGCAAATTTCTTAGCATTGTACAGTAAGGAATCTATTAAGTAAGCACTCAATAATTAATTGAATCTATCAAGTAAGCTTTTTGTTTTTTAAACAAATGAAGAAGCTCACCCATAGCAAGGTAGAATGACTTACTCTGATCATGCGACTCCCTCTGTCTAACCTGGAGCCTGGTGCTCTGAAGGCTGAGTCACTGTGCCGAGAGCCCTGCCGCTGGGCCCACCTGCCTTCCCTTCTAATGTGGCCCTCCAGAGTTTTGACCTCAGTTGCTCTCCACCCCTCCCCCCCCCCTCTTTTTTTTTGCTGTCTTGAACTTTTCTGCCGTAATGATTTTCAAGTTCCCCAATTGTGGATGCAATGTAAACTTGAAGCAGTCAACAAAATATTTAATTAGCCATGAAAAACTGTTTGAAAAATTGATTCATGGCCTTACCTGCTATTGACATTTCAGAGACTGATTAGCGCATCTAAGAATTATCCAGGCATTTTGCTTTTCTCCTTTTTCTCCATGCAACGTGTCTTCAGTCTTTTCTCTTTGAGACCTTTCCACTTGAAACAGGCTGGGCAATTAAAAGCAATAGAGACTTGACTTTTCACAGTAGCAAATCCGGCATGACTACCGAAGTGTTGTGACTGATGTGAAGTGAAATTTGGGTTTCCTGTTATAATTTTTTATGTTTTTGTTGTGGAGTTAAAAGATGCTTTCTCTGGCTGCTGCATTTGGGTATCATCAAGTCAACACGACGTGGAGTGGCCACAGTAAGGTGCAGATGGAAATAATGAGAGCAGAGGAAAGAAGCAGGAGATAAAACACTTCAGATGGTGGTTAGATGAACTGGACATTCTCTGATAAACAAGGAGTCCCAGATGTTTTTTCGCCGACAGTCATTGGAACTGAACGTGAGGGTGTGCTCTTGATGGTATTCTTGTCTAGATTATGTGATGCGTTAACCAGTCACATTCAATACTGGGAAGCAAAGAGGGCTGCTTCTAGTTGCCGTAGTAAACTGTTGAGGATGGCATATGGTAAAGTGCAATAGATATAATCTCAGAACTATCTTCTGATGTGGATGTCTAGCTTTCCTTTAAGGAGAAGTAAAGAAGCCAGTATGCAATGACTACACTGACCTTGAATGAAAAAATGGACACTTGCAGTTGCTGTAGATACTTCTCTTCATTATTAAAAGAATATGGGCACTGGATAGAGAAGTCAGACAGTTTTTCAGCACCCACAATATACTAGGCATTCTGCTGGGTTGGGATGCTTGACTACAGAAGAATGAATCTAGTGATTATGTGGTATTGTTTTATAGTTGTTTCATTTATTCTATACAGATGAACAAGGGTTAGTGTTAGCTTGCTATGAGGCTTCTAGAAAATTATTCAGAGTATTTCATGCTCCATCATATGGATTTTGTCTGTAATACTCATTTGCTTTGCTCTTGTAGGTAGTAGAGACATATATGTAAGATGAAAAGCACATGGAAGTAATTTATAATTGTAAAATAAAAAGATTTGTTTGAAAGGCAGATCAGTTGAAAGAGAGGAAGAAAGAGTTATTTTCTATCCACTGTTTTACTCCCCAACTGCCTGAATTGATCCAGGCCTAAGCCAGCCATCTGGGTCTCCTATATGGCCCAAGTACGTGAGCCATCCTCCACTAGCGGGATTTGGATCAGAGGCAGAGCAGTCACGGCTCGGTCTGGTGCTTCAACATGGGGTGCTGAGCAATGGTGCCGGCCTCCATTTTTACCTTTAGTTCCTTTGTAGACTGTGACCTAATCAGATTTTTAAAAGCAAGATTATGTGATATAACTGCATAAGTTCAAGTATTTAATGATTGTATGCATTCATTCATTCCAGTGATACGGATTGAACTCCTAGAATGTGCCCATTAGTATACCAGGTACTAGGGATTTAGGTATGAACTAGATGGACATAGTCTCTGCCCAGAACTTACGTGAGGAACCCTCTGTGAAAATGCATACAATTTCGTGACAGGGTGAAATGAATATACATGAGTAAGTACAGTCTACTGTGTTTTCAGATAGGGGGCTGTAATATTTCAAACAGATGTGCTATACAGAAGGGTTCTAGTGACTGAAAAACAGACAACTGTGGTGCAGTCGATCTCTGGCATTCTCCAGGAGGTCTTCTCTGAGTGTGGCACATGCATTACCTGAATAGTTTCAGAGTGCAGTGAAAATGGTCCATGTTGGTCCTTGTCAATTTGAACCATGGCTGGTGGTAGGAAATCAAATTTAGCAGAACAAGGACCTATACTACTATGTGTTAAGATAGAGCAATAAAATAATTAATAACTTTTTCTCTACTATATAGTAACTTGAGCATAGTTATGTGTATTACAAGGTTTTGTCCCTATACTGATCACTTCAGCCTGTCTATTTTTAAGAGTAGAATTCAGAATACAAATATGGAAGAATTCTAATAAGAAAGTTTATCTTTAACTCAGACAGTATAACATTAATACTTTAAATCTCATTACAGCATTATAACCTGAACACCACATCTTTCTTCCTTTTTGAGGAACTTTAAGAAAAATTATGGCTTGATGTCATCTTTGTCCATTCATTTATAATCAACTTTCCAAAAATAGTTACACGAGACTGCATATTTCAAAGGAAGTAGATAAGGCTACCAGAAGTTGTTAAACTTTACACATCTGGATGAAGTCCATAGTGATTCATGCCTTGAAAAGTACTTGAAGCAGAGGGTACACCCACTTTTTGTTTTTTCCAGGGTAGAGGTCAGTACAAAGCATCATTTTGAGCACATACTAAGTTTTGAGCACTAGACTAAATATTTTACACATATTATCTAATTTTTCTGCATAGTAACCTTTTGAGGTAGGCGTTACCTCCCTTTTTTATAGGTGAGGAAACTGGTAATGTTGATCACCAAGTGGTCAAGTTGGAACTTCATGTCAGATCTGTCTGATGCAGGAGGCCCTTAGTTGATAGTCACTGTGCTGTGCTGTTATCCCGTGGAAGGGTTTTAATTTCATCCTTGTTCTTTTTTTTTTTAATTCCATAAATTTTCTATTGTAGATATGAATCTATTATATATATAAGAAATCTAAACCAATATACCTTAATGCATGTAATGCAGATAGATTAAAAAACATTTTTTGGCATGTGGTCTGAACATATGAATTGACATGAACCTACACACTATAACCCTGTGTTTAGCAATTAAATAGAAATTACAAGAAATGCTTTAAAGATGTAGTAGCTACATAAGTATTGAAGTTTCAGCTACAGTTATTATTTTGGAGAGAAATAGCATCTATTGATTTAAAATCTTTAGTCCTAAATTCTAAATTGATTTTCTTATTTCTTTGTCGACGTAATTAGGGACTTGTCTTAAACTGTCCATCTTCATAGGCATTTCTGTATATAGAAAGGTCATTAGTGACTTTTGAGGATGTTTGGAGATTAAAAAAAAGGAGAGAGACACCGGCGTGGCCAGCAGACTCTGCATAGGTTTTTGATGATAATCAGAATTTGAGCATTTTTCTCCCCGCGGTGCCATGTATGATTTGAAGAACAACTGTTAGCTCTTGGTGGGGAGGGAGGGCAGATTAATGGCAGATCATTGAATCTGCTAACTGAAGGCTGTTTCTTGGGCTCTTCCTAAATCCACATCTTCCTTTTGGTCATTGAGCTTGCCCCAAAGATCCCTGGCATGTTCTGCCTTAATAAGGACCTAACCATTTGCCTTTTTCAGCAATGACCTCGATGAGTTTTGTGATTAGGCTCCTTTGAAAACTCCTGGGTTACAACAAAACCTGCAATGAGCATCATCCATAGGAAATGAGGTGCTAACACTGGATTGGGTCCATAACGCAAAGCGCCTCAGACCGTAAGCCATGGGTTTGAGGTGTAGTGCCCTAAGCTCCCTGGCTCTGTGGTCAGGGAAGTCACCTTAGAAGTTCTCTTAGAAGAACGGGGCAGCAGAGGACAGCTGGAAGCAGGAGGTGTGGGTGGCAGAAGCTGTTGAAGACAGGTGGGCATGAGGGAACGAGAGTCTGAACCAGATCTGTGGCAAGGGACACTGGAGTGCTGAAACTGACAGGGACGGGTACATGACTGGGTTTGGGGGGTAAAAGTGTGGGAGACAGACAGGAGAAAGCATTTGTGGGTGAAGGGATAGAAGGATGGCAGTGGAGGGAGCTGCTTAGGAGGGAAGAGGAGGAGGTTGTGAGTGTGCATCTTGCGTTTGGCTTTCCACGGGCACCTGCTTCCACTTGTGTCTGGTAGCCAGGTTGGAGTGTGTAAGCTCAGGGGGAGGGGGCCACGGCTGCAAAGAGCTGTGTGTCAGAGCTTCCTCTGCGATGGGGACTGCGGGAACCATGTGGTAAAGCGGACCGCCATCCAGGACCTGGCAGAGAGGACGGAGAAGTCATAAGGGAACAGAGTGAGGATGGCAGAGCACGCAGAGGACCCTGAGACGGGAAGACACAGGCGGAGGTGGTCGGCAGCCTTGAGTGCTGCAGAGGTAAGGGACAGGAGGACGTACAGAAGAAGCACGTTGGATTTAGCTCAGTTTTCAGAGTAAGGGGAGAAGCTGGGCAGTCAGAGATGATGAGCGAGGAGAAGAGGAAGTGCGAATGGGTGATTTGTGAGAGTTTGATGATAAAGAGCAGGAAGATTCACGTGTA